>NC_135638.1:18736250-20030000 GCF_053574225.1 Canis aureus | reverse complement strand
GTAGGAAGATAAAGAAGATAAAGAAGCTGAGAGGTGATTGGAGAGACAGACAATACAGAAGAACCATAATTATAGGAAGCACTGGACCGTGTCCAATTCTATAGAAGTTAGTGGCAGAAGGTACCAGTAATAACATAGCAACACCTAAAGTACAATCTCATTTAAGCCTCAAAGAACCCAATGAAACACAATTCCCAGTCAATTACTGACCAGGAATTCACATCCAACAAGGAACACATATTCATTGGAGTAAAATGAGCCTGGATTCTAATCTTGATTCTGCCCTTCAATAGCTGCCTAACCATAGGGTCATGAAGAAAATAATAGTGCCTCCGAATCTCATAGGGTTAGTGAGGATGAGATTTCAAAATGCATGTAAAGTGTTCAGCACAGTGCTGGACACATAATAAACACTCAATGAGAGAGGGGTGGAAGCTATTGTTTTGTTTTTAAATAGTAAACACAGATCTTTCTCAATACAGTCTGTTGATGGAAATGTAAATCATTAAAGACTTCTTTGGAAGACAAGATTCTATCATACACACATCGGACCCAGCAATTCTTCTTCAAGGAATTCAATTTACTGAACTGTCCCCAGGTATAAGAACGTTCATTGTTGCATTGTTTGCAATAAGGAAAAATTGGAAATCTTAATGAGGAATGGTCACATAAATCACATCTATACCATATGATCATACATCTGTATGATACATCTACCATATCAATGCAAATCTAAGTAAACTGATAAGAAGTTATTTCTCACATCTTTTTCAGTACGAAAGATAATTTCTCAAAAGAATCCAGATATGATTCCAATGATTAAAAAAACATGAAGAAAGAATAGAAGGATAAACACCAAATTAACTCTAAGATGTGTAAGAAAGAAAAGAGAAAAAGGTAAAGAGGGCTTTCATGTCTATCTCTATATTCTTCTGTTTGAATGAGAGCTACTGATGCATTATAATGTAATTTTTTAAATGTAAGAATTCAAAAAAAGAAACATCAGAAGTATTTTTGAAGAAATGGCACTGTGACAGGGGACTTTTTAAAAAGATTTTATTTCTTTTATTATTTATTCCTGAGAGACATAGAGGGGGAGAGAGAGAGAGGGGGGCAGAGACACAGGTAGAGGGAGAAGCAGGCTCCATGCAGGGAGCCCAATGCGGGACTCGATCCCAGGACTCCATCCCAGGACTCCAGGATCACACCCTGGGCGGAAGGCAGGCGCTAAACCGCTGAGCCACCCAGGGATCCCCCATGTGACAGGGTATTTAAACTCACCATTAGCAAGGTAGATAAAAAGCCAATGAAGATGGAAGAGCAGAGATTCTTGTGCTTCAGGGAGTACAGTACCCTGAAAACGGTTTCAAGCTGCATTTCTTTAGAGGCTCCACTGTTCATGTCTATGACCCCAAAAAGGTTGTAGGGGTAGAATGACTCCTACAATAGAACAGACTACCTGCATGACACAAATCTTTTCTAGTAATTGTAACCCCTCATGAAAAAAGTAATAAACACACACACTATATAGGTAAATCAGAAATGGCACAAAGCAAAGTCAGCAGAGCTAATTAACACGGTCAGGGTCCCAAGTCCTGCTCCACATGGCCCTGTGCAAGAGTGACGTACAGCGGCAGTCAGGGGCAGAGGGTAAACACATCCCCCACAGCACCCTCCAGGTTAAACCCTGGCAGGTTGGAGGGAGACCCTGTAAGGCGTGTCCACCCGATGTATGGAGACGCATGCTCGCCTGTGCAGGCTCCAGGCTGGCAGGGAGGTCCTCTTGCCCCGGGTTCGTTCCCGTGTCTCTCTGCGCGGCAGCCGTGGTCTGGTCCCCAAGCCCACTCGCCCGCCAGCTCCCCTCAAAGTGCATCAAGGAACTCTTGGAGGGACCCTTGTGCCTCACTGGGCTACTTTCCCCTGCCCGGGAGGGGGCCTAGGCAGCTCTGCTCTGGGCCCTCCTCCCCACCTCCCTTCAGCCCTGCCCCTGCAAGGACCCCAACCCCTCCCTGCCCCGCGTCCCACGCCACCCCCCAGGCCGGGGTCCTCCGGAGACCACCGCACTCACTGTGCCCGCAGCTGCCCCGCGGAGGGGAGGGGCCTCTGGGCGTGCGGGGGCCGCGGCGGTGGTGCCCAGGCCTGAGGCTCCCGCGGCGGGGTCACCGGGGGCAGCGGACTCCGCGGGAGCCGGCGGCGGCCCGCAGGAGAGCCGAGCCCCCGGCGCAGCCTGGCCGGGGCGTGGGGCGGGCGGCGGCGGGGCGGGGAGCGCACATGCTCGGCGGCCGGCGGCCCGGGGACGGGGACGGGGACGCTCGCCAGCGCGGCGAGCCCGGCCCGGCCCCGCGAGCCGCTCCGGAGGCCGCAGTCCCGCCCGCCCGACGCGCGCCAGTTGCCAGGCGCCCGGAGCCTCCGCGCCGCCCTCCTGGCGAGGTCACCTGCGGCGGACCTCGCAGAGCGGGGATGGTCGGTTGGGGTGCCGCGCCGGGAGGGTGTTTGGGCGGCTAGGAGGCTGCTAGGACTCCCTCGACAACTAGCATAGGTGCCACCACCACTGGCGTCACTGTTGGGGGCGGGGTGAGAGGATGCTGAAACAGGACTGGGTGCACAGGAGTCAGCCGTGGCACGAAAGTTGCGCCATGCACCTGCAGCCTGGGTAGGTGAGCAGCTGGACAAGGTCGGTGATGTTCAGTTCTCTGGGTCGCACTTTTAAGATTAAACTAACCAGGCTCTCCAGAGTACTGATGAGTGTACTGGAACTTTCAAACAGCTCAGCAAAACCTGCTAGCCCAGTCTTAGGTTAAGTGACGTAGTCATCCGAGTTCCCTCGCCACGTCCGCCCGAATTCCATATTCTAAGTCTCCTTTGTCTAGGTTCTTTGGTGAGGAATTAGATGTGTCCCCTCCCCAGTAAAGCCTAGCACCCAGACTTGTGCGGTAGGGCCTTAGCATCTACACTTTTACCAAATTATGTTCTAAACTCTTTACCTCCATTTCATGACCCCAAACAGGGCTCCAAGTTTAGCCCTAGGAACAGATGGCTTCAGATCTTACAAAACTGAAGTTGCACACCACTTTCTGTTTTCATCAAGCTCCATACTTCCTAGCTCCTCTTGTTAAGAAAACTCAAGTTAGACCTGGAACCTAATACTTGCCCCATCACTTGGTGATCCTGGGGAAGGCAAAGTTAACCCCTCATCCAAAAAATGGGGATAGCCCTATACGTAGCTAATAGGCAGCACAGTAAAAATGACACCAGGATCTTAAAGACAAAGTGCTGGGACCTATTCCAATTAATCGGTTCTGGGATTGCACCCAAAGTGGAGAACAAAAGACCAAGGATTACGTGGATTAAGCGTACACTAGCAGTGAATACGTGATCAAATGTTTATTATTAAATGGTCTACTTTTGAGTCGCTTTCACATCCTCTTGGCTATCCTATCCCATCTGCCACTGACACGGTCTCCCAACTCTTGACTCCTGCTGTTTTATCACCAGTTGTCCAAATTCTACCTCCTTTGTGAATTTTCCCAATCTGCACAGCATGAACAGTCTCCTACATTCCCTTAACATGCTGTTGTATTTTCACATAAAACCTACACAATAAAACTCATTTTTGAGTCCTTTACAGTAATATGTGTATCACTCACACACACACCTTAACCTCCATGAACACACAGTGCAGCCCCTACTCCTCTCACTATTCACCATGGACAATGTGCCAGTAACCAGAAAATCAAAAATTTAAATTGCTATTGCTCTTAAGAGGCTTGATTCAATCAAAAAATCCCAAAAGGACTGCAATGCACCAGGCATTATTCTAAGTGCCAAAACAGAGAAGGCAAACATTCAAACGTTATAGTGGTTTCAGTACATATTTTCAAAACCTTGAGTGGCTGTGAAAAGCAACAAGAATAAATGGAAAAAACATTTCAGGTAATTGAGATGCTATGACAAATATAGGGTTATATTAAGAGATGTGTCAGAGAAGGTCTCTTTCCAGAATTAAAAAGTCAAACACAGACCTGAGGGCCCAGTGTTCTAGACACAAGATTTTAAGGGTCAAGACCCTACATTAGAAGCTTGTCATTTTTGAGAAAGAAGATATAGCTGGGAACTAGAAAGACCAAGGAATAGTCCTCCCAAACATTTCTCTGCTGTAATTCCTGGAATATGCTGCCAAGGTAGGGACTTTTCTGATATATTTAAAGTAAGGAATTAGAGATGGGAAGATTATCCTGGATTATCTGGGTAGCTCAACTTGATCACAAGGGTCCTTACACTTTGAAGATGGAAGAGGCTATAAGCCAAGAAATACAAGTTATTCCTAGAGCCTTCAGAAGGCAGGCAAGCCTGATGACACCAATTTAGCCCAGGGAAACCAATTTTGGACTTTTTACCTCTGAAATTGTAAAAGACAATAAACCTGTCTTAAATCACTTAGTTTTAATTTGTTACAACAGCAATAGGAAACAGAAACTTAGTGCCTACTCTATGTCAGGTACTAGGTTGGAAGGACTAAAAAGCTGGCCTTAAAAAAAGTTTATTGGGATCCCTGGGTGGCGCAGCGGTTTAGCGCCTGCCTTTGGCCCAGGGTGCGATCCTGGAGACCTGGGATCGAATCCCACATCAGGCTCCCGGTGCGTGGAGCCTGCTTCTCCCTCTGCCTGTGTCTCTGCCTCTCTCTCTCTCTGACTATCGTAAATAAATAAAAATAAAAATAAAAAAATTAAAAAAAAAAAGTTTATTATCCAAGGAAGAGAGACTTCTGTATGAAAGCAAGGTTTTGGCTGGTTTGATACCAAATCTGTAAAGGAAAGCAGTGGGGGCAGAATGTTATCCATCTTCCCCTATGGGGTGGGTCCCAGCACCCCCAAAAGCAGATACATCCTAGACATCCCAGTAGCACTTATCTCACATTGTGCTAGGTCTAGCGTACTAATTAGGACTGAAACATGTAAGTATAAGCCATTTTCCTTTGTATGACCCTGCCAGGCAGTACTCAAGCTACTATATATAATAAATATTTCCTTAGTATTTTGAGCCAGAACTGCTCTAAACATTTTATATTATCTGACATCTTCATCAAAATCCTTATTAGGCACAGCTATCTTCCCCATTTTGCTGATGAACAGATTAATTATTGGCCCAAGCCATTAAGTGAAGGCTGGGTATGAACCCACTTTGGCTCCAGAGCCAGCACTCTTAATCCAGCCTACCACAAAGGAACTTTCAAAGATAAGCAATACCAGTTAACACCTGTTAAAGATCAGTGAATGTAGTAACTAAGCTTTGTGACTGGAAAACCAGGGTAGTGGGTTCTTACAATGGTGGATCGTTAAAGGGTACAAATGTACATTTACATATGTGAGGTGAATTTCTGTAGTAGAACCTGCTGGGTAGGGCCCAGACTTTCAAAGGTTAGTTAGCCCCTTCTGGCATACAGATACCATCTTTTAGGTGGGTTTTCTAAACAAGGTGTCAACCTGCATTTCAATAGGTTCTAACAGTTCATATCCCTTTTTGGGCCTCAGAACCCGGTGAAGACAGACCAATTACCCCCTACTTTATGCACTAGGACCTGACTGCAGGAATTATCACCTTGACAACATGCCTTCCTCCACTCCCACTCTTTGAAACTGCCTAAAATTCCTTTATTCTGAAGCAACTGCTTTAGCCTTCTCTATGGCAACTAGATGTCTGCACCTCTTCCCAATTCCCAAACTCTTATTTCCCCAACCTCTGGACCTCCGGCTCCACTCAGATTAAGAATTTATATGGAAAATTGAATTTCCCAGACTGAAAACAGAAACAGATCCAGACGACATGTACTGCCAATACATCGTGTTTCCTTATCCTACATATTCCTACAAAGCTCTCTTCTTACCAGCTTCCAAAGCTTTGGAAAGCAGCACAAAGTGCTACTTTGGGTAATGTATCTATTCATGGGCTGTAACAAACCTACCACCTACCTCTAGCTCCTTTCAAACACTAAGTAGGGATGATACTGATGCAGGTGTCAAAAGAATCAACAAGGCACCTGTTTCATAATGCATCATGACCCTGGCACAGTGAGGGCTACAGAAACTTTTGTATGTACTTTGTATCATATTCTATAGTGAAAACTGTCAGTTCACTAATCTAAGTGAGATACATACAATACATATGAATGTTATTCATAAAATTCAATTTTTGCTCACTAGTGCTATTGGTGCTCCAAAATAACTTGTATCTATGGGCACAAATTTCATTTCTTCCTTTGTAATATACACAATTTATAACGGAATTACTTAAAATCTTACCTAAATATGCAAAACAAGAAAAAACAAAAATTGGAATGCAAAATGAAAACATGGTCACACAGTACTTTATAGAAAAGTCAAAGCCTCAGAAGATAGAATTTCAGCAACAGTATTTTTATTCGTAAACTGAATTTTTATTACCTTACCCATAAATCACGCACAAAGGCCTATGAAATAGGCTTCCTTCGAACAGACCATTTTGGCTAACTCAATGGCACAATTCAAAAGTGAAAAATTAAGATTTATGCTCTGTAAAGAGTCTTTAATAAACCCAAGGAATATTTTCCCACCAAGATACAAACTAGATCCTAAGTTTGAACGCAAATGCTGATGACTTGGCTTAATTTTATCACACCAAGGTTTGCCTGTCAAGGGACAGCAGAGTCAGGCTGGAAAAAAGTCACCAAGACAACAACACATTTCCATTTGAAAGTAGTCATTTATTAACTGACCAGATTACAAAAATAATCATGGTAGATACCTGAAAAGGAAAACAAAACTAATTAAGGAAACCACCTTAATAGATTATAATTAACATAAATCAAGAAATTAAGAAAGTGCTCCAGTTTCCATCCTTAAGATAAAAACCCCACGCTTTTTTCTCTTCTCCATAATGTCCCCAAAAGGAAGGAGTAATCAAATCAACTCTAATCAAATTAAGATGGTTGGCTATTTCCCTCCCTTAAAAATACTGATTAGAACCCAACCAAACCTCCATCACTATTTACCCAAAAAGGTATGAAACTATCATTTTTATTAAGTAAACTTCTATTAAGATGTAGCTTGCTCACCTTAGTTCATCCTTCTAATAAGCCTATTGATCTGGTCTTCCCTGTTGCCAGCATCTCCACCTTCTACAAAATGGGTGGTCTTTTTCTTCATTCCGCCACGTGGAGAAGATAATTTGAAGGGCCATAAAAAGTTGTTGGCTTCTTTGAAACGTTTTCCAACGGTATAGATCTCGTGAATCAGATCCTCCATGCAGATGATGCCATATTTACCTGAATATTTTAAGATCATTAAAATCGTTAGCTGTTTTCACAGATTATGTTAGGATATTCAGCAACAACAACTACTGTCTGAGAGACTTTAAATCAAGAGTAAAGAAACAAAAGGGAAATACATGGCTACATTTACCAAGATAAAGCTTGACCCACTGAAATCATAACTTACATTTTCCATAGACTTGTGCATTGTAGGGCATATGGCTAAGATTCATAACAGAACGTAAGGCCACAAAGTGCCAGAAAATGCCAACTTTGTCTCAAAGATCAAATTTCACCTCAAACAGGCAGAACTTACCAAGAGACTGAGCAATCAATGTGTTATCTGTCAGGGCAATTCGCTTCTTGTTGATCTTGCCATAACCACGCTTGTAGATCAATTCATTCACTGACTTCAGGTTTGGGTACCTGAAACGGGAAAAACCAGACATAAATGGCCAAAGGTTATCACCATTAGAATACTTAAAACCCATCTTGCTAACACAGCCAGTTCAGAAAGAACTCACGGGAAAAGAGACTTACCCCCATGCTATATACGGTTCCACAATCCTTAGCATGTTAACTGAAGCCTTGTTGAGCTTAACAAAGGTGCCATTGAAGATCTGGCGAAGGCGAAGAAGCTGCAACACCTTTCGAACCTTTGGGCTCACACCATTGATACTGCAGCGAAAAAAAAGAATTCACTGAGCTTTATCAGAATTTATATTAATAAACGAGGAATTAACCATTATAAATTTCGGACAACTCAAGTCCCATCTAAACAAGACTCTTTTCACATTACGAAGACCATTGGCGTTTTTCCTTTAGTTAGCTGAACTATTCTATCCCCTGACCCAACCTGCCTCTTCCACAACAAGCAGGCTTTCTGTTAACACGTACCTTTTGACATTTAAAACTTGTCTCATTTCCTTGTTTTGGATACAAGAGTACCTATGAACCTACACTTTAGCCTCTATTTTAAAAGATTTTATTTATTTATTCATGAGACACACACACACACAGAGAGAGAGAGAGAGAGAGAGAGAGAGAGAGAGGGGCAGAGACACAGGCAGAGGGAGAAGCAGGCTCCATGCAGGGAGCCTGATGTGGGACTCAATCCTGGGACTCCAGGATCACACCCTGGGCTGAAGGCAGCACTAAACCTTTGAGCCACCTACTTTAGCCTCTTTTGAATTAAAATTCAAATACCCAGTTAGAGAACAGATAAGGGCTTTGGGCCCAGGGCTTGCACAACAAAACCATCAAAACACCACCTCATGTCCTAGCGACACCAAAATCTTTATTCTAGTGTTTCAGAAACAACGGCCCCAGAAGTTACGAAGTTCTGCTGAGACCCTGTAGACTTCCCTTCGAAACCAGGATGCAGTTAAAACCCAACTTACCCTCTGATCCTGATGACAAATGCCAACTTGGGTTCTGCAGGCACGTAGAAGTTGCCGGCTTTTCTCGCCATCCTCGCCATGCGAATCTCAGTTCTGTACATCTGCCTGTATTCCTTGTGGTAATGCTTAGCCTTTTCATAGATAAGCTTCCTCCTTGCCTTTCGAAGCTGGAAACCAAGACCAGTTATTCCCCCGATTTTTAACTCAACACCATTAGCCCTTAACACCTAAGGACCAGTTCCTTAGCGGTCCTCTTTATTGCCAACACCAGTTCTACAGAGGGAAAAAAACGTTCCCCTGAAACCTTTTCCTTGCTGTAGGGTGCATGAATTATTTCCAAGCACAGACACCACCACCTTCATTTACTATCGCTCTGAAGAGCTAATACTAACGCCCAAGCTCACTGGTACCCGGGGGTAAAGAAGCCTCGCTGAGAAGGAAGCCCGATTTTCAATCCCAACCCCAAGGCCTCTCTTTACACGGAGAGGTGCCCCACAAGTTGACTTACCATCTTTTGGGCAAACTTTTTTCTCAGACGCTTGATCTTCAACTCCGCGAAGTTCCTTCGCTTTTTCTTAAGGGTTTCCGGCACAGCAGGAACCTTCTTCTTCTTCTCTCTGGCATCAGTGAACACAAACTGACCAAGAGCTCCAACAGCACACGCACGACCCCGCACCGCTGCGCGTCCGTCCCGAGCTTGGTCATCGAGCCATACCGCCGTCCCTGGCTCTACAACCTCGCCCCTTTAGCTTCTCCAACGTGCTCTGCTGCAGGATGCAGACTTCGGCGGGGTTCTAGGCCAGGGATCCTCGGCCTTTCAACACGAGGCCCTCCGAGACTACAGCACACTCCCAGCGAATGCACGGTCAGTCCCGGGCTCCCAGTTAGAGCCAGCACGGCAGAGACCGAGGAACCTGCTGCAGGACTCGATCTACCCCTAGACTCTTCCCGAGTCTGCGCGTGAAGAGCTTAGGAGTCTCAGGAAAAGACGTTGTGAAAACCTCCCAAGCACCGCCCTCATTCAGGTCTGAAGTCCCACATGCTGAAAGCAAAGGCCTGACGACAGGGGCGACCGGGCCAAATACCAGGCAACGATGAGCCCAACTGAGGCGTTCTGAGCCTCCCACCGGTCGCGCACCTATTCGGCTCTCATCCCTCGTTCCCCGTATCCCAAACCTCCGCCCCAAGGCCGCCTGCATCCCATCTTGGCCTGGCGCCCCCCACTAGTGTCACAGAACGTCACAAACACACAGACAAGTGGGTAAAGGTACAGGCTACAGCCGGATCGAGGGAAAACGAGACGAAAAATCCCCAGTTTCGTGGATGGAGAAGGATTATCAAGCGGACGAAGAGCAACTTACTCTGCACCCTCCATGGTTCCAGCCGGAAAAAGAGGAAGTTGGCGCATGCGCGCTGCCCACTTAAAGACGACAAGCGCGAAGCCCCACAACTCATAGGTGTCCCGGGATAAGCCAGAAAAGAACTCGCAACTGAGAACTCTCGCAGACACAAAATTAAGTGCTCCCTGTGTCTGCCTCTTGCGATCAAGTTTCGGGTAAAATTCGTAGGAGATAGTGCGTGCACCGATTAGACTCTTTAATCAGCATCACAAGAGCAAAGAATGCTGACACCTTGACTACTCGGGGTCCTAGTCCCCAGGCTGCGCGGACTCGAAGTGCACCCGGCGATGGACGCAAATAACACGCCGCACCGGCGTGAACTACAAGTCCCAGCATGCAGCACTCTCACCGCCCGCCCGGCCGGAGGGCGACGCTCGACCGGGGGCTGTAGGCAACCACGGCGGTGGTGAGTTCAGCCAGGGAAAATGAGAGCCTTTCGGCCCACATTCCACAGGGCTGGCTGCGAGTCCAAGTCGCGGCCGAGACCTGGCTTTTGACGGCCTTCCCGGCTGTCTGCCATCGCTGGCCACAAGCCGGCACCCCGCGGCCGCGCTGCCGAGGTCCTCGTCTCGGTTCCTGCCAGCCTGCGGGGCTGTCTTCCTCAGCGCCTGATCGCAGGCGGGGCCGTCCAGAGTCCCGCTGCTCAACCACAGCGGCGAGATAGGGACTAGCGCCGACTCGACGGCGGGAGGAGGATGGCCCGGGCACTGCGGCCCGCCAGGCCCGGCAGGCGGAGGCCGGGACACCCTGCGGCAGGGGGCGTGAGCTGCGAAGGGAGGCGCGACGGGGGCTGGAGGCTGCGGCCACGGCCATGTGAGAGGGGCTGCCCCGCCGCGGTTCGGCGGACGGCGGGCGGGGGGCTGGGCCGGGGGCGGGGTGCGCCCGGGGGCGGGGAGGGCCGAGCGGAGGGAGGGCCGATGCCGCTGCCGGCTCTTCCCGGGCGAGGGTTATATAGCGCGGAGCGTGGAGCCCGCTCAGAGGCGGCCGGGAGCGCTCCGACTTGCGGGCGGCGCCGCGCTGCGGAGCCCAGTGCCCGAGTGACAGCCGCGGGGAGTGCGGGGCAGGGGACGCGGGAGCGCGGGGGCGGCTGCAAGCCGTTGGGCAGCGCCCCGCCGCGCCGGGCGAGTCGCCCCTCCGCGGCGCCCCCGCCGCCCCGCACCCCACTCTCCCACCCTTTCGCAACTTGGGTCAAGTTGACAACTCCCGCGGCGGCCGGCGGGCCCGTGCGGTCTGCGCTGCGCGCCCCTCCCCGGGGTGAGAGGGAGCCGCCGCGCCGGCTCCGGGGACGCTCGGGCGGCGGCGGCGGCCGCGGCGGCGGCTTGGCCATGAGGGCGGCGCGCGCCGCCTGAGTCGCGGCTGTCACCGCCGCCGCAGCGGGACCGGCCGGCCGGGCGCTGCGGGACAGACGGGCGGGCGGCTGCCGCGGCGGGCGCAGCCCGGGGCCACCGCGCCGAGCCCGGGCGGGAGCGGCCCCGCGCACTGCAGCCCGGAGGGCGCCCGGAGGGGGGGCGCGGGGCGCAGCCTCCGGGGTCCCGCGGCGCCGGCAGACGCGGCCGGGGGGCCGGGGGGCCGGGCTGCCCTGCGCGCGGCGGGCGCGGGCGCGGGCGCGGACGCGGACGCCGGACTCGGGGCGTGCGGGGTTCCGGGCGTCGCGATGAACATCGTGGTCGAGTTCTTCGTGGTGACTTTCAAAGTGCTCTGGGCGTTCGTGCTGGCGGCGGCGCGCTGGCTGGTGCGGCCCAAGGAGAAGAGCGTGGCGGGCCAGGTGTGCCTCATCACGGGCGCCGGCAGCGGCCTGGGCCGCCTCTTCGCGCTCGAGTTCGCGCGGCGCCGGGCGCTGCTGGTGCTCTGGGACATCAACACCCAGAGCAACGAGGAGACGGCGGGCATGGTGCGCCACATCTACCGCGACCTGGAGGCGGCCGACGCCGCGGCGCTGCAAGGTAACTCGGCGGTGCGCGCAGCCGTCCCCGGGAGGCCCCGACCCCCGCCGCCCCGCAGCCCCGCCGCCCCGCAGCCCCGCGCAGCCCCGCTCCCGAGGACGACAACCAGCCCCTCGTCTTCCGCGAGTGGAATCTGCACCCCCTCCCCCTCCCCCTCCCCCGGGAAAGGAACACGGTCACCTCCGCGTTAGAAGCGGGAAGGTGTGCCGACCCCGGGTCTTTACGGAGGTCCCGGCTCCTTGGGGACGGACGTCGGGTTTCCTCGCCCCTCCGAGGACCCAGGGAGGGCGGAGAGGGCTCTGGTGAGCACGGGCCGGGGGCCCTAACGCAGTGCCCCCCGCGCCTTGGCGACGGGGGACGCAAGTGTCTGGGAAGTTGTCCTCAGACGCGGCGGGGCCACGTCTCCGTGCCCCTGTGCTCCGGGCCGCCGAGCTCGGCCGCGCCGCTGACTCCAGCCGCGAGGAAATGGTTACATTGTTTCACCAGAGACAGGTTAAGTGCTTTAGTTACATCCCTCCGCTTGATTGAATGATATCCTACGTCTTTCAAAGCGCTTGGAAGATTTGAGCCTCATTGGAGATTTATTTCATGTTTTTCGTAACCTCAGCTGCCTCACTGTATATTTATTAACTAACCTGATTGCTGAGGGTTTTTTTTTTTTTTTTTTTAAGTCAGAGCGGAGACCATAACCAACCGTAAATACTGGTCTAGGAAATTGGATTATGGCTCTTACTCTTGGATAAAAATGTTCATTTCTGGAGAAAACATTGAACTGTACCGGCAAGGTTGACTTGGACACCACCACCCCTCCCCCATATCGATCTTTTTTTTTTTTTTTTCCTTCCCCACCAAAATTAATGGCACCTGCTTTTTAGGTCAGAAAATGTTTCATCTTCAATAGTGGTATGGAGGGGTAGCAAATACACATTTTTGTGCCTCCTGCCACAACCTAAAAGAGAAAGGTAAATTCAAAAACCAGGAAGTTTTGGGTTTTAAATTGAGATCTAATGTGGTAAAATTGCATGTTTACCTGGAAGTTTGATTTATCTGAGGTGCTTCTCAGGAGAGCTCAGATATTCGAGGTAGAACAAACCAGTGATCTCCATTCTTTCATGAGAAACTTAAGCTTCATTCCATGGCTTTGGATGACTTCAGATTAACTATGGTTTTGATTTGTGAGCCTTGAGGAGAGTTTCCATTTTGAGGGTGCAGTTACTAAAAGAGTAAAAGCCGGTTCTGGCCACTGTTCCTCCTAAAAGAGGAGTGTGTAGTGTTTGTGCTTGGGAAGAGGGGGTGTACTCTCTGCACTGAGATCAGTTCTTTCCAGGTGTCTTTAGCTCCAGGAAGCTGATCCCATGAGGTCTGACTTGTATTGGGCTTGTCACAATTACATGATTTTCCCCTAAGCAAAGTTATCCAGTAAATTGCTGTAATTCCCAAAGACTTTTGGGGGAGGAAGGCAGCTGTAAGTTCAGTCATTGGCAAGCCTCATGGTGTTAGAAATTTGAAGCTCACTGTAGTATTTTTGTTTTGTGTGATCTTTGTCCTACTGATTGCCATGTGACTCACGTTTTGCACCCCCACCCCCTTCTCTGTTCCATTTTTTTTTTTTTTTTCTCTCTCTCTCTCTTTCTCCTGGACTTCTGAGGACAGCTGGGAATGGTGAGGAAGAAATTCTGCCCCACTGTAACTTGCAGGTTTTTACCTACACCTGTGATGTGGGAAAGAGGGAGAATGTCTACCTGACAGCAGAAAGGGTCCGCAAGGAGGTTGGCGAGGTCTCAGTCCTGGTCAATAATGCCGGCGTGGTCTCTGGGCATCATCTTCTGGAATGTCCTGATGAGCTCATTGAGAGAACCATGATGGTCAATTGCCACGCACACTTCTGGGTAAATATAAACATCCTTGTTTTTATTACTAGGCCCTCCTCAATGAGAAGGCTGGGAAGGAGCCAGACTTCAGTACCAGCCTGAAAGACACCTGTACTGTTTTACCACAAAGCTTCTTTCTAATTTGTTATTTCCCCATGGTGAATTACACTGTACGCCAGTTACTATCAAACAATTATCTTCTTTCCCCCCGCCCCCTATGTAGTCTTTCTGGAGAGGGTAAAGGACTGAACATTTTGAACTAGTTTGAAAGATTGCCATAAAAATAACAAGAGGGAGCATAAAACCCTGGATTTGTTTATTTTACTTTCTGTTGAGTTTGTAAAACATTGGTTGTTCTTATGAATTCCTGAAGTCAGAGTTTAGGCTTCCAAATTACTGCTCAGCCACATTTTAGAAAGTGCCAAAGATTCTGAGATCAGCATTTGTGGTCCACTGGGAGTGGTCGGGCCACCCTAGCAGTCACTTAACATCCGCTGACCATCCACGGCGTCTGTGGCATTATCCTGATAGAGTACATCTCAGAACTGTCTCCGCTTACAAGATGCCTCTCTCGGGAGAACAGAAGTCACCCTGATAATACCATAGAGTCACTCACTATACAAGGGGCAGAAAGATTGTGAAACTTGGGGAACTAGGGACTTAAAACCACGTCAGCTTCTAACCAGCAGAGCTACACAGCATCTAAGGATGAGTGAGAAGGAGGGCCTTCTTGCTCTGGACACCAAACTAATCCCAATTTTTCAGCTAAACTTCAATAATGGTAGGTGTGAAGCTCTCCCCCATAACTGTACACTGCTGACCTTTATTCTCTTCTTCTTCCACAGTAATTCCCCTTTACTTTTGTAGACAGGTAAAAGCCAATAAAGAAAGGGCAAGGAGATAAGATTTTTGTTTTTCTATATTTTCCATAGGCGGATTAGCCTTCTGATGGAACACAACAAAGAACTGTTTCTTCTAAATAGGTCACATTAAACCTCATTAATTTTTTTAGCAACTGCTTAAAAACTTAATCTGGCTTTAGAAGTACTTATTCAAATATTGTTCCTAGAACATCAAACCATTTCTCTGATCCTGAAAGAAGCTTACCTAAATGTTTTATTTTAAAACACGAGCTTTACTTAAGTCATTTCCAGAGCTCTAGAAATGAACACAAGTGGTGTGAGCCAACTCCTATGGATGTTTTAAATGAGTAAGAAGATTACCAAATACAGTTTGGGGGGATTTAAGTGTGCTTTTGCACGTGGGCGTGTGCATAGGTGTTTGTGTGAGACAGAAAAGGTGTGTGTGTGTGTGTGAATTATATGCAGTAGGGATGGGGAACTGAGTAAAAGTCCATAGGAACAAGTAGCAAGTGACAAGGGGATGCATCAGGTGAGTAAAGGTATAACGAATAAACGAATACACTTGGCAATATAGTTTATCAAGAGTCGTACATATTTATGATTCTGAGTAAAACAACCACTATTTGAAATAAAAGATGTATGTGAATTGCAGGTGGACTTGTAGTTTTCATAGTGGAATGAGAAGGATGAAGCTGCTTAGAAACTCCAGGTGACTTCAGTTGACTCATCATCTTTAAACAGATATACAGTCATTGGTAGGCTACTTGTGAACCACCAACACCAGGACTATTTTTTGTCCAATAACCTTTGATTGAGATGGTCTTCCGTTTCTGAACTGTAAACCTTTACCTACATGCTATTCTAAAGTTTAGCCATCTTGCCTACTTTTTCTGCGTGATTATTTTGCTGAATTATAAAATTTCAAATGTAACCACACTTTTAAAGAAACCCATACAATGTGCAGTTAAATACTTTTAAGATGAAAGCAGCCTCCTTTTGCTAGACATTCTATAAAATGAGAAGTAATTGAGAGTGTATTAAGCCCAGAAAATCCATAGCTTTGGCTTTGAAGATGCACACGAATTGATATACTGTACCTTAACATTAGACTCCTCTCTAACCTGAGGAGAAAATTGAATCAAATCTCCGATAGAAAAATTATTGAGGAATTGAACCTACATACTAAGGAGGAACATACCACCTTCCCAGAGTCCTTACTTTGCTTCGAGATGTTGCTTAACTACACAATTTAGGGAGTTCTTGGAAGCCTTGGCAGTAATGACGTCACTTCATATTAAAATATGGGAGGCTCCTGAATTCTCCAGCTGTTTTTCCCCTAAGCATCTAAACTGAAGAATTTATTTTCAATATTGAGTCAGAAAATTCATTTTAGAGTTGGAATTTCTGACTTCCTGCCGAGACTTACAAACCTTTTAAGAAGTTGAGATCTGGCAACTAAAATTTAGAAGACTTATAATTTTTACAGTGATTTGGGGTGTTAAATGATATAAGAGCTACCTGAATTCAGCTTCCCTTCCCGTAGTCCTAGTAGGCGAAAATGTTTGTGACAACAGTCTAAAGAAATATTGGCATGTGCAGTTTTCCTTCCAAAGAAAATAACCAGTGTGTCTTTTTACTGTGTCTGGGTGGAGAGAAAAAGTTGCCCCATACATTTTTAAAAGATCAGCTGAGCAAAGAGTCACTTAGTCATTTGAACAGATAGTCTTGCGCCAGACTTGTAAGTAGCAGTTGCTGTCTGTTTTCATAAAATACTAAATGGTATGTTGATCCCGACCCAGCTTAAAGTCCTATCCAGTGAAACAGAAAACCCTGTGGACTTCCACTGAAAAGCTGTGGGTGCTCCTACTTCAAAACCTTTATACAACTGCCTCTGCCTTCAAGACCCTCTTCTACCACTCCTGTACCTTTTAAGGCTTAACACAAGTTCCTAATACAGTCTTCCCTCCCCACTCCAGCCCTTTTCTGGCAGTTTTGCATATTAGAGCTGCACTTATCCTTAGAGATCCTCTTGCCCCATCTCTTGTTTTCTGATGAAGCTGCAGTTAAATGGCTTGTCTAAAGCTTGCTTCTTGCCATTAATCTCTTGCAGCATCTGTTCATTCTCACCCTTTGTGGCGTAGCATGTGTTCTCCGGTATAGTTTTTTTTTTTTTTTTTTTTTTTTTAAATGTATTGTGCCCTGAAATTCCAAAATAGATGGCAAGCTGTCTGAAGGCAGTTTGTTCTAGCCTTCCTATTTGTTTTTCCCTGCCTGGAAGAGAACTCCACTCTTAAGATTCAGTGAACACTCAATAAATGTTTGATAATATAGACTAGACTTCTGCTTAAAGATTCAGAACATAGCCCACTCAGAGGATGCTCACAGGAGCCTGTCTTCTGAAATTTCAAAAGGTAAGCCTTATGGTGGACTAACGTAGGCTGTGCAAGATTGAGGAGATCACAACATGGGGGCTGGTTCACATTCATAATGGTTTGTATCTCCTTTTGTTTTGCTACACAACTTTTCCATGCCTCCCGCCCCACCTCCGTGCTCACATTTACTGTGGTGTATTAAACTCTGCTCATTGGTGCAAGGCTAGTGACATTGAGAAGGCCAGTGTTTATAAACCAGTTTGAATCAAGCTCAAATTGAATGTATGGTGACCATTCATACCTCCCAATGGCTGGGCCTCAAGGAGAGGATTCCCACTGCAGTTCCTTCCTTGATTCTTAATCTCATATTAGTCATTTCCATGCACATTGAAAGTTTTTATCATGCTTGGCATTGTTCTACATAGCCCTCCAGTTTGCTATGATACTTCCGTCTTCTAATATTCTATCACCAGCAGCTCTCCTAGGAGCTTCCTCTTGGTCACCAGTCAAGAAGTGATAGACTTGGGATAGGTTCTAGTCAGTATAATCTCTTGTGCAACATTCAGGGTTAACACAAGACCAAGGAGAATGTATGCAATGCAATGCACTTTAATGTTGGCATAATCCTAGAAACCATTCACCTAGGTGTTCTCTCTGTAGCTCTGTGCAATACAAAAACTTGAAAATACCTCGTTAGTTTCTTTTGAAACATGGCAAGTTGGCCTCCACACAGAAATTGCAAGCCCGTGTTTTCCCCAAAACATTAATATTGCTTCACTTGTTTTGTTTTGTTTTGTTTTTAAGAGGAGAATTTTAGCTTGTCATTTTTACAAGACAGAGTTTATCTGTAGATCCTTTTTGACCAAAGAGCTGCATTTGGCCTTTATACGTGAGCAGCAAATTGATCCCTGATTAGCCAAAAGGGGGAAGCAAAAGCATTTAACTCCAGGCCTTTTATGTTCTGAAGAAATTTTGCATGGTAAAGGGCTAAATCTGTCAAATAGCTAGTCGGTAATTTACTTCTATTGATATGGTAGTCAGACAAGATAATTGGTAGTTAATTAATAGACCACTTAACTTAAAAGGTTTCACAGTTTTAAAATACTAATTACTGAATTAGGCATTTATCTATATCCAAATGTCTAAAGTCTATTTAGTTAAAATCCATCCAGGAAAAGTAAAAGCCCACCAGCTAGATCTGAGTAATGTAGCACTTAAAGACATTAGTGCTGTGTAGTACCTAATATCTCATGAATGGTCCCTAATCATTAATGTTTAAGTTCCTATGTGATTTACTGGTTTTTAATCTCAAATGCTGTATTGTTCTCTGGTTAGAGAAACCTAGTTTTGTTCGAGGCCTCTTAGATTTAGAATTTTTAAAAAACCATTTCTAAAGTATTCATAAAAAACTACTTGGCCAGTACTTCCTCCTTCAAACCATAATATTAAGAATTGTTATACCATATATTTTTCCTATGTTGGGATAGCTACTGAAAAGTTGGAGTACGTGGCCAGTTTTTAAGTCTGTACTAGAACTAGCTTCTGTTGTTAAATAAATATCATATACCTAAAAATCAAATGTTTGAGCTTTAGAAAGACTTTTTAAGTCTTGAGCTGAACTGTAAATTGACATAGGTAAGCATACTTTATCTTACTAATTCTTGAGGTCCCATTTAAAAACATCTCTTAGGTAGCAACTACTCGGATACTTGGGACCGTACCCCTAGTAGGTCATTTCATAGCCTTGTTCCCTAACATGAAATGAGATCACACGCCCCTTGAACATTAAGTTTCCGCCTTTGGTATGTTACATGGTAGGCCCAAATTGCTTCTATTGCTACTAAAAATCAACTACGGTATGATAAAATGTTACTTTACGTAAGTGGTATGAGCAGGGAACCATCCTAAAGAAACCCTTGCAACATCTTTGATGTGTGTTCGAATCTGTGTCTAGTTACCTCAGCTGTTTAGAAAATATTGCTGGGAATCCCTGGGTGGCGCAGCGGTTTAGCGCCTGCCTTTGGCCCAGGGCGCGATCCTGGAGACCCGGGATCGAATCCCACGTCGGGCTCCCAGTGCATGGAGCCTGCTTCTCCCTCTGCCTATGTCTCTGCCTCTCTCTCTCTCTCTCTCTGTGACTATCATAAATAAATAAATAAATAAAAAGAAAATATTGCTAAGTAACCAGTATCATATGAAGAAAGAGCAGTGCTCCCCTAATTGCCAAATCCAGTGTGCAGCTTGCTCTTTCTACAGAATGTGATTCTGTTAACCATTCCTGAAGCTCCAGTTTTCAGTTTCCATGATAAGCCCACCTTCTACTTCTCTTCTGTCTTCCCAATTCTCTTGGCCTCCCTGCATCAGGGATGTAATGACTAGTGCTATATCCTCACACCTCTTCTCACTGTGTACCTCTAGCTGGGTATAATCTGTTTATTTCAGTGGCTTCGTCTGATTTCTGCGACCGTTCTCAAGTTCACACAACTGTCTTGACTGTTCACTTATTCCCTAAAATCAGCAAGTCTCAAAACTGAACTAACTCCTTTTTGCCCCTTCTTGAATTCCCTGGTATGGCCAATACCAGGCTTGGGAACATCCGCAGTTATCTTTAATTCTCCATCCTGCCCACATCCGTGCCTCCTGTCCTGACTGTTCTGTTGGTACCACGTAACTGGATCCCCTCCTTCCCAGTGCTGCGCCCTCTCCTGTGCTTCCATCACCTCTTGCCCATACTTTGGAAAGAGTCTCTGAACTTCTTTCCCTCTTCCTAGCCTTTGCTCTTCAACCTAGGGTGACTTAAACAGACTCGAATTTGTTATGTGTCTGCTTATGGATTATTCTGACAAGAATCTACCCCCAAACCCCCAAACCTTTAGGTGACCATATTGTTCACAGCATGAAATCCAGGCTCATTAGCATGGCAGCTTAGATCATCTAAAGCTGATTTCCAACTGCCTTCCAAACTCATCACCTATTATATCTGCTGGTCAACCTTAAATTCCCGCTGGGCTAGACACCTCACTGTGCCCTGATGGAGCCCTGTGCACCCAGCTGTTCTGCCGTTTGAGACCCGTCTTCCTGGGAGACAAAAGAAGTGGAATAGTTTAGACAAAATGTATCACTACTTCTGGGAGAGAAAAAATAGGATATTTTCATGTTGACTTAATAGTATCTTTATAGATTAAGTGGGCAGTCCTTGTAGAATAGTTTAAAATTCCCAGTTCAGGGAATGGCCTACTCTTATCTGATTATGTGCTATTTATCTCGATTCCTGGAAGCAAAGTTGGTGTTTGTTCTTTTCTCCCTTGTTATTTCTACATGTAGGGCTTCATCCATTATCTGCCCAAGTAGAAATTAATCTATAGGACATGTCAAAGCGAAAGCATTCTTTAACCTGTGCTAATGCTAACACTGATTGAATAGCTTTTTCAAAAGGGCTGAATGGAGCGTGCCCGAGTGGGGTCCTCAGCCATTCATTGCAGGATTGGGTCACTGGGCCTTAAGGCAGAGCTACAAGCCCTATGGCCAAATATTTAACTGCTCACATTCTCCCAGTTTATTCTCTGCCTTTATATTTGTTTTTACCTTAATCATTTTTCAGATTTTTAAGATCCTTGGCAAATTTAGTTAGTTTGAATAAAATTCAGGAAGTTTAATCTCATTTGGGACTTGGAATAATTTTTTGAAGTAGGAAACTCAGATGTTCCCTACCTAAACTTTAAATTAAAAAAATAAAAATAGGGACTCCTGGGTGGCTCAGCAGTTGAGCACCTGCCTTCGGCCCAGGCCATGATCCTGGAGTCCTGGGATCGAGTCCCCCTGCATGGAGCCTGCTTCTCCCTCTGCCTGTGTCTCTGCCTCTCTCTCTCTCTGTCTCATGAATAAATAAATAAAATCTTTTAAAAATAAATAAATAAAAATAGGAACACCCCTTCTCCCCTTTTTAAGTTCCTTCAGTTAAGGAATATTAATAGTGGACTCCTCTAAACTTTCTATTTCTTCCAGAAACTAAAATTAAGCTTCATTCAATTGTGATAAGTAGCTAATTTGTCTCCGTTTAATCCACATACCTGCCTGTATGGATAGATGTGTAGATGGCATGTTTGTTTGCTTGTTTTGGAATGCTCCATGAATAATGAGACTCGTGACTGTGGTGCAGTTACAGCCAACAGACTGAAAAGAAAGCCCGTTTGAGCCTCTGTGTAAGTCCTAAATACCCAGGATATTCTTGGAACCCCAAACTGTACTATGCTGAATTTCCACTAGGGGGTGTCCTGGCAGGGTGGATTTGTATCTTATTTCCTTCTGCACACACACGCAGTAATTTTCCCAAGATAAAGGGCCTTTTGTAGCTAACCTTTGAAGTATGACAAACTCTGGTAGTCCTTAAGAAATAGGGAGCTATTCCTTGTATCAACTGAATGAGTTAAATCCAATGTTTTGAGCCTGTAACTCTAGGGATCTGATTTAAATGTATTCATCAGTCTTGGTTTAATTAGTGAATTTTTTTTTTTAAACCTCACAAGTTACTATAGGAGTTAGCTCTTCACAGAACTAAACCTTTCTTACAGTTTCTATTAAATGACCTAAAAAAAAAACTGCATGTAGGCTGCGACCTCTTGAAAGCATAATGGGAAAATAACTTAGAGGATAGAATCTTGTAATTCTTTCTTTGAAAATAGATAGTGGACAAGTAGAGCCCACAGCCAGTCCTTGTATTATTAGGTAGGGCAGCCTTAGAGAACCTGCCCGTATTGTGACCTAACACTGTTAAGATACCATTGTGCAGGGTAAAAGTTGTCAGAGCATGGCCTTAGGATTTAATCACGATTACCCTGACACATTTGGCCGGCCAGCCAGTCCCCATCCGCCAGGGTATGCAGGCCTATGCCATCCTAGCACTGGAGGGTATGCCTTTCTTTTTTTTGTTTTTTTTTTTTTTTTTTTTTTTTTTTTTTTTAGGGTATGCCTTTCAACACAAGGAATGCTAACATCTTTTACTTGATCTTACCCAGCATGGCCCATTCTTGAATTCCTTTTTCTTTTTACTTTATTTGTCAATTCTCTTAAAACTCAAGTTCACACCTGTCAGGGACCATTTTCCTAAATGCTCTGAAACTAAAATTAAGTGAACCACGGGGAAAAAAAATTGAATATCCTCTCATAATGATCATAAAACTTTAAACACTGCAGCAAATGCTGCTAGAATATTTAACAAGTGAGGGCAATTACTGCTGCAACCTTGAGTGCTGTCAAATTAGCCCAACTGACAAGCCACTTACAATGAATTCACATTTGGAAACAAAACATTGCTTGGTCTGTGAAACTTTGAAAGATCACACAGAGTTATGTGTGAAAGATGGCAGCCGTGTTAACATTGTGAAGGTTGTTTTTTGTGTTGTCATTGTGTGGGGTTTTATTTTTGTTGATTCTTTGGTTTTGTGTTGTTTTTGGTTTGGGGAAACCATGGTGTTTCTCATTTGCTGCTTGCATAAAATGTGAATTTCTTGCCTTTCTTTCAAATAGCTTAGTACTGAAATTTTTAAATATTAACAAGGTTCGGCTTCTTAGTGTTATTCTAAACAATGGGTCTCAAAATAACACTTCCCAAATCAGTGTAACTGGGAAAATATTTGTGGTGCAACTTATGTAAGCACATGGGTATTTTGAGGACAAGAGAAACTTAAAATTCAGAGCCTGAATTTTCCCACCTGCAAATTGCGCTTAACATACTGCCCCCTACTGATTTCTCAAGGATTTGAGAAGTGGGATAGTTCTACAGTCTCTTCGAAAAAAGAAACATGGAGTATAATTACCTTAAAATAGTTCTGTACTAACTTTTAGTTTTTATGTCTGCTGGGCTCTTCTCTGTTGAGCATTATAATTTATATTTTAAAACTGTTGTTTTTCTGCTCCTAGTAAAAGAGGAGTAAAGGAAAGATTAGAGAAGTGTTACTGGAAAGCATTGTTTCCCAGCATCTTCAGGGATTCTGGATGAAAGGGGTAGGGCAGTCAAAGCAGCTGCTCAGCAGTATGGTTTTGAGGCTTCTTCTGGTGGTCAGGAACTGGGTTTCTGCCGGAAGCGTGGTCTGGAGATGCCTGGAGGGCAGGGAGGCCTGGGAGCCATACAAAGGAAGAACCAGGAATTGCAGGAACTTGAAGAAACAACATAACCAAAAATAGATAGCACTTATAACCAAAAGAGCCTATAAATACATGCTTAATGAGCCTGGAGTGCATTTACCGTACTTTTATATAGCACTTAAATTTTACAGACCCTTTCATAAACACTCTTCTCTCATTTGAGCCTCAAAGCAACTCTGAATTAAGTAGAGCCATTATCCCCATTTTTATGGATGAGGAAACAAACCAGAGAGGTTATAGGAATTGCCTAAGGTCACCCCTGGGGAAAGAAGAAGCTAGGACCCAGACCCTCATCCTAGGACTTTACTTTAGAACCTTCACAAATACTCACCTGGGCTACATGTTCAAAGCTCCTACTAGATTTTCCTATGAGTCACTTATGCTTTTGCCTTTTGGTATAATGAAAGAATCCACCATCAAATGTTGATTTTTTTTTTTTTTTTTTTTTACTAGCATAGATCATTTAGCAATGACTAACCAACCCTAGCCTAATATCCCCAGAAAGTTTGCGCCATAAGCTAGACAAGAATGTAAAATTCTAAAGACCCAATACCACATTAAAATTTTATTACTAACGGCCAATTCTTGTGTTTTTCCATGGTTTTTTTGTAACTTTCCATGGTTCACATCTGAGATGGTTACTTCATGGACAAGACTGTACAATATCCTTGGTCACATAGCCTCCTTGTTTTCCTTGTTCATATGTCAACGTTGACAAGCTGGACACAAAAAAGGTAGCGAATAACCTGGGCACTTCAGCAAGCCTTGGCTGCACAGAGTTCTAGAAATACTTGGTACCAAAATGGTACCAAAACAGGGTGGTTTTAGTTTTTTGTTTTTCTGTTGTTGTTTTGAAAGCTTATCTCCTGGAAACTGTAAAACCTTTATTCTGTTACATAATGATCTTATGGGATTAGAATTCCAGATAAATCCATAAGCTTTGCCTTTGGAAATGCTAATCATGGATTTTTCAAAATAATGGAGTTTTGCCCCATCGATAGTGTCCAAACTTATGGCCCAAGCATCTGATTTGTAAAGGGCTAATTTTTTCCTGGGTATGGTTTTCTCACGGGCTTACCAAAACATGAAAGCTTCAAAACGGTGAAAAACGGAGCAGGTAAAGACTGAGGCTGAAAGGGCCTAAAGTCCTTGTCCTGAAAGCTGAGCCTTCGAAGCCTCTGTGGATGTGGGGAGAGGACTTTGAAGCCTCTTAACACTATCACAGGGAGCGTTAGATTTCATCGTGAATTTGGGGGACACAAACATTCAAACCACAGCATATAGGGGCTTGCTAGTGCTAAAAATGAATCCAAGGCAAATATACAGAGAATCAGTAAACTCTCGTAGTTGTCGATAGAAGACTCCAGGGGAGCTGGAACATTGGCTCAAACCAGCCCTTATAAACGTTGTTGGAGGAAGGGTGTGGAGAGTGGGGCTTCCCAACCCCTAACATCCTGGTTCGGAGAACACGGGTAGGACAGAAGGTAACGAAATTAATCTTCCAGTTTTGCTGAGTTTCTAGGAGAAATGAATCTGAAGCCACTTGAGGCTCACCCCAGAACCTTGTGCTCAGCCTGTGGTCCAGGGCCAAGGCAGCAACAGCATCACCTTGGCAAGCTACACGTTAGAAAAAGCAGACTCTTAGACCCTCTCCCAGACCCACTAGATCACGATCTGTATTTGATTCAGATCCCAGGTGATTCTTTGGCACATCAAAGTTTGAAGAGGAATTGGTCTTGAATATGCATTTTCCTTTCCACTCTCTCAATATTCTCCTCTGCTGCCTTTCTGTTTTTCTTTCCTGAGCTAATCAGCCCTTTTGGAATCTCATAGACAAGAAAAATGCCAGACCACACACTCTGTTCCAATCCTAGTCTAGGTTTATTATTATAATTTTTTTAATTTGGATTCCGGTCCGGTATCTAAAAGGAAGAGTGCAGGTGCTATCTTGCTCACTATTCCCCTTTGGTCTCTGTGCCCAGGGTGGAGTTTCCAAGGCCATAAGCATC
The DNA here is from genome assembly GCF_053574225.1 of Canis aureus. Lineage (NCBI taxonomy): Eukaryota > Metazoa > Chordata > Mammalia > Carnivora > Canidae > Canis > Canis aureus. The sequence goes on along the minus strand of NC_135638.1, from coordinate 20,004,713 downwards.
ATGAAACAAAGTGAGGACCCTACCATGAAGAACTACATTCTTCCTGTTACAAACTTGTCTGTTGTGTGTACCCCACTTCCTCCAAGTTGGCTTCCAGTATTGGATAAGGGAGGGCATTAGATGATGGAGGGCATGGTGTCTCATACACTTGTGATACCTAAGGAGAAGTCTTCCCTTTTAGTTTTCATAACTTAGTAATGTTTTAGGTGGTTTAGTCAGAATTGTGATTAAGATTAGGGCTGTCTTCTATTCTACTTCAGTACTGTTCTTCCATGAGGAAGCTAGAATATACCAAACTAGTTGCTGGATCAGCAATTATTATCCTTGAAGATATTTCTCAATTTAATAGTGGAGTGGTAGTTCAAAGTTATTGACATATAAACTAAAACAAATGGACTATTGAACCTAAATTTAAGTTGTGATTTTTTTTTTTTTAAAGCCCAGGATTGCCTTCTGAACCTAGAAAAATGTCTTACACTACAAGAACTAAAGCTTAGAAAAAAATTCATCACTGGACTGTATGGAACTTTATTTGCTACTGTGCATGTTCTTTCAGAGGTTTGCAAAGTTTTCTCTTTAACACTGCCTGACACAGTATAGGTACCTCATGGACTCTTCTATATAATGAGTAAATTCTGTGGTGTTACAGTGCAAATTTAAGAATAAAATAAGATTTCAGGAGTAACTGTGATTATATTTATCTTTCATTTAGGTAAAGATAATAATTGTTTTTAAAGATTCCACAGTAAGCAAACTAGGAAGTAAGAATTTCAACTATTTACACATACAAAATAACAAGGATGGTGGCAGGTGATCTTGAGGAGATTCTTGGGCCATGTCATTGGAATGGGGGCAGAGGGACAAAGGAATCCTGTCCCTTCAAGATGACCTGAGCGGTGCCTGAGCTTGTGGGCAGTGTCCATGCCTCATGGAAGTGGTCACCAGTCACTAGAATAGAGCTGCAGCCTCTGCCCTTTGGAAGATGTGTCTTTATTACAATTTCTGAGATGTGATTTGAGTTTGGGGCAAAGCAAAGGATTAATGACAAGGTGTTGTTTAGCAGACTATTTGGCTGCAATTTTGTGGGTTATTTTCATTATTTTATAAGGCGTTATTAAATGGGGAAAGGGGCACTCCTTTGATCATCTAGGACTCAGCCAGCAGGGAGGGTCCAGGAGAACAGCACTTCAGAAACTGTTCAGCATTTAGTTTCCTTTAACATCCTGAACCTCCATGAACTCAACAAAAACACAGAAAAATGATATTTTGCAGATAATGTGTAATTTCATTAATATGTAAGAGGCAGGAATTCAAGTTACATTATTTTAAAAGGCACAGTCATGACATCATATAAATGTTTAATGAACAGATTTTTACTGCTCACCAGATGCTGGTCTCTGCACTAATGGAGCTGATACCTTGCTGAGTCATTTATGAGAGTCTTACGCAAGGTACACCTCAGTGTTACAACTTGTATTTCCAATGCGTAGTAGGAATCGAAGAAATAATTATTGGACACAAGTTGTCACAACATTTTTAAACAAAGAAACTTTGGAGAAACTCCTCTTCTTGTCTCACAGATGAGTTAAGATCAAGATTCAATGAGGTCAGAAGTAACTAGCATGGTTAGTCAGTAGGCGCCTGGGACCATGGGGTTTTTGGACTCCAAAGACGAGTGTATTTGCCTGACAGATTGAGTTTTAAGTTACCTCCTTTCCAGTATTTCTGCATAGCAAACCCCAAAATTCAAGAGAATGTCGATTGTCTGAGTTGCTGTGTTGGGCTAGATTCATCCCATGCTTTAGCAGTGGGAAGGCAAGTTAATGAAGCATTTATTTTTGCTGAATAACTAATGGTGTCATCATCTAGGTGTTCATTTGCAAAGCCTGGTTCTTTTATTAGCTTCTTGGTTGCAGGGCAACTGTAGGAGTGTACTAGTGCATGTGTGTTAAGCATTAACTGCTGATGTCTTCAAATGTTAAACTAATCCCTGTAGCCTCAAAATAATAAAAGGATAGTAGATGGAACGTTGATACGAATTCAATAGTTATGACATACTCTAGTCTCTCCTCTGTGGCTAAAGACAGAACATTTTGTGTCAATCTGATAAGAGATTTTATTAAGTCTGAGAGAATAGTTGCAAGCTTCACTATCTTGGAGTTCTGTTGCACAATTTGTCAGGAGACTTTTCTGTCTCTACAAACATCAACTAGGAAAGAAAGAAAAAATGCCTTCATTCAGTTACATGAATTTCAGAATTTGTGCTGTCAAATGCGACTAAAATATTTAAAGTCAACGTATTACTAGCAAGTATAAATTTAGTTTTTACTTCCCAATTAAAGTTAATTTTGTAATGAAAATTTTCAACTATCTTGTTCTATGGTCAAAGTGAAATTCCTTAGTTTGGTGGTCAGTATATTTACTAAGCAGATAAGCTTTAAATCTACAGATTTAAGAGTATTTATTCAGCCATATGTGCCTTTCCGAGATTAGCCTAGGGGTATGTCACCATTTTTCCATCTTAGACATGCTAATGATTTATGCTATTCACCTTTTTAACACCGTTCACTCTATATTCACAGCGCCTCCAATAGTTTGTATTACTGAATCACAGTTTTCCAGGAGCAGTGACAGTATTCAGAGGAGAGTGCCACCAGATGTCATTTTAGCCTTGTAAATAAGCAGTATGTTCCTTTGTGATTCTGATAAAGATAAGTTACTCCAGTAGCAACAGAGCCAGAAGCAGCAAAACACCAAGCAGAATTGTTGAACCACTTTGGAAGGGTACAATAAGGGTGTCTTTGTTTAGTGGAGTCTTGATTGTCTTTCTTTTTTTTTTTTCTTTTTTTTTTCCAAATTGTTTATATACTGTTGTTTGGAGATTTTGAAAATCCTTACATATACATCAGAAAACTATTATATACATGTGCTGATAGTGTTAATCCTTTTCCCATCATAATGTGACTTATGCTCCTCTAGAAACAAAAGTCTCCTGTTTCTTGGGTGTTCAAGAGATAAACACCTTAAAATGATTCTTTTTAAAAGATGCCTTTTCTGGGATTGACGATAATAGATAGTTAAGGCAGACACACAAAAATACAGTATGAGGCCTTTTCCTACTATGAGAAGTTAATTTTGCTTTTTCCATGGTGTTCATTAACCTGGAATCGTTTATAAATACAGAGAACACATTCTGGGTGTTTTACCTCCACCTTTAAAATGTCATCAGTCTCAAAAATTCCAAAAGCCAGACTTTGCCGGATACCACATTTCTTCACATTCTCTTTTGTTTAACTTTAGGCTAATTTGTCGTGACAGTGCAGCTGCAGGCCGTGCGTCGCAGTGTGTCATTAAGAGCACAGGGAATGATCTGGAGGGTTAGAACTGTTGGAAGTTAATTTGGCGTAAACCTAACTTCCAAAGATTTCTCGAGATAGAACATGTCATGTCTATGTCCAGTCACCCTTCTGTTCAAGAAATTCTTGTTTATATTATAAATATGACCTTTACAGTTATCTTTCAAAGTGCCCAGTGCTTTGAAGAGGAACCCCGAGGAGCTATAGCGACATTAGACTTAAGTATGTTTCATAAGAATGTCAGGGTCCATTTCACTGTCCTTCCCCTCCCCTCCTTCCTTTTTTCTTTCTTTCTTTCTTTCTTTCCTTCTTTCTTTCTTTCTTTTCTTTCTTTTCTTTCTTTTCTTTCTTTTCTTTCTTTTCTTTCTTTTCTTTCTTTCTTTCTTTTTTTGGTCACATAACAGCCCTGTCAGCTGGGGGCAGATGATCATATCTGAGCCTCGTGATAAAATTACTCATGGGTATACAAAAGTCTATCTCCACGCTTTTTAGCCAGAGTTCATTTTTAAGAGTTCTCTCTCTTTTTGCAGATAAAGTTTCCTAGGTCCGTTCCTAGTTATAAATTCTCCCACTGACCATACCAGTGAGTGCATATTGGTTGCTGACTGTGAGACCCCCTAGATCAAGAGCCCACCATTTTTCCTGATGAAGGACTACAAGGCCTCCTCTGTTCATAGACATTTGAACAAAAGAACATAGCGATGGAGTGCAGTTCTCTGGCTCAGGTTAAGCATCTCGCTAACCTTGGCCAGCCACCACTGGCACCACTACCTCTGTGTGTTCGAGATCCTTGTACGAGGCCGTAACTCGTGATCCGAGTAATCCATCCCGAGAGTGGAGACAGCGCAGCAGTCCAGGTGTTCAGTGCGTTATCTGAGTTACCCCTCTCAGATTCACCGATGGCAGCACACGCGTGAATTTATACTTAAGCCGTTTGGGTGTGCTCTTAGATTTGCCCTTGATGTTCTTTTAATGACTCTTTGAGACAAAGTTAAAGATCACAAACCTCAGCTTGAACTGACTGGTGTCATGGCAACTGGCACTTCACCTTTTGCTGGTCCCCATCTCATACATGCTACAATATTTGTGCACATTAATAATTCATTGCAAAGTGCCAGATTTCTTTGTGCTGTCAAACTGTGTCAAGGACGGAATATGCTGTACTATCTCAGATGTCATCTACCAGACTGTTGAGGGCAAGAGTAATTAGAAAAGAAAACTAGTCAGGTTACTTGGGAAATTTTCTGAAAATGTGATGCTTTCTAGCTGCCCATTTATAGCATTTTTCTTGTAAAGTAAGGGATAGAATTAGTGTTGATCAAAGTTTATTTGGTAATGTGCCCCAGACATAAGGCAGGACTCAGGCTGTGGAAATAAGGCACGAGCAGTAATTGGTCGCCTCCATTCAGGCAGCAAAGGAAATGATTAACAGCCTTCGTGCTCAGTCACGTGGATCAGGCTCCAGTGTGAACCCTGAAAACCCAAGTTTACAAAGAAACCTGAATGGTCTTGATGGGAATGCTCCTCTCCCAGGCTCGCCTTTGCCCGGCACACAGTAGGAGCTGAGTGTTTGACCCCCGCTTTGGAAGACAGCGAGTCTGGGTTCCCAGGATGACCCTGGCTGTGGATAGTTTCTTTTCACCTCCCAGTTTCCTGAACATTTTTTGTTGTGCTCAACATAGATAGTAGCCGTCATAATTATAGTATTAGACCTATGATCGGTGCGCTTCCTAAATAACGAATAGAGGCCTTTGTATCAGGATGTTGAAAATGCAGTGATGCATTGAATCTTGTTTATCCAGAAAGCCGTGTATGTCCCTGATTGGGCAAAGAAATCACGTATTTTAAACTGGACATTGACCTGCCACTACCTTTGTTTTTTTTTAACTCTCCCTCTAAAGAAAATTTATATTAAAACAGATCCGTGTCACCCTTTACTAGTCACTCAAAATGAAGCATATTTCTCTGAAAAATGTTTACAACCCACAATTGGAAAAGATTTTAGTCACTTAGCCATATTTGGGTTCTTTTGTTTCTCTATCTCTTTTTTCTTTTTTCCTTTAAATACAAAACCAATAGCTTAAATGTCCCTTCATACTCCTTGGCGGGAGGGCAGGGGGTGAGGAAAGCAGGTCCCAGTCACATTTTTTTAGAATACACAGCCATGAGTACCCTGTGGATAAACTAGAACTGTTATACTTGATATACTGAGTTAGCACAATTAAGTGCAGGTAAGTATAAATTCTGCTCAGAGACAGGCACAGAACCAGCTCCCATTTTAGCCATCATTGCTTGGCCAGATCATAAAACAGTACCTGCATATGATAGATGTTCAAGAAATAATCACTGAAAGAATAATACCACCAGACTAATTTCAGGAAGAGGGGAGGGGCCCTTAATCAGTTTCAGAACCATGCAACAGATTAAACTTAAAAAACAGTTAGGAACTTGTTAATCTTCTATCGCCTACCTTTATGTGCTGCTGGGGATCTGGATTAGTCATTTAACACCTGCAGGCAACAACATCACACACAAGTCCGGGGAAGTCATTAGAGCTAACCTGCTTGGTGTCCGCGCTTCTAGCTAGTCAGGGCCAGCCGCCAGCTAGAGTGAGTGGTCACTGGCAGTGTGAACAGTGTCAGGGATTCAGATTCGCCAGGTAATTAAGCTGCAAATTCTTAATGGTTTTCTATACTGTGTGTAATTTCTTGGAGTTTAATATGGAGACTCCCTACTTAAGAACTTAACAGTAGGATCCTTTGTACTAAATCTATCCGTGTCTTCTAGGACGAGGCAAACTTTCAATACTTAAAAATGATCTCTGAATAGCATCAAGAATACATTTTATACTTTTTCAGCTAATCTGGGAACAATTAATCATAAGCAGTTACTTTAAAAATCTTATTTAGATTGGAATATATATGCCTCTTTATGATGTTACTTTATTGCAATTCTGATAAAATAGCCATATATAAGCTGTTTTTGCCTAACATTCAATGTATAATGACCTGACGTACCAGGTCTTGCCTTTTTTGGCTATCAAGTACACCAAAATAATGATTACAATCCAACGACCCTAACCATTCTGACCTACTACTGCAAAGAAGTGCAGTTTAGCTGAAGCATGTGTCTCTCTTCCATCCAGCAGTAAGCCAGGTCTCTGAAGTTCACAAGGAACGTTGTTCATATTCTCTCCTCCACAGTTCCTATGACAGGGTAGTAGTTCTCCCAGAATCTTTGAAAGGATAATCAGTATTTCCCAGCTTAGTGTAAGGCAGCCAGACAAATAAATATAAAACAGTCAAAGCCAAAATATCACAAAACCTGTAATTCTATGTGACAGTGAATGGGACTGACCATCTACATGTCTTAAAGAAATATGAACAAAGTCAAAGTGGTGTAGAATTATATATAAATGCTCAAGACCTTCAGCAGAGAATTTGGAAGCTCCTGTGACATAAGCATGTTGAAAAGCATGAGAAGCTTTGTAAACATGTGATTATTTTACTTTGAATTATGTAGGAGGGCATGGGGAATAGATAGTCAGAGAAGAGAAAAGTTCACGGGTGAAAATAAGTGTGCCCCGGGTAACAATAATGAGGGGGCCAGACAAATGGGGAATGAGTCGGGGGCGGGGGGTGGTTAGGGTTGCAAGATGATCAGGAACCAGACTGGGGAAGACTTTGGGACACTTCACAGGCACTCATCTGGCAACTGTGTGTATCAGAGATTGGAACATATGGAGAAACATCAAAATAAATGGGATGACTGGTTTTGATCTTGTACATGCAAAAGTTATTGTAACACATTAGATACTTATGCAGAAATTCAGTGATCCCTTAGCCAGGAAATCCTCAGAGAAGGGCATGCACCTCTTCTTTGAGTCCACTGTGTACTGTTTGGTTTTTTTTTTTTTTTTTAACTTCATAAATCATGGGGAAGTTGTGTTGGCAATGGGATATAACTCAACAGTAGACAGATTGCTCTTTGCTGCTTTCTTTTAAGAAGCAGGTTATAAAACTGTTGGGAGCCTGGTAGAGTAGTTAATAGATCATCTTAAGCAATTTGAAGTAATTTCTTTTTTTTTTTTTTAATACAGCCTTGTGTCTTGAAGGCAAAAGAGCCAGAGGAGGGAAAAAAAGAGTTTAGTGAATAAGAAATCAGTGCCTGGGTCTATTGCCCAGGAACTTATGCTGCATGCCCAGCTACAGTGAGTGGCCAGTCACCTGCCTCTCTGGGAAAGTCAGTGCCCTGTGAGCCCCACAGGGGAGTTTGGTCATTCCAAATGCTGTGAGCTATTGTCGTTTAGCATATGACACATTTCTCATTAAAATGATCCTGTACTTTCATCCTGCATTTTTACATCCTGAAATAGTTTACTTCCTATTAGTACACTTTGGTAAAGCTTTGGATGCTAGAAGACGATTCTCGAATATCTCCTTATTCATTCATAGGCCTATTACAGCTTAGACATAGCCATAAGGTAAACATTAATCCAGGGCACTTATTCATGGGTAAACTGGAGGGTCCCTCACAGACCGTGAGATAGCTGTGTTAAAGTGTCATGAACATAAAAAGATCTCTGACCTGGGAGTAGTTTAGATTAGCAGATAACTACCACTTGAAAGGTGATAAAGAGCCTTCGACTAATGGCTTTCTTTTCATCTCTGGAGATTGTCCCCAAAAGCTCTTGTGTTACAGTCTCGTTGGTCACGGCTTCTAATAGGCCTGCCATACCAATGATACGGTGTTATGTTAACCAGACACTTAAAGGATCTTCTCTTTTAGTAAACGTATAAGATCTTTAGACAAATTGGAAAATATAACGTTATATGGGTAAAACTCATTGGGTGGGTAAAACATTACGTAGGATTGCTTTTAAATGAAACTCACAATGTCAGTTCTAAAGCTTGACTCTTTTCTTTCAGACCACTAAGGCTTTCCTTCCCACCATGCTGGAGATTAATCATGGTCATATTGTGACAGTTGCAAGTTCCTTGGGATTGTTCAGTACTGCTGGAGTTGAGGTTTGTCAGATATAAAGCATTTCCTTCATTCAGTCGGTTTATCTCGTGACGAGTATACCAAAAATCCTACAAAGAATACCTGCTGTCCATACATTCATGAAAGCACTCTACTCTGCCTGTGTACTGTTTGTGGAATTTCCTACAGTAACCCAGGGCCAGATGTTGAATTGCAACTCTAATATCTGCTGTCATAAAATCACTTACACTAGTTTGACAAAGCCACAGCAGCAGGAAAAGTAGGTGGGCACAGGGTCAAGAATGAAACTGTGGAGGGCAGTGGCATTACCACAGGAAACAGATACAGGAGGCCAAAGGTTGCCGTTCTGTTTTGGTCAACTTGCCAAAAGTGACCTATCTTCTATCAGCTCATCAGAGGAGATGGTTACGGCGAATGTGAGGTGTTTTGCGTAGTTAAGGTTGTAGAACTGGGCTTAATCAATTCTTCACCATATTCAGATAATAAAGCGTGTGTATGCATATTATTCTGTGCTGTTTGTCCCATGGGTACGTATAGCATAAAACTGGAAACCTCACCCCATGCAAATATGTAAAGGGACACAGAATAGATGGCTTCCACGTTCTACATTTCCATGCCTACATTTAAAGTGAGGTAAAGGATAAGAACTTTCTGTACCATGTGTTCTTCAGTTAAGGTCTGGCTTAAGTTAACAAGGTATACTTATATCCATTTTCACTTTACCCTAAAGAGAAAATCAGATCATAACAATTTATAACCTAAGCTAGATTTGCCTTTGCTCTCCTAGTGTTAATTAAACAACCTGGATTTTCATTCTCCTTTTACTGAACAAGAGACCGTTTGTGAATTTTCCAGACACTTCAAAGTGAACCTCTCTCCATTTTTAGCTCCAGCTTGTTAGCTAGCTTTTATAGAATCCTTTGTGGTAACTTCCCCAAAGTAATACGATACTTGGTCAATGTGGCAAAAAGTGTTCGTCTGTTTCTGGTGTTGCTTTGAAAATATTATTTCTGCACTGAACCACATCAGATACCTGTCTTTGAAAATGCTTGCCTTTTCCTTGCTTAGTCACCTGTAACCCCCTATATCAAACGTGTAACCAAAGTAATAGGATCAGGGAAGCCTGGGTTTGGTGAGGGAACCTGTGCACATACTTAGTGTTTCTGTTCTCTCTCCCTCTAATTCAGGATTATTGTGCCAGTAAGTTTGGAGTGGTGGGTTTTCATGAATCCCTGAGCCATGAGCTAAAGGCTGCTGAAAAGGATGGAATTAAAACAACGTTGGTTTGCCCTTACCTTGTAGACACGGGCATGTTCCGAGGCTGCCGAATCAGGTCAGTAAGAACCTGTCTTGTTACTGATAAAAAGCTGTTTTAGAAATCATCTTTCTGCATTGGGAGAATGTGTAGAATTGAGTCTTGCATTTTATCATTTGACACTTAAGCCTGTCCTCTCACTGGTCAAGGTTTGTAGAATTCAAGTGAGTAAAGATTAATGACGAAGGGTCAGCTACCACACTGATACTAATGTGAGGAAGTCAGTCTGGAAGCATCAGATAGGAATTGGCCTCTCTGCACCTTCAAGGGGGAAACATAAATATCCAGGATTTTCCTGAGAAGCAACTTCCTTAGGAATTATTTTGTTTCTTTAGTATTAGTGCTGGTAAATGAATGCGACTTTGATTTGGAATAAGAAACAATGTCACTGTCACAAAAGAGTAAGCCTTTCTTCAAAAAGACCTTAGAAATTTACCCTCCAGATTTGGGAGCTTTCTTTTCGCAGAGAGTATATGTAGGTAGATTCACTGTGACAGAATGAGAAGAACTATTTAGATTTGCTAAAAATGAAATAAAACACTCCCATACCTTGAAAGGAGGCATATGGGAATATAAATGTCAGGTCACGTCTGACTTGAACTAAGCAGAGTAAACAAAACCACGAATCATTAAAAGGAAACTTGTGAAGACATGCTTATTTTGAGATCTTTGCTTGGATGAATTTGAAAGGCAAAGGAAGATAACCGAACCAGTTCCCCCGTTGGTCAGGCTGTTCTTAACACATCCTGAACCTGGCCAAGCTGTGAAGTAGGTGGAGCTCCATTGGACTCCTTTGCATCTCCGGCTGACTTCAAGTCTGGACTGGGAACAGACTGGAGTTCTCCCTTTTTCCCAGCATCCCGGTGCGCTGTGTGTGTGTCTGTGTGCCTGTGTGTGTTGGTTTGTTTCTTCATCTCATATACTTAGGAACCAATTGCCTAGGGTCTAAGCAGCCCTGTTTCCTATTTAGCTGTTTCCTATTTAGCATCATGGCAAATGTCCAAAGCTGTGGTGGGACAATGAAAAGTGAAAGGAATAAATTATACTATTAGATTATTTCAACGTGTCATGTAATGAATTCAGCTGAAGGTTGAATGTCTGTATGCACTTCATTTCAGAGACCCTCGAGAGAAAATACCTTGGTTTTCCCTCTTTGGGCATTCAGGAAAGCATATAGCTCACTTATTTCACTCAGAAAAGTTATGCCAGTGTTACACACCATCATTTTAACAACACTTAGCACTCAAAGTTTGGCACCGTGTTTGGGCATAATGTTTGTTATGCCAAATACCCTCTTCTTGTTCTATTGAAAAAAACTAGAAAAAAATATGAAATACATTTTAGAGCATTTTTAAAAACATTGTCTCACTTTACAGAAAAGTGGACCGATTTTGCCTTTTTTTTTTTTAACACATTTTCTACACTATGCATATAAAATGTATTCATGGTAGGAAAATTTGGAAAATACAAAAAAACACAGTGCAGAAAACAAAGTAGACCTAAGGTCCTGTCACTTAGATAACCTCCCTGTTCATGTTTGGATGTATATTTCTAATCTTCCCTACTTTGTGCTAATTCTTAATTTAATTTTTTGAATATATAACCTTCAGGAAAGAAATTGAGCCTTTTCTGCCTCCTCTGAAGCCTGATTACTGTGTGAAGCAGGCCATGAAGGCCATCCTCACCGATCAGCCCATGATCTGCACCCCCCGCCTCATGTACATCGTGACTTTCATGAAGAGGTAACTGCAGGTTCCCTCCTGGGTTGGGTCTCCCCGTGGCTGCCCCGTAACCTAGCACACCTGCTCACAGCCACCTTTCTTTTTTCCAGCATCCTCCCTTTTGAAGCAGTTGTGTGCATGTATCGGTTCCTAGGAGCAGACAAGTGTATGTACCCGTTTATTGCTCAAAGAAAACAAGCCACAAACAATAATGAAGCGAAAAATGGCATCTAAAAATCTTCTTTATATGGAATATCATTTCTACCAGAAGACGATCAAGGCATTATAGTCCAATCCACATCAGCATTACTGACATTCTCTGGATTCTGAACCCTTGTTGACTTTTTTTTTTAAATCAACTTTTTAAAAAATAATAATAATAATAAAGTGCAAATTAACCGATTAGAATACTTGGAAAATGTGATCAGCAAATGTGAGTCATGTTGTTGCCAACAGGGTCCTTTTAGGCAGAACCCCAAAACCAGTCAAATCTGTTAGACAAGCACTGTGTGACATCTCCAGGCTACCATTATTTTTCTTAATGAGCAGAAAGTCTAGAGATGATAACGACAGTGTGTTTCACCTGTGTGGTTTTGTTTTGCTTTTTTTTTTAATCTCCATAGAGTTTATGAATTCTTGTAATTAAACTCTAGCCAACTGACACCCTTGCAACTTCAAGGACTGATAGTGCTATATTTTCTCATGTTTTCTAAGTTTCAGTTTTGCAAAGCCTGTGTGGCTTTTCGTGGTGTTTGTGTACAGCTCTTTTAAAAAGGAATTTTGAAATCTCCCATCAGTTTGAAGTAAATGATGTTTGATTGTTATAGTAAAGGTGATCAGGTCTCTTTCTTAAAGTCCTAATGACTAAAATGTTAGGCAAATTTTTATCTCTGAAATCTTTCCTTAAGGATCTATTCCTCTAGAGACCTAGTTATCCACAAAGGTCACACATTTTCTACCTGTGAATTTTGCTGCATACAGAAAGTGCCCTTTCCTCAGGAAGTTGCTGTGTTTCATTTCTTTGAATGGACTTTTACCTAGAATACATAGCAGCTCTGCGAAGAAACAGTTTCTAAAAATGGGAACTTCTGCATTAAAAAAGTCCCCGTTTTTGTGCCAACTATGATTAGTGAGGGGGAAAAATCATATTCTGTGGAGTACGTATGGAAGGGTGTAAAGATTCTTTTGAAAGTTTTATTCACATTGTAGAACAGCAATTGACATTTTTACAGTATTTTTTTGTAAAGCAAACTATTTTGTGCCTTGAATTTGGTAAATGTGTATTAGTGAAATGTTGTTAAAGTGGACTTCTACCTCTGTATCTAAATGTATACCATCCACTTGTAAATTACTATAAACTATTATGTGATTGCTTTTTTGTTTTTTTTTTTTTTTAGAATGTCTTGTTTAAATAGCGACCAATGTTTAAGGCTATTCAAATAAGCCATCTTTTACTAATTAATTGGGAAGTTTTATAAAGGACTGATTAAATTTAAAGAATTAACTTACATGCAACTGTGTGATTATTAGTTATTAGTAGTACTATAAAGAGAAAAATCATTGTGTTCCCCTTTTTTCATGCCATATCCTGCCTTAAAAAAATGTTTGAATGGGATAATGTTCAGGAACAGCCATTAACAAGTTAGGGTCCATACACTCAGATTTCCACTGTTACCATCTACTTCGATGAGACACTTTATCAGGAGCTCGTTTATCCTGAAAGTGAGAAAATAGCATTCCCTCACCTCTGTTTGTACCACAGATGGAATAGGCACCATAACCACATATGGAAAAGTCCTCACTGTGAGGGTCCCCAACGCTGGTCCTAAGGAATTGCTTTGTTTATGTTTGAATTTCTCTAAAAGGAGAAATGAAAACCAAGTCTGAGCCCATTATAACAATGGAGGCGCTGGCTGCCTCTTAGTTTTCAATTTCAGACTGAAAGAAGTACTTTGAAGTAGTGCTTCATCACACTGGAGGGGAGACAGGTGCCATTTGCGAGTTTATCCAGGTCTGTCTCCCAAGTGGTCCAGAGCACACTCAGACTGTCCTAGAGAAATCTGTGCTACTTTCACGACTCATTTATTGATCTTAAGACCAAAGAAGGTCTTCTTTACCTTTAATTTTATTCTCACATATTATAATTTAAACCTATTTTTATTTTCATTTGGTACTAAAACCTGATTTCTTTGAACTTCTTTGTAGAAATCTTCCATTCCCTAGGCCTGGCCTGGTTTAGTTAGCTCTTTCCCATCTTTTTTTTTTTTTTTTAAAGATTTATTTATTTATTTATTTTTGATAGACAGAGAGAGAGAGAGAGAGAGAGAGAGGCAGAGACACAGGCAGAGGGAGAAGCAGGCTCCATGCCGGGAGCCCGATGCGGGACTCGATCCCGGGACTGCAGGATCGCGCCCTGGGCCAAAGGCAGGCGCTAAACCGCTGAGCCACCCAGGGATCCCTCTTTCCCATCTTTAGCTGTGGAGTTTGGAAGAGGATAGAGTTAATGCAAGTCTAAGACTGCAAAATTCCTACATGTTGTATTTCTTCATCCTGGTATCACAATCTTAATATAAGGCTGCTTTCACGATGATTGCTATCTTCTCTCAACATGAACTCCTAGTCAAACCTACATATGAGTGTTGATCACATGAGGAATTACCAGAGTCACTTTTCTTGCTGATTATGGATCTACACCCCCTCCCCGCCCCACCTTGATGTTCATGCTGACTTCATGTTCTCTTTTTTTGTCACCTGGCCCATTCAGGCCAATGTTCAGGGCCACCGGGCTCAAGGCTGACACCCAGGGAGCACCACTCTGTCCCTCAGCTCTAACTGATTTGTACCCTCCTCTCTACCCCCACCCCCAACCTTTCAACCAGTTTAATGATAATCATATTGAGTGGAACCTCGGAATCAAAAGTTTTGAAGCCAGCAAAGATAAATTCCAACTATTGTTTTCCCCCTTGATCTACTAGGTCTGCTGCTCTGTCACAAAAGATTAGATTAGCTTGACAGGATTGAACTACATAAAGCCAGGCTGGGGAGCGTGTGTGTGTGTGTGTGTGTGCGCGCGCGCGCGCGCGCTTAAGTATCCTGTTTCCTTGAAAGGCTATAGCTTTCAAATTTTTCCCAAGTTTAAAAAAAAAAGTCAAACGTCGTTTTCAAAGTTTTCTTTTCCAACTGGCAGAAATGATTCTAAATTGGTGTTGATCTGAATCTTGGAAATTTGCTTTTGCCTCCAACAAAATTTAAAATGGGGGGGGATAGTTCTTTCCATGCCAAATTTATTGCCTGTGTCTGATTAAAAAGAGGAGGAGGGAAAGCAAGGCTGTGATAGGCCAAAAAGGCTGGGACATGGGGCCAGGGGGCCAGGAGCAGAGTCGTCATGAACCCGCAGTTGAACACATGCTTGAGGTATCTAAGCCAGAGGGCCTATCCTGGGGACTCAAGTATCTTACAGTTGACTCACAAGTTCAAATAAATACCAGTAACTCTGTGTGAGTATGCCACAAACGAGGCCTCAGAGTGTGACGAGGTCTCAGCAAGGTGGCAATTGAGGAAACCTTGAAGATTGGAGATGCAGCAGATGGAGATGAGAATGGGAGCTTGGGTGGTCCAGGGAAATGAAGGTCAGGAAAGGCTCAGAGATTGAAAGACTATACTCATTGTGCCTGAAATAGGACACACGAGGAGAATGCCATGCGTTCCCTAAGCAGGTCCCATCTTGAGAATAACTTTCATTCCAGGCTGAGGATGGAGAAGAGAGAAGCCCTGGGACATTATTTTAAAGCAGGAAAGGAGTTGTCAGGCTAATAGAATCAGTTCAGTTGCTATAAAGACTTTCAGAATACAGCAAGCTGGGAGACGAGCTAGGAGGGAGGCTGGTGCAAAAGTCAGGCTAAGAAGTGGTGAGCATGAAAAGGAAGAGGTGGCTGCCAGAGTCTGTGGAGAGAGAATGCTAAGGTTTAACAGCTGACTGCACAGGAGATTCCACTTTAAGCTTATTGATTGAAGGACGGCTCGTCATGAGCCAGGTTGTATTTAAGTGGGAGCAGCAGAATAGACAGTGAATTTGATCTTAGAAGACTTGCCTTGGAGGCACCAGGTGGCTCAGTGGTTGAGCGTCTGCCTTTGGCTCAGCTCGTGATCCCGGGGTCATGGGATCAAGTCAGCAGGGAGCCTGCTTCTCCCTTTGCCTGTGTCTCTGCCTCTCTCTCTCTGTGTCTCTCATTAATAAATAAAATCTTAGAAAAAAAAAATAAAAAAAGGAAGCATTTGCCTTGGAGATGCTGGGTGACGGCCCCTGACAGGCAGACATCGAGATCTGGTCCTCAGGGAGGAGGCTGGTGCTAGGATTCTGGAGTCATCTGCAAAAGAACTGTACCATGCACTCGAGCTAGGAAAGGAAAGCACAGAGTGAGCAGGCCTGGGCACCAAATCTTGGGGAACAGGAGGGAGCAGCCGAAGGAAAAGTCATAAAAGGTGACGTCGGAGCAAAGTTAGAAGAAACCAGACTAGAAACAATTATCTCCTCTGCCTGGACCTAATCTCCAGCCTGAGTCACACTTAAGAAACCTCAGTCTGGCCCAAGAAAAAGCATCTGTGTGGCCAGCCCTGGGGCAGAGGCCCAAAAGGTGAAGGCCAGTGCTAACAGATAGCACATGGAGGCTTTAAACGTGCACTCGGGTTTCTAGAAACCAAATCCATTGTTTAAACGACCAAAGGAAAACTTCTTCCTCAGTGAATTCTGGAAGCCGTTGTTTGGCAGTTTTGTTTGCTTGGCCTCAGAGGCATGACTTGCTTAAATGTGCAGGCAGTGTGTCATGAGAACCCGAGAGGAAAAACAAAGTACATTTCAAGTATCATCAAATGGATACATGTTAGCTCAAATGAACTCTTTTTACTTGCCAAAAAGATGGGTCAGGACCGGCTTCTATCTATCTGACTGCTCAACCGGACTATCTTCTATCTGGTTCCCTCAAGTACTGAACTCAGCTAGCCAAGCACTGCTCCGGGCATATCCCGAGGTCAAGAGGGACACCTTCTGCTCTCCCCGGCTATCCTTGGAAATGTCAACGTGTGTCAATGTGTGTGTGTGTGTGTGTGTGTGTGTGTGTGACATTTATTTATTATGACTCTTCTGGGGTTATTTATTATGACTCTTCTGGAGCTTGCAGTTCTTAGGTCACACTAGGTATTTCAGACCACTCAACTACTTTATGACTCTTTTCAAGAAAGTGTTGGGAATGCGCCGTTGCATCGTCCAGAATCCTACTCACTGGATAACTATGTCTCATCTAACTTGCTCCATTTCCTTTTTTTTTTTTTAGAGTTTTAAAATGTGTTTATTCATGAGATACACAGAGAGAGAGGCAGAGACACAGGCAGAGGGAGAAGCAGGGTCCCCATGGGGAACCTGATGTGGGATCAGGGCCTGAGTCAAAGACAGAAGCGCCCCATACCTTGCTCCATTTCTGTAGAGCATTTCCATGGTGTCTTCCAGGAAGTTCTAACAGGCCTCCTAGCTGTAATTGTTGAAACCTTTCTAACCACTAGCCAAAGCAAGAGCATTGATTAGCAAGAAAAATAAAGCATCTTCAGCCCAGATTTGAAGTTTCAGGTTTTCCTGTCAAGGTGATTTAAACCATGTTGCAGGGAGATGTGTGTTCACAGCAGCTATGAAAAATGCCCCCTTACCTTGCCCACAAGGTGGTCCACCTGGATGCCGCCCAGCAGGCCTCCCCGCCCCCATAGCAGAGATGCCTGGCTCCTCCCTCCTGGCCCTGGCTCTGTGCATGGCCTGCATGGTCCGAGAGGCCAACGGGTAGGTGAGGGTCTTGGCCCTGACCTCGGCACAGAGCATCCTGCAGCCGTACAGTTCCCATCTGAGAGCTCTGTGCTGTGGATCCAATCACGTCCTCCTCAAAGAGGCAACATGGACATCCTAACACCCAGTTCCAGTAAATGTGACCATATTTGGGAATAGGGTCTTTGCAGTGTCATCATGATGAGATTAGGATGGGCCCTAAGTCTAGCACTGGCATTCTTCTAAGAGAGATGGGGACACACAGGGAGAACACCATGTAAAGAGAGAGGCAGAGACTGGAGTGATGGCCTGGGGTGCCAACAGGGAAGAAGCAAGGTGCAGACTCTCTCTCTCAGGGCCTCCAAAGAGGAATCAGCCCTGTGGAAGCCTGGATTCCAGATTCCTAGCCTCTGGAACTGTGAGAGGGTAAATTTCTGTAGTTTTAACCACCAAGTTTATGATACTTTGTAAAGGCAGCCCTAGGGGTCTGCAGCCACGCCTCCAGAAGTCTTCCGTGTACAAACGGGCAAGGGTAGCAGGACCCACCTTGAGGGTATTGTGAGGGATATATGAGAGGATGCACAATAAGCACCAAGCGATCGCGTTGGGTATAATCACACGAAGCTGCTGTTATTCAACTATCTTTGACCTACACAAGGGCTATTCCTCACTGAGTGGTTCAGCCTGACAGTAATGATGGCCTTGGTGGTGGTGATGGGCAGTACTGATATCAGAGTCCTTGTTGATGATCCTGCCTGGTTTTTCCAACAAGTCTTGATTCCCTGACACCAGCGGGATGTCCTACAATTGAATTCAATTCTGATATTCCTCAGAGTCAGCACAGACTCTGCAGGTTAAGGGCTCAGTCCTAGAAGACTGCTCCCACTTTGGATGCTAATTGCAAATGGGGGCCCCAGGCTATCCATACATCTGCCCAGCTGACCATCAACTGGGGGGGGGGGGTTTCCACAACCCCCACCTCAGGTTTGATAATTTGCTAGAGCAACTCAGAACTCAGGTGAACACTGTACTTATGATGGCAGTTTGTTATAAAGGACACACACATGACTGGCCAGATGAGGTATGTGGGTCAAGCGGGAAACGGGAGTTGGCACACTTCTATGCCCTCTCCAGACATACCACTGTCCAACACCTTAATATCTTCACCTGCCTGCAGGCTCTCCAAATCTCTTAGGTCAAGAGTTTTTAGGGTGGTTTTATTACTTAGGCTTGCTTCATTAAACCATTGGGCACTGGTGAGTGAACTCAATCTCTCTATCCTCCCTTCCACCCTGGAGGTTGGGAGGAGGGGCAGTTGAAAATTTCAGCCCCCTAAGTGTGGCCAGACCCTCCCTTGAAACTAACTATATGCCCACCCTGTGCCATCTCCTTAGCAGGAACTCAGGTATGATGGGAAAAGGCTTTTATGAATAACAAAAGACACTCCCATTACTCAGGAAATTCCAAGGGTTTTGGGAGCTCTGTGCCAAGAACTGGGGCAAAGACCAAATATAGATTTTTTTTTTCATTATACCACAAACGCCTACTGCGTTGCAATGACTTATTTGTACATCTGAGGACAAGTGTCCTATTTCATTCATCCTACGTGGTTCCAGTTCTACCCCTCATATATTGCTAAGCACACCATAGATGCTTTAAAATGTTGACCTGCATGACCTCTGTGCTCATCACATAATACCTGTTGGTCTCATCTGTGAATAGAAAGGGATTTTCCCAAGTCTTTTGTGTACAGAAGGATTCCCCCCTGTTCTATTGCTTCTGAAGGAACCACTAGGGCAAAGAAAATGCCTATTTATGTGCCTGCCCTTGGAGTTTTTTCTCTCAACAACCTCACCTATATGCAGAGGTCATGGAAGACCGGAAAAGTTTGTAAGGCACTCCCACAGATGCGGATCCTCCAGCCCTTCAGAATGTCTGACCAGTCTTAGAGAAAAAGAAAGAGAGAGAGAGAGACAACAGAAGTTAAAAAGTTAGCTGCATCCCGAAAAGGATGAGCACCGAGGCAAACACAGAGAATTTCTTTTTTCTTAAGATTTTATTTATTTACTCATGAGAGATCCAGAGAGAGAGGCAGAAGCAAGTTGCATGTGGGAAGTCTGATGCGGGACTTGATCCCTGGACCCCAGGATCACAACCCGAGCGGAAGGCAGATGCTCAATCACTGTGCCACCCAGGTGCCCCCAGACACAGGGGAGCTTTAAACTGACCCCGAAATACCATTTTCTTCTGGCTCAATGGACCATGAGTAGCTTATCCTTTGGAGAAAAGGAAATGAATGAATGAATGAATGAATGAATGAATAGACGTCTCTATTGTCCAGAAGCTGCCTTTTAATTTCTACCCTTTGGCTCTGACTTTTGCAACGACATCGTCAGATCTGGGGGGGGATTTACTGCAGGATGGACGCAAAAGGGTCTTGGCGATGTCCCTGGAAGCGGCCCTAAGGCGCGTTTGTCCTGACGCTCTGCCCTCGGGCATTCCTGAAGCCGAGGGAGGCCCTCGAGGCTGGCCGGGGAGTGAAGAAATGAATACGGCTGTCACGGAAGGAACTAGACGGAGCCAGAGCTGCGGCCCCGGGGGAGATTCCCTAACCACAGCTCCTCCAGCTGCTCCGACTTCCTGCTCCACGGCCGCCTGCAGCGTGTCCCCGAAGACCTTGCTGCAGCCAGCTGACAGCCCGGGAGCGCTCCTCCTCCTTACCTGCTGCAGATGCAGGCCAGCCCCTGGGGAGCCCGCCGGCCCCCACGTTTCACGCCTGCCCCTTGCTTTGCGCTCAGCGGGGCCACGCAGCAAGCAGTCTGGGCAGCTTGGGCGCTGTGGGTCTGCTCTCAGCCAAGGACTGTGCATTCGAAACGACTTCTCTTAGAAGGGAAGAGGTCGTATTTTATGTATGAGAGGGGGAAAAAAATCAAGTAATTTTAAAAATCAGTTCAACGTCAGCTAAAGAGGAAAGGAGCAGGTGATGGACGAGGACGCGGGGGAAAGCGCACAGTGGCAGGACTGGCCGGGCGCTCCCCAGCGCAGGGGAGGCCGTTAAGCTAACTTGGATTTCTTTTCTTTTCTTTTCCTTTCTTTTCTTTTTTTTAAGATTTTATTTATTTATTCATGATAGACACAGAGAGAGAGAGAGAGAGAAGCAGAGACACAGGAGGAGGGAGAAGCAGGCTCCATGCCGGGAGACCGACGTGGGACTCGATCCCGGAACCCCAGGATCGCACCCTGGGCCAAAGGCAGGCACTAAACCGACGAGCCACCCAGGGATCCCCTAACCTGGATTTCTTTATTAGCCCTAGGGCTTCTACTATCTTCTTCTTGTGTCCGACCTCTGGAATCAGATTCGTTTGAAATCAAACCAGTTACACACTGGAAAATTTGGGAGGCAGGGGGATAAAAAGGAAAAGAAAAAAGGTTTTGTATTTCCAACTCCAAGTAAGATCTGTTTAGGGAACATACCCCGGTCTTAAAAGAACGGCTCTTTAAAAGACTAGAACCCTTGTGTACTGTTGGGAATATAAAATGGTGCAGCCACTATGGAAAACAGAACGGCAGTCCCTCAAAAAAATTAAACGTCGAATTGCCATGTGATCCAACAATTCCACTTCTGGGTATATATATCCAAGAGAACTGAAAGCAGGGTCTTGAGATATTTGTACACCCTTGTTTATAGCAGCGCTATTAACAATGGTCAAAAGTGGAAGCAACCCAAATGTCCATTGACAGATGAATGGATAAACAAAGGGTGGTATTTACATACAATGGAATATTATTCAGCCTTAAAAAGGAAGGAAATTCTGACACATACCACAACATGAATGAATCTTGAGGACATTATCCCAAGTGAAATAAACCAGTCACAAAAGGACAAGTACTGTATGATTCCATTCTTAGGAGGTACCAGGAGCAGTCAAATTCATAGCAACAGAAAGTAGACTGGTGTTTGCTAGGGGCTGGTGGGGGGCAGCGTGGGAGGGGGGAAGGAATGGGGAAGTATTGCTTAATGGGTACAGAGTTTCAGTTTTGTAAGACATAAATGTTCTAGAGATCGGTTGTACAACATGAAATCAATACTTCAGTATGCTATCGAACGGGATGCTGAAAAATGGTCAAGATGGTAAATTTTATGTTATGTGTATTTTACCGCAATAATTAAAAAAAAAAAAAAAACAATCTAGTAACAGTCTGGCCTTTAGGTCCACTCTTGAGAAGGTGGTGTTCCATCCTTAAGTAGCCATAGCCGATGGTCTCCTTATCTGATGTCTTCCTTGACTGTGATGCGAGAGGAAGAAATCACTGGACAAATACCATAAGCTGATGCCCCGTGCTGGGCGTTGAGTATACGGAGGTGACCAGGATGTACACATCCTTTCTCAGGGGTTTGACGGCCAGCCACTCAGATGCAATGATTTCTCTATGAACGCTACACAGGCTCTTGCCACGTGGACCTTCTTGGTGACTGACTGGTGGTGCCTGCGCTGGCTCACTACAGCTTCTCCAGCTACCATACAGCACCCCATATAGAACATTGAGCATGGACATAAGGAAACATGGCACCATTTCCCCAGGTATGTCCCCTAGAACACCAGTCTCATGAGATGTTACTAGAAAAGTGCTCCATGGCCACAGACTCTTCCCAGTTCACTATTAACACTCCTCAGTCCTGAGAGATACTTGGTTCTGATCAACCCTGGGAAGGCAGCTGCTGTTTACACCTCATGCTGTGTTTGAAACCAGCTGGCCCAGGGACTCTCCTTGATCAGGCTTGTGTTTTGTTTTGTTTTTCCCCTCACCGTGGAGTGCTTGGCACCCAGTAGGTGTTCAGGGCATATGAGCTGATGCCCTCAACACTTGTCTTCCTGCCAGAGCTAAGGAAGGAGTTTATTCAGTGAGGAACCAGCTCTCTAAGTGGACTGGGTGGGAAGTAATGGAGGCCAGAGTGACTCTTCCCAAGAGTCTTCTGATCTCACCTCAGTTGTAAATGACCTGAGGTATGACAAGAAATCTCAAGGTTGAGGCTGTGAGAGTGGGGGTCAGGGGAACTGACAGCCCACGGGGCAGTCCATATGGCTGGCTGTGGGCCCAGATAAACTGAATGGAGACCCCAAGAGTAGCGGGTAAGTTACTGGTAGTCTCAGACTCTGGTGTCAACATAGGGAAACAGGACTCCTCTGGGCTCCCAGGTCTTCAGGCTGCCTTTTCTCAGCCACTCACACACCTGAGTAATAGCAGCCTAACAACAAATCAGTACAACCACCCTGTTGTTGCATCTCGGGACCATTCTAGCCAGATTGCTACTTCGGTTCCACACACTTAGAAACTCTGGGTGAAACTGCCCTTTCTTCTTCCTTCTCCTCCTTGTCCTCTTGCTTGACCTTGTCAATTTTTGATTGTGCATCATCTCATTCATTCATTTTCTTCACTCACTTGCCTTCCCCATCTCTATTCCCAACACTGTCCCAGATTTACTATCTCCCTGAAGGTCTTTGACCTCTGGCCAGGCCATTCCTACTGTTTTCCCACCTCTAATATCAGCTCCTGAGCCCATTCCCCTTTTTCCTGAGCCTGCCTCGGGTCTTAGTCCTCCCAGGGGCCCCAAAATTCCCCTCCAGAAGTACAGTCTCCTTCCCTCTACTGAACTCTCAAAGGCATGAATTCTTGCTAGGAGCATTACTGTTCACATCCCTCCTGAAAGCAGCTGGAGCCTGGGGATCTTATCTTATCCATCTTTGTATTTCTCTTCCTAAGTGCCATTACCTCACACTTTGTGCACAATTTGTGCTCAGAAAATGTTTATTGAAAGAATGCCTGCAACTGAATAATAAAAGCCAAATAGTCCATTTTAAAAATGAGCAATATTCCATTGAATATATATACCACATCTTCTTTATCCATTCATCAGTTGATGGACATTGGAACTCTTTCCATAATTTGGCTATTATTGTTGTTGCTGCTCTCAATATTGGGACAGTATTTTTGTATCCTTTGGGTAAATACCTAGAAGTGCAATTGCTGGATCATAGGGTAAAGAAGGTATGAGATGGATACACACACATGGTGTACACACACACAGTGGAATATTACTCACTCATAAAAGAATGAAATCTCACCATTTGCAACGACGTGAATGAAACTAGAGAGTATTATGCTAAGCGAAATAACTCAATCAGAGAAAGACAACTATCACATGATCTCACTCATATGTGGAATTTAAGAAACAAAACAATCATAGGGGAAAAGGAAGGGAGAGGAAGACCAAGAAATAGGCTCTTAACTACAGAGAACAAATGATGGTTACCAGAGGGGAGGTGGTGGTGGGATGGGTGAAATAGGTGATGGGGATTAAGAAATGCACTTGTGATGAGCATCAGATGTTGTACGTTAGTGTTGAATCACTACATTGTACACCTGAAACTGATATTACACTGTATGTTAACTAACTGGTATTTCAATAAAGCTAAAAACATAAAAATAAATAAAAAGTTTAAAATGAGCAAAGAACCTGAACAGACATTTTCCCAAAGAAGACATTGGACAACAAGCCATTTGAGCACGCAAAAAGACGCTCAACATCATCAGCTATTAGGGAAATGCAGGCAAAAACCATGGCAAGATACCACTTCACATCAACTAGGATGGCCAGACTTTTTAACAGAAAGTAAATGTCAGTGAGGGTGTGGAGAAATTGGCACACTTGTACATTGCCAGTGGGGCTATAAAATGGTGCAGCTTCTGGGGAAAACAGTGTGGAAGTTCCTTAAATACCGTGTGACAACAATTGCACTTCTACGTATTTATCCAGTGGAATTAGAAATAGGTATTCAAACAAAAACTTATACATGAATGCGCACAGCACTGCTATTCACAATAGACAAAGGTGGAAACAACACAGACCTTGCTCAACAGATGAATATGCCATACCAGCCACGGCCTGAGTGGGCCTTGAAAACACCGTGCTGTGTGAAAGAAGCCAGTCACAAAGGACAACATGTTAGATGATTCCATTTCTATGAGATGTCCAAAATGGCCAAATCTGTAAAGACAGAAAGTTGATCGGTAGTTGCTTAAGACTGGGGGTGGGGGTGGGGTAGCTAAAGGGTATGGGGTTTTTTGAGGGGATGATGAAAATGTTCTTAAGTTGACCATGATGATGGTTGCCCAACTCTGTGAATATACTAAAAACCATTGGATTACACATTTTAAGTGGATGAATTGTATGGTATGTAAATTATACTTTTTATTTTTATTTTTATTTTTTTTA
Organism: Canis aureus; assembly: GCF_053574225.1. Lineage (NCBI taxonomy): Eukaryota > Metazoa > Chordata > Mammalia > Carnivora > Canidae > Canis > Canis aureus. The sequence continues at coordinate 19,980,235 of NC_135638.1, read as the reverse complement.
TTTATTTTTTATTTATTTATTTATGATAGTCACAGAGAGAGAGAGAGAGAGAGAGAGAGGCAGAGACATAGGCAGAGGGAGAAGCAGGCTCCATGCACCAGGAGCCCAATGTGGGATTCGATCCTGGGTCTGCAGAATCACGCCCTGGGCCAAAGGCAGGCGCCAAACCGCTGCGCCACCCAGGGATCCCTAAATTATACTTTTTAATAAAAGAATAAATGAATGTGTTTAATAAATTTTTAACATCTAAGTTTTCCATCCATGTTTGCAAAATTCATGCCCCATCCCAAAGATCCATGGCATATCATCATTTAAAATTTACTGGGGCCCAATTTCAATGCCACGAGCCAAGAAGCTGCCTGGCACACCTGAGGGAGTCCTTGGGCCTCTTGGGAGACCAGAGGCTGGCCAGATTCCTTCACTCCTGTGGCATTAGTATTCTTTATATGTTAAGATAAAAGAGAAATAGAAATTCTAATACCATTCTGTTTCTTTGTGAACAAAGTGGTTCTGCTCAGGGGAGTAGGGACACGCATAAAGTCAATAGGTATAAAAATGTGATGGTGTTTACTAATCAGAGTTACTGGAAGTCTGAGTTTCATCGGGAGGTATTGAAAGTCTGGAGAGTTCAGAAACCCGGCTTTTAGAGAGGAAAAGAAGTCACTACAAATCAAGAGGCAGAGTGTCCAGATTTGCAGTGCTCGTTCCACAAAGGTGGTTGCCGCCTGGTATTGGTACCCAAACAAAACACACTGGCTGGATGTAAAAGGACTTCCCATATAAGTATGAAGCCTTCAGGACCAATGATTGCCTAGGGGAGTAGGCCTCATCTAAGATTCCCAGATTGGTTATGGAGGATCAGGAGAATGAAGCTTTGCTATTGGGGCCAGTGCAGGGCTGATAAGTTGGGGATAGATTACCAGAGGCAACATGATGGCAGTGGCAATTGGATCTTCCTGAGCCACAGGGGAAGGAGGCCACAGACAAAAATACCTTGCAGTCAAGGTTTCTGTAAGCAAATGCTCAGTCTCACTGGTAATTGGGAAAGTGATTTAACTATATTCATCAGATTGGCCAAAAAGGAAATAAATCTGACACTACAAATGGTGGTCCAGGGTGTGGAGCCACAAGAACTCTCATACCTGCTGGGAGTGTACAGCCTCCGATATATCCGGCAAAATTGAGGCCATACACACTGCATTACCCCACAACACACACCCTAGACAGAAAGCCTAGAGGAATCCTCGCACATGCTCTCAAGAGGATCAACACAAGAACGCCTATTGTAGCTTGTTCGTATGACCAAATCAGAAGGAACAAAATTGTCCCTCAAGAGGATATTGTGTGTCCTCAGCATGTGGACACACTGTGATATGTTCATTCAATGGATTATCACAAAGCAGTGGAAAAAAAAAAAGAATGAACTACTGCTGTCTGCATCCACAAGGATAAATCTCAATATGTACTGTTGAATACAAAACAGAAATTGCACAAAGATACATTATATGATGTTATTTATTTGCAGTTCAAAAATATACAAAACCATTTTATGTTCATTTATGGATGCACATATTAATAGACATAAAAACGTACACGAAACGTTAAGCACAAATGTCAGTTAGTGCTCATCTCAGGGAAGGAAAAAGAATAGGACCTGACGAGTGCTTAGTATACAAGGGCTTCCACTGTATCATGTTTTCAAAGTCTCTATCTGAATGAAGTATGGAAAAGTGATAAGCTTTAACGGACCGGCGGTAGACAACTGGATGTTCTCTTTATTGCCTTTAATTCTTTTTCACAGGCTTGAGAGACTTTAGTTTTCTAAAAGTCTCTAAAAGAGAAGAAAGAAATGCATGGATCTCTTTCTGTGCTTGCCTTCTAAAATCCTACATACTTAAAATATTCCTTAGAAAAACAGAGAGGCACGAAGTCTTTGGGATCAGGGAGTTTAAGAGGGTAAAGTGATCCCACCTACCCTTACACCAGGAAAATACTCCCAGGGCTGCGGGGGGTGGGGGGGGTTACCCACAGGGGAAAGATGGACGAGAAGCCATGTGGGAGAACATAGATTCTGTGGTCCCTGGATAAAGTCCCTCCTCCTCCTCCATGCAGAATCCTAGGGGAAGTGGCAATAGTTCAGACAGTGTTTTAGGATTTGAGTGTAGAAGAGGCCTGTGTCCCTCTCCCAGGGACATCATCTGGCTACCTGCCACCTTACCTTCGGCCATCAGTGGGGACAGGACCCCCACCGGTCTGCACAGTGACCATTGTAGGCCACATTTGAAACCAGACAACGCATTTGAAGAAGCACAGAATCCAACTCGGTGTCATTAAATAGCTCTAAGGGTGTGATCCTCCTGGGCCAGAAGAATATATGGGTTGGGGGGTCTTGAACAGAATCAGGCAAAAATAATTAAGGTGGAACAACCTGAGCAGAGGGGATTGCAGACTCAGGCCAGGTGGGAGACGGAGGCGATGGTTTACCTTGAACCCCAGAGATTCCAATCCCTCTAAAAGCACGGAGATCCTGCTGACAGTAGTTCAGCTTGTAGGTAAAAAGGAAAACCGGATCCTGTGTCCACAGAAAAATCCCTTTCTGCTCTATCATCTCAGTCTGTTGAAATGCAAACTACAACTTGCTTAGTTTCAACTTTACTGCTTCTTTTGACCTTGTCTTTTGACCTTGGGAAGGGCTCACATTAAGTATTAATACTTTACTATTAGGTTTTGCAACAACTTGTGTACACTGGGCATTTTGAGTGTTTGTAATGCTGAAGAGGAGCTGGCATTAAAGAATCTAATCTATCAGCCTCATGATTTCAACTTAAAATGTGTAATTGGGTAATTGTTTAGATTTGTGACTTTACTAGGTTTGTAAACAATATTGGAATGTTTATGAGAACTTCAGATGCACTATATTTTTAAGTTTGATTTATTATACTTATTAGAATTGTTTTAGCATTTGGGAATGTTCTGATTGTTAGGTATTTGAAGTGCTTGTAAATAAAACCAAATATATTAAATTTATAAATCCAATTTTAAGTATGTAAGGGGATTTAATTAACAAAATGAAAAAGCCCCTTTAAGAGTGGTTGTTAAAGTTTACTAGATTTATAAATAAAATGATGAAAGTTGTCAGTTGAACTCAAAAGCTTAAGGAAAATTAGGGGTTTTTTCAATTTATTGCTTAAATAAATTACGTATAATTTTTTAAATGTATCTACAGATGGTGTCTCTTCTACACACAAAGCTCCCTTCAAGGACATTACAAAGATCACACTGGCCATGGCACTTTACAGAAGTGGCCCAGGGGCTGCCCAAGGCCATGCGGTGAGAGGGCAAAATGTGCCTCTCCCTAACCCCTGCCACTGCATTAGCACAGAAGCTCTGTAGAATCTTTTTTCTATCTTTTTATTATGAAAACTTTTAAATGTACAAAGAGTAGAAAAACATACAACACAATGAACAATGGTACACCTAGTTTCAACCACTGTTAACCTTTTTTTCATGCTGGTTATTTTATTTTATTTTATTTTATTTTATTTTATTTTATTTTATTTATTTTATTTTATTTTATTTTTCATGCTGGTTTTATTTACATCTGTCTGTCTGTCTATCCAGCTGTCTTATAGAACCATTTCAACCATATCATGAGACTTTATCTCAAGATGCCATTAGACCCAAAGTTCTGACCTTTCAACCTCCAAGTCTATGGCTGCCTCCTTTGCCTTTCTGTGAGATAGTGTTCTCCTCCCTCCTTTACCTTTGATCATCATGTGGGAGAATCACACTGTGATTGAACCTCAGGGGACCCTATGTTTGGTAAGGACACACAAATACATCTACAGGTATTTAAGTGGAGACCCATACACAGACTTTAAAGAAGCGAAAGACTATGCTTATATATTCACATATCTGTCCATTAAATAGCCATGCTGGGGTACCTCTGTTTCACAGGCTCGGGATTGGGGGCTTGAGGGGGTACTCTTCAATATTCCTCAAATATGCCTACCATGTGTCTGCCTCAGGGCCTTTGCACTGCTGTTTCCTTTGCTTAGAACATTCGTCCCCCCAGATTTCTACATGGCCTACTCTCTCACCTCCTGCAAATCTTTGATGAAAAGTCACTTTCTCATTCAGCTCAGGTCATGATCTCATGGGTTGTAGGATTGAGCCCTGTGTTGGGCTCTATATTCAGTGTGGAGTTTGCTCGAGATTCTCTCCCTCTGCCCCTCCTTTTACTCAAGGATTCTCTCTCATTCTCTCTCTCACTCTCTCTCTCTCTCTCTCTCGTAAAAAATAAAATATAATAAATCCAAAAAGTCACCTTCTGAATTGGACCCACCTCATCTCCCTGATGCTGCTTTATTTTCCTCCAATTCATGTAACACCTTCTATAATTTTACTTATTGCTTGTGTTTATTGTCCCTCTCACTACACTGAGGACTTGTTTTGTCACTGAAGTATCCTCAGTGTCTGGGACAGTGTCTGAACATCTCATAGTAAGCTTTCATTGATTATTTGCTGAATGAACTAATAAGTGAATGAATGACTTCTAAAGTACTTTAAAAGCTGGAAATTTGGATAGTGAAGGGGAAGAAGACTGGATTTGGAATCAGAGGGCCTGGGTGAGTCCCAGTTTTGTCACTCATAAGCTAGGTTGTCTGAGAATGTTAGCTGAAAATGTGGGAGCCTTAGTTTCCTCATCTGTAAAATGAGGTTAATAATACACAATATTTGTTTTGTATTTGCTGTGTTCCAGGCAGTGACCAAGCACAGTGCCACTGTAACCAAGTTATACTGGAACCACCTAATATTACACTTTTCCTAATGTGATAAACATACCCAGTTTACAGCATCACCTATGAAGCATTCTTGTCCAAAATATTCAACCTGAACTTAAATAAGCCCTTGGCCTAACTTCTTTCTTACAAGAAAACCAGAGATAAAGAAACAGATTAAAACAGTATCATGAAGAAAACAGACAAATTCAGAATTTGGGACATTTCTTCCAGACAACTGGCCTAGCCACTGGAAGCATATTTGTTTATGAAAGTCATGGCAAAGGCGAAGGGCTATTCTAGATTAAAATAGTATAAAGAGACATGCAACACGTGATTCTTGCTTAGAATGTGGTTCAAGAAAGCATCAGTTGGATGGGCAAAAGCCAGAAACAACAATAATACATACAACTAGTTGAACAGATAAATAAACATATTTCTAAAATATATATAATGGAATATTATACAGCAGTACAGTATTCTGTATTGAAGCCCCTGGGTGATCGTGTCCACCTGTCCCACCTCCGCCTGCAGTCTCTCACTGGTAATTTTTGGAGAAGACATGAGAAGAGCAGTGACTAGCAGGCCAAATAATCCACTTATCTGAACCAGTAAGAAGTTGGAGGTGAGGCCTAGTAGAAGAACTTGAATTCGCAGCTGTGGAAAACTTGGGTTTCCAGTCTTTACAAGCCCCACCCTTGATTTACCAAACTGGAATGCACGGACACTGCTGCACATCCCAGGAAGAAGTTCTGGAGCTTCTTAGAGAGTGGAGTAGGGGGTACCATGCAAGTCTTGGGCCTGCCCTGGAAATGCCAGGTATCTTCCGGCCTTGAGCTTGGGTTCTCCGGGCTGGATTTCCATACATAGCCATCAAATGAGGGACTTGGGATGGATTTTTTTTTGGTTAGTTGTTGGCGCAGGCTGCCTCAAGATCTCATGAAGCCAAGTCGAAGCCTGTGTGGCTCCATGCTGATCACAGAATGCATTCATTCTCCAATGTGCAGATGAGGGCTCAGCCACAGGTATGCAGCCAGGATTTGGACCTGAGCCCTCACTCTCAGGACCTGCCTAGGGCTCCTGCAGCTGGATGAAGGAGTTATCCCTAAGTAGTGAAGCTGTCCCCCCATGAGTATGAACGGCCCCTACAGAGGGCCCAGGTGTGCCCTGTAGACCACAACGGGTGACACTGCCATGGGTGGCTTCTTCTGCCCTCCTCCCTGATGCTGCTCCCTGAGGCCCCACTCCCGTTCCCAGAGAGAATGTTTTCCACCATCTGAAACAGCTTTTGCTCAGCGGGGCTGAAAGAAAGGCTTTAAAATGAAGGGTAGAAGTTCAAGGTGACTTTCTTCTCACGCCCCAAAGTAAGATTTCCTGCCAAGATTTCGCACTCTTTCAGACTTGAAGTGAGAGCATGAGGAAATCTAGGGAGACCAAGGGAAGGCAGATAAGACAGAGGAAGCCATTCTGAGGACAGGTTCCAGGAGGATTTCCCAGGAAGGACTTTCTGGAGTGCTGAGGTTAGGTTGGCAGAGCCGCCTGCCCAAAGGACTGAGGTCCCCTCGTGGGACAGGGTGGGACTCAGAGGTGGGGGTGTCCCATGGTGGAAGGAGACACAGGTCCTCCTTTCTGCCCGCAGTGCCCAGGCAGCTGTGGTCCTGGGGACTAACCTGGCTTTTCAATTTCTACTTCTTCCATTCCTGGCTGAGTCTGGTGATCAGAGATACACAGATTTTAAAGAGTTTCATCAATGTGTTGCTCAGATGCTTAACTGAGACCAGGCTCCCTTTCCTTTGAAGGCAGAAGCAGACAAATAACAGATGAGAGAGTTCTTGTGTGGTTCAAATGGAAGACACGGTCCACAGAGAACCCGAAGGAGGCTGGTGCGCAGAGCAGAACAACCCGCACTGCAGAGCCCAGTCCGGCTGAAGCCCAATACAGAATGCTGAGGGGGACGGTAGCAGACGCTTACTGTGTGCTGCCTCTCATTTATTAACTCACCTAATCTTCACAGCTACCCTGTGAGGCAGTTTCTATTAATAAACTCAGCCACAGACGAGAAAGAAGGCAAAGAGACATTGACTCATTTAGCCCAAGGTCATATACACTGCGGGGCAGAGCCAGACTGAAACACCTGGAAGACAGTTTCAGAGTCCACACTGCGAGTCACTCCCCTTTCTCACTCGCTCTCACTCTGAGTCACAGACGGATGTCCCCAGTTCCTCTGCCACACAGGGGTGTAAAACAGGATGCAGGAAGCCAGTGCCACACCCGGGGAGGAAGGGAGTCCCAAGGGGAGGAGCCACATTCTCTGGATGCATCTTCCTGTGAAGAACAACCCCAGAGAGGCGATCAGATCAAGTCCTGCCTCTGCTTCAGAAACCTACAGTGAAGGGAAAGATGCTCCGTGTTTAGTCATTGGGGGAAATGCAAATCAAAACCACAAGGAGATACCACTTCATACCCTCTAAGGATGGCCAGAATCAGAAAGACAGAAAGTAAGTATTGGTGAGGATGTGGAGAAATGGGAATCCTCGGGGTCCCTGCGTGGTTCACCTGGTTGAGCATCTGCCTTTGGCTCAGGTCATGATCTCAGGGTCCAGGATCGAGACCCACGTCAGGCCGGTACTTAGCGAGGAGTCTGCTTCTCCCTCTGTCTCCACTCATGCTCTCTCTTTCAAATAAATAAAATCTAAAAAAGAAAAGAAAAGAAAAGAAATGGGAATCCTCATACACTAAGGTGGGAATATAAAATGATGCGGCTGCATTGAGAAATAGTCTGGCAATCCTCAAAAAGTTGGATATAAAGTTACCATATGACCCAGCAACTCCACTTTCAGGCATACCTTCAAAAGAGTTAGATCCCAGTTCTGCCCTTTTATGGGGAATCAAAGGGATACGTGTACATAAATGTTCACAGAAGCTCTATTTAGGATAGCCAAAAGGTAGAGACAACATGAATGTCCATCAACAGATGAATAAACAAAATCCATATATTCTTACCATGGAATATTATACAGCTATAAAAATAAATAAACCATTGATGCGTGCTACAATGTGGGTGAACCCTGAAAATACTAAATGATTTAAGAAGCTAAAATGCAAAAGTTCATATATTCTGATTCCATTTATATGACCTTTCCAGAATAGATAAAACTATAGAAACAGGAAAGAGATGTGTGGTTTCTAGGGAAAGGGGACCGAGGAGTGATCATTTAATGAAATACAGGGTTTCTTTTGGGGGTGATGAAAATATTTTGAAATTATGTAGAGGTGATGCTTGCACAACAGTGTGAATGTGCTAAGTCGCAATGAATTGTTCACTTTTATAATGGTTGATTCTACATTACCTGAATTTTACCTCAGTCTTTTTTAAAAAGCAAAAGCAAGGCATAAAGTGTAGAAGTGGGAAGAAATTTGGCATCTGTTCTTCTGAAAACCTGAGTGCTTTTATGGAATATATAGCTAAGTGTGAGCCACGGTCACCATCATAATGATGACCAACACATGGCGGGCTCCCTCTACTCAGACACCACCCCAGCACTTCCCACGGATTGACCCATTTGCTCCTCACCACCATGAAGGGGAAGCTGTCTGGGGGTGAACTGTACACTATAAAAGGGCAGAGCTGGGACTCCAACCCAGGCACTCTACTCTGGAATTCCTGCCCTAACCCAAGTAACTTTGTTTTTCCATAGTAATTATGACAATGTTGAGAATCACAAAAGCCAACATTTAATGGGTCCTGAGTGTGTCATGTATGTGCTAAGAAATTTGTTTACTCTCTCATTCCATGAATATTTGTTGAGTACCCAGTCTGTGCTGGTTGCTTTTGTAAACAATGAGTCACATCAGCGAACAAGACAGACGAGGTCCCTGTGCTCATGAAGCTTACATTCCAGAAGGAAGAGAGAGCACATGGATAAATGTGAAGATTACATCAGGTAAGGGTTGATCAAGAAAAGAAAGTAAGGAATAGGGCTGGAGGGGAGCTAGTGTAGTGGGGAGATCTAGGGAGACTGCTCTGGGAGGTGACACTGAGTAGACCTGAATGAAAGGAAGGAGAAAGATTGGCAAAGACCCAGAGAGAATGGCTCTGACCAAGGGGCCAGCAATGCACAGGCCCCGAGATGAGAGCACTCCCAGGGAGCAGCAGGAGTGCTCTGTGGCTGAAATGGGGTGCGGAGGGATGGGGGAGTGGTGGTCACCAGATTCGTGCAAAGAAGTCAGAGCACGTGGGGACTTGTGGGCTGAGATGAGATATTAGGAAGTTACTGTGTCTAAAGAGAAGCCACATACTATCTCATTGAACTCTCACATGCAACTCCACGAGTCACACACACTATTATTATCATCCCTATTTTAAAGGAGGAGAATTTGAAGCACAGAGGAGTTAGGCAACAAATGCAAGATTCCACATCTAGGAAGTTTGGAGCTGGTAAGTCTGACCCAGGTCCCGTGATCCCAGAGCCCCAAACCTTAAACAAACCAAAAAAACCCTCTGCTCCAGATCACTTATTGACGCCAGCTCAGCCTCGGGCTGCGAGGAGAATGCACATTTTGCATTTGAGGCAGAGTCTGGAGAAGCCAGGAGATGCCCAGGGAAAGAGGGGGACAGTGACGTTAGCCCTGGCACACCAAATCTCAGCTTAATCCTCAGCCTTCGAGCTCCGTCGGACTCATAGCCCCATTTTAGCAGCGAGGAAGACTGAGCCACCATTCCATGGGTTCTGAGGGGTTCAGGTGGTGGGGCAGGAATTTGGACCCAGGTAGGCTCTGGCCCTGCCAGCGTTATATTCTGAGAATTTAAAATGTCCTCTCTTGGGGTACCTGGGTGGCTCAGTGGTTGAGTGTCTGCCTTTGGCTCAGGGCGTGGTCCCAGGGTCCTGGGATTGAGTCCCACATCGGGCTCCCTGCAGGGAGCCTCGTTCTCCCTCTGGCTCTCTCATGAATAAATACATAAAATCTAAATAAAATAAAATAAAATAAAATAATAAAATAAAATAAAATAAAATAAAATAAAATAAAATAAAATAAAATAAATGCCCTCTCCTCTCCCCACTCCCTGCCCCCTGTTCCTGTGTGAAGGGAGGGACCACTGCTTCTCTCACACCCGGCACCTCTTCTCAATCAGGCTAAACCATCAGAGTTTTCTCTCCTCCCTGCCCTTAGCCCATCGCCTGCTGCCAAATCCTGCCAGGTGGCCTTGAAACTATTCATGCCCTCTCCTCCACACCCATGCCCTATTGACTCTCATTCTCTCACAAACTGGGAATGCTAAGACAATCGGCCATGCCCCCACCTTCAAGGAGCAGAAACCAATGAGCAGGCAATTCATATACAACGAATAAGCCCATGGGAAAGAAGGGCACAGGGTCATGCCTACAAGTGGGAGTTGGTGAGGCTGGACATCAAAGTGACTAGAGGAAGTCAGGGAAGGCTTCCTGGAGGAGGCGACGCCTGACTTGAGACCTGAAGAATGGTAGGAACAGTAGCTGCTAGCCAGTTCCTTCACAGCCTTCTACTGTTTGGCCCTGTATACCAGTCATGCCTCCCCAGCCCCAAGCCCCCGAGAATCCTGTGCTCTGCATACTCTGTACCCTATAACTCGTGCTTAAATGGCAATTGGAAGGCAAGAAGCAACGGTCCACAGACCTGGGTTCAACCCAGTAGCCTTGTTCTGGTTGTTCAACCTCGCTAAGTCTTTCTTTCCTCAGCTGCAAAGTAGTGTCAGAAAATTAGCAATAACAGCCAGATGTCAACCTGGCACATGTTACTTAATAAGTGGTTGCTCTTTTTTTTTTTTAATTTAAATTCAAGGTAGTTAACATAAAGTGTATTATTAGTTTCAGGAGTAGTATTTAGTGAGTCATCAGTTGCATATAACACCTAGTGCTCATCACATCACGTGCCCTCCTGAACGCCCATCACCCAGCTACCCCATCCCCACCTCTTCCCCTCCAGTGTGTTCCCTAGAGTTAGGAGTCTCTTATGGTTTGCCTCCGTCTCTGTCTTGATCTTATTTTATTTTTCCTTCCCTTCCCTATGTTTATCAGTTTTGTTTCTGAAATTCCAGATATGAGTGAGATCATATGCTATTTGTCTTTCTCTGACTGATACTGGTCGTTCTGCCTAAAATACCTTTCCCTCTCCAACTTCAATTTCTTGAAGAATCATCTGGGATCCAAGAGTTGGAATTATTATCTCCTCCTCCAGATCCATGTCACTTCCATTAGTCTATGTCTCAGAGTCTGCCTTCTGTGAGTGACTGATGGTATGTCCGAGTCCACTACTAGGTAGATGCTCAGCTCTGGAGAACAGTAAATTTTGTTTTATTTATTTTTAACCTCTAAGTGGTCAGCCCAGTCCCTGGCTCATCAAGTGTGTTTATAAGATGGAAATATGGACCAAATCCTGTCCTAAGGAATGTCTGGGACAAATGGGGGTGGGATTGTGATGTTGGCCACAGGCCACAGCAGGGACAGGCCAGGGGACCAGAATCCAATGGTTGAATGTGTAAAGGTGAGAGTAGAGTAGGGGGACAATAGGTCAGATCCAGAAAAGGTGGAAAAGACAGAAAAGGTAGAAAGTAATACAATGAACATGCTCCAAGTTGTTTGAACTTGTGAATCAATTATTTTGCTTCATGTTAAAAAAACATCTCCCACAAATTGGTAATCCTGAAAGAAGAAATTTAAAGAGATATAAATATATTTTTTTAATGGCCAAAATGGGGGAGTCTGGGTGGTGCAGTCAGTTGGGTGTCTGCCTCTTGGTTTCAGCTCGGGTCATGATCTTGGGGTTGTGACATGAAGCCCCTTGTTGGGCTCTGTGCTCAATGCAGAGTTTGCTTATAATTCTCTCTCCCTCTCCCTTTACCCCTCCCCCCTGCACTTGCACACACTCTCTCTGTCTCAAATAAATAAATAAAACTTTTAAAAATGCTCAAAATGGCTAGAAATCAAAAATTAAAATAAGACACAAGATGTCACAGTGGTAGAGACAAAAAACAATGGGTGAACCCCACTGGTAGGATGTAAATTGATCCAACATTAAGATGTATATGCCCTTTGATCCTATAATCTTACTTCTAGGAACTTCTCTTAAGGAAATTATTAAATAAGTGTGTGATAGTATGTACAAAAAGGTTTTATTACAGCAGGGCCTATAATAACAGCAAAAAGTGGCAAACGACAAATGCTCAATGATAAGATGCTATTAAAAAAATTATGGCACAACATTATGTAGCCATAAAGGTAAATGTGGCTACTTTGTATTTCTTAACATTGAAAGGTGTTCATGATATGGGAAAAGTGAGAAAAGCAGATTATAGAATGATAATATGATCCTGTTTTTGTATTTCTACATATATCTATAAATAGAGAATTTTAAGTTTGAAAGAATATATCCTATATCCAGTGCATACTTTCTTTCTTTCTTTTTTTAAGATTTATTTATTTATTTGAGAGAGAAAGAGAGGGAGCTAATGGGGGGAGGGGCAGAAAGAGAGAGAATCTCAACCAGACTCCCCTCTGAGTGCAGAGCCCAATGCCAGGCTCCATCTCAACAACCCATGAGATCATGACCTGAGCTGAAACCAAGAGTCGGATGCCTGACCAACTGAGCCACCGGTTGCCCTGTCCAGTGCATACTTTCTAATTTTTCTGTAGTGACATGAAATAAAGTTTGTATTTCGTGTGGGCGGTAAGTAGAGAACCAGGAGGTAGCTGCCTCCCTCTCTGCATTTGGCTGCCCTGGAGCTCACCAGAGATCCCAGGTACACGGCCTCATCAGGGCATGAATCTAAAGCCACCAGAAGAGAACCTCTTCCCAGAGCAGAGCAGGTGAGGCAGGACAGATCACCCCTTTTCCCTCTCTCACCCATGAGGACAGAAGAGGGAGTCTCTCCTCACATGAACAGGTTTGTGAGAACAGAGGTGGGGTTGTCCCGCAGATCTGCTCTGGAATTAGGGATCACACACACTCAACTGAGCAGTTAAGGCAGCCCTGGGTTCTACTCCACAAAACACGGGTGGGCCATGGGGAAAAATAGACTGTAAGACCCCTTCCACTAGGAGGTCAACAAGTCAAGACCTAATTGTCATGACCAGTCATTACAAGGTCAGGTTTCTACAAGCTCAGATAAGAGAAACCTGCTATCAGCTTTGGTATAACTGATCACCAGCCAATGTTAGGATTCCTCCCTGCCCCAGGCACATCTCTGAGCAAAGAAGTCTCTGGGAAGTTGGTTCCAGGCACCAGAACGTATTTGACACAAATCCTTGGACTTGAACTTGCTCCGGGCTGCAGGAAAGCAGAGTCTGCTTTGGATGGATGGAGAAGCAAAAGAGGATGGAGCTCAGAGGGAAAGGCAGGAAGACTATCCTAGAGGTAGGTCCCACTTCCTCTAAAAGTCGCCCAGAACTTTCTCTTCTATTATTCATTGACAGTGAACACTTCCTGCTCGGTACTATTGTCTCTTTGTGTCTATTCAGGCATCTTGCAGCTCACAAGCCACTCTCACTGGTCTCCTTGTCTCACCCCCAGGACCATATGTGATGCCTTGTGCAATGCAATCATTCCCTCAACACATAATTACTGAGAGTCCTTTATGTGCCAAGCACGTCACAGGTACTGGAGAGTCTGCCGGGAATGGGGCAGCCAGGCTTCCTAACTCTCTGAATACGCATTCTAGTAGACGAATACCAGACAATGTACAACAAATAAACACGAGAATAGAACAAGAGATACTCATTTGATATACACGATTTCCTTTTTTTTTTTTAAGATTATATGTATTCATGAGAGACACAGAGAGAGAGGCAGAGACACAGGCAGAGGGAGAAGCAGGCTCCCTTTGGGGAGCCCAATGCGGGACTCGATCCCAGGACCCTGGGATCATGCCCTGAGTCAAAGGCAGACACGTTCAACCACAGAGCTGCCCAAGTGCACTTTGTACACGATTTCAACTCTATCTGTTCGGCAATTGTCAGCAAGAGAACGATAATCACTCCACCTGCGGAGCAACCACACCCACCGTTGCCCTCAGTGCGCCTGAGATGAGAGAGGGGTGTCTGCCCCCTTCCTCCTGAGCATCTCCCCACTCTGAATGGATCCTGATGCTAATGCAGTTTTTCATAAAGTGTCACTCTTAAATGAAACCAACTGCTTCATCTGGTGTCTGACCAAAGGAAACAGTGATCTGCTCCAACTTGGAGGGAAAACGGTTCTGTCAAACTTACTGAGAGATGGTACGTGGTTTTTCAACGTGGTGTCTCCCCGGGGAGGTCTCAGGGTTATATTGATTGCATGAGATTTCTGCGGTACACGTGGGCTTTAGCCCTAATCCCTGCTGAAGTTTGACTTCCCTGCACGCACGCCTTCTGCTAACTCTTCACCATCTCAATACCAGCCTTTCCAAAGTCCCTACTACGTCCGTGACCCTTCTGTACGCTGAAACTAGAGAGGCGAATCCAGTGAAGTCCCATTCTCAAAGAGTGAGCAATTAGAGTCACAAGTTGTTTCCCATCTACCAAGTATTTATTCTCCGATGCCGGCCTAATGCTTTCTCCACTCGGCATCTCTCTTCTTTTTCTGGGAGCTACACCCGGTGCTTTTAGGAGATGGGCCTTCCCACACCCAACAACCCTGAGTTTTGAATGGGGGCTACGACAGTATCTCGTCCTTGTCCCTATTGACTAGTCAAAGTGGGAGAGTGCCCTGCTCCGGCTTGCTCCATCCAACTTCCAGGATCTGTCCAATGACCAATGAAGAGAAGACAGGAGAAATTCTCATTTCTTCCCCTTTCCCTGGGGGGCAGGTCTAGAGACCTGAGCCGTGGTGCAGCAGCTGGGTGGGCTTGTGTGGCCCCATGGAGGAAGGAGACGTGAAGAACGCACGCACCTGTTAGATGGGAGCAGAAAGGAGAGGGGTGGACAGAAGACTCCAGCGGCAGATATTCCTGCCCTGAGGATACTCCCCCAAAACAGAGATTTCTTTTTCCTACAAATTCTTCTTTTTAACCTGAGCTAGTTCAAGGAGGCTTTTGGTTACTTGACATCAGTGTCTTAGATACTCTCTTTTAGGGCGCCTGGGTGCCTCGGTTGTTGAGCATCTGCTTTTGGCTCAGGTCGTGATCCCAGGGTCCTGGGATCGAGTCCCACATCGGGCTCCCTGCATGAAGCCTGCTTCTCCCTCTGCCTGTGTCTCTGCCTCTCTCTGTGTGTCTTTCATGAATAAATAAAATCTTAAAAAAATTTTTTTTTAAAAGAAGATACTCTTTTTTAGGGATCTCATCATCTGTTCTTCCCCCCCCCGGAGGAAGTCGCTCAGCCAGGTTAAACGAGCTGCTACTAGAGAGAGCTGCAAGAGTGTAAGCACCACTTCCGACTCTGCTGGGCGTCTTGCACTCTCAGGAGGGGTTCCTCTGCTTATGATCTCGGCCCTTCTCACACGCCCTTTGCACACTCTGGTCCGTGCCTTTTGCAAACACCAAGCCACGGGAGTTACATCCATGATCCAACCCTCCAGGGATGCGCAGTCACAGCAGGGACTCCCCCGCAGGGCTCCTACCCACCTTTCTAGCACCCCACTCTCTCCCCCGGGCTGCTCCGAGCTCCTCATGACTCCCACAGGGCTCCCTCTGCCAGGGGCGCCCCTCTTCCCTCCTGCCCGCCCACCTGCCCCCCTTGGAGGCCGTGCACCGTCCTCCAGGCCCCATGCAACTGGGAAGACTTGCTGTCCCCCACCACCCGGCCCAGCCACACCTGTTCTCTGCTTCTTCCTCCCATCTCCTCCAGATAAAGGCAAACCATGCAACCAACCGGTCTCTCTTGAAACTCTCATCCTCTGTCTTTCATCAGAGAGCCTCCCGGGGACAGGGACAGGAGCGTCATCCTCTCTGGCCCCCGGCACAGCGCCCAGGCCATGGTAGGCACTCAGGGAAGTGATGCTGATGGAAAGAACAAGAACACTGCAAGGATGCAGGCCGAGGTGAATGGGGGGCACTCATACCTGGTGACTAGTCAGAGTCAGTTTGGGGGTGGTCTGAAGTGAGACTGTGAAGCCAGTGAGAGCTGAATGGGCAAATCTGAAACACCTTTCCAGAGATTCATCTTCACTCTTGGTACCCAATTAACGCTGAGCCATTAGCCCTTCTGAAGCTGCCAGGATCTATTAAGCCATTTAACTTCTCAGGCACTTCAGGATCAGTCCCAAGGGCATTTTTTTCAAGGCCTGGGCAGCCAAAGTTTAAATGACTTAAGTGGCGAGCTTTCTATCACTCCCCCCTGGGAACCCATCCACCTAGGGGAAGCTTTTGCACAGAAAGCTCCAGAAGCTCAGACTGTAATCAGCCTCGACCCTCAAAGAAATCAGAGTCTGGTGCCCTTGCTAAGGGCTGACCTTCTGAGTAACTGGAACAGGAAACCACCCTCTGTGGGGTGATAGGAATGGTCCTAGGAAAGTCCCCAGGCCCAAAGGATGCCCCTGAGCGATTCGCTAACAATGCCTGAAAAATCCCTCCATTAATCATTTCAGTAGTTACTGGGCACCTACTAGGTGCTGGG
The DNA here is from genome assembly GCF_053574225.1 of Canis aureus. Classification (NCBI taxonomy): domain Eukaryota; kingdom Metazoa; phylum Chordata; class Mammalia; order Carnivora; family Canidae; genus Canis; species Canis aureus. The sequence continues at coordinate 19,963,887 of NC_135638.1, read as the reverse complement.
TGTTTGGAGATTCTGATTTGAATCCTTTGCAGATTTGTTGTTTTGAGCCAGGCTAGGCTTTATGCTGAGCTCAAAAATAAGTGTCCCTTTGAGATTGATCGGCTAAGCAGTGTCAGTCATTAATACCATCCAAGGAGAAGGCCGAGGCAGAGGACAGCTACGTGGGTGGGGTTTTTGCACAGAGATGCAAGCCGCTGGAGAAGAGCAGAGCCCGGGTCTCCCAGCCTGCCTCGGGTGGTTACAGACCCTGCCAACCCCCTCTGCGCAGGCATCCAGCGCCTTGGAGCTGGCCCTGGCCTGCCTGCCTGCGCTCCTCACAGCAAACCCAGGGACGGCCTGTCCCCAGGAGTGGGCATGCATCGTGTCAGACTTCCTTCCATTCCCTGCTCACTCTGCCTTCCAAGGTTTCCCCCACCTTCACCTGATAAACCAATCCCATGTTACCTTCCCCCCAGGCATTAAAAGTAAGAACAGCTTCTGAGGCATTGAAGATCATTATAATTTTTTATTATATAATAATATATCATACATTCAGGACTATGTTATTAAATAGTGTGTATTATTTATAAATACGTGATAAATAAGTATTATGTAATTATAAGTAAATTCTAGAGTTTCTCAACATTTACAAAAGAGAGAGAGGAATATGGTGAACTCCCAAATCCTCATTGCCTACTTTCAACAATAATCAACATTTTGTCCATCTGGTATCATCTATCCCTCACACTTTTTTAGTCAGCTTTTTTAGAGCAAATACCATAAGACATGTGATTTTACCCACAAAAATTTGGGGCTGCATCCCTCACAGGTAAGCACATTTTAAAAAGTAGAACCATAATGCTGTCACTAGCGAAGATAATGAATAATCTGATAAAATTGCCCCACATTCTGAACTCGGCTGATTGTTTGTTCTTAGGTGTTCTTAGAGAGTTCCAGTATAGCCGGTACATCCTGTAAACTGCTAAGTAAGATTTAGAACAATGTGATGGCTAATGGAAATAAAATGCCAGCCACACATGTAATTTCATATGTCCTAGCAGCTGCATTAAAAAAGTTCAAAAAAAAAATAGTGGAAGGGATTAACAGTAGTCTTATCTTGATAAGCACCGAGTAATATATGGAAGCATTGAATCACCATTTTGTGCACCTGAAACTAATGGAACACTGTATGTTAACGACACTGGAATAAAAAAAAAAGTTAAAATAGGTGAAATTATTTTTAATGATTTATTTAATGTGAAATAGCCAAATACAGTTGTTTCAAAATGCAGTTAATATAAAAAATTATGAGATATTTTATATTCATTTTATTTCCAAAGTCAGATGCGGATTGTACACTTAAAGCACACCTCGATTCAGAATAGCTACAATTCAAGTGTTCAAGGCCCACATGTGGGCCACCGTATTGGATGGGGGAGATGTAGAGGCTTGTTTAGATTTGGGTTTAGATTTTTTTTATGTGAGAAGAATACTTCTAGGTGTTGCTGTAGATTTCTTGTTTTGAAATTCCCCATCGACTTTTCACCAGATAGCATAGCATCCAATGATGGTCATTTCTAAATCTATTAGATCACCAGGAGTTGCAAGAGTCATGATTTTCTGATTCCTTTATGCCTTCTTCATTTATTGGGAAGAATTCTTTTTTTTTTTTTTTTAAGATTTTATTTATTTATTCGTGAGAGACACAGAAAGAGGCAGAGACACAGGCAGAGGGAGAAGCAGGCTCCCTGTGGGGAACCGGATGCAGGACTCGATCCCAGGATCCCGGGGTCACAACCTGAGCCAAAGGCAGACGTTCAACCATGGAGCCAACCAGGTGCCCCTATTGGGAATAATTCTTACATAAAAATGACCTCTACCTTAATAGCTCTTTGGTTTCTCTGAAATGTATTTCACACAGGAAAGTTGGGTTGCATGTTCATTCTTCTTTTTATCAGTTTCCAGAGAAATACATTGGTACCCAAAAAATCTCAAATGGAGACCAGTAAGGGTTCTCTTTTTATCATTATGGACTCATAGCTTTCTATATTTCTACCTTTCAATATATTACAGTCATTATTCTTTTTGATACTAAAAATTTCCCACCTTTGGCCAGTAGGACTCTCCAGCTGGCTCCTGGGCCACTTTTTGATTATGTTTTCTGCCACAATCATGTAGGCTCATCTTGGACATTTCCATCCTAATCAGTAATCAACTATTTCCCATTTAAAGGATTCCCCTCGGGATGATAACATAACCTAGAAGAGTTGAATAAAATTGGGAATTGGAAGCACCGAGATAAGAAATAGGACAAAGGTTTTCTTCTTTTTTGGATGAAGAAGGATAGGATGAGAGGAGAGATTTCAAAGGTTCTTGCACAGCTCCACCTGCCCTGCTCATCCCTTTCTCTGAATCTCTGCTCTCCATCCCCTCTACTCTTAGTACTAAACTTTCTAGTGCTGGTCAGTCCAGGTGAAAGCTCAGCCAACTCAAAACCCCGGGGCCCCACCTGACCTCCCTTTGTGAAGAGCCCGGAGCCTTTGTCCAAAGTTGCATCACTTCCCACCCAACCCTTCCTGAGCCAACTCCCTGATGTCTCCGGGAGAACACAGTCGGCATCATCCCAATGACATCAGGGAAACTCCTATTTCCAGCAGTTTCTCCTTCAGCTGCAAAAATGTGCAGCGGTAGACAGGGTGTGGGCTTTTGAAGTCTCTGCAGGAAGCAGAGTTGTTTTCTCAGCACCACATCTGAGCGCATCTTCTGTGAGAGCTCAGCTGCTGCGGAGCCCTCCCATCCCCTCACCCCGTCCACCGCCACACCCATGGGCCATGGAGGGCAGACCCCACACCACGTGCTGGGTGTACAGGAGGACAGAGGGCTGGCAAGAAATAATGGAGGCTGCTAAGGGGGATGCCTAATGCTTCTCCTGGCTTTCCTGGGTGCTCCTTGTTTCTTCCACCCCTTGCTCAAAAAAAAAAAAGGGCAATAAATACCACCGCTCTTAAACTTCATCAGCTTAGGAGAGCCCCTCCATGCCTGCCACATTCCATCAGCAGGTTCATGCGTCTGGAATAGCCATTTCATATCATTTCCAGGGTTTACTGGCACTACCAGACAGAAATGTTTTTCGTGGTTTTTTTTCAAAGATTTATTTATTTATTTTGGGGGGAGAGACACAGAAAGAGAGAGAGTGTGCACATTCATGAAGTGGGGAAGGGCAGAAGGAGAAGGAGGGAGAGAATCCCAGCAGGCTCCATGCCTAGCTCAGAGTCCAACATGAAGCTCGATCTCACGGCCCTGAGATCATGACCTGAGCCGAAATCAAGAGTTGGACGTTTCACTGACTGAGCCAGCCAGGTGCCCCAGACAAAAATATTTTTATCATCACAAATCCTAATCCTAATCCTAGAAGACAAGGAAACAAGTCCCAGCTTAATAACACTCAGATACCTGCTGACGCTCGCACATGGATCAAAGGATAGTCACATTGATTGTGGGCCTACTGTGTGTCTGGGGTGTTTTCCCAGGTGTTCTGTTTGCTTCTTGCAGCAGTCCTATGGGCAAGTATTGTTTTATCCCCATTGTAGAGTAGGAGAAGTTGAAAATCCTTAGAAGCTAAGTCATTGGTCCAAGGTCACAGAATTGGCTCAGGTCAGGTTCCAGTGTCCCCATGACCCCATTTCTTCCGCATTTGCTTCTCCCTTTCAGACTCTGCAGGCAGAGCTAGGGGAGCCACTTGGTCAATGAATCCTCTTACTTGGGACTAGAAAACCTGTAATATATTTCCTTTTCCTTTTAGACACAGAAATTACATCATTATCATTGCTATTACAGTATTAAAACCACCATACCATGGCTTCTACTTTAGACCTAAAGAAATAGACACCAGCTCTGTGATACAGCTAATATAAACTCAACAAAACAGAGTGGGTCAGACCATATCCCTCTTCTGCTCAAATATCTTCTCATCTCAGGGTACGTGTCAGTGTCCTTGTAATGGCTTTCAAGGTCCTACAGCATCTCCTCCTAGCTCTCCTCTGCCTGACTCAACTCCCACCATGTCTGGAGGGCACCTTTCCTATTGGGGTCTCTATGAGTGCCATCTCCTGGGGGTGTGCAGGCATAAGATGATGCAATTCCCTCCACCTCCCTTGCTCAGTCCACTACAGCCACATCAGCCTCTTTGCTGTCCCCTGACACCCAGCCCCACTCCCATACCTGGGCTTTTGAGCCTCCTGTTCTAGGGCTACCTGCATGATGGAGGCAGGATTCAAACCCAGGCATCAGGTCCAGGGCCCACACCCTTCACCATGATACCATGCTGCCTTTTCCCATTCAAAAGTTTTCACATTGGGCCTTGTCATTCCCCTTTTCAGGGAATACCAAATAATGTAAAATAATAATAGCAAATAATATCACCGTATTTTGTAACCCCTAAAACATCTGTGGGTTTTCACATGAGGTTCAAAGCCCTGGACATTGGGAAGACCTACTCCTGCTGCTTCACCAATAATCGAAGGAAGCTCTCAAAAACAGGATGCTTCCCAAGCATTTCCTAATGGTTGCAGAGTTGTATTTCATTCTCTTATCTTAAGCCTTAGGAAGCTTGACTCTCCCACTACTTGAAACTTCTTTTAAAGGCTATTGATTTTTCATCTAATCTTGAGAAGGTCCTGATGGGACAGGTGGTGTACCCTACCATTGGTTCAGATAGGCACTTGGGTAATTGCCACATCTAGACTTGCATTGATGGCCAAGCTGGCCACTGTTGCGTATACATACCTTCCCTCAACCAGGCACTTTGAGTTTATGATCTCATTTAATCTTTGGTTCACCTTATAAAATGGCTCTTAACATGCCCCTTTTACAAATGAGGAATCTTACCAATGTCCTAACATTTGTACCTAGGCCTGATTCCAAAACTCATGAGTTTTCCAGCTAGCTGCCCTACCTTTCAAAAGTAGGTCATTTCTCCAACCTTCCCAACCCCTAATTTCTAGATCTATGGCACGTTAAATGCACAAAAAAACGCAAAGGCAGATGGTAATACTTCCAAATCTGAATAGTATTGTGTTAGCTTTAGAAGACACCCCAGCAGGAGGCTAGGAATCTGGGATCCAATCAAATCCAATGTTTATTAAAGTGTGCCACTGTTCTGGATTCCAGAACATTGTGGGTGACAGTGAACATTTTGAAAATTTTAATATGGGCAGCCCAGGTGGCTCAGCGGCTTAGCGCCGCCTTTAGCCCAGGGCGTGATCTTGGAGACCTGGGATAGAGTCCCACGTTGGGCTCCCTGCATGGATGGAGCCTGCTTCTCCCTCTACCTGTGTCTCTGCTTCTCTCTCTCTCTCTCTGTGTCTCTCATAAATAAATAAAATCTTAAAAAAAAATAAAATAAAATTTTAATATGCTTTAGGAAAAAATACAACCAGCACACCAAACCTGTTATGTAAGATATTAATTAGATTGAAGTTATGTTTTAAAAAGTCATTAGAAATAATAAGGGACTAATGGTACTGGTTCACAGAGGTGGCAAAAGTCAAGACTGCAAATTGACAAGTATGACAAACTTGTGTACTCTGGTGTGTACAGATCAAACAGTTGTGTCCTTTTCATATCCCAGCCAGGACATTGACTTTTTAGTGAGTTAAAGTTAATGATTGCAAAACTGTACTCAGTTCCCCAGCCAGAATTGTCTCTTGCTGGCTTTTATCGCCATCTAAAAAATGGTTCTATAGTTTCCTTTTCTCTCACACGTTAAAAATAAAATGGAAAACATAAAATAGTTTTTCCTCTTCGTGTAGACATTTCATGAGATTTACTGAAAAGCCACCTTTAGTGCTTAGGAGAGTTTATGGGAAACAATAATCCGCCCCAAGAATAAACAGTAAATGGGATGATGATTTTCTAGGAAGTGCTGTGTCTGGCTGCGGTAGCAGCAGCAATGAGCTGAGAGAGATTTTGGCAGCCCCACAGGGCCCCGGAGGATCAGGAGTTGTGATTAAGAAAGCATTCATGAGTTTATCTCCGTGGGAGTGGGGGAGTGCCTCCTGTGAGGCATGAGGGTGTCCGTCTTATCTGGGGATTTCCTTTGGCATTACAGAAAATGATGCAGAGGTGCCTCCATTCCCCGGAATAAGAGGGGAGAGGCCCGCCAGGGTGGTGACTCCATGGGGTCCGGATTCTCAGGGCCATTCTTACTGACCTTGGCTCAGAACCCCTGCTGGAACCATCCATCCCCTTGCCTGGCGCAGCTTGCAGGGCAGCTTGAAACTGGGTGTGGAAAGTGGAGTGTCCCGGCCCAGGGAAGATCCACTCCTGTTGTGCACCTTCCTAAGTAAGAGCCATGGGGAGAAAGCACGGTGGCTGGTGGACTGTCTTTTAAAAACTGGGCTGCTTTGGTGTTGGAAGTGTTGACTGTAGCATTGGCAGCAGGAAAAAATTGGAGACAACTACATTGTTCGTCAGTGGGAGACTGGCTTAGTACATTGTGGTATGTCTGGAATGTCCTATGATGAAATACAATGAAACTATCTTCAAAAGATTATAGCAGATCTATGTGAATTGACGGTGAAAGACGCCCAATATGTTTACATGGAGAAGATAAGCCACAGAACTGTATGTAGAGTGTGATCCAATTTTCATGCATTATATGTAACTTCATACGTCGATGTGCAGAGAAAGGTCTGGGAGAAAATTTGTCCACAGGAGAGGGTGGGGTAGGGCTGTCTGAGAACTTGGGGTGGGGGGTGAGACGTAGGTTCAATGTTGCTGCCTCTCCTCTCGGGATTTGTTGTTCTGTGGGAGGACAAGGGGCATTTGACCTCATAGGACAGTATTAGCAGGTAGTCAATTTGAGTGACTGGATTGGCCCAAGGCTGCCCAGGGGATAGGTTGTGGAGACCAGATTTCAACCTAGCTCCTCTACCCCGGGGTTGATTGTTACCAAGACTCTCTCTCGGGAAAACCTGAACTTCTGTCCCTTTTCCAGGACTGGGAAGAATCAGTTCCTAGACCCTGCCAGGGGGCCTTTCCCATTGTCTCTGGAGGTGGTCAGACTCACTGTGTCCTGAGAATCAGCCAGCCTGGGGCAAAATTGAAGAGGGTGGGGCCAATTCTACCCCCTGGGACTGGGACTGCTTCCCGTCCAAGGTCCCCCCATCCTGCACCTGAATTCCCTGGGGTGCACCCCTCTTCCCTGGGCATTGGCCTACATTCAAGGACTTCCCTTCCCTTTATTCTTTAGTCCTATCAAGTCATTCCTCAAAACCTTACTCTCTGGGAGGGAAGCAATAAACAAATTCCAGACATCTCTGCCAGGCAACACATTTGCATTTTAACTGGGATTTTCTGGGAAAAACTCCTTACCCAGAACAAATCCATCCATTCTTTCAACATGCAGTTTGCAAGCACCTACTCCGGGTAGGTGCTGGGAATCAATAGTGAGCTCTGCTCGGTGGAGGAGGCCCTGCAGGGTCAGGGTCTCACAGAGGCAGGGCTGGTAGGGGGATTTCAGACAAGGGGGCCGCGGAGCTCAAGATGCTCTGGGAGAGGTGGGCTTTGTGGGTTCGATCAGAGAACACTGGGTAGGCGCTGCCCCAGCATTTGTAGGAGAGTGCGTTCCTAGGAATAATCAACTGAGGAATAGAAGAGTTAAATTCAAATCTCACTCGATCACCTACCCACTGGGTGACTTTGGGCAAATCCGGTCAATTGAACCTGCAATTTCCTCATGAGTAAAACAGGGATTAAAAACCGTACGTAGGACCTAACCCGTGAGATTCTAGTCATACCAAGTGAGATGTGTTGTAATTTACTCCCAGCATCAGTGTCCCAGATGAATGTTGTTAAGATGTCTACTAGCTCGGGATGCCTGGGGGTTCAGTGGTTGAGCGCCTGCCTTTGGCTGGCGTCATGATCCTGCAACCCCGAGATGGAGTCCCGCATAGGGCTCCCTGCAGGGAGCTTGCTTCTCCCTCTGCCTATATCTCTGCCTCTCTCTGTGTGTCTCTCATGAATAAATGAATAAAATCTTAAAAGAAAAAAAAAGATGCCTTCTAGCTCTTCTAGAAGGAAGTGCAGTGTGGCCCTGTGGCTACTGCCCTCCCTGCCTTAGGGGGCTGGACCTGTGACACAGTAGGCTGGCACAGTAGCCAGGTGTCAACCACCAGTGCCAGGAGTAGTAAGATGCACTGACTCTGGGGCCAAGCATCCAGATCCAACTCGGACAGCCAACTGGGCCCTCTCAGGACCCCAGTCTTCTCATTTTAAAATGGAGATAATGATATAACTCACTAGATAGGCTTGTTGAGAGGATTAAATCCATGTAAAAGCAACACAGATGGTGAGCACCTTGACATCAGTCCTGGTGATGAGATTTTGGATTTGACATCAAAAACAAAAGCAATAAAAGCAAAAATAACCTACTGGGACTACATCAAACTAAAAAGCTTCTGCACAGCGAAGGAAACAAGCCACCAGATGAAAAGGTAGCCTACTGAATCAGAGAACACATTTGAAAATCAGAAATCTGATAAGGGGTTAATACCCCAAACATATGAAAATCTCATACAACTCAATAGCAAATAAATAAATACTCCGATTAAAATGGCAGAGGATCTGAAAAGCCATGTTTCCAAAGAAGAAATATAGATGTCCAATAGGTACATAGAAAGGTGTTCACCATCACTCATCATCAGGGAAATGCAAATCAAAACCACAATGAGGTATCATCTCACATCTGCTAGAATGGCTGTTACCAAAAAGATAAGAAACTAGAAATGTTGGCGAGGATGTGGAAAAAAGGAACTCTTGTGTGGTATTGATGGAAACGCAAATTGGTGTAGCCACTATGGAAAACACTATGGAGGTTCCTATTCTACTTCTGGGTATTTATCTAAAGGAAATAAAAACACTAACACAAAAAGGTATCTCTACCCCCATGTTCACTGCAGCATTATTTACAATAGCCAAACATGGAAATAACCCAAGTATCCACTGATGGATGAACAGATAAAGAAAATGGTGTGTGTGTGTGTGTGTGTGTGCATATATATAAAAAGAAGAAAAGCTTATCATGTGTGACAACATGGGTGGACCTTGGGGGAGTTATGGCAGGTGAAATAAGTCAGAAAGAGAATGACAAATACCATATGATTTCACTAACATGTGGCGTCTAAAAGCAAACAAACAAAACTCCCTGAACTCATAGCTATGGAGAACACATTGATGGTTGTCAATTCGTGGGAAGCAGAGGGTGGGCAAAATGGGTGAAGGTTGTCAAAAGGCACAAACTACTACTTAAAAAAAACAAATAAATCCTGGGGATGTAATATACAGCATGGTGACTATAGTTAATAATACTGTATTTGAAAGTTGCTAAGAAAGCAAATCTTAAAAGTTTTCATCATAAGAGAGGTAGGTGCTTGGGTGGCTCGGTCAGTTAAGCCTCAGACTCTTGATTTCACTCAGGTCCTGATCTCAGGGTCTTGGGATAGAGCCTGCTAGCAGCTCAGTGGAGAGCCTGCTTCCCTTCTTTCTCTCCCTCTGTCCATCTGCCTGCTTGGTCTCTCTCTCTCTCTCCCAAATAAACACGTTTTTTAAAAAAGTTTTTATCAGGAAAAATTTTTTTGTACCTATGCGTGTTGATAGATGTTAACTGAACTTACTATAGTGATCGTTTTGCAACATATACACATACCAAATCATTATGTTGTGCACCTAAAACTAATATAATGTTATATGTCCATTATACATTAATTATTTTAAAAATCTGTGCAAAACCCAGTCAACAGTGCCTGACTTGAATTGGTCCAGTATGAGCTATTGACGAGACCATTGAAGAAGGGTCATGCACTCAATGGTGAGTAAGGCTGGATGGGCAGTGTGCTCAGCACCCTGGTTATTTGAGAATTCTACTTCATTTCCTAGCAGAAGGGAGCCACATACGAGCAATGCATGACTGGTAGTCTCTAACATACTGATTCTCTGACTATAGCATTAGTCACAGATAAAAATATATCAAACCCCAGGATGTGCAGATTCACACTTTTCTCTGAAAAAAAAAAAAAAATAAGAACGAGGTCTACATGATAAAACTGACAGTAGGCTACTAAAAAGAGCAAAGCTAGGGATTTCTACAACTAGTTTTGAGGATAAATAAAAATCAACGGAGGACAACTGTTACAAAATGAATTAAATTTAGACCTAAATGTGAGATCATCTAAATGTCAGAAACCATAAAAATCCTAGAGGAGAGCATAGGCAGTAATGTCTTCAACATAGGCTATAGCAACATTTTTCTAGTTATGTCTCCTAAGGCAAGAGAAACAAAAGCAAAAATAAATTAGTTAGACTACATCAAAATAAAAAACTTCTTCACACCAAAAGAACCAATTAACAGAACAAAAAGACACCTACTGAATGGGTGAAGATATTTGCAAGTGATATCTCTGATAAGGGTTAGCGTCCAAAATATATAAAGAACTTATACAACTCAACACCCTCAAAACAAATAATCCAACTAAAAATGGGCAGGAGACATGAACAGAAATTTCTCCAAGGACATACAGATGGCCAACAGACACATGAAAAGATGTTCAACCTCACTCATCATCAGGGGAATGCAAATGAAAATCACATGAGGTATCACCTCATACCTGTCAGAATGGCTAAAGTCAAAAACACAAGAAACAACAAGTGTTGGTCAGGATGTGGAGAAAAAGGAACCCTCATGCACTACTGGTGGGAATGCAAACTGGTGCAGCCACTGTGGAAAATACTAGCAATTCCTCAAAAAATTAAAAATAGTATTACCATATTATCCAGTAATTGCACTACTGGGTATTTACCCAAAGAATATGAAAACACGAATTTGAAAAGATATGTGCACCCCTATGTTTATTGCAGCATTACTTAGAAGTAACCCAAGTGTCTATAGATGAACGGGTAAAGAAGATGTGAGATACACTCACACACACATAAACACACACACACACACACACACACACACACACACAGGAATATTACTCAGCCATTAAAAAGAATGAAATCTTGCCATTTGCAACAGCATGGATAGATCTGGAGGGTGTAATAATAAGTCAGTCAGAGAAAGGCAAATACCATATGATCTCATGCATATGTGGGATTTAGGAAATAAACCAAATGGACAAAGGAAAAAAAGGGACAAAGTAAAGAACCAAACTCTTAACTGTAGAGAACAAACTGGTAGGAAGCCTGGGTGGCTTGGAGATTGGGCACCTGCCTTCAGCTCAGGATGTGTTCCCAGAGTCCCAGGATCAAATCCCACATCAGGTTCCCTGCATGGAGCCTGCTTCTCCCTCTGCCTGTGTTTCTGCCTCTCTCTGTGTGTCTTTCATGAATAAAAAATAAAATATTTTTTAAAAAAAGAGAGAGAGAGAGAGAACAAACTGGTGATTGGCAGAAGGGAGGCGGGTGTGGGGATGGGTGAAATAGGTGAAGGGAATGAAGAGGACATTTACTGTGATGAGCACTGAGTAATGCATAGAATTGCTGAAGCACTATATTATACACCTGAAAGTAACATGACACTATATGTTAATTATACTGGAATCTTAAAATGAATTAATTAAAAAATAAAGTAAAACAGAATGAATTAAATTTATGAAACTGCTGAATTCTGAGAAACGGAGTATCTTTCTGCTGATTTGTGGGATTCCAGGAATACCAGGGGCTTCCAGTGTCATTCAAGCAGCATTGACCTGACATCCAGTCATGCTGGTCCGGGACCCAGATAAGAAATACCAGAAGGCAAGACATTGTATCATCTGTCTTCTTCCAGCATCAGCAACGAGGTGCATGCAAGTGCTGGTAAGTAATACAGTAAGAAAGCCCTTGGGATTTCAAAAGAAGTCTTGAATTTTGAGGTCTAGGGAGAGTAGACCAGGATCCAAGGAGGGGACGAGCTCTGGGTCAGACAGGAAGAGTCCTTTCAGGGAAGATCTTTGGTATCAAAAAAGAGTCCGTTTTACACCTCTTTAGGTTTGACTTGAGGACTGGAAAGAAAAGGAAAGGAGAATTTTAGTAGGGCAGAGCAAGAGTCTCTTAGGCAGAGTAAGACCAGAGTCTATCCAATGGATCAGCTTCCTGGGAAGCTGGAATCCTCAAGTCCTAGACCACCAGGTCCTTACTGAACTCAGGGATAAAGGTTTCAATGAACTCTCTGGACCAGACCTCAGTTTATTTTCCAAATATAATTTATCAGATGTTCCAATCTCATAATATGTCCTACAAACTTGGGGACAATTCAAAATATTGAACTAACCTTCTTTGTGGGTATTTGTGTGATCGACAGGAGAGCATTATATAGAGAGACTTGTGACACAGCTTCGTGAGGTTTGAGCTTTGCTGCTTTTTTTTTTTTTTTTTCTTCTGGACAGAAATCAAGTGAGGTTGTGCCTTTCTAGCTCACCAAAGAGAAATTTTTATCTAACAGTAAATGTAGAGACATTTACAGGTGTGGGTGTGGCCATACTCTAGCCAGCTCCAACACAAGGTACCAACAGGAGCTCCCTCTTTAAGACAGGTCTGAAGTTTAACCAGCAGGTGACTATTCTGTTTGCGGTCACTGATGGACTCAAAAGCACCAACTGGGGGAGCACTGCTTCCAGAGCCAGTCATTCACCATGAAGCCTGTGGGTTGAATAGCCACCCCCGAAAGATACACCTGCCTGGAACCTGTGAACGTAAGCTTATTTGGAAAAAGAGTCTTTGAGGATGAAATTAAAGTAAGGATTTTGGAATGAGATCATCTCGGATTAGGTTGGGCCCTAAATCCAAAGACAAGTGTCTTTATAAGACAGGAGAGGGTCACATGAGGACAGAGGGGCAGAGGTTGCAGTGATGCTTCTATACACCAGGAACAGCAAGGATTATGAGCGGCCACCAGAAGGGGCAAATGCAAACAAGTATTATTCCTTTTAGCCTTCATGAGTGCAGCCTCCCCCACACCTTGATCTGGGACTTCTGGCCTCCAGAACCGAGAAAGAATACATTTCTACTGTTTTAAACCACCCAGTTAGTGGGAATTTGTTACCAGCTGCTTCGGGAAACCAATACAAAGCCCTTGAATTTTCTCCATTTGGCATCTAAGAGAAGATGTTAATTCACAAGTTCTTTTGTTTTTGAAGGAAGCACCCCTTACATTAAAATTGGCAAGTACTATCGTCCAGATCAGAAATCACTGGGTGAGGAGGGCAGAACAGAAAACAGCTGGCACTGGAATCCAAGCCCCAGAGCTGACTCCTGTGCGGGGGAGAGGAGAGGGTGGGTGGCTCAGTGGTTGAGCGTCTGCCTTTGGCTCAAGTTGTGATCCCAGGGTCCTGGGATCAAGTCCCGCATCAGGCTTTCTGCAGGCAGCCTGTTTCTCCCTCTGCCTGTGTCTCTGCCTCCCTGTGTCTGTGTCTCTCATGAATAAATAACTACAATCTTAAACAAACAAACAAACAAAGAACTGACTCCTGGCCTGTATCCCTGGGGGAGTTAAGTCACCTCTCTTCCTCATCTGTCAAATGAAAACATGAAAAAGAGCAAACAAGATAAATCATGAGAATGTACCACATTGACATGAAGGGTTGAATGCTCCCTCCACCATCGATCTCATCCTTGGGGGCCTCTATTACTGAGAGCCCCCTTGCTGAAGGTATAGATCCAATGTGAAAAGAACACAGAGTGTGAGCTCTGCAGTCAGACTGCCTGGGTTCCACGTGGTACAGTTTTGTGACCTTGGACAAGTGACTTCCATAAACCTCAGCTCCTTATCCATATGACAAAAATAATAAAAATATTGAGCCTCTGACATTGATCATAGGTTTCATGTTAGGATTGAGGAACTTAATACATGGAAGGTATTTGATCAGCCTAATGCTTGACCCATAGTAAGATCTCAAAAAAGTCACTGGTCCTCATCAATACCATTATTCAGCTCTGATAAAGAGGGCTCCAAGCACCTGGTCCCAGTGCTACGATGCTGCTCACATCATCCTCAGGCCTCCTGGGTTCCCTGGCTTTCCCTTCACCTCACCTGCCCCACTTTGCCTGTTCTGAATGCAAATGTCATCACCTTAATGAGGTGAGAATAATAATCCATCAACAACAATTAGGATTTAGAGCTGGGGAGGAGGGGAAGCAAGAGGCAGAGGAAGTACACACTTCATCAGAGGGTTTCACCTGCTGCAGCCAAAGTTGAAGACCATGATCAGCCAATCATAAGGAGCCCAACATCTTCATCGCTTTCACTAAAATAGAGGAGTTTTTTCAGAGCTAATATTTTTTGCTGTAAAAACTCCCTTACCTAAAATTTGGTAATAACCTCAATTAGTTTTTCTCCTGATAAATTCAAGAAAAATTGAAATTTTAACTTAAAACACCATTGAATAATCTCATTTTTTAAAAAGATTTATTTATTTATTTTACAGAGAGAGGGTAGGGGAGGAGGGGCAGGGGGAGAGGGAAAGTAAGAATCTCAATGGGACTCTCTGCTGAGGGCAGAGCCCAATGCAGAGCTCAGTCTCACAACCTTGAGATCATGACCTTAGCCGAAATCAAGAATCCAATGCACCAACTGAGCCACCCAGGTGTCCCGAATAATCTCATTTTTATAAAGTTTATCTGACTGTGCACTTTTCTTCCTATGGTTCTGTAAGTCTACATGTACATGAAGGTGCCCGAGATGACATTCAGCAAATGTTGACAATGATATAACACAACTTTCCTTTGCTTTTTTGCCTTTGTACTTTTCTGTGTTTCTCCATGAGCATGTGTTAAAAAACATGTATTATTTTCCCAAAACCAACAAAGGTTTTTGTTGTTTTTTTAATTAAGCATATCCCCATATCCAACATGGGGCTCAAACTCAACCCTGAGATCAAGAGTTGCACGCTGCACTGACTGGGCCGGCCAGGCACCCCGTTGATACCTAGAAGAGGCAAATTTACAGAGTCACAAAGTAGACTAGAGTTTACCAGGGGCTGCGGGTGGGGTGGGGAATGGGGAATTATCATTTAATGTGTACAGAGTTTCTGTTTGGTGTGATGAAAAATTCTGGAAATGGTGCATAACACTGTGAATGTACTTAACACCATTGAATCATACACTCACAAATGGCTAAATTGGTAAATTTTGGGTATATCTATATTTTACCATGATAATAAAAAACAAAACAAAACAAATCTCTTGTGTTTCCCACCCCTTGGACACCAGGGCAGTAAATGCCTACGAAGCCATTATGGCCAAGGAGCCTGGCCAACAGGCTCACTTCTCAATCCGGTCTTTGCTTTATGTATAAATGAGGCCTTAATGACATAACCCCAGGAAAAGACGAAAGTGGGAATGTCTGGGTCTTAGGCAGGGCCCAGGGAAGAAAAACTGCTAAATAACTTGAGGGGAAGAGAAGGGTGGGCTTGAACAGGATCTTTCCTGTTGCCCTGGAAAGCCCAGCAGTAGATTCGGGCTTTCTTGGCCTTTGCAAAACTGGCCAAGAAGTTCTGAGCCTTGGAGCTGCTGCTCTTGGATCCCTTTGCTCTGTATCTTCCCCTTCAGCTCTGTTTCCCATGTTTGGCCCAGTGATCCAATAACCAATTCCAAATTTATGTCTGTTAGTCTGGCCTGGTGCCTGTCATCTTCCAAGGAAGCACGCTGCCGTACTATGTGCTCTCTCTCCCTCTCTCTGAGGAAGACAGATGGATCAGCAAATCATGGACTGGAGACAAGAACTCAGGCCCCACCTCTGGCTTGTCAATTCCAAGCCCCTCAGAACCTCTGTTGAACGCTGCTGCCATGGCAACCATGGGGGAAAACACCTGGCCGAGAGGGAGCCTGCCAAAGCCCACTGCAGCAACAGCAAGGGACGAAGAGGGTATTTCCGGGACAGTCAGCGAGCAATTAGAGGCGAAGGAGCCAGATCTGGGCCCGCCAGCCTCAACAGTCTGGAAGTGTTTGACCCAGAGTTTAAACCAGAGAGGCTGAAAATATAATTAAAAAAAAAATTTCAGTATAGTCGCTTTTGTAAGCGCTAACGCAAAGGACTCTCTGTAAGTTCCTTTCTCGCTCTTTATTGTGGGGCACGATGACCAATAGGAACGTTGGCCTCCGTTCCTGGCCCTTCGTGGGGTTTATAATTACAGCAGATCCGCAGAGAGCTCCCTAACACCCTGGCCCGGCCAGGCGGAGACCAGCTGTTTGCATACAGACCTCGAAGGGAGTGATGCCTGCAGACAGTAAAACATGTTCTCATATTAGCGTCTTGCTCATGAGCATTGGTGCACTGCACTGCTAACATAAGTCACGGGAGGCGCAGTGGCTTCCCTGGGTGTGTTTCTCCTCTCCACTCTGCAACCCCCTCTTTTTTTTTTTTTTTCGCATGGAGTTTTAAATTTCACGTTCTGTGATCTAACTTCCCATTTCCCACTCACAAACAAATGACATCTGGCCACTCTCAACAATAAACTTGGAAAGATGAGACATTTCCTGTTAGTTCTCTATGTAACCCCTGCTTAAACTTTCAAATTCCTGAAAGAATTGCCTGAAAAATAAATGGATCATTAAAAAAGTGGGGTAGGGTAGGGGGCGGCGGTGTTGGGGAACCTGCCACAAGAACCCTTTGACGGTTAATGGTGACCAGTTTTTACCGCTATTTTAGCACTTTTTTGTTGTTGTTGTTAACCATGTTTTAGCATTGAAAGCTCAAAGCAGATTTGTTATTTTGCACAACCACCTTATGGAAATAGCAGCCGAGAAAGCCTTCCACCGGGCTGCTGGCCCCAACATCACAGCTGATTGCCCAATTTCTTTAAGTGGAGGTAGAAAATATTATTTTAAGGTACTCAGCTGTTTTGTAGCACCCCACTTATCTATCCACTTGATTCCTAAGAAATCGCATGTGTGGCCTCATGACCTCAACAGCTACCCAACACTTCTCATTTCCATCGGATCTACTTTTCCAATGTAGAACTTTCTTCCTCATCTTCGCCAGTCAGCAGGGCACTTCTCAGAGGCCCTGCCCTTACCTCCTACTCAGCGTGAATGAGCCTGTTTAAACCTCACCAACCTCCCCAAACCAGCTCCTTTCCCATCCTTCCTCTTTTTCTCTGGGATTCCACCTTTCTCCAGGACCCAGTGCAAGGTACGGCATCATTGCTAGGGCCTGGGCTGTCCCCCCACTTGGCGCCTCGAGACAGTGACCCCTGCTAATAGATCACCCGTGTCCCTTCGTCCCATTCCAACCATCGAGCTTCTCTGAGCGCTTTCTTACCGCATAAGGGACAAATCCAAATATTTCCTTTTTTTTTTTTTTTTAAGATTTTATTTATTTATTCATGAGAGACACACAGAGAGGCAGAGACCCAGGTAGAGAGAGAAGCAGGCTCCCCGCGGGGACCCTGACGCAGGACTCGATCCCAGGACCTCGAGATCATGACCTGAGCTGAAGGCAGACACTCATCCACTGAGGCACCCAGCCGCCCCAAGTCAATGATTTCCTAATAGGTATCCCCCGGCACTTCCTATCCCCACGCACCTAGGACGTACCAACACTAGCCTTTCTTACACACCACTGAAATCCAGCATTTTCCTCTCAAAGTCTTGCAGCGCCTTCTCAATGCTCACACGCAGCGTGGCCTCCGTGGGCGTAGCAGTGGGGCAGTCGCTCCGGGCCTTGCCCTCGGGAGACCCTCCAAACGGTTGAACGCTCTGCCGTCCTGTGTTGAGACTCCTACTGTTGGAGTAAGAAGCTCGGAATTTTCATTTTGCGTTGGGCCCTGCAACATAGGTCCTGGGGCCTGCTTCCATGCCAGGAGCAGACTCCTTAGCTTGGCATCGAGAACTGTCACAGTTGGCTGGCCCCTGCTCCAGTCACATGAGTAGATCTTGACATCCGCTCTCCGCTGCAGCCCTTCTGATCGATGGTCTGCTGTAATGGAACACACCATGCTCATTCCTGCTTCAACTCCTTTGCTCATCTCATTCCTCTCTCCAACCATACCTTCCCTGCCCCCCCCCCCGCCCCCCTCACGTCAATCCTACTCATATTTCAATGTCCTCCTCCTGCCTAATCTCTCCCTTCACTCTGCTCTTCTGGCAACCATAGTCGGCCTCATCTGGCTCTTATATGCTTAATTTTCGTACTTGTTTGTCTCCTCTTACTCCCTGAGCCAGCTCCTCTTGCATGCTTCCGCTTTCTCTCCAGGATTCCAGCTTTCTGCAGGACCCAGTGCAGGGGGTGACGTCATCGCAGAGGGCCTGGCTGTCCCCCCACTTGGCCCCAGCAATCGAGAGGCCTGGCAGAGCCGTTGCTAGCTGTGTGGGTGTCACCGACAGCCCCAGGGGGTTCTGCTGCCGGGCCCGCAGAGGCAGGCCGTTCACCCCTCCGTGCTGCCCTCAGGCTCGTGGGGAACATTCTTCAGCTCCCAGGTGAGGCCTTGGCAGCACGTCCTCTGGGGCCCTGATACCCACCTCCGGGTCTCATGTCTCAGGCTCCTCACACCTGCAGGCTCTGCTGCCAGCCCTCCGCGGAGGCGGCTCCTAGGAGCGGGGGGGGTGGGGGGGGGGTGGGGGGTGCTTTCCCCACTCATCCTCCACTAGCTCAGGAAATCTAATTCATCAGGAATTTGCCCAAATCCGTGGTTTCTGCCCTGAGTCCCCTCAGAAACCCCGAGTTCCCGATCATCCGTCCCCTGGAGCAGCGAAGGCCTCCCCTTAACCCCCCCTGCGGCCGCTTCCCCGGGTGGAGCGGGTGGAGCGGGGCTTGCGGGGTGGGGGGAACGGCGGCCCGTCACACAGGCCAGTGTGTTCCAAATTACGTGACACCCCCCACGCCGCCGTGTAACAGACACTACCAGGGCACTGCTTGCACACGACGGGCACCGTGGGGGACGCTGCACCGACCCCACAAACTCGAGCCAGCGCCGGCCCCGCCGTGGGGTGCGGCCCACAGCCCGTGGCAGAGCTTCAGGATGGAGGGAAGGGGCTGGAAGCTTCCCCGCGCTGAGGAAGCTCCTCGGCGGCGCTTCTGAAAACCGCCGGCCCAGGCCCGGGGGAAACGACTTCTGAGACACAGAGCGGGAGGAACTAGGAAGCTGCTTCTTACAGATAAAAAGTGTTAAGTTTTTTAGTAACTAGACGGAAATGAGACCGCCAAGGCAAGCGAGGGTCCAAGAACAGATTTTATCGCAGGCACCCTCGGGCGAGGTTCCCCGACTCACGGGGGAAAGAGAGTGTGTCGAGGAGGTCGCGCCAAGACAGGGTGGTCGGGGGTTTACAGAACGTTGTGAGGCGGAACGGTTTCCTATTGGTTGGCTCATATGCAAAGGAAGGATTGCGATTCGACCCGTCAAAGGTGACCTCCTCCTCTGGGGTTTGAAGGGCATTGGGTTCGGTTGAGGAAGTCCAAAGGAGAGGTGTAAGGGTCTGCTCAAGCTGTCGTCCCAAGTGGAGGTGGTGACAGGAACTTCGGCCATTTTGGCGTATCCGCCATCTTGAGGAGTTTCCCTTCCCGCCTGGCCCCAACAGAAAGGACGGCTCCTGTGGGAGCAGAACACGGTGGCCCACACACTTCACACCCGCTCGCTAGGCCTCTGCGATCGCTCCGCCATGGTCTCCCTCCTAAAGACCCCCCATTAGAGTTCGTCACACCTGGAGCTTTGGCTTGAGGAACGTGGGCACCTGACTCGCCTCACGGCCTCTTCTGAGGTGAAGGGGGCGCGGAACCGGGTGGTCCACTCCGAGGGGAAGAACATACTGGGCCAGGACGAAGGCCGGAGCCGGGCCCGCAGCGCCTGGAGGCCAAGCGCGGGGGGCAGGCCCGGCCCTCAGAGGGCGCTGAGGAGAAGCCGCTGCCCGAGCGCTCCTCACAGGGAGGTGGAGGCGACGCGGCAACGCAGCAGGCCCAGAAGAGCGGAGAAGAGATCCGCGACACCCCCTAACGGCCCCCTGCAGGAGACGCCGATCCGCCTTTCTAACGCCCCAGAATCGCATCCGGAGAACACTAATTTTTTAATTCGGATTTAGTTATGATCACAAAGGAAAGGCATGTTGCTTTCTCGTCCTCTGGTGAAGTGTTCTTAATGGCGGGATGTAAAAAAAAAAAAAAAAAAAAAAAGATAGTATGTCATTTATTAAGCTTCTCACAGAAAAAAATGAACTTTTTTTCTTCATGTTTATTTGACAAAGGCTGTTTTTCTCAAGAGGTTCTCACCAAACCAGCATCAGAATCCAGCCACGGCGGAAAACAAAGGCGTTGTGACACTCGTGGCTACTTGTCGAGTCCCCACGCCGCCTTGGCGTGGCCGGCACCGGGAATAAAGGCAGGTGGGACAGGGAGCCGCATCCTCCAGGGACTTGCAGCCCACGGCGGGAGAGAGAAGTGCTCAGACGAGTGTGAGGAAGGAGGAAGAGATGGCTAAAATTCCTGGAATAGCTTGCATAATTCCACCTGGAACTCTCCAACGGCTCCCATTTTGTGCCGAGCGGAAGGCCGAGTCTCCCAGTGGCCCCCGAGGCCCTCCTGCGTCCGTTCTGCCTCCTTCCTCTTTGGCCCTGTCTCTTCCTCTCATTGCTCCCCACCCCAACACACACCCCGACCACACTGGCCATCTCAGCAGTCATGCCAGCCTGGGGGGTTTCTCTCTGCCGGGAACATTCCTCACAGGGATATGCTTCCTCCTTTGGGCCTTAGCTCAGCGGTCACCTTCCCATTAGGCTTTCTTCCCACCCTCCACACACTTCCTGATTCTTCCCCCTCCTAAAAGCGCACAACATACCCTCAGGGGTCCATGGGCCCACTTGGAGAACTCCCGTGTTAGAATTCCATGGGGTACTCATTAATATCCAACTCCTCCAGCCTGTCCTAAGATGCTGTTTTAGTGGCTCTGGCGAAGAGCCTAGAACTCTGGATGCTAAAAGCAGCTCAAGTGATTTTAATAATAGGGTCCGAGACCACCCTTTGCAAAAAAAAAAAAAAAGGAAACCATTGAAATGTTTCAAATTGAGAGTGACAGGATTAGAACAGACCTCAGGGAGGCCTGGGGGCCACACTCCTGACCTCCAAGAGATCACGGTGGTCTAAATGAGGGGCCAGCTACCTACCTCCTCTGAGTGAAATCCGGCCTGGCACCTGTTTTTGTAAATAAAGCTTTATTAGAACACAGTCACACCCATTCTTTTCCATAATTATCTAGGGCTGCTTTCGGGCTAGGATCACGGAGTTGAGTGGTTGTAACAGAGACTGTATGGTTGGCACAGCAAAAAAGTATTGACTATCTCACACTTTTCAGAAAAAGTTTGCCAAGGCCCAGTCTAAACCAGGGGCTGGAAAGCAGAGAGAAAAAGCGATCAATATTTAGAGACAAGATCAGATGAGTGGATGGGATGAGGTGAGGGTGAGGAGAAGGACCTGAGCCCCTGAGGATGAGCCCTGGTCACAATTTCAGAACACTGGGTGAAACTGGTACCAGCGAATGGGATACATATTGCTGGAAGAAGCCTGGAGTTGGTGTGAGGTTGGCCAGTATATTTTGGAACATGCATTCCATATATTCTCCAGGCCTACCACACAGTTTCATTGAGATTTTCAGTAGTTTGTTCCCACCAGGTTGGTCTTTTCCTCTTAGAAATAAGACCAACAGTTTTAATCAGAGGAATCCCAGACACTAATCTAAAATGCATTACCCCAAAATATACATAGATGTGTGTGTGTATATATATATTTATACATATACAATGTGTGTATATATATTTATACAGTGTGTGTGTATATATATATTTTATACATATACAGTGTGTGTGTGTATATATATATATATATATATATATAGTATTACTTTATTTATCTCCATCACCCAGTGAAAAGGTACAATTATTTTCACTTTACAGATCAGAAAAAGGAGGTTTACAGGTCAAATAATGTGCCCAAGAGCAGTCTGAGTCCAGAGTTCTTAACATTGCCCTTTGCAAACTCGAAGATTGACGAGGTACTTTTTTATGGTTTGCAAAAGCGGTTGTGTCAAGACCGCTCCCAGTGACAGGTAATGGAGGATCCTGTTGTTTGTGTGTTTCCACCCAGAGCTTGTCTTACCCTTTGCTTCCTGTTTCAAAATCAGTTTCTGATCCATAACAAAACATTACACTTAATCCCATCTACAGTAACTGAATATTTTTATTACCAGTTGTTGCAGAGCCTGGCCAAGGCTTTCGACAAGCTAAATAAAATAAGCCACAGCCGTTGGGAATTGGTTCGCACTGATTGATAGTTTCAGTAACGAAGTAGGTGATCCAACCGAAGTGAAGGGCTCCGTGCTTGCCTACAGCCTGAGGCAGGAGCCCCAGGGCCCCCAAGCTCACCACGGTATCCCTGACTTTTAGCAGAGACTTCACCTTGGTCACATTAAAGCCCGAGTTTATTTCCTGGCCAAGAGGAAGAAAAAGGAAATCTTTGTTCACTCTATTTCTTTCCCCCCTCAGCTACAGAACACGGCAAAGCTGCAGCCCTGCAGCCAAAAACGAGGAGAAGGGGGTTTATTTACTAGTTGACTTCAAGAAAGTACAATAATCTCCTGCAAACCTGGGATTACTGTCCTACAAAAGACTGAGATTGAAACCAAAGGCGAGGGTAGCAATAGGGAAAACAGTAAAATGATGTTTATGATTAAAACACACACACACACAGTAAATGACTAGAAGTTCTAGAAGGGACCCATTTCCAAATTTGTTACCATTAAGAACCTGTTCCAGGAAGCACATAACTCTTCCCTGGCCTCACCCTGCACTGGCTTCTCATGGCAAGTACAGGAGAACCCGAATGCCACACTGTGGCCCCCAGTCCCCCAGTGATCTGGCCCTCGTGTCCACGCTGGATTCCGTGGGCTCCTTAAGGCCTAGGACCCTCGGGCTTCTCCCTTGCTCCTTATCCTCCTGCTCTTGGCTCCAATCTGACTCAAAGAGGCTGCCCCAGGGCACCCAGTCATGCTCTCAGCATCCCCGGTTTATTTCCCTGGTGGCGTTATGATGCTGGGCTGTACCTTTCTTTATGTACAGGTGACCCTTGAGCAGCACATATTTGATCTACATGGGTCCACTTATCTGCGGATTTTTTTCAATAAATACAGTACAGTACTGTAAATGTATTTTCTCTTACAGTTTTCTTGAAGACATTTTCTTTTTTTAGCTTGCTTTATTGTAAGAACACAGTATGTGATATATATAACATACAAGCTATGTGTTAACCTACTGTTTATGTTCTTGGTCAGCCTTCTGGTCAACAAGAGGCTACAAGTAGTTCTTAAGTGTTGGAGGAGTCAAAAGTTGTACTCAGATTTTCAACTGCACAGGGGGGTCAGTCCCCCTAACTCCTGTGTGGTTCAGGGGTCAGTTGTATTTAGTTGTCTGTCTTTTTTTTTTTTTTTTCCAAAAAAGTATACTTTTTTGTTTTATTGCAACATTGTTCACACTCAAATCCCTTGTGGGACCTTGGACAACTTGCTTGCCTCAGTTTCCTCTTCTATAAAATGGAGGTGATAATAATAGCGTCTGCCTCATAGGATTGTTGTGAAGACAAATGAGCTAATATGTGTAAAGTACTTAGAATTGTTCCCAACACATAAGAGCTCTGAAAGTGCTCACCATCACAGCCTCCTTGTGTTATTACTGTTTTTTCAGGTTTTTGTTAAACTTTTTTTTTTTCCAGATCATGGATCACAACTCTTCCCTGGCCTCACCCTGCACTGGGGTGCAGATCCTACAAAAGGAGCATATAAAACTTACATATATGTGGGAAAAGATTATTAAACAGCCATTCCTTATAAGATTTCATCTAAAATATTTTAAGACTTTTCCATGAAATTCAATTTTTCAATGGAAACAATTTATTTGTTTGTTTTTTGTTTTTTGTTGACGATATCCAGGGAGAATGCCATTGTTTCTGGTAGTTATCTGTCCTGTGATATTATTGTAGTGTTACTAGTACCATGTATCTTTATCTGTCATCTGTCTCACAAAGCAATTTAATGCCTAAAGTGTAGAATGGATTATGGAAGCACTAGGCAAAGAGTGTAGGTTTCTGAGGGAAAACATTCATCTTAGTTGTCTTTTGTCTGCCCTACTAGAACGCAAATTCCATAAAGTTACAAGCGGTGTTTGCTTTTTCAATGATACATCTTAAGCACACGGAATAATTCAGGGCATAGAGTAAGCACTCAAAACCTGTTAGTAGTATGAACGACTGGGCTTTCATGATCCACTTTAAAAAATGTTATGTTGCCTTATATCTTTTAAAGGTTTTAAAATCAGCCCTTTCTACCTTCAAATTTTACATCTTTGCACTCCTCTTTTACTTTGCCTCATTTTCATAAAACTTTGGAAATGGCTATGTGATGTTCCCCAGATTAATCTGTAAATGTAAAGAATTTTAATCAAAATCCCAACACGATTTTCTATAATGCTTGACACAAGGCTGTAAAGTTCACACAGAAGAGTAAATACTTCAGCATTACCAAGGCAATTTGAAAAAGTCCCAAAGGGAAGAGGAGTAGGTAAAATTTGCTTCGTGAGAGATCAAGCCATATGACAGAACTAAGGTAATTAAAAGTGTGGTATTGATACAGGAACAAATGAAAGGGATAGGTCACTAGTGTTGAATCTACTGTAAATGGAAGGAGGGGGGTGGCAGTGTCACAGCTAGACCCCAAGACCTGACCTTTGCTGCTTACCTGCTGTACCTACCAACCTTTGTCCCTCATTTTTCCCTAAGCTTTTCTTTCCACTTTGTCTCTTTGGCTCATGCAAAAGAGCCAATTGGGAGAGCAATTCGTGATGGAAACCAAAACTCCCCTCAAGCAATAGGACTGTCCAGATGAAGAGTTCCAGGGACCTGGACCACTCCGACCAGCTGGAGCCTCACCCCGGACTCAGGCCTGTGGAGATGGGCTATGGACCAACCCATGGAGTGACTGCCAATCACCACCTTATTATAATACTGAAAGCTCTGCCCAATCAGGAACACTAGCCTCATTTACATAACATGCAGCCTATGCAGAGGCACGTGTCCGTAAGGCTCATGTGCGGCCTTAAACCTACCTCTACATGTGACAGTAAGGCTCCCCTTCCTAAATACCCATCCTTGCTCTCCTCGCTCTTGCTTGAGGAGTCACAGCTTTGGAAGTTATTCCCCGTGATCTCTTTACTTGCTGCGGGTAAAGTTTTACTTAATGTAGTTTCTACCTGTGACTCACTAAGGAGCCAACTCACATTAGCTGGGTTACAGTAGGGTATATGGTATATGGTATATGGTATATGGTATATGGTATATGGTATATGGTTTAAGGGGGGGTGTTTCAAATCAGTGGGGAGAGGGCGGATCACTCAATAAATGAACATATGAAAGAAACTAAAATCACCATCTCCCATCAAATTCACCCACCTAAGCCCCCCAACCTTCCCGTAATTCCAGACGGATTTAAGATCTAAATGTAAAGCATAGGATTTTACAATTATGAGAAGAAAGTGTAGAAACAATCATTATAGCTCTAGGTGAAGGATGAGTTACTTATTGCTAGGTGCTAAAAGCAATTTTCAGACCCTCAAAATACAAACTATGGAGGAAAATGTGATAAAGTTCTCCACTGCAAAATGAAGAATTCTCTACAACCAAAGACACCATAAACAATGTTAAAATATTAACAACTCCGTGAGAAGATACTTTGCAACATATGTAGCAAACAGGGTTAGCAAAAAGAAATCTGAAGAATGCCTGTAAATCAATAAGAGACAAATACTCCAATTTTAAAATGGTTACAGAGTATAAGCAACAGTTTTTTAGAAGAGGAAATATAAGTGGCCAATAAACATATAAGAAGTTATTCAGTCTCATTACACAGGGAAATGTAACTTAAAACAATGAGGACCTATATTGTGATAGCGTTGTATGATGACGGATGGTACCCACACTTGTGGTGAGCATAGCATAACGTTTAGACTTGTGGAATCACTATGTTATAGATGTGAAACTGAGTTGATGTTGCATGTCAACTATACTTCTTTTTTTCTTTTTTTTTTTTATGATAGTCACAGAGAGAGAGAGAGAGAGAGAGAGAGAGAGAGAGGCAGAGACATAGGCAGAGGGAGAAGCAGGCTCCATGCACTGGGAGCCCGACGTGGGATTCGATCCCGGGTCTCCAGGATCGCGCCCTGGGCCAAAGGCAGGCACTAAACCGCTGCACCACCCAGGGATCCCCACTAAACAAACAAACAAACAAAAACCAGAAGGACCTAGGTCATCCCTAAGGGATTGGCAATATTTAAGTGGGATGGGATCTAGCACGAGGAAGATGTGGGGCAAAGGAAATCTTAGAATTCTGTAATTGTAGATTAGATTAGTCTCACCTGGCCCCCAGAGGCAGCAATTTAACTGTATCTCTTACAATTCAGAGTTCCTACTCCAGGCCCAGCAATTTTACTTGTAGATACCTTCTCTAGAAGAAACACTTGCACCTCAGCACAAGGAAGCATGTGCAAGACAGCCAATGCAGCATTGCTTGCAAATGTGAACACTATAAATGTATAACACAGGGGAAATGCCTAAATAAAACAGTGCACTGTGCATTCAGAGAAATGAATCACACCTATAGGGATGGACCACAAGAGATAATCCTCAAAATGTACCGCTTGGTGATAAAAGCAACTTTCAGATTACATGTACAGTGTGGTGATCGTTTATATAAAAACACCTACATAAAACAATCCTATGTCTTTTCCAGGGGTGCACATAAATGTATGTAAAGTGTCAAAAGTTGCCTGGATATATACCTACCCACTCATAACTGGGGTTTCTTTTAGAGAGAGAAGGATGGTGAGATTGTGGCAAGGTAGTTGAAGAGGGTATACGCTATCTAATTCCAATTCTGCACCTAGTTCTGATCTGTGGGATTTTCCCCATCACCCAATAATTTTTTTAAAAAATTTATTTATTTATTTATGATAGACATAGAGAGAGAGAGAGAGAGAGAGAGAGAGAGAGGGACAGAGAGACAGGAGGAGGGAGAAGCAGGCTCCATGCCGGGAGCCCGACGTGAGACTCAATCCCGGGACTCCAGGATCACGCCCTGGGCCAAAGGCAGGTGCTAAACCGCTGAGCCACCCAGGGATCGCCCCCCCCCTTTTTAAAAAGATTTATTTATTTACATCACCCAGTAATTAATTCAATTCTGACACTGCCTGTATCAGGCCAAATCCCACAAGCTAAGGGCTTACCACTACAAGACTGCCCACCTGCAACTTCAGACACCAGTAGCAAGTGCAGGTCTTGTCCTCTGGGCTTCTGATCATCAGGCTATAGATCTGAGATTCCAACAACTCCCTTCCTTGGGTCTGATTAATTTGCTAGAACAGCTGATAGAATTCAGAAAAATATTTGGTGACCAGATTACCAGTTCATTATTTAATTATAAAAATATATACCAAAGGAACAAGCAGACAGAAGAGATGCACAGGCAAGGCATGGGGAGAAGGCATGGAGCTTTCTTGCTCTCTGAGTGTGCCACTCTCCCCAAATCCCCACAGGTTCACAAACCTAAAAAGCTCTCTGAACCCTATCCCTCCAGGGATTTATGGAGGCTTCATTACAGAGGCACAATTGATGAAATCATTGGCCATTGGTGATTGACTTTAGTCTCCAACCCCCACTTCTCCCCAGAAGTCAGGAAGTGGAGCTGAAAGTTCTAACCTTCTAATCACATGTTTAGATCCCCTGGCAACTAGCAGCCATCCTTAGGTTATCTAGTGGCCTTCCAAAAGTCACCTTATTAGTGCAATAGACTCTTTTCCCCCTCTCATCACTTAGGAAATTACAAGGGTTTTAGGAGCTTGTGCCAGAACAAAAGACAAGGACAAATTGTAATATCACAGCAATTCTCTGAGTTTTTGGTAACTATCATCTATCTCTCATGTCATTGAAACAGTTTTAAAAAATAATTTTCGTTTAAGAAAATAAACCAGTCCTCAGTGAGTTAGGTACAGAAATTGAGAGTAAGCCATTATAAAATTGTATAGCAATTTAACAATGCCCCAGCATCCAAGGTCATGACCAATGGCTTAATCTCAATAAAGAGTGTATAGGCCAATAGGCTCAGTGAGAGTTTCCTCCAGCTGATGACAGAAGAGGAAGGCAGAGGGATTTCAAATGAGGGAAGGATCGAAGATGTTGCTGGTGTGAAGATTGAGGAGGCCACCTGAGAAGGAATGTAAATGGGCCCTAGAAGCTGAGTCCTGGCTGACCTTCTGCAAGAAAATGGGACATGCAGTCCTACAACCACAAGGAGCTGAACTCTGCAAACAACCTGAATGAGCCTGGAAGCAATTCTTTTCCACAGCTTTGAGATAAGTCCAGCTGACAACTGGGTTCCACCCTAGAGATACTCTGGGCATTGACCCCAAGGGGGCCCACCTGGCCTTCTGACCTACAGAAGCATATGCTAACTCATGGGCATTAATGAACAATAACAACAATAACAAAGCCAGGGTCAAGGATATGTTTTCTTGGGATGGGTCTTCTGCCTATAAATTGGGAAGGTAGTACCTTAAGATCTCCTTCTGCTGTTTTTCTTTTGTTTAAGGCTGTGGTTCTTAGCTGACTTGGAGAGCGGAGAGGTGCTACCTTCCCTGGAGATAATTTAAACAGTTTTCAAGGAAAAAAATGTCTGTGGGTATTTGAGATTGCCACAAAGACTAGGAGTCTCTCTTGCCATTTATTGTGACCACTGAAGAAGCCAAACACTAAGCAGCAGACACCATACTGCCACATGAACCATTCGGCCAGTTGAGAAACATTGTCTTTATGTGGACCAAACTGAACCTCACATACATAAAAAGGTCTAAGGTTTATAGTTTTTTTTTTTCTAATTTACAAATTTAAAATTAGTTGTTGAAGGATTATTCCACGTTTTCATGTGGGCTGCTCTTCTGTGCAGATAGGACGTCAACATCATCTAATAAGACTCACTAATAATGGCTGAGCCAAGCTTGCACATTGCTCAAAATCAATGGGTAAGAGAAAGGGTTAGTGTCATTGGTGGCCAATATCACACCCAGATTACAGTCTTGTTGACTTCTGTGTTGGTGCAAATTTATGAGGAAGGCCATGGACAGGGCATAAAACAATGAGCTGCTGCTTCTGGTGTAATAGATTTGCTACTGAATACACGTTATTGGGGATGGAAACCAGAGTCTGGAGAAGGCACCATGATATCCCGGGGTGCAGGGCAGTGTGTGTTGGCAGCCAAAACTCGGCCCCACAATAACTCAGTCCTCACAGGCAGTCGAGCCAGAGAGATTTATGGACCCCAAGGAACGCGTGCGACCAAGGCTGCTCAAAGGAGGCAATACATTGTGAGATTCTGACTGTCAAATAACATGTTGGGGTTTCTTCAGTGGTCCCAAGACTTAGAGATTACATCTTTAACACATCAATAACTTAGCCTCTGGTTAGCAAGGTTCACTGGGGCATGACTAATCAGAGGATGAAAGTGTCTTTATGGGGATTAACTTTAATGAAAAGAAAAGGGATAGTTATTTGGGGAGTTTGAAATCTTCCATAAATCAAAGCGAACACTGACAAAGCAGGTTCATAAGGTAAGAATGAAGCCATTGTGGGGAAAATTAAGGACCAGCTACTTTTTATATAAATCACAGGTCAGGGCTACATTGGTTGAGGATTCCATGGGAACAGGAGCGTTTAACTTCTTCAGGTGTAAAGGAATGATATTTGGGGGAAGTTCAGCCCTCCTTAAGGAAAACCAGATGGCCCTTGTTCTTATTAACCCTTTCCCACTGTCTTAAGAATATCTAGCAATGGGCTCATTGAATTTTTGAGGGAGTGATCTCTACTTATTCCAAATTCAGATTTCGAGGTACTTCCTGAACCCAACCCTTACCAAAGGGTCCTATAATTCAAAGCCTATTTGGAAACCATGGAAATGACTCCATGTAGCCCACCAATCACCTAAGAAAGATGATTCTCTGTCCCACTGAGAGTTTAGGCATTAAACTCATAAGAATGAACCAGAGGTGGACTCCAATATAATCAAGTGATTAAAGTTTGCTCCACAAGTAATAGGGAAAACTGACATCACATCCTTCCTGACGCTATGCATCATGAGGGACTCAACAACAACAATGTTGTGTTGCTGCCAAAATTGTGTAACCTGAGTCTAATCCTGGAGAAACTACCAGATAAGCCCAAGTTGAGAGAAATTCTACTAAACAACTGACTTGTTCTCTTAATTTATTAATTTTTTGTTATTGTTAAAGACAAAGAAATTCTGAAGAGCCATTCCAGATTAAAGGAGACTAAAGAGATATGACAACAAAATGCAATGTGTCATTCTGGACTGAATTCTTGTCAAGACCTAACTGTATTGGGACAATTGGTGAAATATGTATGTGACCTATGTTTCAGTAACATTACTGTATCAATGTTAAATTTTCTGAATTCATAATTATATAGTAGCTATGCAAGAGACTATCCTCATTTCTAAGAGAGAGAACTATTTTAAGGCTAAAGTTCATGATATTTGCAACTTAATCTCAGTGGTTGAGAAAAAATTATATATGATATATATGTGTAGATATATAAACAGGGAGAGAGAGAGACAGACAGGGAAACAGAAACAGAAATGTAGCAAAACGTTATCTAACATTTGGTAAGTCTAAAAGAAAAGCACATAGGAATTTATTGTACTATTCTCACAATTTTTGTATAGATTTGATATCTGTTCAAAAGTAAAACATAAAATGAGTCAGATATTCTTTAAGAATAGTAAATGCATGGAGAAGGACATATAATACTTAAAAAAGAAAATTTTCTAGCTGGTCTCTGGTTGCTGGAGTCAGGCTTGGTCTGTCAGAGAAAAGTGCAATATGAAAGAAATGGTTCATAGTATCAGGAATGCTTTTGACTTGAAGCTTCATAAACTCAACTTGTACAAATATGAACCTACATTTGTCATATCAGCTATTCTAGAGCTGGTGAGAAGATTCCCAGGCTCCTATCTTTTTATTATGCATTTTTAGTGGATTGGTTTTTTGCCTCGTGGGTACAAGATGGCTACAGCACTTCCAGGCACACTGTTTTCTTTCCAGGAAGAAAGAAGGTAGAAGAAGAAAGGAGAGGCAGCCTCTGTTCAGAAAAGCAAAAGATTTTCTAAAAACTTGCAGAGTGCAATTAAAGATAAATACGCTCAAAACATGTTTTATTCTCCAGTTAGTCTTCTCCTGACCATGAAATTACATATTATCAAATGTTAGAGAAGGAGTAGAGTCCAGGACTGGGTTCAGTCCTGGTTCTATTTTTTACTCTATATGTGGCTTGACACAAATTACTTGAATTTTTGGGGCTTCGATTTCCTCATTTTAAAAAAGAGATATTTAAATTAAATTATCTCAAGCTCAAGCCGATCTATAACAATCTGTGTTTGTACTTCCTATTGTTTAAGGGTGCTTTTGTCTGAAGGACATACAACTCTGACCTCAACTGGCTGAAAAAGATTAAGAAACTTATTATCTTACAAGAGAAGGTGGCTGGGTATCCCTGGATTCACAGAATTTGATTTAAGTACCTAATGGCATCACCATCAACATCTCAGGTTCCTTCCATTTCTCTGTGCTGCCCCCGCTGGGCTGGCTTCCTCTTCATGCTTTTGATGCAGCTATTCCACGTGGTGTACCCAGATAAGACAACATGCCTACAAGGTAGAAATAGCATCTAGTCCCATGGTGAGTCTCCTTTCTCATGGGAGAGATGTAACTTCCCAGCAGCTCCCTACAGATGTCCTCTCATGTTCCACTAGACAGAATTGACTTGTGTGTGGGTCTCACATCATCACTGAAAGGAGGACAGAATTAACTAGTTGGTTTAGACTAACTAGCCTAGCCTATTTGTCTGAGGTCAAACAGATTTCACGAAGTCTATCATAATACATTTGTCATCAGGGTTCTCTGGAGAAACAGAGCCAATAGGATATATAGAGGGAGACATAAGAGGAATTGGCTCATATGGTGATGGAGATTGAGAAGTCTCAGTCAGCTGTCTGTAGGCTGGAGACCCAGTAAAGCCAATGGTATAATTCAGTCTAAGTCCAAAGGCCTGAGAACCAGGAGCTCCCCTGTCCAAGGACAGGAAATTTACCCTTCATTAGCCTTTTTGTGGGTTGGATGATTCCTGCACATATTGGTGAAGGCAATCTTTTCACTCAGCCTACTGAATCAAATGTGGAATCTTCTGGAAACACCCTCACAGACACATCCAGAAATGTGCCAGCTATCTTGGTATCCCTTAGCCCAGTCAAGTTGACACATAATATTAACCATCACATTATTTTTTACTTGTAAGGGGGAACTATTTGGGAAAATAATTTTTTCCCAGATACCATAGGAGGGTGGTATTCAAAAATACCAAAGGTGATACTCATAAATATCAAAGACTCACATATATTTGCTCATCCCTCTAAATCAACATTGGCCACTTCCACTTCCACCAATGAAATATCTCCGTTATTGATTGTTCTAAGAAATAGTCCAAAAGGAAATACACACACAGCCATAAAAAGGGGAGTGGATGTCTCTAGAGTTAGTTTACTAAGTATACATTCATTCATTCATATATATATATATTAATTCAACAAATATTTATTAAGCACCTACTATATTCCAGGCACAGGAATGATAATGAAAAGCTGTAGTCTCTGCTCTTAAGGAACTTATACTGTGGTGGTAAAACAGACATCTTAACAAGTATAATAAATGTCAACAATGGTAATAGTCAGAGAAAAGACTAGTAAAGATGGGTGACATCATAAAGGAAAATTGCAACTATCTCAGATACTTGGGATTCTCATGATATTAATCATGCTATAAATTATAAGCAAGATGATTGTGTGTGTGTGTGTGTGTGTGTGTGTGTGTGTGTTTGGTAGTAACATCCTTTTGTTTCTTTCATGAGATTAAAAGAAAATTTCTATATGTATTCATATACATTTCACAGGAGACTATTTCTTTCGAATAAAAAGTTAAGTGTTGCTTTCAGCCCTGACACTCTGCTCTCCAAGAAGTCTTACAACACAGAGATTCATTTTAACCTATGCCTGTAGATTTTTTCCATCCAATTCTACCCACTACTGTTAATAGTTAAAGAGGAGAGACTCTTTAGGCTCAGTTATTGATGAGCTAACATATAAGACTAACTGTATGCCAGACACTAAGTGCTTTACATATATCACTCATTTATTCCTTGCAGCAACTTTACGACACAGAGTGAGAAAACTGGGCTATGAAGGATTAAATAACTAGCTCAAGGTCACAGAGCAGTAAGTGATAAAGATGGGATTCAGAAAATTTGGCCTGGCTTCAGAGCGCATGCTCAGAACCGCTAGGCATTAGCGGTACATAGCCATAGCTGCTGGATCTCAAGACAATGGGTTTTGGTCCCATACTCTGTTACTCATTTAACTCATTTCTATAACATCTTGTGTCAAGTACCTATGAAGGCAAAATCCAGGTTGTTCATAAAACATCATGAGTCAAAAAAAAGAGATCACA
Organism: Canis aureus; assembly: GCF_053574225.1. Taxonomy (NCBI): domain Eukaryota; kingdom Metazoa; phylum Chordata; class Mammalia; order Carnivora; family Canidae; genus Canis; species Canis aureus. Next base: position 19,930,287 of record NC_135638.1, on the reverse strand, counting down.
GGGAAATATAAATTAGAAAATATCTTGAGCTGAACCAACCTGGAAAAACATGCCATACCAAAATTTTGTTCACAGCCAAAGCATGCTGAGAGGATAATTTATGGATTTTAACACTTACATTGAAAAGGAAGAAAATCTAAACACAGTAATTTAATCTTCTGTCTTAAAATGCTAGGAAGCAGAAAAAGACCAATTCAAACCATAAGTAAGTCTGAAGTAAGAAAAAAATAAAGCTCAGAATGGAAATTAACAAAGAGAAAAGAGAAAAATAATAGAAATCAAGGAAACCAAAGTTGGTTTTTCAAAAGACCCAGAACTTTGAGAAACCTTTAACTAAAATGTCCAAGGGAGAGATGACACAAAATACCAAAATTAAAAATGAAAGACTAGCATACCTACAGACCCCATAGAAATTAAGTGTCTTAAGTGAACATTATGAATAGTTTTATGTAGACAAATTAGATGATTTAGCTAAAGTAGTCAAATTCCTAGAATGATTATTAAATTCCTAGAAATTATTAAAGCAGATTCAAGAAGAAATTTTTAAAAATCTTAATGGAATTGTAAAATGTAAAGAAATTAAATTAGCAACAAAGAAATCATTCCACAAAGTAAAACTCATGGTCAAATGGCTTTCTTTATTAGTAAACTGTATCAAACATTTAAAAACAAATACCAATCCTAGACAAAATCCTTCAGAAAAATATAGAAGAAAACAGCTACTAACTAATTCACTGATGACAGTGTTAATCTAATACCAAAGCCAGATAAATGCATCACCAAAAAAAAAAAAAAAGAATGAAGCAAACTAATAATCTTTATGAATAGATATAAAAGTATTTAATATAATATTAGCTAACATATTAAAACATATTAAACAGAAACATATTAAAAGAATTATGCATCATGGGCAAATGGGATTTATCTCAGGAATGTAAGATCAGTTTAACATACTAAAATCAAACAATCAATTCATGTAATCTATAAGTAGAAAATAAGATAAAAGACCACATGAACAACACAACAGACTAAGTATCTGACTAGATCCAATGCCCATTTATGAGGAAAACTCTTGAGAAACTAGGTATAGAAAGAATTTCTTCAATCTGATAAGGGGCACCAATAAAAACCAACAGCTAACTTTATAATTAGTGCCAAAAAAACTGAATCTTTTCCCCCTAATATTGGGAATAATGCTAAGTAAAATAAGCCAGTCAAAGACAAATACCATATGATTTCACTCATATGTGGAATTTAAGAAACAAAACAAAGAAAAACAAGACAAACCAAAAAAGTACTCTTAACTGTAGAGAACAAACTGATGGGTACTGGGTACCAGAGGGGAGGTGGGAAGAGGATGGGTAACACAGGTGATGGGGATTAAAGAGTACATTTATTACAATGAGCACTGAGTGATGTAGAGAATTGTTGAATCACTGTCTTGTACCCCCAAAACTAATATAACACTGTATATTAACTAGATTGGAATTTAAAACAATTAATTTAAAAAAAGTATTTATAAAGAAAGAAAAAAAATTAATCTACATTTTTTAAAAAGGCTGGGAATAAGGCAAGAATGTCTGCTCTCGCCACTCCTTTTCAAATGGAGGTTTTAGCCAGTGCAGTAAGACATGACAAATAAAAGAATACAGACTGGGAAGGAAGAGAAACACTCTCTTTGTTCACAAACACTCACATAGAAATGCAAAGGTCCTAAAATAAATAAGTAAATTTGAAAATGTCAAAGCTTGCTATGTAAAGCTTAATTTTAAAAATCATTTTATGAAAGCTACAGCAGTCAAAAATACTTGGTATTGGCATAATGATGAACATATAGATTAATGGAAAGGAAGTCCACAAATAAATGCTTACATTTATGGTCAATTGATTTTCAAAAGAAGTAAAAGCAATTCAGTGGGGGAAAGTGAATATCCAAATATAAAAACATGAACTTATTATAATTTATCATAATTCACAAAATTAACTCAAAGAGGATGACAGACCAACATGGAAGAGCTAAACCTATAAAACTTCCAGAAGGAATAATATGAGAAAATCTTTTTTACTCTGGATTTGGAGAGGATTTCATAAATGTGACACCCAAAACATGATCCAACTGCTATAAAAAATAAAAATAAAGAAAGAAAGAATGTGAGCCAGGGCACCTGGGTGGTTTAGTGGTTGAGTGTCTGCATTTGGCTCAGGTCTTGATTTTGGAGTCCCAGGATCGAGTCACCCATTGGGCTCCCTGCAGGGAGCTTGCTTCTCCCTCTGCTTGTGTCTCTGCCCCTCTCTCTCTGTGTCTCTCATGAATAAATAAATTTTTTTTTTAAAAAAAGGAAATAATGTGAGCCATAAAATAAAAATATTGGTAAATTGGGCTACATCCAGAATATATAAAGAACTCTTAAAACTCAACAATAAAAAGCGACTGAAGTGTCCTTCAATGGATGAAAGGATAAAGAAAATGCAATACATATATAAAGTGGAATATTATTAGCCTTAAAAGAGAAAGAGAGTCTGGCACATGCCACAACATGGATATCCTTAAAGACACTATGTTAAGAGAGATAAACCACAAAAGGACAAAAATCATATGACTCCATTCATATGAGATTCCTAGAGTCATCCAATTCATAGCGATGGCAAGTAGAGTGGCAGTTGCTGGGGTTGTGGGGAGGGATGAATGAAGAGTTAGTGTTTAATTGGGAAAACGGAAAAAGCTCTGGAGATAAATGTCGGTGATGGTTACACAACAACGTAAACATACTTAATGATAGAACCGTATGGTTCAGATGGTAAATTTTTTATTATATATATTTTTTACTACTTTTTAAAAAGTGAAAAAAACCTCAATACTAAGAGAACAAGCAACTCAATTTGAAAATGGGCAAAATAGTAACATAGATAATCATCAAAGAGATATACAAATGACTAACAAGCTCAGGAAAAGCTTATGATTTTGATTAGCCATTATGGATATGCAAATTAAAACCACAACATGATGCCAGGACACACCTACTATAACAGCTATAATCCTAAAGATTACCAATACCAGGTGTTGGCAAGTATGTGTAGAGATGAATTTTCATACTTTGCTGATGAAAATATAGAATTGTACAGCCAAACTTTGGGAAATAGTTGGACAATTTTTTAAAAACTTATACATATACTTACTATATAACCCAGATATTTCGATACTAGGTATCTACCCAAGAAAATATGTTCACACAAACTTGTATAAACAGCATCATTCATAATAGGCCCGAAAATAGAAACAACCCAAATGTTCATCAACTGAATGGATAAGCAATAATATGTGGTGCACCCATATACTAGAATAATAGTCAGCAATACAAATAAATGGACCGTTGCTACATGCAATATCAAACTGGAAGATCTAGCCATCAATCCCGAGTGAAGATTCCCACTCGTTGAGGGATTGCCCCCTCTCTCTCTGTCAAGCACTTTGTTTCTTAGAAATCATAGGGTTAATTGTGCATGGCTTCTGACTCCTGCAATTATTCTGTGGGTTTGAAACTGAGTGTGTTTTACCAGGCCAAGAGCCCGCCTTTGGCACCTCTGATGGCTCTTTCTCACTATTCATTTCACTCAGTTGTTATTTTTTCCTTTCTGTATTCAGTGGCTTTATAATGTTCCAAAATTTTCCATGAAGATAATTTCCAGAAAAATGAGCTACTAGGTTTGGATAGCACACTCACTGGCTCACTCACTACCCCTGAAGGACTAGGCTGGCTGACTTTGCCACTTAGGAGACATGCCCAGGCCTTGGGATCCCACCAACCACACCTCTCAGGGTCTCTGTAAGGAGGAGAAGCCAGAAAAACCATCTCCATCTCCTCCACCTGGGTCTCAGGCCTCAGGTCTCAACTTCCCAGCCTAGAGCAACCATACAGCAGGGTGTTGTGGGCTCTGTGAATAATGCTTGTGAGTGGGCAAGGTGTAGCTACTCAGTGGAGGCCTGGCTCGGGCCAGCATCCTAGGCTGAACCTTACTCCCAGGAGGGCCCTTGTCCGATGCCAAAATCCAGTCCCACAGCTACATTTTAAAAAAAAGTTTTATTGGCACACGGCCATGTTCATTCATTTACATATTGTTTATGGCTGCATTCACAACAAAGTGGCACAGTTGAGTAGTTTTGACAGAGGCAGTGTGGCCCACAGAGCTATTTACTATTTTGCCCTTTACAGAACAAATTTGCTCACCCTCGATTCCATTCCCCAGGGCCCAGGACTCTATGTCTACCTTCAGACCTGTCACTGGGTGAGACGCAGCATGGTGGGGAGATGCGGTTGTAAATACCCACTTCCGGGGGCACCAGCATCTGACTCTTGATCTCAACTCAGGTCATGATCTCAGGGTCATGAGATCGAGCCCCATGTCAGGCTCTGGGCTGGGTGGGAAGTCTGCTTGAGACTCTCTTCCCCTCCCCGGCTCATGTGTGCATTCTCTCTCTCTCTCTCTCCTATCTCCCACCATTTATTTATTTTTAAATAAATAAATCTTAAAAAAAAAAATCTAGATGCCTAGGTCACATCCCAGAACAGGGAAGTCAGAATCTCTGGGAAGGGGACCGACCCGGACATCAGCATTTATAAAAACTTCCCAAGTGATTCCAATGTGTAGCCAAGGTTGGGAATCATTGAAGAGAGAGCTTTATCCAGGGATGCTGGGAGGAACATTTGGGTCTTTTTCTTGTTTATTGATGCTACGTCACTTGCAACTTTTAAAAGTCAGATCAAAAACACATACATTATAGACGTGAATGCAAAAACTAAGTGAATTTTCAGATATTTTCTGTTTGCAATGAACTGCTTGCTGCTTTAGGCTGCATCCTGCTATCAAGGGAAGCCGCAATTCACGTGAAAGCATCTTACACTTCAGAAGAAGCCAAGATGGGGCTGCAGTCTCGCAGGCAGTCTTTGTCTAAAGCTCTCCACAGGGGGATCCCTGGGTGGCTCAGCGGTTTAGCGCCTGCCTTTGGCCCAGGGAGCTATCCTGGAGTCCCGGGATCGAGTCCCGCATCGGGCTCCCGGCATGGAGCCTGCTTCTCCCTCTGCCTGTGCCTCTGCCTCTCCCTCTCTCTCTCTCTCTATGTCTATCATGAATTTAAAAAAATAATAATAATAAAATAAATAAATAAATAAATAAATAAATAAATAAATAAATAAATCTCTCCATAAATTCACATCTGATGCAGCCATTGTTAGCATCTCCTCCCGAAACCAGAATTAACTTCCTCAAAAGTGCACCTGGATCTACTTCTTCCCTCTGCTGGCCGTGCCACCGCCATCCCCCGGCCCCGCAGTGGCCTCCTGATGAGACCTCTGCTGCCTTCCTTACCAGTAACAGGATTGGCTTCGTTAAATGAATTCTGACTGTGTCTCTTTCTTGCTTTAAATCTTTAGTGGCCTCCCGCTGCACCCAGAGGGAATCTTGACCTCTTTGCTTGGTTTACAAGTCCTGCCCACTGCCCCCTGGCCAGCCTATCTGCTCCTTCCTCTTCTACATACCCTTCACCCCTGGCTTCTCTCGGCTCTGGAAAGAACTCAAGCACTGCCCCATCGAAGATCTTTTACCCATCTTAGTGATCTTCCCCACACTACCTCATCCATCAGGACCTAGCAGACAAATGCCTCCCCACACGGGCCTACCCCACCGCCCCGTCAAGGACTCCTTACCCCGAGTTACCCTCCACCTGTTTCCTCTTTCATTTTGTCCCTTTGTGACAACTATAACAGCTTGTAATTATTTGTTTTCCTTCCTTCCCTTCATTCCTTCCTTCTTTCCTTCCCTTCTCTTTCTTTTCCTCTTTCTTGTTCTTGTTCTTGTTCTTCTCCTCCTCCTCTTCCTCTTCCTCTTCTTCTTCTTTTTGATTCACCTACTCTTCTAGAATCTAAGTTCCTTTAGAAAAGAGGCTGAGTCATTTGGTGCTCCATTGTGTCCCTAGGCCCAAACACACATGGTAGGTCCTCGGGAACCATTGCATTGAGGTTAGTTTAGTGTTCCTACCAGCCAACCTTGGTTCTCTTCCTTGTCCACACAAATGGCATGACATACAAGGGTTGGGATGCCCATGCCCATAGGGTAGGAGTGAATGGGAGGGAGCCAGCCTCGAGGGGGTGGCTGCCACTCATTCCTGCCAGCTATCACGGTGTAGGTCCATGGTTGCTGGATCTTTCAATATTTCAAGAGATGTAGACAGTCTAGGTGATTTTAAAACCTTGGCAACTAATCTTAAAAAAACACACACACACAACAACAACAACCAACCCTCTGGGAGGCCAAGCAAAACACATAACACATCTGTGGGCTGCATCCAGCCCGAGGGCTGCCAGTTTGCAACCTCTGCTGAATTCCAGATGGGCTAACTCTCTGGTTCTCCTCTGATCTACCAGCCTAGTTCCCTATCAAAGGGAGGAATGAGGTTAGATGTGGTTTGGATTATCAATGTTTCCGAAGAAAAGATAGTCCTTTGAAGCATGAATTCAACTCTGGACTTCAAGGGCTGTCGGCCCAGCACTGGAGTGAGCTCAGCCAGTCTGCCATTCACTCAACATTCCTTCATGCCCAGTAGTGCCAAGGACAGTGTGGCCTGCTGGCCAGTGGCTCCAGGTCACAGCCCTGGGCCACCTGCTCACAGCCAGCCCCACCGCAGCCCTTCCCCCTCAGTGCTCCCTGGCTAGCCCCCCAGGAGCCCCAGCTGCGCTCCTCACTGCCGGCCCCCGTCACTACCCCCTTCCTGCTCCCCAGAAACCCGTTCACCCCCCAGGGGACACCACCTCCTCCCTGGCGGCCCCGTCGGAGAAGCAATTTATCCTCCCCGCTGGTCCTCATGGGCAGTGGCCACACCAAGGGTGAGCTTGGTGCTTTGGGTGGTGGCCAGCACCGACCTGGCTTCTTTTGTTCTGTTTTATTTTACTACTTTTCACTGCATATGCATGTGTCCATCCCTCTCTGTCCATCAATACACTTTCCTTTCTGATGCATTTCAAAGTGAATCGGACAACGTGCACATTGTGAATGTTCACTTTGTTAATGGTTGGTTTTTTTTTTTTTGAGATAAAAATTTACCTTTAATAAAATGCACAACCCTTAAGTATAGAGTTTTGAGGTTTGCCTGGGCAACCCAAACCCTTATCAACATACAGAATATTAACATCAACCCAGAGCGCTCCCTCACGCCCCTGTCTCAGCTGGTTCCCCCACTTGACCCCCAGAAGCCAGCATTGCTCTGATAACTTTCACCATGGATGAGTTTACCTGTTCCCAAACTTCATAGAAATGAAATCAGGCGGCGTTGACTATTTTGTGCAAGGCTTCACTGAAATGCATTTGAGATTTATCCAAATGATGAATTTGTACGATCCACTGTATGTTTATCTAAATTCCTATTGATGGGCATGTGGGCTGTTGACAGTTTTTGGTGATTACAAATAAAGCTGCTGTGACCATTCTTGTGTAGGCATTTTGGGTTCATTTATTTCTCTTGGGTAAATACTGGGGGATAGAACGGCTGGGTCACAGAGCAGATGCATGTGTTCCCTGGATTTAATCCGGGTTTCATTTCGATCAAACAATACCAGCAATCACAACTGAATTTTTCTCCAGGCCACACCTGGCTGGATATGTCCAGAAAATGAAAGATAGACCTTGCCTTCAAAGAGTTTACAGTTCAATGATGACGATAGACATGCACGTGTGGCCACTTCAATGACACATGTGAGCCATGGATAGCGCCATCTGCTCAGGAGAGAATGAATGAGGCAGCCCAGTGGTGTCATATGTTTGGGCAGGTAGAGGCTGAGGCATCCAGGAGGGCTTCGTGAAGGAGGCGGGATGTGGGCTTCACCTGGAAAGCGGGGCAAGGAGGAAGGGGAAGGTGAACACACGTTAGACAACAGTTGATGAGGAAAACGTGGGGGCAGGACAGGGCTGGGCATGTTCAGAAGATGAAGGAAAGACAAGCCAGCCTGGCCTAGAAGGACCTAGAGAGAGAAGCATCAAATCTGGCAGCAGGATGTTTGGGGCCCAACTCATTGCCTATCAGGCTACAGAGTTTCAGGTTTTCTTTTTTTTTTTTTTTTTTTTTTTTTTTGAGTTTCAGGTTTTCAAAGGTTCTCCCTTTTTCTCTTCTGGGACTCAGTGAGCTGGGTTACTGATAATTTTAGTTCCAAACAATATTCCAAAAATCCAGACACAACTGTGGACTTTTAAATTTCCTTAGGATTTCCAGTGCAAAAAACTGAGTATGTCATCCCAACTCTGCTCTAGCGATGCTCCAGTTTCACTTTTCAGCTTTTCAGTTAGTGGGTACACTGGAAGAGCTGCACAGAGCGGGAAATCTCTGGTCCTCGGATCAAGTGGTCACTGTTACTGCTATTTTAAGTGCCCCAATTGTGTCTTTGGATGCCCTGCCCTCCACCCTGCACTGCCTACAGTTCTGAAGGCAGGAAAGGCAGGATTTTGGCCAAGATATTAAGAGAAAACACCTTCAATGCCCGTGTTCTACCCTCAGCAGCCTAGTCCATGAGACATGCTTTAAATGGGAGCTTGGGATTCCCAAGTGACAAGAAGGAGCATGTGCTTCCTGCATTTTGCATTCTTTTCCTCGTAGGACAAATCATCCCCTGACAAGAGCAAATGTCTCCCCTCCTTATAATTTGTATATCTTTTCCAGACTTCACAAGGGCACTACCCTGGATGAAGCTTCAGTCTCTGACTCAGAACTCTATAAAGACGCTCAGATGGCCTCAGGCAGGAGAAAAATCTGTTGACCAGCTCTTGTGGATCTTACAACATACTGGGGTTGTCAAGGTTCCAAACTGGCCTCTGTGTGGGACTAAAAGTCCCATTAAAAATGGGCAGAAGACATGAATAGCCATGTCTCCAAAGAACACAACCAGATGGCCAACAGACACATGAAAAGATGTTCATCATCACTTGTCATCAGGGAAATGCAAATCAAAACCACAATGAGATATTACCTCACACCTGCCAGAATGGCTAAAATCAAAAACACAAGAAACAACAAGTGTTGGTGAGGATGTAGAAAAAAAAAGGAACCCTCCTACACCTTTGGTGGGAGTGCAAGCTAGTGCAGACACTGTGGAGATTCCTCAAAAAGTTAAACATAGAACTATCCTATGATCCAGTAATTGTACTACTATTTACCCATAAAGTGCAAAAAATTAATTTAAAGGGATACCTGTGCCCTTATGTTTATTATTGCAGCATCATTTACAATAGTCAAATTACGGAAGCAGCCCAAGTGTCCACAGACAGATGAATGGATAAACATAAAGATGGTGTGTGTGTGTGTGTGTGTGTGTGTGTGTGTGTGTGTAATGGAAGATTATTCAGTCATGAAAGAGAATGAAATCTTGCCATTTGCAATAACATGGATGGAACTAGAGAGTATTTTATTAAGTGAAATAAGTCAATTGGAGAAAGATAAATATCATATGACTCCACTCATATGTGGAATTTAAGAAAAAAAAAAAACAAGCGAAGGCAAAGAGAAAGAGAAATAAAGAGACAAACCAAGAAATAGACTCTTAATTATAGAGAACAAACTATGATTTCCAGAGGAGCAGTGGGTGGGGAGATGGATAAAATAGGTGATGGGGATGGAGAGTACACCTACCATGATGAGCAATGAGTAATGCATAGAATTGTTGAGTCACTATATTGTTTACCTGAAACTAATGTAACACTGTATGTTAACTATAATAGAATTAAAAAAGAAAACTTAATGAATTTTTTTTTTTTTTTTTTTTTTTTTTACTGTTCTGGTTGCTCATCAGAGAAGCTTTGGAGAATCATGGTGGGATAGCTCAGTGCTGTGAACCATCGTACCACATTTCCTCTTCTTCAGCCTGGGGAGATATAGCTTGTTGAAAAAGCCCAAATAGCACCCACGGGCACAAATCTCAGATTTAGACATGCGGGATGGTGGAGAGAAGAGTTGCCTAAAAGCCCAGGTGGCAAGGCAGCCGATGGCTGGAGGGCAGCTTATATGGAATTGCAGGTACCTTTGGGATTTCCTCTCCCCCGCTCCTGTAGCATGAGTGCTGGCAGTGCAGAGGACCAATGTCCCTGTGTGCTTGGCATTTCCAGTTTTGACACTGAAAGTCCCAAGTCTCAGGAAACCCCTGTCCTGGGCAAATCGAGGTTGGTCACCCTATACATAGCAGCAGTCCAATGGAGCACTTTCTTCTGAATAAAGTCTGGGTTTCTATAGTGCTGGTTAAAAGAATTCTCCAGAGCCACCTCGGCACCCAACAAGGGTAGATGAGTGGAGTACAGCACTCACTGCTCTTTCAGCCAGGCTGTTAGTGAGGCTGGAGAGGCCAGCCCTGCAGGCCCCAGAAAGATGGCTGCCAGTCATGGAGGAAGATTCAGGGCCATGGGTTTCAGCTGCAAAGATGGTTTCTGGATCAGCTGCCATAGTATTTGATGAGGCAACAGATCTTCTATGGCTTTTTTATTTGCAAATTTAGAGGAAGCAAATGATATACATGCAGTGAGTCTGACTCTCTGACCTGGGGGTTGGAAGTCACACCGATGTCATCCTTCAGAGGGTTTGGTTCTGGGTGAGGTTAGTAGAATTTGTCCCCTTCTACCACCTAGAAGAAAAAGGCTGTAGCTTTGGAGGGTGCTTTGTTGCATCCTGCAGGGTCAAAAGGAGACACCTTGGCTATGCAGTTGTTTTTTTTTTTTTATTTCTAGACGTTCTTTCTCTTGTCTGCCTGTTTGTCTCTATAGGATTTGAAGCATCTGAGATCCTTGCTATCTTTTGTCCTTCAAACATGTGAGGGTTGTTCCTCCAGAAGAGATCCAGAAGCCATTCTTCTGTGGTTGGGACTCTGCACTACTAGTCTCTTGAGCCATTGTCTCTCTGAGATGCCACAGAAGTTTGGGAAGTCCCATTGTTCTATGGGAGTTGGGCCAAACTGTCTGAAACAGATCTCATAGTGTAAACACACCCATGTCAGACTCAGTGTTCTAGGGATTTCCTCCCATCTCTGTCCCACCCCCTCACCCTGATATTGCAACAATGCGCCATTGATAACATCACTGTCCCTCAAGGATGTGTGGTTGAGCTCAACACTGACGGCTCTCAGACAACTGCGGGCATCTGTCCTCTACCACCTAGGCTAGCCAAGACACACAATGTGTTCTTCGTTATGGACTACACAGGGGGTCTGAATTACAAGGAAATAATTCAATCTCTCAGGCTAGGGTGAAACTGCCAACCAAAAGAACAATTTATGAGATCATCCAAACCTGGATGTGAAATTAATTCCATACACGATAACTCACCACAGACCACCTTGTTTAATTTTATTTTTTTTCCTAGTAATAAGATCTTCCTGCTATCATTTATGTTCTTGACAATATGAAAACAATATAACCATCATGCTAGAAATTACTTTAAATCTGAAATATAGGGAGTTATAATGGTAGTATGAGCTTTAAGACAATTTTGTCTGTCATAAATGAATTTGTTTGAGCTGAAGATTCTAAGCATACCTATTCACAGTTATCACAACCCAGTAAGAAAAGTGAAATTTTGGCCATAGTAGTTGACCCAGAACTTTCTGGGCCATTCTTTTTTCAAGCTCAAAGCTCTGGTCCATAGGACCACACTCTCCCAGCAAATTGGCATTGACTCTGGGCTCCCGGGATACAAAAAGGAGTAAATGTCAGGCTTTTGTCATACTTTCCTGATCTTCCTCGGAGGGTCCAGAATCCAAACCAAGTCATGGCCCCTGTCCCTGAGAAGCTTATGATCAAGATTTTGGGGAAAAAATGAATACGGATGAAATAATAGTCAAGGCCATAAGCTAGTGTGTCATGGTGCCCTGGAGCTCACGCTTAATATCAGCCAGAGGGTTTGGAATAGCCTGCAGGGAGAAGCAGGGCTCGCAGCAGAGCAGAAGCCTGGGAGACTTGAATCGGTGGTGTTGAATAAAGCCACAAACACACAGTTATTGAGGTCAAGTGTCCTATCATGGAACTAAAATTAGCCCTCAGTGCAAGAAAGAATGGGAGCTTAGCAATCTGGGCCCACCTAGTGTTGGCATCTGGCCCTCTCTTGTGCAAACTAACCAGAAAAAAAAAAATGAATGCTGTGTTCAGCTGTCTGTGGAAAAATGGCACTCACTCCACTGTGTGCTCCGACCACAAGGAGACAGAAAGAGGCAAAAGGGAGCTCCCACCCTGTGTGGCAACTTGTAAGGGATTGTGAGAAGGATTCTGTGTGTAGCAGAGATGGAAGTTAATGGCTAACTGAGGGCTGGCTTCTGCCATTTTACCCAGCAATTGCATTCAAGTCCAGGGAAATTATAAAGGAAAACTGTCCCAGTTATCTCCTGCTGCATAACAAACCATCCCAAACTTGGTGACTTAAAGCAATTCTTGCATTATTTCTCATGATGCTGTTGATGAGTTGACTGGCTGGGTGGAACTTCTGCTCCACATGATGGTGGCTGGGGTATTGTTCATCTGAGGCTTCACTGGGCTGGAACCCCCAAGAGGGCCTGTTCACATAGCTGGCAGTTGATGTTGGCTGTCAATTGGGAGCTCAGCTACGGCTTGAACAAAATGCCTACAATGTGGTCTTTCCATGTGGCTTGGGCTTCTCACAGCATGGCAGCTGGGTTCCAAGAGTGACCGTCAGAAGAGAGAATAGCTCAAGAGGGAGGAAGCAGGAAGCTAGACCCAGAAGCAAGAGGCTAGGCCTGGAACTGTCACAATGTCACTTCCACCAGATTCTACTGATTTGGCAATTACAGGGCCAACCCAGATTCAAGGGGAGGGAAAATAAACTCTGCTTCTCACTAGTGAGAAAGACATTTTATAGCCATCTTTAAGTTACCACTAACGCCTTGTTATAGCTTTTCCATATAAGACGTTGTATCCCAGACTATGCCCACCGCACTTCACAATCTTGGTTCCCTACACAGCCCTTACGAAGGAGCCCCACACAAGGCTAACTACCAAGGAAGTTTAAACCAATACCCTCTGATTCCTGGCTCTTCTCTGGAAGTAGAAGCCCTAATCTTAGAAGGCAAATAAAAGCAGGCAGAGCTAAGACCACAAGCCTACCAGAACAATGGACAACTTACTCGCAAGGTGGGAAGGGGCTTCCAACAGGGAGTGTCTCTGTGGGGCAGCATCTACAGGCGGGGCACCCAATGCCCATCTGCAGTTGCCCCATCCTCAGAGGTAACCAAACATACTCGCTAGACACAGGTCACTGCAGATCATGCTGACCTGAATGAGACTCGATAGTTTGCAAATTCCCAAGGGTATTGCCTCCTTCTCCTGCACTGACACAGCCCAAGCAGACACCATCACTGGGTGGTAAGTGGGCAGAGATTGCTGACAACAGAATTCTTTCTTCACTAAATATCTGGATACACATCGCCAAATTGTTCTCTAGAAAAGGTGTACCAATTTACAGTGCTTGTACTTAGTGTAATAGCATGTCAGGCATCCAGAAGACAATGGACTCAGGATTTTGCTGGAGGAGCTGTCTAGCCCCTCAAGGGGGGGAGTGAGGCTACCCTTCTTTGCATCCTCCTCCTCCTTCCTGAACAAGACCATCAAAGGTCATCCATGACCTCCGATGCCAGATCTTCTGGGCTCTTTCCTGTCTGTTCTTGCTCACTCACTTCCTTACCATGGCAACCGACACTTTTGCCCATCCCATCATCCCCTGGCCGTCCTTGACTTATGACTTCCATTCTATCTCAGACTCCTGCATGAGCTTTTCTTTCTCAGCCTACTTCTACTTCCCAAGGCTTGGCCTTGGCCTTTTGCTCTTCTCTTATTCTACAAGCTCTATTTGGAGGATTGTATTAATTTACACGTCACCGATTACCACCCATGTGCTTATTCCTCACAAACACCTTCTCTTCCACTTAAATGTCACTCCTGATGTTTGACACTACATTTTCAATCACTAGTTGAAGATCTTTCTCCGGGTGTCCTGCAGACATGTCAGACTCAACAGGTTCAGCACTGACTTCATTAACAACCTGCTCCTCCCCTGCGTTCCCTATCTTAGTGACTAGTATTGCCATTTGCCAGCGTCCTAGGCCAGGGCACTGGAACCAGCCTGGACAAAACTCCCTCACTTCACCCATACATCCATTTGGTGATGAGGGCCTGTTGAATCTACCTTTCTCATGCTTCCTGTTCTCCCTCCCTACTGCTACTGCCCTCATTCAGACCTTCATTACCTCAACTCCACTGTAAATAACTTTTATTACCCATTGTATGGGACATCCTGTGCCTCTACTTCTCTTTCTCAGGGTGGTATACTAAGAAATTATATAAAAGAGCCAAGGTAGGGATCCCTGGGTGACGCAGCGGTTTAGCGCCTTTGGCCCAGGGCGTGATCCTGGAGACCCGGGATCAAATCCCACATCGGGCTCCCGGTGCATGGAGCCTGCTTCTCCCTCTGCCTGTGTCTCTGCCTCTCTCTCTCTCTGTGTGACTATCATAAATAAATAAATAAAAAATTAAAAAAAAAAAAGAGCCAAGGTAGTGCTATTATACTTGTAACCAGATAGAATTGAAGGAATAAGCTGCTTTTACCATACTGACCAAGAGAGACAGGGCTATTTATAGTCCTTTCTCTTTATTCCCAAGAAACTTATACCAACAGAAGCCAAGCTCAGCTTTGGTCTAATATTTCAGAGTCATCTTACCAGCCTTGGTTTCCCTGCCTTCTGGGTCTGTGTGTGCCTTTCTGGATCATTGGTGGGCTTCTTCTGCTATCTTCTCCTGGTGTCCTGAGGAGTCTAGAGCAAGAGGTGCATCATGAGGTGTGTGGGGAACATGTAATCCCTTTGTCAGAAATATTTCTCTGACCTATGGGTCATTCTCACGAAACCAGTCCCAAGAGGCGTTAAAAGGCACAGATATCTGGCTTCATGAAGACATCTCAAAGATGATCCTATTGTCTGAGTAGCCCACAGAAGCTTTCTGTGGAAGCTCCTGGCCTCAGGTCTCTGAGATTATTCAGTTTGAAATAACATTTATTTGTGTGCATGTTGTATAGCTATCTTTAAGAAATCAACGTCTCATGATACAAAACAGGGCTATGCCTTGTTCATTTCAGCCTCTTTCTCGTTTCAGCACTTACAATATCTGGCACACAGTAGTTGATCAATAATTATTGATTAATTCATCGATTGGATCTTGGTCAATAATAACTCATGTTTATTGAGTACTTGCTCTCTGCCACATATAGCTCAAAACACTTTACATGTATTAACTCATAAAATTAATTTATTTAGTCCACATAACAACACAGCCATCCTTACTTTATAGCTGAAGAAGGTAAGGCTTGAAAAATTAAGGTAACGTACCTGGACATTATTATAAGAATTTAGTGGAAAAGCCATGAGTTGAGTATAACAGTCTGACTCCTGAATCCTGACTCTTAACCATACCCAGCACAGCTTTCTTGATAAAAGCTGGATGAAGATTATAAATCAGCATTTAGGAAGGTTGTTGCTGGTGAAGGTGGTGGTTTGTAAGGGGATGATCGCTCATAAAGTCTCAGCCATCCAGGGGATTTACCCCAGAAAAGGAAACATGCAAAATGGATTTCTACAGCATCTTGGTTATGAGTTGGCCACGCCAAGTCACCAGATCAAAGGGGAACAGGAATTCAAGGTAGACATTCTTTTTAACATTAAAACCGGGTCATTGGTCTGAATTTTCTCATGAAGCTTCCTATAAGCATTGTGAGAGCAGCAGGAGCTGAAATCAATTCCTAATGAAGCATATCTGTATCTGTCTTCTTGCGTTTTCTCGCAGCATCTTGCTGCCATCTCATCTGCCCAACCGGACTGGAAGCTCTTTGAGGGTAGAGACCCTTTAAGCTTTGGTTGGTTCCCCACAAGACTAACCCCATATCTACTAATTGATTAATTGGTTGGAATTTGGATGGTTAAAGTTAGAAACTAGAAGGCAAGATACACTTAGCCTGATGTTTGCAGGCTAAGTGATCTGTTCTCCTGAGATGGAGGCAGTGGTTGTGGTGGAGCTGAGCACTCAAATAGCTGTTGCACATTTTGTGGTGGTGACTGTGGAAGCGACTCTGGTTCCAGGCAAAAACAAAGGTTCTAACCTTCTCTGATGATCAAAGGGCCAATGTCTCCTTGGAGTTCACATCTAGGCTTGGGCTTTGCCTGGAGCTTAATAATCATCTTGAGTTGGTGAGAGCTCTACTTCCTTCCTCTGCACTCAGAGGATGAGGAAAAACAGTGACCTTTCTGGAAAATTACTACTCATGTAGAAGATTTGGGGGCAGGCTCAATGAGAAACAGAAGATTTGGACTACTCATTCCTCAAGCTAAGGGGCGGGCATTTAAAGACTTACCTGCAGGAAACTCTTAGTCTGTTCTGGTCACGAATGCCTTCTCCAGAACTCCCCATTTCCTCATTCTTTTCCCGTGCAGCTTGGCTTTCTCATCAAGAATTCACTTCTGAATTCAAATTTCTGATCCTATTTTCTGCCTCCTCCCACTCATTTAAATCACCAAATCGCCTCCCTTCTTTGGGATCCCTTGAAAACTTACAAGTAAAATTTGAAAGAAAATCAGATGAAGATTGCTTCCATCTCTACCTACCTCCATTGTAAAACTCAAAAATTCCTTTACAGTTAAAATCCCCTCAGGATAACAAAAGCAGAGAAGTGGCCTTTGGTTTTCTGGTTTTATAGAAATCACTGCGGACGGATGACCACTCTACTGCCTAGATTTCCCACTACGTGTGTTACAGGAAAGGAGGCTTTTAAAAATATACTAATTGGGATCACGGGAAAGCTTTAATTTTTTCTCCTAGATAGCTTTATGACTCATTCAGGACAACTTCGTGGTTCATCAGAACTTGAAACTGAAGACTCGAAAGAATTAAACAAAACTGAACAAAACAGTACCATCTTCACAAACCAGAGACCAATCTATGATATTTGGGGGACTCTCCGTTATTTAAGCTTCACTGTTTACACTGAAAGTAAGAACTGGCACATGATTACAATGAGCCTTGCCCCCTAGGATGTAGTCAAGGCAGATATATTTGGGTTGTCTCATAAGACAGTGATTCTTCTCTGATGACTACCTGCCCTGCTCCGTAGGGATATCGTGGGGCAGCTATATCAGTACAACGTAGGCCAGAGATGAACATCTTGTCCAAGGTGGGCCAATTAGGGGTTCTTTCCTTTGATCTGAGGAATGAAATCAAAAGAGAGAGTCATTGTTTCTTCTTCTTGGGTTCTATTGGTAGCCATGTTCTCTGATCTGTGCACTTAAGAAGCAGTAGCTGATGTGGAAAGAGATGATTCAGACATTCAGAGGGAGGAGGGGAATTGACAGACAGGGAGGAAGAGAGCTTCCTGGTTTCCCCACAGCCTCCTACTTCCTGGCTTCAGTTTGTGTCTGCATTTTTGCCCTTAGGTTCTGTGAAACACCCCTATACCTTTATATTTTTTTAAGATTTTATTTATCTATTCATGAGAGACACAGAGAGAGGCAGAGACATGGGCAGAGGGAGAAGCAGGCTGCCTGTGGGGAGCCTGATGTGGGACTCGATGCCAGGACCCCGGAATCATGCCCTGAGCCAAAGTCAAACACTCAACCACTGAGCCACCCAGGTGCCCCTCCCCTATAACTTAAAACAAGTTTCCCATTGCTGGTTTGAATAGGGTTCTATAACTTACAACCAACAGGCTCCAAATTGACAGAAGAGTGGTATTTTCCTTGCAGGTATTTGATAAAAAAAATTCCACACATTAGACAAGTTTGAATATAAGTACCCCACTAGTAATAGAGGCATGAATGGTAATATAAATTCAATTGAAATGCTCTTAGGGGCCATCATTTTATAGACGTGGAAACTGGGGCTCAGGAATGCTAAATCTCTTGCCAGGGTCCCATCTGTGTCTGAACCAAGTCTACAGGGGCTTGACTCTTAACTATGGCTTTTTCCCTAATACCCACTGACTCTGACTGAAAGATTGTATTGACTTTCACAACCTGTGCCCTTTAAAAAATAGGCCACTAACTCTTGCATATTCTTGCCCCTATTGTTTTTGAATAAAAAGCTGAAACTTGAAGATGTTAAATGACTTCAACAAGGCCACATGTTAGCCAAGTGGAACTAGAATTTATCCCCAGGCAAGAGACTCCATCCAATAGGCCAGGCTTCTTCATCCATGCATCCAGGTCACTGCTGATCCAGTTAGATGGGCAAATCCATTATGGCAGGGTTTAGGGGGTCACTCATCTATTTAATTAACATTTGCATACTAAAGTGGGCACTATTCCCAGGCCAGAAGATATGATATGAAGAATCACTTTGGTCGGTCGGGCCTCCTGAGTGTAGGGGGGCTTAAAGAGCTTCTTCATCTGGTGTCTGTATATTTGAACTGGGGGTAGGGGCTGTCAGTGGATGTCTGGAGTGTGTGGGATAGAGGTGAGATAAGATATACTGCTAGAGGGAAAGCAGATGGTGGCTTTTTGACAGTGTCACCTGAATAGAGCATGCGGCCCAAAGCATGTAAGATGAGCGAGGAAGAAGTGACTGATGAGGACAAGCAGGTGAACATCTAGCTCCAGTGCAATGGTTGGGAGAACAAAATGCTCCACTCTCTGTGCTCACTCACTTCCTTGTGGGCCTTTCCCTCCAGCTAGAACACGGGTCCTTTAGGGGGAAGTAGTTTCGTTTGTTTATTTATTTTCTGCATTCCCAGCATACATCAGAGTGTGCTGGGGATCTAAAGGAGCTTTTAGTTATGTTAAGAGGTTAGAACATAGAGGAGAGCTTCCCTAATGAGATAATTTTTAAATGAGTCTTGGCAAGGTGAGATTGAACTTGGGTAGTATCTGCCAGAAAAAGAAAGTGGGCTTGACAGAGTCTCGGGAAGTCTTTGCTTTGAACCATATATTACAAGGCTCTTCCTCATGAGACACGTATCTGTGATTATGGACATATAGGAATGTATCTGGGAGTGGGGACTGGAATTATCTGCTAGCCTAGGGAAGGGATATAAATGCAGAAATGGGAAGAGAGGGTGGGCAGGATAGTGTAGTGAGTTTCCAGGGGTCCGAAGTCCTCTGAAGTGGGGGTGTTCCTGGACTCACCCACCTTGTGTTGGATTAAGAAATGCCACAGTCCCCCTGGGGTTGAAGGTACAATAATGTTATCAATGGGAATGCCATATATTATCATGACTGACTATCTCTGTTATATTAAGCAGTGAGATTCAAAATTTATTTCTTTAACAAGTTTATCTATCCCTTCAGGAGATCATTCATTTACCCATTTTTGCATGTTTTCAATGTATCATTGATACGTTTATCAGGAACCCATAACATAGTGGGGTAAGTTAGGAGAAACTCAAAGACAACTTTATGCACGGTTTTGCCATTAATGACTTCTTAGCTCTGTGTGTAAAACTGTTAGGTTTTCTATCGTCCTTGGCCAAAAGGACAACAAGCAGCCTTGGTACACTAAAAGGTACAGAACAAACTGGGCAGTGATCACTCACCTGCAGCAGGATGAAGCACCAACCAACTGGTCTGCACCACATTTCCAAGGTCACCAAGAGTCCTGAAAATGTCTGTATAATACATTATGTTTTTCATTTATCTTTTTTTTATTTAATGGTGCAGGAATTTGGTCGAAGCTACCGAAGACAACAATAAAACTCACTGTTGAGAATGTTTGCTGGGGAAAAGAATGCTAGGACAACTCGGATCCATCACCCCCGGAAAGGAAGGAATATCCTGTCACAGCCCGATTGGTGGTGTCTCCCCATCGATCTTTGGCAAGTTGTACTGGAAAGGGATGGTCAGAGTTCCAAAGTGCAATATTATATTTCCAATTAAAATGTAAAAACAAACCTTTTTCATAAAGCACATTGGCCTCAGCACTGGGAAGTGACTACAAAGCCCATTGCTGATTGAGAAAAGCTGAAAGCAGACACTGTAATTGATAAAGGAGATAAGTCAATCTGTGTCCTTTAAAGAATAATGAGTTCCATTTTTCATCAAAAAGATCTCCTTGTGGCGAAGAAACATTCTTTCAATAAATCTACTTAATGGTTTCCCCTCTAATGATATATAACGTTGTGCTTTGGAACGAGCTTGGAGCATCCTAGGCGGTTCCTGCAAGGGTCTGCAGGCCACCCAACATTTGCATTGCTAATTTAATCCAAGGAAAACCCAGAAGGTTCCCAGACAGTGCTGGGTTCCCAGGACAATAGCTAAAGGCTTTCCCGGGCTCTTCAAGCAGCTAGATGGGATGGAATTTTTAGATAATTATCCCCCACTAAACTTGAGCTCCTATGCAAACTTATACCCCCCACCATTCCCCTTGCACCGACCACCACCCTGGTGTGTTGGAGATACCTCGGCTCTCTGAGGGTGGCTCACATCAGATGGCTCCGGAGTTGAACGTTTCAGACTTTCGGGTGGTGAGAACTGATTAGCTTGTTTGTTCCCTGGGCTCTCCACTCTCCTACAGCCCTATTGGCCTTGGTGCTCTGGCCGTGGGCTGAGGAAGGCAGTCTGTGTTTATTGTGCTTGGTAAACTGAAGATCCACTTTATTTTTTATTTAAAAATTTTTAAAGACTTTATTCATTTATTTGGGAAAGAGAGAAAAAGACCACAGAGGGAGAGTGTGAGGGAGGAGCAGACCTTCCCCCTCCAGCAGGGAGCCTGATGTGGGGCTCGATCCCAGGACTCGGGGCTCATGACCCCAGCTGGAGGCAGAGGCTTAACCGACTGAGCCACCCAGGCCCCCCCTGAAGATCCACTTTAGAGACCCTGCCCCAAGTAGTGCTGTGTCCAGGCCTGCTCCCCACCCAGCCCCGGGGAAGACACCTCAGGTGGTAAAGGCAGAGCAGGAGACACATCCTGCCCTCCCGAGGGAAGGATCCAGGGCCCTCTGCCCCCAGTGCAGGGCCGCAGGATGGGTTGCTCAGCTTGCCTTACTTACCCCGTCACCCCCCACCCCCCAACTTTACAAACGTGCTGTTATTTCCACAAGGACCCAGCTTTATGTAACAAAACCCGTTTCCTCCAAGGGCACCCAGCCCTCCCAGTACCGGCGGACTTCCCCACATGGGAATCATTAAAAACAACCCTCGAGTTATTTCCTTATGTTGCTGTTTGTTTATTCTCCAGTCGCGTGTGAGTCAGCCCCATCATGATTTGTGGTGGTTTTGCTTATGAAATCTTACATAATTCTATTTCTCTTGTCATGTTGGGTCGAGCAGTGAGGCCCTATAGTGTTTTCTCATTGCACAACGTTTGCGAATCAATGGGGAGAACGGCGGGACAATGGGATGACCAGGCCCGAGCAGGCCAGGCCGCAGTTTCGCAGGTCGGCCCGGCCGGTGGCGACCCCAGGAGGGGGACACCGAGGCGACGGCTGAGGGACGAGAGCCAGGGAGCGAAAGAACAACAACGACAACGCTTCACACAGAAACCGACCAAATTTTTACTGCATTCGCTACACGCTGGGTTCCAACATGCTGGTCCAGAGCGTGGCTGGCTACAGGCTGGCAAGGCCTCTACGGCTCCTCCAATAGCCTTTCCCTTCCCCGCCATGGACATTATTTATTTTGATCCTACTCACTGTCCCGAGTCCAGAGGCAGTTCTTGAAAACACTCTTGACGCCAACAGTGAGTGGCTACGACACACGGATGAGGGTGGGGGCGATGTCCACCTGGGAACGTGGAATCCGGAGAAATGGTTTGCGGAGGCCAGACGCCTCCTTAGTGCTAAGAGTATGATGGAGCTCAAAACCCACAACCGTTTTTGTTTGCTTGTTTGTTTGTTTGATGCCTGGAGTATATTGAAACTAGTTGTTCCTAACGTTATTTCATATTTTAAATAAAATATCTGACCTGATTTAAACCTTGTTTGTTTGCATACATCTTTGAGGCGTGCGCCTTCAAGTTATTCGTATTGATACAGGATGAAGATTACAAATATCTGCATAAAAAGAGCAACTGTGTGACTCTATATGAAGACAACAACCATCACATTCCACAGCACGGCATTGGTTAATCTTTGAATCATCAAGCATTATTTAAAACGAGAGAGATAGAGAGAGAGGGAGAGAGAGAAAATATAACTGAACACAAGCGCCACGACAAAACAATCATAACAACAGAACCGAACCCAATTTTCTCTATTAATCATTTAAAATTTTTACCTCTGTTTCTAACACTTCTCATTAATTGTTATTTCCAGCTCCAGTAGCAGGATCAGATTTCTGCTGCCTCTGGGCAAATGAGTTATGATCTGATCTCAAGTTCCAAGGGAAATGCTCAAAGTTTTATTTTTCCCCAGTTGAATAAACAGTACTATGTATATTATCTCTTGTGTTAGAATAGTGTTGTCTTCACATAAGACTCAAATAATGGTATTAGTCATTCATTTCCTTGAACACAGACACCCTCACGCGTGCTGACAGGTTTATAAGGATGCGGTGGCAGCCGCGGTTCTGGGAGCTGCTAGATGATCGACTTTGATTTCTTGCAGTCCTGAGCGATGGAGCCCGGGTGTGTCTGGTTATTGTCCGCTTTCTCTCCCAGATGCTGGGCTTGTCTGGAAGATTAATACATTAACAAGAGCTGAAGGTCCAGGGTTGCACGTCTTCAGACATGTTTATTAGCAGATGGCACACAGGATTCAAAGGTCACCACAAAAGTGACATTTTAAAGTGAAACAACAATATTTATGTTCAGATAGTCTACTGATGAGATCATGTGGAAATGTTTTTGATTAAATTAGCTTATAAATGGTTGCCAATCTATAGACAACTTAAAATGCCAGGTCTGTTTACCAAATGTTTCCTTCTCACGCTCTCCCCGTTTACATATTAATGACCGAGTGGTGTTTTGGGGGTACGCTTATTTAACGTACAGGATTAATATATCTGGGTTTTACTTCCTGGGTTATCTATTTTTTTTTTTCATTCTAAAAAAAGTGTTATCTGCTATGTGTGTTCTGATATCTGCGATTATTAACGGCTTGGAAAGAGTTTGGATTCCATTACGTAAATGCAATTGCTTTCCACTTCTTTGGCATAAATTGGGCCTCTGAGAGAGACCCAAACTTCAGCCTCCCAGGTAAGATGTTCAATATCATACAAAAAGCTACGGGCTGGATTCAAAAATACTCTCTAGAGCTGCCTTCTCGCCTCTGCAGCCTTTGGGAGCCAGGCTCGGGGTGGCAATGTGTGTGCTTCTGCCTCTACAACACTGTGAAAAACAGCATGTGGTCGGGGCGTGGGGGGGGGGCGGGGGACACCTCTTCTCAGCTCCTTTTCTTTTCTCTCTCTCATGCCCACAGCTTAGCAGGAGTGTGAGTGAAAATGTTTAACTCAGAAAATGGCCCAGCCAGAAGAAAGCTCAACGGCATGAAGCAAAAATCAGTGTTTTTAAGAGTGAGTCTTAAAAACTCACTTTAAGACTCACTTTAAGTGAGTCTCTAAGGTCAACAAAACTCACCTAAATATTTCCAGCAAGGGCATTGAGATGCAGAAATCATGATCCTTTAGTAGATTAAAACTTTCACAGACGTATTATGGGAAATGCAAATGACCATATATGCTACTGTTTCTCCTTTATTTACATTGAATTGTACAATGAATGACTCTGTAAGATATTATTGTCTTGAGGGCTTTTTACCTTATTGTCGTCTATCTCATATTTTCTTTTGTACAGTTACAAAATTCGAAATGTAAGAATAGGGCAGAAGGTCTACTCACTTTTCAAGAGAACTTTTTTCAATATTCATTGCCCCTTCCATTGGATCCAGTCCTTGTTCGGAAAATTGTTTCAAGGCACTTAAAGCTGCCTGAAAATGAAAACAAACACACAAACAAGGAGATCCATTCACTGACTTTAATGTTAATAAACAGGTAATTGTAAAAGAGAGCTGAGATGTATAGTAAAGACTATCATTTTCATTGGTCTAAATAAACGCTTGTGTGCATCATTTAACAAAATTGCACTCGAAAGGCCATATATTATCGTGGAGCAATGTATGTACCACGAGGGCTGTACTTCTGCGGAGGGAGGAGGGGGAGCGAGGAATCTCCAGTCGCAGGCCCCGTCCCTCATCCACGATTCTGTAAAGTCACAAAGTCTTTATCTGCAAATGTGAAAACACCTACTTTGAGCTATTACAGTTTGACAAGGACTTTGCATGACTTCCCCTCATGTGACTGAACCACGCATTCTCTTCCTCCAGATGGGAGGAACCTCGGATTTTCCCAGCTGAGGTGCTCTTTCCTAAGTTAGCATAAAGCTACTGCTCCATGTTGCATTGAGCCCCAACCAGTCACAGGAGGGGAGCCGAGGACTGGCCCCCAGACCCCGGTGCCTGCCAGGGGCTGGGAGGATGCCACTCTGCGGGGAGAGAGAACCCGGCCCTCCTGGGGCCCCGGGGAGGCAGGCCTGGCCACAGCAGAGCCTCCCGAGGTGTTGACCTGCCCGTCATGCGTGGGCCGCTGACGGGTGTTGACAGGCCGCTGGAGCCTCGCTGGATGGCTGGGAGGCACCAAAAATGCGATGCTGATAAGATCTACATAACTTGTTGACACTCTTGTGCGCGGTCCAAATTGTTATTTCTTCGAATAAGAATTTGGTTCTTCTGCCCCCCCCCTCCCCCTTTAAAGCCTCCATTTAGAAGGGCTTTGTTGAGTCCGAGATAGGTGTGAGCTGCCCCGGCCTGGAGATCCCCCCTGGGTCACACTATGGTCGTCTGTATCTTCTCAACTGCCTTGGCAAGGGGCTGACTCTTGCAGTTTCCCAAACTTTTGCCCGCCAAAGGCCCCTTTTGGGTAGCTGACTAAATGTGTGATCCTTTGTCAATGTCATCATTCGTCATATCTTTTTTTTTTTTTTTTGGTTTTAGTTCTGAAGTTAATAAACTTAAAAAAAATTTTTTTTTTTTGGAGTAGTTTTAGTTGTACAGAAAAATCGAGCAGGGATGTCAGTGCCCCACCCCCACTAGTCCTGGCCGTGGTCCAGCTGCTGACATCAGCTGAGGCAGGTAAGCGAGACTTCCAGCTGGGTAGAAGCAGTGTGGCTGCCTCACTGGGGTAGTATCACTGGGTGTATTGTGTCCCCACCTCCCCCCCACCAAAAAAAAAAAAAAATCTATATGTTGAAATTCTGACCCCCGATACTTCCAAATTGTGGCCTTATTTGAAAATAGGGTCATTGCAGATGTAAGATGAGGTCCTACGAGATGGAATAGGATGGCCCCAAATCCAATATGATCAATGTCCTAATAAAGGGGGAACTCTGGACGTGGACACACACACACACACACACACACGAACACCATGTGGAGAGAAAGACAGAGCTTGAAGTGATACAACAGAGGCTGAGGGATGTCAGCGATCAACAAGCCACCAGACGCTCGGGAGAGGCCTGGAACAGATTCTCTCTCACAGGAGGGAACCGACAGGACCAACACCCCTGGGTTTGGACTCCCAGCCTCTAGAACTGTGGGAAAATGCATCGCTGTTGATTAAACTGCTCTGTTTGTGGTGTTTTGTTATGAGAACTCTAACAAACGAATGTAGGTACATCATAATTCCTCCTTAAGCATAATGGAACCTCTCCCTCCTCCCTGTGATGTTGCCTTTTATCCTTTTTATTATAAAAATAGTCTTCATTACAGGAAGATCATAATAGGTCCAAGCCCAAAAGAAATGCAGAAATATTCACAGTCCCAGCCAGCCATTTACCGCCTGGTATAACGTCTCTCCAGATGCTTTCTATCCCCGCCCCATATGCACATACGTTAACCTGGATCATCTCTTAACACTGTTTTATAACCTGTTCTTTTCGTTGAACACGAGCAGCGTTGCATGTCAATAGAGACATGTCGGTGGCATCATTTTGCCTGACTGCACAGTATATTGACCTTATGTGCCCTCTTATATTTAGCCGGTCTCTACTTGGACATTTCGGACACTCCCAATATTGAAGCTCTTATTAATACCGCATCAAGCATTCTAATGGTTAACATTTTTGCATAGCATCTCAATAATTTCCTTGTGGTAAATTCCTAGAAATTGAATTTCTGGACCAAAAAGTATGCACATTTTTAAAGATCTGATATGAGCTTTCTCTCTGCCCTCAGAGAGGTTGTGACCACAGCAGCAATGTGAGGAGCTGATGTTTCTCTTAGGTGCTTTTGGAATTAACCTCTCAGAGCCACTTCGTGGGGCATTTGAGCAAACCGTTTTGTCATTTTATGACCCCACCTTATTTTTCATTTGTCCATCCTGACCACTTAACTTTATTCGCTAGATTTGGCTTTGAGTAAGGTTTGGCTGCTTTCAAAAATTAAATTCACTCTCAAAAGATCCAGATTTGGACAATCCTCCTGCCCCCACACCCACCCAAGAGAAATCTGCAGAGGGATTTGGCTCACATTGAGATTCATTCAATTGGGTGACCTCTGAGGTCCTTTCAGGTCCTGGAATGCTGGGGTGCTGGAGATGGACGTCCTGGGTGACTCTCTGTGAACAGTCTTGTATGTGTGCACGTTCTCACAGGCTTCTTACATGAACCTGAGCCTGGAGTCCCGCCTCACGTATGCATGTATGGGGGGAAGCACCAGGCCCTCTCACCGTTAGGCTCCAAAGACCAGTCCATGGCTGACCTTTCCAGATAGCCCAACTTCATTGGGGGTGGGGATGGTGCTAATGAACTTATAGGTCTTTGTGTATTCAACAAACGAACAACTGTTCTTTTTTCTGATCCATTTGTATGTGAATTACTGTCAGGAATGCTAATTTTGATCATTTTCTTCCCAAATGAACTATTGTGGAGGGCTGCTCAGTACCCCCAAATTTAAATCTGCAGTGTGGTATAGCTGAATGAGACAGACAAGAACTCCAGGGCTTCTTGGTCCTGTTTTATTTCCAACAAGGCCAAAAGGGCAACCAAAACAACTTTTAAAAACAGTTTTTAAAAAGCCATTTATAGGCTAGTCGCAGCCCATTTTCACTGGTTGTTTTTGGAATACTTGTTGCCTGAAGACCTGGAACCAAATGTCGTGCTACACCAAGTCCAGGACCCGGTGACACCTGCTCTGTTCCATCCAAAAAGAGAAGCATACATGAGATGCAGGCCAGGTCTCAGAGAGCAGGTTCAGTGTTTTAGCTCTTGCAAAATCTCCTGGATGATTTTATCAACATGTCAAGCAGGTCCCCGTGCACTTTCAAAATGCCTGTCATCACTCAAAGAATGTACTGCAGGTTGGAATGGCGGCATGCTCTTTCACTCAATGCCATGAATAGATTTTCAGAATTCTTGCGCAGCTGCTTCCCTCCAAAGGTATGCTTAAAGGCTTCCAAATAATATTCCCTTATTTATCTGATGAGATAATTCAACCCACATCTTATTGATAACCCTGAATACAATTGCTTATAAATATGAGAGGACTTCTTAGTAATTTATAAAAGACAATGAAGATGATTTATCTTCTCTGTAAACAGTAATAGCTACCACTTGATGAACACCACTCTGCCATAGTCATGAGACCAAGCCCTTTACCAGGGTGACCTCAGGTGTTACCACAGCCCTGCAGGTGGGTCCTAACCATGAGGAATTCAGGAACCTACTCGAGGTTACACAGCTAGCAAAGGTCAGAGTAGAGATTTGAACCCAGCACACATTCTTGACCAGATCACTTTATTTCCTTCAAACCTAGCCAAATTCAGCATGACTTCTTTCAATATCATTATTTCCAGATCACTCTTATTCCCTCCTCTGTATTCATTCTATTATTATTCCCCCCCAATAGTTACTGGAGGTAAGCTCATATAATTATCCCTATTTTCTAGAAAAGGGGTTTATTATCTCGTGGGGATCACAGTCAGCTTCCACAGCCTTCTTGTGGTCCCTGGCTTGACTTCTGAGGCTTCGTTCAGCACTTCTCTAACACTTGTAGTTTGGGCTAAAATTAAATTGCTATAGCAATTATTTTGTCACTTAGAATTATCCAGTGACTCCCAACAAGGTAATTCAACTATCCGTTTCTTAACATTCTGAGGGTGCTAAGTCTTGCTCTCTTTTTTTTCCTCTCCTGTATCATTCTGAGAAGCGTTCATTCCTTACCTGCATGGGATTGCTGGCTGGAGGGAAAGAAAAGCTGCAGGGTTGGCCTGAGACCATGGTATGTAGGATACTACAGCGAAAGGAGGTGCTGGGATTGCAAAGGCGAATAGACAGGGACAGGACAGAGAGCTGGGCGGTGATTTATAGAGAGAGATAAGTCAAATATGTTTAGGGAAGCCGAGATGGGCAGGGGGTGCCGACCAGGTGCCTCCTCCTACAGGTACTAATAGAACACTGGCCCTGCTTCTTCTTCTCCCACAGGTAGAGAGCTCAAATGGGGAGATCTCTCCCTACCCCCAACTCATCGGCCACTACCAGATAGGATACTTTGCAGATGAAAAAATTCCATCTGTGAGATGAGTGTGCTTCACTTTCTACAGAAGAAATGGCTACAAGAATAGGATAATGCAGCAATGCCTGAAATAGCTCCATTCATTTAGCAAGACTCAATTATCAGTCATTTCAAAGAACAATGTATAATGGAATGGCTTTGCAAACAGATGCTACAATTTAACAGTCCACAAAAAAACATTTTATTATACACATCCAAACCTGTCCAGAAGGTGGTAAAATCAACGAAATCTCCGTGTTTAAGCTACCCCAACTGAATAAATTGTTACTTGCTAGAGGCCAGTTGTTTAAAAAGAGAGAGAGAGAGAGAGCCTATTATAAAAATGCTAGATAACAGTAAAGGACATTGTAGTGAGGGAAAAATCAAATAACTCTCATTTGGAGAGACATCTGAAGCCTGATTAAGGAGCAAGTTCTCACTGTCTGCTACTGAGAGGATAAATAGATAACAAGACGCTCAGCTCTTAGTGTCTCTGTTCACCCCTCAGCCTGGACAGTTTGCTGTGTGATAAATGTCAACTAATGTTGAGGAGTCGTGGGAAGGAGGTAAATCTGGGTGCCTTAATGAGGAACATCCTGAACGATGCTTAAACCCAAGTTGTATAACTTCCCACACACTGTGGATTTGAGAATTTCAAAGATGCACTAACAGAAGTACCCAGAACCCTCCGTAAGGCTCTGGCCATAAACAAATAGACAACTCAATGATTTCATTTCCAAGGTCAGAAAATGTTTCCTACCAAATCAAAACAAACTCACTCAGCATCCAAGTGTATGTTACCACAGTCTGCCAAGTGGAATCTCAAACTGTAGCTTTATGACCATTTATGTGTTCTGAGATAAAAAAAGAAAAAAAAGAAAGAAAGAAAAAAGAAAGAAAGAAAGAAAGAAAGAAAGAAAGAAAGAAAGAAAGAAGAAAGAAAGAAAGAGAAAGAAAGAAAGAAAGAAAGAAAGAAAGAAAGAAAAAAGAAAGAAAGAAAGAAAGAAAGAAAGAAAGAAAGAAAGAAAGAAAGAAAGAAAGAAAAAAAGAGGGTATTCAAGGCAATTCATGTAGCTTGGTTTGAAAGGAGAAAAACTTTTAAGAAGCATTTTAAAGAAGTGGATGACATTTCCTGTTCTTATTCCTGTCTTTTCATCTTAACACTTGTATCCATTTGTGTGTGTGTTTCCCTTAAAAGAAAGCATCTACATAGATACGTAGAAATATTTTGGTCCCCAACAGATTTTACAACTGTTTTGTGAGGAAACCCCCACAGGTTCTTGAACAGATGTCGCTACAATTTCATGGATCACTTGTTTTGTGCGTAGTTATAGCAATACCAGAAACAAGATGCCAGGAAGATACTTTCCATGCCTGTTTGTTGGTCTTGGTTCGCACGCATGCACACGCGCCTGTGTGTGTGTGTGTGTGTGTGTATCTGCAGAATGGAGGTGAGTCTTCCCAGCCATTTCTACAATTTCTAACTTTCCTCTCATTAATCAGCAATTAGCTAATTGTGTTGGAAACAATGCCGAGTCTTCCTGCTTCCTTCCTCAGAGGCTAAATGTAACAGCATTAAAGCATTTTCTTGTGAGACGACAATGGTCTTTACTAGCAAAAATGTGAATTTTAACTCATCCCTTTATGACACACCGTTCTTCTTGTAGTGTTTAAACACAATGTCCAATGGATGTTTTTATTTCCTTTTTTCCCCTTTTCACACTTTTCCCACCGATTTTATGTCCTGAATCCCACAAACAGGCTGTTCCCATTAAAGTCAATGGCAACCACACACGCCTGAATGTGGCCTTCATTTTTAAGTCAGTATCCAAGGTTTGTTTTGTTTTGCCTTTTCCCCTGAAGTGCTTGCTCATGTGGAATTCTTCCTGGGAGCAGCTCTAACTAGTGCTAGATTCACTTCAGAATGCACACACTGGTCATATGTACAGCTCCCTAAATCAGTCTTCTTAAATGAGAAAATGATAGGCTTCAAACGGCAAACGTCTTTATTTGCAGTGAGGACTCCTCTAACTTCTCATCCCAACAATCTTTGGGACTGGCTCTCTATTAAATCATTCCAATGACTGAAAACCAGCAGGTTCTTCAGTAAGCTTAAGGCTTAGTGCTCAAAGAATGTGAATTTTATTTAACATTCCTAAGTTATCATTTTCTTGCTTTGAAAGGTCTATAACAAAATGCCAAGTCTCTCTTTCTCTAAAATAAAAGAAACCAAAAAGAGAACATTGTATTTCTAAATTGTCTCACATGGAGATCAGATCTTCAGTCTTTAACATTTCAGATGAATCAATGATAGGACTTGAAAAGTAAAATGAAAAAGGATTATACTAAGCTCTCATTAAACCATCTGCTGCCCTGATTCTAACAATTTCATATAGTCTGCACTTTCTACTTATGCGCACATAATCCTATTGGTTCGTATAATTTCCATAAAATTGGTACTTTGTGAATGGCTTACTGTTGGAACAAAGGGATGTCAGCCTGCGGAGGTGATGGCTACACATCATTAAATTAAAAAAAAAAAAAAAAGGCAGGCTGTGGTCTGAAGACATGCAGGTTTTAGACAATCTATTAAAGCAGAGAACAGGAATTTTAACTTTAGAATTAGGGGACTTAGTACAAAATTGGGCACTTAGCCTACAGACTTAGGCATCATCTATATTCAGTGGTTAGGCTCTTACGTTGGGTAATCCATGGAGCTGCCAGCCTTGACAATGATACAGAATGTAATTTAAAGCAGGATTAACAGTGCTGAGGAGTGTTTGTGGTGTGTTCAGAACAAACATCAGCAGTGGTAGTCATGCTGCCATGTCTTACTCCAATCACACTGTTTCTGTTTTACCAACACTGTTCTTTTTAGAATTCTTGCATTGTCCTGTATTTAATTAGTTTTGATTCAACAAAAAATCCCCTCTGTAATGGAGGGCTACGACAACGTGCTGTTGAGTACCAAGGCAGGTGTCCATGAATGGCAGCAGGGTTGCTTTGTCCTCAGCGGGACGATGCCCAGAGACGTGTCCATGTCCTAACCTCCAGAAGGTGCGTATGTTACCTCACATGGCAAAAGTGATTTTGCAGATGAGATTGAGGTATAAACATTGAGATGGGGAGATAAACATTGAGGTGGGTCCAATCTGATCACATGAGTCCTTAAAATCAGAGAATCTTTCCTGGCTTTGGTGGGAAAGGAAGATATGGCCAGGAAAAAATGGTCAGAGCGATATTTGAAGACAGAGGAAGGGGGACCTAAGCCAAGGAATGTAGGTGGCTTCTAGAAGCTGGAAAAAGCAAAAGGACCAATTTGACCTTCAAGTAAAAACAAAACAAAACACAAAACAAAACCCTGCTGATACCTTGATTTTAGGCCAGAAAGACCCTCGTCTGACTTCTTATCTATAGAACTCTAAGATAATTCATTTGCGTTGTTAAGCCATTAGGTTCAGTAATTTGTCATAGCAGTAAGAGAAACTAATATACTCGTCATCTGGACAAAGAAGGGTGGAGAGCATGCCATTTGGAGTCTATCAGGCCTAGACTAAAACGCAGCCCTACTGAGGACCAGCTGTGTGTTAATGAAAGTTACTTTACCTCTCTGAGCTTCTTTTTCATAATCTATAAATGGACTACAACACTGACTGCACTGGATTGTTTGAAGGGTTAATGCCTGGACCATAAATGAGAGCTTTTATTACACATCTCTCTCTTTTGAGAGCAATATCCAGTCATGAAATTCTTATACTCTCTAGCTTCATGTTCATTTATGTCCAGTTTCTTATATATATTTCTATTATTTTTTCCAGCTCATTGCTTACCGATCTCGCTTCCCAAGAGAACTCTATCATTATGCCTACCACTTAAGCAAAAGCCATTAATAACTTCCAGCCACCAAATAACATTCTGTATCCTTGGCCTGGCATTCAAGGTCATCCATCAGCTGGTCCCATTCTACTCTACTGCCTCATTTACTGCAATCTCATTACAGAGTGTCTCCCAGAGTGTAATGCCCAGACCAACAGACCAGTCATCAGCCCCAGGAATACCTGGCAGGTGTCAGTGTTATCAAGAGCTACCCAGCCACTTGGCCTGGAAGCCTCGCCCACATGGAGCTCCTGCCCTGGCCTGATGGATCTACTTCTTGTCTACTGGAGACATCTGAGTTTTCTTACCTCCACACCTTTGCTCCTACAGTCTTTCATCTTCCCAGGGTGGACATCTCCAATGCCCAGCTTGTCTCCCACCTATGAACTTCTGATGGTCCTTGCCATCTGCCTCCCTGAACTATGGGTTATCTTCAACGTGTTTGCGTACTGTTTCTCAAATAGTTGGCCAGCCCTTGGCTGGCAGAGCCATTGTCCTGTTGGAAATCAACACCTGTGTTTATAGAACATCTTCAAGGAATATTCCTTGGTTGATTATCCACTGACTTCCATCGGAAGCTCCCCCAAACAGACAAGTGCTCACAGATATGTTTCTGCTTTCTGTTTCTCTCTATTCTCAGTCAGCATCTTGTTCTCACTTGTTTTTCATCACTTCGGGGCATCCTCCAAAACTTCTGTCCTGTGAGGCTCTCTCTCCTCCTTTTACACACCCCTCCCATCTCCACACAAGCTCTTCGGACAATATGTTGTAGGACAAACAGTCCCAGGAAAGCAGAGCCGGGTCATCTCTATCCTCCATGTGAGATAAAATTCTGTCTCACAATCTACCTCCAATGACTATAGATGATAGCTACTGACTTTTTGAAATGTCAATCACTTGGGTTTTGGCTTCTGTCATCTTTGGGTCTATAACTAGTGTTTCCCCCTCTCTGGGCCAGTGTGAGGTCTACAAAGAAAGTGCCTGGGAAATCTTTCCTGGAAGGACACAATGGGGGCTTTGCCTGGGATCTTCAAGGTGGTACATCCTGAAACAGAGGACCAGAGGGGAGTCTCTTCCACCCAAGGAGAGCCTGGTTCTGGAGGGCAATAGTGCCTGAATTCTGCTCTGCCCCAAAGGTCTCTTAGGGACTTCATGGTTCTTTGATATTCTACTCCAAAGAGAAGGAGAAGTATTGCCCTTGAACATGGGCACACACTGTTCTGTCTACCCAGAAATTCCAGTTAGGTTTGAGTATGTGATTGAAAAGAGACGTATAGTTATTTCATAATTTTTATTACATTTAATGTGCTCTTGGATGGCATGGCTGTAGGGGGAAGGAAGGTGAGAACAACAGGGAGTGATGGTCAATCAGTAAACCCTATGAAGTTCTGTTCAGAACTTTTGGTTGTACTGAAGTAGGTCCAAGGTGGTAAAGGCAGGTGGGTTGCAGACTTTGCTGATTCCCTCAACGGGTGAGGCATTCAGAAACCTGATTTCTTAGGGCACCAGGGCAGCTCAGTTGTTGAGCTTCTGCCTTCAGCTCAGGGCGTGATCCTGGGGTCCTAGGATTGAATCCCACAGCAGTCTCCCTACAGGGAGCCTACTTCTCCCTGGCCTATATCTCTGCCTTTCTCTCTGTGTGAATAAAATAAAATCTAGAAGAAGAAGAAGAAGAAGAAGAAGAAGAAGAAGAAGAAGAAGAAGAAGAAGAAGAAGAAGAAGGAGGAGGAGGAGGAGGAGGAGGAGGAGGAGGAGGAGGAGGAGGAGGAGGAAGAGGAGAAGGAGAAGGAGAAGGAGAAGGAGAAGGAGAAGAGAAGGAGAAGGAGAAGGGGCCTGATTTTTTTTCTTGGGGCATTTGGTGGCCATTCTAGTGGTCAGATTACAGCAGAGAGGGGGCCAGGATAGATATTTACCTATATCCCAAATGGCTCCTTAGCTTCTTACTGACATCTGATTTTATACACACACACACACACACACACACACGTATGTATATTTACTTTTTATTTTTTTTATTTTTTTTTTTTTATATTTACTTTTTAAAATGAAAGTTCCAAACATTCATAAAAGTACAAGGAATAGTATACTGAACTCTCACACATTTATCAATATTTTGCCAATATTATTTCATAAGAATTATGAAATACTATTAAGAATTATCAATATTTTGCCAATATTATTTCATATATCATCATGTTTTCCTGGAGGATTCTAAATCAGGTATCAGAGAAAGACGCTTGCCGTGATCACACCTAACAAAAGTAAGAACAAATCTTTTCTGTCATCTAAATTCCCAGGTCATGCTAAACTTTTCCTGATAGCCTCAAAGATGTCTTTTAAAGTTGATTTTTGAATCTACATCCCAAAGTTCATGCATTGTATTTGACTGCTCTTTTAAGATCTAAGAATCCTGTGGAAGGCAGAATAATGGCAAAGATGTCCAGGACCTAATCCCTGCCAGGACCCAGGGGAGGAGGCTATTAGCCTGGATTGCCCAGAGTGACCAGTCTAACCAGCGTCCCTAACCTCAGGGGTCCTCTCCCAGTACCGGTCAGAGAGGGACATGTGAAGCTAGAAGTCCAAGAAATGGATTCTCCCCTGGAGCCTCCAGAAAGGAACACAGCACTGCCGACACTTTGATTTTAGCCTGGAAGATGTTGTCTCCGACCACTGAGATGAGACACTAGTCCTGTTTTACGCCACCATTCCATCGGGGGGGGGGGGGAAGGGTGTGGGGGGGACTGAAGGTCATGTGGAGCTGTGAAGGGCTGAGGCCCTACTCTCTCCTGAGACCAGCTGGTGTTGGGCCCAAGAGGGAGACTGGGAAGCAGCGGGGCCAGCCGTGCTGGGTGCCTTCTTGCTGCTGCTGGATCTCTGAGGGCCACAGAAGGCAGGAGTGAAGAGCTCCTCACTCTGCTCCAAGCAAGTTGCATACTGACGTCAAGTCACTCATCACCTAAATCTTGTGAAGACCTTCCTCCACCTTAGGGACCTAGGCCCACTCTCCTCTTCACCCCTAACTCTCTCTACTGGCTTCCTTTCTGTTCCTCATCCTGGACCAGCTCTGTCTCACCTCGGGGATTCAGGCCTGGCCACCCCTTCTCATGACTAACTGCTTCTCAGCCTTCCGATCTTGGCTCTGGAACAGAAGTGAACCCCATCTAGAATGCCCCCACCCCCAGCCACAGAGTGGGGGCAATGGAGAGTGAGGAGGTACAGAGCCTGCACCAGAGGCTTTGGACCTGTCTGGGTAGGAGGGTGAGTGATGACTCCCGGCTGGACTCAGCAGGAAGGACTGACCTAACAGGGGGACCACTTAGGTGAGGCCAAGATCCAAAGCTAGGCGAATTCAGGGTCATTGTCAAGGTTGAAGCCCAGATAGGCCAAGACCCCATATTCACTGGGCTCACCAGAACCTATAACTGGATGTTTATTAATCAGCAACATCATATTTTTTTTGTAATACTAAAAGGCTAGGTTTCCATTGATTTGGGAGACCTCCAGTCCTCTTGCTTTTCTTCTTACATCACTGGGCATCTCTTCGCAGTTTCCTCAACTGCTGGCTTTTGCCTTGCCCTGACTTTTAAGTCCATCCTTGGGCCTCTTATCTTCTCTATCATTATTTTCTCCCTAGATGATTTCACTGGGGTCTACGACTTAGATCTCTTGTAAACATGGATTGCCCACAATTCCTATCTTCAGTCTGGCCTTCTGCCCTGGAGTTCATACATACAACCACCTGGTGGATTTCTCCCCTTAGGGGTGTAAAAGGCATTTAGAATCTGCCAAGACCTGAATCCGTGATTACCATTCTCCAAAACACTCCTCTCCCAAGATGTGTAACCCTCATTCAACCAGCAGCTCTGACAAAATCCCCTAGGAATCAACCCCACTCACTTCCCACATCTGACCCATTATCAAGTTCTATTGGTTCCTCTTTGAAATGCATCCAACATCCAAATATGTCTCGCCACTTGCTCTCCTGCCATCCCAGCCCAGGTCATTGTCATCTCTCAGCAAGACTCATGCCATAGCTTCCTAACCAGATCTCTCTGTAGCTTATGCTCACCTAAGGCCATTCCTCCAAATACATACAGAGCGACAGGTGTGAAATATAGATGAGAACAGTTCAGGACCCTGCTCAAAAACCCTCCAGGAGCTTCTGGTTGCTCTCAGAACAAAACCCCAATTTCTGACTTGGTACAAAGCCCTGGGTGACCCTAACCCAGCTATATTTTCCCTACCGTGCTTCCCCATACCCACAGAGCTCCAACCATGCCAGCCCCTCTTCTCTTTGTAGAACACCCTGAATTCATTCCCATCTCAAGGATTTCCATATGCTTTCCCTTAGACCTGGGACTCTTTTCCCAGTTCTTCACATGGGCTCTCTCCCTCACTCCATCTGCTTCTCTACTCAGTTGGCACCCTGGTGACCACTGGACCTAGACAAGCTGAGTGTTCTCACAGCTCCTCACACTGCCTCATTTGTAGTGCTTGTTGCTTCTGAATCAGGACCTAGAATAGTATACACTCAATAAATAGTCATTAGTTTAATGACTTGAAAGACTGAATAATTAAAAACAAGCTTCATGTTCAAGAAGTCCTAGCCACCTTATATATACAGTTTATTAATTCTCAGAAGTTCTCTATGGAAATTAGGGAGTAAATCATTTCCCCCACTTATTGAAACTCAGAAGTAGCCATTCATTTGATGTTTAAAGACTGGTTATTCAGCTGGAATGAGTAGGTGCTAAATGTTAGTCTTTTAAATGAAGAAAGTAAAGCATAATGATAGGTCTCCAACATAAGTGTTCTCAAGTGTTGTAAACTTATTGTACGCGAATTAGTGCAACCTCGGAAGAAACTTTATTGAAATTAACTGTAATTTTTTTTCCTAGAAAGTCTTCATTTTTCAAACTAAGAGAAATGCAAAGTCACTCTAAAGTTCAAGTAAACTGTATCTTCTTTTTCTGGTTACCACTGACAGAAAAGCATATCACTGGTAATATCACACTTGGTTTGGTGATTTTTAGAAATTCCATTAAAAGTAATTTTTAAAGTCTATGCTTAAATAACTATCTCAAAGGAAAAACTAGTATCTTGATTCCCTAAATCATCTTCATTAAGACAATATAATCAAAGAAAGAGATTTACTTTGTGTTTAAATATTCATGATCACAAATGGTCCTCTTCTACCTCTACCCTCAAATAAGAAGAAATTTAGTACACTTTTGGGGATATGCTTGAGGTCTGCCAAATACTTAAGTAAAAAAATTCTCCTAAGTTGTGTCAAGAAACTGCTGGTACTCTAACAGGCTCCACACATTCTAATATATCCAAACACAGTTTTTTTTTTTTTTTTCTAATTGCTTGGCTGCAGACGAAGATGTGAAGTTATAAGAATTTATGTGATGATCAGTGATGGAATCCTAATCCATCTTAAGCTGTAAGCATGACAACTGGCAGTTCCCAACGTGTATTAAGAGGCAAAGAATTTTTTCTTTTGCCTGAGGGTACATTCCCTTTCAAAAGAAAAATATTTTTCTTCATTTGCTTTCTAAAGATATCACATTAAACTCTACTCTTAACGGTTAATCTTTTAAGGAGGCAAGGTAGACTGGAGAGAGAATCTGTGATAGATTTATAAATTGGGGGTAAAATGTAACACGAGGCATTCCAATATGCAATTTCAAATCAAAACCTTCACTTGGGCAAGGGACATTATATCAGCCAACAGCATTCTTTAGAAATGCCTGACATTCAGTTGGATAGAATTGTATATTGAAATAGATTGTAGGCATATTGTGAATGTTTTTCCTCTAGCATCTGGTAGCATCAAAGCCCAGGAGGAAGAGTGGGTGACCATGCCAGAATTTAAAAGCTGCCTTTTGGATAAATATGTGGAAAGGATATAAATTAAGTTATCAAAAGGCTAGAAGAATTTGCTGAAAGGGGAGGGGGGAGGGTGCTAAAAGCAATAAGCCATTTGGAATTTGATAGCATGCAACTTTCATGCTTTGTATAGCTAGTATTATTAGCCAAGTAAGGATAAAATGGTATTTCAAAAGAGAAAAATTAATTAATGAATGAACAAGCATAAAAAGCAAGAACGCAATACCTGATCAGTAAACGTAAGTAGTACTTATGGTATCTGAGATGCAATGTGGGATGAGCCCCAAGGGAAATCAGGCACCTCCTCTATGAAGCCTTTCTATATTTGGAAGAGAATAGTGACTTGTGATTTCTGTACTCTGTGTATTAGTCAAGATAAACTAACTGCTGAACAAACACCCCCAGAGTCTCAATGTTCATTAAGACCAATTGGGTGGGGGCAGCCTGGGTGGCTCAGCGGTTTAGCACTGCCTTCAGCCCACGGAGTGATCCTGGAGCCCCAGGATTGAGTTCCACATTGGGCTCCCTGCATGGAGCCAGCTTCTCCCTCTGCCTGTGTCACTGTCTCTCTCTCTCTCTCTCTCTCTCTCTGTGTGTGTGTGTGTCTCTCATGAATAAATAAATAAAATCTTAAAAAAAAAAAAAGACCAATTAGGTGTTCCTGGGCTGTGGATCCAAGTCAAGCAGGGTCCCAGGCCCCTTCCCTCTTGTGACTCTGCCCTCTTCTAGTCTAGCACTATGGTCCTCTCCATTTAGCCAGTGGAAGGGAAAATAAAACAGAAGATAGTATGTAGGAATATTTCATAAAAGAGGATGAAAGCCTTCATACTCCATTGAATAGAACCCGAGGACAGATTATACCTAACTCTATGACTACACCCATCTCCAGTCTGGCTGTGAGCTGAGGAGAAGAGGAAACAGGTGTGGTGAGTAATCAGGCTCTACCACAAGTGGTATCATGTTACTGCACTCACTTGCTGAGGCATCTACATGTCTATCTTCTCACGCTAAAACTGTAAGTCTCCAGAGTAGGGTACAATTGGGTCTTATTTGTTTTGGTAGCTATAGCACCAACGCTGGCATGGAGTTAGTGTTCAATTTGTAGTCAGGGGATGTGGGGTGCCAGACTCACAGAGTGAACCTGCAGATGTTAAGACTGGTCATCTATGCTCTAATATTGCCAAGAAAGGCCTGGATTTTTCTTCCTTCCTGGAGATGGCCTCTCTGTGTAGATATTTCCAGAGGACACAGAGACCACATGCCAATAGCGGGCATGGGGCATCAACTTTGTTAATTCTCATCGTATCTTCATGCAAGATGCCTTCATAGGAAAAAGTTCTCACACCCTTCACCTCTCAGAAGGCATTTCAGTGGGAGAGAGGTTGGGCTCCTGAAAGATATATGATAGGGGGGAGGGTTTCTAGTGAACTCCATTCTCAAGAATAAAAAGGAAACCAAAATCTTCCTCAAGGATAAATCAAACTTCC
Source organism: Canis aureus (assembly GCF_053574225.1). Taxonomy (NCBI): domain Eukaryota; kingdom Metazoa; phylum Chordata; class Mammalia; order Carnivora; family Canidae; genus Canis; species Canis aureus. The sequence continues at coordinate 19,890,495 of NC_135638.1, read as the reverse complement.
TTAACAACTGAGAAGAAAGCCAGAAGTTATAGGTGAATAAGCAAGACTATGGAACATTATAAAAATCTAGAACCTTATTCTTTCTGTCTCCATTTGGTTTCATGCAAAGAAAGAGTAGCCCCTGTGTGACCGCTAAAGGACTAGTATCTAGAATATATAAAGGACTTTCAAACTCAACAGTAACAACCAAACAAATCCAATTAGAAGGTGGGCAAAGGATGTGAAGATTGTTCACCAAGGAGATTTTACAGATGGCAATTAAACATGTAAAAAGATGCTCCACATCACTAGCCATTAAGACCACAAGTTCATTACAAAATCATTAAATCAGCTAAACAAACAAACAAACAAGCAAACAGTAGTGACTATACCAAATGCTGGAGAGGATTCAGAGAAACTGGGTCTCTTATACATTTTCTATGGGAATGTAAAAATGGGTCAGCCACTCTGGAAAACAATTTGGCAATTTCATAAGAAAGAAACATAAACTTACCATACAACCCACCTATCACACTCTTGGGCATTTATCCCAGAGAAATGAAAATTGATGTCTACACCAGAACTTGTACACAAATGTTCATAGCACTTTTATCTGTAATAGTCAACGATTGGAAGCAACCCAAATATCCCACTGCAAATGAACTATTAAATAAATTGGTACCTCCACATCATGGGATTACTCAATATGACCATACAATAAATGGGAACAAACTATTGGTACACACAACTTGGATGGATCTTAAGGGATTAGGCTGAGTGAAGGTCACTTACTATATGATTCTATTTATATAGCATTCTCAAAATGACAAAAGTATAGAGATGGAGAAGACATTGGTGGTTGCCAAGGGTTAGTGATGGGGTGGGAGGAAGCATGGGAAGAAGGTGAGACCATAGAGGGATAAAACCAGGGAGATCTATCTTGATTGCAGTGGTGGTTACACAAATCTACACATGTGGTAAACTGGCATAGACCTACCATATATAAATGGTACCAATGGCATCATCTTGGCTTGGATGTTGTGCTATAGCTAAATAAAACAGAACCATGGGAGTACAAAGCACATACGACCATTCTGTACTACTCTTGCAACTTCCTGTGAATCTATAATTATTTGAAAATAAAAATTAAAAACAAAATTAGAACTGTATTTTTTGAAAAAAATTAGTATTTTTAATTTTAAAATGAATGATTATTATTGTAAAACTTTGAAAAATACTTAAATGTTAAGGGCAAGTCCCTTGTATTGTCATAACCTTCAACCAACTCCAATCCCACACTCCAGAAGTAACTGCTATTAATAGTTTGGTCTGTGTTTCCCCAGCTATTTTATTTGTTATATTCTTATATACACATCTGTGGACTTTTTGGTTTTTCCTCAAATGGAAATCTCTATGCTTCTTCCTCTGCAATTTGCCTTTTTTCACGTAATAATAAGACACCTTGGACATCTTTTCATGCCACCAAAACCAGCCCGATTTTATTCTTTTCAATAGCTGCATCATATTTTATTGCATGGCTGTGCCATAATCTATTGAATCAGTTCCAGACTAATAGGCATTTAGATTGCTTCTGGCTCTTAAAAATAAGGTTGCAATGGAGATTCTTGTACATACAATTTGTGCAAATACATCTATAAGATAAATTTTATATATTGTCAAATTGCTTTCTGAAAAAGTTATAACAAGTTTCGGGTAACAGCTGCTTGAAAGAGAAGAGGAAGGCAGGCTGAGTCACCAGGACCTAGAAGAGGGGACAAGCACTGGAGCTGTCCCTGGCAGGGGAGGTGGGCCTCCTCAAAGAACAGCTCTACCACCCCCCACCTCCCACTTGTGGGGAAGCCATACTTACTGGACGTTAGCATTGTTTTCCTGTTTCCTCCTACTTCTGGGTGGCTAGATGACACTTCATCCCTATGTGGAAATGAAGTGAGAGGGTATATCTCACCACCTCTGGGAAACATGAGCATAATTGGTCTTCCCTCTCAAGATATGCTATTATATTCCCATAAGCTTCAACATTGCACTTAAGGTATCTAGTGGTAGGATTTTCAGCCAACACCTCCAACTTGTCTTCATCAAAATAAATATTTAAAGTCCAATTCCCTCTTTAAAATCCTTGGGAATCTCAGAGGACTTTCCAGTTAATGCTGGTTTCAGGATTTAGAGCGATATATTTAAAGGATTAATTTACAGTGTTAAAATCTTCCCTTTAACAAAAGCAATACTCATGGTCATGTTATGATCATCATAAAAATCAGCAAAAACTTCATTTTTCCCATTTTTACTCTAAGTAAATACCCAGTCTTATCCTCTCTCTGATATGAGCCTCCCGTGGCTCTTCACTGTCAGTGGAAGAGTCGATCATGGCAATATGGCTCCCAGTGACTTCATGATGATGTGCCTCTCCAAGTTTTAGCCTCTGTCATTCCCCTTCTCCCTTTTATTTCATTTTTTTTGTAGCTTCGGCTTGCTTTTATTTTCCCCACATGCATCATGTTCTTCCTTACCCCATGCCTTTCTCCTTCTGATGTCTCTGCTTAGAACCAAATGGCCTCCCCACCTGTCGTGACCTGGTTGAGTTTTCTTTCAGACCCAGTGTAGACATCTTTCCTCCAGGAAACTGGCTTATAGCTTTTTACTTGGACCAAATGCCTGTTCTCTGCAGATACCTACCACTTTCTACATCATACTAAAATCATCTATTTGTCTATCTACTCTGGTAGGCTAGGAGCTCTTCAAAACTATAGACCACGTCTTCTTACTCAAGTTTTCACACCCAATACCTAGCAGAGTAGGAACTTAACATGTCTGTGCGGCTCTACTTAATTTTTGCCACAGCATACATGAGTTTGAGTAACTAATGATTCCTCTGGACATGTTCCTTCTCTCTCCCCTCAGTCTGTTTTTGGGTGAACACTGAGCATGGGCTAATTTTTGGCTATGGGTAGTAGATGTGAGAAATCTGTATTTCTTGGCCTGGTTCTAGCTCTGTCCCAATTCTATTTCTTTTTGTAAAGTAAGTAGTGTTCAAGGTAAGTGGTTTGCTTATAACAATATGGGAGCACCTTCTCTGCATTACTGAAGAACAAGGATGGGAAAGTCCAGCAGCCCTGATTCCTTCTCAGGAACCCTTAAGTTCTAGAGCTCCACCATCCTGAGTCACCTACTTCCTTGGGGACAGTCACCTGGCCCACCTGTAGGGTTGGCAGGTCCTGCTGATGGGACCCTGGTGCAGCTGTCTTGATCTGAACCTGCTGGAGCACCTGAGACTAGAGTGGATTTCTCCATGCTTAAAAGAACAAGCTAAACAAACATTTTTGCACCTGTTTATATTAAAAAGTTAAGTGTTTGGCAGAATTTGGCCTAATAAACTACCACAGGATGGCACAGTGAAACAAGAGAGGGCAAGTATAGTTTCTCCCATCCCTCATTGCCAGAAGGAAGCAATACTGACCAAAGGATCTGCTGGCTAACAGCAGGCCTTCCAAGAACCTGGTGTGATGCCAGGTCAGGGGAATGACTGGCACTCTCCGCCATTGCCTCCCTCCTTGTTCCCACCATGGACCCATTCCCAAAAAATTTCTGGTTTGACTGTAACTTGATTGGACTAGCTCCAGTGCAAAGTGATGGGACTTCTGTGAGGAGGACCCTGAGCAAAACTCTAAAACAGGTCTGTTGCAAACTTTGTCCTCTCCCTCCTAGCTCCAGCATCAATGAGTTTTAAACTAGAGAGAGTAAAGTCTGGCAAAATCATCTTAGTTTACAGGAACTCATGGATCAAGAATCATTTGGGGAAAAAATATATGTATATATGTGTGCATGTGTGTATTTATGTGTGTGTGTGTATATATATATATATATTAACATCTGCTAAAAGAAGACACAAGTCTTAAAATGGTTGACAAACATTGCCTAGGACCTGAGCCCACAGTTTGCTTAGGAACTTGCCTCTCAGAAAGATCATGTGACTCTTCTAAGGTCACAGAGCTGGTAAATGGCCCACCCCGGCCTTGAACCCAGAATATCTGCAGCATGAGGACAATCTGGCCAGAAGAAGCCACATGTACTTGTTTAGCTGATGCTATGTCATGCCAGTGCCAGGGCCTGTGCCAAATGCTGTGCCAGGCCCTGGAAACACAAAGATAAAGGAATGACAACCCTCCCCTGACATGGCCTGGGTGAGTGGGGAGCACAGAAACATGCATCGATGACACATGCATGGTGGGCCATCAGGGTGCTCAGGGAGGGACCCGCAGCCTGGCAAGGGCAGGGAGGTCTTCTTGGGTGCCATGCAGCCTCAGCTTTTGCAGAGGCTGAGCAGGTGTGGGAGAAAAGCATCCAGGACAGGGCCCAGCATGGCACAGGCACCAGGGTGAGAGGCAGCGTGCCTTATGTGTGCGTCAGACAAGGAGGCGCCCGTGTTCCTGGAGTGGTGAGAGGAAGTACAGCCTGTCTTCCCAGGATGCTGGAGAGTTAGGCTGGGCAGGCCCCGCAGGGTCTGCTGCGACAACAAAATACCACAGACCAGGTGGCTTATGCAACAGAGAATTATCTTCTCACGGTTCTGGAGGCTGGAAGTCAGAGATTAAGGTGGTGGCAGGGCTGGTTTCTCCTGAGGCCTCGCTCCCTGGCTTGCAGACAGCTGCTTTCTGTCCTCACATGGTTTTTTTCTGAGCACATGCATCCCTGGTGTGTCTCTCTGTGTCCTAATTTCTTCTTCTTACAGGGACACTGGTCAGTTTGCCCCCACTAATGACCCATTTTAATTTAATTGCCTCCTTAAAGGCCTTCTCCTTAAACACAGTCACATCCTGAGGTGCTTGTGCATAGGGCTCCAACACTTGGATTTTAAGGATACTACTCAGTTTATAAGGGCCTCTGTGTCATTTCAAACTTTATCCAGGGCAGTGAAAATAAATAAATAAATAAATAAATAAATAAATAAATAAATAAATAAATAAATAAATAAAATAACATAACCAGGGCAGTGGCATGCTCACTTTTGTGTTTTCAAAGGAACCACCTGCCTACAGCCAGGTGGTGGCTGTGGCAGGGAGACCAGCCAGGAGGCAATCGGCACGGGCTAAGCCTTTTCTCTTCCTGACCAAATTGATGTTTCTTCAGATCTTACACCACTGACAACTTTTGCTGTTACACTGCCTTCTCTGGGCCCAGGCCTTCATTCTTGTTGTGCCCAGGAACTGGTTGGGGCGTGGAAAGGCCTTTCCCTGATGCCTCTTCACTGCCCACTGTGTAAGGAAGTGTCCCGCCAGGTCCCTGTTCTGACCTGATCTGCTAGCACCTTCCACAAACACCAAAAGAAGCAAACCCTCCCTTTGGGGCTGCGGGGAGGTCAAAACACCTTCCAAGTCACTCAGCTCAACACAAGGACCGAAGGATAGGCCGAGGCTCCTGGAGGCAAGGGGCTGATTGAGAAACAGATCCACAGTCCCCGGCTGCTGGTTAGATTGGCTTCCTCAACCAAGCCAGGGGTTGAAGTTGGGAGCCCGTGGATTTAGGGACTCTGTGACTTTAGACAGGGAGGACATTACATTTCCTTGGTGTGTATTCACATCTAACTGAAACTTAGCACTTCTTTAGGCAAAATACTAAAAACATTGAAAGCACGTTAATAGTTATTGGACCAATTGCTAGCTCTTGCTAGTCTACGTGCTAACGAATCCATTTATCACTATAGCACAAATTTATTCTTCAATATTAACTCTCAAATGGCACAAATACTCTTAAAATACTCTGATCATCAATGTCGATGTAATCCTTTGAAGTCTTTTTTTTTTTTTTAATTCTTTGAAGTCTTATGTATTTTAATTTTATGTAGTTTAGGAATCCTCTTCAGTGTAGAGGTCTGGAGGTTTCACCAGAGTGCCCAAAGGGGCCCTGGTTCAAAAAAGGTCAAAAGCTTCTGCTTAACCAGGTTCACAGATGAGATGAAGGAGACTCCAAAGAGAGGAAACAAAATACCCATTTAACTCTCTGCTAGTGAGACATTCGGGGGGCGAGGAAGGACGTCCGAGAATTTAAGCTGCTCCTGAGCGAGACAGGTAAGGGCTTCAGATCGTAACACACGTAAAGATCACTGTATGTCTCTGATGACAACTGTTCTTTGACTTTTAGTGTCCCTTTGAACAGGAGCCCAGGTCTGAACGCCTCGGCCACTGGTGTAACGCCGACCATCCCAAGGCCTCTGCCCTCAACCTGGGATGTGTTTATGTAAGACCCACCCCCACATGCCCAAGCAGGAGAAGGCCGGAGCGAGGGGCCTGGGCCTGGCTGCAGCGTGTGCCGCCTCTGCTCCCAGCTCACCAGCTGCTGCCGTTGTCACGTATCAAGGGATACCACAGGGTGTGGTGGCCCGGGACGCTGTCACCAGCCCCTGGGGGATGATGAGGCAGGAAGGTGAGGGCGTGTGCCCCTCCCCACCTCCCTGTGGCTGGGCCAACACGTCTGTGTGTCACACATGCAGGGGGCAGCGGGCAGCTCCCGGGCAGGCCCAGTTTCCCGCGTGTCCACCCCACGCGCCGGGGACACAGCTGTGACCCTCGACGGGACGACCCCACTCCCAGCGGCTCCTTCGTTGTTCGGTGCTCTCCGCTCTGGGCTGTTGCCTTTGCTCGGCCCCCTCGAGCCTGCGGCCGTCAGCCCCTTTAATCGGGGCGTCTGCAAAGCACTGCCCTGAAATATGCTTTTCCAGTGCACTTAATGTCTTTCCAATTAAATCCAGATGTGAGAAGCTGAAGGAACAGTTCTCAGGACTGAACAAGATGACATAAATCTTGCAGCTGACAGAGATCCCACTGAGCTCGGTTGGGGAAACTCACAGAGAACTTGTTTGGCTCCGAAAGGCGGCTGGGTATAAAGACAGATGTGTACGCTCGGAGTCCAAAAAATATGCTGAGAGAGAAAACGCTCTCCCAACCCCGTGCCTACGGACAGGGCTGGAGGCATGAGGCAGGTTGGTTTCGCTCCCCCTCCCACCCCCACAGCTAGATCAAAGGAGGTGATTGAAAAGGCTTTGCTAGAAAACAGACCAGCTCAGCGATGCTTCCTGGTCTCCTTAATTGCTCTTCTCAGGGAGAGGAAGGTGGGCACTCCTGACAGACCTTTGCTGGAAGAGAACAAGGGCTGTTTGTGCAGCTGAGGGCTTGGCTTTTATTTTTTTAATTATCAGGTTTTGTACACTTTCCAGAAAGTTCCTTTTAAAAATAGTATACTCTTCCTTCTCTTCTCCAGATGCTAGGAAGTGCAGGTTCAACCCGAACCGTGTCTATTTCAAAGGGACACAAAAACCCAGGGCTGGAGTTCAAGGAGGTTGGTGGCATGCTGCCCAAGGACTGAAGGCTTGGGTTTTCTCTTACCCTCCCAGTAATTTTGTTTTTAAAGCTTGGAAAACAGATTCCACGGAGGGATCAGCTTCTGCAGGATGCAGCGTGGAGAAGGGCAGGCGGGCAGTGGGGGCAAGGAGCGGGGCGCGGGGAGCGAGCCCGGACCGGGGCCAGCGGGGTCCCTGCGACAGGTGCGCGGCGCAGATAGCTTCGCGATGCATCCGGAAGGCTCGCTTTCTAGTTTCAGGTGCACAGGAGAGCAGGGTGGCTTTCTCCCCTCAAGAGCCTCCCCAATTATCAGCTGCTTCCTCTCTCACCCCTGTCCTGCCCCATCAGGACGGCAGCTGGGTGACAGAGGACACAGGAACTCCACACCTGCCGGGGGCAGCTCCCAAGGCCTGGTCAGGGCCACTCCTGGGAGCGAGGCCTGGGTCCGGCCAAACCAGCGCCGGGAGGAGCCTCATCCCCTCTCAGTTGAGACTTTTGGCTTTTTTTTCTGCCACGCATCCCACGTAAAGCCCCGATGGGAGTGCATTTCATTGACAATTTTATGACCCTGACCATTTCCCCCTGTAACCATATCTTTAAAATGACTCCTTGTCTTCAGGTGGGTGAGAGCAGGGCTGTGTTCTTCCCTCTACTTCCTGCTGCTAAAATGTCTCTGCCTCAAACAATGGCACTAAAGTATCAGAAAGTGAGTCCTGGATCACAGAACTGCATGCATAACTTTAACCACTTTTATTTTCCATCTTGAGATAAAAGCCAAAACATGTTTTTTAAATTTATGTTTTACATCTTTAGTTGGGTATTACTTTTCTGAGTGAATTCTAAGTATTGTAAAGATGTCTTCAAAGATAGACAATTTCAACTGGAGAGAAATTAATGCAAATTACAGTGTATCACAGTGACATGCTAATTTATAGCACCGTAAAGGTACAGTTCAAAGCTTGAATGAGCCAGAAACAAGTTGGCAGATTGATGGTTTGCAGTAAGAAAGGTTTAGAAACAATAAAATGTAACCAGGATTTTGGTTTGGAAATGAATTAAAAGGTCCATTTGTTCCAAGTTACTAAGTTTTTAATTTAGATCTGCTGTTAAAACCTAACGCATTTTGTATTTGTGGTTAGTAAATGACTCTAACTCCAGTGTCTTTAAGGAGAAATGGCAAAAGAGCCTGGATAATTTTCAAAGATAAGACTCACAGCTGCAGGTTTCTTAGCAAAAATACAATCTCCGTATCTCACCTTTAAAATGAGAAAAAAGCAGAAATGTAAAAAAAAAAAAATACACTTGTGGTTTTTTTTTTTTTTTTTTTTTTTTTGAGGTTAGTGGTTATTGTAAAAGGGAAAACATATTTCCATGGAGACAAAATTCACCTGTGATAGCACATAAAATACTGTATATTCATAAACCATTGCTGGCAATTATTTACCCCAAACATTTGAATCTGAGCAAGAACATAAAAGCTATCATTGTATATTTTTTCATGATTACATAAGCATGTATTTCCATTTCTTTGCTCAGTATTCTATGCCTAAGGTGCAAATATATTCAGAAAACCTACTCTTTAGATTCTGAATTCTGTCTGGAAAAAATTGAGAGGCACTTGGCTACCCCAACCAAGCTGATGAAAACTGGCACAGGGGCTTGTCATAGCCTTGGTGCTTTGAGGCCTGAGTAGATAAACCAGTTTGAAAATGGATAGCTCTTTTTAGAAATCAGAAGAATTTTTTTCTTTTAAGAAGCAATGAATTCTTGGAGTAGATAGATTTTTTTCATCTTATACCAATAAGAAATATAAACTCTCGTATGGTAACACAAATAACACATCTTTCTAAAAGACAGAGCTACTGGTTAGGCATGTAGCCTTTTTTTGTTGTTGTTCTTTTTTTCTTTTTTTAGCAGGCAATAATCCTAAATGTGATAGAACAGCCAGGTCTCTCTCTTCCCATTGGGGTGTAAGTCCTCTGAATGGATGACATCCCTAGCAGGCACTCTGTTCTAGAGGTAGGGCTCTGTGCCTTCAATCAGGATACATGTTTGCAGAGCCAGAAAATAAATGGGCACTTCCATTAAAAAGCTGTTTTCTTTTTAGATGAGACCATCTGATTCTAAATACATTTCTTAGGAAAAGAAACCCAGAATATTAGATTATTTAAGAATTAGTTACCCTTAATAAATAAGTTATCTATAAAGCAGAGGTTATTGAATTTGTTTCTCAATAGAGCAAGCTATAAAATAGGAATTCTGTTCACCAGTCCAAATTAGCAGCTACAGATTCAGCACTATAGGCTGCATGTTAGTTTTAAAAATGCCACACATTCATAAACTTGCATTTTACTGCACATGCCGAAACATTAAACAGTAACTGTGATATAACACCCGCTGGACAAATTTAAAATTTGCAGGACCCTAAAGAATAATATTTCATCCTGGATTATCTGGTTGCCTATTTCATTTGTAGACACGACCTCGTTAAAAAAAAAATGTTCAGTGGATGTACCTTCAACTCACATGTTAATTTATGCTTTAAAAAAAAAAACAAAAAACAACCCTTTCACTGCCCCCACTCTTTCATTCCTCTCCCATCTTCCTCTGGCAACCACTAACCCGTTCTCTGTATCAATGAGTTAGTTCTGTTTTTGGTGTCCTGTTTTTTGTTTGTTGTTGTTTTTTGTTTGTTTTAAGATTCCTCATATACATGATATCATACAGTATTTGTCTTTCTCTTTCTAATTTATTTCACTTAGCACAATGCCCTCAACTTTCATACACGTTGTTGCAAATGGTAGGATTTCCTTTTTTTTAAATGGCTGATAATATTCTATTGTGTATATATGCCACATTTCCTTTATCTATTCATCCACCGATGGATACTTAAGTTGTTTCCAGGTCTTGGCAATTGTAAATAATGCTGCAATGAACATGCGGGTGCGGGTATCTTTTCAAAATAGTGATGTTGTTTCCTTTGGATAAATACCAAGAAGTCCAATTGCTGGATCATAGTTCTATTTTTCATTTTTTGAGGAATTCTCCACACTGTTTTCCACAGTGGCTGCCCCCATTTACATTCCCACCAATAGTGCACGAGGGTTCCCTCTTCTCCTTATGCTTTCCATTTATCCTTTTTGATAGTGTATCACCATAAAATGGATTTAAAAGACTTCTTACTGAGATGCTGGGTGGCTCAGTGATTAAGCATCTGCCTTCAGCTCAGGGCATGGTCCTGGGGTCCGGGGATTGAGTCCCACATTGGGCTCCTTGCGGGGAGCCAGCTTCTCCCTCTGCCTGTGTCTCTGCCTTTCTGTATCTCTCATGAATAAATAAATAATTAAAAAAATAATAAATAAATAAAAGACTTCTTCCTGTGATTTCTGTTTGTACCTGTATTGAGGGATATTTTTCTAAACCCCAACTCAATGGCAGCAACAGAGAAAGAAAGTGAAGACTAAGAGCCACAGGAATGGGGACCTGGGTCACTTTGTGCCAATAGTACCTGCCAATCATTTCCCCAGCTGCTCCCTTCTTCATGACTAACGCAATAACAGTCCATGATGACATCTTCCATTTGAATGGCATTTAACCCTTGATTATTTTTAAAGAGAGAAGACAAGAGTATGAGACGGGGAAAGGACTAATGGGGAAGTCTTTTCAAAGGCAACTCAATATCAACTCAGCTTACTGAGCTATAGAAGTTCTTAACGTACAGCCTATAGATATATATTAATCCACAAACACCACTTCAGTGACTGCAGCAAAGCCAGCAGTGAGACTCTGCTCCCCAGGAGACAGTGACACTGCGTGAGAACTGCAAACCGTGCAGGTCTGTGATCGTCAGCACTGATAGGTACTGTTGTCAGGGAGGACTGAGTCCTTCCCAGGCTAGAAGAGGAGGGGTGTTGGCGGTTCTTCCGAGCCAGCTCATGCTTAGACATAGGATTCAGCCTCAACTGGAGATGGAAATATTTAGCCAGGTCATCCTACTCCGTGTTTGCAGCATGACACTGGAATTCTCTCATGTGCAAACCCACCATAACATGCCTTGCTGAAGGCAAAGGGCCACGTGGATCCCATCTCCTTGTACAAAGGCACAGGTCATGAAGCCCACTGCCTGTTCTGTTCGGGCTGGGTCTGGGACTCGCTGCTATCTGATGGTGGGGAAGTTTCATCACGTAAAGGTTCAGAAAAGAGAGGTAGCCTGATTTGGAGAACTTCACAGCTTTGGTGTCAAGTCAAACCACTACTCTCTCAGGGGCTGTGTGACTAGGGTTAGAGGGCCCAGGAGCCGGGACCACAGGCCAGACGGCAGAGGTCATCATGCCCATGCGGCTCACTCCAGCCACAGTAGACACTGCAGTCTCTTACCAGATCTTCCTTGATCTGGAAATCTGCCCAGCGGTTGTGGGACAGCCACAGTTCAGCGCAGGCCAGGATAGCCCAAACCGGGAATGGGCAACAGTCCTCACAGCTCCCAGAGACAGGCCAGGGGGTGCTGCTCTGTGCCTTTGCTTACACTACTCTCTGCTTAGAGGGCCCTTCCCACCTGTCTTTACCAGGAAAACCTACTACTTATTATTTAAGATTCAGCTAAGCTGTCATTTCCTCCCTAAATGCTCCCCAAATTCCCTGAGAGTGCCTTGTTCTGCCTTTTGTACTTCCAGAAAGCTTTGCCCATATCTCTACTATAGATTTTTATCACATCAATGATATATGAGACTACATGCCTCAGTACCCCCACAAGGCCATGAACTACTCAAGGTCAGGGGGTATGCTGTATTTCTCTCTCTAGCCCTAACACAAACACAAAGTATATAAGATATTCAATAATGATGATGGATGGATGGATGGATGGATGGATGTCTGAAGTTTCAGCTAAATCAAAGTTCATTGGCTATTTTTAGGCTAAGAAGGTGGGTTCAATGTCTAGGAGCAAGTCAGAAAGGAATCCACGTATTGACACATATCGGTTGCAAAGATGCCTCTCTCCAGTGGGCAGATCAGGCTCGGCAGTAAAACAAATACTCTTACAATATTCAGATCTGCAAGTAGCATGCATTTCAGCCTGGTTGCCATGGAGCATTGTTGAATTAAATGTTAAGCAGGGCATAATTACTGCATGAGATTAGGCACAAAAGGGCAATCTAAAATATACAGTGTGGTCTATTTAAAACAGATCCCAGTTGGTGATATAGAGGGCTTTAAATAGGACCTATTTAAAATAGGTGAGCCTGAATTAATCCAGGGTAAGAAATGGAACCTCTCATCTTGCATTACACAGAGAAAGAATAACGGAAATCTGCCCAGAGTTATCAATCATTCATTCCGTCAGGCATCTTTTGAATCATCCTACATGCACAACATGGCCTCTGCTTCACGAAGGGCATAAAGAAATAGGAAATGTGCACAAGAAAGAGGAAGAATTTGTCAGGTGGGAGTGAGAGGGAGTAGGAGGGGATGGGACCACACAGCCTAGAGGCCAGGTAGGAAAGAGCATGGGGCCCACAGCTGGAGGTCTTGGCACTTTCCATTTCAATGCACCTCACCAGATCTTCTTTCTCTTCCTGCTACTCACCCATGGGTCACCTGGGCTGATACAATCCCATATTCTTAGAGCCACTGATATTTTCTTTCTGACAACAGCTACACTTTTCAAATATGGATAATTTATGCACACATTTGGACATCTATTCAAAAATGGAAAACAGTACAGAGGCTGCCAAATTCAGATCCGAAGAGTTATTACAGAATAATTTAATTTTGTAGTGAATCATATACAGTGTTATTGAAAACCACATTTATCAAAGGAAACCAAGGTCCTTTTATGTTTGTTTGCAAATCTTTGATTCTCTGATTTAATAAATGTATTGAGATTGGAACTTTTTAATTTCTTTCTTTCTCTTTCTTTCTTTCTTTCTTCTTTCTTTCTTTCTTCTTTCTTTTCTTTTTTTCTTTCTTCTTTCTTTTTTCTAGTCCTGACATCTTTCTTTAATTTGCACAGGGCACTCTTTGAAATGCTATGATTTTTCCTCATGGGTACATTTTGTCTATGAATTAAGATTTTCTTCATGATTCCATCTGGCTTTTTCTTGCTAATCAAGGGCACTGAAATATTGTGCAGTCAGATATCTGTTTTTCCAGGGGAAAGGGCAAGAATATTGAGGCCCAAATCAAGTTTAAAAATATACAGAAAGAAATCTCAAGAACGACAACAACAACAAAAAACAAAACTTCCCTTTTTATATTATCATCTAAATGCCAGTGAATCATTCAATAGACTGTAGGTTGGTGTCTGGGCAGGGCCCTTGGAGGCTGCAGGGCCCTCCCAGGGAGCTGATTCTGAGGAAGGAGGAGGGCGGGCCGGGACCCCAGGCAGCTCCCACAGCCCCAGGCAATGACACGTGTGGTTGGGTCTTCAGCTCAAATGAACCATTCATGCTTAGGCACCCTCTCATATTTCCATTTGTAATGTTGTCATAAAGGAATTTCATTTTCTACTTTCCAGACTAATGATTTGGTACAAAAAGATATGCTGCTAAAATAAGAGGATGGGGGAGGGAAAGAATTCTGGAGACATTGTGAATCAGCAATGCAATAGGCCGAGGAAACTATGCCGGGACTTTGATTCCCCGCGTCCCTAGGACTCTGAGGTTTTGTTTGCAACTTATTCAATCTGAGCTTTAAATACCCCTCTTGCTTTTTCTCTTTGGTGTAACATTTGTTTGACTTTCTTTTCTATGGAGATATCCTTATTTTGTTGTTTTAATTTATAGGATTTCCACTAGGATAGGCATGATGTGCAAGGTACTGAACAAGGTAACATGGGGAACAGGTTAATATGGGTGCTGACCAAGCAGACTGCCACTCTGGGTGGGGGCAGGGTCTGAGACACCCCTGCTATACTGATTCCTTTAGTGGCTGGGTCTTGGGGAGATGAGACAAAGGGGGTCTCAAAGAGGGGCCTAGGCAGCCACGGGGTTGGCAGAGGGTTTACAGCTCTAGGCCATGGCTCTTTATCAACAGGTATGGAAGTATTTCAATATTTTAACAACCAGTATGGGCATAGTAGAGCATACTAACATGGATCTGATGAACATCATCCCCATTAAGATCTATCCTTAAATTTCCTTCCCAGAAACCTCACAGTCAGAACTACGATTTAATTAAAATTCTCAGCTTTACTTCCATAAAATAAAATTGGCCCTAGCACTGACTTGGAATTTTGCTTTTCACAATAACAGTTTTCCTCATTAGACAATTCGGCTTCAGAGTAGTAATATATCTGAATCTCATGGTTTCTACTCTGATCCCAATTCAATATTCTAAGATACTCAGGAATATTTACTTTTATTCCTGCTTTCATTTTAATGTACAAATATCTTCTTACTTTATCATTCTTTGGACTTAAGCCTGTCTAGTAAGTTTATAGAAACAAGAAAGAGAGAAAAAAAGAGCCTGCAGTTTCATTAACAGTTGCCAGACATTCTTTCCCAATACTTGTCAAGCAAAACTCAAGGGAAAATGTTAAACAATTGAGAAGAAAATTATACCCCCTGAAAAGTAGCTATAGAATGTTCTTTAAAAAAAAAAAAAAAAAAAAAAAAAACTTTACTAACTTGAATATTATCTGTAACTGTAAAAATGTTGGCTCATTCTGAACGCCTTTTACAAAGATATAAGAAAGTTAGTTCTTGTTACATGAACCTTATTCTCATCGTGTGTATTCTCAAAAAGGGAAACCAGAATTTTATCCTGCTATATTCAGAAACGAAGTGCTGTAAACCAAGCTCTGAATACAGAAAGAACAGGAGGAAGTTGATGCTGGTCAGTGGGTGGATGGCATTGAAGAAGGGCAATAACACTTGACATTAATTATACATCGTCCCACCCGGTTCTAGTCAGGGTATTTGCCAAGAAGCTCTTACATTCCTGCGGCCGGGGAACAGGGCCACACTAGAGTTTCATGGAAAACAACAGTGCATTATAAAACATTTTAATCACTCCAGCTCCCTGCAATGACTAAATAATCTAACAAAAATTTTCATTGAATGGAAGCCTACACTTTTGTCAAAGGAATCAAATTTTGAGTTACAGTTTTTTTTTAAAGAAGTTTCCTATGTTCATTTTTCTCTCATGACTAATGACTGCTGATTTAATATTAACTTGCTAAGGCTTTTATGCTACAAAGATAGATGCAAAGACATAGGTGTGCCTGGGTGAATCAGTTGGTTAAACGTCTGCCTTCACTCAGGTCATGATTCCAGGGTCCTGGGATGGAAGGAGCCCCGAATCAGGCTTCCTGCTCAGCAGGGAGGCTGCTTGTCTCTCTCTCTATGCTCTCTCTTGCTCTCACTCTCCCTCAAGTAAACAAATAAAATTAAAAAAAAGAAAGATAGATAGATACAAAGACATAATTTGTACACACACACTAAAACCATACAAAGGATGCTCTTATTTCGAGAATGCATAGTCACAGAAGAGAAGCAGAGCTTCTCCTCATCTAGCATGAAAAAACTTAATTCCCAACAAATACCAAGCATATGGGCCATTTCAAATCAGATTTATTATTATATATATGAAAGAGCCATATTTTTCACTCTATAAAGAGAGGAACTTTAGAGAATACGTTTTCCATATAGCATCAGTAATCTTTAAATCCATCCTAAGAGCCATCTGAATGTCCAGGGTTTTTTCAAGGAGTGACTTTAAATAGTTGAGAGGCATTCTGGTTTCTGGAGCTGCATTTTTATCCTCTCCCTGTCAGGAAGTGGGGCCTCCTACATGAAGTCTGTTCTCATTAAGATGATCCCCACGCCCACCCCCAGACACCTCAAACTGTGGCCCTAGTATGTGCATAGCTCCCACTGAAATAAAAGCCAATCCTCAGACTCAAGCAGCTTTGCCCTCAGATATTACCACGTCCCACACAGGCTGCTGTCATTACACCCACACCGTTGTCACAACACCCAACGGGCTGTTACTAAGGGCTCTGGTATGCTGCCGAATATATGCATTAAACAGGAATTTCAAAACATATTTCAGGAATACTTGGTCCTTGGCTCCATATCTTCACTTGCTCAATGTGGCCACTGTCTCTGGAGGAGCGTGGCCTGCTGGGACTCTGGAAGCCTCTTGGGCCCCAGCCCCAGCCGTGAACACACAATAGAAGTTAGAGGAATGCTGCCGGAGGAATCTAGGCCAGTGCTGAATTGGACTGTTCTCCTTCTATTAGACCATTTGTACAGGTCAGCACATCTCACCTCACCCTCATCCTCTGCTCAGCAGTGGCTGCCAACCCAAGCTCAAACTCAATTCCAGTTTTACATCCTTATCTTTCTAAGATTGTCCTTCTCCTAGTCAGAGGTACCAGACGAGCTGAATGGCTGGCAGACATACCCCCTACTCTACCTTGATGCCGTGGATGCTTGTCTCCATGTTGAACCAAGCAAGAACTTGAAGAAAAAGGGCATTGTTGTTATTGTTTTGATTGAGGTGGCTTGGAAAGGTTCGTCTGTTCCAAGTTAGAAAAGAGACATGATTTGATAGCACAAATGACTAAATCAATATTTAAGGGCTTTAATTCTTGTTGAGCATGTATGCTAAATTACTACAGGGGATGAGAGAAGTTTTGAACAAGTTTAAACACATTTGATGATATTTAGCTCAAGAACTGTTTTATCTTCCTTAAAAATTGACAAGAGTACATCAACAGTGGTAAAGGACAGCTAAATAGTCATTACAAAGGGCTTTTGAGGAACATGGTTAAGGGAGAGGAATGATTTCTGTCCTCTGCTAAGGTTTCAGTACTCTTAGATTCATAGTCTTCTAGACTTGAGGCATCCTGTGATATATATATATATATACACACTCTTGTTGCTTTGTGAGTGTGTGTGTATATGTGCGTGTGTGGGGGGTGGTCCTAGCTTCAGTGATGACAAAAGCATCAGTTGCTTCTAGGATGAAAGCCATGATTATTTCATGTCCTACTCTGTCCATAGCTTTCTTTTCACCTTCTTCACACTGATGTCATCAGGAGGTCTAAGATTGTCCTATAAACGATCCTATAAGATCCTATAAGATAGTCCCATACTTAGGGTATGTTTGTTGCATCCCACCGATTTCCAATATGCTTCTGAGAGGGACTCATTCTTAATGGTTTAGCTGCTGATGGTAGAATCAGCTTTGGACTGGGAGTCTGGAGCTTAGTTTTTGGGGTGCACCTTATCCCCTCTTCCCCAACTCTTTTCATTCTTTCAGTTGAAGGAATCACTGAGTAACTGTGTGCCAGGTTCTTTGGTACATAGTAAGAGATTTATGTGGGCTATGGAGTCAGACTGACCTGGCCTGGGATCTGGCTAAGACTCTTTGGAGAAATGGTTTCACTTCTTTGAGTCTCAGTGTCTTCGAGGAGTTTCCTCAAATGAGATCATGCACACAAAGTATTGACCGCAGTGCCTGGCACAGAGGAGATGTATCACACACAGCAGCTCTCAGGCTTACACAGCTGTATACGACAGACCACAAGCAGCTCACGGGCTGGTGGGGAAGGACAACTATAAAAAGACCATTTTAATACTTCTGATAAATGCTAGTTTTGAAGGAGTAATACTTAGCCTAAGTAAGCAATTAGGTGGAAGGTGAGGCTCAGAGGAGGAACACGGGAACTGATACCTGAGCCAGATCTAACTGGATAAATAGGGGAAGATATCCTCTCATCAGTTTTGGAGAAAATCAGAAACCCTGTAAAATCATAATTAATTTGGCAAACATGGGGTGCCTACACATGATTTCTTCTGTGGATTTGCAAATGCATCCGTATGCTAGGGAGAGGATGCCACTTACATCATGTCATACTGGTGGCAGCCAGAGAGGTGAACAGATAGCGTAAGCATGGCAGCGAGTGGGAGGAGGATGGAGACTGTGTAGGAGGGGAGAATGAGGTGGGAGAAGCAGCAGTGAGGTAGGGACCCAGCCGCAGGCTTTCACCCATCTGTGGAATGCAGGGGAACGCTTAAACTTGGAGCCTGCAGGGATGGAACTGGACCAGTCCCCTGGAACTGCACACTTGGGTCTCTGCCGAGCCACAGTGCCACACCGAGAGTTCAGCGCCATTAGTCCCGGCAGCTCTGCTCCCACCCTTCCCCTTGGTCAATCCAACTTCACTGCTTCTTTGTCTGGTCTGATTACCTAACCTGAGCCTGTCACTTCACCTCCTGTCAATCTTTTCAACCACTACCACCCCCTCTCACTTACAATGTTTTTTTGGTCCACATCTGTTAATAAATCACAACAACTTTCAACTTAAAAATATGTAAGATATTTTTTTTATTCTTCTGGCATCTATGACTTCAAGTATCACTTGTGATATGCCAAAATGTTAAGTGTTCTTAGTCAACTTAAAGTCTTTATGATACCTCATATTTAAAAGAATGCAACTTATCTGAATGCTTTTGGAATGTACACAATCGATCTGATGGTTAATAAAGACTATGTCAGGGGTGCCTGGCTGGCTCAGTTATTAAAGCATGTGATTCTTGATCTTGGGGTCAAGCCCCACATTGGGCATTAAAGCTCAGTTAAAAATAAATAGAGATTTTAAAATAAAGTTTAAAAAAAAAAAGACTATGGCATTCCAGAGCACATAGCCAATGATGGTGAAGAAACTTCTCTGAAGACTGTTTACACAATAGATAATTAACTTGAAGGTAGTCATAGGAGGAGGCAATGAGAAGCCTCCTTTTTCTTCCTTCTGGTTTGCCTCTCTGCTTGCTTTTCTGCCTACCTACCAGCATTTGCTGAGCCAAAATGGAAAAGCGGGTCTAACAGGGGCAGTTTGGACTCCTTACTATGTGATCATGGGCAAGTGAAACAGATGTTACGACACTTGCTAGACAGTGATAAGACTAATATGGTCAGTTTTATCTTACTTTGTACCTTATCGAAGCAATATGCTGGCTTTTGAAAATGATAATGGCACATAGATCTTTACGTGTGACAGTGCACATGAGCTAGGTTTTTACTGGTTCATTTGTACTCTTTCCTGACTTGCTTTGAATGAGCGAGATGCAAATAAAAAATGGCTTTTATAACAATGTTATCCAGAAAAATTGTATTCCTCATATCTATTTCATTTCACATCTGCCAGTTCCAAAGAGTAAATACACTTTATGCATGAATTTCTGAGTACTTGATCGTAAAGGATATTGCTTCGTAAGAAAGACTGTAGAAAAATAAATCACTGTAATTCTGTAAGCTGATGACACAAAACAAATGTTCACAGTTCAGGTTTCTGAGTCTTTCTAAGTGGTCAAGGCCTTAGTGTGATACTCTTCCCATGACTTTGGTACAAGTTTATTTATTGATGTGCAATCCAAGATTCAGAACCCTGACTTTTATGGGAAGCATGTTCAGGACAAGGAGTTGAAGTACCTACTCCATTTGTGAAGGACTTTCAAGAAGGTCATTTCCTTTGGTTCTGATTTATCCCATATCTGGGGTGGATAAAAGTTTGATTTTTGCAAAATGACTTCTGATCCGTGAGCGGCTGCAGGGAACATTTGTGAGCAAGAGCAAGATGAGGAAAGTACCTTACATCTCATGGAATTGGTTTGGAATAGTTTCATTTTAACCTTCCTAGCAGGTTCCCTAACCTTGTATGTGCACTCAAGAGGAAGTGGCGGGTCGGCGCCCGTGAAATCAAGACTTTACAATGGTGTATCAAGAGCCTTCCCACCAAAGGCCAGATTTGTTAGGAAACATCTCTATTCCATCTTTTTTTTTTTTTTTTTTTTTTTTTTTTTAAGTAGTCTGGGGTTTTGAGCAACACTTTCCAAGTCGCCTGAAAATCTGTAGTGATTTCTAGCTTTTGAATGAAACTTTTCTGGGGTATTGCCTGAAGCAGAGAGCCCTGGTTTGGTTTGGTTTTGTTTTGTTTTTTTCACACAAGAAACATGCTGGCAGACAGACCATGCAGAACCCTGATTCAAGAGGCTACTCAATCTTCTAAGCTCACACCGAGCTGTAAAGCTAGTTCTCAGACGTCTCCATTTTCTCTCTGAATCCTTTCTGAATGAAGGTTCTTGCGGCTGCTTACTATTCTTTTAGAGGGCGACACCCATTCTCTATTCTCCTTCACTTTGAATATCATTTTTCAAGCTTTCTGGGAAGCGCTGTTACACTTCTATGAAGAGACTCCAACTGCCAATCTTGAAATATTCTTTGAAACCAGTAACACCAGGTGCTCTGTTTGAGAAGGAGAGGAGGCAGCTCCATATAACATACAATACAACATTTGTTCGCAGGCAGCATTGGATTTACACACACACACACACACACACAACTGCAGCCTAAAGAACTCAGTGTTTCTCTTGAAACACTCTGGTGGTTCAGGAAATGCAAGGAAACTTTCAAAAACAAAGCATTTTAAAAAATAGAAACAGAAGAATCAAAGGAAACACCGGAAAAAGAATCCGAGTCGAATATGGCTTGTAATAACATGCTTAACAGACCAGAAGTTGGGAAGTTAGATGAAGTTATATCATCAACCTGCAAGTAAGAATGAACTCTTTCAGAATGATAAAAGATCTACTCTTTGTAAGCCATTTCAGAGGGGGTGGATTTGTTTTTGTGATATCATTTTAGGAAGATACAGCTAAAATGAGGTCATTGCCCACTGGAAGACGCCACTGCTTTCTCAGCATAATTTATGTATGGAACCAAAGCCAATGGAAGAAGAATAAACATCAACATGATGTTTTCTACTCTTGCCAAGAAACTGTTCGTTGTCCTTTTGAATTTTTATTTTATTTTATGCTCTCTAAAGAGCAGAGATCTGCAAAGGAGGAAATTCAGGTGGCAGAGACCACCCCTATCCCCAGCCCACACTCACTGACAGCCTGGGTCTGACCCTTCTAGTTTCCACATCTGACTCGAACAGTGTGGCCAAACAGGCCTGGGCTATCCTGTCCAATGGTCAACAGTTTATAATGCGATAAACATTTCAAATCTTTTTGGAAGCATACTGATGTTTTCCAGCATGTATAGTAATGTTTTATTAAATATTTAAATGGATCTTTTTTAAAAAACCATAGTTCCTTTATGCTATTTTAGAATATAGCCCATCTTCCTTATTTAGTTTCTGTGTTTAGTAAGAATGTGTTTGGCCAGAAAATGGTATTAGGGTGACCCATTTTTTTTAATTTCTTAATTATTTCTCCAAAATAATTATCTCTTTTAAACCAAGCATGGGTAGCTGCATGCATTTTTTGAGACAAGTGATTAACTTCCTTTCTTGCTTTCAGAGGACAATGTTTTAAAATCCCCCTTCTCCTAACCTTTCACAGGTATGACTGCTTTGGATTTGTTGTGACAGATATTGGACACCAATAGTCCTATATGTCCATCATAACCCTTGCCTCATCGTAATCTGTTACATGTGTACACACAGGTACATGCATCACTTAATTACACCACAGTGGAACTTAACATGCCCTTTTGTATCTTTATTGCTATTTTCTTACTCCTGCCTCTCAAGGCAGTGTGTGCTAGGTAGGGTTGGGCCCAAAGGCTCTCCCGTTAATCTCCTGAGTAATTCAGCAAACTCTAGGGAAACATTCTTGCATTGTAGAGTGGCGTACCTGTAGATCTCCCAAACCTGAATGGTGATCCATAAATTACATTACTTTAAACCAAAACACCATGGTGTGTTCCCATAACTGTTTTTCTGGGTTTCAGGTTCATGAAGTTATCCAATCATCTTTACTATTTCTATGTTCTGTTCGTTTTAATGTGGCTAAAAAGTGTGAGCCCTTCCTTCTTGACACTGGAGTTCTAGGCCTTTAAAGGCATAAATTTGCCAGCTATCTATCCCAAGTCTTTGCAATAAAATGCCTCCAGAGTAGAGGTGAAAGGGCTCCAGCAGCGCCTTTCTACCGTCTGGCTTATTAGCGAGGAGGAAGGGCTTCTACATAGGATGAAAGAAATAATCCAGGAAGGAAGCCAGGAAGAAAAGGGGGTGGAGGGAAAGTTAAGACCATGTCAAGAGGTTGGCAAATGGAAGAATGCAACACGGAAGAGAAGAATAGAGAAGTCACTCTGATAAACCTCACCATTCATCCTTGAAAGCCTATTTCACAGGCTTCTTCTCCATGGAGCCACCCCTGCTTTCCCACACACACCCCATTCTCCCACCACTACAATCCAGAACGTTTTTTCTGTATCTCCTTTATAGTCCTCACCAATGTCTATTTTGTGTTACAGGTATTTGTGTGATCTTCTGTAAGCCCTTCATTCATTCAACATATAACAATCACTAAGCACCTTCCTTGATGGCAGGTACTTTGCTAGATGGCAGGGATACGAAGATGATTGGGATATGATCCCTGGCCTCAGAAGGCTCACAATCTTAGTCTAGCCCTTACCTATAGCACCAGGTCCAACCTCTGCCATTCCTGCCATCTTGTTCCTGGGTCATTTCTCTGTCAATGTTCTTTCTCTCCTTCCCTTTGTTTCTCTTTTGAGGTTCAGGCACAAACTCCTCGAGGAGTTTTTCCTGAACTGCCAGGCTGAGTTCCCAGACCATATGTACACTTTTCTTTTAGCATTTCTCATAAATTGAAGCTTTCTCTTTGCAAATCTATCTCCACCAGTACAATCAGGGCAGGAACCCTGCCTTCTAATCTTTGATTCTCCAGGCTCAAGCCTGTTTCATAGTAGATACCCATTAAATATTAGCGGAATAAGTAACTGATTAGCTTCCCCTAATATTCCTCTTAGGTGAGTTGGGAAAGATATCATTTATCCCTTTGATAGGAAGGGATGGTGCAATTGACTGAGCGTTGTGCTCCCACCATCCCAAAACTGCTATGTTGAAGCCTAATCCCTACTGTGATATTACTTGGAAGTGGGGCCTTTGAAAGGTGATTAGGTCATGAGGGTAGAGCCCTCATGAATGGGATTAGTGCCCTTACAGGAAGAAACACAAAAGAAAGACTCTCTTTCTCTGCCAAGTGAGGACACAGAAAGAAGATGGCCATTTGCAAACCAGAAAGGAAGCCCTCACTGATGTAGACCATGCTGGTACCCTGATCTCGGACTTTCACTTTTCAGTTTTTCTCCCCTTTACCCTCAACCCTAATTGTCTTTAATATCCCTAAATCAGGACTCTCTAATGTCATTTTAGGGTGAGCTCCATTTTCCAGGGTTTTCTATATCTCTTGCTTTTTGCCAATATCAATTATCTGATGTTTAATTTTCTCAGATTTTAACGACTGATTCTTGTCATTGTGGTGAAAGAAAGGAAAGAAAGAGAGAAGGCAGGCAAGCAGACAGGAAGAAAGAAATTCAAGCTAAGATGGGCTAGCACTCTTACAATATTTATATTTTAATAGTATCCTTAATGTCTAAATGCAAAGTAGAGCAACAGGTAATACATGTATGATTTGGAACATTTCAGGACAGGACCAGTGGCAGAGAGATTTTCAGATTAGGGGAGCTTGCTTCAAACTTACGCATTATTACATCCCTATATTGGTTAAGCTAAAGGCTAAGTCTGCTAACAAAGTTAGCAAAGTCCCAGAGTTGAGATGCAAGAAGGGAATGAATGCAGAGTGGATTTGTCTTTAATCAGCATGTGGTATGATAGGACAGGGTGGTGGTGTACCAGAACTGGGTGGGGAAGGACAGATCTGTCAAAACATGAGAAGAAAAACTGATGTGCTAAGAAGAGATGACACTGGGTTTAAAATAAAGCTCCATAAAAAGCTACACAGTTAGGTAACACCCAATCAAAACAGTGCTGCTAATGGACTAATTATTAGCATGGAGATAGAACTGGTATAGGGAAGATAGGAGTGAGGAGGGTATACTGAAGGTAAATAAAAGTTAACTTTACATTAAAGCATACATCAGGCACAATTAAAGAAAATGTCTTTGCTTATTCTTCAGTAAAATGTCTTTTTTTCCCCATGTACTTAGCTACAAGGTGCTATTAGAAAGATCAATAAAAAAATACAGATAGATAAATTAGGGAATAATTACTCAAAATATAAAATAATTACTGATTTTATAAAAAGAATCCTCCTTGAGCTTTTCTTAAGTGCCAGATAAAATATGATTCGAGTTATCAAAGATCGTTTCTTAAAATGTATAGTACAAGCTTTTAAGAATTCCATTTCATAAGGTAAGGCCAGCCCATGTAATAGGGAGTTAAAGCAGTTGATTTAGTTTGGCATAAAAAAACAAAACAAAACAAAACAAAAAAAAACAAGAAACATACACTGCTAATAGATAAAGGAGATAGGAAAACGCTACCCACCTTCAGCTGTCATAAGGGGTCATTTTATATGCTGTGTCTGTAAGCTCCTGTTTCACGAAGAAGGCTTCATTAAGTAGAGCAACAGTCAATAAAAATGAGTTTTATTAAAAAGAACTGATGTAATTAAAGGTATTAGTGAAAACTAGCCCAGTTATGAAGGGGAAATGACTCAGCAGCATGTCTAAGAAATGAAACAATATACTATAGAATCTTCTCCCAATTTAACTTATTGCAGAAAAAAAATGTGATACTCTACATAACTCGTAACAGCCAAGGTGAATGCCAGTGTGATGGAGGAAGATGTCCTCACATAAAACGGTTGTTCTTCGAACAGTAGTGAATTATAGTATTGACGATGTTCACAGACCAAGAAATCTGGTTGTGAGGAGAGTAAGCAAGCCCCCGCATGACTCAGACTGACACAGCTTAAGGGTAGAAGTGATTTTCATTAATACTGTTCTGTATGTTAAAATCGAAATGAGACTATTTCGTCTCTGGAATATTTAAAGCTGCATACTGGGGAAAACAGATTTAAGACTCACTGAGAATGCCAGATCAAATGATATTTCTAAGAAAAAAAAAGGGAGGAGGGAAGCTAGTCAAATGATGGAACATCCAACACATCAAAGGGCAGCAGAGTGGCTGTGCAATATGGTTTTTAAAAAGAATCATCCTATCCAAGTTTTTGTGGTCTTAGTCACATGGTTTGAATATGGAGCAAAAATCCACATGCTGCAAGACCAAGTAATATATATGCTGGGCATTTTTGCAGAGCTCAGAATGTATGGAAACACATAGGAGCCAGAGGCATTGTGTGAGTAACCAGCACCTTCTCCCCCGAGGGAGCCCCTAGCTTAGTGTGATCTGAACACTGCCCTGAAAGACAGAGAAACCGCCGGAGGCCTGGATTTGCCAGTGATGCCATATGACAAGCCACTGCCTAGTCTAACACCTTCTACTATAACACCATCAAAAGGATTAAGTGCTTACTGGCTAAAAAATAAAATTAAAAGGTGGATCAGAAGATGCTCCAAGCAGCGGAAAGCTTAATGCAGGGTTCTCCTAGTTGCCTCACCCTCACACCAAAGGGGAGTATAAAAGAGGAGTATTGTGAGAAGAAGGGGATGGAAGAAGTTTGGAAATTTCCAGTTTCAAAAATAATAAACAGCTCATAATAAGATCAGTTACAAATGGATGGCACTTTCCAAATTAGGCTGGAACATTTTCATATGGTCTGTGATCCACACCACCTTTCTTGTCTACTCCAGAGAGTTGCTAGGACAATCAAATGAAATGTTGCCTGTAAGAGTGATTTATAGGAACTATAAACCCTTTAATAATTTATTGTGGTATGTGGTCTGAATGGTTAAGAAACAAAACTAAACACCTCAAGAAGCTTGAAGAGGAATATCTGAAGTGGTTAGGCCTTTATCATGTCCCTGGGGTCTGCAGGCCCTTTCTTCTTGAAATGTCTGCCTCTGCACCAGAACTGCATCGTTGAGGGCAGTAAAAGAGAGGCTGTCTAATAGGAGATAAATAAAAGTTGGGTGACCAAGTTCAGGGGTGATTTTATGATCTAATTGCTGTCAGCCTTTCATGATATGCAAGCAGAAAACATTAGAAAAGTTTTGGTGAACTTGAAACTTTTAAGTTTACCTTATTTAAAGCTCTTTCTACTCACAAACTGCTGCTCTATTAACAAGTGAAAGCAGAAACAAAACCACCACTTTCTATCCCTGAGTATGGCTCAGGATCAGTGTTTCCTAACTGCTCAATTTGTCACTCCTCAGGCAGAGGAGGTGTGTTCTGTTTATCTCCCATTTTAATGGGTATGTCTTGGGGAGAGAAGAGAAAAAATAGGCTGGTTTGAACTAAAATTAATCATGCCTTTTGATACTTATAAAGCTAATTTCTATCCAACCTTCCAATAAAGGGTAGTTTATATGCCAAAGTATCATGAAAGGCTACATTTAAAAATTGATCAGTCTCAGGATGCCTGGGTGGCTCAGTTGGTTAAGTGGCTGACTCTTGATTTAGGTTCAGGTCATGATCTTAAGGTCCTAAGATCAAGCCCCACAATGGGCTCCTTACTCTACAGGGCGTCTGCTTGAGATTCTTTCCCTCTCCTTCTCCCTCCCTCTGCTTATGTGCTCTCTCTCTCAAATAAACAAATAAAATCTTTAAAAAGAAAAAAAAAAAAGGATTAGTCTCCCTTACAGAAATGGGTACGTATGTTCACCAAAAGACCTAAAAGGATATATATATATATAACAACAATATTTGTAATAGCCCAAACTGGAAAGGATGAATTGGGGGATGGTCCTGTGATGGAATATTATACAGCAATGACAGTGGGTGACCTGCAACTATATTCGACACGACATACAAATATAACACTGAGTGGAAGAAGTCACAAAAGAGAAGAGTAAGGTTTCACTTATCCAATGTGCAAAACGAAGCACAACTAAATCATGTTGTTGGGAGCTAGGAGAGTGGTGGCCTTTTGGGAAGGGGCGATCAAGACAGGGCACAGTGAGGCTTCAGAGATGCAGGTGTGTTGCTTGATCAGGCTCCTGGTTACACGGATGTGCTCAGTTTTTGAAAATACATCAATATGTGTGCTTATGTACTCTTTTCTGTTGTAAATTTTACTTCAGTAAGATGTATTTTTAGAAAGTGGAGTACTCTCTAAGTTGACAGGATCCAATTAGCTTTGCTCTGACTGGTACTCTGATACCACCTGTTTTCAAACTTCCTTAGTTCCCACGGGTCAGGAAGCAACTGATCAACAGAAATTTGACTGGCTTCTGAGGCTTAAAACTGAGACACGGAATATATAAATAAACATTTCTACTCTTCCTGTATGTAAATCATGGATTCAGTAAGTGGGTTTGTAAATTCAATGGATCATGGGCTTACGGATCCATGGATACTCTGAAGTCAATGAGTCGTAGTTTGGCTATTTTGGTTTTGTCCCATTTTTGAAATGTATTAAAAATTTTGGAGATTCTACGTCCCCCATATGAAAGCAATCCAGAAAAATGAGTCAAAAACACCTATGCCATTTATTTAAATTGACAAAGGGCTTTCCCATTGATATATGATAGGGTCTCATTTAATGCTAATTTAGAATCCTAGAAGATCATTTTGAAAACAATTACGCTATGATTTTTAATCCCCTCATTTTATAGATGAAGAGTCTGAGATACAAAGAGGTTAAATAATATGCCTATGGTACATACCAATATTCACAAACGGAATATGGACTAGAATTCAGGTTTCCTAACTATTAAACCAATTCACTTTTGTTCTGGCGTTCTGGGTTTCGCTTATTGTTGATTCACAGAATTGTGAACAACTAAAAAGAGATGATATGAAATGAAGTTGCAATGTGACATTAACACTTTAATTTACTGTGATATTCACTCATTCTAAAGAACAAGGCCAAGATGTCATGTGTTCCTAAGTGGCTACTGACTTTTAGAAACTGGCTAATAGCAGTTTAGGGACTCATACGTTAGTAGTATCTTTAAAAAAAAATACTAATACAAGTGTTGGAAACTGTGTTTATTCTTACCAATGGGAGCCGTGTGAGCTATTTTATCTTCTTACTCAAGAACATAAACTGTCAGAACAGCACTAAATGCCCTTAGACCAGATAGGATACATGTGAGATAGATTTGATGTTATTATAAAACTTCTCAGCTTGAGCACATTTGGACTATTTTTATCTTAAATGGCTTTTCATGGACTATTTATCTGCTGTGGGTCATTACTGTTTGTAAATAGTAATAATTACCTAAAGTCCAAACTATTTACCGTGCTCATTCTGTTTTCCCAGGCCATATATGGCTCAGACTCACTGACTGTAAAGCAAGGTAGATTCATTATTCTTCAACCAATTTACCTTCCGGCTTTATATTATGGGTAATGTACTGTGACTTGGTGCTTGTGACCCTTATTCAGATTAAAATTAAAAGTTACCTTGATCATGGCTGCATAACATTTATAGTCTGATTCAGTATACTTTTAATAATAGAAATTGCTAGATTAACCGAGGCTTCAAAGGCAACCATCAAAGAAAATGAATTCACAGCGTAAAATATTGAGGCAGAGGTTAGCGTCTTATTGTATTCTCATCCTAAGACTCTCAGGTGACTGGACATGGACTATACTTGCCTCTCAGGCCTGAAGAAATGGTTACATCCCTCATGGCACTTTTACCCATAGATGACCCATTGCCATCAGCAGAGGATATGTGGAGACAAATGCTCACAGGTAGATTCTAAGTACTGTAGAAATTCTAGCATAAAGGTAATATTAAATACCTATCATTCCAGTCCCCAACAGCAACCATGGGGATGTGGTGTGAAATAAACTTCTCCAACAAATACCGAGTGAGCACCTATTCTGGCCATTGGAGTTTAAAAGAGTCCCTGTGAAGGGGTTAGCACAGTGACTGGTATGTGACTTTATAGACCTTTCTACATGCTATCAGGGTGAGACTTCCTAAAGAAGTGACACTGAAGCTGACTCGGGCAAGACTGAAAGAATTAAGCAGGCAGGTGCGGGTGGAGTAGGGGGAGAGTTGTCAAAGGCAAAAGAGGGCAGCACCACTGTGGGACTGTCAGGGTTCAGGGGAGCTGGGACAGCACAGGACAGGGGCTAGCGGTGGGGCTACAGAGATGAGCAGACAGCAGAATGCAAAGAGCCCCATCATTCTTATTTACAGAGGTCAGTTTTTATCCTTTGTGCAGTAAGAATCTGAAACAGCAGTGCTCTTCAAACCTCAGGATCTCATCTATCAGCTCTGAAACCATTTTCATGGGTTTCCACCAGCATTAATTACTATTTCAACAAAAGAGATAGGGATCCCTGGGTGGCGCAGCGGTTTGGCGCCTGCCTTTGGCCCAGGGCGCGATCCTGGAGACCCGGGATCGAATCCCACGTCGGGCTCCCGGTGCATGGAGCCTGCTTCTCCCTCTGTCTGTGTCTCTGCCTCTCTCTCTCTCTCTCTCTCTCTCTGTGACTATCCTTAAAAAAAAAAAAAAAAAAAAAAAAAAAAAAGGCTAACCAACAAAAGAGATCAAAATAGGACAGGACAGAAAACATAAAACTTGTGTGCGTGCGTGTATTTGGTCTTGATATTAAATTTATTTTGAATTGTGAGCCATAAGCCAGAAGGTTTGAGGTTCACTTCTCTGAAGTATTTAGGTGGGGGGATGATACAAAGAGCCTCGCACTTTGGAAAATCAATTTGGGGGCAGCCTGGGTGGCTCAGCGGTTTAGCGCCTGCCTTCAGCCCAGGGCGTGATCCTGGAGTCCCGGGATTGAGTCCCGCATCGGGCTCCCTGCATGGAGCCTGCTGCTCCCTCCTCCACCTGTGTCTCTCCTCTCTCTCTCTCTCTCTCTCTCTCTCTCTGTCGCTCATGAATAAATAAAACCTTAACAAAAAAAAAAGGAAAATCAATTTGGCTGTGGTGTATAAAGGCTTGGAGGGGACAGGCCTGAATACAGGAAGAACGGCTGCGATAGTCAGGCTGCAGATGACGGGGTTCAACAAAGGGCAGGGCTGGTAAGGATGGACAGAAGTTCTGTGGATGGATACCAGGACACTGAGGAGGCCAAGATTTAGGTGAGGAGGGTGCAACCTGGGTTGCTGAAGCTTCTAGATTGGGCAACTGGTTGGGTTTTGTTGTCCTTCTCTGAGGTAAGGAACACCAGTGCAAAAGCAGTTTGGGAAGCAGAAGCAAATTATTAGGTCTGGACATGTTGAGATATAAAGTTGCAAATATGAAGAATTAGCATAATTTGGATAAATTTCTCTATGGAAAATTTTTATCTACAAACCAATCATTATCAAGTGTCTTGCCTGATGCTAAAAATTAGCACTAAAATTTGGCACAATGTTAGAAATATATATAAAAGGTGAGTTTTCATCTGCTTGTTTTTGTGGTAAGGAAATAGAGTAAGTACATAGGGATTTGCAAGTGCCCAGACTTTGGGGGCAAGATGGGGAAAAAAAAAGACATCTTGGGCAAACGCAAATAAGAATCATTATTAACAGTAAAAGCTTAAAGACACATATAGGAACATCCAGCATAATAGCTGACACACAGTAGATGCTCTATGAATGTTAGTTTTTCTTTTTTTTCACTTTCTTATACTTTGTCAATGCCTCTGAAGATATAGCAATATAAACTATTTACATGAGTATATCTCAGGTCAGTTGATAGCTAGATTTATCAGAAGATGCTATGACTCATGAGCAAAACTGATCAAGTTCTTTATTTTACAAGGGCTGCCAAGAGGTCCAAGGGCAAATTCACAATGTATCTCTAGGAAGTAGGCTGAAACTCATCACATGCTTTCTGTACCTCTCACCTCTGTCTTATTTTTACCTCTTCTTTAGTTCCTTCACTTAAAAAATATTATTGAGAATTTTTAAAAGTCACTTTAACTCATTTTTGGAATAATTCAAAGCCCATAGACAGGTAGATAGGTGGTTGAAACTGATAGATGGCTGCATATGTGATTACTAATCAAAGACCTATGAATTTGGGTAGTTGAATCACTTCATGAACTGTGTTTCCTTCTTTTTAAAAAAGTGTTTATTATGAAAGAAATTCAAACACACACAAAAGTAAACCCATGCCGCCAGCCTCAACAACGGTCAGTCAGTTCATGCCCGATCTTGTTTCATTTCTACCTTCACCTACTTCTCCAACTCCTGGATTAATTTAAAGCAAATCTCAGGGCACCTGGGTGGCTCAGTGGTTGAAAGTCTGCCTTTGGCTCAGGGTGTGATCCTGGAGTCCTGGGATCAAGTCTCACATCAGGCTCCCCTCCCTGCATGGGGCCTGCTTCTCCCTCTGCCTATGTCTCTGCCTCTCTCTCTGTATCCCTCATGAATAAATAAATAAAATCTTTAAAAAAAGAAAAAGCAATCTCAATCATGGAATCATTTCAATGGTAAATGTTTCAGGATAAATCTCCGAAAGGCAAGGACACTTTCTAGAAACGTAACCATAACACCCCTATCATGCCAAAAGAAGTTAATGGCAATTCCTTAATGCCATTAATGAAACATTTACCCAGTGTTCAAATTTCCCCTAATTGTGTCTTCATTTTTAAAATAGATTGAATTTTAGACACTGATTATTTCTGGATCAATTTCTGAAACAGCTCCTCAGTTAAATTTCGGATCAGAGTAAGGACCTTACCAAGGACCCTTGGCTTTACTGTCTGAGGATGGGATTCCTCCAGCAATTCCTTCAACCTCTTTCTCTCTTCTTGCAACCCTCTCATCTGCCTCATCTCTTTCAACTACAACTCCAATTCATGCACCAACGCATGCACGCTCATGCACGCGCACACACAAAGGTAGATGAAAAGCTTTAAAACTTCCTGGTTGTGTGAAAATGAATGCTTGATATAAAAAGAAAATTGTAATACAGCAGAGAAACAGGCTAAACAAGCTCTTAAGAAAACTTAAGAATTTATCAAATTTGTAGTTAATAGCAGCTATCAAAACTTTGAGCAGAATGTCCTTAAATGCCATATGCACATACACACACACACACACACATAAATAGGCACATGTGTGTAGGCCTAAAAAGTACACTTTGGTGTGCATATTTGAAGTAAAATGTTCTATCCAAAATTTCTGAAAAATTTTATATCTACTACATCTCTCTCAAAATATGTTTAAGAATGCAGATATATGATAGTAAATGGCTTCAGGAGAAAAAAAAGCAGCAGCCACACAGTGCTGATGTGTCTTTCCTTCTACTGCCTTAGTCAGCCCCTTGTTGGTTTCTCTCATCCCATCTCTTCCCCATTTCATCTAACACACAGACGCTGACAGAGTCAGTTTGCTAAAGCACAGCTCCAGCCTGTCATGTTTTCCTTACAAGTCGACCATTCTTAACCAGTGTCGACAGAATCAAGTTCAGATTTTTAAAAGTGGCAGTCAGGGATCATTACAGTCTACCCGCGGCCCGCTCTTCCAGCCTCATGCCCCACCGCCCTTTCCCGCCCCCTGCCCCGACCCTGCCCCCGGGCTGTGCCCCCAGTGCTCTGGCGACGTTGGAATGGTCCTATTCCCTGAGCATGTCTCCTTCGTCTCTGCGGTTTTGTTCATGTTGTTCCCTCTGCCCGAAATACAATATTTATTTGGCTCACATATAATAAATGTGATCTTGCAATGAAGAGATAAAGATAAAGAATAAACATAATCTTTGCTCTCAAGGAGCTCACCACCTAATGGGAAACACAGATAAGTAAACAAATTTCAACAGAAGTATGATAGGTACAGACATATTAATATATACTGGATTTGGTGGTGACACAAAAGAGGGAACATTTTATTTTTGTTATGGTAAGAGACTTTCAGAAATACAGCATGCACAAAACACATGGAGGGTCTAATCTATGATTTAAGAATGCCCAAAACAAATATGTAGACATAGAATGGCTATATTTAAGAGCTCAATCTAAAAGCATTCAGCTTATTACAAGTAATATTTATGACAGATTTTTTTACGTTTATTTATTTTTTTAGTATTGTCTACACCCAATGTGGGGCTCGAACTCACAACCCCAAGATCAAGAGTTGCGTGCTTTTCTGACTGAGCCAACCAGGCACTCCCTGTTTATGACAGATTGTAATCAGAAACTCAAATATAACTGGTTTACTTTATGACGTCTTTGGTATCAAATAAACACAAAATCTCTGGGAACCAAAGAGGAAGTGCAGGATAGCAGAGGGGGGCCAAGCATTCTGACTTACACACCGGA
The DNA here is from genome assembly GCF_053574225.1 of Canis aureus. Lineage (NCBI taxonomy): Eukaryota > Metazoa > Chordata > Mammalia > Carnivora > Canidae > Canis > Canis aureus. Next base: position 19,857,042 of record NC_135638.1, on the reverse strand, counting down.
GACTGGAGCAATTACTTCTAACAAATTATGAAGCAAACTAAAATACAAGTGAAAGGAAGAATTTCGATGAGGCACTGAAAAATGAAGTTATCAAATGTATTTAATAAGAGTATGACATACTTGCTGCTACATCCCTTCTGATGTCATTTAACTAACATATTTCTTAAAAATTCTTTTTATAAAAGTATAAAATTAAGAGTGCATATACACAATTTTATTTAAAACAACAACAACAAAACCAACAAACATCTACGTTGTTAAGAACATAGCTCATGACTAGCATCTTGAAAACTCATAGAATTCTCCTTCCCAACTGCCTCTCCCTCCCTTCCTATGAGTGGTGACCACTCTCTTGTTTTTGTGAAAATCACACCTTCACTTTTCTTGGTGGCTTTACCATCTACATCCTAACAACACTCGGGTTTTGTTTGGGAAAACTGGGCAGCAAGCACAAACGTAGCTATCTATGGAAAGAGCAATATTGTTGATACCACGCAGAAGGCCAGGAGAAGAGACATGCAACATGGAGTCTAGTCTGGCTTCAGGTTCTTTGAGGGTTTAGGAGAACCTCCGCTGGAGAAGTCAGAGAACAGCAGAGAGAGCCCTGACCAGAGGACTTGCTGCCTCTGGGCTGTTGTCACAGCTGCAATTAGCCAACCAAGGACCAGACGTCTGGCAGGACTGTGGTCAGGTGTGGGTTCCTCTCTATCTTGTCTTTTGTTTTTATTGTGGCAACCTATACATAAAACTTACCATTTTAACACATACAGCCCCGCAGCATTAAATATGTTTACACTGTTGTGCAACCATCGCTACCGTCCATCTCCAGAACATTCATCTTTCCTGGTGAAACTCTGTACCCCCGTCCCTGGTGGTTAGCATATCACTTTCTGTCTTTAGGAAGGTGGCTACCTCCTCTAAGTGGAATCACATGGTATTTGTCTCTTTGTACTGGCTTATTTCACTTAGCCTGGTCCTCAGGGTTCATCCATGTTGTAGCATGGGACAAGATTTCCTTCCTTCTTAAAGCCAAATCATATTCCATTATATGTATATACCACATTTTGTTTATCCATTCACTTGTTGATGGACACTTCCACATTCTGGTTATTGTGAATTATGCTGCAATGAATACAGGTATAAAGATAACTCTTTGAGATCCTGCTTTCAGTTCTTTTGGGTATCTACCCCGAAGTGGAATCAGTGGGTCATAAGGTAGTTCTGTTTGATTTTTCAAGGAACTGCTCTACTGTGTTCCAGAGTGGCTACACCATTCATTTTATACGCCCCCCTCCCCCAACCCAGCACTGCACAGGGTTCTGATTTCTGCACATCCTTGCCAACTCTTATTATTTTCTGTGTTTGATAATAGCCATCTTTAAGGAGTGTGAAGTGGTAACTCACTGTAGTTTCTATTTGCATTTTCCTAATGATAAGTGATGTTGAATAAGTGCTTTTTTGGCCATTTGTATACCTCCTTTGTAGACATGTCTACTCAAGTCCTTTGCCCATTACTGAATTAGCTCTCCGTGTCATACCTCCAGCTCACAAGAATACATATTGGTGGAAGTGAAATGAACATCCTCAGATGACAAGCAGGCAGGACATGAAGAGGAAAGTAAGAACTTCATTAGTACATGATCAAAGGGGAAAAAAATACAGAAGAGAATCTGGGCTAGGCTCACCTGGCATAACATCTTCAGGTTAAAAAGACAGTACATTCCCAGTAGAGATCCTGGTGATCACAGCAGTCAATGTGTCTAGTTTTTGAGTCAGTCAGGCTGCTCTGTTTCGTATTATACACAATGTATCCTGGGCTCACCTTTCATCTTCCTCATGGAGAATGCTTCTGCCTTGTTTGGGCACCAGATCTCCTGTTTCCTATCATATTCTTCCTCTCATTTTGAGGGGGCATGTTTTCAACTAGTTTTTTGATAAAGGAGGCAGAGAAGGCAAGTATTTTGAAACTTTGCATGTCTGAAAATATTCTTTTATTCATTCATTCCTGATGATTAGTTTGGGTTGGTATAGAATTTAGTCAGTGGCTATTTTTCTTCAGAATTCTGAAGGCATTGTTCCAAGAAACCCAAAGCCATTATAGTTCCTAATCCTTTACATGTGATCTCTAGCTGCTTGAGCTACCTTCTCTTTGCCCTCAGTGTTGTGAACTTGCACCACATACTTTGGTGGGGAGCTATTTTCATCCATTTCATGGTGCACTCCGGGTTTTTTTTCAACATTAAAAATGAAGTTGTTCTCTGTAAATATGTTCTCATATGTTTAATATGAAAAATGAAGTCCTTTTTTCTCATGCAAATATGTTGGGCCTCTTTTCTGTTTTCCAATTTCTATTTTCCATCTCTTTGTCCTTTTGTTCTGCTTTTTGACACTGTTCCTCAGCTTTATTTTCTATTCCTTCTGTTAGCAAATAAAAGCACATTTCTGGGAAATAGCATCATCATATTTGAATGCTCCAGTACAATAAAGAAAAGGGCACACCTTCTGAGCAAAAGTTTCAGGCCAAGCATAAAGCGTTCTTGTGGTCGCCTTTGACCTATCCATTACTTAGAAGTGTGTTTAGCTTCCAAATCTTGGCAATATTCTATATATTATTGTTACTGATTTTTAATTTAACCCCAATGTGATAGAAAACATTGTCTGTATGACTTGAATCCCTTTAAATTTATTGAAGCTTGTGTTATGGCCCAGAATACAGTCTGTAGAGGTGAATGTTCCATGTATATTTGAAAAGAATATGTACATTGTTCATTGGAGTGTTCTATACATGTCAATTGGGTCAAGTTGGTTGACAGTGCTCAGGTTTTCTATATCCTTACTGACTTTCTCTCTACTTGTTCTCTCAATTTTTGAGCGAGGAGTGTTGAAATATTTGACTATAATTGTAGATTTGTCTATTTCTCTGTGCAGTTGTATCAGTTTTTGCTTCATATATTTTGAAGTTTGTTAACACATGCAAAAACATTTGGGATTGTGTCCTCTTGATGAATCATTCTCTTTATTATTGCAAAATGATCTTCTTTATCCTTGTTAACATTCTTTACTCTAAAATCTACTCTCTCTCATATTAATAAAGCCACTTCAGCTTTCACTTTTCTTTGGATATCTTTGAATGCAAAGAACAGCCTTGAATACAGAACAATTGTCTCTATAAAATGTCTGACACAAATCATAATAGCAATACATTAACAAGTACTGAGTGTCTAAAATGATGACCCCTAGAGCACGGCAGTGTGATTTCTCAGACTGACAGCTTCAGCATCAGTTGGGAACTTGATAGAAATTCTAATTATCAATCTCTACTCCAGACCCCCTGAATCAGACTCTCTGGAATGGGTCCCAGGAATCTGTGTTCTAACAACTACACCTGGGAATTTTGAGGCATATCAAAATTTGAGAGTCAACTTCTAGCTTCTGATTCTAGGAATAAGTATTTGGATCAAAGTAAGCCAAAAAATACCTTTTGGGGGGCGAACCAAATAAAAACTCTAGCTAGAAGGGTATTTCTGCAACTCTACACTTATATGATGTTGCCCTAGCCAAAGGCCCATTTTTGTGAAAGTTAGTTATACAATAATACTCCTAATCAAAGTGTAACAACAGATTTAGGATACCAAAAACCTAAAATTCATTTTAAATAGAATTGTATTTCAGGAATGGGGGAAGTACACCATTTTGAGTTTTTAGCTATGATTTCTTAAAAGTAGGAAATACTCTTTGTGGAAAGATTATAATGAATTTTCATTGCACGTGGCTACTGAGTCTTAGGGATGACTCAAAGCTGGGTATGGCTAAAAAAATTCTCTCCTCTTAAAACAACTGTGTATTCCTTTAAGTCTAGTACAATACATGGGTCACTTATTTTCTCAGTGAAGTTTCCCTACAGTGTAGTTAGTCTGTATATATAGTAATCTCTTGAGTGTGATCCCACACTGGTGGATTCTTCTTCCTTTTATTTAAATATACTTATATACCTGGAGAGGCTTTCCCCTCCTCTCCTCTGCTGTAGGTGGTCTTCTCAGGTGTGGGGCTACACTCAGTTCTTCATATGTATTATCTCATCTAATCCCCACTACAACCCTGCCAGTAGGTATTACATTATTCATCAGAGATAGGCAGAGCAACTGGCCTGTGGTCAAACTGCTGGGGAGTCTGTGTATGACCTGGCATTTTACTCCCAGACTTCAAATCCTGGAGAATTCCCACTGGGGCCACCACCATAGCTACAAGTTATGACTACAGAACATAAAGAATACAGAAAAGGAAAAGGCTCATGACCTTAGAAAAAGGTCTTTCTTTTTAAAACTTAATAGACATTTAAACAGTAAACAAAATGGTTTATTTCAGCATACATGACATATTTCTTGGTATGAAGTGAATCCAAAGAAAGGAGAAGAAAGTCCTTATCTTGGCATTTTGTAAATTGACTATATGCAAACATACACCCTCACACAAACACCCTAAGCCAAAGAAGCTCAGAAGTCGTTTCAGCATATTGCCTTTCATTTCATACAGACTGGACTACATATTTGTATTAAATATTCTTAAGTTTTGTTTTTAACAGAAGTCTTTTATTTGAGCTACAAGCTACACATACTACTTAAAAATTTTGTTTCACAGAAAGAACAAGAATCACTAGTTGTGGTATAGAAATTTCATCATACAGTAATACTTGGGTACAAGCAATAATTACATATTTTATGTATAACTTATAAATTGATTTGAACCACTCACTTAAATAAAACTTAAGAATTTCATTTTCAGAATCACAGGAAGAAATTAGGTTCAGATTAAAGTGTGGATGCTATTTACCCAATTGGGATGGCTTAACTGGTGGCTTTCTCTACAAAGAATGGTAAACAGAGCTCCCATACCTCTTCTAATTTCCTTGTATCAGAACCAAAAATAATATTTAATATTTGCTTTGTACCTTACACAAGAAATTGAAAAAACAAAACAAAACAACCCATGCACAGAGTAGTCAGTGGTCAACAAAAGAAACTGAAAGCCTAAAACAAAAGACACTTTGGAGGGTAGAGCAGTTGGTCTTTCCCCTTTGTTCTCTATTTCTCATAGCACAAAAATGGAGGTATAGGAAAAGTGTTTTCAACATGCGATAAAAGGTTTAAAAGAATTACTGGTTTGAAGGAATTTTAACAACATGACATTAAGGAGAGCAGAGGCCATAAAATAAAACCAAAAAGTCTGTCCAGAAGAACTTGAAGAAATCAGGAGAAAAACAAAAACAAAACCGAAAAATGCTCACAAATTGTCTGGATGGTCATGAGCAATCATTGACTTAGTCTGTTATAATTTCAAATGAACTCCTCCTAAAATATGTGATTTATATGTGACCATTTACACAGCAGCTCTTATCTATGATTTCAAAGGTGATCAGTTCAAAGCTTAATGAATTTTCTTGATATTGAATTTTTAAGCCTTTGAAATCTTATATTTCAGTAATGTACTATTAACTTAACATTTAAGCAAAGCGGTATGATCTAGAGAAAATTCAATCTCTTCTGATGATTAAATTTCAGTAATTGAACATAAAAACATTTGGAAAAGGGCTGTATAAATGAACTGTCAGCATATATTACAACATTACAATGTTGCTTAGGTAAGAAAATGCTCCTTGAAGAAGTTGGCACAATGATCAGCCAATTGGAAAAACAGAGGAAGTAAGCTATCACTGAAATAACGAGGAGGAATTCCATTAAGGCTCCAGGCCAGGTATGTGAAGGAGGTGTGATTGATATGCAGGACTTTGAGATTAACTGTGTGGGACATGCTGAGGCCATGCCTACATGCATTGAACATAATGCTATATTTGGTATCAGAGTTTGACTGAAGTGGTGTTTACAGAGTCATTGCTCTTACTGGCTCTTTTCTCTTAAATGCTGAGGATTTTGTTTCAGCCGTGGCGTCAGCAAGGGAGCATTTTCATGAGGAAAAGAAAAATATAGTCATGGCCAGAGTTACTTTCATATTAAGATGTGATTAGTGTTCACTTTTAGTGTCAACAACAATTTAAAATGCTACATTTCATACAAAGACAGGGATGACAATGGCCATGAGCTCATCAAGTCCCTATGTTCCTATCAGAAGATCCCTTGGGGTACTGCTAATAAATGGTAAGATTTTAGAAGCCAGCAGGATGACATGATATAAAAACAATTTTAAAAATTTGATATTTATGAGCATGGGAATATGGAAGAAGTCATTGTTTTGAAGCTGCTTCTAGAATTGCTACAGAGCATTGGAATCTAGCTCAAGTTAACAGAACATCCTTGAAATATTCAAAGACAAGAGTTAGTTCTGAGTGTATATTTCTAGTTCAAGTGACCATACGATGGAATAGAGGTTAGCTGGATTGATTTGAATATTCTGTCTTTAAAATCTCCTTTCTGGAATAGACAAGTAAGGCACTAGAAACCTAGCCCAGCAGAACCTTGTTAATGGATGGCTTGTTATTGTATAAAATCCCAATACAGTGAGGGTTAAATGATGTTTTGCCAAATCCACCTAGCGCTTGCAATAAAAATGTATGTAATATCTTAGTTTGCAAAGTGGATGATACTCCTGTTTATCAACACCCAAGTTATAGAACATTAGAAGAAATGACCAATCTGGAATTCCTAGTTCTGCTACCGGCCCCCTGTGTCACCCTGGTAAATCACTCAATTCTCTGTGGCAATTAAACATTTAAAAACTAGGCACACTGGAGGTTAGTTTTAATTACCTGCAAAGTTTTCTGTCATAAAATAAGGATTGGCAACTGGCCCTGACAGAAGTAAAAAAAAATAACCTAAAGGTATTTACTTTTTGCATACCTTATTCATTATTTAGTAATTTTACATCATAATTACACATCATCCTTCTTCAGAGACCAAAATCAGATAGACACATTCTAATCTCATGGGCAAAAGGAAGAAGCACGGCGGGCAAGCACTCAGAATAGTCCCTATTACCTGAATTCACGATGCAATCCTCTACACCAGCAACTGGGATTACAGGCAAATTTTTAAATGTTGCTTTGTTTTGCTTATCCTTTTGGAGAACTATATCCCCATGCACTTAAAATTATAATTTGTTCTAAAGTTATCAATCAATTTAATGTGACTTATAGCCATTGACTATCTTCTAGGCACAATTCCCTGTACTTAAAAGATGATGCTCCACCCTCAAGGAGTTTACAATCCAATTACCAACGGCTCTGGGAAAGAAGTGCAAAGGACAGGAAGGTTCAATGAAGAGAAAGATCTGAAAAAGCCTAGAGAATTAAAAGACATGTTTCTGGATAAAGGTGACCTCTGCAATGAGATTCAAGAAGTAACAGAACCATGTAAATGAAAGATAGGGAGAAGGCTGGCTAAAATGTAGAAAAGGCAAGAAAAAAATAGTCAGAAAAGCACAAGGAAAATTAGGTGGTTTGGCCAAAACCAAAGTTGCATGTGGGATAGTGAGAGGAGAGGCTATCAAGGAGATTGGGGAATAAACAACATTTAGGAACTTGGATTCCTTTTTTAAAAGAGATTTTTTTTTTAAGATTTTATTTATTTATTCATGAGAGACACAGAGAGAAGGCAGAGGGAGACATAGGCAGAGGGAGAAGCAGGCTCCAGGCAGGGAGCCCCATGTGGGGCTCGGGCCTGGAACTCCAGGATCATGATCTGAGCCAAAGGCAGATGCTCAACCGCTGAGCCACCCAGATGTCCCTTTTCCCAGATTCTTCTTTTATGGAGTCTGGACAGAGGGAAAAATTGGAGGCCAGGAATCTTCCTATAGACAACTAGCCTGAAACTATGTCAATTAAGTACAGATACACTGTCTTCTTTTACTGGTTTGGGAGCTCAGTGGGCACAGGAATTATGTGTTGTAGCTTCTGAATCTCCAGAGCCTGCCATTAGCAAATAACCATATTCTTACTGAATATGTAAGTAAATGAACAAATAACTAAATTGATTAATTAAAGGTAGATGTGAAAATTTTATTTTCACTATTGATAATAGAAAATCCTTTTCCTATCAATTTTTCCCTAAAAATATCTGTTCTTCATATCTGCTTTTAAAAGGGTTGCTTTATATTAGGAATGCAACAAAATCTCTTATAATGTTCACAGAAAACCATATTAACTATTCTAGAATTTTCCCTTCTCATTGGCCATTGAATTCTTGGAACTGGTGGAGGTGATAAATGCAATAAGCTCTTCTCCTCCTACCTATGGCATTATTTAAGCAAGTAAGTATTTTAAGGAAGCTATGGTTTGAGCACACTCTTGTTCATCAGGCTGCCAAGGCTATCTGTAGGTCAGTTAGGGAAATGATGCAAAGAATTTCCTTCTGAAAGGATTCTCCAGAAATTACTTCTGGGAAGGAACTTGGGGTTCAGTGTCCATTATTAACTCTGGTGAGTGGTAGGAGTGGAGAGGCTGGTAAATGGAAGAGAGGAAATCTGGTGTTTCCTCTCCAAACTAAAAACCTCTAATCATCACTGGACATTAATAAAGAGGTGAAGAGACGACTTGTGAATTTTCTGTAATAATAGACGAAGCTCCCAAACACAGCAGTGATTATGGATGAAGAATGTACCTTTCTCCCCTTTCACATAAACACTCAGGAGTGCCTTTCTATTTGATAAAGAGGGTGATAGGAGATCTTCTGATTTGTTTGTTTGCTTAGTGTCCAACTCCTGCCTTATCCTGCTATACTCTGCAACTCGAAAAAGAACACTTTTCCTGCAAACTGCCCACATAAGGCACATCTTGAGAGCTTTAAGTGTATCTATACAAGACAATATTGTGGTAGTATTATCAATGTTGAACAGTGGTTTAAATAATCCCAGATCAAATTAGCTTGATTCAGATCAAGAATTGATACTGCAAAAGAAAATAAAAACTTGGGATCCAAGAGAGAAGAGGTTAAGCTTCATTTCAAAAACAGAATATAAGTTTATATTAGATACAACCTATATATAACTTACAAATTAATGGCATGCTTTGTAATGAATCATAACCTACATTAACTGATTGTATTGAAATATTTGGAAAAACTGGTGATTCTGAAATACAAAATTTTCTTACATAATTTGGTTAAAAACTCAGTTTAATATAAACAAAAACCATTTTGAATGGTTCAAATATTTAATCCATGCAAAATAGTTTCAGTTTTGTGTCATACAGCCTGTATGCAGTAAATGTTAGGAAATCTTGGTTTGAATGAATGAAATTTTACCATAATTACTTTTTTGTCCTTTGAAAGCATAACAGGGTAATATAAGTGTACTCTTCCATGGAATATAAATTTTTAAATTACTTTTACTTATAAATATAATTTCAAATTCCAAATAAAATGATGGAACTAAAATCAGAAAACTATATATACACTTTTGAATTTTATATATATACATATGTGTATATATATGTTTATATATATATAGTATTTTTACAGTGCTTTTGATATCATCAGTTGTGAATATTTGAAGGTAAAAAATGTTCACATTTCCTATTGAGAAAACCAAATTTATCAGAAAATAGCTTTTGATTACAAAGAACCCAGCATTTATGTCTCTGATAGCCCAAGGAAATAAAGCTATAGTAAATTGTTCCAAAGCAAAAGTAAATGACCACTCAATTAAGCTAGAACTTTAAAAATCACCTTGAGGTTAAATTAAAAAGTAATATGAGGAAAAAGGCAATTAAAGATCAGTCTTTTAAATTTGAGTTCTCCTCACTGACAATGAAAGATTTAGTTACTTAAAATGTTTTTCGCTATTTCATATATTAAATGCTTTTAACAGTATTTCATCTCTCAACAGAGGAAATAAGGAATGTTCTTTTTAAAAAAAGGCTATACCAGGCTATCAAAATCTTTGCTAAGAAAAATAAACTAATCAAGATTGATCTCCTGGGTTTCTCAGAAGTTCACTAATTCCAAATGTTCACATAAGTTTCAAAAGGGAAGAAAATTTTAAAACTTCCCTATAATAAAATGCTTAAAAACTTGTTTGAGGAACACTGGAATTGATAATAGTCTTGTTTTATAAAATGCATTTAACTACAATTAAAATAGGTATTGATCTATTTTCTTTTCTGGAAGATCTAAGCTTCTGTTCTCTATTACTAAGAAGTATGGATCATTTTTGTCTACCAATTCTTAAGGGATTTTCTAGAATAGTTTTCAAGAAAAGGCTGAGTGTGCTTTGGCAATACTTTGGCAGATGGGAGTGTTTTTTCAATTTTTGTTTTGTTTTGTTTTAAACCTAACAGCAGAGTAACTACTAAATATGTCTACAAAGCAAATGCAAGGGAGACTTCCTTTACATTTAAGCATACTGACAAGTTATTTCTTTTTCAAGAGGTCTTTAATATTAGTCAATGAGAAGGTAAGTGAAAAATGGTAAAAAATACTAATCACATTACTGAAAAAAGATTGGCTATTTCCCTTTGTTTTAAAATTCTCTTCCAACTTCTTTTAAAATCCACCAAAAGACAGTTTGCTACAAATGTCCAGAAATGGGATGAATAAATAATTAAGTACAAAGGAGGCCTAATCTAATGTACCATTGTCTGCCAGTTAATCTCTCCTGGTTTAACAATCTGAGTTTAACTACTTCATGATGAATGAAGGGTGCAAATGACTTGAGTGTTTCAGCCCATAAAACAGGCTTAGGGAAATAAAAGTTGCAAATTTGATCGCCAGCCTTAGATTGGCCATCATTGGCAATATAGCTATGGTTTTAACAGAGACTAAGAGTTTTAAAGGAATTATCTAAGTGTAATATTAGGTAATGAAATGCCAATAATTTACATTTAAAGTACCATTTACCCTAAAGCAGCCTACTATATGCAAGATGTGCCGTTACATAACTGAAATTTGGCTAGCTCTGAACTGAAAGGTGGCAAGCTAATTGTCAGAGGACCCACGGAGGCTAAGAGTTTTATAGACTCAGTTTTACAGAAAGTTTCTTGAGAGCATTAACATGCAGTCCCATTAAGCAAAAAAAAAAAAAAAAAGACTCCAGTTGTTAACAGCAGTAGGTCTATTATTCAAGAAGAAATACATTTCACGAGATTCATTATGAAGGGAGGGGGACCCTTTTTGCCATTCTGCATATAAAGTCTTCTCAAAAAGACATCTGCAGTTTAAAAAAAATTCCATCTACTTTTACTACTACAACCTTTGTTAATTTTCTACAGTTCTCTGCTCTGACTTAAAAGTCATTTCCTTAAGAAAACAGATGACAGACAAGTTGAGTGACTGATTATATTGTGCCATCACTTTGTTTTTCTCAGAGGCCTCGGTTTAAGAGGATGGATGTTAGTGTAAATGACAGAAAGGGGAGCTTCGCATAAGATTTCACTTCTGTTCAAAGACAAGCTAATGTAACCTCACTGCGGTGCAATCAACTTGACAAATGGACACCGTGCAACCCTCTGCCTCCCACTGAAACCCGAGAGGCTGATTTACACAATATTCTCCCTGTAGACGGAAAAAGACTTCATGCTGCTAGGCTGTATAATGGGTTGATCTGATAATTCCTTGCATGTAATGAAATTTGATAATATGGAGGTGAAATGCATCTCGAAGAATGAAGCAAGTTAATGAACTTATAAAACTACACTTAAGTCTTTTAAAATCTGAACAAACAGAAAAAGGGACTCAGCTCAAACTACATTGAGAAAATGTAGCAGTTCTCATGCTTCACTCTGCAATCACTTAAAGATATATGGCTTTTACTTACAATGAACAAAAGATCCTAGCTTTAAGGAATACAGCACTATTTAAACAATTCAATATAATCTGTAGACTTCGCTGTGCCTTATCTTTACCATCAGACTCTGTTGGCCTCTGGTCTTTACCTCAAGAATTTTACATTACTTTATTCTGTTGAATTATTTCCCTAGAAGCTTAATATTTTTCCTTTTAAAGTGGCAAATATCTTAAAGAATTTATAAATACTGTCATGCAAAATTGATAAATAGTTCATCTGGAGATTCAAACATATCCTAAACTGGCTATGGACACAAAAATCAGAAAAATCAGGGCTTCATAAGGAATATAAACTTCTGCTTAAAAGTCATAGTATGAATCCCTACTTTTTCAAAGTATAAATGTTTAGATAAATGATTTAAGAAAGAAATACATGGTATGGTATATTTTTGTAGGCAAGGCTGATTTCGAATCCTCTGTAGTAAAACTGTCTATTGGTATTAATGCTTGCAAATAAATACCATGAATGTAAACTGCAATCAGAAGCAGTTTTAACACATGTAAATGTTGAATGAGGTAGAATTTTAGTCTTATGTTTACTTTGCTGTTGTCACAAATAAAAAAAGCACTTATGAAAACATTTCATGCTGAAGTGAATGGATTTCAACAGCTGCTGATTTGGTGACATGGAGAACCCCAGTGGAGACATCCTGCTGAATTAACGTTTTGGAAATGTTAAAAAGAAACTTCAAACAGACCTCGTTTAGCAGGCGGTCAAAGATTTTGCTCAGTGGGGATCATGTGAAGGCTAGCAGAGCAGTCACTCAGCCATGAATCAGACTTGTCAATAGTTGCCTATTTTCTCAACAGGTGACTCAAAAAGGCACACAGTCTACTTCCCCTCACATTTCTGTGTGTACTCGCACAGAAAAAAAAAACTATCCTAGACTTCTCTGGCAGTATTTAGGAGGCACAGCACGCATGGTTGGGAAAATTGCGATTGAAGGGGTTCAGATATGTATGTTTTTTAAAAAGTTATACTTTCATTCTTTTCTCACCAATAAAAAATTTGCTAAGCCATATTTAAAATCTACTGGTTTTCAAGCAAACTTTCATCCTAAATTAGAAATCTGGAACAGATTCGATCAGAGTTACAGAACAGCAAGAAATCTTAGAGATACTCCAAATCAAACTCTCATTTTACAGTTGAGGAAACTGAGGCCCACAAAGACCTAGTAGAGATTTAAGTAATTTGCCAAAGATCACATATTTATTGATCAATGTGTTAGACAAAATGTCTATCTTCTGACTTCCCAGTTCAATATGCGTTACACTTGTCCTTAAGAAATAAATCAGAACTAGGCTTCATTTTGCATTGTAAAAATACTAAAGGAAAAACACCATTAAGCCCAGCAAGATCTCATGGTTCAGTGTTTTTCTGACTTGGCATGTTTTAATTTTTTTTCTTTAAAATTGCCAGACAGAGATAGAGTTAGTGGAAAATTCTTTCCCCACACCCCAAGAAGTGGGGGTGGAGCAGGGAGGCGGGGGTGGGTGAAAAGAGGTCCAGTACCAAGCTTTGTTTTCAACTCTCAACATTTAAGAGTTTAGTACAAATACAGAGTACAAAAATAATACAGCATTTCATTGTTACTGATTCAGATTGGCATTGTAAACTGTGCGATACAAGCTACTATTATGTCAGAAAATTACCAGGTATCCATTAAATGAGCCCAGACTACTTTCTATTGTTCAAGGATTTTTAGTTGTTTTTGAAAGCCTAAGTACAGAGTTCAGTGAGAGTTCTCAGAGGTGACTCCAGAATCATAGCCGTGCTCATTAGTTTAGTCAACCTCACCTACTGCTCCCTTCGACACACAGCCATTACCAGCTGATGCTAAAATGGAATCTGAGGCTTAGTCAATCACCTCATACTGGCAAGATGTTTCCCAGAAAAGTACCCTGTTGAAAATACTTCCTACATTTAATTCAGAGATAAAAATTAGTAAGAAACTTAAGTGAATGCCAGTCCCATAAACATATACACACAACCATATACATAAACCTCTCAGGGCCCAAGCTCATCAGTTCCTGTTATTGAAATTTACCTTTTAGAAGTTTAACTCTTTGTATGGTAAAAGAACATAGTACTCTAGTGCAAAGGCTGATGGGAGTGTAAAAGGCAGACAGGGTTTTTACATCAAAATGAAAAATGTCCTCATTCTTTGACCCAGAATTCCCACATACAGAAATTAACCCCAAGGAGATAATTCAACAAGTGGAGAAAGATATATGTGCAAGGAATTTTCATGGCAGTGTTTTTTATGGTTCTACAAAGTTGGAAATTAAATTTAATTAAAATTGAATTAGGTTGGCAAGAAAATAAAGATATATATGTGTGCATATATATATGCATATATGCAGCTGTTAAAAATGGTCATTTACTCAATATAAAGCTACAGTAATATTAGTATAAGGACTGACAAATGGATTAGAACAAAATAGCCAAGAAATAGACCCACACTCACTTGGTCATTTAATTTTCAACAAAACACCAAAATCATCCAACTGTGTTAGGATTCCTAACTGAACACCACATGTGAAAATAAACAAACTAAACACCACAACTCCTTGTTCTCACCACACACAAAAATTAACTTTAGGTCTATTGTAGACCTAAATGTAAAGACTATAAAACTTCTGGTGAAAACAAAGGAGAATATCTTCATGTGTCAGAAATAGACAAAAGTTTCTTAAAAAGATAAGTTATCATAAAATAAAAAACCATAAATTTGACTTGCTCAAAATTTAAAACTTCTCATAAAAATACACTGATCAGATGAATAAGGTAGCCATAGACTAAGAAAGACTATTTTCTATATATATATATATATATATATATATATATATATGAACTGGTATCTAGGATATATAAAGAACTCCTATAACTTGATAATGAAAAGACAACCTACTTAAATATGGGCAAAAATTTGAACAGATTCTTCACAAAGTAAGATATATGAATGGCCATGAAACACATAAAAAAAGTACTCAATATCATTTACCGTCAAGGAATAACAAAACCATAATGAGATACCATTACACACCCACCAGAATGGCTAAAATTAAAAGGACAGCACCAAATGTGGGCAAGGATGTGCAACAAATGGACCTCTCATACATCATTGGTGGGACTATTGAATAGTGTCTTACATAAAACCTATACCTACTCTATGACCCAGCAATTCCACTCTAAGGGATTGATCCAAGAGAAATGAAAACATGTCCACAATCGAGCCCCAAGTCTGGCTCCATGAGCTCAGCACAGTCTGCTCAAGATTCTCTCCTTGTCCTTCTGTCCCTCCCCCACTGCTCAATAAATAAATAAATACATACATACATACATACATACATACGTACATACATAAATAAGTAAATATTTTAAAAAATTACTGGGATGGGGATGGACATCTACTTCATTCTTTGAAATGCATCCCCCACCCAGATTAATAGAGATGCTGAAATAGGGAGATATGTGATGAAGTAAATACAGTAGCCAGAATGCAGCTGATTTACAAGGAGCATGTATAATTTTTCAATGTAACATTTTCCTGAACTGACATTTTACCTCTTTAACAGATACTTCATTCATCTTTGTATACAATGAAGTTTAACCTTACCTAAAAGATGAAAGGATTGAATGATTTTCACGGCCATCTATGGCAAATGTCAAAAGAAGATAGAAAATACAACTAGTTCAGTTTGGTCAATTTGAATATCAAAATCTGTCACCTTTTGGAACAATATGAACAATGCAGCTATAGTCATGCCACCCTGTATTAAAAATCTCTGACAGGGGGATCCCTGGGTGGCTCAGTGGTTTAGCGCGTGCCTTCGGCCCAGGGCGTGATCCTGGAGTCCCAGGATTGAGTCCCCTGTCAGGTTCCCTGCATGGAGCCTGCTTCTCCCTCTGCCTGTGTCTCTGCCTGTCTCTCTCTCTCTCTCTCTCTCTCTGTGTGTCTCATTAATAAATAAAATCTTTAAAAAAAATCTCTGACATGTCTCAGAGCAAAGAATCTTTCTAAAATGATCTAGAATAACAATAAACTGTAAACCACTTATACTTTAACTAGAAATATAAAGATTACTGAGAAATAGTGTTATCTTAAATTTCAATGGAAAGATTTGTCAACAGATAACATTTTGAATTTTGTAGACTGCTGATTCATATGCATGGAGTAAGAAAAGCAATGTTTTTCCAATCATGTTGCACCAAAAATGGAGATAAACCACAAGATATTGTAGAACCCTCTGGGGTCATGTATAATAAGAACATTTAAAAACCTAAACTGTGGGCAGCCTGGGTGGCTCAGTGGTTTAGCACCACCTTCAGCCCAGGGTGTGATCCTGGAGACCTGGGATCGAGTCCTGGAAACTGGGGATCGAGTCCCATGTCAGGCTCCCTGCATGGAGCCTGCTTCTCCCTCTGCCTGTGTCTCTGCCTCTCTCTTTCTGTGTCTCATGAATAAATAAATAAAATCTTTAAAAAAAAACCCAAAACCAAAAAACACCTAAACTGTGTTCCTATTTCTAAATTAATGTATTTTATTGGTAAAAAGAAGAGTTTACACTCTTACTTGTTGGGTATGATTTTTTATTGGCAATTGAAATATAAAGCTACTTTGTATCACATTATGGGATGTTTGGGTATGACCCAAAATACCATGCAAGGAAACTGATCTAATAGAAGTGTACTGGTCTCTTTAGAGATTTCAAGTGCCAAATATGTATAAAATTTGATGATATATAGAAGAATATATTTATGGCATTCAATAACTTACAGATACTATATTAAGTGTGCTGCTTAATATAAAAACCACATAATAGAGAAGGATTTCTTCATTTTGCTACATGTAAACAATGTGCTTTCTCCTCTCAGTTATATAAATACTTAGCATCATAGATCAATAAAGTAAAAGTATTGTGTCATTTAACTGGAATTGAGAATTTTTTAATGGTCAAAATGTTAAGTTTATCTTAAGCATTTACATTTTTCTTCTGATGAGTTATTTTAAAAAGCATATTATGAGTAACTTTACCAACTGATTTCTTTTCTTATCTAATGTCTTCTCGATTTAATGTCATATTATAGTCTTTCAGTTGTCAAGTAAAATGTCAATAAAAATTGATACTTTCTTCATTACTTAATTTACTAACATTTAAAGACAGTGTCTCTTAAAGTAAATCATAAGCAACCAGGGGGAATAATTTCCAAAGCTCAATATAAATGTGTATAGTTAAGATTAATTCTTGGGTTTATCTAATGAAAAATGTGACTATAAAATAACAATGATTAAAATATTTCAGAAATTATGTATACAAATGAGTACTGTCTTATTAATATTCATCTGGGAAATCAACAATTAATAAAGTGTGGAATTCCATTTTGGAACTGTCTTTCACAAGACTGTGTGAATGTGTGTGTCTTCTCTGCCTCTCTCTTCTCTCTCTCACACACACACACACAAAGTTGCCTTCTTTTATGACCACAATTTCAGACACAATGCTACTTAGCTTATATATGACTTACAGTTATTTCTAGGAATCAAAGCCACCACAAAAAGTGATAAAGTTGCTACCAAAAGAATGTTTGGAAAATTCTGAAGACATTTCTGAAAGTGGAAACTTAAATATATCACTAAAATAAACATACATTGCCTCCCAAGATGCTAACATGGCCACTTTGGAGGAACCAGTACTTAGACGTATACACTCTGGAATGTGTGTGTCTCTGTGTTTAACTGCTGTATTTGAAAGAAGTAAGCTAGAATGGAAAGAACTGTGTCGGTATCAGAAAGCCTGGGTTTGAGTTTCAGCTCTGGCGTTCATAAGCTGTGCAAGTTTGGGTAATCCTTTCACCTTTTTGAGTTTCAATTTCCTCATCTTTAAAATAAGAGTTGATCTAAACCAGCACAGTCCAACAGAAATATAATGTGGGCTACATATGTAATTTTTACAGCTACATTTAAAAGTAAAGAGAAACAGATGAAATTAATTTTAATAATTTTTTATTTAATGCAATATATGCCAAATATTATCATTTCAATATTTAATCAATAAAATCATTAATGAGATCCTATACTTTAGTGGAGGGGTATTAAGTCTTTGAAATCTGTGTATATTTTGTACCTACAGCATGTATCCAGTTTGGACTAGACACCTTTCAAGTGCTCAGTAGCTACATGCGGCTAATGGTTAACATACTGGACAGCAGAGATCCAGACAGTTGCTAAGAGTTCTTTCAGTTTTAAAAACTCTACTACTATTTAAAAGCTCTACTATTACTCTATTGTCAAAATTAATATATTAATAGAAATCACATAAAATTCAGCCAAGGATATGAAAATTATAGATTCAATGCTTCCATGAGAGGTCTACTTTCATCAGGAAAGATTTGTTACTTTCCTATCTTATTGGGCATTTTTAAACTGGGGATGATTTCTCCTAACACTTAACAATCATTAAGAAGTAAGGAACTGGCAACTATTTCCTGAATTCAATCCCAAAGGGTGGATTAATTACTCTATTAAAGTGGTTTATGTCTATTAAATAATCGCCAAGTCCCCATTTCATATTATATGATGCAGATTTGACCTACATCTGAAGCTTAGGTCTTTACGTAATCCTAAGAATCATAGGACTGTTTTCAAATGAATAAACATTCAAAGTTACTCCTACAGTGACTAAGTCTATTTAATTTCTGCTTTGTTTCCTTTAGTCTAAATGAAATGAAAAGTCTAAATGATATGAAATAGTTTTTATATTAGTGAACCACACCATAAGCAACTCAATGTTTAATAACAGATATCATTATCAATTCATGGCAGCCTATTACTGGGAAAGGCCATGCTCATTAAACAGGTGATGATAGATTCTAACAGAGAAAAATGGATAAACCATTAGCTGTTGCACACCTTAGTAATTTAAAGACTGGGGTAGAACCTGCTTGCATCACAGGACAACTTTTCAATGATCAATTATACTTGTGACAGACTCCTGCAAGTTATTTATCTCCAGGTACAATTGTACATCATCTCAATTAGCTTATGAGTTTGCTATACCAAACTTTACAAAAATTATATAAAGGTATTGTTTGATATTACTGTAATCTTTGAAACCTTCTTTTTCCCCTCAGATTTATAAAAATAATAGCACACTCAAGTGTTTTTGTATCATTATAAACCATTGTATAACAGAAATCTTATTTTAAAAATAATTAACATTTCACATGCTTTGTCAAAATACAAGAAGCGTTTCTGAAAATCTCTAAAATGTATTTCAACATTATATATAGTGAAAGCTGATATTAATTCTTATTTAGAGGGGGCAACATAACAACATATTTGATCCCTTAATAATTAGCATAACATATGCTAACACAACATATGTTGTGTTTGTAAATTTGCCTCTCAGATAAAATCATGTTATTTGAAGTCAACTTTCTACCTGATTTGTATTACTTAAGGAGAATTCAGCAGAGCCACTGTGATACATACTACTGTCTTGTTTCTGAAGAAAAATGTAAACATTTATTACAGAAGCCAGTGGAGAGTAATAAAGGTAAATTCAGGGAGACTCTTAATGTTATGTGGCCTATACCTAGTGGACTGCCTGGCACTTTGGAGTTGTTCAATGTTTGTTGTATGAATGGCCATAGAAGACATACACTGTACAATATATGTGTGTAAATGCTGTGGCTGCATTCATTCTATAAATAAATACACACACAATACATATGTTATGTAGATACGTGTATTTTTTTTTAACTAAAGAAACCTGTTAGTAAAAAGTTATAATTTGATTTTGAAGTCGGAATCTTAGTTCTCCATTTGGGTGACTTCAAAACCCAAATCTTGAGGTGTCTGGCTGGCTCTGTCAGTGGACTGTGTGGTTCTGGATCTTGGGATTATGGCTTCAAGGCCCCCAAATGAGTGTAGGGATTAGTTAAAAATAAAATCTTTTTAAAAATTTTCAAATCTTTCTCCTGCTTTCATTCATTATGCACTGCATTCATTCATCAAGTATTTATGTCACCAGCATTATGAAAGGCATGGGACTGATACAAAAAGAATAAATATGTCATGAAAACAAACAGACCAATAATTATGAAAACAAAGGAATTGCTATTTGGGGAGATTAAGAAACTTGCCCAAGGTAACCCAGACCGTTGAGCACAAGAACCACGTGTCAAATCTCAACCTATATGTCCTCCAACTATCCCAGGAAACATAAGCCTAGAGCTGGTTAGAGAATGTGATGGTCAACTTTATGTGTCAACTTGGTTGGACTGTGGTGCCCAGTTGCTTGGCCAAATACCAGCTCAGATGTTGCTATAAGGGTATTTTGTAAATTTAATTGATGTTTATAAATCAACTGACTTTAAGCAAAGGGGAATATCCTTGATAATGTGGGTGGGCCTTATCCAACCAGTTGAACATCTTACAAGCAAACTAAAGTTTCCCAGAGAAGGAATTCTGCCTCAAGACCATAACACAGAAATCCTGCTTGAATTTCCATACTGCCAGTTGCCCTATAAATTTCATACTAAAGATCGTAACAACTCTGCCCATGTTTCCAGCTTGCTAATCTGCACTATAGATTTTAGACATCTCAGCCCTCAGGATAAAACTTAGGTACAGCAGCATGTAAGGGGCCCCCAGAAGACAAGATGTCAAAAGAAAAAGATTAAATCAAGGCAGAAGAGGGTTTCACAAAGGAGGGAAGCAATAAGGCAATAAAGGTCAACTAGCATGAGGGATGAGTTTAGGCCCTGGTATTTGGCAATTATTAGCACAATGGTGACCATGGCCAGGGCAACTATAGTGTGATTAGGATACAAATCATACTGTATTCCTTTGCACTATATACCAGTAAGTAAGAGACGAGTAAGTGGAAATAGTTTGGCAATACAGAAAAAGAAGAAAATAATATAATAGCTCAGAAAGGAAGGTATAACGGAGGGGGAAGACTTTAGAATGAAGGGGATATTTGTTAGTTGAGGGAGAGAAGACATTAGAGAAGAAGATACAGGCAGATGGCAACTGTTGGGAAACAAAGTCCTAGAAGAGCAGAATATCCCAGAAGATGGACTCTAGACCACAGAGGTAGGGGTAACTTTAATCAGAAGTGTAATACCTCTTAGTCCAAGGCAAGTAGTGTTTAGGTAAAGGAGGTGGTCTTTTGAATTGCTCTGAAGCTGGGACTCCATGTCTTATTTTAT
Source organism: Canis aureus (assembly GCF_053574225.1). Taxonomy (NCBI): domain Eukaryota; kingdom Metazoa; phylum Chordata; class Mammalia; order Carnivora; family Canidae; genus Canis; species Canis aureus. The sequence goes on along the minus strand of NC_135638.1, from coordinate 19,836,033 downwards.
TTATCCTTTATTTTCTCAGGGAATTTAGAGGTGAGGTTATGGTTAACAGTCATTATTGAAATATACATATATTTCAATATATATATATATATATATATAGTACTATAAGGGATTCAAAAAAAGCATGAGATCCATTCTCTGCCAGTCTACCGGTCCAGCTAATATGGCTTACTATATATTTAGTCACTAAACAAACAGTTTTAACCATTCCTAGTACTGGATTACAGAACATATTGTGGGAAACTTTTAGCCAAATATACTAATTTCTGCCAGTGATCAGTAAAAAAATATTATTGGTCCTCTGCTTTTCATCATTTGTACAAATTTTTTTAAGTAGAAGCTTGAAAACAAGATTTCCAATATATACTTTAGTTATAATTCCAATTATAAACTTTATAATAACTATTTTATAATAATTATAGTATTATGTAGTTATAATAATTATATTATGTAGTTATAATAAAGGCAATAATATAGAATTATAATATATAATATACTAATATATATAATATATAATTATAATAATAATTATATTATAACTACATAATCTTACTGGTCACAAGAACAGACCACTACAATAATATAAGATCATGATAAAATAGCACAGTATATTTTATCTTATTATGTTCAAATGTTTAGAAAACTTAAGCTTGAGACCAGTGATGTGACCAACAATTCTTTTATTCTTTTCTTTGTTTTCTTTTAAAGATTTTATTTATTTATTCGTGAGAGACCCAGAGAGAGAGGCGGAGACACAGGCAGAGGGAGAAGCAGGCTCCATGCAGGGAACCTGATGCAGGACTCGATCCCAGGACTCCAGGATCACACCCTGAGCCGAAGGCAGATGCTCAACCGCTGAGCTACCCAGGCGTCTCTCTTTTATTATTTTCTGAACTGTGAATATAAAGTGATTATACAAATGATCTGTAACATTTTTCCTTAAAATATAAAGATATTTGCGGTTTTCTCACTTCCTACTAAACTAGGAGATGGGTGGTTGGGGACTAAAATCTTTAGGTTCTCCAGTGATGCGTTAACTGAACCAAAAGGACAACTTTACTCATTTCAAAATGTTTTATTATAACAGCAATCTTCGAAGGCAAACACAAAAGATTCTACTATGCTTAGATTTTAAAACATAAATAACCAATTTAATGCATCACTAATGATGTACAATAGATGTCTTCTTGTAGTACCAATTCAAATAAGAGACTGATGTAATCTGCCGGATACTTCAAAGTAACTAATTTGATAATAAGAAAACACTCCTTTTGTGCAAACTTTCCTACTAAAAAAAAAAATGCGGAAACCTTCCCAGTTGGATATTTACTAAATAAGTGTTGAACTCTCATTAAAATGTTATTTAATAAGAGGAGAACTAAGTACTTTAGGTCTTAAAAATTTATCTTGAATAACATTACCTTTTAAGTGGAAATATAACCTAAATCCAGAAAATAGATATTAATGGCAAAGTATGACCTATTTTAGAATTGTGTATTTATATTCAATGTCTTAAAACTTTTAAATATCGATTACACTTGTTGCTATTATGTTATACATTCCATATACACACACTCCAGATGCCTTATCTACGAAAGAAGGATACTAGTACATTTAACTTCTCTATAAATCTTCCTCAGCAAATATAAGTAAAACATTTCCCAGGCTCTAAACTTCTAAAGGTAAAGGCTTAGGTCAGTTTCCTGAACAAATTCTATTATAATGTTTAACATATTTTTCTAGGGAGAGAACCTTTGACTTCTTTCTTTGTTCTCCGTTACCTATCATGGAATCCACAATTCCAGCCTAAATGGAAAAACAATATATATATGTATGTATATATATATATATAAAACCCAATGAGTATTTCCAAAAGTATGTTTAATAAGATTATTATTTCTGACCAAGGCCATTTGCAGTTTGTCTTTTGGCCCACAAATGTCAAACAAAATATAAATGTAAATAAGACGTTTTCAATTATCTGTTGTTTCTTCTCCAGGAGCAGCTAATCCTGGGAAAGTACCAATTATTCCACAAAGGAAAAAGAAAGAAGGCGTTTCCATTTCTATAGCCACTGTGGGGTGGGGTGGGTGCAGTGTCCAGAAGTGGCACACAGGACATGATTCTTCGGGTTCCTTCCAATGGTATTCAAAAGACCTGATTACCTGATTTGTGAAAAATATTTTCTTAAAATTAGAAATTATTTTCTGGCAAAGCATTCAGGGGCAGCAGAATAGCCATGATGTTGCAGTAGGATTTTCCTGCACTGCATAGTATTTTAGGATGTATGTTCCCAATTAAAGAAATAAACTGATTGATCTGAGTGATATAATAAGTTATCAAGAGGGCAGTATTATATTGTTTATGCCATAGAATTTTAGAATCAAAAAAAGATATGTCTCAAATTAATGTGCTAAATTATTTCTTGCTTAATGTAATCGTATGTGTCCTACGCCAGTCAGTACTTTAGTCATAACTGCTTTGCATATGTACAGATTTTCATGGCTTCTCACGACCCACTGGGTGGACTCCAAATTCTTTGTCTTGTCTTCCAAGACCTTCACAGTCTGATCTCTCTCTCTCTCATTCTAGTCCTTGTTCTCACAATACCTAAAGACTACAGCTGTATTTCAACCAGAGTTCTGTCCACTGAACAAGGCTCACTCCTCCCTCCCCAGAGCCTGAGCTCTTGTTAGCCCTGCAGCCAGACCAAATGCCTTTTACTAAACGCCCTTTTCTCTATTGACTAGAGGGAAATCCGGTTCATGCTTCACCTTCAACAGAGAAGGCCATCTCCTGCATAAAATTTTCTTAGCCCAAAACATCCCTGCCCTGTCCTCAAAATTCCTTAAACATTTTGCTTATATTTCTCATAGGCCAGTGATCTTTCATTTGCATTATAGATTTTCTTCTAACCATGGTAGATCACTCCTTAGGGGGAGCATCCATTTTCTACACACACATCTTCAGATCCATTGACCCATATATTGTCACACTGCCTTGTATGCGGCAGACATTCAATAAAGGTTTATTGAATGAATTAAGTTTTATGTAATCATAATCTTTTATTCTGGATTTATTCTTCCTTGAGCAGTCACTGTAGAAACCAGTGGCAAGAACTGTTACTGCCTATAATCTCCTCTCCAAAGCAAACAATAGAAATGATTAATCTCTCAATTATAAATTCAATTGGAGGTGAGACTAGAGATCAGCCTCATTCATAAAATGAGACAGTAGAAGCCCATAACAATACTGATGCCAGGGACTAGGCAATAGGCCCTGAATGATAGGTTTCCTTGTAATGGTGAAAAAGATATACTGCATATGAAAGCGTACGTGGGGGACATCATTTGGCGTAAAACAAAAATGAATACGTGGTACACCGAAGTGCTTTATAATGAAGTTTTGCTTAATATATCCCTTACTACCCTCTATAAGTGGTCAAATTTTAAAACCTCCAAATCGATGAGGCTTAAAGTCATAGCAAGGCTCATTTCCTGAGATGATACATGATTCTCTGCTCAGAGTTCTATCTTCTACATAAATTGAGAAGACTGTAATGGAAGAATGAATAAAATAGGGTTTCCTTTCATGGAACTGACCTAAACCGTGAATCACAATCTGAAAGTTACTCATCTAGAACAACAACAAAACACCCAAGCACCTTGCCTCTAGTTTCAAAAGCAACAGTGTTTCTTCTTTCTTTCTCTTCCTTTCTTTTCTTTCTTTTTTTTCTTTCTTCCTGGCACATAGAGATACTGAATAAATATTTGTTGAATGGATGAATAAATGACTGGCTGCTCTTCAATTAGACTATTAAAAAAAGAACACTTGGACAAGTGATACACCGTGGATATCTGAGCATGTACTTGAGAGGAAGAGATTTTAAAATGTGCCTTTTGGCTGAGATTTGAGCACTGTCCCCCCTAACTTTATACTGTTTCTGGTTTTGAAGGACGAGAGCTGCAGGGAAACTCTGTGACTGTCTGGTGGTTCTGGCCTGGGCTTACAAACCTGAGGGAGGGGGTCTGTTTCTTTCAGAATTAAAGCAGTCGCCTGCTACTTTTCCAAAGATATCTGGAGGCAAAAGGATAAAGTAAAACCCACATAAAAAGAAAGAAAAAATACTCCTAATAGAAGGGAAAATACTACTAATGTTAATATTAAAAAATAAAAGTGAACTAATACTTGGTGACCCTCATAAAGAAAATCTTTAAATAGCACACTTTGAACAGGCTATTTTGTCTCAGGCTATTTTGAAGTGTATTCCAAGGCCCCCAAAATTAATGAGACCTCCAGAAACCTTTCATATTCATGCAAGCCCAGAGGGGAGAGCAATCTGCAGTGATTGGTATTAGTTTAAATTAGGACTTCTGATAACTTCCTATCAGGTACTACCAGATATAGTGGCTTACAAAGTTGGTAAAATTTAGTTCAGGCTTCAATAGTATTTCTCAAAAAAATTTGGGACGAAATTGTGAGTGGCCAGGGTAATTTTCTCTTTATTATTTTATGTAAATATTTAAGTATTTTATAGTGTGTCCCCAAACTTAAGTCTTTGTTACCAAAAATCAACACAAGGTATATCTTCACCCTTCCTTCCTCTATTTTACAGGAAAGTTTAGGTACTACACAAGTGTATATTTCAACTGGATACAGTGTTTGAATTTTTCAAAATGATAGTTTTAAGGTCACATCATTTAGGAAGAAGTGACATAGGAGGGCACAAAAGTCCTGTTGTTTTCTTTCTCTCTAGCAGCTTACTTTTGCCACCTAGTGGGGGAGGCAGTTTCATAGTTGGGTTCGTGTTTTGTTTAAGACCGAAGAGCAGAAGTCAGCTTCTTACTAGAAAATGATTAAACATTTCTTTCACATCAAGGTTATCGGATGAATTTTTTTTTTATAACCTTAAGTGATTTTTTCAAACTAGCCTGGTTCCATATCTGTTGGTTTTCCTTTAAGCAGTTAGTTTTCACTACAATGATTAACCTAGATAATTGAAGGGAGGATAAATCCTTTCTGTATATATTTTTAACTTGTAACTCTGGAAAAAACCCAAAACCTCTCCTGGTTTCCAATGGTTCTGCATCCCCTTACCTTGTAGCATTTCACAAAGTGTATATTTTGGTTAATTCCTGTATTTTGTGCTTATAGGGGGATCAAATTTATACCTTTAGCCCTAATTTCTCATTGTGACTCTGACCTCAACTCTTTAGTTATCTGAGTATCACCTCTGGAACTGACATGTAAAATGTCAAAAACCTAAATCATGATCCTCCAAGAGAAGGATGAGTTTTCTTTTGAACCAGTGTGGCAGGCCTAACCAGAGCTAGAGTGTAGTCTAGGGTTAAACGTGGCAGAGATATTTTTTTTTTAAGTATGTAAAAATTAATGAAACAAGTTAAGCAAAGGAAACAATCAGAAGTCAGGATCAGTTTACTGGGCTGGGCAGGAGGAAACATGATGATCAAGAGTTAGGGTGGAGCAATAATAATTAACAGGAATTGAGGTCAGGAACATAGGAAATTTGAGGCAGGTCACAAAGCTGAAGCTAAGAAAATTGGAAATAAGAGGCAAAAGAGGTTGGAAAAAGTATCAAGCTCAAGTCCTCAGCCTTGAGGTACATACGGGGATGAAGAGGGCTGAGGACCAAGTAGAGAGTGCAATTCTTGGGCCTGGAAATGCATGATGATGTCTGGTTCTCTGTTGTAAGCTGTGTCAAAATAGGAAAAAACAAAACAAAACCCAGTCTTCACAGAGTTTGCTGGAGTTTCTTGAGGTTCCGGATCCAAATAAATGATTTCTTACCAAAATTTCCATGATCATAAATGGTTTTCTAATCCTCTTGGTCTCAGAATTTGAAGCTTGTCAGGGTGGCTTTAAACACCCTTACTGAGGTATAATTTATATACCCTAAGGTTAATCTATTGCAAATAGTTTACAAATAGTTTTAGTAAACTTAGAAAGTTGTACACAATCTAGTCTTAGAACATTTGTCACTGCAAAATTCTGTGTCCATGTGCAGTCATTCCCTCCTCCCATTCCCAGCCCAAGGCAACCACCAATCTGCTTTCTGTCTCTATAGATTATTTGTCTTTTCTGGAAACTTTATATAAACAGGATGGTACAATATGTAGTCTCTTGTGACTGGTGTCTTTCATATAGCATGTTTTTGAGGTTCTTTGTTGTAGAATATATCAGTTCATTCCTTTTTATTGCTAAATAGTATTTTATTGTGTGGATATATCATACTTTTTATCCATTCACTGGTTAGGGGGCATTCAGATTGTTTCCAGTTTTGGGCTATTATGAATATTCACATAGGAGTCTTTGTGTAAAATATGTTAATTTTTCTTGGTAGTAGATATAAAGTAGAATTGCTGGATCATGCGGTAAATTTAGCTTAAGAAGTTGCCAAATTATTTTCCAAAGTGGCCATACAATTTTACATCCCCACCTGCAATCCATGAAGGTTTCAGTTTCTCCACATCTTGTCAACATTTGTTATTTTCTACCTTTTTTAGTATAACCATCTTAGTGGGTGTGAAGTTGTATCTCATTGTGATTTTACTTTGCATTTCCCAATGGCTGACGACGTTGAGCATCTTCTTAGGTGTTTATTAGCCAATCATAACATTTTCTTTGATGAACTGTCTACTCATATCATTATCCATTTTAATTGAGTGCCTTATTATAGTGTTCATAAGAGCTCTTTGTATATTTGTAGCCACAAGAAATTTAGCAGATACATGATTTATAAAGTTTCTTCTAGTCAGTGCCTTTTCTTTTCCTTTATTTGAGAGAGAGAGAGAGAGAAAGAGAGAGAGAGAGAGAGAGAACAAGTGGGGAGGGGGCGCAGAGAAACAAACTGGCTCCCCACTGAGCAAGGAGCCCAATGAGGGGTCCAATCTCAGGACCTTGAGATCATGACTGGAGCCAAAGGCAGACGCTCAACTAACTGAGCCACCCAGGTGCCCCCTTTTCTTCTCCTGAATGGTGTCTTTTGCAGCACAAAAGTTTTACATTCTGACAAAGTCCAATTTACTAATTTCTTCTTTTATGGATTATGCTTTTGGTGCTGAACCTAAATTTTTGCCCAACCAAGGTCATGAAATTTCTCCTATGATTCTTACAGAAGTTTTAATTTTTAGGATTTGCAGTTAAGTCTATTGTAATTTTAAATTAGTTTTTGTATATGGTTAAGACTCTAAATTCATATTTTTCATATGGATATATAATTCTCCCAGTACCATGTCTTGGAAAGAAACAATGCTTTCCCACTTAATTTCCTTGGCACATTTGTGGAAAATATATTGAATTTAAATATAAAGGTTTATTTCTGGACTGTTCCATTTGATTCTGTTCCATCCACCTACATGTCTATCCTTATGCCACTAACTTGAATATGTAGTTTTATAGTAAAAATTTGAAATTGAGTAGTGTATGTCTTCCAATTTTGTTCTTCTCCTTGAAAATTGTTTGAACTGTTCTGGACCCTTTGCATTTCCATTGAATTTAAGATCAGCTTGTCAATTTCTAAAAACAAAACAAAACAAAATGAAATCCCTCCTGGGATTTTGATAGACGATGTATCGACCTTATAGGTCAATTCAAGGGACAGTGGCAACTTAACAATAATGGGTCGTCTAATCCATGAATGTTGAGTGTCTCATATATTTAGATGTTTAGCTTTTCAGTAATGTTCTGTAGCTTTCAATGTAAAAGTCTTTTTTATTTTTAAAAGATTTTATTTATTAATGAGACACACACACACACACACACAGAGAGAGAGAGAGAGAGAGAGAGAGGCAGAGACACAGGCAGAGGGAGAAGCAGGCTCCATGCAGGGAGCCCGATGTGGGACTCGATCCCGGGACTCCAGGATCATGCCCTGGGCCAAAGGCAGGTGCTAAACCGCTGAGGCACCCAGGGATCCCCTATACAACCTATACAATTGATTTTTAAATATTAAGTTGTATCCTAAAACTTTAGGAACCTGTTTTTAAGTTCTAATAGGTGTTTTTTGTATGTGTGTATATGTATTGATTTCTTAGGATTTTCCTAATACAGGAAGGATCATGTCACCTACAAATAAAGACAATTTTGTTTCTTCTATTCTAAGCTGCATGTCTTTTATTTTTTTCTTTTGCCTTTGCTACAGTCTTTAATTATATTAGTCAATTATTAGTCAATAAAGTCAATTATTTATTAGTAATTGTGATCAAACACAATAAATTAATAAAGCTTCTACATTGCCAATGGAGCTGTGTTTGGGTTGGGGAACTCATTCAAACCTCAAGGAGTTCTCAAGTCTCTCTTCACATTGACTTTCTGCCAGACCCTCTTGCATCTCCTCTGCCTATGTGCAGAATTCCATGTGCAGCAAGGGATATATAGAGAGCTTCCTTCTCTGGTCTCTCATGCAAGTGTATGAACCCTGTTGATCAGCCAGGAATATGTGTTGGTTTATCAAAATCCCTTTCACTACACCATTTCCCAAATCTTGGTAAATTTCTGGCTAGTCTGTTGGTTTGTTGTTGACCCCAACCCAGACTATAACCTCAGGTTTACTGAGCTGCTAGCTAGCCTCTCCTATTTATTTGCCACCAAGATGTCTACTGTTATTCACAATGCCTATGGGCATAGGATGTCATATTCCACTGTTTGTTTGTTTTTTAATATTTTTATTTATTTGATAGAGAGAGCACACAAGCAGGGGGAGCAGCAGGCAGAAGGAGAGGGAGAAGCATGTGCCCCACTCAGCAGGGAGCCCGACATGGAGCTCAATCCCAGGACTCTGGGATCACGACCTGATCCAAAGGCATATACTCAACCAACTGAGCCACCCAGGTGTCTCTCACATTCCACTTTCAATCAAATGATGTCATTCGTCCAGTGAAACTGCTGGTTTTCATGGCTTTCCTCATCCTTCTAGAACTACTATGCTGACTGAGCCTGTAGGTGGGGCATGGGAGCAGCTCAAGACAGGAACACCACAGAATCGTACTTTTCTTACCTGAAGTCCACTAGTTTTTCCATGAATAAATGCTTTTCCATGAATAAATTTGTTGAGTGCTTTTGGTCAATTTCCAGAGTCCTAAAATTGCTCTTTTTGATAATTTTGTCTAGTTTCACTGTTGCTTTTTGAAAACAACTGTCCAACTCTCATTCTGCTGCATTGGTAGTGTGTCTCTACAGCTATTTTTAATTGCTCTGTTTCTTTGTCATACTCAGCTGGTCACCAAGGTCTGCTGATTCTTTTTATGCAATGTGTCTCTGAGAGAGATATTTTCTTGGCATTTTTAGAGACGCACTCAAGATAACCAGCACCCATTCATTCCTGAATTACTATGATAGAAGCTTTCGTCCTCACCACAATCAATTTTGCGTCTGGCTACTAACTGATCTTACAGATAACAGCAAATCATATCCCTTATTACTGACTAAAGAATGGTTCTTTGCTGCAAAAAGCATAAAATTTATACTGCTTAACCTGGCTGTCAAAATGACTGAATTTATCTTATGCAACATCATTTATTCCTGGAACTCCCACCAAGTTGAGTTTTTCTTTCCCCACATATTCCTTTGCAAGTTCCACATTTCAAATTTTTCTTACGTTGTTTTCCCTTATGACTTGTCTTTCAATTTTTGGTCCATCAATTCCTAAAAGCAGCTTAAGCAGGCGAACTCTTCTGCTCTTGATCATTTTGGTATTCCACAGATTTTCAATATTCATATATATAGATTTTGTCAACATTTCTGACATTAATCATGTCACCTTGTAATCAGTCCTCGATTGTTTCTGTATGTGTTCTGTTGTTTCAATATTTTTTACCTTTTAAATAGATTTTTTAAAGAGCATTTTAGGTTCACAGTAAAATTGAACAGAAAGTACAGAGACTTCCCACATATACCATTTCCAACTTTTGATTATACCCAATATGAGGGCTTTCCCAGTTTACAAAATTGGAAATAGTTCTTACCACTTAGTACAGGGATGGACATGCTTAGTACATGATTGCTGAATTAATAAAATGCTTCTTAATTTCCTATGGAAATTTTCAAAAATCTTTTAAGAAAAATAATCACTTCAAGATGTCTCTATGCCTTCCCCTTGAAGAACTTAACTCTTACATATATTTCTGAAAGAAGTGATATTTTTTAACATTTTTAATAATTTGTGTGGCATGAACACCAATCAATGAAACCAAACAACAAAACAGTCCTGAAAACTCCTGTTGGCCCAAGAAACGATCCATTAGTTCCTAGATCATGGGGAGGTCCTATAGGTCCTAGACATGAGGCCATGATGGGTGAAATATGGGGCAGTAACTATTTACCAAGTAGTATGAAAGTATTTGAACATTTTAACATATATACTTATATCAGAGGACACAGACTATCAAGTCCCATCAACAAGTCAATTGATATTCTCTCAATTTTATAATGACTGTAGAATATAATATCTATAAAATGGACTTCTGTAAATCATAGGCACTTTTGGATTTGAAGAGCAATATGAGAACAACAGAGAAGGACAGACAACAGTCAGAAGCCAATGTTAAGGGTCAGTTAGGCAGCACAAAATCAAACAGAAGAAAAGTACTAGTAGGTCAAGACAAACCAACAGAGCAGAGAGGAGCTAAGTAACCAAGAGTCGGAGTTCAAGGTTCAGTCAAAAAGATAGTAAGGATATGCTAGGTAAGGAGACCAGCACATAGTGGCCTAGGAAGTAGAAATGTATCAGCAAAATAGAAACTCTGACAGCCAAGCAAATCTGTCCCTGAGCTGAAAAATTTCTTATTATGTTTCCTTTTACAGCAAGAACCTATGTGAAGGCATGACTTCTCTCTGCATATGAGGTTAGGTAAACCAGGTGGGAAGCCTACTGGCATATTAGTCTTTCAGAGTGAGAAATTTAAGTGTGGGTCTTGGTAGAACGGTGACACTTATCAAAGGTACCAGGTATTGCCTATGAAGGGTAACAGACATTTTTTATCATTATGTTGACTCTGATTAATTTCAGATATGCTAAATATTTCGGGGCTTAAAACTGTCTTCAAATTCTTTCATCAGAGGATGCAAAGAGAAGCAATTTAACTAAAGGGTATTTTAGAAATATGTGATCTGGAAAGGCATTGGCTGCCAACTTAGAAACAAAGAAAGCAGGCCAAATAACTTGCAGCAATTAAAGAATAAAACTGAATATTCTGAAAAATAACTGGTTTGTCTAAAAAAAAAATTGGAAATGGGGAGAGGCATGACTTAATTGAAGGTGTGTTACTAAGAGAGAGAAGGTTTCTGTTTTTCAGTTTTAAATAGTATAATAAATCATACACAACACCATAATTTGAGTTTACGAGGAAGGTAATACTCTTTAGGTTATAAAAGTGACCTCCAGTGGGCAATAATGCTCTCAAATCTATGGCCTAGGGAGCTATATTCCATTGATCGTCACTTTAAAAAAGTCTATATAGGCAACAGTTTTCCACTATAACTTTCACATCCATTTAGCCAATTATATACATATGGTATTTATTGTTTTAATAATGTATCTGGTTATGATTCATTAGTATGAACTGTTAACAGAAAGGTTTGTAGAATATTTCCCCAATGATCTTCAAATCAACTTCAAATATATAGATCTACAGAACAGTAGAAATATTAAGTTCCTACTCCAATAATATAAAATTAGAATACTGAATTAAAATTAAGAAACTACTGACATGGAGTATGTATCTAGGTGTCAAATTGAACAAAGCTTATTAGGGAGAATAATAGAAAGTATTTTTGGTTCTGAAATTATCTTCAAAGGGTTAATATGTTGTGAAATACTGAACTACAGGTAAGCTGGGGTACAGGTCAAGTAACCACCCTAAAAATCTTTTTTAGTGTAGTTGAGAAAAGTCAGGTTTCTTGAAACTTAAAATTTCACACATTCTGTTGATTAAAATAGCTGTTATTCATCACTTCAGGAAAACGTGGGAGAAAGAATGGGTTTTGACTATAGTCCAAAATTATTTTATAGGTCAAGTTAATAAGTCACTTGTGTGCACAATATCACTGGATATATGCAACCTCTTAGAAATGTGGTCATGCTATACTAAGCATAAATGAAATCATGAGTCAGTTATAAAATATATATTTAGTCTTCCCACTACCTTCCCCTATAACTCACTGTTGGTTCTAGAAACTGCCTATACATCTGAATTGAAAGAAGTGAAAGATCACTATGGAAACAAGAGAATAGTCCCTACTACTTAAAAAAAAAAAAGTCCAGCTATGAAGTGTTTCTAAACAGGATTTCGAAAGGAAACAAAAGTAACTTTCTTTCAATGCTCTGATGATCACTGATGAAGAAAGACTTGTTCCTTTAGAGGATAAAATTGATTTCCATTGTACAGTAAATATATCCAAAATTCAGTCAAGTCTAACTATGCTATAATATGGGAAGTATTTCTAGAAAATTGGCTCCGTTCTAAAAGAGAATGAACTCTGAATGACCATGTAGAAAATAACCATTTGATACAAAATTCAAAAGGTGGATGTCTAATGTTTCTTCCTTCTAGTCCTGGAATAGACTAGCATATTTTTTCTATAAAGGGGCAGATGGTAAGTAATTTAGGCTTTGCAGGCAATACGGTCTCTTTCATAACCACCCATCTCTGCTGCTGTGGAGTGAAAGTGGCCATTCCATAATACCTTAATGAATGAGCATGACTAAATTCCAATCAAACGTTATTTATAGGTACTAAAATCTGAATTCCATGTAATTCTCAAATGTCATGAAATAGTACTCTTTTGATCTTTTCTCCATCATTTCAAAATCTAAAAACCATTCTTAATTCAGGTGGTAGGCTGGATTTGGCTTGTAGGCCATAGTTTGCTGACTGCTATTCTAGTCCATCAGTAAGAATTAACTATCCAGTGTGAGAAGCTGTTCCTAGTGACTTTCTGCTGAAATGTTTTGTTTGAAGATATGACTGAATTTGTAACTATGTGTGGTGATAGATGTTAACTAAACTTACTATGGCAATCATTTTATATAAAATGTACACTTAGAACTAATACAGTGTTATACGTCAATTATATCTCAAAGAAAAACAAAAAACAAAAGCAAAACACTATGTAAACTATTGGGCTAATTACTGAAACATAAAATGTAAAGAAAAAAGATATGGTTAAATTCCTTAACTATAATATATATTTGTGTAAAACGAGAATATCATATGATAAAGTTAAAAATCAGAAGAAGAAATTTTAGTCCTATACTCACGGGGTATGTTTCGAGTAGAGGAAATATTTTGAAATATTTCAATATGAAAAAAAATCAGGAAATGTGAAAGCAATTTCTCAAACATTAAAGTTGATGTGCCTTTCTAATATCACTCTTAGCATCCTGTTTCATAAAAAGTAAATGAAAATCAAGTTACCTTTTGAATTCTGGCAGCTACAGGATCCCAGAGAAGCTGCCAATGGCAGTGATTGTACCCTCTCTGTCAACACCCCATGGCACTCAGCACTGTGGCTTGATATGGGGAGCAAGTAAAACAGCTAAAGTTCCAAAACTCACGTTGAATTTATGTAATACAAAGAATGTCAGAACTCTATTACAGATACCTCTGGGATGATGCTATGGGATCTGTTATTATATAATGCCACTTAAGGGTGTCCTTATCATATTAATAAAAAGCTTTACTTGTCTTAGGTAATCATTGCTCAAACCTATGAAGTTCATGCCTCTTTAGATTCTGAGGACTGCAGTCTCAGAACACGAAATGACAGGATTCAGTGGATACTGACTTGTGTACTACACTATGGAATGCTAGAATCAGGAGGCAGGCCCTGGAACTTTCAGGACACTGAGAAGGTCATAGGCATATGTGTGTTAGGTTAGACAAATTAAAGGTTACAAACAGATCAGTGAGAGAATTAACGGAAATATATGATGGATTCCTAGTGACAGATACATATGCTCAGACTATGTAAATACTCTGAGGTCTACACATGCGGGTACCAGAATGATTTCACAAATAATGTCCTTAGAAGGCCACCACGAGAGAAAGCATACTGGGACAAAGGTTGTATTTCTCTCACTAATTCTACCAAATTGAGTTCTACCAAATCCAAGTTAATTTCATGGTCTTCGAAATTCAATTCAATCCCATCCTATAAACATGAATTGAGCATCTCCTCTGTGTCAGAGCATACACCTGGAGAATATTAAGGTGAATAAGACACTGTCCTGTTCCTCACAGAAGTCACTGCCCAGCGGGGTAGACTAATATGAAAAACAATGGGAAGACAGTTTGATAAGTGTAACAACAATAATGTGGAAAGTTGGTTTGGGGAAAGCCTTTTGACTGGAGTGACAGTGTGGTTAGATCTGATGATACAACAATTAAAGTTCCTCTTATGAGCAAGGAGGGAATGCCCAAGCAGAAGGAAGAGGTACAAAGCTACAGATGCAAGACAGCATGAGACATGGAACATCAAAACTGCTAGAACATGAAGTATGTGTAGAAGTTAGCTTCAGAGCAAATGGTGAAGGATGAGACTGGAGACAAAGGCAGGGAGCAAATCATAATGCAAAACACATGTGGCTATTGAACACTGAAGTGTGGCTAGTCCAAAATGAGACATATGAAGAAAGGTCAAATACCTCAATAATTTTATTTTTGTAAGATTTTATTTATTTATTCATCACACACACACACACACACACACACACACACACACACACACACACACACAGGCATAGACACAGGCAGAGGGAGAAGCAGGCTCCATGCAGGGAGCCTGACGTGGGACCCAATCCCAGGTCTCCAGGATCACGCCCTGGGCTGAAGTCAGGCACTAAACCACTGAGACACCCGGGTTCCCAGATACCTCAATAATTTTAAACGTCGATTATATGTTGAAGTGATACTTTAGATATATTGGGTTAAATAAAATATATTACTAAGATCAAGTTTACCTGCTTTTTAAATTTTTTTAATGAGTCCACTAGAAAATTTAAAATGATATATTTGGCATTTAATTCCTCATGTAGTAGTTCCTGTAGTTGATTCTTCAATAACCATTTTGCCCCAGGCATTTAAACTCATGGTGATGTTGGAGCATCTGGGTGGCTCAGTTGGTTAGGCAACAGACTCTTAATTTCAGCTCAGGTCATGATCTTGGCTCCAGTCATGATCTCAAGATCCTGGGGTCAAGCCCTGTGTCATCGTGGGGATTCTGCTTCAGGATTCTCTCTCCCCCTGTGCCCTTCCTCCTGCTCTCTTGCTCTCTCTCTCAAATAAATAAATCAAAAAACCCAAACAACAAACAAACAAAAAAACCTCATGATGATCTTGGAGCGCCTGGCTGGCTCAGTCAGTAGAGCATGTGATTCTTGATCTTCAGGTCATGAATTCGAGTTTCATGTTGGGTGATTACTTAAAAGATAAAATCTTTAAAAAATAAAAATAAACTCACGGCGATCTCATTTCCCTTGATAGTGACTAGTTTAGAGATGGGCTTGTGAATGACCCAATCGAAGCCTACACCATGAAGGAAAGATGGCTGAAGAAGTTCCCAATATAGATGTCTTTGCCCCCTAAAAGGAGACCAGTAAGATCAGATGTCTCATTTTCTTTTAAATGTGGCTACATTGGCAATGACACAGAGAATGTGGCTCATCTTTCCATGAGCCAGAGGGTGAAGCAGAGCTAAGAAATGAAATAACCTGAGTCCTTGTTGACATTGCTGAGCTACTTTATCAACCAACCCTGGAGTTCACCCTTCCTCTGAACTTCCTATTATGGGAGATAACAAGGTCTTCATTGTTTAAGCCATGAGTCAGGTTTTCTGTTACTTGTAGCCAAAAGCATCCTAGCTGACACACTCCATTAGACTACAATTACCTCAAGGGAAAGGGACTATATGTACTATCATTTAAGACCATCTAGTACTACAAAAGTTCTGAATATAGTCTATAATCAATCCATGTATTATTGTTGTGATAATATATATTTAACATGTTTGAAGGCTTTTTCTTTCTTAGTTTTAAATTAGTATACAACTATAAGATATTATGGAATAATTACTAAGGAAAAGAGACTTTTAATTAATCAGAAAAAAAAAAAAAACTATGAGCAGAATTTAATCAAAAGTAGAGCAAAATACCCATTAGATTTGTGGCATGTTACACTTCATGGTTGTCCTTTCACTGAGAGGTCCGCCTAGAATTCCAGTCAAAGCACACACACTGGATCAACTCCGCTTGATTGGCTAAGGACATAAACCCTTACAGGTAATATAGCAAATGAAGCAAATATATAAACACTATAGTTTATACCTCACAGAATTATTATGAGAATTAAACAAAATAATGCATATAGGGCTTAGCACAATATCTAGTACACAGCAGACACATTTAATATAAGTTTGGTTCCTGTTTCTTTTCTGTTGTAGAACTGTTCATTTCATAAACTCTAAGTACTACGCTACGTATGCATCGTCCTTTACTCTTACCATAATCTCATTTTGTGTTGACTAGAAGTCACATTCAAGCAAATAGTAATTTACATATATTACACTTCATTGGAGAGCTAGTGCTTAGTTAGATGGTTGATTTATTTTTATTTTATATGAAGCAAGTGAGTTCCAAAGTAACCTGAACGAACTGAGGTAGGCAGTGATAAAACTATTAACTAGAAATTAAGCTATAGTATTTTAACTAATCTACTCTGTTTACCCAGTATTGGTGAGATTATGAGATTAATAATGCAGTCTAAATAAAGCTGAATAAAAATAAAAAGACAGGGAAGGAAGTTTATGACTTTGAGGCTGCCTAGATAGTGATTGATATAAGTAACAGACACAGAGTAAGCAGTACTCAGTGAGATCCAAGAGTGATGAAGAAAAATGTAGAAAGTGTCAGGCCAGAAGGAGAGAGTGAGGAATATTTGGTGAATTATACCAAGCTAGAAAATTCCAAAAAACTTCCTGCACTATCACAAAAGATTTTGCTTTCAATAATATCCAGTGACCAATATATATTTAATTTCCAACTAGGATCTATTGAAAAACATAGAGCAAAATCCTCACTAGCTCCATTTTACCAAATAAATGCACTCTTTACTCAACTTACATGTAAGGATGATTGCTCTTCATTGAAATCACCATGTGATACGCAGATTTTAAATTTCACAGGATGATTAGCTCACTGAAGACTACATTAAGCTAGTATCTATCTAGCTTATTAGGAGGACAAGAAGAAGTTATCTTTGTATGTTCTAGTATCTAGTGCAATACTCCCAGAGAGTTGTTCAGTTATCAAATGTTTGCTAGAAAGTATTTGAAAAGAAAATCAGTATCCAGAAATTTAAAATGTTTTTATTCTGGACAGTTAAATATTCCAAACTAACACAAATTTATAGTATCACATTTGCTGTGATGAATAAAGCGAACATACGTAGAACATTTTCACTCAGACACTGCAGGGAGTCCCAGGCAGCAATCAGCCTGAATGACTGGTCCACTGCCTGGATGAAATTCAGAGTTCCCAGATGGGAAACACAGATCCTTTCCCTGAAGTCAGGCAGGCTTAGACCACTTTTTGGAGATTAATAATTATCCTAGAGAGCCTGAAGCAGGCCTTAACTAACCACCAACGTTCGGAGAAACTCTAAACCAGGCTCTAAGTTCAATTTAGTGTACTCTAAGGTGGATCCAACATATTCAGAGAATGCAGGAAAGGGGACGTCATGCTTCCACATTTCCCTGGGGTCAATTCCATATATGGGTCACTGATAAAGGAATGAATCTGGCTTTTTTTTTTTTAAAGTTAGGTTTATTGAGATATAATCTAAATACAGTAAAATTTATCCTTTTTAGCATACAGTTCGGTAAGTTTAATAAATGCATACAGTCATGTCCTATCACCACAATCAAGATATGGTACATTTCCATCACTCCCAAAAATTGTTGTGACAATTTATGGTCAATCCCTCTTCAGGCCCTGGCAACCAATGATCTGTTTTCTATGTCTATGGTTCTGTCTTCCCCACAATGTCCTATGCATTGAATCTATAGTATGTAGCCTTTTGAGTCTGGTTTCTTTCATCTGTCATGATATAACTGGTAACAAAGCCAGTAAGACTGGGATACTGAGTGAAAAGGAGATGGCAGGAATTGAAATTGGGAGAGGTGGAGAGAGCCAAATCACATAGGGACTTACATGTCATAACAAAAACTTTTGGATTTATAGTAGGTGTGATGAGAAGCCACTGGCAGTTTCTGAGCAGCTGAATAATGCGATCTGATTAACTTAAAATATTTTTGGCTACTATGTGGAAGATATACCACAATGGAATAGAAGTAGAATAAACGAAGCCAGTCTAAAGACAACTGCAATTGTCTGCGATAAACAGGACTGGCTCAGTCAGTAGAGCATAAGACTCTTGATCCTGGGGTTGTAAGTTTGAGCCCCATGTTGGGTATAGAGATTACTTAAAAATAAATCTTTAAAAAAAAAAAAAAAAAAAAACCATGATAGCGACTACAATGGCTACATCAGAGGTGGTGAAAAGTGGTCAGGTAACAGGTGTAATTCAGAGGAAGGGATACTGGAACCGGATGTGGCATGTGAGGAGGAGAGATGAGGCAAAGATGCTCCAAGGAGCTTGGTGGTGTCATTTACCTGGATGGTTAAAAGGAAAAGACAGGGGAGGAGGGAGGAAGCAGAGTTTTTTTTGGCGGGCGGGAAGGGCGGGAGAATTAAAAGTTCCATACATTCAGACATCATCACAATACAGATGATGCTGCATCTCTCTCCACCATTCTGTAGATCTGTATGGACCTTTGATAGGTATTTAAAATAGTCCCTGTCCTCTTGCTCCTTAAGATATGAGTGAATACAATGTATAAAACATTTACTCTTTATTTTACTGAGTTCCTAGAATTAAATCTAAAAATGTACGGTAAACTGTAAATGTTCAGGGCTCGAGAGCTCTTCCATTTCTCACCTTTATTTTCTAACAGATAAGAACCATGTGAGTTTCATAACAAAGGACTGCCTCTAAATTTTACATATTTTTTTTTCTCAGAATACTTATTGTTGTTCAATTGCATTGGCTCAAATGAATTAAGAATAGAAAACATTTTGTAAATGATTATAATCTTTCTTTATTTAAAAGATTTTATTTGTTTATTCATGAGACACACACAGAGAGAGGCAGAGACACAGGCAGAGGGAGAAGCAGGCTCGCTGCAGGGAGCTCAATGTGGGGCTCAATCCCAGAACTCTACGATCATGCCCTGAGCCAAAGGCAGACGCTCAACCACTGAGCCACCCATGTGTCCCAATTTTTCTTACTTTAAAATGTTTTCCAGTATTTACTGACAAATAAGTGAGAAAACATTTAGTGGTCCATCCTTTCCAACTTACGAGATCAGGTTTATATTTTCAGTATGCTGAAGAAGTATTTTTTGCTTAGACCCTCAGTACGAGGAAAGGGTAATGGCAACATAATGCAGAAAAGCTAGAAGATGTGGAGTAGAAGTTCACTGTGTCTCCTTTCCTCAGGAAGCCAAATAATTCAAAGGATGAGTACTGATCACGCCATTACTTCCATTTGCGCCTTGGAAGCCACCAAAGTAGAGTTTGGTATACAAGATGACCATTCCAGTCACAGCTCCCTTCATTTACTCATCTATCCATCTTCCATCCATCTATCTGATCATGATCAATGCATTTCCTGAAAATCTTTTTTTATCTTAAAATGCATGTAAATTAATCATATCTAATACAACTATATTTGCTTTAATATAAAAATGTCTTTATTTACTTACCATTGAGTAAAACTGACATTCCAGATAGATGTAGTATAACACCTCCATGTACAGTTGTGTAGGTTATGTACTGAACACCTCATGGGTGCGGGGGTACTCTATTCATACTGTAGGTCTTATGGATTTGGATAGTAGAAACATGCCTTGAGTTAGAAGCTCCTTTTTCCTCCCTAATTTGTAAAAGTACCATATGGACTAACTAGCCCAAAACTTTTTATATCTTGCCACATGGACTGGGCATAAGCTTGAACCGCCTAATCATTTTATTCATAAAGAAGCCACATTCCAAGAGGTAAAGAGACAAGCTTCCACATGGCAAATCTACTTCTTGGCAAATCTAGGTTTGATCTTAGTCTCTATTCCCATCCCAGTGCTCCTTCATAGCAACATGCTACCTCTGCTAACAATGGGTTGCTCTTCTTAGATGTGGGTTTCTGAAGCACTCTTTCATTTCTTAGCTCAGCCTAAGGAGGACAAGCTTTTATAGGATGGTTACCTCATGCTCCTTCTTGCATTTGTTCCTGCCCTGAATGGATATAGAGAGATAAGGCAGTAGCTAGACTTCTTCACAAATATTCAAAGTAGTAAAGTTGCTAGATTGCAAGCTCCATGACAGCAGGAACCATGTCCAACATTCTTATCATTTCTCTTGAGCCTAGCACACAGCTAAGTTACACTTGTATACAGGGAAATGTATCCTGTAAGTTCATTTAGGTTACATCCCTGTACTTACTGCTGCTTGCTTTCTTGCAGCTACAGCATATGCCAGTACCAAACTCTGAGAAGCACTGGGGTCATCTCTAAACTGCTTTTGAGGTCAATATGCTGTTAACTGTTTATTATTGGTTGGGCTCATCCATCCAGGAGCAGAAAGACCAGTCAGAGAATCATACAATGGTAGCCCTGGAATGGATCTTGTAAGTCACCTAAGCAACTCCTTTATTTAACTTTCCAAAAAACGGTCTCAAAGGGGTAGATCCATTCAGTTGGCCGCAGCTAACTCACGCTATGGTTAGTTCCTAAAACTCGGATTTTCTGCCTAATTAGTTGTTTTTTCTTAAACACATGATACCTTGCCACCAATCAACAAATGATGACTGGAGACTATAATATCAGAGACATTATGAACTAAGGGTTACGCCCTTAAGAATGTCTTTTTTGAGCTAGACAATCATGTGTTTGAGAATTTACACTATTATGTTCTTTTATTCTTTTCATGCAAGGGCAATCCTCAGAACGAAAAAAAGATTAGTCAGGCAAAACTATCAGAAGTCCTCAAATATCCTGAGAAATGGACAAATGGGTTACCATTGTTCTGCATGTGAATAGTTAATTTAGAAAGCATAGCTGGTTAGTTAAACTGTAAACCGTGTATGTGTATTTATTTTGACTCCAAACTAGAAACCCTTGACCTAGATCATTGGTTTAGTCTAATCTGATGATTATTTTAATTGAAAATATGTATTATATTATAAACAGGATGTATTTTCAAAGCTGCTATCTAAACAAAGGAATTTGCTATTAAGAAACAATATGTTTCTAGGATTTTTAGCTTTATTTCAGAAATAAAGCTTTAAAAGTAGAAACAACACTGGAGAGCCATTTTAATAATATCCCAAATTATAGGAGTAAGTTGATGGTTCTGAACGTTATTTCACACACATCCTATAATACTAAACTCTCTTCAACAGAGCTAAATGAGTATATTACAGTGAGACTCCAGTGTTATCTACATTGTTTGGCTAATCCTGCTTCTTATATGTAATTATTAAAAATAAAAATAACTTGAAGGGCAATTATTTCTTCCATTTAAGAGAATTCTTATAATGAACTACAAACTAGAAATCTAAAGTAATTTAAATCTCCTAAAATATCAGTTTCCTAACACAAAAATGTTGGGTTTTCCAAAATTCTAGCAAATGGTGCTAGTATTAGGGAAAGCAAAGCTGTATGTGTGCACATAGCTTCCATTTTGATGGTCCGATTTCTCTGCTGGGCCATAACGCAGCAAAATGGCAGTGGCATATTATACCTGGTCATGGCTGGCTTCAATGGAGCTTCCAATTGCATGGAAAGTCATCTGCACAGGGGCTAATGTCAGACAGGTCACACACTCTTTGCCACTTTGTCTATCACAGTAGTGAACCTATAACAGAACACATGCAATCTGCTGAACACCACTTGTAAGAGGGAGCCAGATGCAACAGGTCCTTTCCAAAGGCTCTAGATTTCCAGAAGAATTCAAATAATTTATGCAGAACACATTTCAAATATTTAAAACCTTATCAGGACCTTCCAATATCTATGGAAAATCTATTAATTCCATTTTAAGTACTTTTGAAGTTTTAACAGAGTTAAGGAAATGCTTTATAAAATTTTTTACACCATTATAGCCAGTAGGAAAGTTCACAATTAAATGCTATACCTGTCTTTACAGTCCAGCTTTTCATAATAATGCATAAAAGATTCAAGGGTAAGCATAAGTCTAATTCACTTGATTCGAATGGAATTTTGTCAACCTAAATTTTCGCTCATCTTTGACTCTATGTGTGTGTGACTGCCACTTAATTGGTAGTGACATTCTTCTATTTCTACATTACAGTCCCTATAAAACCACTGTTGAATATATGTAGATATCACTACATCATGTTCTGCTTGACATTTTGACGTTACAATCAAATTGAATTAAACTAAAATGATTTCTAATGTGCAGACCAAAATAAAGTTACTCTATTATTATTTTCTTCTAGCTGAATACAACTGACCATTATTAAAACCACATGTAAGACATTCCATATCAGAGGTAGGGTAAATGGGGGTAGAGGAAAGTGTGAGTCCATCTTCCCAGTGGGAAAATTTCCATCCTCTCATTTATCTACTTTCACAAAAGTTCTTTCAAGCAGTGTTTATTTAAATTCTAAGCTAACAAAGCAAAAATAGCATTGTTTTTGTGATAAATTAATGAAACATGTCTATAGAATGGGATTCCTACTAATTATATTATAGGAAAAATTGGTTTTATTAGTTATAACTTCCTCAATTTGTTAAATGTGTGTAGGTCTAGGATAAAAGCTTAGGCAAAAATCTTGAATTTGTGAGGAAGAAAATTAAAACACGTATTAGTTCCCTGAGGCTTCATTCTGACTGCTCCATAAAAATACCCACAATATGCCTTTATTGTGGGTTATTATAGATCATGGCATATTTTGTCATGGATAATATACATCTGACTGAAAATGACAACAATATGGATCTTAGTCTGATTGTTTAATAACTGAACTTTTTTAAACTGGTAGGGTTAGGATTTGCTGTCAGTTTCCCTGAAGGTAGGGAAACTTCCTGGAATCTTTAAGTAGTTTAGAGTTTAAATCAAGGCAATATACAAAGCTTGTTTCCAAAGTACTTTAAAGATTTTATTATAAAAATATTTGTTCCAAGTTAACTTTGGGGGGAAAAGACTTGACAACAGTTCTAAATCACTGTATTATACCTCCTAAGCAATCTGAAAGGTCAGTCAGTATATATATGAGTTCAAGAATGTGGAAGTGTGGTTTACTATGCATCAGCTAAATATGATGGGGAAAATGAAACTTATCACATAATAAGTTTATGCAAAAGTCAATAAATGGTGACACTAAAATAGCTACAGTTCACAGCCATTTATGGTATCGTTAAAATATTATGTCTTATATAGTGCTATTATAAAACATGCTTTTTAAAATAAAATGTAATTGCCCTTTGACATTGACTGAAAGTCTACATGAAAGACATGACACTTCCCTAAATATCCAAATTGACAGAGAATATACTTGTCGGCCAGTTTATTGCAGTTCTATTTTCTTCTATGGAAATGAAAATTACAAAGGACAGAAATACCACCAGACAATCTCAGTAGAAAATATAAACTTCAAACTGCATTTGTATCCATGGCTTAGACACTCTTACTAAAAGATTTAACTTTCTTCTAACTGTAAGCCTGCAATACCCTATGAAATACTATGCGTCCTGCACACGTTCAACATTGGTGACCATGTATGACTCATATAGAAGAGATAAATGTTTGCACATAGCTGCAAATAAAATGTCAAGAGCATCCAGCAAATGTGACAGAGATGGCCAACTGTCCTCCAGTATTCTTCACAGTAAGTCCTAGCTGACTACTTGAAAGCTCAGAATAAAGTTTGTATTTCCCAGGCTCCCTTAGATCTATACAATGTGGCTGAGTAGAATGCAATGAAAGAACTCTAACAGCTTCCTAGAAACTTGAAAAAGAGATTTCAAGTGTCTGCCTTTTGCTCTTCTTCTTGACTCATTTTGTCAGCCCCCTGCTTGGAATGTGGATGAACATTACCATCTTCGGCCATAGGACAAAGGCTGAAACCTAGACATGATAGGGTGGTGAGTAGGCAGGAGCCTGGGTCCCTGAAGACTTTGGAACGGAACTATCACACTAGCTCTGGACTGCAAACTTACAGACCTTTACATGAAAATATGAACATGTAAAGAATATGAAAAGAATAAACATATATTTTATTTAAGTCACTGGGTTTTTTTTATCACTTACAAAGAACCTAATCCCCATGGGACTTTTTCTGCTGCCCCAGAGTCAATATCAAGACCATAGCCAACAACAAAACAAGCTCTAAAGAGCTGCCAACATTCAGGGCTAGGATTTATTCCCAACCCCTTAGTAAGAGTCAGCAGAACTGGTCCAAATACAAATAATATACATAGGAACTAGGAAGGGGGAGGTGAAGGGGAGGGAATCACCTTGACTGTCACCCTTATGAGAAATATAGCATCTTCATGAGTAGAGTAGCCCTAAGGAAACAGCTAATACAGAGTGGGAGCACTTACATTGGCCCCCAGCAGAACCTACACGCTTCCTTTGAAAAGAAATCTTGATCAAAATCAATATATGTCCCTAGCAATTTGGAAACATAGGAAAATACATTGAGTTTGGAGATATCTGAGAGCTTGCTGAAGGAGCCTACAGGCACACAGTGTGCCTGAAAACAAAACAAAAAGAAGGATGAAGGGAGATACGCTCACCCTACATATGCAAAGCCCTTGGAGGGAATGAAGAGAATCTCAGCAGAAGCCAAAGAGATACTCAGGCCAAATAAAGAGAGACCTACCAACAGAGAGGGTGAAGGGCATGGACCACTAGTAAAGTCCAAAGGAATATGGCTGTCCCTCAGGGACAAACGGAACTGGGAGAAACTAAATGCTGCCTGAAGAAAACCATGAATAACATTTATATGGAAACCAGCAGTGGACGAAACCGGGTCAGGGTGGCATCATCCTCCCTCAAGGCTTCCCAACACTAGAAGTCTAAGGCCATGAAATGATACAGATGGAGTATGGAAGAAGACGTCTCAAAAGCTCCCACTCCACCAACTACAGACATTCAAAGGCACTGGAATGAGAGGAAGAGAAAAATAAATCAATATATACCCCACTCTCCTCCAAGCGTCTTGAGCCAAACTGACTGGCTTGCAATGGTGGGGATCAGAGTTTGGCATTTTACTGTGAACTAGACTCAATTTTTAAAAATGAAAGGGAGATCTAACAACATATGGAGGAAAGTGGTGACGGGAGAAATCTAAAATAATTCCATGTTTATACTTCCACTGCACTGAGACTGCCCAATAAAACATATAAAAATATGGTGAAAAATACAAGAAACTATTGATTGAGGATACAATTCCAAATTAAACAAAAAGTAATAATCTACAGATAAGAGGCCTTCAGAAAGAGTCACACTTTATACATTACTCCATCAGCACTTGTAAAAACAAGTTTGATATGGCTCTCTTCAGTTATATATTTTCTTGGACATAACAACATTAGAGTTCATAAAATTGTGAATGTAAAAAAAAAATAACATGCAAGAAACATTCTTGCCACAAAAATGCTTCATATGATTCAAAGCATTAGCAGAAGCCAGAATTCTAAGGACCACTAGCCTGATATTACTAGGGTAATAAAATCCCACTACATCTTGTAATGCACAAATCTTCAGAACTGACAGGGCAACATTTTTCTCTTAGAGCAGTGTGTTTCTACTATGTGGTCCTAAAAATGTGATTTATGCAATGTCACAGGACCTTGATTTTCATTAATGAAAAATGAATAAAGACAATTTTAGAAGATTACAGAAGTCATCTCCTATGTGTACTTTAAGATTTATTGTTTACAAATCATATCACTTTGCTATCTTTGGTACTCTGACATGTTAGCAATTGATCTTGATTGTTATAATGTTATAGCACTTGTTTTGGATTTTAACACTATCAACTACTGTAAATTGACATTTTGTTTCTTTCTTATGGATTTGCAAAAATCATTCCAGTAGAAAAGATGGGCCAAAAATTTCAATATACGTAAATTAAACGTGGCTTTCTCCAGTTGGAGAAGGACAAACATTATATGTTCTCATTCATTTGGGGAATATAAATAATAGTGAAAGGGAATATAAGGGAAGGGGGAAGAAATGTGTGGGAAATATCAGAAAGGGAGACAGAACGTAAAGACTGCTAACTCTGGGAAACGAACTAGGGGTGTTGGAAGGGGAGGAGGGCGGGGGGTGGGAGTGAATGGGTGACGGGCACTGGGGGTTATTCTGTATGTTAGTAAATTGAACACCAATAAAAAATAAATAAAAAAAAATAAATAAACGTGGCTTTCTTTGAAATTTGCAAATCTATAATAATTTTTATTTTAAAATAAGTTTCCTAGTTTTGACTTGTAATCACATAAACCCACATGAAATGCTGTAACTGTGCATTCTGACGCTGATTTTGCTAGTCTAGAGATTTCTTTTTCCTGAAGGGAAGGCACAAATCACTTCAACTATTCATATAATTTAAGAAATAAAGAAAAATACCGTTAAGCCTTAGAATAATTTACATTAAAAGCTAGGTATGTAAATTTTTTCATGCCCATTTGAAAACATGAGGGGGCATCCAAATGAAATGTAAATTCCCTACCTCCTACCTCCAAAAAGTTGAATCAAACCATTTCCTGCAGAGCTGAAGTTCCTTGATGTTGCAGGACTACTAAATATTTTACTAATCTCAGCAGGAAACTGGTTAACTGCTTGTCTGTCAGATGTTTTTAATAGTCACCCCCTGTGGGACAAAAATGAGGAGGGTTTGAAAAAGACCCATGTTTAAAGAAAGTTGCTCCGTAGATCACTAAGGAAAAATAGAGGCCTGTACATTCACATGTGATACCTAACACATTCGCTGTATCAAAAAAACACGTTTCATTAGCGCATCTCAGGTTCAACTGTGGCGTCCACTGCACAGAACAAGCAAAGACCCCTTCTAGCTACTGCACTGAAGCCCTGCATTGACAGGAGCAGGGAGCAAGGAGCTCAAGAGTGACAGCTGTAACACTGGAACTTAGAATAAGCATGTCAAAACATGCTTGACTTTTGCAGAGTCTGCATGCTAGCTCTACAGAAGACCTGTATCTTTATTAATGCACAAAATAGCATTTTCTTGGCAAAATGTGAAAACAGTATTATTTGATAGATACTGTTCTAATAGCTTAGGTTTGTATTAAACATTAACTGCTTTTTTAGATCACTTGATGACATGTAAATCATCTTATGTCAACTGTGGTCAACAGTAAAAAGCTACATTATGTTAGTTCTACATTTAACTAATGAATTAATTTGTATATAATAAATAAAATGAGTTTCACCATGAAAAGCACTTAGAACAATGCCTGGCTTATGATTAACATTAAAATATTAGATATTCTTCTTACTATTGTAACACATCTCATAAAACTGTAATAAAAGACATGACAAGATATATAATTATTAAGAATATTACACTAGATGATGTCTGTCACTGACTTTCTCTATAGTTCTTCTCAATCCTTTTCATAACTAAAATCAACTCCTTTGTAATTAAAATGTAAACATATATTTAACATGTTCAGTGATGTACCTGTGTTTTAGCTGTTGGAGTAATCTGTTTCATTTTGTATACAATATGCTAGTCATATTAATGGCTCTAAAGAGATAAGTGAATGAATGAAATTATAAAGACTAAGACTCAACTTATAATTATCTTTTCTGTCTTTTAGAAATTCTGTGCTTGGGATAAGCTTTGAAAATTACATACCAAAAAAAAAAAAATTACATGCCTTGGGACACCTATGTGGCTCAATGGTTGAGCGTCTGCCTTCAGCTCAGGGCGTGATCCCATAGTCTGGGATCAAGTCCCGCATCAGGCTCCCCACAAGGAGCCTGCTTCTCCCTCTGCCTATGTCTCTGCCTCTCTCTGTGTCTCTCATGAATAAGTAAGTAAAATCTTTAAAAAAAAAAAAAAAAAAGAGAGAGAGAGAATTACATGCCTATATTTGGCATACAAAATCTAGCAGAAATATAGAGATTTATTTCTAATGTAAGTCACAGATTAAAATTGCCTAGTAAATCAACAACAGATGTGTTATTAATAGTCAAGGAAGATAACTGTACTCTTACTTTAAGGGATTAGCATATATATGACAAAAATCCTAAATCTTTTTTCTTTGCTTTTCAGTTTCTACTCATTATGCCAGTGGAAGTCTTTTTTTCTTTTTTTTTTTTTTTTTTAAGATTTTATTTATATATTCATTAGAGACACAGGGAAAGAGAGGCAGAGAGACAGATAGAGAGAGAAGCAGGCTCCTTACCAGAAGCCTGATGCGGGACTCAATCCCAGGACCCCAGGCCCACGACCTGAGCCAAAGGTTAGATGCTCAACCACTGAGCCACCCAGGTGCCCCATGCCAGTGGAAGTCTGAGAAGGAAGTCAATTAATTAGAAAGTAAACCATACACACACATATATAGTTATTTTTGCTTGACATTTCCATCAAAAAAAAAAAAAAAGGCACTAGGTGATTTTTAACAGTCAATTTCATAGCTACCAGAAGCTTCTTTTTATAATGTGCACTCATGTTTTGAGTGCATACTATATATTTATTACATATTTATAACAAGACACATTAAAATCTATAGAACTTTAAGTGAAATAGCTTTTTAAAATGAAAAACTCTTTCCAAGTCAAAGGAAAATTACAGTTAATTTAGACAGTACACCACCAAAGTTAAACTAACACAATCTTCTCCCAATAGCGCCAACTCTCTAATTTTCATGTATTAGAATTGTATTGTATTGTATTAAATACCACTTCAAACTTAAAGACAAGACCTTACAAGTCTTTTCATTATATACCAATTTATAATGATATTTTTAATAAACATATTGGACAGTGTTTCTTTCTACTCAAGAATTACAGATTTTAGATACATATTTATTTTTCAAATATAATTACATTCATGATGCAAAGACCATTGACTTCTACTTCTAGACCAGAAAATAGATTTACTCTTCCCTATTCTTCCTACTAAGTAAAAGTAAAAGCTTTGGATATTATGTATAAACAAACATTAAGAGGATTCAGGAAGCAGGAGAGAAGGAGGAAGAATCCAAGCTAGGGATTTCAAGACCCAAGGAACAACAGAATGGTGAATTCCTCAGTTTTCTCTTTGCTTTATATATATCCTGGACTGGGTGCCAGACAAGCTGGCAACCTGGAAATGACAATGGATATAGAAAATAATAATAATAGTAAAGCCCCAGGAAAAGCTGCTTTCTCTATCCAAAGGGCCAGAAAAGGAAAAAAATAGTGAGAAGACTTAGACAATAACTGCCCTATTCCAACCAAACACCATGGAAAAAATAGCAGACCCATCCTTACTCCCATCAGGAAAGGCCAATTGGGGAGGCTAGACTTCTATACTTGACAGATGAATAAGATGACCCAATCCCCAACTGGGGTGGTGACAGAGGAGGCTGAATGGGAAGTTATAACTTTAAACCTGCTAGATTCCTAGGCTTTTGTATGTATCTGGTGATAATGAGGCATATGATCGCTTCTCCCTGGAGTGGTCTCAGAAGTGGCACAGTGGAGGGTCAGGACTTTCACCACTTTGCAGGTATAACACGTGCCCTTCCTCCTGCCAGGGTGTCAACAGAACTCAGCGGAAAAAGTGAACTTCTACCCATAACAAGTAATAAGGCGGCACTCCTAGATCCCTAGCTGGCACAATGTCAGAGGAGGCTTACTAAAACAGAAGACTTAAATAAGACATGGAGATTTACTATACCTAAAATGTTCAGGATTCAATAGAAAATCATTCATTAAACCAAGGACCAGGATAATCTCTACTTGAATGAGAAAAGACAATCATGAGATGCCACACCAAGATGACATAAATGTTATTAGATTCATCTGGAAAGTGTTTTAAAGTAGCCATTATAAAAATGCTTTAAAAAACAATTACATACACACTTGAAATAAATGAAAAAAAAAAAGTCTCATCAAGAAAAAGAAGGCATAGGAAGAACCAAACAGAAATTTTATAATTGAAAAACAGAATAACCAAAATTAAAAACTAAGTAGAGAGAACAGAGAAAATACTTAGTAAACTCACAGACAGAAAAATAAAAATTCCCCAATCTGGACAAAAGAGTGAAAACAGGCTGAGAAAAATGAACAGAGTCACAAACATTTCTGGGATGATAACAAAAGATCTAATATTTCTGTCATCAGAATCCCAGAGGGAAGAGAGACAGTGATTGGGGCTAAAAAGAATTTGAAGAAATAATGGCTAAAATGTATTAAATTCTGGTAAAAGATACAAGTCTACAGCTTCAAGAAGCTGGGCAAACCCCAAACAGAATAAACAAAAAGACACAACATAATCAAACTTCTGAAAATTAAAGACAAAGCAAAAACAAAGAATGGAATATAATAATTGGTAAATACATTGTTGACTTTCCTTCTTTTCCTGAATTTTCTGAATCCTGCTTGACATTAGAAACAAAAATTGGGATCCCTGGGTGGCGCAGTGGTTTGGCGCCTGCCTTTGGCCCAGGGCGCGATCCTGGAGACCCGGGATCGAATCCCACATCAGGCTCCTGGTGCATGGAGCCTGCTTCTCCCTCTGCCTGTGTCTCTGCCTCTCTCTCTCTCTCTCTCTGTGACTATCATAAATAAATAAAAATTAAAAAAAAAAAAAGGAGGTCTACTCCAAAGGGTTTAAGAAAAAAAAAAAAGGGATCCCTGGGTGGCGCAGCGGTTTAGCGCCTGCCTTTGGCCCAGGGCGCGATCCTGGAGACCCGGGATCGAATCCCACGTCGGGCTCCCGGTGCATGGAGCCTGCTTCTCCCTCTGCCTATGTTTCTGCCTCTCTCTCTCTCTCTGTATGACTATCATAAATAAATAAAAGTTAAAAAAAAAAACAAAAATTATAACACTGTCTGATATGGTTCTTAATGTATGTAAAGGAGATATTTAAGATAATTATAAACAGAGCAGTATATAGGGGACTGAGATGGTACAGCATCAACTCTGTGATATTCTTTTTTTCTTTTTTTAAGATTTTATTTATTTGAGAGAGAGAGAGAGAGAGAAAGAGAGAGAGCGCATAAGTGCACAAGCAATGGGGAGGAGCAGAGAAAGTGGGAGAAGCAGACTCTCTGCTGAGCAGGGAGGACACCTAGGGCTCAATTCCAGGACCCTAGGATCATAACCTGAGCCGAAGGCAGTCGCTTAACTGACTGAGTCATCCAGGTGCTCCAGTTCTGTGATATTCTTACTAAAAATGTACAACCACAATCAATCACGAGAAAATATTAGAAAGACCCAAGTTCGAGAATATTCTACAAAATAAATATCATATTATTCAAAAGCATTAAGATCATGAAAGATGAAAGAACTGTGACTTGATTAGAAGAGATTAAAGAGACATCACAACTAAATACACTGTGGGATCCTAGACTGTACCCTGGACCAGAAAGAGGACATTAGTAGGAAAACTGGAAAAATTTGAATAAGATTACATCACCATTAATTTCCTGGTACTGACAATTATACTATGGTTATATAATTGTTAACATTAAGCTCTGTACTATTTTTCAACCTTTCTCTATATTTAAAATTATTTTTAAAGGTCACTTATAAAAGAAAACCTTTAGTGTTTCAGAATAAAGGAGATTTGAAAGAAGCCAAGTGCCCATTAGAGTAGATCAGATAAACATGTTTTTCTACGCATATCAGAATTTTATATTAAAAGAATCTTCAAACACAAGAAAAGAGAACCAGTGGAGATTAAATGATCTTTTCATTAGAAAAATAAAGTCACTGTGCAATGTGGTACTTTCTACTTCTGATATGGGAAGGAAAAAAGATGCAGGAAAAAAAGTTTTTGGCATAAAAGCCTGGAAAATTATAATATCCAAAGCACCATGACAAAGAGAAGTTAAGGTCTCCTCCTTAAGTTAGAGGTTTAGAGAGAAAAAAAATATAATAAGAGGCCTATTCATGGGAATCCTAGCAACAGGGATCAAGAAACTTGAACCAAAAATATCAATAAATGTTACCTGATTTCTAAAAGCTAAGAAGTAAGTTGCAGCTTTGGCTGCAAATCCAAATTGGGAGCAAACACTATGATATTATTTTTAAGCTATTTTTATTTATACTCTAGGACAATATTACTATCACCACCTGAACTTTCTCCTCTATCATTAATGTCATTACAAAAATTTCCACTGAAATTACTTCTGATAGGAAGCAGGAACCACTAAATTTTATTGGATTCTTCTTTTTAGCAGTTGACAAAAAGGTTCATGGAGAACCAGAAGACAGACTACTCTCCCAGAAGCCAAGAGAACAGAAAGCTAAGATGAGAGACAAAGTTTGGAGTTTGAATCCAGCCAGATTAACTGCTTCAGAAAATATAAATTAAAAACTATGTATATACGAGTCAGTAAACTTACAGATCAATAGAAATAATACAATTTAAAGTTCAGAGGAAAAAAATGTGTTTTTTTATGAATAAAGACTCAGGAATCTGTGGACAATTTTCTTTAAAAAAATGCATGTAAATGGAGTCCCAGAAGAAAAGAAGGGGGCAAAATATTTACTCACAGAAAATATGACCCCAAATTTCCCAAATTTGAGGAAAGCAATAAATATATAGTAAGTTCAACAATGGCCCCGAAAGATATATGCAAGTCCTAACCTCTACACTTTTAATTGTGACCTTATTGGGAAATAGCCTCATTGCAGATGAAATTAAGTTGAGTATGTCAAGTTCATCCTGGCAGGGAGATAATATTTGCAACACAAAGGACTTATACCCAGAATATAAAAAGGACTCTTATAATTCCATAATAAGAAAAAAAATATATCAATTAGAAACCGTACAAAGATGTGGACATTTCACAAAGATCTGTAATTGGCCAATAAGCACATGAAAAGAAGCTCATCATATGGGTCATTAGTGAAATACATATTAAAATATAAATGAGATACCACTGTACTCTTACTTGAGTAAGACTGATCATATCAATGTGTGGAACCCTCATACATTGCTAGCAGAAATGTGGTATGCTACAGCATATTGAAAAAAATCTGATAGTTTCTTATAAATTTGTATGTGCACTTACCCAGTGACTCAGCAAATCTACTCCCAGGATTTTTTCCAAGAGCATTAGAAAGATGTCTGCATAAAATCTTATAAATGAATATTCATGAACAGCTTTATTCAAAATAGCACCAAACTGAAAACAACTCAAATGTTCATCAATAGGTGAAGTGAGAATTTGTGGTATACATCCATATAGAGGACTAGTACTTCATAAAAAACAACAAAACAAACCAAATAAAAAAAAACCCTACAGATATATACAAGATGGAAAAATCTCAAAAACATAGCAAGTAAAAGAGGTCAGATGCAAAACTGTGCATACTGTATGGTTCCATTCTTATGAAATTCCTGAAAAGGCAAAACTGATCTTTAGTGATGACAGGATATCCTGGTTATTTGGAGCCAAGGGAGGGTGGGGAAAACAAGCTGCAGAGAGGGACCGGGAAATTTTTAACAGTAATAGAAACACCCTCATCTTGATTGTGGTGGCAGTCACATGGTTGCATACATTTTTCAAAACTGTATAATAAAATGGTTGTGTCTTATTGTATGTAAATATAGTTCAATAAGGTTGATTAAAACATTAAGAAGGTATAGCTATCTTTGACACAGCAGTTGGAGACATGAGTCTTCTGTATATACTTCTCATAAATATTCATAATTAACCTCACAATTAATTTCCTAGCAACCATTACCTTAGGATATTAACACCATTTGAATTTATCATATGTGTTCCATGTCTCCTGCCCCAATTTCACATCTCATCCCCACACACCCATGTTTATGTTAGTTCCATGAGGGCAGAAACCTTGAGTGTCACTTACGCTATATCTTCAGGGCCAAGAAGTATACCTGGCCCATGGCAGGTGCTCAATATATTTCAGTTGAATCAATGGATAAATGAACATTTTACATTGTTAATATTCATTGGGAATTATCTCCCTGGTCAAACTTACCAATTTCTATAACTTCAATTACATCTCTAAAAACATGACTCTCCAAACTATGTCCCCTATCCTTTCTTGCTGATCTCATCAGACACATTTGGAACGGCCTATCGTACAACTTTAATTCAGGCAACTCAAATTTCACATGCTTAAAATGGAACTCATTAACTTCCTCTAAGTTTACCTATCTCATCAATACTAAACATAAAATCTTGAGTAAAATATGTCACATTCATACTATCCTACTTTATTTCACTCTTAACTTTTTGAAAAACCAGGCTACGTATCCTGAAATAGTCTCTACTTACTCTTCATCATATTTGAATCTTGCTTCCACCTGGAACAGGCTAGTGAAAGCATCCCGATAAAAATCAGCACAAGGGATCATTTAATGATCTCAGCTGTACCTTAGACAAGTGTACCTCAGCTCCACTCCTCTACGCCCACTAGCTCTGCCCTAATTCAATCTTTGTTATTTATCTTTTGGATTCATTCAAAATCACTCTAATGAGTCTTTTTGCTTACCATTCTTGTTTCTTTTTGGTCGAGTTCATCCTTGACAGAATTATCGCTTACTGAATTATCTTTTTAAAATACAAAACCAACGTCACTACTCTTTTAAAAATAAGCCCATGGTCTCTAACAGCTAAAATCTAAACTCCTAGCAACACAAAGCTTTTTCAGTTTCCCTGCCAGCCACTGCCACTTTGACTCTAGGCATGTTCTGAAATACTGGGTCCTTTTATGTCTTCAATGCTTAGCTTCTGCCTGCAATTCTTATTCACCTGAAAATTCTATATGCTCTTTAAAACTTATTTCAAATGCTATAAATTCTTCCCTAATTCCTTCAGTCAAAGCTGTTCATTCCTATTTGTGATTCTTGACATGGCCAACCACACCTCAAGTGAACACTTATCAGCTTATCCTCATATTGCCTCTTATTATGGGGGCAGAATTACATTATTTCATGCAGCATGCTATAAATCTTTATTTTTATATCAAACTGTAGTGTAATGTCCAATACTGATCCCTGGAGATGGGACTAATTTATGGTGGTATCCAACCTTCTGCATATTGGTTTTATTTACCTGTCTCCAACTTGATCATAACTCCTATTGTGCCTGGTGTTTGGCATGCTACCTAGCATGCATAGGTACTTAGTAAGTATTTGCCCAGAGTGGAAAAGCAGATGTTCCATTTCTTGTGCTTCAGTTAAATCTGTTCCAGTGCTCAATGGCTGGACATTTCTAGCCAGCTTAACTTCATATCCATTTAATTCTTTTATATACTGAAATTATTGAAAACTGTTCATAATGTATTACCTATTTTTCTTGTAATGAGACTCATTCAAGCTGTCACTGTGTCATCTTCAAGCAGTAGTTCTTGTTTCCTCAAATGTTCCATTTTTAGGACTCAATCCTGGACTTTTCTTATACTTAAAAAAGTGACAGCACTACAGATAAAAACATGTTGAAAGCTTTTCAAATATCCCTTGTGTCTGACAGTTAAATCTGTCTTTTGATGTGACCATGTTAAGAGAGCAGAACTCTTCACAACCTAAAATCTCTCAGGGTTAAAATTAACTAATAATTCCATATGGGAAATGAGTAAACTATATTATTAATAGGAAGTTTTACTTGTGTAGTCCCTCAAATGTGTATTTACATAGTAAAATTTTATATTAGAATAAAATCTAAAGTTCCTTCCAGCTCAAGAGAGTCAGAATTCTTGAGTAACTTAGACCCAGGTATGAGGGCTTAAATTAATTAATTAATGAAATCTAGGACTAAACCAAAACAATATCTAGAAGACCATGGACCATCACCACGAACTATGCCTACTTACAGGGATCAATCTTCAAACACTATATAATAGTCTGATTTAAAATAAAGATCTGCATCAAAAGGCAAAAATGTACTAGGCATTTCTACTTGTGTCATAAGATAACGTATATAATGCCTACATTACTATCAAATATAAAATGAGTCAATCAATAAATATCAGTTTCATTTGTTTACCCATATGTTTCAATATAAACCATGCCTCTATGTTAATTTTTTTTCAGTGTGTAGAAATTCTTTATATGCAGCTATTCCACATACTCCTCTCTCTCTCGGGAACTGCCCTTAGAGAGAAGAGAACAATGTATATGAAATCTTAACTACTGTCACTAATGAAAAAAAAATCTTAAGATATAGCTAAATGCTGGAGAGAGGAAAATAGATCATTTCAACATGACTTAGAATGAGCATTGGTATATTGCTACTAGCCGGACATGAAGGGACTTGATGGGTACTACAATTACTCTTACATCACTAAGTAAAAATCGTATCATTGCCAACCTTTTGTAGCGAAAGGAAATATATTTCACCTGTAGATGAAAAATCATTTCTTTTTCTTCAAGACTTAATTTTCAAATGATTCCAAGCAGAATTCTTATGCTGACCTGAGAATCACTTCTCTTGCAAACAGAGAAGGCTACAGATATTTCTACTTGGGGAGGATACATAAATAGCTTTTTTTTTCCTGTACCACAGTGGCTCATTTTAGAGCCACATCAAAGTCACTGTGGTAGGAAAGGCTCTGTGTTTATATATTATCCTTTGTCTGAAATATCTTATGTGTCTTACTATGTGTGTGCTGGTACATCAAACTCAAGATGAATGCCTTTGTTCTTCTGAGTTTCAGGTTATACTCTGCAGTGATTTAGGGTGAAGTTACTGAATAGTTCATGCAGTAATAATGGACTGTTTTATTCAAGACTTGCTTGATTCTTACCTGTATTACTTACTGATCACAGTATATGTTTATATGCATCAGGATTTCTTTCTTCCAATTAGAATTTTTCTCTATAGAATTGGGAATTTCAGCAAAATGAATTGGTAACTCCATCGGTTTTTATGGAAGTCCAGTTATGTAATATGCAGTCTGCATACCTTTGGGGGTTTGGCAAAGTATGTCAAATATAATGAAAACGATATAATAAGTCAGTTTGGATGAACTTGAGTTGCCCATTTGAAGAACAAACCTGAGTTTTACAGTCACTATAGAAAGACCAAGCCTTGGGGAGAGTTCAAATACTAAACCAAGCTCTCCAAGGTCTTTGCAGAGTGGTAAAGGCCAAATCCAAGAGAGATTTTTAAAGAGTGACTGCAAATCAGAGCAGCATCTGTTGACCTCATGCCAAACCCACAAATGTGTTTTACTCATTGTACTCTGAATAACTTCACTTCACTTCATATAGCCATTTGTGTAACAGTGTAGATGAAAATTTAGGCTCAGAAGTGACACAATAAGTTATGTTTCAAGGATAAATTTAAAATTGGAGAAAAACAATTCTAAGTGGGAGAGTATGCGTATATGCATAATTTCTTTCTCCATATTCTGCTACTAGAAACCTACAAAGTTTAATTTATATTGCTCTTTGAAAAAAAATGATCATTCTTAATTTAAAAAAGCTGCAAGTAGCCACTTTGATGATAAATATTTGATTAAAAAATGAGGCATAGGGAAGATTTTAATAAGGGAAAGAAAAAAGGTTGATTCTCAGATTAGCCAGTTACTATATTCTCAATGTAATCTATATTGAGGTCATATTGTTAAAATGTTATATGCCATATATGTTAAAATAAATATTTAAAAGAAGCCTATAACTATAAAAGAAGGCTGCCAAAATCATATTAAGCTTCACAAAAGGAGACATATCAGTTGAAATGTATTAAGTTTGACTTGTATTTGAAAAGAAAGTTTTTAATTTAAGTAGATATTTCGAAGCTTTCTACTGACATTTTCATCTTGCTGGAAATGGACCATCTAAAACTCACAATAATAAAAAGTCCTTCTATAAAACATTCCTTGATTTTGTAAAATAAACTAATTATGGCTTAACTAAGACAACTGTTTCTTTATATTCTCTATGTAAAAAAAACAAACCTAGTTTATTATATTTCACTCTGAAAGTTTCAAAATCCACACTGTTCAATGGATGATCATCACAAAAAAGGGCATAGAATAGCAAACTGAAATTAAATTCATCGAGAAAGGATAATTTGCTAAAAGAATACATTTTCATTTCTAATCAAATTACTTTTCTAGTACTCATTTAAATAAAGTGTGATATTGTGATTTATAAGAAATATTTATTTGGTCTTCAACCCTTTTTTCTCACACTAGCTCCCCAAACTTCTAAGTATTGAAAGTGACAGAGTTGTATGTTAAGGAGGTGAGTTTTGAAAGCATCTATGGATGGGAGTTGATTGCCAATGGAGCCAAAAATTGATTCAAGGGTTGGAACTTTCAGGCCATCCCCCTGACTTCAGGGGAGGAAAGAGGGGCTGGAGGTGGAATCAATGCCAATGGTCAATGATTTAATCAATCGGGACTATATAATGAAGCCTCCATAAAAGCCCAAAAGGACAGGGTTCTGAGAGCCTCTGGGTTGGTGAACACATGGAGGTGCTGAGAAAGTGGCATGCTTGGAGAGGGCATGGAAGCTCTGTGTCCCTTCCACATACCCTGCCCCAGACATTTCTTCCATCCAGCTGCACTGAATTTATATTCTTTCACAATAAACTGGTGACTTAGTAAAGTAAAATCCTCTGAGTTCTGTGAGTTGCTCTAGCAAATTAATTGAACCTGAGGAGGAAGAAGTGGTGGGGATCTCTGATTTATAGCTGGTCAGTCAAAAGTACAGGTAGCAACCTGGGCTTGACAGGTATCCATAGTTGGCGGGGGATGGGATCTTGTAGGACTGAACCCTTGTCCTGTGTGATCTGACGCTATCTCCATGGAGACAGTATCAGAACTGAGCTGAATTCTCAGATACGCTGCTGGTATCCAGAGAATTATTTGGTGTCCTGTGGGAACCACCTCATCCCTATACATATGCTGGTACAAGAACCAAAAGACAAAGGAACTGCCTATATTTAATTATGCAAATCTAAATTTCTAATATCGTTAATATGGCAAAGCATATTAAGGCTATAAAAACTTAGAATAATGTAAATTATAACACAACAGAACAAAGTCTTCCACTTTGGTTCATGTGTACCACATTTCAAGAATGTCTCTGTCATAATAATTGTCTTTAAAAAGCCAAACAGGTTTGGCATTATAATTAAAGAGTATCAAGGTACATAACAAAGAACCCTGAAACACTTTGGTATAATTAAATTTCAAATGAGTTTTTGTGAAAAGCATTGAGTTATAGAAGCATACTGACTGGGCTGGACAAAATCTAAGGCTCACAGAACTACTGACATAAAATTTCTAAACTTTCTAAAAAATAATAAAATAATCAAGAAGAATATTCAGGTTTTAAAAGAGGATAGTTAAAATACACTCAATAAAATTTCAAAGAGACACGTATTCATTTATGACTGGAATCCGAAAACTTGCATCTAAAACACGATAAAAACTTCAGGTAAGCCCAAGCAATGATGAAAAGAATTAACCAAGAATGTGCAAGTGTTCAGTCACATTCTGCTCTGTGAAGTCAGCTTTATTAATAACTTTAATTGTATAATAATTTTAATTATTCTGTAGATTTAAGCAAAGGATGTGAGCTTAATACCTACATTCTAGTAAGCAAATAAGCTTTCTGTAATTTATAAATTTCAATTAAAGATTGGGTAATGAAAAAAATTTAAAGGTTAAAACAACTTAGTTTTCAGTACACTAATATATTTTCACTTTGTAATACAATATAGCTGTCACATACAATGGCTCTGATAGGCTTAAGTCAAATTTTAATGGGGAAGGATGGCCAAAGAAGGGTTTATACAATATCCAATAAGCAATAGTATCTATTCAATGTACAATAACAAAATAAAAAAGTACTAACCTAGAAACACAGAAAAAGAATTTATTGTTTTTAAATTCCAGAAATAAAAATAACAGAATAGCATGTAATCCATAATAAGCTGGCCCTATAATTTCTAACTACAGTCCAATTGAAACATTTAAGAGAAACAGTCTACATGTTTTTCTACCAGGTAAAGATACCTGAGAAAGTTACCTATAAAGAAATAGGCTTCAAAACTCTTAACTACAAAGAACCTTTTACCATGACATCATGAAGATATGCTATGTGCCTGATAGGACACTAAGTCATTTCCCACAAGCTTCTATTCACTGCTCAGCTGCAGATTGCGATCTATCAGTGACACAGTATTTCACATCAATACCGAGCTCATTCGACCAGAAAAGCACAGTAATGTTTTAGAACCATCTGTTTATATTCATTAGTATGTAAAAATCACAGTACACAAATTTGGAAATGTTTAACTTGTCCATAAATAAGAGCATATTATCTTAGCATAAGCTTTAAAAAGAGGTCTGAGCAGTCAGCCCAATAATGGGGGAAACAGACTCTACATTTTGACTAAAGTAATTATAAAATTATAATTGTTATCATTACCAAGAATTAACAAATAAATACAAATAAAAAAATTTAAGTAGTTCCTGTGGCAGCAAAATTACATCTACCATAACATCTCCAAGCAAAAAAATCAATTCAGAGCTTGAATGTATTTTGTGCTTTGTTTCTATAAAAATGCAGTGTTACTCTCAGACATTTCTAGATAACTAGATTTGTAAATAAGCAGTGAATTTATTTTCATCACAGTTTATTTCTAGTTCATTGTGTGCAGATTATAGATAGAACTAAAAATTATTAGCTTTTTTCCAGTACTTTAACTGTATGAATCGAGGTCTTTTTATTTTAAACAGTGATTTATTGTCATTCTTAAGGTAAACAACAAAAACAAATTCTAAAATTTTAACTTTAAATTAAGTGTTTAAAATTTCAGACGACAGAGCCAATAATTGGTAACAGCTTCTTCAATTTCATATTAATAGTCTAATTAAAAACACTAACGATTACCTGGCATAGATTTGAAAAATCGGGTTTCTGTGAAGGCAAACAAAAAAAAACATGCAAAATACCTGCCAAAACACATGATCTTCTTTCTGATTTATATCTAAACTTGTAAAATGTTTATAAATACATGATTATTCTACACAATACAGAGCTTCTAGAGTATTTCTAAAGGAAATTACAGTTTTTGGTCTTAAGGAATAAGACTAAGATGGAAAAGGGGATGAAAACAGTGAAATCTGAGGGTGCAGTACACTCTTTCTACGCATGAGCACATGGCTGTTCATCCGGTCAGGTCAGCAGTTACAGTTCAGTACATGATTTTCAAGGCAACTAAGAAATCAGAACATAGGTATTTCCTCTCCCTAGAGTTAACAATTCTTTTAAAAGCTCTATCCAGAAAGGACTGTTGGGTTTGCTGTGTTTTTTTAAAAGGAACAAAGAATAAATAGGGAAAAAAATTTCCATCCCCAAACTCATATACACAAGTTCAGTGAGCTGTGAGCTGGAGTTAGACTGCCTAATGAAACAGAACTGTTAGTAAGTACCATGAGACAGGTGCTACCCTAGACGGTTCAAAACATGATCCACTAAAACAAATACATGTTTTTATGCCTCAAACAACTAGAAAGTATGTCATTATTGTTCTAATACCATGTTTAATTAACTTCTAAGATAATAGAGTTCTAAAATGTTGTACCTTCACGGTATACCTGAATCATTACTAGCAATAGAATGCCAACTTCGGAACTGCTATGAAAGTAAAATCATTATTAGAAAAACTTAGCCTTATTGTAAATGAGAGAGAACTTAGTGCTAAAGACTAATACCAAATGTATGAAGGCAGAGTTTTTGTTTGTGGAAGACAGAGTGAGGAGATAAATGCACCCAATCAAGACCAACTGGAAGACAGAACAGAGAATTTAAAATGTTTAAAAAGAAAATAAGAGGAAGAAGAAGGAAAATGGAGGAGAGCCAGGCAGCAAAAGATGAATGCGTAGAATGAAAATAAAAGAAAATGAGGCACGTGCATATGGCTCTCTTTCTTCTGACCTCTGTGTTCCTAATACTTTACAATGTAAGTGGCATATAGGTCACACTAGCAGGCAAGGATGAGCTTTCTGATGGATAGAGATGAAGGATTTGGGGCTAATGAATTTGTTTTCTTGGTTTTGTTTTTGCTTTTAATTCATACCTGAAAGCCTTGAATCCTTGCTAAATATTCCAGTTGTTTTGAAGGTTGTACTGGAGAACAAGGGGGAGTAGGAGAACTTCCTTTTAAACCTATGGCTTCAGCTGTAGGAGATGTTCCATTCATTAGGAGTTCCCTGGCAATTGTAGCTGAACTATTCGATGTGGGAGATATACTGAAGAAAGAGCTTGAGGGTTGGTTCATATCTTTGGGTGACAAATAGCCTAGAGTAGTGCCAGAGATTACTTTGTGGCGGCTGGCTTCCATCTCTTGATAAACATCAGGAGACAAATGAAGAATTCCTTTTGGAGCTATAAATAAAATGAAGGAACATTGTTATTATTACATTTAAAATTATTAAAAAAGAAACATGTTATAGCATTATTAATTTAATGATTTTACTTGGTTTAGTAACAAAGCAGTAAGAAACACTGTCAATTAAACATCTTCCTCAAACCTGCCAAGGCCATCATAGCCTGAATTTAGAGGTGAAGAATATGTTTCAATATTCCCAAATCAGAAGTTTAAAAAGATTAGGAATGTGCTGGGTCTTTAACCTGCAATTTACAATTTTATCATCTCCTAAAGAGACACAAAACCCCTAACACATGCAGCAATTGAGAAACAGTAAGTAAAATGAAGGCTGGATCAATTCACATCATCTTAGGTACAAACTCATAAACCTGATGGCCTACAGGTGCTCTTTTCCTCATAAGGGTGTCCCACAGACAACTCTAACTCATGAACATTTCAAAAAGTGACAGTTATCTTCTTCCCAAAATTAGCACTGACTCCTGTCTTGTTAATCTCATTATGATACCACCATCTATCTGCTCAGTTGTCCAACCTACACTCCTGACAACCATCTCTGACTCACCCATAAATAAGCAGTTATCATATCCAGTCTAGAACTTGTTCCTTCATCATTAAGTGCTTTAGTTCAAGCCAGACCATGGACAGGTTCTGATAAAGAGGAGTGAGCCTAGGGCTATGTTATCAGCTGGTAGGATTGTAAACATAAAAGAAGCCCTTTCCTTTGACTACCATTTGTCTCGGAGATGTTTCAAACCACATTTCACACTGCATATTCTAATGTCTTTGGATCAATATTAGCAACTCTCAAATCATGCTATCTTTTAAAATTATTGAGA
Organism: Canis aureus; assembly: GCF_053574225.1. Taxonomy (NCBI): domain Eukaryota; kingdom Metazoa; phylum Chordata; class Mammalia; order Carnivora; family Canidae; genus Canis; species Canis aureus. Next base: position 19,792,531 of record NC_135638.1, on the reverse strand, counting down.
ATTCACCACTTTTGGAGATGTGCTCTGACAGACACAACTTAATTCCCATGCTCTTGCCTCTCTCTCTCTCTCTCTCTCTCCCCCATCATTAACCTTTTGATTCAAGCTTTTAATGTTTCTCACCTGGACTACCGTAACAATCACCAAAAGGTTTCACTGGCTGGGGTGCCTGGTGGCTCCATAGGTTAAGCATCTGACTTCAGGTCAGATCCCAGGGTTCTGGGATTGAGCCCTGCACAGGGCTCCCCACTCACTGGGGAGTCTGCTTGTCCCTCTCCTCCTCCCCTCACCCCACTCATGCTCTCTCTTTCTCTCTCTCTCTCAAATAAACAAATAAAATCTTTTTAAAAAAGGTTTCACTGCTGCTAGTCTCCCTGGTGTCCATTTCCCCAAATGTCTAGAACATAGCCCTAAACAGAAGTGTTCCATGATAAATAAATCTGGGAAATAATGCAAATGATATTGTGCACACATACTCCTACCTTCTGGAAGATTAAAAATGCACATTAGCATTTACATTAGCATAGTAAAGACTGAGAAGCTTAGAAGATCAAAAATCTATTCAACTTGGTTTAACCCATGACTTCACAAATTTTACACTCAATTGTTTTTCATTTTCATTTTATTTTAATCCTATATATTTAATATACAGTGTTATATTAGTTTCAGGTGGATAACATACTGATTCAATAATTCTATATCCTCATTTTTTTTTTTACATAACATTAATAACAACTAACACTTCAAAAAGTGCTAAGGCTAGCCATTTTCTTACTTTAACATCTTTTCTGGCTTCCCATCACCAGACTATTAAATCCAAAATCCTTTGGATGACAAATGGCTCTTCCTTATATCATCTAGCTCCTCCTTAGACTTCTATTCTCATCTAAATTCCTCATGAAGATCCCTTGCCCCAGTCATGCAGATATATTCACACTTCTTCCAATACTCCACACACTGTCTGATCCCATCACATCTTTATCACTATCATTCAATTACACGTACACGCACGCACACAGTTAGCTTTCAGGTACTGTCGTAACCAATACTGTCCTGACCTCCTATCAGGTTCAATCTGTTGGGACAGGAAAATGAAAAGGGATGATATAATGTGGAAAGTGCCTCAATAAAGATGGATCTAGAGAGCAGTGGGAATGGGGAAGAAGCACAAGGAGCTCAGGAAAGGCTTCTTGGACATGACACTGACAGCAGATTTCAGGGGAGAAGGAGAATAAAGTCCAGGAGAAAAAGTACTGAAGGCAGAGAGACAACAGCAGGGATCAGCAGAGCACGGGTGCCAGTAAGCCTCAGGCAGTTCCTTACCACTAGCACATGAAGAGAGAGGTGGGAACTGCAAAAGGTAAAGGCGGAGGTAGGTAAGGGCCAAGCTCCAAGGACTTTATCCTGATAGCATCAAAACATAAAACAGTTGTTATTTTTAAAAAATAATTTATATAGCTCAGATTAATATATCTGATTTTATGGACTGACTTTATGCCTTTGTGTTAGTTTTATATCAGGAAGAAATTTCAATAAGAAGGAAACCATGCATTGGAAAAAATACAAATAAATTTTACTAATCAGAGGAAATTTTACTTCCTGTTGTAACATTTTGCTTTAAATATATGCTTTTAGTCTTTTTTGCATGAACTTTTTTGTTGCTGAGTTGAAAAAATATGTTAAGACATAGGAATACCATATGAAAAAAAATTTAAAAAAAAATAAAAAAGGAATACCATATGATCCTGTTGTTTATAAAAACAATATCCTTCTACTACTAAAATGAAGGCATGTTTCACCATATGAATTGTTTCTTTAAACAAGTCTATATTGTTGGACATCTAACTTGTTTCCAAATTTTTGTAATTATAAACAACACAGTAATGAACATTTTTATTTTTAAATCCTTGTTTACAAGAAAATTTATTTAAGTTAGAAGCAGAATTGCTAGTTCAAACAATATGCATTTTAGGTTTTATTGACATTGACAATTTGCTCCAAATTGGTACAATTCCAAAAAAAACTGTAAGAATTTCACACTCCCATATTAATATATGTAAGTGCCTTTTCTTCCTATTTTGGAATTGGAAATTATTATTAAAAAAATCTTTGCCTCTGTTTTCTGTTAGTACAGATAAGTAAGAAGATTCTTAAATAATAATACCAAAATAAGAAAAAAGGTACTTTCAGCCCTACCCCCTGACCTCTGGGGAAGTGAGAGAGGCTAGAGATGTACAATGATTTAATTAACTGTGCCTATGTAATGGAACCTCCTTACAAAACCCCTAAATGATGAAGCATGGAGAGCTCCCGAGGTTTGAAGATATTCATGTGGGGGGAGGGTGGTGTACCCCAATGCCAACTGCTGTGCTCCAGTCCCTTTTGGACCTCACCCTATGCACCTCACCATCTGGCTGTTCGTTTTATATCCTTTATTTTAAAAACCAGTGGTAGTAAATAAAGTATCTTCCTGAGTTCTGTGAGCCATTCCAGCAAATGATCAACCTTGAGGAGAGGGTTGTGGAAACCCCCTAAATTTATAGCCAGTTGGTGAGAAGTACAGGTGAGCAGCATGTGATTTGTGACAGGCATCTGAAGTGGGGCAGTCTTCTGGGATTGAGTCCTTATCTGTGGGGGTCCTATGTTAATTCTGGGTAGTATCAGAATTGAGCCGAACTGTGGACACCCAACTGGTGTCTGGAAAATTGGAGAATTGGTTTGTATGTGGAAAAAAAAAAAATCCCCATATATTTGGTGTCAGAAGTGCTGTTAAGTAAAAACAGTTCATATGTCAAAACTGATCAAACTGTATACACTATGTGCAGCTTATTAGACCTCAATAAAGTCATAAAAATAGTTGCCAAATTGATAAGTGAAATGTCTTATTGGTTTTTGTTTTTTCACTGGCTGCATAAATACCACATGTAATTCTTATTTATAATTTAAATGTTATGACTCTAAATTTTACACTCAATTTAAGAAATCAAGAAACTAACAGCATTACTTCAGTATTGTTATTATACAGCAGTAATGGGCTTGCCAATAACAATACTATAAAGAAACAAAAATGCTCTCTCAACACTCAAGAGAGGCATTACATCACGATATAAGAACTCATGCAGAGGTCAGGCTCCCTTATTCTACAGTAAAGCCTGAGTTGACTTTTCTTCAAAAATAAAGAAGATTCCTTTCTACAGAGCTCAACTAATATAATACTTGTTGAAAGACTGTAAAGACACGTGGATTTCTGTGGTCAACTACCGAATGATTTTCAACATGAATATTGGTAACAGAATATATGGATTGGTCACAATTCATTTAGGTTCTTCCTGTTGTAAATTTAAGTATCTTTTCAGTAGTGTAAAGACGTGAAGGTAGACTCAAAGAGTAATTTAGGCTATACATATTTAAGGACTTTACCTTATTTTGCCAATTAGACCTCTTGAAAAACTATACCAATTTATGCTTCTATTAGCAGTATGTGACTAAAACAGTTTTCTCATCCTTCTGTTGAAACAGGTTTTAGTAAGTCTAAATAATTATTGACACTACAATATTTCATTGTTAAAATGATTTACATTTATTTAATTACTGTGCAGGATAAACTTCTTCTCACATAACTACCTTAGGCCTGTGCCTTCTTTTCTATTAGTTTGGACCTCAGTCTTGCTCAGGGACCTCAAATGTATTCCCCTTGCTCAAGCCTGTTACATCCTTCTATACTCAAGTGGGGTTGACTCTCTGGATGTTCTTAACCCATTCTTCCATCATCTATATTTTTTTTATTTTATTTTATTTTATTTTATTATTTTATTTATTCTATTCTATTTTAAATATTTTATTTATTTATTCATGAGAGACACACAGAGAGAGGCAGAGACATAAGCAGGCTCCCTGGGGAGAGCCCGTATGGGATTCAATCCCAGGACTCCAGGATCATGACCTGAGCCAAAGGCAGACGCTCAACCACTGAGCCACCCAGGTGCCCCCCGCATCATCTGTCTTCTATCCTTGACTTTGCCTTTAACTCCCATTTTGGTACTATCGGTTTGTAACCACAGTACACAGCCACATTGTAGCTATAACACTGGCATTATATGCTAGCACTTTAAATTAAATTATCCCAATTAATTCCCCACCACAACCATATGAAATGGGCATTTTTATTTCTCTATATTAGAGGTGAAAAAGCTGAAGAATGGAGCTCACCTAAAGTCATACAGATAATACAAGCAATGCTAGAATATGACCCTAGGTAGTCTGTCTCTAGAGTCTGCATGCCTAAACATTACGTTAAATAGACTACTGGAAGAACAAGTAAGGAACTAAATACAATGCCTAGCCAGCTCCAAACACCTATGTTTAATCCAGGAATTAAACTCCATGCCCAGGTCGCCTCTAGGGTTGATCTAGGTCACCATGGTTGCCCCTAAACATTCCAGAGATTGCCTCACCAAAATCTCCCTAAAATATGTGATGTTCAAACAGGAACTTAAAAGCCCAAACTTGCCAGTAACTGTGACATCTTGGAAAATGACGAATGCTGGGCCACCATGCCCATTTTACATGTTTTTCCCATTAGGTCTGTACTTTTTCTAACGTGTATATGAACACTCTGTTTCATGCAGAACCTCCTTGAACATCTTCATGGAGCTCCAGTCCTTGCTGGGAGAGTTGCAGAGGACATTCTGAATCATGATCTCTTTAAATGTTTTATCATACGTGCAGATAAGCAAACTCAGGAGAACCTTGCCTTTCAATGTTCAGTTACCTTTCAATGTCCTCTTTGAAAGAGGCTGAAGAACATAAATGTTAGTGAGCAGTAAGTGGTATCAGGGTATCAGAACAACAGAGCAAGCCAATGCAGTAAGAAAAATGATGTTATACACTGGTGCAAATGGCTAATGCTAGTCTACACAAAAGGATTTCTCTGCAAGTCCATGGAATGAGTACATAGCTATTTCTTAGTAAAATCAATTCGTCACTTTCTATATCAAAACTTTGAATTTTAAAAATTTTTGTCACAAAACTGTTGGACTAAATGTTTAAAAAAAAAAAGTACTCGAATACCTAATAATACACATGCCTCCTTTTGCCACAGTGAATTTTGTATAACAAAAAAATATAGAATTCACATAAGGGTAAAATACTTTTTTTTAAGTGGCACAAGGACCAGAATGGTAGGGTAGCAGGTTCCTCCAACTAAAATTTAGCACATGTGGGTTGACTCTGCTTCTACTTAGGTACCATCATAGAAAATTCACCAAATTTTAATAAGAAAGTCAATTGGGCAGCCCAGGTGGCTCAGCAGTTTAGTGCCGCCTTCAGCCCAGGGCCTGCCTGATCCTGGAGTCCCGGGATCGAGTCCCACGTCGGGCTCCTAGCATAGAGCCTGCGTCTCCCTCTGTCTGTGTCTCTGTCTGTGTCTCTGCCTCTCTCTCTCTCTCTCTCTCCGTGTGTGTGTGTCTATCACGAATAAATAAATAAAATCTTAAAAAAAAAAAAGATAACAGTTTAGCCCTTGGGTGTGAACAGTCTTGACTGGTCCCTTTCCTTGGCTAAGACAGTGTACATTTGTGCAGTGGAACAAGATTTCCAAAGGCATTTCCCAGTTCAGCTGAAATTTGTTTTTAAAAAAATTAAAATACTTTTTATTTGCTGTTATTGTTTTTAACTTTTTGAAGAAAATTTACCATTTACCATTTTGTTGTTCCCCTCATACCCACTGCACAGCTGAAATACTGAAGGCACAGCCTAAGTGTGTGAGGTGCTGTGCAGTGGTCTCCGCTCAGGCCTCTCCCCAGGAATTCCACCTTTTGTGGGTCAGGGTTGCACCAAGCACTTTTCCCTCTCAGTACTGTGCTCACTGGAAGACTTTCATATCTTGCCAAAAAGTTCTCTCAGTAATTTAATTCATAGGCATTCACCAAATTAATAACTTTGCATGCATCATGTTAAATGTAGTAATTGTCCTTGCAAAACAAAAAAAAAAACAAAAAAAAAAACGAAAAGACCAATATAATGCACAAATTAGTACTGTCTAACTCTAAGGGCAAGAACAAGGTTAGTTTTCACCACTGATTTAAGTTATGCTTTTTGAGCACATTAAAAGACATCATTTTATTCATTAGTTCAGTAATGATGTATTTTTTTTTTAGTAATGATGTATTTTTTGATGTAGCTATTTCTTTAATCCAGAACAGCTTTAGTCTCATTTGTAATGTGAGACGTGATCAGATTTTTGCTAATTAAAAGAACTTTACCTTCCAAGCTAATTCTGAAACTGAGCTTAATAAAGAAACTTTTGACAAATTGTTTACCTGTTTTTTTTTCATTATATTGCTGTTAACCAATATTTTCCTTTTTAAGTTTGATTTTCAGAAGAATTTCTTTCAAATTTTACATTAATTGCTTTTTGTCTTCTCCTAAATAGTTTATATTTGACTTGAAAATTAGGCAGAACCAGGGACCCTTGAACCTCAGCTGGAAGATATGTTGGTACTGAGCTGTGTGGAAAGGGAGAAGTGGGGTCCCCTAAAAATACCACCCTGTTCCATTACATCTCAGCAACAGGGCAGCAGGAAATGGAGATTTCTTTTTAAAATTTTTTAATTTAAATTCAATTTAGTTAACATATACTTTATTATTAGGTTCAGGGATAGAATTTAGTGATTCATCAGTTGCTTATTACATCAAGTGCCCTCCTTAATGCCCGTCACCCATTTACCCCATCCCCCACTCGCCTCTCCTCCAGCAGCCCTCAGTTTGTTTCCTAGAGTAGGGTCTCTTACGGTTTGCTAGAAGTAGAGATTTCTAAGATCCAATCAGCCTAGTAGCTAAAGAACATGCAGAGGATGGATTGACTATTTCTGCACGCCAGGAGGATGACCGTGGTGATCCAGTGGTTCCTTCTTGGGCTGCATTTGTGCTCATCTAATAAATGGCCCTGAGATTCCCTGGGAAAGAAAGAATACCAGCCACGAGGTCAGAGTCTGGAAACCAGGGACTGCACATCAGGCAGAGGCAGTGGTCAAAGCTGCAGACCTCAAGAGCAGGCACTGCTAATTCAGCCCTGCTTACTCTCAGGGCCATACCTAGTGTTAGTACCACAGTCTGTCCTACCTGAATGTCTTGGCAGCATCTTGTTCTAGGGTACTGAGGTTCTAGGTACTGAGGGAGAGGCCCAGGGCAATATAACAGTGCTTTCTTATAATTGGATTTTTACAACTTTTTAAAGTTGCAAAAGTGATACACACAGTGTACATGCGCTCATCACTCAGCTTTTCCCAATGGTGACATCTTACATAATTACAGCATATTAAGAAAACTAGAAAGTTGATACTGGTACAATACAATGAACTAGACTGCAGACCTTACTAGGATTTCATGAATTTTCATAGAGATGATTTTTAAAAATCACTGTAAGACTGATAAATCATGTTGTTGTTCCTCCTGCTTTTCTCTAATTTCTTCCTTTGAAACAGCAATCCATGTCCTAGTTTTTAAGATTTTTTTAAAATTACAATTTGTTTTTGAAACTTTGAAGGTAAGGTTTATTGAGCAGATTAGAATGATGGCAAGAGATGTTATCACCATCAAGACACACAAGGGAAATTTAGTGAGTAATAGCAAAATGCTAGCAAGGTGAACTTAGCTTTATCAACAGGTAGATGAGCCACATAACATATTTATACCTGGCTGCCACTGGAAACTTTGAACAAGAGATTTTAAAAAGCAAAACTCATTGGGAATCAACTTTGCCAGTAGCAACCAAGTAACTTCTCAGATAACCAGTTAACAAAATTGAGGGATGTTTTAAAATAATTGGACTCTGTCTTCTGAGATGGCACTAAACAAAATATATTTTTTTAAGGTTTATTTATTTAAGAGCGAACGAGCAGGGGTCGGGGAGGAGCAGAGGGAGAGAGAGTCTTAAGCAGACTGTGCTGAGTGTGGAGCCAGACACAGGTCTCACAACTCTGAGATCACAACCTGAGCTGAAGCCAAGAGTCAGACTCTAAACTATGTTATCCAAGCACCCCAACAAAATACTCTTTCTGATCAAAGAAGGAATAAAAATCTGAAGCATCAGCTTTCAAAACATGTACAAATAATTGACTTTTTAAAAAGATTTTATTAATTTATTAATGAGAGACAGTGAGAGACAGTGACACAGGAAGAGGGAGAAGCAGGCTCCATGCTGGGAGCCCAACGACATGGGACTCCATCCCGGGACTCCAGGATCACACCCTAGACCAAAGGCAGGTGCTAAACTGCTGAGTCACCCAGGGATCCCTGTTATCTTTTCTTTAAAAAAATTTAGAAGTATCTAATGACAAAGGATAAGAGCCTGAATATGGTGAATAAATTTACACTTCATCTTAATAATAAAGAAGGTCTCCGTTGGTTTATGTAGAAGAAATCAGCTCAAGGCTCAACATTTTCAATAAAGATAGAACTGTGACTAGTTCTACTAAAACTGTTATAGTGAAAATGAAGTTTGAGAGCAGCTTGTGAAAGAAAATGAGCCGTGTTCAACTATTCATTTATTTAAATAAGGCTAAAATGTTGCTGATAAAATAGGGATCATTAGTTCTCTTTCTTCACAGAAAAAAATGCATTAGTGACTATTTCCCTAAAACTGCAAAACACAAATAACAAAGCAAAACAAAAAACTAAACCAAAAACCCTGAAAAATGGATTATATGACACAAATGGCATATGACACAAATGACCAATCTCTCAGTAGGAAGAAACTCATGCTGAAATGTGAATAGTCCCCAACATTGCACCACACTATTCCCCTGCCAGCACCCCAAGCATCTGTTCCAGATAGCTCATAAAACAGTAATAATTATAGGCGAAACTCATATAGTTCTTACTGGAAAGCAGGCCTTGCATGTATTAGGCTCAACAATCCTCACAATGAGCCTCTGTCACAGGAATTATGATTATCTCCATTTTACAGTTGAAGGCCCCAAGGCACAGCAAGGTCATGGTGACCTCTCAAAGTTACAGCTGGTAAGTGGCAAGCCCTGGGACTGGGACTAAGCATCTGGCTTGGGGGTCAGCGCGTGTAACTACTACTCAATCAGTAAAATAAACAAATGAATATAAAACCAAAACTATTATTCTTTGCATCTGCACGTTCAAGCTCTGTGCAAATGAGTCCTGAAATATTCAGAACAGAGGAAAGAAACTGCTAAGATATTGAACTTAATATGAGGTATCTCCTGTTTTTCATTTCAAATCTATTTTCTAGGCTCAATGAACCAGAGTCTTTCTCAAGTAGCATAATAATAGAAAAGACAGAGATAGGAGCCAGGCAGGAGTTACTTTAAAAAAAAAAGATTCACATTGTGAAACTATCCTTTGGGAAGACATGTAAAAATAACATGCTCGGCCAGCATCATAATTTTATTTGTTGTCAGACAGTAACTTTAAGTATTAAGTTAACATAACAGAAATAGAATAGCTTTAGGATGAAAGAATTTAATCGACCAACACTTTCTTTTGATTCTCTTTATATGATATAAATTATGTTTTAATAATCTGTTACAAATTAGTCTATGTATTATTCAGAAAGTTATGACTGATTCTAAAATATTTTAAGAAAAAATGAACTGATTGGAATTGTATAAATATTAAGTACACATCTAATTTTAAAAATTGCCTTGCAGGGACACCTAGGTGGCTCAGTGGTTAAGCATCTGCCTCTGGCTCAGGTCATGATCCCGGGGTCCTAGAATTGAGTCCCACATCAAGCTCCCCATGAGAATCCTGCTTCTCCCTCTGCCTAGGACTCTGCTGCTCTGTGTCTCTCATGAATAAATAAAATCTTAAAAAAAAAAAAAAAAAAACTTGCCTTGCAAAAATAACAAATTCATTTTTTAGGACCAGGAAAGGAATAGCCTAGCAAGACAAAAAACTTAGACAGAAACTACGTTAGTTCAGCCAAGCACACACAAAAAACTGTTATCCTACTCTTACCCATGACACAAAAGGGCAGGCTGGGAAGCTAAGCTTTTACCCAACAAACTAGAACAAGACTACTCAACACCCCCATGGTGGCAGTATTAGAAAAGGCCCAGGAGGGAGCTAGGACCCCACCTTATAGTATCAAAAGATGCCAATATTGAGAGGACAGAGATTTTAGAATAATCTAACCAAAATTTTAGAGCAGCCATGGGAAAATGGTTCAATTAAGCAATTACAAACATGCCTGAAACAACTGCAAAAACAGAAAGCAAATAGGAAGTTTCAGCAAAGAAATGGAAGATTAAAAAAAACAAATGGCAATTTGGAACTAAAATACAGAGTAATTGAAAAAAAAATCTTAGTGGATAGTTTTAACAGCAAAGTGGAGGGAACAGAAGATAGAATTAGTGAAGTGGAAGTTAAAAAGATAGACATTACCCAATATGAACAATAGAGGAAAAAAAAGAATGGAAAAAAAATGAATATCTAAAGAATCAGTGAGACCACAACAAAGGATCTAAAATCTATGCTACTGGTATTCCAGAAGGAAAGGAGAAAGAGGCTAGGCTGCAAAAGCACTGAAGAAATAATAGCTGAAAATGCCCCAAATTGTTAAGAGACATAAACCTCACAAATTCAAAATGCTGTGTGAACCCCAAGTGAGATAAACCTAAATAAACCCACAACATAACACATCATAATTAAACTCCCCAAAACAAAAGACAGAGAAAAAGAATCTTGAAAGCAGTCAAAAAAAAAAAAAAAAAAAAAAAGCAAAATTTAATCTTAGAGGAAAAACAATTCAAATGACAGTGGATTCTTATCCCAAACCATGGGCCTCAAAAGGAAATAGCACAGTATTTATTGTGCTATTCTATTGGGGGGGAGGGGGGGGAATAGAAATATTGTCGACACAAAATCCTACATCCAGCAAAAATATACTTTAGGAATGAAGGGGATAGTGAAACATTCTCAGATACAGGAAAACTAAGACAATTTTCACCATTAAATTCCTGCTAAAAGAATGGCTACATCAAATCCTCTAGTGGAAATGAAACAAAAAAAGAAGGAATCACAGAACATAAAGAATGAAGAAGAAATATGGTAAGCAAATAGTATGGGTAAATATACTAGAATTTCTTTCTCCTCTTGAGGTTTTTTTTTTTTTTTTTGAATTATGTTTTCCAGACAAAGCAAAAAGTATACTACTATTTGATACGAGTTTAAATATATATACAGGAGAGGTGCCTGGCTGGGTACCTGGCAGGCTCAGACAGTAGAGCATGTGACTCTTGATCTTAGGGTCAAGCCCCATGTTGGGCATCAACATACATACATACATAAATGTATGTATGTATGTATATAAATACTTAAGATAATTATAAACAAGAAAGGTAAAGGGATACGGGTGCCTGGGTGGCTCCATGGTTGAGTGTCTGCCTTTGGCTCAGATTGTGATCCCAAGGTCCTGGGATTGAGTCCTACGTCAGTGAAATGAAATGAATAAATGTGAAATATGGTGGAAGTTCTTGGTCAAGTGTCATAGAAGATAAGAGGCTGAGGCTAGTGTGTGTAATGTTTTGAAGGTGATACAAGTTTGGTGATGTGTATACAATCATGCAAGAGGATGACAGTATGGGAGTGGAAGTAAAGGTCATTCTTTGGCTCTAAGAAGCTAAGGAAGTGATGTGCCAGGGCATTAGGTGGGTCATCCATGTAGATATTGAAGCTGTCAAGAAAGATGATGAAGATAGGGTGGAAGTAGGGGTGACACACAAGGGAAAGAGACCAGCTTTGCTAATGACAGCAATCAGTGGAGGAGAGTGTAATGCCAACAGCTGCCATGAGTCTCAAGGAGGGGGCAGTGATGGTCTGAAGTGGCCCTAGTCCCCTTGATGGTAGGAACTCAAGGTCAGCTCAAGGTTTCAGTGACAGGCAGAAAATGGGGTGAGCCTGCAAGAAGAGGTTTAAGATGGAAAGAGAGTTTTGCTTATACAGAATGGGGGCTCCAGAGAGCTCAGTGCCTCATCCACAAGTAATACATTGATTTTGTATCATTAATAACATTTTCACTAATTAAAGAGAAACAAATTCTCATTAAAGAAAAAATTTTAAATATACAAGAGTATAAAAATGATAGTAAAAATCATCAATAATCTGAAATGAAATGAAAGCTCATAAAAATTCTGGGCAACTCGGGAAACTTGAGTGAGCTCCCTTGGTTGGCAATATTCTGTGCATATTACAGATCATGGGTAGGGAGGATGATGCATCCTGACTTCCTGGGACAGTTTCTCCCTCTGCCTATGTCTCTGCCTCTCTCTGTGTGTCTCTCGTGGATGAATAAATAAAATCATTAAAAAAAATAGAAAGGTGGGATCCCTGGGTGGCGCAGCGGTTTGGCGCCTGCCTTTAGCCCAGCGCACGATCCTGGAGACCCGGGATCGAATCCCACGTCGGACTTCCGGTGCATGGAGCCTGCTTCTCCCTCTGCCTGTGTCTCTGCCTCCCTCTCTCTCTGTGACTATCATAAATAAATAAATAAATAAAAATTTAAAAAAAAAATAGAAAGGTAAAGGGATAAAAAAGGAGGTAAGATTTCTATACTTGAAAGGGTAAAATAACAGGGCATCCCTGGGTGGCTCAGCAGTTTAGCGCCTGCCTTCAGCCCAGGGCAGGATCCTGGAGTCCCGGGACTGGGTCCCACATTGAGCTCACTGCATGGAGCCTGCTTCTCCCTCTGCCTGTGACTCTGCCTCTCTCTGTGTGTCTCTCATGAATAAATAAATAATCTTAAAAAAATTTTTTTAATGTAAAATAACAGTGTCTGTAAACTGACATTATAATATGTATATAAAGTAATACCTAAGGCAAAAAATTAAAAAGGCCATATAATGAGATACATTTAAAAACAGTCAAAATAGGGCAGCCTGGGTGGCTCAGCAATTTAGTGTCATCTTTGGCCCAGGGCGTGATCCTGGAGACCCGGGATTGGGTCCCACGTCAGGCTCCCTGCATGGAGCCTGCTTCTCTGCCTTTCTGTGTCTCTCATGAATAGATAAAATCTTTAAAACAAATTGTTATAAAAAAAAAAAAAAAGTCAAAATAAAGTGGAATTATAAAGAGTGATCAAGTAACACAGTTACTAAGGAAAAAGAAACAAAAGAATAAACAGAAAAAATAAAATGGCAGACTTAAACCCTAACAAACCAATAATTACATTAAATATAAATGATCTAAATATATGAATTAAAAGGAGATTGGCAGAGTAGATTTAAAAATATGACCCAAACACATGCTGTCTAAAAGGAACTCACTTCAAGTATGATACAGGCAAGTTAAAAGTAAAAGGATAATGATAAAAGATATATTTTATAAATATTAATAAAAAAAGAGTAGGACATTCTATTTCCAAAAGATGACATGAGGAAATCTACTAACCCACCCCCATCAAACAACCATAACTGAAGAATATTAAAAAAAAAAAACAAAAAACTTTTTTAGGTTTCTGGAAATTGTTCTAAATGCATATAATAAATAAGACATTTTCTCATGTAATAAAGAATTTGGCTAGACTCTGTCCCCAGTTCTTAGGGGGTAGCCTCTAAATCCTTGGAATTTCCTGAGTGATAGGAGTGTCTTTATTTTTCATGGGGGGCCTCTTGGACCACATCAGAGTTTGTGCTAACAAAAGGATTCAATATGGGTAATGGCCATGTCAGTAGGACCAACTATGTTATTAGATGATTAGAGCTCTGAATCAAATGATATCACCCCAATTTCTGAGAAGGGGAGAGTATTGGATACTGGTATCAATCAACTTCATGGTCAGTGAATGATTCAATCAGTTACCCCTATAAAATGAAAACTCATAAAAATTCTGGGCAACTCTGGAAACTTGAGTGAGCTCCCCTAGTTGGCAATACTCTGTGCATATTACACATCATGTGTAGGGAGGATGATGCATGCTGACTTCATGGGATAAGGACATTGGAAGCTTTGTGTTTAGGAGCTCCCAGATCTCACCCTATATATATGTCTCTTCTTTTGGCTGGTTCTGATTTGTATCCTTTTTGCTGTAACAATATTGTAATCTTAAGTATAGGACTTTCCTGGATTCTGTAATCATACTAGTCAATTATCAAATCTAAATAATCATGAAAAGCCTTGAATTTATAAACAGTTGGTCAAAAGTGAGAGTGGCCCTAGAACCCCCCCAATAGCAGCTGGTATCTGATGTGAAGGCAGTCTTATAGAGAACCATGCCCTTAACCTGTGATATTTAACCTAACTCCAGGTTTTGCATCAGAAGTCATTATACTGAGTCATTAATCTAGTCATTAATCAAGAAAATCTAACAAATCTCAGTAAGAACAAGAATCTGTGGCACTTGAGCCATGACCCATTTCCTCCCCCATAGGCAACCAGAAAGATGGTGTAAGGGCCTTTCTTTCTCCTCAATCTCCTGTTAAGGAATACGGCATTTCGCCAAGAAGGGCAGACTACCAGAGTATCTCATTTCCCCCAGCTCCAAGCTGCAAAAGCTAAATTCCTCATATATATGGCCAAGAAGTCAAGCAATCGCTTCTTCCATCCAGCCATCACTCATACACTGAAGGCTCTACACAAGCACAGCAGGCTGAAAATACTTGGGCACTGATATCCCTCTCCTCAGCTTGCTCAGAGGAGGGAAGTTCAAGTCAGAAAAGGCAAGCCAAGAGGAATAGAGCCTACCTCCCCTGCCCAACACTGTGGTCTTAAAGCAGGAGTGTCACTCTCAGAGAAAGGACCACTGTCCCCATTGTAGAGCACTCTAGAGCACTGACTCAAATTATGCCCAGGGCATGACGTAGTCCATAAGAACAGAGCTATAAAGCTCTCCCAAAGGAAATGAATTTGAAACAAATTGTGGGGAAATTGAAGCCTAAGGGCTCTCCTGAAGACACTGGAGATTCTGGTGGTTAGCAATTCATAGTAGTCTGCTAACCTCATGAAAACAGCAGGAAGCTACATTGTAAACCTGCCAGTTTCCCAGAAAGACCCAGGGAAAGAGATAATCAAGAAAAGTGCTCTTGGGGACAAAACCTGAAATACTGGCTTCTGGAACTTCTGAAAAGGGATCCAAATTTGGATCAGACTGGCAGCAATTTATGTCCCAAGAAAACAATAGGACTATATGCCAACAACTAGTGGAATCCAGCAGCTGAGTGTTAAATCAGAGTGTTACTCTGTTGAGAAAACTCAACAGAGATCAGACAGAGAGCAAAATAGAATCCTACTAAATCCACTGTCATCCCATTTGACTATGTACATGCTGAAGACTGCTCCCTCTGAGAGGTGACATCAGAGGCTTCATACTGCAAGAGAAAAAGAATTCACAAAAACAGGCCAGCTTTTCATCTAAGAATAGGAACAAAACAAGGATTCCCATTTTTGACACCTCCGTTCAACAAGTGTTAGAAATTCTAACCAGAGCAATTAGGCAAGAAAAAGAAATAGAAAGCACTCATATTGTAAATGAAAATTATGTCTGTCCACAGATTATATGATCTTACATACAGAAAACGTGGAAGATTCCACAGATTATTAGAACTTATACATAAGCACAGCAAAGTAGCAGGACATGGTCAACACACAAAAATCAGCTGGATTTCTATACACTAACAATAAGCTATTTGAAAAGGATATTAAGAAAACAATCCACTTAAAAGCATCAAAAAGAATAAAATATTTGGAAATTCTCTTAACCAAGTAGGTGAAAATTTGTGTACTGGTAATTATAAAACACTGCTAAAAAGAATTAAAGAAGACACAATTAAATGAAAAGAGAACCCATGCTTGTGAATTATGAAACTTATTATTATTAAAATGTCCATACTGCTAAAACAACCTACAGGTTTGATACAATCCTTATGTAAATACCACTGGCATTTTTTACAGAAAAAAAAAAATCCTGAAATTCCTATGGAACTACAAAAGACCTAAGAATAGGCAAATCAATCTTAAGAAAGAAGAATTAAGTTGAAGGCACCACGTTTACTGATTTTGAAACATTACAAAACTAATGTAATCAAAACACTGGGGTACTGGCATAAAGAGACATACAGACCAACAAAACAGAATAGAAAGCCCAGAAATAAATCCACGCACATATGGTAAAGTGATCTTTGACAATGGTGTCAAGACTACACAATGGGGAAACAACAACCTCTCAACAAATGATGTTGGGCAAATTGGATATCCACAAGCAAAGAAATGAAATTGGACCATTGTACCATACACAAAAAATCAACTCAAAATGGATTAAAGATAAAACTCCTGAAAGAAAATGTAGGGTAAAGTTTCATCAACTTGGTCTAGGCAATGATTTCTGAGATATGATACCAAAAGCACAGACAAAAAATGCAAAAATAGACCGAGTGAGATTATAACAATCTAAAAATCTTCTGTAGAGAAAAGGAAACCATCAATGGAGTGAAAAGGCTACTTATGCAATGGGAGAAAATATCTGCAAACCATATATCTTAAACAGGATAATACTCAAAATATATAAATAACTCCCACAACTCAACAGCAAAAAGACTAATAATTTGGTTTAAAAATGTGCAAAGAAAGGATCTGAATAGACATTTCTCTAAAGAAGACATATAAATGGTCAACAGAGATATGAAAAGATGCCTGACAAAGAAATGCAAATTATAACTTTAATGAAGTGTCACCTCACCACTGGTAGGATGGCCATTACTTTAAAAAAAAAAATTAAGTATTGATGAGAATGTGGAGAAATCTGAACCCTTGTACACTGTTAGTGGGTTGTAAAATAGTACAGCCATTATGAAGATACCTCAAAAAATTATAAAAAGAACTACTACATGAAACAGCAACCCCACTTGTGGGCATTTATCCAAAAGAACTGAAAACAAAATCTCAAAGCGATATTTGCACTCTCATGTTCACTGCACCTTTATCCACAAGAGCAAAAAAGCAGAAATAATCTAATGTTCATCAATGGATGAATGGATAAAGAAGAGTGGTATATACATATAGTACAACATTATCAGTCATAAAAAAGAAGGAAATATTGTCATATGTAATAACATGCATGAAACTTGAGAACATGCTAAGTGATATAACCAAGACACAGAAAGACAAATACTACATGATTCCACATATATGAAGTATCTAAAAGTAATCAAACTCACAGAAAACAGAAAGCAGAATGGTAACTGCCAAAGACTGGCAAAAGGGAAAATGGGGAGTTGCTGTTCAAGAAGTACAAAGTTTCAGTCATGCACAATGAAAAAGTTCTAGAGATTTGCTGTACAACATTATGCCTACAGTTAACAATACTATTCTGTGCATTTAAAAATTTGTTGAAAGGACAGATCGCATGGATAACACACTTTTAGTCACTATAAAAAAAGCAAATAACATTTTGTTTAAAAATAGTAAATGGGATGTGTGTGGGTAACTGGGTGATGGGCATTAAGAGGGGCACATGATGCAATGAGCACTGGGTGTTATATACAACTGATGAATAACTGAATTCTACATCTGAAATTAATGATACACTATATGTTAACTATTTAAATAAAATAAGATTTAAAAAATAGTAAATGTCCCATATACCAGTAATGACCAAGTGGAATTTGAAATTAAAAACACAATACCATTTGCATTAGCACCCAAAAAATGAAATTCTTAGGTATAAACCTAACAAGATATGTACAACATCTATATGAAGAAAACTATAAAACTCTGATGAACAAAATCAAAGAACTAAATAAATGGAGAGATATTCCATGTTCATGGATAAGAAGACTCAACACTGTCAGTGTATCAATTCTTCATGAAGTGCCCTATAGAATCAATGCTATCACAATCAAAATCCCAACAACATATTTATGAATACTGACAAACTGATTCTAAAGTTTGTATGGAGAGGCAAAAGCCCCCAGAATAGCCAACACAATATTGAAGGTGAAGAACAAAGTTGGAGGACTGACACTGCTCAATTTCAAGACAATGGAGTGACAGTGATCAAAATAATACAATACTGGTGAAAGAACAGAAAAATAAATCAAAGAAACAAAAGAGAGAGCTCATAAGTCTAGTCAATTCATCTTTGACAAAGGAAGAAAGGCAATACAATGGAGCAAAGATAGTGTCTTCAAAAATGGTGTCACAACTGGACATCCATGCACACAAAAATTAATCTATATACAGACCTTACACCTTTCACAAAACCAGTAGCCCCAAATGTAAAATGCAAAATTATAAAACTTCTAGAATATAGGAGAGAATTGAGATGATCTTAGGCATGGTAATGCCTTTGTAGTTATAACATTAAGACAAATCCGTAAAAAAAACAATGGATAAGGTAGGCTTCATTAAAATTAAAAACCTCTGCTCTGGAAAAAAAAAAACAATAGTAAGAGAATAGTAGTAGAATAGTAAGAGAATTACAAGGCAGGTCACAGATGGACAAAGTATTTGCAAAATATATATTGAAGAAGGACTGTAATCCAAAATACACAAAATACACAAAGAACTCTAAAAACTCAACAACGAAAAATAACAAACAACTCAATTAAAAATGAGCCAAAGATCTTAATAGACACCTCACCAAAAGATACACAGATGGGGGGGGGGGGGGAGAGAAGATATACATATGGTAAATACCATATAAAAAAATGTTCCACATCCTAGGAAATGCAAATAAATATAAAAAATGAGACTACTACCTATTAGAATGGCCAAAATCCGGAATACTGAGCACAGCCAAATGCTAATGTGGACAGAGTTACAGGAACTCCCATTCATTGCTGGTGGGATGCAAAATGGTATAGCCATTCTGGAAGATAGTACTCTTACTACACAACCCAGCAATTGTGCTTCATGGTATTTATTCAAAGGAGTTAAAAAAAATATGTCCACACAAAAACTTGCACACAGATGTTCACAGAAATGTGGAAGCAACCAAGATGTCCCTCTGTAGGTGAATGGATAAACTGTGATAAAACCCACAAAGGAATAGTATTCAGTATTAATAAGAAATGAGCTATCAAACCATGAAAGACATGGAAGTTTTTTAAGGTGCTCATTACTATGTGAAAGAAGCCTATCTTACTTATTTTTTTTTTAGAAGCCTATCTTAAAAGAATATGGATCTATGACTCTAAATGCAGGATACTCTGGAAAAGGAAAAAGTACAGACAATAAAAAGATCAGTGGTTGTCTCGGTTGGGGGAGAGAGAAAGAGATGAAAAGGCAGAGCACAGAGGATTTTTAGAGCAGTAGAAAATTCTGTATGATATCATAATGATGGATATATACTATTAGACATCTGTCCAAACATATAAAACATACAACACCAAGAATGAACTATGGACTTTGAGTGATTGTGATGTGTCAATACAGGTTCATCCTTTGTGACAAATGAACCATTCTGGTGAGTGACGGTGACAACAGGGAAGGTTGTGCATGTGTGGGAATGGAGGATATATAGGAAATCTCTGTACCTTCCTCTCAATTTTGTTGTAAATCTCAAGCTTTTAAAAAATCTTTCTTAAAAAATAGCAAATTAAAAAAAAAAGTCTGACATTTTGTATTAGCACAAAGTGTAACAGAGAAAAGACAAAAGTACAGTGGTAAAGGTACTAGACTGAAGCCTCACTGAGTTTGAACTGCAGCAGCAGATAGGCTCTTTACCTTGCTTTCTTGACCTGTAAAATGAATTAGACTAGAGGAACTTGAAAATCTCTTTCAGCTCTAAAAGCCTATGAATCATCTTAACACAAACCAGAAAGCTTGGAATAAAACAATACACTTGAATAACATCACCCAAAAAGCCTGTTGAGTGTTTTTAAAAATGGACTATTACTAAAGTTTTTTAAGTCTTAAGAAAAATCATGTAATGCAGATGGCTGTTCCATTGTTAAAATAAACATTTCACATGCTTTCTCAGCCATTTTAGTGTTTTTACATGATCCACCCAAATATCAAACTGGTATCTGAAACAATAGTTTGGACATTTTCCATGTTATGAAACATCCTAAATGTTTTCTAAAAAAGATTCTGGTACATGATATACAAAACATTCTTTAAAGAAAATGCATACTTAACTTTAGTGGAATTTCTTAGAAAAAGCATTATTCAGTTTTTCTTAATTATCAGCAAATGACATATATGAAAACGAATATGTTGTGTAGTGGCAAAGGTGGACCTTAGAAGATACAGGTTCAAGTCTTTACTACCTCTAACTAACTTACTGTCCCTCAAGCAAATTAAAAAAAAATCACCCAAGCCTCAATTATCCTGTTTGTAAAATGAGAGGTTGGACATTCTCCAAACGTTTCACACTTCAGACTGCTCGTATTGTTTTTCTTCTATGCATACCATATCTCAAGGATCTGCCTTTCAGACAGACTGCATTTATTTAGGAATAATAAATCATCTTCTTGTTTCTCCTACCAAAGACTGCCAATCTGAGATTCAGAACAACTTGACACAGGAATTCAGAGATATATTTCTAATTCAAAGCAATAAATCTACTAAGAATGAATGCAATATTCCTGTTAGGTTGCTAAAATACCATTAACGACACCTATTATTATATTGAGTACAGGGATCCCTGGGTGGCGCAGCAGTTTGGCGCCTGCCTTTGGCCCAGGGCGCGATCCTGGAGACCCGGGATCGAATCCCACATCAGGCTCCCGGTGCATGGAGCCTGCTGCTCCCTCTGCCTATGTCTCTGCCTCTCTCTCTCTCTCTGTGACTATCATAAATAAATAAAAATTAAAAAAATTTAAAAAAATTATATTGAGTACAGTAACACCAAGCTGAATAGCACAGGTCTAAATGATATCTAAGATAATCAATACAGTAGGGAAAAAAGTAAAAACACTACTTTTTTCATTTGTTCAAATGAAATTACAATGTCAAATACTGTGCTCTCATGATTTACTTCTTAAATCAAAACAACTGGTCTCCCCCCACCCCCCAGAAGATTACACTTATTTTTTAAATTTTCCCTCCTTTTCCCTTGGGGAGGGGTGGTTAACCATGCTTATCTTTTAGATTGATTAGCTTTCCAAGAAGCAGTTTCAACTTAAAAAAATTTTTTTGCAATCACCAATAATACCAAAAATTGTACAGTGCAGTCCATAAACACTTTCTGAATAAATGAAAGAATAAATGCTACATGCATCATATGCAGAAGTTTTAGGGAGATTGTCACCACTGCCTTACTAAATCTTAAACTTAACAGCCCTCAAGCATACAGTTGCCTATTGCTTCCTTTTTAGTGTTTTTAGTCAATGTTTTAGGTACTCTCACTCCTCTCATTTCTTATGTCAAGGGATTTTTATCTTTTCAATTACATGTACTCTGTGTAGTATGTACAGAAAGGTCATGGACTGAGCACTTCTCAATTCATACTTATTTTAAATAAACTTAGTTTTCAATTGATTCATGTTATAAAACAAGAAAGACTCAATGATTAAAACTAGTGAAGAGTCAGATGAACAGAAGAGAGTAGAAAGTCCAGAAGAAAACCAAATACAGAATCTTAGTATATGATAATAGTAAAGTTTCAATGTAGTGGGGATTAAGTTGAAGTTATACTTGCAGTATGACTTGCATATTTAAAAACAAAAAATCCAGA
This sequence comes from Canis aureus, assembly GCF_053574225.1. Classification (NCBI taxonomy): domain Eukaryota; kingdom Metazoa; phylum Chordata; class Mammalia; order Carnivora; family Canidae; genus Canis; species Canis aureus. Next base: position 19,770,888 of record NC_135638.1, on the reverse strand, counting down.
TGAATTCTGGATGATAAAAACAAAATTCCAGATGAATCGCATATTTAAAAACAACAACAAAAAAAAGAAACTATAAAAGTTCCAGAAGATAATGTAATAGTATTTTTTATAATCTTACAGTGGGGAAGGCATTATTAACTAAGCTAAGATTACAAATGCTATACAAGGCTATAAAAGAAAGACCATTCAAATATACTAAAAAAGAAAACCAAACTTTAAAAGATTTCACCATAAACAAAGAGAACTTGAAAAATATTGGCAAGTCATATTAATAAAGGCACATACACATACAGTCATCAAATAAGAAAGAATAAAAGACCAACAGTCTAACTTTAAAATGAGCACTAGTTATGACTACATCACTGACATAAATATAGAAATGGCTTATAAGTACACAAAAATATAATCTCATTAATCTCATTCACAATAGGAGAAATGCAAAATAAAACTACACTGAGTACCATATTTCAACCATCAGATTGGCAGAGATCCAGAAGTTTGACAGCACATTGTGTTTCTAAAGCTGAGGGGAAACAGGAAATCTCATATACCAGCGGTCGGAATGTAAATTGTTAAATCTCTACTGAGTATAATCTGGCTACATCTATCAAAATTATACGTGTTCATATTCCTTGACTCAGTAATTCTACTTGTAGGAATTTACCAACAGATATACCAACACACATGTAAAATGATATATGAATGAGGGTTCTCACAACGGGATAATTTACAATAGAAAAAGAATGTAAACAACCTAAACGTCTATCAGTTAGACACTAATTAAATAACAATAAAGACCTATGCAAATCAACATGAGAAGCTCTTCAGGACATATTGTTAAGTGAAAAGAGAAAATTGTACAACAGTATGTCTGGGATGCCAGAGGATAAAAAAAATATATACTTGAATTTGCTTTTATATGCATAAAAATATACTGGAATAGTACAAAAGAAACTAACCAAACATAAGTTAACTTGCTTGGGAAACAGTAAAAATTGTGCTAATGAGAACAAAAGTAGGGGGAGATTTTTCACTTTTTTTGCATTATTTATTTTTACCCATTGAAAAAACTAAAAAGAAAAAAGAAAAATAAGATTAATGATATAGTCGAATTGGAACTAAAACTAAATTCATCATCAAAAATGAAATCAAAGGTAAAAAAGATTTTTTAAATGTCAACTTCTAGCAGTGTGGAGAACTAGAGGGGCCCTCAGTCCTCCCTGAGCACCCTATAATACACAAATTCCACTCCCAAGTGTGTTCCCCAAAAATCTTAGACATGTGCACCAGGAGTCAGGTTCAAAAATGTTCACAGTTATACTGTGTATAATAACAAAATCCTGAAAATAACTCAAATATGGATCAATACACACATAATGGATAAAACACTATATGTAACAAATTAATCTTAAATTACAGTAAGTGGGAGAAAAAAGTTTTAGAAGATACACATTTTCTTTCTAAATCTTAGGATGTCATCTTTCCAAAGTTTAAAAAAAAACAAAACTAAACAAATATTGTTAAGGACTCATACTTATTTGCTGAAACTATGGAATGAAGGATGAGGGAACTACATATAAAATCCAGAGAGAGGGGCAGCCTGGGCGCCTCAGTGGTTTAGCACCGCTACGGTCCAGGGCATGATCCTGGAGACCTGGGGTCGAATCCCACATTGGGCTCCCTGCATGGAGCCTGCTTCTCCCTCTGCCTGTGTCTCTACCTCTCTGTCTCTCTGTTTCTCAAGAATAAATAAATAAAATCTTAAAAAAAAAAATTCAGATAGAGTGGTTGCCTTTGCAGTGGAGAGGCATGGGAGGCCAAGGGATATGAAAGAGGAAAATGTGTAAGTAAGGATATCAGTAATGTTCTGATTATTAAATTGACTGGTAGTTTCATGAACGTTTATTGTATTATTATCTTTATCACTTAAATGTGTGAGATACTTTGTACCAAGTTGTTTTTTTTTTTTTTTTTCATTAAAGGTGTTAAAACAAGTTTAACATTTCTTGGCAAACTTTAATATACTGCACTGGATCTATAAAACTCCATCTTTCTAGACAAGCTGATGAATAATTATGAGCATTAACCTGATTTTCTCCTGCTTATTGTAGAGTTTTTTTTTTATAACAGAGAAAATCAATTAAGCAGTTATTAATACTTCAAATTTCAATCTCTGGGAGACTTTCACCTGTGTGGCATTATATGCTTTCTTCCAGTTCTGAAAATGATAGTTTTAGACACCTTTTGATCCCCATAGAGCTCTGAAAAGAGCATGTATTTTAGATTTCCAGAACACATTTCTAAAATTAAAATTTCGCTCAGACTATTTTCTCTTCTTTAAAAAAAAAAAGTCAGAGGGGCACCTGCCTGAGTTGGTCAAGCATCTGACTCAATTTTGGCTCAGGTCATGACCTCAGAGTCCTGGGATTGAGCCTCACATTGAGCTCCACACTCTACAAGCCTTACACAGAGTTGGCTTAAGATTCCCTCTCTCCCTCTTCCCCTTCCCACTGCTTGCTCTCTCTCACTAAAATAAATAAATAAATATTAAAATAAAAAATAAAGTCATAATAAAAGTTTCCCCAAGTAGACTTCAATATATAGATAACTGCTGCCCAACTTTTTAGTATATGCCATGTGTTTAAATTCAGCCAGACGATATAACTCAGGCCAAAGTTTGTGACTGTTTTGTTTTGTTTTTTTTTAAGATTCATTCATTTATTTGAGAGAAAGAGAGAAGGGGGGGGGGAAGGAGGGAGGGAGAGAAAGAAGCCTCAAGCAGACTCCCTGATGAGCACAGAGCCTGGCATAGGGCTAGATCCTAGGACCTGAGATCATGACCTCAGCTAAGGTGAAATGCACCTGAGGTACCCAGGTGCCCTGTGAGTGTTTTAAACATGCCTTTTTTTTTCCTGATTGTAAAACCATTATATGTTTATTATGGAAAAAATTTCTCTATTTTTCCATATCTTCTAGTTAAGCTTTAGAAAGAAATGTGCCTTTCTAAATAAGAGCTTTGTATTTTTATCACTTCAGAAAGTCCATGATAATTCACAATCCTACCAGCAGGATCTGAATGCCTGCTGCCCTAACATTTGGATTTATCATTCTTAAACCCTTGCCAATTTTTATGGATCAGAAATTATGGAACAGTTATTTTAATCTGCACTTTCTTGATTACTGAGCAATTTTTCATGATTTAATGTCTGTTCTTTTTAAATGTCTCAAGTCCTCTAGCCATTTTTCTATTGGGATGTTTACCTTTTAATTTATAATTATTAACCTATAGGCGTCCTTTGTGTTTATAAATACTATTGCTATATAAGCTGAAGTTTATGCTGTTTATGATTTGCCTTTTTATTTTCTTATGTTGTTTCATGAATTCGTTTTTGGCTTTTATGTGCTTACATCCATCTGTTTTTTATCTTCAAGCTTTTATCCTTTGCTCTTATATTTAAAAAAGAGAGTCTCATACCCCAATCAATAAATGTATCTTTAAATTGCTCAGATGGCTTTCCTTTTAAAAAACCATGTATCTGAATTTTTTTTGCTCTAAAAATCTGAGTCAAACAAGTTTTTAAATTCATGAAAATTTAAATTTAACCTTTCCTGAGAATATTTCAGAAAAACATATTATCTATGTTAATCTGATTAAAGATTTATATTCTAGTTTCAGTTTTCCATAAATGAATGGGCCTTAAACTACAAACTCAACTTCTATGACTACAACAGAAGCAAGCTTAATGCTCCTTTCATCCCATCTCCCTAGATTCAACTGACAAGACCAGAGAATCCCAGTTCAAGTAATAAAAAGGCTTCTCACCACTCAGGCAAGTTCAGTGCAGCCACCAATGAAAGGGGACAGAATATCTTTCTGGAACATTTGGATCTTCCTTTACTTGCTCAGGGGAGGAATAGCATTTTCACCTGCAGTCTCAGCAAATACAGGAGTACTGGCATTGAGGATGTGTAGGTCTTGGTGCCCCCAATTGCTCCATTAAATAGCCCTCTATTTATGGGATTTGACTTTGTTCAAAGACAATCAACCAGGGCACAAAAACCTAATAATCTTTTAGAAGTAGACAGCTACAAGTCAGCTACACTCTTAGATTTCCAATATAGTATTTATGTCTAAATAATTAACTTGATCACTTAGTTTAATATTTAAATACAGCTGGCTCCAACTAATTTAATTGTCTCATTACAAAGTGGTTTTGTTATGGGAGGCACAAAAGTAAATTGTTCAGGGAACTCTCCCAAAACACTTAAAAAATCTATTAATCTGCTATCTTAAAATTAAAAGTACAACCCTCACCTGCATTCATACCAAAAAAGCAGGGGTTCTAAATACAATATACAGCATGTGGAAAACAAGACTACAATCTACCATAAGTCATGTCACTGGGATGGTTTGGCCTCCTGGTTTCAAGATGTATAGAGTTTAACAATATATGGATATGACACAAAAGTGACAAAAAATTTGGCAAGTCAACTATGATACTGAAAAGGTCAATATGAATTCTATTCTATCCCAAAAGTATTTGTCCTGGGTCATCTCTAATGAACCTAGAAGAAGCCAGCATATTTCACAGGGGCTAAATAAAACTTTTTAAAAGGTTAACGGAAAAATATTTATGTGAAAAATGCCTCCAAATATTCTTTTAGTGGGTGGATTCAGCACATACCAGTGAATACCTTTGAGCTTAGTCCAATTTTGAATTAAGCTACAGTTCACCTTTAAGAAACAATGAACCTGTTTTTAAGTAAAACCCTGTATTAATAAGAAACATGGAATGTGAATACAAAATAAAAGATATTATCAACGGCACTGTATCTAAATATTTTACAAAGTTTTCCATGAGCCGTCAGTAGATCTTTAAAATGCATGATCTTTCAAAAAACTTGTTAGTCATTCATCTGTAAAAATCTAGCTTTTTATGTGTATGCCAAGCATAAAATTGCCCCATGCTAAATTTAACACAAACCTCACATCACAGAATGATGTGTTCTTGCACTTCAACATGACTATGACAGTGATTCAAAGGATAAAAACACACTTAGAACAGTCAGTCTACCTTTTGCTGCAATTCAGTACAATGAAGAAAGCCTGAGAAGCATGCAAAAATTAGGTCCATATTTTAAATCTGCAGGCAATCAAGCCAGGAGCCAGGCTATGCAATCACAATCACTTGCAAAACCATTTAAACCATTTTTTAGTTGTAATTGTTAGCAGTTTCTTATGACTGTAATCTTTAAAAAAATATCTTCCACTTCAAAAATTAAATGCACATGTACATTAACTTTTTTTGTCTACTTGGAGTTAGGTGCTAGCTATTCCAAGTTAAAATTTTCTTTCTTCTTTCCAGTTCTGCATTCCCTGCTTTTAATTTTTGTATACTATGGTTCCAAGTTAATTTCATAATATTTATCCAAATAATGGTTAGCTAACTACAATTTGTAAAGATATACAGTTTAATAAACAATGTAGAGAGTCACTTTATGATAACATTGATTTTGGGGAGCCTAGGTGGCTCAGTTGGTTAAGTGTCTGCCTTTGGCTCAGGTCATGATCCCAGGATCCTGGGATCCAGGCCCACGTTAGGTTTTCTGCTCTGTGGAGAGTCTGCTTTTCCCTCTCTCCCTGTCCCTCCCCCGACTTGTGTGTTAAGAGTTCTCTCTCTCTAATAAAATCTTTAAAAAGAAAAAAAAATTGTTTTTTACAAAGTAGTATGTTATCTTTTCCGATATTCAAGGATGGTTAATCATTTTACAAATGCTAGATAATTAAAGATACTCAGCATTATAAACTGGTAATGCATAACTCTTAACAGAGCACACTGAATCATAAGATACGAAATGAGTTGCTCAAGGTCAGAAAACATGCCAGCCAGGTGGCCTGCAGTGGCAACCTTAAATTCTTGTCCCTCACATGTGCCATCCCAAGAGAGATCTACTCCAACTTCTGTCTGCAAAACTCTTAACCTAGGCATTCTTCACGGGAGAGAAACCTCTTAGGATAGGATTTCAAACTTAAGGAATTAAGTAGAAAAGAATTTAACATAAATGTTACCCTAATAAACAAATTTAATTTTCAGGTAATGGACTCATCACCTGAATGGTCAACTTCTAAGAAACTAACTTTTTGCCAAAAAAGAGTAGGGCTGCCGTCATCCTCTGTGGTAACCTGAGGCAGAGACCACTCAGTGTTCACAGGGAAGAACACAGGTATTGGCTTTCTCACCTCTCAGTTTGGAAGGGGTAAGGGATCATATCCTTCTTTCAAATTCTCAATTTGAACTACTGGAGACTGAAGGAAGTTCTAAAGTGTTAACAGTTTGGTTGTTTTAAGCTGGTCCCAAATAGCTTTATCACTTTTAACATTATGTTTAAAGCAATTCTTTCATGCATTCTTACACATTTCTGATCACTGAAACGCACTGGGCTCTTTATACTGTCTCTTCCCCTATTCGCAAATAAGTTCCTAAATCACTTAGCAAGCTTAAAAAAAAAAAAAATCAAAGTTTAGAGGCAAACTACCACTGTTAAAAGACAGAGTTTGCAGGTAATCTATAATGTGATTTCATGGTAAGACTATCAAGTTAATAACTACCTGACTTCCATGTTCAGAAGCACAATGTTTATATTCTTTGAAAAAATACCTAGTGCTAAAAGTAACTATTCAAATATAAACTATATGTACATTGGCCACCTGGTACATTTAAAAACATCTGACAGATTAAAAGTATATAAGAATGGGAGGCACCTGGGTGGCATACTTATGTTGAGTATCCAACTCTTGGTTTTAGCTCAGGTCTGATCTCAGGGTCATGAGATCAAGCCCCGCGTTAGGCTCCATGCTCAGTGGGGAGTCTGCTTGAGATTCTCTCTCCCTCTCTCTCTGCCCCTCCCCCAATACTTTCTCTAAAAAAAATACATCTTAAAAAAATTTTTTTTAAGTGTAAAAATGGAATTTTTGATAAGCCTACATAGAATTATACAATTTTCATTTGAAAAGGGAGGGAGAAGACACAGAAGAAAATCAATATTCATCATGTACTTACTAGGAAACAGGTACCATGCTTAGTATTTTACAAAAAACTAAAATCAATTCAATGCTTCTTATATTTCCTTACCAAGTAATTATAAACCTATCTATTCAAACATCAAAGGAATTAAACATAAACTCTCTGAGAATCCTGACTTGATTCCATTTTTTTCTTTGGGCCATGTACTAAATTAAACCTATCACATTCATCATTCTTATATATATAGACCAAAGGCTCAGAGTCCTATTAAATTATCCCAGAATGTAACTCATGAATACTATTACCTCACTGAAATATTCAAGAGGCTACTTTTGATGATCCAAGAATTCAATTCTCGTAAGTATGCTCTGATAGAAGTTTGTTACTACTTTCATTAAACATCAAGAGAGGAGCTGTTAATATTGAAAAATACTCTTCATTATAACCATTTACATACTTAAGCTTAGTCAGCTTCCAAAGGTTATAAGGAAGAGAAACAGAGTTAGAAATGAGATAAATTTGGCTTCACTGAGGACTTTGTTTCATAGGGTCTGCACTGGCTGGCTATTTTGTTTTACTGATATACAGTACATTGGTCATGTCAGGGAAAACAGATGCTTTTTGAGAGAGGTAGAAGGAAGTTAAAAAAAAGATGCCTGTGCTTCCAACGCATAACAGCTTGATCACTAACCTTTGAGAAAAGAGATAAACTGAAGGGATTTTCAAGTGTCATTCTTACATTTCTCAAATTTCCATTAATTGATTCTAAGAACTCAGCACAATGTGAAAAATGCTTATTACTATGTTAAATGAAAACAACACAGTATAAACTTTCATCTATATTATAGTTATATAAAAATGTGTATCTAAAAAGAACTGAAAGTTAATTTTTTAATTTAAATCCAATTAATTAACATATAGTGTATTATTAGTTTCAGAGGTAGAGTTTAGTCATTCATCAGTCTTATATAATACCCAATGTTCATTACATCACGTGCCCTCCTTAATGTCCATCACCTAGTTACCCCAGCCCCCACCTCCCTCTACTCCAGCAACCCTTAGTTTGTTTCCTATGATTAAGAGTCTTTTATGGTTTGTCTCCCTCTCTGATTTCATCTTGAAACAGTTGATTTTAGAGTACAATGGGTTTATAGATAATTGCTTTAATTTTGATTCTTTTGTAATATAACAATGTTGCAATAAGAACAGCTTTATAAAATTATATCCTCACCATGTAGAGTAAATGGTACTCTGCAATGACTAAACCATGCTAAGAATAGGAGTGTTTGTGTTTTCTGTCAGCTCCAGGAAACCATGACTTCCTTGTCTGCCCCACAACATCTCAGGCCCAAATAGATCTAATAAATATCCAAAGCCAGTCTAATCACTCAACTAGTGACGAACACCAAGTGTAGTTATCAGGAAAGTAAAAACTTACTGTTATTTGTTGGTTCAGGAAACCCAGCCTTTGGACCACTCCATCCTTTGTTTTCCCCTGTCTGAAAGATTAAGTCAATTGTTTAAATCCAGAGAAACAGATTAATTCAAAAAGAAGTTAACTAATCAATTAATAAGCAAAGGCAAAAGTCACTCACATGATTATTCTGATTATTCTTTCCCTCTCTAACCTCAGAACCATAAATACAAAAGTAACTAATAGGAACAGTATCATTTCTTCCTTTTCTACATGCAAATCTATTCTTATGTCTCCTTCTGCTTTCATGGGTTTATCTAAATTTACAATCTAAGTAATCAATAAAGCCCCATATTCAGTACATTATATACAACATAGGCTCTATCTAGATGGTTAAAAAGTAAACAATTCTTACTCAAACGCTAAACAATAATAATCACCACAAACACTAAAGTGACTCAAAGGGCTTAATTTGACTTCTGAAGTCAAATTAATAATAGAAATATTACTGGGTCTGTTCTGTAAAAGTTCTGTGTCAAGGGTCATGAAATACTGCTCACAACAAATTGAAAACTAAGCTCAAGATTTAAGTAAAACTTGTGATATCCTGACTTTTGTCAGATGATTTGACCTCTATTGGTTATAAAAATATTCAGAGAAACCAATATATTTTGAAGTACTAAGTATTAGTACTTTAACTAATTTTAGTTAAATTAATAAATAACCTTAACTGGTTATATTCTCTTTGTATGGAGCTGGTATTATTGATATAAGGTACACCAGGGGGGAAAAAGACATATTTCCTATCATAATCAGCACTTTATATTTACATTATCAGATGTCAATGTTCAAATGGATAAATTAACTCTATAGATATAAATACAAAATACAGTCCTAGCAAATAGTGTACCACCGTGAAAGGATAGAGGAGGAGGAAATGCTCGTCAATGCAGACAGAGATGTCAATGGAAGACCTGGGAAGACCCCACTTACACATTCTCTGTGAAGATGAGATCACAGAATGAGAGGAAAGCTGACTGAGGGAGGTTAGAAGGTTGAGGGAAGTATAGTAAGGAATAAGTCACATTAGGGAGATGAAGAGTGGGCAGATTAGAAGAATGCAGAGTCTCAGGCAAGTGAGGGTTTAGCTGAAGTTGATAATAAATTCAGCATTTCATTCTTCCCTTCATTCTACTTATAACCAGGGTTAAATATTAGACTATATGCTCTATGTCTAGTTTTTCACCTTCAACTGAATCCCAAGCCTCTCTGATTTCCACCTCAATACGCTAATAAAACTTTTTGTAGGGTTTCTGCTTAAACATGACAGAGTAAACAGAAAGAGTAATCTCTCCCCCACCCCACCAAACCTCTCTAAATTGATAATCCAGTAATCCATAAACTCTCTCTCCCTCTCTTCTGCCCACCGACCCTCATACAGAATATGAAGGTACTCAACAGCAGAAGCAATAAGCCCATCAAAGGCTAGAACCAGAAAAGCAGATAAACAAGTTGGAACTGACCTAGCAGATGTGAGTAGGCTGAAACTAGTCTCAAGGGTGAGAAGCCAACAAAGACCTTACAGAAAAGTAAACTGATTTGTGTCCCCAGAACCCCAAAAAGCCTCAGGAATTAGAAGCACACTTTGTACTTCTAAAGATGAATCCTGGAAGGACCTGAAAACAGAAATATTATCTGAAAGTCTTTCAAAGTGCTATGAAATTTTCAGGTCACCTCTGTGACCCCAAAAAAGACAGCTTTTTTTTTTTTTTTTAAGAAGTGGGTTTTTTTTTTTCGTTATGTTACTAGGTCAGCTTTATTTCTGATGATAACCACTAGTCCTTTGGTGCCAACAGAATGAATAAAAGGCACAAACGAGCTGGGTAATACTGACTTGTGTCAAAACAATCAGTTTGCAGCAATCATTCCATTCTCCCTAAGATTACAGCATGCATGTGTCTCCTCTGCTCACCACACTCCACACCTGGACCTCCTTTCCCAGCCTGAAACATAATGCCCATTCTTCAAGTACCAGTTCAAAATCTACTGCTTCCATAAAGTGTTCAACCTCCCCTCTCAACCCAATGATACTCTCTCTCTCTTCTGAATTCCACTCTCAGATGTTTCCAATGTTTCTTGCACCAACTATAACTTTTTGCCTGCATTGTAATTATTAATCTAAGCATTGCTTTCCACTAATCCAGTTTCAATATTTTGCAAGAAGGACAGTGTCTTCTTTCCTTTATGTCCAGCATGGCAGGTGTTCCAACAATTATAGAAAAGAACACGTTAGTGTGTGAAGGAGAACATATTACACAGTGCACTGTCGGAAGGACTCACACACTAAAGGAACTAAGGGACAGGAAGACATGAAGATAAAGGGAAAAGTACATTTTGAGGCTGAAGGTAGGACAAATAAATAATAATAGAAATATCCTTTTGAAGACAACTCTATATACCATATTGACCACATTGCCTGCATGCCTTTTCCCCAAACTCTCCAACCTTCTTCGGAAAGGCTAAAACAGAGAGCCTTTGAACAACACTAGGCACAGCTGTGGGTGGGATGCTCGACCACAGTGTAAATGAGATGGAAGTCCAAACTTATCCTGGAAGATAAGACATCCAATGCTCTTCCTCATTTTGGACTCAGAAGACAATAGCCAGGCTTCTGACCCACAAGGAATGGCAAAGACAACAACAAAGGTAAAAGAATAAACCTTCCAAAAAAGGTTAAGATTTTTTAAAGTTCTCAGAAACATAAAAGAAATATTATACCCATTAAACAAGAAAAAGGGGCTATAAAAAGGAATATTCTGAGAATGAGGAAGAGCTCTGGGAAGTCAATAATATAATAACCAAAGTAAATAATTTCAAAAAGGACTGGAAGACACAGTTAAAGAAATCTCCTAGAAAATAGTAAGTAGAGAAGGAAAGAGAAAGGAAGGCAGGCAAGCAGGCTGGCTCATAAAATGATCTATAAGACTAGGAGGAAAAAAAAAAAAAAAAAAAAGACTAGGAGGTATCCTAGAAAGAAACTATAGCAAAAATGGAAGGAAAGAAATTTTCAAAGGAATAATATAAGGAATTTCTCACTTTTAAAGTAGATGAATTTCTGGATTAAAATCCAAATGCCCAACATAATTTACCAAAGAATACACACATCAAGTTAATCATTCACAGATTTCAGAACCCCTAAGAAAAGGAAAAAAAAAAATCAGAAAAGCATCAAAAGGGGCAAAAACATAAAAGTTTATTTATATGTATATATATATACATATATATGTATATATGTATATATATATACATATATATGTATAGGAAATGAATATGAAAAGGAAAAAATAGGAAATGTATATGAAAAGGAAAAAAAATCAGAAAAGCATCAAAAGGAAATGAATATGAAAAGGAAAAATATAGGAAATGTATATGAAAAGGAAAAAAAAATCAGAAAAGCATCAAAAGGGGCAAAAACATAAAAGTTTATTTATATGTATATATATACACATATATATGTATATGTATATACGTATATATGTGTATATATATATAGGCTGAAGAATCAGTAAGCTTTGGAGTTTCAAAAGGGAGGTAGAAAACATTGGAGGAGTACCTTCAAAATTCTGTAAAAAAGTTATTTCCAATTTAGAATTGGATCTTAGGCCATCAATTAAGTGTGTGGGAAATATAAAGATATTTCAGACCTATAAGATCTCAAAAAAATATTTACTCACCAAGTATCTTCTACAGGCAAGCTACTAAAATATGTGTTCCATCTAAACAAGGAAGTAAATTAAGAATAAGGGAAACCTTCCAGAAAATAGGCAACTCAACAAGAGAAGCAAAAGAAATTTTCAAAATAATGGCTAAGAAAAGAACCATAATAATAGCTCTGCAGCAGACCCATCAAACAATTAACCCAAATTAGGAAAGGAAGATAAAAAGCTTCAAGAAAGATTTTAAAAAGGAACTAAAAAAATTGTATGATGGGTTTGCTTATAAGAGAGCTTGTGGGAAAAAAAAAAAGAGCTAGAGGATAAATTAGAAAGATGTAGGGAAGTGTACATGTGGAGTATGTATATGAGAGTTAAGTCTTCATTTTTCATAGCAAGAACTCAGACAATATCTAAAAATGAAAAATATAGGGGCGCCTGAGTGGCTCAGTCAGTTAAGCATTTGCCATTAGCTCAGGTCATGATCCAGGGTCCTGGGATTGAGCCCCACATCTGACTCCCTCCTTAGCAGGAAGCCTGCATATCCCTCTCTCTCTCTGCCACTCCCCCTGCTTGTGCATTGTCTCTCTCAAATAAATAAATAAAATCTCTTAAAAAAAATAAATGCAAAATCTAGAAATAGCAATATGAGCAACAGAAAAATAATACAATGAACAGCTGAAGCAAGTGACAAATGATTGTCTCTGGAAAAAGGAAGCAGAAATGGCCAGTAGCAGGGCATTTTTTTAATAAATCTTGAGCCCTTATACAACTAATCGTGATAAATCCTGACTTTTTATACATATATCATCAGTATTATTTTGATCAATATAATAATCAAATCTAAAAAAGAATGAAACCATGCCAGTTATGTCTTGTTATAGAACAAACTCCACAATATAAGTGAAACGCCAACATATAAATGGGAAAGAAAATCAAGATGTAAGAACAGTATATTTTAAATGGGTGGAAAGAATGTTTCACTTTTTCTTAGAATGTAGAAATGTGTCAATGAGAAAGCACCAGAGAAAACGTCTCTTGAATCCATTCAAGATCTGAGATTGTAAAACAAACATGAAAAATGAATTCTAGAGAGTGACAAACCCCTCCAAGGAGAGGTAGGGCTCGCAAAGTGTTTCAACATTGGCAGAACAAGTAAGGAAGAGATGAATGTTATAAATGCAGGTGAGAAGAAAGTAGATGAAATGCTAATAAATTCTGTGGGGTGCCTGGGTGGCTCGATCAGTTAAGCATCTGCCTTTGATAGCTCTGCAATAGACTTGGCTTGGGTCATGATCTCAGGGTCCTGGGATCGAGCCATGTGTTAGGCTCCTTGATTAGTGGTGAGTCGTCTTCTCCCTCTCTTTCTCCCCCCTCTCATGTTCTCTCTCTCTCTCTCCAATAAATAAAATCTTTTTTAAAAATGCCAATAAATTCTAAAAGATTGAGTGTGGGCTAACACAACAGTTCAGAAAAACTAGGATCTCCAGGCAGAATCTCTTTTCCATGGGCCTCTCCTGAGTACTCAGGAGAACAATCAACCAGAGGTACAACTGGAAACCACAGAGAGCCTCAATTGGTAGAGAAGATATGCAGCTGGCAAATATTTGCCACTGAGAGGAAAGGATAGAACTTTTGTACACTTCTCTAGACTTTTCTCTCATACAAAGCAAAAAGCTCAAGACACTAGAGAAAAGAGAGAAACAAATCCTAACCCCCTCTAAAGTAAAGAGATTCTTTTCTTCCAGAGACTGAGGCAAAAAAGACTCATTGTTTCTAGAAAAGGAGTAAAACCAAAAGCTACCTACCCCTGGGGGAAAACAGGGGTACAAAACACTCTTGAAAGCAAGGCCCTACACCAATATAAAGTAGAAGTCTAAACATGCTGACAAGGGGGCAGGAAACTCTCTTGTACCCAAGAGCAACCACAGATCCAAAGTCAAGTTTAACTACCATGGGGAAGGAGGCAGATAAAAACCTATATCTGAAACTCAGGCACAGAGAGACTACTTGAGAATGAGGCTGGGCAAGAAAATCAAGAACTACATCCCCACATGCACCACACTCTTATGATCAAGTAATAAGCACAAGAGCTGACTACAGAGCATATAGATATCCCTTACCCCTTGCCACAGTAAAGGGGGGACTGCTGAAACCTGAGGACAGAGCAGAAACACAGGGAAAAATCCTTCCCAAACCTCACCCCACGTAAAACACAGATAATAGCACACCACTACTCAATGAATCAGAAGTCAGCAGTGACGGTAGTAACAAAACTCAAAATGAGCTCAACTACTGACAAGATTGATGCCACCCTCCACACTAAGTCTGAAAGAAGAGACATGCCTATTACTCAACATAAATACTATTTAACAGCCTCCACGAATTCTCAATAAACAATGTCCAACACTTATTCAAAAATTATGAGACACTCCAAATTGCAAGAATTGTCAGAGGATAAAGAAGTCAACAAAACAGGACCCAGAGATGACCCAGATGTTAGGATTACAAGAAACAAATTTTACAATACCTATGATTAGCAGGTTAGAAGATTTAATGTAAAAGACAGATAACATGTATAAATATATGGGAAATCTCAGCAGAAAATAACAGAAACTATAGAACAAAAGCAAATGGAAATCCTGGAGGAGAGTCACAGATGAAAATTAATGCTGATGTCATTATTAATGGATAGGTACAGATGAAGAAATAATCACTAAAACTGCAGATAAATTACTCAAACTGAGGCACAGAAAAAAAATTAAAAAATTAAAAACAAAACTACTGGAGCTAAAAAAAAAACAATACCAATGGTCTAACAAATAAGTAACTAGAAACTCTGTAAAAGAGAGGAAACAAAGAATAAGAAATATCTGAAGAAATAATAGCAGAGAATTTGACAAAGTAACCAAATTATAACAAAACACAGATACCATGCTCAGTAACCACTAAGCAGGAAAAATACAAAAGGGGGAAAAAGGCTGACTACAGAGCATACAGATGTCCCTTACCCCTTGGCACAGTAAAGGAGGGACTTTAAGTCCCTCCAAAAGAGGAGAAAGGGAGGAAGGAAAGAGGAAGGACAAGGAAGAGGCAGAAGGATAAAGGGAAAAAAAATCATATTTAGACATATCGTAGTCAAACTGCTGAGAATTAATGAAGGAAAATTCTGACCACCTTCAAAGGGGAAAAAAATTTTATGAAGAGGAAAGAGTAGGTAAGAATTACAGCAGATGTCTCATCAAAAACTACATAGGTCAAAAGACAATGGAACAAGATATTTTAAAATATAGTAGTGCTCCTTATCCACAGTGGGGACACTAACAAAAAAAGAAGCAGATAGACGATCAGAATGGATACAGGACTGAAAAGAAGAAATCAAAAAGAAAATTAGAATATATCTTAAAATGAATGAAAATAGAACTCAAATTGTCAAAATCTGTAGAACAGAGCTAAACCAGTGCTTAATGAGAAGTATAGAGCATTAAATCTTATATTAGAAAAGAAGGAAGTTCTCAGATCCATAGTCTTAGCTTCAAGTTTACAAAACCAGAAAAAAGAAAATTAAACCCAAAGTCAGCGAAAGAAGGATAAAATAAAGAGCAGAAATTAATAAAATGGAAAACAGAAAAATAGAGAAAAGTAATTAAACAAAAACCTGGTTGTTTAAAAGAGATAAAAAAATAAATTAATTAATTAATAAAATCTTAAAAAAAAAAAAAAAAAAAACTCCTAGCCAAGTTGATCAGGAGAAAAAGAAAACAAATTACCAACAGCAGGAATGAGAGAGGGAATATCACTACAGATGCTGTAACCATTAGAAGGATAACAAGGGGGGTGGGCGGGGGTGCATCTGAGTAGCTCAGTTGGTTAAGCATCTGCTTTCATTCAGGTCATGATCCCAGACTCCTGGGATCGAGTCCCATATCAGGCTCCTCGTTCAGAGTGGAGTCTGCTCCTCCCTCGCTCTTGGCCCCTCCCCCACCTTGTGCTTATTTTCTCTCACTCTTTCTCTCAAGTAAACAAATATTTTTTAAAAAAGTAAAAAGAAGGATAACAAGGAAATGCTGTGAACAATTCTATACCAAGAATTTAACAACTTAGAAGAAATGGACAAATTCCTTCAAGGATTCAAACTGCCAAAGTTCACTCAGAAGTAGATAGCCTGAGTAGCCCTATATCTATTTTTTAAAATTCAATTTATAGTTAAAACCTTCCCAGTCTTCCCCAGATGGCTCCACTGGCAAATTCCACCCAAATACTAAAGAAGAAAGATTACCAAAGTCTTCTAAACTTCCAAACTTACTATACCAAGAGCATTACCCTGATCCTGATGTTAAAACCAGACAACGATATTACAACAACAAAAAAATATGGATCAATATCTCTTATAAATGTAGCCATAAAAATCTTTAAAAAATATTAGCAACTCTATTCTAGAAATATGTAAAAAAAAAAAAAAGATAATACATCATGGTCAAGTGGAGGGTTTATGCCAGTCAGGCAAGCTTAGTTCAATATTCACAAAACAGTCAAGGTCACTTGACAGCCATTAGGATGGATATTGTTTAAGAAAACAAGACAAAATAAGATGCCTGGGTGGCTCAGTGGTTGAGTGTCTGCCTTTGGCTCAAGGCATGATCCTGGAGTCCCGGGATCGAGTCCCACATCAGGCTCCCTGCTTGGAGCCTGCTTCTCCCTCTGCCTATGACTCTGCCTCTGTGTGTGTGTGTGTGTGTGTGTTTCTTGTGAATAAATCAATAAAATCATAAAAAAAAAACCAAGACAAAACAAACACCTACACACACACATACCAAGTGTTAGCAGAGTTATGGAGAAATTGGAACCCTTGTGCATTGCTGGTGGGAATATAAAATGGTACAGCTACTGCAGAAAAGAATTTGCTAATTCCTCAAAATATAAACGTAGAATTACCATATGATCAAACAATTCCACTTCTAAGTATATATTCCAAACATTAAAAGTAGGGATTTAAAATAGATACTGGTACCCCAATGTTCATAACAGCATTACTCATAATAATCAGTAGTTGAAAATAACCCAAATGTCCATCAACAGATGAATGGATAAACAAAGTGTTATATATCCACACAATGGAATACTATTCAGGTTTTAAGAGGAATGAAATTCTGATACATGCGACATACAATATGGATGAACCTTTGAAAACATGCTAAATGAAATAAGCTCAACAAAATGGACAAACTTTGTATGATTCCACTTAAAAGATGGTTCCTTGAAAAGACAAAGGGAAGAATGAGGAATTAGTGTTTAATGCAGTACACTTTCTATTTGGAATGATGAAAACATTCTGGAAGTACATAAAAGTGATGGCTGCACAACACTGTGAATGTAGTTTTGCCACTGAGATGTTCACCTAAAGTGGTTAAAATGGTAATTTTATTAAATATTACATAAATTTTTAAAATCCATCAGTGAAATTCATTACAACAAACTAAACCAGAAAATTATATAACATATCAACAGACACAGAGAAAGCATTTGGCAAAATTCAAAATGGACTGGTAAGTAAAAAACAAAACAAAACAAAATGAAAACAATCTCTTAAAGCATGAATACAAGGAAATAACCTGATATAGAATATCTATGAAAAAAACCCTACAATCATCATGGTATTTATAGCGGTAAAAGACTGAAATGACTATCCTTTTAAGATGAGGACCAAGGTAAGGATATCTGCTTTCTATTCAACAATCATATCTTTTCAACATTGTACCAGATGCTCTATATTTAGAGCAATAAAGAAGATAAGTAGATAAAAGCATACAGATCAGAAAGGAAGAAATAAAACTGTTTTTATTCATAGATGACATGGTCATCAATGCAGAAAATCCCAAACAATCTACAAACTAAGCTATTATAATTTATAACTCCGTTTAGCTGGGTCGCAGAGTACAAGGTCAATACATAAAACCAATTGTATTTCTATACAGTAGAAAAGAAGAATTGGAAACTGAATGCTATTGCCATTGGGTTAAAGACTAATATCATTAACAATATATCCCAAAACATGAAATACTTAGGCATAAACATAAAAATTGTGTAAAATATTTCTAGAAAAAGTAGAAAACGTTGCTGTAAAATATTTTTAAAAATATAAATAAATGGGAGAGCTAGATCTTGTTCATGGACTGAAACACTCAATATTAAGACACCGATTTGTGTGAAACTGATCTATATATTCAATCCCAAAGAAAACTTCCCAACTGATTTCTTTTCTTGGTAGAGAATGATTTCAAAAATTCTATGGAAACGCAAAGGCCCTAGACTAGCCAAAACAATTTAAATTTCTTTATCTGATTTCAAACCTTACTTTAAAAGCTATAGTCTAGGGGATCCCTGGGTGGTGCAGCGGTTTAGCGCCTGCCTTTGGCCCAGGGCGCGATCCTGGAGACCCGGGATCGAATCCCACATTGGGCTCCCGGTGCATGGAGCCTGCTTCTCCCTCTGCCTGTGTCTCTGCCTCTCTTTCTCTCTGTGACTATCATACATAAATAAATAAAAATTAAAAAATAAATAAATAAAAAATAAAAACTATAGTCTATACACAGTTGTAATAGTTTAAGGATAGAGGGCAGCCCCGGTGGCGCAGCGGTTTGGCGCCACCTGCAGCCTGGGGTGTGATCCTGGAGACCCGCGATCAAGTCCCACATCGGGCTCCCTGCGTGGAGCCTGCTTCTCCCTCTGCCTGTCTCTGCCTCTCTCTCTCTCTGTGTCTATGAATAAATAAAATCTTTAAAAAAATAGTTTAAGTATAGATATATGGATTAATGGAACAGAACAGAGAATCCAGAAACAGACCCATCAATATGTGGTTAACTGATTTTCAACAAAGTTGCTAAGATAATTCAATGGAAAAAGCATTCATCTTTTAAACAAATGGGCTAGAACAACTGGATAACCTACATGGAAAAGGAGGAAAAGAAAGGACAGGAAGGAAAGGAAGGAGAAGGCAGGGAAATTCTTTACCTGATAAAGGATTTGTGTCCAAAATATGTAAAGAACTCTTTAACAACTACTCAAAAAGAAAGCAAACTATCCCATTTTTAAAGAGACAAAGCTTTGAATGGACATTTCAAGGAAGAGATATGAATGGTAAATAAACACATGCTAAGATACCCAACATTATCAGTTATTAGGAAAATGCCAATTAAGTTCCAATGAGATAACATTAATGCACCTACTAGTACAGTCAAAACTCAAAACCAAAAATACCAAGAGTTGGAAAAAATGTGCAGTAACTAGAGCTCTCAAACACTCCTGGTGGGAATACAAATTGGTTCAGCCTCTCTGGAAAACATCCTCACAGTTTCTTAAAAGTTATACATGCACTTATACAAATATGTACATAAAGAATACACTAGAGAAATACATATAAAGACTTTACATGAATGTTTACAGCCACTTAATTTATAATAGCCTCAAACTAGAAACAGCCCAAATGTTAGTGAAGATGAAAACAATAACAGACAATAAAAGAATAAACTAATGAAATACAACAACATGAGATGAATCTCAGCATTATGAAGCCAGACATAAAAGGCTTCCTAATGTATGATCCAATTTATATGACATTCTGGAAAGGCAAAATTATAGAAACAAAAATCAAATCAGTGCTTGCCAGCAGGCTAAACATAAGGGAAGAGATTAACTACAAATATTTCTGTAACAGAAATATTATAAATCTTAATTGTGGTGGTGGTTAATGAATGTGTACACACATACAAACACACATATGTCAAAATTCATTGAACTATGCCTCAATAAATCTGAATTTCTTTATAAAGTGGGGATATATTAGTATATACATGTAGAATATTTCTGTGAAGACATTTATTTATCAAATCTTTATGTAATATTCACTATATTTTAGACAGTATTCCAAATCCTGTACAAATATCAACTCATTGTGGGAGATGCTATTCAAAAGAAAGATTAAAAAAACAAGGGTCTCAGAGTGAAAAAAGACTACCTTTTTTTTCACTGTTCACTCTATGCTATTTGAATTCTTTTAGCCATGGACATATCTTGTATATTTAAAATTTTTTAAAATGGTTTCGCCACATTCATCACAAATCTTTTTATTGACAAATCAGTATATTCAGTCTTTATTGCTGTCTCTACAGTATATGACTGCTACCTACTCCTTAAACTCACTCTCTCTTCCTGTTTACAGGTTTTCTTCTTCCTCTTTCCTGTCTCCCCCATGTATTTTATCTGCTACTGAAAACTTACCACTTACACTTCAGAAATCTCTCAGGTATCTTCCCCACTCTCTTCTCTATCACCACTGCCTGCGTTCAGACCCTCAGCATCTTTTACCTGAACAGTTCTGCTAGCCCCCCAACTGGCCTCTCAGCCTTCAGTCTCATCCTGCTCAAATATATACCCTATATTACTTAAAGGATTGTCTTCTGAAGAATGTAAACCAGACCATGTCATTTTTATGTTCAAATCTTAAATGTGAAATTTCTCAATCTCTTTAATTCACATAAAACAATGGTCTCAGCTATTCTTTACTTTCCAGATTCATCTTCATATTCTCTAGGTTCTAGTACTATAATTTTTGTTACGCAATTAAAGCTCCTTGCTGTTAACACTGAAGGGTTAGTTTTTCCGAATGTAGGGACTAAATTTCAGTCATCTTGTTATTATCTTCAGTTATTGGTGTTTGGCATTAGTGTTTAGTGGGTACAATGGTAAATTTTATGTGTTGACTTGTCTGGACCATGGTGACTAGATATTTGATCAAGCATTATTCTGGATGTTCTGTGAAGGTGTTTTTGGAAGATTTACATTTAAATCACTGAACATTGAGTAAAGCAGATCCTTCTCTGTAATGCCGGTGGGACTAATGAGTTGAAGACCTACCTAGAAGAAAAGTCTGACCTTCACTGAAGAAAGGGAAATCTATAGCAGAAAGCTTTTGAACTCAAATTTAACTCCTGATTCTCCAGCCTGCTGGTCTCTCCCTCAGATTTGGACTAGCCAAGCCTCAACGACTGCATAAGTCAATTGCTTAAAATAAGTTTCTGTGAGTGATGTATGAATGTGTATATATACATACACACATACATATATACACACACATACACATCTCATTGGGCTTTTTCTCTGGAGAACTCTAAACAATAATACAGTAGGTATACAAAATGTTTTTCATATTAATAAAACTAATGCTTTTTGTTCTGTTTTATTTTCACTTAAGATACAAATACGTGTCAGTGCACCTGGGTAGCTCAGTGGTTGAGCGTCTGCCTTTGACTCAGGTCGTGATCCCAGGGTTCTGCAATCAAGTCTCACATCAGGCTCCCTCTGGGGAGCCTGCTTCTACCTCTGCCTATGTCTCTGCCTCTCTGTGTCTCTCATGAATAAGTAAAAATAAAAAATCTAAAAAAGATACATACGTGTCTATGAGGAAATTTATTTTGACATATTTTTATAAATCACTCACCAGTTTTAAGTCAATATAAACGTGTTAAGTTAAAGCAACATATACACAATATAAGAACTGCAGAATCTTGAACACATGTTAGGTTTCATGTTACAAATACTTTTAAAAGAAGAAAAAGCATTGACTAGCCAGGTTATAAAAACAGAATTGAAATCTCTAGCGATACCACACAGACAAATAATTCTTAATCGCTCAAAATCACTGCCTGGATATTCACAGCTGTCTTTAAAAAAAAAAAAACAAAAACAGATCTAAATGTTTTTTAATAGATGATTTGGTTTTTACTCTAAATTTCAAAAATGTGTTCCTGCAGGAACTGAAAACATCTCTAAAACAGAATCCTTATGTGAGAAAATGGCATGGAAAAAAAAGCATATTGTTTTTGATAGAAATAATTATTAAGCCTGTTTTATGAATTCTCATTTAATATATTGTTTAATAAAAATAATTTCTACATGTGCATAGATAAAATGATTATACAAAATAAAGTTAAGCTAGTTCCTGCCAAGTTATCTGCCAAGTGCTCAATTTGGGGTTCTCTGCTTCTTTTGCAACAGAGGTAGGTGTTAATGATGTCATTAACTGCTGCAGAAGAAATAGAGGACCATGAACATAAGTCTTGGCAGAAAATAAACACCCTCTGAGTTTACCTTTAAATTTAAAGTAAACAGAAAAATTAGTTTATAGAGCGCCTGTCCAATATAGTTCCTGCCCTAAAGGGATAATTCAGGATCTTTATTTCTAGTGTTTTCAGCTGTATTCCAGAAATAAAGGCTAACAAACCCTGTTCTTTAAAAAAGCACAAATTAAAACTGGTTATATGGCAAGAACCACGAGTGAGTCAATAAGCTAAAATTATTCAACTGGTATTATATAAAATACATACAGTGATAAAATATTTTTAGTATTTGTCAATTGTAAGATTATAATTAATATTTCATCTTGGCCCTATAAATGTGCTATTTTATACCTGGAGAATCTATTTTAAAGATACAGAGTACTGCCTTGGCGGGGGAAAAACCTTGGCTTCTACTTTAACAGCAGTTAAGACATTACTTGGAATCAAAAACACTGGAACAGGATTTGTACATCACTCCAACATTCTGACAGGATCGGCATATGTACATGTAAATTCAGCTCTCACCTTGTCAAGTTGATCTTGAAGACTAGTGGATGCTTTATAACCAAGCTGTAACAGCATTGCTTCCGCAGCATTTTTTTTGGCTATCTTTTTGTTAGGTCCTGTTCCAGTAGCAACTTCATTGCCTACTTTGACCTGGTAAGATTAAAGTAAGAAAACGATGATAATTGCTTTGGTAAACAGGAACTCCTTAACACAATAAAGCAGTATATTATGCTTCCGAGAATTCAAAAATATAAAGCTCAGTCCATAATGAAAACAGCAACTAAGATACTATCCCATTTACATGACATTATATATACAAGTGAAAAATACATGGAGACAGTAGGACAATATGGTCCTCAAAATGACAATGGGAGACTATCTCAGGGTGATAGAATCTTCAAGGACTTTTACTTCCCTACATATTTCTGTATTATTTTATTTTTTAAAAACAATATTATTTATATAAGCAGAAAAATAAAATTCACATTATAATAGTTTCTGTTGGTTATGACATTTAGTATTATTTATTTAATAATACTAAAAGACTGAAATGCATGGGTGCCATTTAAAACAATGTTTACATTGCATCTCAAATTTACAAAGGTTTATGTTAAATAGTTCCTGAGGAAAATTAATATACAAGGGTTAATACAATATTGTGGTTAAGAACAAAGATTTCCAGGTCAGATCTCGGTATGAAATTATTCTAGGGGAGCCTGGGTGGCCTAGCTGATTAAGACTGGACTCTCAATTTCAGCTCAGGTCATGATCTCAGGGTCATGCAATCGAGCCCTGCAAGGGGCTCTGCACTGGGCACTGCACCTGCTTCAGATTCTCTGTGTCCCTCCCCGCCAATCCATCCCAGTCTCTTAAAAAAGAAAAGAAGATAAAATTCTACCACTTCCTAACTGTATAAACTGATTCAAATTAGTATCTCTAAGCTTCAGATTTTCCATCAGTAAAAGAGGGGGGTAATACAACTACCTCATAGTATTGCTCTGAAAATTAAACAAGAAAATGTACATAAACTACAGTGTATAATAAATCATAATTGCTCAATAAACAGTAGCTTTTTATCATGAAAACTATTCCACAATTATCTTTGGCAAACAACTGCTGCATACATATACGTCTATACATGCATTTAAATGTACATCAGCCATCTCATATCCACACATACATTTTCTGAATTGGGTAGTGCTTTTAAAGATGGATCTACCAAGAACTAATGCAAATATAAAAAGTAAATCAGAAAGCAAAAGGGAAAAAATTTAAAAATAAATAACATTTCTTAAAGATTTTATTTATTTGAGAGAGAGCACAAGCAGGGGGAGGGGGAGGGAGAGAAGCAGACTTCCTGCTGAGCAGGGAGCCCAATGGGAGCTCAATCCCAGTACCGGGATCATAACCTGAGCTGAAAAGCAGATAACTTTTTTATAGTTTTTTTTTTTAAGATTTATTTATTTATTCATGAGAGACACACAGAGAGAGGGCGGGGGGCAGATACACAGGCAGAGGGATAAGCAGGCTCTTCGCAGGAGCCTGATGCAGGACTCGATCCCGGATCCCGGGATCACAACCTGAGCCAAAGGCAGCGACCCAACTGCTGAGCCGCCCAGGAGTGGCTGAAAGCAGATACTTAAGTGACCTTAACAGGAGCCACCCAGGCACCCCTAGGTAAGTTTTTCTTTTTTTTAATTTAAAAAAAAATTGCTTAAAGGTAAAAAGTATAGCATTACAAGGAGAAATTAAAAATATACGACTACAGTGGGATTTTTTATAAATTGGTCTCAAAAAATGACCAAAGCAGCAAACCAAGAAGATAATCACAACTTTATAAATTAAGTAATGCAGTCTGAATAATCTATAGGCAAAGACGAAATCCCAATGAAGTCAGAAAATATTTTAAGTAAAAAATGACAGAAATACAACATATTGAAATTTGAAGGATGCAGCTAAAGAAGGGTTGAGAAGGAAATATATAGCCATAAAAGCTTAGAGAATGGCAGGAATGTAATGAGCTAGCTAAATATCCAGCTCAAGAAGTTATTAGAGCAAAATGGATCCAAAGAAAATAGAATAAAGACAAGGGCAGAAATTAAGGATACAGAAAACAAAATATAATAGAGAATCTTCAAAAAACGAAATGTTGGTTCCCTGCAAAGACTAATAAGGAGATAAATCAAAGGTTAAGACTGGCAAGGAGAGTAAGAGAAGACAAATAAGAATGAAAATGGGAGATTACTAAAGCTTCTGTAGCATTAAAAAAATAAGGGATGGGGTGCCTGGCTTAGTTAGTGGTTAAGTGTCTGCTTTCAGCTCAGGTCATGATCTCAGAGTCCTGGGATTGAGCCCCACATTGGGCTTCCTGTTCAGCAGGGAGCCTGCTTCTCCCTCTCCTGTTCCCCCTGCTTGTGCTCTCTTTCTCTCAAATAAACAAAATCTTTAAAAAAAAAAAAAAATAAGGGATATTGAGTATTTTAGCTAAAACTTTTTCAATGTTTAGATATAGTGGAAAATTTCTCAACAATTTCCAAAACTGGCACAGATTAACACCAAACTGTACAGCTCTATAACTACTAAAAAAAATTTAAAACAATAATTAAAAATATTTCCACAAAGAAAACTCCAGAGAGCTTCTCCAGCAAGTTCACCTAATATTTAAGGAAGAATAATGCTAATGTCACAAAAATTTGTCTAAGAATAGAAAAAGAAAAATCAATCCCCAACTATTCAGTGAGCTATTGATTCCAAAATCCAACAAAAGCAGTATAAGAAAATTTACAAACCTATTTCATTCATGAATATAACTGCTCAAATTTAAACTGTATAACAGTTCATTGAACAAAGCAATACATAAAAAGAAAAATCATGATGAAGTTAGGTTTATCCCAGAAATGGAAGACTGGTCTAACATTTGAATTTCAGACAAAATCAATCAACAGAATCTGCTGTTTTTGTCTCTGAGGAGACAAAACATATAGCCATCCTATTAAACAGAGCAAATGCATTTGATAAAACTCAACATCGTTTCACAATAAAAACTCATAGTAAACTAGGAAAAAAGGGAAATTCCTTAATAAGATAAAGTGCATTTTCCAAAAAACGCATAGCAAACCTCAGCAAATGTTAAATTTAATGTTGAAATTTTGAAATTAGAAAAAGATGAATATGCCCTCTACTTTTACTATTATTTAACATTTTAATACAAATCCTAGACAGAGCAATAAGGCAAGAAAAAAATGGTACAGAATTAGAAGTATATGGTGCCTAGGTGGCTCACTCACTTAAACATCTGCCTTCTACTCAGGTCATGATCCAGGGTGCTGGGATTGAGCCCTGTGTCAGGCGCCCTGCTCAGAAGAGAGTCTGCTTCTCCCTCTTCTTCTGCCCCTCCCCCTTGCTTGTGCACACATTCTCTCTCAAATAAATAAAAATTTTTTAAATTAACTTTAAAAAAGAATTAGAAGTATAAAAACAAACTGTCATTATCTGAAGATATGATATATAGAAAATCCAAGGATATCTACAGATAAATTGTAAGAATTCATGAGAGTGTTTTCTGTGTAAATAGTAGTATACAATGCCAACTGCATTTTTATATCCCATCGACAATCAAGTAGAAAATTACAAGATATCATTTAGATCAAATGAAAATAAAATACCTATGATATTTAAGAACTTTACAGAAAATAATAAGCACTGAGAAAAGTTAAGATAAACCTAATAAACAGAGATATGCCTGAAAATCAGTATGTATCAATTCTCTTCAAAATTCAATGAATTCTCATCAAAATCCCACATGTTTTTACAATACTTGACAAGCTTGGGGACACTTGGGTGGCTCAGTGGTTGAGCACCTGCCTTCGGCCCAGGCATGATCCTGGAGTCCCAGGATCGAGTCCCTCATAGAGCTCCCTGCATGGAGCCTGCTTCTCTCTCTGCCTATGTCTCTGCCTTTCTCTCTGTCTCTCATGAATAAATAAATAAAATCTTAAAAAAAAAAAAATACGTGACAAGCTGATTCCAAAGTTTATATGGAAATACAAAGTGCTAAGAGCTTCTAAGATCCTTTTGAGGAAGAATAAGGTGGAGGCATTATTCTTCTGGATGTCTAGACTTTAAAGTTAACATGAGGGAAAAAAGAAAAATTTGGCTGCAACAAAATTAATTACTTCCTGGGCACCTGGGTGACACAGTCGGTTAAGCGTCTGCCTTTGACTCTCATCACGATCCCAGGGTCCTGGGATTAAGCCTGGAGTAGGGCACCCTGCTGAGCAGGGAAGGGCCATGCATCAGGCTCCCTGCTTGAGAGGCGTCTGCTTCTCCCTCTCCCTCTGCTCCCCCATTCATGCTCTCTTTCTCTATCTCAAATAAATAAAATCTTTTAAAAAAAATTAGTTTTGTTCCTCAAAGGAACATCACTAACATTGGAAGAAAAAAAAGTCACAAGAAAATACATTTGAAATGCCTTGTAACTAAAAAAGACTCATAGTCCAGAATATACAGTGGATTCCTAAATGTTACTTTTTTAAACCAGTACAAAAATGAGCAAGAGAGCTGAACAGGCAATCTATGCGTGAAAGTTTGGATTATTTTACCAGATGTCTCTGAGCTTTGTTTAAAAAAAAATTTAGGGGATCCCTGGGTGGCTCAGCAGTTTGGCACCTGCCTTTGGCCCAGGGCGCGATCTTGGAGTCCCAGGATCGAGTCCTGCGTTGGGCTCCCAGCATGGAGCCTGCTTCTCCCACTGCCTGTGTCTCTGCCTCTCTCTCTCTATGTCTATCATAAGTGAATAAATAAAATCTTAAAAAAAAAAATTTTAGCTTCAATAGCTTCATACCACTTTAATAAAATTTCACAATTACAGTATACTGTGTACTAACAATGAATTAGTATATGGTACAACTAAATCCAGCTTTCAGATACAAAGCTTGATACTTCTAACCCACAGTTTTCTTTTTTGGTTTCTGGGTGAAAGCATAATCAGCTATAATCAGCTATTTCATTTATCTCAGAACATAACAACTTCCATCTGGTATCCACACTTGTGTACTATTTGACATTTATTCTTACACTAGTATTTAGGTTTTATTTGTGTTCATATTCTATTACTAATTTTAAGCTTCACTGAATGAAGTACTTCTAGCACAGTGGTTAGAAAAAAACTTAAATATAAACAATGCAAATTGTATGACAAAGAAATACACTCTTTTAACAAAATTTTAGTGAAGATGAACTAAATGACATAGTTTTTGTAGTATATGAAACATTGATAATATATTCATTATAGAATTTCTGAAACAACTATCACAAATGTTGTAGTTCAAATCTGTGTGATGTCTTTGAATCATGTCATTGCTTTTTCTTGTGAAACTATAAACCATCAGATTATGACAAATCAGACATAGCAGTAGTCTATGGGACCTCACTCAGAAGCACTGATCAAGTACTGTCCACAGTCAATCCCTGGAGCTGAGTGAATACATACTACCTCCCATATCTGGGCTGGCCTGCCCTGACCTGAAGACAGCAGACCCTAGGTATAATGTGTGCTTGAGTCCCTGGCTAGAGTCAGGCCTCTGCTACCTGTTATTTTTTCCAGTGTTTGATTTGTTCCCCAGCTTTACTAGCCCCTGTGTTGTTGCTGGAATGCTTGCTAGCTAACAGATTAGGCCAGCTACGTCAGAAGCTTCTTCTACTGCTCTGAAGGTCAAAACACTTGCCAAAATAAATGGAAGCAAGATCACTAAACAGCAAAATATATTTCATCTGTTTTCACATGCTATGTACACCTCACTCTCATTCAATTCTTTTGCTGCTTCATTTCTAAATCTCATTTATCTACCCAGGCCTGATACTCTTTGACTCCAATCTTCTGCTCTTAGGTAATGCTGTTCTTATCTCAGCATACATGTTGAATCTGTATCTGCAGCTTTCCATCTGACCTTTTCTGACACCTTCAAGACTGTTAGAACAGGTGCTTCCAGATTTATTTTTGCCATTCACCCACCCTTGCCTCACACAACTTTTTATGGTGGCATGTTCGATAGTTTGTGGGTACTTATCCTAGACTTATCTGTTAATATTTTTAAAAGATGACTGTGCTAAAGGACTTTGAGGAGATCCCTAGGTGGCTCAGCGGTTTGGCACCTGCCTTCAGCCCAGGGCATGATCCTGGAGTCCCGGGACTGAGTCCTGCATTGGGCTCCCTGCATGGAGCCTGCTTCAACCTCTGCCTGTGTCTCTGCCTCTCTCTTTCTCTCTGTGTCTCTCACGAATGAATAAATAAATAAAATCTTATAGATGATAGATGATAGATAGATAGATAGATAGATAGATAGATAGATAGATAGATAGATAAATGCCTTTGATTCCCTGCTAACAAACACAGTGGTCACCCAGAAGGAAAAAAAAAATCGTATCATTATAAAAGCAATTATATAAATGAACTTCATAAGGTATCTTCCTACAACTCAAAAATTTTTTAATTATTACAAATAATAATTTACATTAAAATGTTAATTCATCTGCAAAGTTTTATTATTTTGCTACACAATAACTTTAAGACTGTCAGATTTTTATCTTTAAACAACTCATTTAAATGAGTCAAGCCCTCGGGACACCTGGGTGGCTCAGCGCTTAAGCATCTGCCTTCAGCTCAGGGCATGATCCTGGAGTCCCGGGACCAAGTCCCACATCGAGCCTCCTGCATGGAGTCTGCTTCTTCCTCTCCCTATATCTCTGCCTCTCTGTGTGTGTGTGTCTCATGTATAAATAAATAAAATCTTTTAAAACAAACAAATAAATAAATAAATCTCTAAAAAACTAAAACAAAGTTCTAAAATAGCATATACTGAAAACTTAATTATCCTTCAATGAGTCACAAATAAAATTGATGAAATCTGATTTATATATTTTTTAGAAATCTGAAGATTTTAGTCACAAGTAGAAAAATTAACTCAATAGAATGTGCTATACACAATGTGTGTATGTGATATACAATTTAGTAGCCATTATTTTCTCTTCAAAAAATTAAAATATCCCTTTCTAAAAAAATTAAAAGCTTTAGAAATATGCTTTGGAAATCAATATTCAAATACTCTCATCAGAGATTTTTCTTTGTCTAGTAATCAATACAAGTAATTATATCCATTTTGTAACATACAAATTTATTTTTTGGGTGATAAATGAGCTTATTGTCTCTAGATATTTTTATTTCCACATTCAATTATAACAAATGATAACATTACTTAAATAGTTTATACAAAAGCCTTTACTTTGATAAACTTGCTGCAATACTATAATGAATCCACTGGGGCTTCCAGAAGGGGGAAAAGCAATATGAATTCAGTGTGAAAACATTTAAAAGCACAGCCAAATGTTCCCATTTGACTACAGTGTTTATGAATACCCATAAAATGGAAGCTGGCCTAAGATATTCTAAATTCCTTTTTCAAAAGGGGTACTCAATATACTCCACAGGAAAAAAAAAAATTTTAAATAAAGGCAATGCCAGTTTTTATTCTTAATATAGGTTTTAGGTGATTTTTCCTCCCTCAAGTTTTGGAGTTCAAAAAATACTTCCTAGAACTCTTCAAAGCTAATCATGTAAAAAGAAAAACGATAAAGGATTTTACGAAGTGAAAATACTAGAATAAAATTTGTCCTGGGTCTTAATGACATCTAGATAGTAATGTCCTTAACTAGCCATAGTAGTATTCCTCACTTTTGGATATCAAGATATCCACGGGATATCAGTATCTGTGACTGTATCATAAGTTTACATCTCCAACAAAGCCAAACTTAATAGCTCTCAATCGGGCAGACAGGCAGCATATATACACCACGAGTTTCTTAAGGTACTACTATATACATATATTATATTGGGTACTATGAGATAAAGAAACATGGAGATTATAAATTGAGAAAGAAGGTAAAGTTTAGAAATGTATGAAAAGGGGGTGCTTGGGTGGCCCAATCGGTTAAGTGACTGACTCTTGGTTTCAGCGTAGGTCATGATCTCAGGGTTGTGAGACTGAGCCCCTAGTCAGGTTCCACACTCAGCATGGAGACTGCTTGGGATTTTTTCCTCTTCCTCTCCCACTCTCTCTCCCCCTCTCCTGGCTCATGTACACACGAGTGCACTCTCTCTCTCAAATAAATAAATAAAAACTTAAAAAAAAAAGAAGATAAGTATGAAAAGCTAATCAATATGAGATACTATTTGTAACCGGCAAAATGCCTGCCACATGGTCAGGATTTAGTATCTGTGGATTTTAACTGGATTACATCAAAGGTGACCATCCACGGGTCTGACTGGAAAAAAAGTTTTCTTGACAAGCCAATTATAATAAAAAGTTTTGGGACAATAAGGAGAATTCAAATATGGACTGGGTATTGGATAATTCTAATGAATATGAATCATGCCTAATATAAGACCATAAAAGAAAAACTTCCGTATTTTAGTGATATACACTAAGTAGGTAGGCTGAAATGATCTGTGGCTAAATATCAGCTAGTATTAGTTCTTATACCAGTATAATAGTATACTTAATAATCTACTACTTAGTATATCCACCTTTGGATATGTTTGAAACTTACACAGTAAGAATTAAAGGTTTCTTCAATACTGGGGCTTGAGTTCGCAAATGAAGATGAATAGGAAGAATTTTAAAAGGAGGGCATTTTAGGCATTGTGCCTCAATCTAACCTCTAAATCTAAATGCCTAAATCTCTCAGCAAGTGAGTCCCTCAATCCTCACCACAGTTAGCTTTCTTTTCCGAATTTTCCTGATAATCCAAAAGCTCATGCTCTTGGCCCTATTCCATCTACTACATCTCTCTTCTAAATTATGTTTCTAATTCCATCCATATCCTACTCCCCAGTAGTTAACGGCATCTGGCTACAAACTGTAACATCAGTTAGAGATAGGCATTCTAAACTATAAACTGTGGTAAACAACCTCTGTGAACCCACAGCCCCTTCAAAAACCCAGACTGTCTATTCTAACATGTCCTTGCCATTTGAACGTTTCAACCAAGTTGGCAGGTGGGCCTGGTTTTATTTCCTAGTTCTTGCCTTTCCCCCATATCTCTATTACAACCTGGGGGTTTCTATTTTTTTTTTCAGTGTTTACAAACTTTTTTTTCTAATATAAATGTTATAAATACCTGCATCACAAATTCCCGACGTCGAGGCATTCCTCTTTCTGAAAGCAAAACATAATCTGGCTCCTTTTCCTTTTTGGCCTGTTGAATTTGAGCCAGGCGGCTAATGGGATTCATTCCTTGACCATACTCTGGTCCAGCCTAAAAAATAATTTAAGAAAAAATTTCAAAACATGCTGGTAAAACTTGTTATTAGATCCTTAAAGAAACAATGGTTCTCCCCTCATCCTCTGCACCCCAAAACTATAACTGGAGAAGATAATGTGACTGGATAGCCATTTATGAACATTTATAATGGTAAATCATAGAACAGAACTGAAACTAAGGCTTCTATGGGATTGAGGCTCAAAGGTATTACTGATAAGTTGGGTCACGTCTGCTGTTAAACTCTTCAGTATGTTAGAGTTGCTTCATAACTTCTGTTCATCAAAACACACAAAAAGAGGGGCACCTAGGTGGCTCAGTTGGTTGAGAGTTCCAACTTCAGCTCAAGTCATAGTCACAGGTCCTGGAATCAAGCCCTGTATTGGGTGAGACTGCTTGTCCCTCTCCTTCTGCCCCTCCCGCTGCTCTGTATTTTTTTTCTCTCTCTCAAATAAATGAATAAAATCTTTACCAAAAAAAAATGTAAAAAAGCCAAGCCATGAACTGGTAAGGAGATATCTGCTATATATATATATATATATATATATATATATATATATATATATATATATATATATAAAAACAAAGATATATCCAGTATCTAAAATATACATCTTAAAACTCTTAATAAGTATTAAGACAATGTAAAAGAAAAATGGGCAAAAAAGATGAACAGATTTTTAACAACAGAAAAAAAAAATAGGAAAAGATAATCTCATTAAGACTCAGAAAATGCATGTTAAAACCACAGTGAGATACTATTTTATACCCATCCACTTAGCAAAACTTAAGAAGTCTGACAATCCCAACTGGTGAGGATAGAGAGTAACTGTTGCCCATATGCACTAGCTCATATGTACAAGAATAGCCATAGTTGCATTATTTGAAATAGAAAAAAAAAACTGGAAATAACCTAAACATTTATCAAAGAACAAATAAGTTATGACATATTTATCTAGTGGAGCAGCATGTAAAAATGAAAATAAATTAAGGATAGCTACATACCTCAAAATGAATGAATTTCAAAAAAAATACTTCAAGAAAAGCAAGCACAGAAGAATAAATATCAAATGATATAATTTATGTAAAGCCCACTAAAACCACCAAACACTGTTGAAATTAAACAAGATCTAAATAAGTGGACAAACATATGTTCATGGATCAAAACTCAATATTTTTAAAACGTCAATTCTCTTCAAATTGATACATCAATCCACTGCAATCCCAATCAAAATCCCACCAGGCTTTATTTTGTAATAATTGATAAGCTAATGCTAAGATTCATATAGAAACTCAAAGGATCGATAACTGAACTTTGAAAAAAAAACAAAAACAAAATTGGAGACTCAGACTACCTGATTTCAAGATTTATTATAAAGCTATGGTGTAATCAAGACAGTATATGGAGCACTGGAATAAAGATAAAGAGATTAGTTAACACAGCAGCATCCGGAAACAGACCCATACGTATATGGTCAACTGATTTTTGACAAAGGTATAAAAGCAATTCACTGGAGAAAGGGTAGTCTTTTCAAGGGTAGTTACTGAAACTGAATATTTATATGCAAACAAAACAAAACAAAAAAAACAAACCCACAAACTTCAATCCATACCTCATACCATTACAAAAATAAGCTCAAATGGTTCACAGATTTAAATATAATATGTAACTATAAAACTTGCAGAAGAAAATATAGATGAAATTTCTGTGACTTGGTTAGGTGACAATTTCTTAGGTACAACACTAAAATTATATTCCATAAAAACAATAAATTGGACTTCTTCAAAATTAATAATTTCTATTCTTTGAAAAGGATGAGTCATAGGCTTGGAGAAAATATTTGCAAACCCCATATCTGATAAAGAACTTGTACGGGGAGGGGAGTGAAACAGGTGAAGAGGATTAAGAGGTACAAACTTCTAGATATAAAATAAATGTCATAGGGACATCATGCACAGCATAGGGAATGAAGTCAATGATATAATAACAACTTTGTATGGTGACGGATGGTAACTAGACTCAATGGGGATCATTTCATAATGTACAAAAATAAAACACTATGATGTACACCTGAAACTAACAGGATATTGTATGTCATTTATGCTTCAATTTAAAAAAATTCTCACTAAAAAATATAACTTGTATCCCAAGTATATGAAGACCTCTCAAAATTCAATAATATATTTATTATTTACATTTTATTATTATTATTTATATTATTTAATTTTTCAAATGGGCAAAAGAGCTAAACAACACTTCATCAAGCTTCATGTGTTATCAAACACATAAAAAATGCTCAATATCATCAGTCATGGGAGAAATGTGAATCAAAACCACAAAAAGATATCAATACACACATTTGTGCAACTGAAATTTAAGACTCTGCTACATATTAGAAAGGAGGTGCAGCAATTAGAATTCTCACAGGGCTGATAAGAATGTAAAACAGTACATTCATTTTAAAAAACAATTGGCAGTCCCTTAAAATGTTGAATATACACCTACTAAATGACCAAGTCATTCACTCCCAAGCATTTATCCCCCCCAAAAGGGAAGCTTATGTCCATAAAACTCATACACAAATGTTCATAGCAGCTTTACTTACAGCCCAAAATGAGAAACATCCAAAATATTATTATTTTTAAATAACCAAAGGGAAAATGGATAAACAAAGGGTGGTATAACTATACAACAAAATACTACTTGGCATTAAAATAGAACCAATAACTGATACACGCAACAACATGAATGAGTTTCAAAATGATTCATACTAAGTGAAAGAAGCCAGCCAAAAAAAAAGGGTTGTTTCTTGGGAGTGGAGGATGGAGGGGATTACAAAGGAGCAAGAGGGAACTTTTGGGAGCCATAGGTAGGTTCATTACCTTGATGATGGTCATGGTTTCACAGGTGTACACACGTATCAAAACATCGAATAGTAGGCTTTAAATATGTACACTTCATCATATGTCCATTGTACTTCAATAAAGCTGTTTATTAGCTTTTTTTCTTTCAGATTTTATTTACTTATTTATGAGAGACACACACACACAGAGAGAGAGAGAGAGAGGCAGAGACACAGGCAGAGGAAGAAGCAGGCTCCATGCAGGGAGCCCAATGTGGGACTCGATCCGAGGTCTCCAGGATCACACCCTGGGCTGAAGGCGGCACTAAACCACTGAGCCACCCGGGGCTGCCCAATAAAGCTGTTTAAAAGCTAACTAACCAAATACTAACTTTTCAGAAAAACATACAGTAAAACTATAAGGTAAGGAAATATTAACTATAAAACGAATGATTGTGGTTATGTGAGGTGGCATCTGAATGTGACAGAAGAGGGGCACATACACAACTTCAATCTCAGTCAGAAATGTTCTACATTCAAGTTGGGCAGTAGATCTTATTTTTACTTAATATGCTTTTTAACCTACAAATATATAAACCATTTAGAAGGCACTCTATTTTTAACATTATATGGGTAATGTTTATGAGGAAAGCTTTTTAAATCTTTTTTTTTTAGGGACACCTGAGTGGTTCAGTCTGCCTTTCCTGGGATCGAGTCCCACATCAGGCTCTCTGCAAAGAGCCCACTTCTCCCTCTGCCTATGTGCCTATGTTTCTGCCTCTCTCTGTGGCTCTCATGAATAAATAAATAAAATCTTTAAAAACAAAACAAAACAAAACACAACAGAGGATTATAAGGGAAGAGAGGAAAAAATAAGATGAAATCAGAGAGGGAAGCAAACCATAAGAGACTCTTAATCATAAGAAATACCTGAGAGTCACTGGAGGGAAGAAGGGGGTTGGGGGAAGGGGTAAGTAGGTGATGGGCATTAAAGAGGACATGTGATGTAATGAGCACTAGGTATATAAGTGCTATATAAGACTGATGAATCACTGACTTTTACCTCTGAAACCAATAATACATTATATGTTAATTAGTTGAATTTAAATAAAAAAAATTTTTAAATAACTCCCATGTTTTTATTTCAGCAGCAGGATGGTGATGCCAGGCACTGTGATAAGGAATGCTGGAGGAGAAGGAAATTATGATGAGTTTGATGTGCCTGTGAAATTTCGAAGTGAAGATGTCCAAAAGGCAGTGCAGAACACGGAAGAGTACTTGAGAATCATCTATATAAAGACTGAATTAAGCCCTAAAAGTATGAAAAGAGTAAGAAAAGAAAAAGACTGAGAACTTCAGTACTGTAAGAGTTAAGTGGAAGACCAGGAGAGAAAAGGAAAATTTTAGCTTTTGATAAAATAATTATTCCCATCTCTACTTACATACCCCCCACCAAAAAAGAAAACTAAATGAATTATAAAGAAAGTAAAGTACTTATGAAAAAAGACGAATGTAGATAATTAGTTACAAGTCTGAGATATCAATGAAAAGGTGAAGGGAAGCTTTTGAGTCCAGCACTAGAGTATGCCTACTTCATGAAGATATTCAAGTAAAAATGTAATTTCAATGATACACTGTCTTTATTCTTGTTTAATTTGCCTCTTTTATAAAAGTGTCCTTAAGTTCCATGGGGAAGCCTGGGTTGCTCATTTGGTTAAGCATCGGACTCCTGATTTTGGCTCAGGTCATGATCTCAGCGTCATAAGATCAAACTCCACATCTACCTCCACAATGGGCATGGAGCCTAATTAAGATCGCCTCTCTTCCTATCCCTCTGCCCCTCCCCTCACTTAAAAAAATGTTCAGTTCCAAAACACTGTTGTTGATACAGATTCCAATGACAAAAAAAAAAAAAAAGATGCATAAATCCAATTAGATAATAACAGAGACTGAGAACATTAAGAATGGCTGATTTCTTCCCTTGATTAAAATTTACTACTAGCATCCTTGATAATTAAGTTATTCCATGGATATCAAGTCTTTTCACAAACTAGTATAGACAGTCTTATAACAGTTGTGTCCAGAAAATTTTATCTTCAACATCAGAAAACACTTCTCTGAAGTCTCATCTTACAGAAGAGAAGTACATTAAAAAACAAAATATAAGCTCAGAGACCTCACAAGGGCAGTCTTACATTTTAACAAGAAAATTCCGTAGAGTTAATCTTAAAATCCAAAAGGAGTTCACAATCAATCAGTCTCCAATGGGCACTGGAATCAGACATTACTGGACCTAGAACCTGACTGTTACATGATCTTGAGTAAGTCTCTTAAACATCAAGAATCTCATATGTAAAATGGGATAACAGCAACATCACAGCATTATTAAGAAAATTAAATAAAATGATGTTATTTTTATTATTTTAAATAAAATCTAGGTAAATCAACAGTTTATTCTGTTTCTATTGCAGAAGAAGGAACTATAGACTCTAGTTGTATAAGACATATAAGGAAGAATAAAAATGCTGAAAACCAAGATATTATTCCAACCTACCCATTTATTGCCCCATCATACTTAAAATTATCTAGATTCCCAACTCATTATATGCATGCTGCTTTCTCAAAATAACCTTACATTTCAGAAGATGTCTATGGGCTTTATTTTAACACAAGACAGACATGGTAGAAATAATTCCAAGTGTGATGTATGTGAGGAAAAATGCAGGGGGCTAACCTAATCTGGAAGTAGGGGAGAACAAAGAAGGCTTCCGTAAAGAAGTCAAGTTTAAGCTGAGATCTGAATGGTGGATAGGAAGAAAGTTCTGGAGCACCTTCCTTATATAACTAAAAGTAGCAGCAAATAATTTTGAGAATTTGAAATGTTTCTCCCCACTCTGGGGAATAACATTTATACAATAATCCTGTTTTAATAACTACAGTTAAAACCAACAAGGGTTATGTTTATATCCTACCATAAAAATGTATAGATCTTTTCTTGCCGAATGGCTCATTATATTGTAACTTATTAAGATTACATTTAGTTTGGGGTGCCTGGGTGGCTCAGTCTGTTAGGCTTTCTGCTCAGGTCATAATCCTGGGGTCCTGCAATGGAGCCCCACATCAGGCTCCTTGCTCAGCGGGGAGCCTGCTTCTCCCTCTCTCCTCCTTGCTTGTGCTCCCTCTTGCTATCTTTGTCTCTCTCTCAAATAAGTAAATAAAACCTTTAAAAAAAATTGTTTTAAGATTAGTTTCAGCTTAATAAATTAGATAGAAATTGTTGTGACCAGTTTTGTGCTGCCATTCTGATGCAGAGTACTGTTTTTTTTATAAGGGAAAAGCTACAGATTTTATATATATAAAGATTTAAAACAAAACAAAACAAAAAACAGACTCACTAATATAGAACACAAACTGGTGGTTGGCAGAGGGGAGGAGAATGGGGGAAATAGGTGAATGGGATTAAGAAGTAGAAACCTCCAAAAAAAAAAGTTACAGGGATGAAAAGTATAGCATAGAGAACATAGTCAATAATACTGTAATAACAAACAGTGATAAGAAGTACTCTGCTGAGTCAATATATTGTACATCTGACACTAATATCTCAAATATATCTACTATACCATAGAAATAAAATTTCTTAAAAATATATTTAAGAAAACAGACCATGGATATATTCACATACACATAAAATGTGAATAGACAGTTTCAAAATAACAATAGTTCATCTTTATTGAGCACTTAAAATTTGCACTGTTAACATTTAATAATAATTACTAACACATTCTGTGTATATTTCAGTTAACACATCACACTCCTATGAAGCAAGTTCAATTATTATTCTTACCTTTATAAATAAAGAAATGTAAGATTAGAAAAGTTAGGTAACTTGCTCAGGTCACAGGTTTTCACAGTCAAAACTGAATCCAAATGTTACATTTTAAGGCAATATCCCACTCCCTGACCATGTGGTTAGAGCATATGAATGAAAGTGAGCCCTCAGAACCAATAGGATTCATGATAAGCGGATCTATTTGGCATTTATTTTTAGTCTACCTTACTTATATAGTAGAATGCTCTTTAAAGGAACACATAACCTACAGCTTCTCAGTGAGATAATGATAGTATTCATTAAGAGATAATGATAGTATTCATTAAGAACATGTGCTTATATAGTCATTTATTATGTAAATGTGTATGTGTGTGTTTTTAAATAAAACACAGGTGCAAAAGGCAGAAAATCTATAAAAATACTGGGGTTGTACCACTGTACAATCTAAACAAAAGAAGTTCATTGGAGATAAAATGTACAGTTGACCTTGACTCTTGAACAAGGTTGGAGGAAGTGCCAATGCCCCACTCAGTCAAAAAATCCATGTATAACTTCTTTTTGGTTTTATGTTTTGATTCCCCCAAAACTTAACTACAAATAGCCTACAGTTGATCAGAAGCCTTACTAGTAACATAAAACAGTGAATTAACACATATTTGTATGTTTTATTATATACTATATTCTTACACTAAAAAGGAAAAATGTTACTAAGAAAATCACAAGAAGAAAATCATAAGGAAAAGAAAATATACTTATAACACTGTATTTACCAAAAAAATCTGCATATAAATGGAGTCATGCAGTTCAAACCCATGTTGTTCAAAGGTTAACCATACTTCATTTTTGTAATCCTTGATTTTTAGAGCCTAACCAGAAGTCTGCTAACTAAATGACACTGACTTGACAACTGATATGCTGGCAGTTTAAGGCTTACTCTATGAACAGAACTCCAGCTCATGCATGTCATACATATTGAGCACTCATAGGCAGTATCCTGTACTCCGTGCCAAATCATCTCATTTCTTTTTTTTTTTGGTTGTTGTTGTTTTTAGTATAAAAAACCAAAACAAAATCTCCTCCAGTCAAAGAGTCAAAAAGTCTGTGCTCTATTTTCTTCTTTGGCAAAGGTATGCCATACCGGAGAGAACAGAAACAAAATAATACCATTTACCTCATAGGGCTGCTATGAGGATTAAATGTGATAAAGTACATGAAGTGTAAAGACACACAGTGCTTTATATTTACTAGCTGCTGCTGCTGTCACCAGCATTAGTGTTATTCATATGATTATTACTCTGTAACCTATTATCATTTCATGATATCCCAAGAAATTACTGTATTGCAACCTAGTGTACAGAAAGAACAATGGACTGGAAATCCTAGTAGTTCAAGTTGCTCCACAGCCCAGGTGAATAAAAGTGAGCAAATTCTTTGAACGTGTTTCATAAAACCTTACTTGTAAAAGGAGGGGTAATGTCATCTACCTTATACAGTCCTGATGAGAATTACACTAAAGGTGATTATGAATAAGATAATGTCCTTTTAAACCATTAAAAACTACAAATATGGAAGATACTATTTGATGAACAAATGCAGGTGTATAAATGTCTAAAAGCAAAACAGAACTGTTACTGATTTATAGTCCAGGGCCAACACTGACTCTAGGACTGTATATAATCCACAGGTTTAGGGGCCTGTCTCATGGAAAAATGTTTACCTATAGTTACCATATTTATAAAGCAAAACTGACCAATATTTACAAACATACACTTACCTTTACTATTGTTTTAGGGCGTTTTTTAAAAAATAATTTTGGCTTTTCAACCACAGGAAGAGGCGGAAGTTTCTTAAGCTCCTGTAGGACGGTGGTTGCAGCGCGCTTCTTGGAGAGTTTTTTGCTATTTCCCTCTCCTTCTGCAGAGAACTCTCCCACTGACACCCGAGTAACAAAGCTTTTCATATGTGGAGGTCCACTTTCTTTAATAACCTATTAAATATAAATGAAATATTTAACATAGGCACTTAAGAAATGTTCTCATCTCATGAGTCTTTTTTAAGTGTATCATAATTGAAATTATAAAGAATTATGCCAAAATTATAGATTTCTTTAATAAAATTATGAAGATATTATATAGTGACTATTCATTTATGATACTAATGATGTTAATGAACTGAAGCTGAAAGAAAAAAACAAATAAATACATTCAATTCACAGTCAAAATTTGTGTTTTACTAGCTTAAAATAGGCAATTCTAATTATAGTGACCCAGTTCTTATGGAACAGAAAATTAAGAATATAAAACACACCACACATTGGATTAGGTACATAGACCATTCAGAACAATAATTTGTATGTAACTGTGTACATCTCTAGTTTCTTCTCTATAAGAGTAAGTTACTGAAGTACAAGACTACTTCTTCCTGAAGTTCTCTAGCCCATAAAGCATCCTGCATGTGGAAGCCTCTCAAAAATAACTTATGGGTAAAAATAACCTATTTTTGATGGAGGCCCCAAAGGCTGTTTTATAGAAAAGAATGTTTCTGCCTGCGACATGATCTTAATACCATAAAAATACCTATCTTTCTACAGTAATGGATTATGAATCTGTCATCTATGAATGTTCCTAAATCCTGTTTTAATGTGTTCTTTAAACTATGCCAGCCTTTGGAGGAAAGAGGTCTTTCAAAACCTGAATGCTCAAAACTATAGTCTCCTTCAAAATTTTGACCTATAAAACATACCCTATTTAGTTAAATAGCTTACCATTTAACTTTATATTAAAACTGTCTTCTAGGGACACCTGGGTGGCTCAGCGGTTAAATACCTGCCTTCGGCTTAGGTCATGATCCTGGGATCCAAGATCGAGTCCCACATCTAGCTCCTTGCAGGGAGCCTGCTTCTCCCTCTGCCTATGTCTCTGCCTCTCTATCTGTCTGTATCTCTCATGATTAAATGAATAAAATCTTAAAAAACAAATTGTCTGAGATACCAATTAGGAAAGGAAAGGAAAACAACACAGCGTCTCAATAATCCAACATGGTGGGAGATAAGAAATTTATGATAAGCATACTTTCCATGTAATTTGCTAGTTGAAACACCAAACTGTTTATTTTAATTACTTTGATGGACATCTTCCTCAATTAAAAAAATATATATATACTGACTTAACAGAGAATACTAAACATCTGAATTTTTATTGCTCACATTAGATCATTATTATGAAAACCAAATATTCTGTATGATATATTGATGATTCCAAGGATATCTAAGACTTATAAAATTATTCCTATTCATTGTAGCCTTTAAAGGGCTCACGTTCCAATAATTTTTGAGTACATGCAATTACTTTTGATAGGTTTCCTAACTCTCCCCTATCATTTCTTGCTGAGACCAACAGGCCCTCAAGTATATTACATCTTTGTCTTCCTCACTTTGCTGCTTTTAATTTGCCATAGGGTGAGAAATCAGATAACCCAACTGAGGAGATACGTTCTCAGTCAAGGTCAGCTGATCTTGCCAGTGAATAAAACATGGGAGCTTTCTAGTGGGTGAACATCCATTATTTGAAAGATACTCCATAACTGTCTCTGCTTATTTCCTGGGCTTTGCCTACTTTCTAGATATTTGAGTTACAAAATTAGTGACCTCTTAATAAAGGAGGTATTACAATAATTTAAAACTTTTCCCTTTTAAATTTCACATTTTATAAACACTTTGTGACATGTTTATCTTGTTGTAAGTAGAGAGCTGCTTAATTACTTCTTAGTGATTTATTTGTAAAAGTTAAATTTAAACCTATTTTGATTTCACAAACTTAGAAGAATTTAGTAGTAACATATGTCTAAATATTAACTTGAATACTTCCAATTTGATGCTATTAAAAACACCAAACCTTACTACAAATTATCTCATATTCAGAAAATAAATGTTACGATGAAAATTAAAATTGTCATACATACATACATACAGTACATACAAATACAGAAAATCCAATGAGATCAGCAGAAATCCATGATATTGTAGTAAGTCCTATTTTCCCCTAGGCCTATATGATTTCATGCTAGAGAGTTTGAACATAAGGAAGCACATTGAGGGGCACCTGGGTGGCTCAATGGTTGAGCGTCTGCCTTTGGCTCAGGTCGTGATCCCGGGGTCCTGGGATCAAGTCCCGCATCAGGCTCCTACAGGGAGCCTGTTTCTCCCTCTACCTATGTCTCTGCCTCTCTCATGAATAAATAAATAAAATCTTAAAAAAAAAAAAAAAAAAAGGAAGCACATTAACACTTTCAGGATACTAGTATGCCAGTTAATTAATTAATTTATTTTAAATAGTGAGGAGCAGGGTGAGAGAAATGGAAGATCACTACTGAGCACATACCTCAAAACTGACGGGCATATTTCGCTTCAGAGCTATTTCAAACACTAAGCTGATCTCCGATTTATTCGCATCTTTGTCATCATCCATTTCTTTTCCTGATTCGCCATTCTAAATGACAAAAAATAGGATGACAATGAATCTTTACTTTGTAACAAACTGTAAATATATTCTACAATCAAGAGGTCCTATTTAAAATATACTAAGAAACAAGAAACTAGAGACTATATCTTGTGGATTCCTATAGAACCACTGTAGTTGTAGGATTTGCTGTGAGGCTTTTTGTGATTTAATTTTTAGTGTTTTTTTTTACTCAAAGTGGAGGGATAAATGCTGAATGTGGAAATCTTTTACTTAACCATATACTAATTTGAGTTTATACTATGTCCCCCGATTCAATTCTCTTCAGAGATGTCTAACCCCCATCTACACATACACATGCTTTCCCTTATATTCTAATATGCTATTTAATCTTCTTTCTAAATTATAGAAAGATTATAGGATGCAAATCAGGGTTTTGGAGCTCTTTGTTTGGATCTGGTACCAATTTAGCTACTTTATTCTTCAACACATACTTCAGAAGGGATTCATAGATGTTGATCACAGGGTATTAGAGATAAAAAGATCAAGAGACAGTATTCCTACTGCCAAGAAACTTATGACTTAGTGTGAAAACAGATAAGCAAACAGGTAAGAGTAATAATCAAAATGTACAAGGAGGGCAGCCCGGGTGGCTCAGCAGTTTAGCACCACCTTCAACCCAGGGCCTGATCCTGGAGACCCGGGACTGAGTCCCACATCAGGCTCCCTGCATGGAGCCTGCTTCTCCCTCTGCCTATGTCTCTGCCTCTCTGTCTCTGTCTCTCTCTCTGTCTCTCGTGAATAAATAAAATCTTTAAAAAAAAAAAAAAAAAGTGTATAAAGAGAAAAAAACCTAAAACCTAAGTCGGCCATTTACTAAGATGAATCTCAAAGGGGGAGGACAAGAGGTTTGAGGGCATGGGAAATACATGGGTCGAACAGAACAATTTGCAATAACTAAGTGGAGAACTCAATAACAAGGTAACTTAAAAGACATGTCTGAGCTGATACTATTTTGAAATCAATATAAAAGGTAGCTGAAGCCATGGGAATGGGTGCAAATACTCAGATCAGCCTCGATATCCTGGTCTGTAAAATAAAGTAGGACTGAAGAACAAATCCACAAAAATATCTTCCATTTTAAACTCCTTCATTCAAAATTAACACAATAAACCTACTCTCAATAAATGTAGCATTAAATGTAAGGCAAATGAATGCTATTTCTCATCCTTGTTCACATCCCCAAACCTGGTGTTGCCTGAGAAGTAACCTCCATAAGTGAACCAAAGTTCTCAAAGGTAAGGTCATCCTAGCAGGAACACATGAGACTGGTACAACAGACAGGTGATCTAAGAAACAAATTATAGCAGGTCACTACTCTTAATATTCTTTCCTATCAGAAGAGACTATTTCTTTTATTTATAAAAATGCATTTATTTGTCTTGTCAATAATCGCACCAGGGAGCTAATAATGAAGAAATGGTCATGTGTGGCAGTAATAACATACCTGAGGTGATTTTTCTGGAATAGGTTCATTCTGCAGTGCTTGGAGGGCTTTCATTGCAGCATTGTGTCTAGCAGCTTGTCGGGTCTTCCCTTCCCCAAAAAACTCATTATTTCCTACAGTCAGCTGAACATAAAATATCTTGGGCATTGGGCAATGATACCTATAATAAGAAAATTTTAAAAAATATTAATGTTAGTTCAATAAAACCATTCTGTATTCATTAGTAAAATTTGTGTTCTTGAAAATGACAGCAACCATAGAACGTATTA
The DNA here is from genome assembly GCF_053574225.1 of Canis aureus. Lineage (NCBI taxonomy): Eukaryota > Metazoa > Chordata > Mammalia > Carnivora > Canidae > Canis > Canis aureus. The sequence continues at coordinate 19,725,894 of NC_135638.1, read as the reverse complement.
TCTTCTCTTATTAATTCCAATAAAGTATTAAACTCACGAACGTATTTATAAAAGGTAAAACAGGAGTCAATATATCTATAGATATATTTCTCCATGAAAAGCATATCACGGAAAAACAGTATTAAACATAACATAGTGGGATCCCTGGGTGGCGCAGCAGTTTGGCGCCTACCTTTGGCCCAGGGCACGATCCTGGAGACCCGGGATCGAATCCCACAACGGGCTCCCAGTGCATGGAGCCTGCTTCTCCCTCTGCCTGTGTCTCTGCCCCTCTCTCTCTCTCTGTGACTATCATAAATAAAAATAAATAAAAAAATTAAAAAAATAATAAACATAATATAGTATAAACTATTCAATTATATCACAAAAAACTTTTAGTAAGAGTTTTCAGTCAGATTTTGACAGATGGAAGCCAAATGGTGTGGTGCTAAAGGAGGGGAGCCACAGCAGAGGCAGGAGATGAGCGAGCCCATTTAGGTGACAGTATGCAGATGACTGTGACTTCAGCAGAAGACAGTATGGCTACACATGGGAGGGGCAGAGAGATGGAGCTACTACTCCCTCCCAAAGGAGTAAGAATAAGTACGTTGCTAAGTGATAAAAAGATCAGATTGAACATAAGAAAGACCGGGGAGGTAAGCCAATTCTTAAGCAGATAGGCAATATTATAATAAAATGTACTTAAAAAAATTTTAGCAGGTTTGTGCTTAACAAGACTGAGGTAAGAAGTCACAACTAGAAAGCAGCTGTGATGCAAATATGAGAGGATAAAAGAGCTAAATGAAGAAAGAACAAACTATTAGAAATTAAGAAGATGGAATTAAGAGGATATGCAATGACACTAAACTGGGTAAGACAGATAATAAATAAGGGAATATGCAGAATATCTGGTATTCTAGTATACTAACATATAGTATATTAGAGATCTAAGTTACACAGAAAAAGAAGGAAAAGTCAGAAGTGTCAGGGCGGTGGGTTTTAGACAGGGTGGCCAGGGAGGGTCTCACTGAGAAAATTACAATTGTGTAAAGACCTAAAATAAGTGAGGAAGGAAGTCACCCAGATATCAGGAGCAGTGCATCTGAGGCAGAGAAAACAGCAAATGCAAAGGCCCTGGGGCAGCAGTGTGCCAAGCACATTCAAGTAATTCAGAAAATGCCTATCTGGCTATATTTGAGAGAATTAGAAAGGAAAGTTAAGAAACGAAAAGTAGTAGCCAGATTCCATAGGGCCTTACCTAGAAATCATTGTAAGGATTTGACTTTTACTCTGAGTGAAGTGGCCAGCCACTAGAAGGTTTGGAAGAGAAGTGACATATCTGACTTGCATTTTGGAGGGATTACCTATTATGCTGAGAACAGACTGTAGGTGAATGATAATGGAAGCAAGAAGACCTAATGGGGGAGGGGGGTATCCAGGTGGCTCAGTCAATTGACCATTCAACTCTTGATTTTGGCTCAGGTCATGATTTCAAGGTCAGAGGATCAACCCCCACATTGGGCTCTAGGCTCAGCAGGGAGTCTGGTTGAAATTTTCTCTCCCTCTCCCTCTCCCTACCCCCATGCACATGCATTCTCTCTAAATAAGAAAATAAAATCTTTAAATGAAAAAAAAAAAAAAAAGAGAGAGCTGATAGGGTTTACCTAAGGATTAGATATAGAATATGAGAGAGGAGTCAAGGATGATCTGAGGGTTTCTCAGCTGAACAAGTGGAAGACAGAGTACCTATATAATGAACTAGTGAAGACTGCAGAAGGATCTGTTTGTTGGGCATGGGTATCAGCCGCTCTGGTCTGGAAATGTTAAAATATTCAGCCTGTTTAGACATCCAAGTGGAGATGTCAAATGAATAATCAGATTTCTGAGTCTGGACTCAAGTAAAATGATGACTGAGAACTAAGATCAGTGAACTGGGCAATCCAGCAAAAGGAAATGGATTGATTTTGATGCATTGGTGGATTTACAATGGAATGCCAACAAATTAAGTTAAAAATCACTCCAGTGCTGAAAAATATCTGTTTCCAAGCAAAGAGAAATCCAATTGAAGTCCTACTAAAAGTTCTGGATGATGACTGGACATCCAAAGAGCAGTGATAAGGAAGACAGAGGCCACTGTGTAAGAATTCAGCAGGCAGATGGGACTAATCAGTGAAGGTTTACAGAAGGTAAAGGTACATCAGCATTGCAGATGCAGGTCTGGGAGGCAGTAATTGAAACCATGTGAGTGGATAAGCACCTGGAAAGGGTAAGTGTAAAGGAACCAAAAAAAAGAGAGCCTAAGGCTGGGATCTGATTGAGGCCTGTGATCAAAAGGCAGGGGAAATAATAGACGGCAGTGAAGGAGATGAAAGAGGGTCACAGTTAGGAAAGAATTACAGCACAATGTCAGGGTAATCAATAGTGTCAAACGTCATGGAGAAATCCGGGGTATGAGAAAAAAGAGACACTCGCTGTTTCAAATTCTTAAAGTCAGTTTTCTTGGCCCAGTTTTCTATTACTTTGTTTTAAGATAAAATATTTTAAATGTGTTTTTATTATGTCATATGTTCTCATTTTTAATTGGCAAATATAAAAAAGTTAAAGGAAGAAAAAAATCACTTATGGTGAAAGACTTTTAATATGCAAAGACTAAAAAGCATTAAAAACCACAATCTGTTTTGCTCTTTGATTACAATAAACAGTACATGGAAGGGCACAATCTCCTGCATTCCTGAGGTGCGCTTTCCTATTGTTTCAAATGCCCTTAGTGCAGATATCTTAATGGACTAGTATCACAAATGCAGGTTATCTTCATTTTGTATATACCGCAAAATTCAGATTTCCACCTACACCGAACTTTGTGCATATTTTTAACTCATTCCACTTTAAAACTTTAAAACATACAACCTGAAACCAGAAATTTACTCCTATATAAGATCTTCTATGGCAAGCTTTCGCCATAGAGCAAATGTTTACAATTAATTACACACTTCTGAAAACAGAGGTCCACAAGTGGAATGCTAACAGACCTTTAACTACAGTAGAGGGAGTGGGCGCCACTATAATCACTAAGGCCTGGTGACAATTACAAAACTCATTTCGGTTTGCCACAGAGACAAACAAAATTTCTGTTCATTATGACTTTACTGGAATATGATGTCATAACACATAACCATACTGAAACAATCTGCTGATTTTCTGACCAAAATATTAATTGCACACTAAAGAGCCCTTGGGGCCTCTTCCTTTTTGGCCATCAAATATGGTTCTATATATGTATATGTGTATGTATGCGGGTACATATGTATATGTGTATTATACTGTATAACTATCAGAGGAGAAATTAGGTTTGTTGTATTTTAACATAAAAAGTAAACTATTCTAGCACTAACAACAGGAAATACCAAGACCAAATGCCTGACTTGTTTCCTTCTATTTCATTCCATCCTCTTACTTAACAATGGTTCTTAATATTCTAACCCATGTGGTTTGATTACTTTATATATCACATATCCTCATATCACTAGGACAATCAAGATGAACCAGAGTACCCTCACTAATGGCACCCAGACTCAAGTATAGGAGAGATGATGCAGAAAGTCTCTTTGTATGCTAGGTCTTGGTCTCCACCTATTTGTTTCCTTTGCTAAAGAAATACTCAAAAGTTTACTAACTTTGAATGTTGATGTGTCTAAGAGAATTTCTTTTCTATTTTTATTTCAAACATTAAGCTCATTTTTGGTAAACTACTTTTAATAAGTCATATGCATATTTCTAAAAATTAGTGGATATTTACCTAATCTTACATTGCTATTCTTGAATGATTTTTCTCAATGAGAATTTTGTGGTCAATGTTTACATTCCCATAGTGGTTACTGTTAAAAGATGAGCCATGAAAACTCACCCATCCAGGCTATTAAAGTTTCAGGTTCAAAGAGCTTCTACCCACAGCCTCCAAAATGTATTTTGCAAAGTGCGATCCCACTCATCAGAATTATCCTCAGTGCTTGTTAAAAATGTACATTCCTGTGCTCCACCCCTGATCTGCTGAATCAGTCTCTGGAGATAGAACAAGAACCTTCACTTTAATAAGATTTCCTGAGGAGTCTTTCATACTAAAAGTCTGAGAACCACTGCTCTGAGGTATCACTACAGCCCACAATACAGCTTATGTGATTTGATGATTACTTCAAATTCCACGCAAGCAAGGCATACAATCCACATACATTCCTATAGCAACATGATCAGGCTTCCTATCTCCACCTGACCTCACAGCAGCCAGGTGAGAAAGATGTTCCTGTGATCACCATGAGAGGTAACAAATGTCCTCAACATAGTTATAAGGAGTCCAACTGAAGTCTATCTAACTTCAGAACTCAGGAAACTCTTAAGAGGGTCCCTAAAAATCTACTTTATCCTCTACTATTTTTGTGTTGATATTTGTTTATTAAATTGGCTATGTCCTTGGTAGGCTAGAGAACCTAATGCAAGAGTTCTTTCTAAAGTCCACTGATAGACTTCAGAGGCATGTTACTCAATAGCTGCTGAAACAAACAGAACTCCATAATGAAATCTATCCTAAGTTTTCATGGTATGTCAAGCCAAGCAGGATCAAAAAAGAGACACAACTGAGTTACCTATAAAGAGTGAAAAGTCAGAATAACAGGCATTGTAAATTTTATAAAGGCTGCTTGTAAGGCCTTTCCTCCCCCCATCCCCCCATGCCTCTTTGCCTTCTGTCCACCGGAAGTCTTACAAAAAAAGAAACAAAATTTCAAATAAAATGAAATAAAACCTTCACCTTCTTTACATCCCAAAAAAGTCTTTAGATTTGGCCTATCTGGGATCCCTGGGTGGCGCAGCGGTTTGGCGCCTGCCTTTGGCCCAGGGCGCGATCCTGGAGACCCAGGATCGAATCCCACATCGGGCTCCCGGTGCATGGAGCCTGCTTCTCCCTCTGCCTGTGTCTCTGCCTCTCTCTCTCTCTCTCTGTGACTATCATAAATAAATAAAAATTAAAAAAAAAAAAAAAGATTTGGCCTATCTTCAAGACAAGTCAAAACAACAATAAATAAAGGATGTATATTTGGTTCCTTTGAATTAACACACTTGACATCACTTATATAGTTTTGTTTTGACTTTTGAGTTAAGGGAAGATTTTACATTCTTGTGTAAGTATTCTTATAAGAATATATATTGTCTTATACTTAGATGTGATTGTTGGTTATAACAAGTTTCCATATCATATATCCTTACCATCTTCCCTAAGGTTACTTCATTAATGCCCTCTTTGTAGTAGACTCTTTTTGTAGGAGTCTAAACATCTAAAACTCATGTGTCCTCCCTACTATTCAGTGAATGCCTTATTCTCTAACATCTCCACTTTCCTAAGTATCATTTTTACAAGGTGAGAAGGACATATTCCAAATAACATGAGAGCTTTTAAAAATTGAAAAATAATTGCCTCATTTTATTTGATAGCATTATTCATAAATCTCAACACAGCTTAAGCATTCATATCTCCTCTACAGGTTTATGTCTTAAAATATATGAACATGTTATCTTCTCATCTAATAAGGAGAGGCTTTGGATTTCTGTGTTTATTTCTAACATTGACTGAAAAGAGAAATGTCACTTAATCTTTCTATCTCAGTTTAGTTTACTTATCTGTAAAATATTTGCAGAATCTATGTTTAAAGACCTCTAAAGGCCAAAACTTAGAATTCATATGACATGTTGATTATTTTGACTCTCTGTACACATTTTGGCACTGCTAAGCATTCTTTTTACTTGCTATAGAAAAATAATAGGTTTTATCATAAAGCTATAAAATAGTCCTTGGCACACTTTCAAGCTTGTATGTATATAAAATGTCTAGATAGGAGAGGGTTCTTTCTCTATTCACATCTATAAATTTGAAAATATATCTTTTATGGGATCTAAATGGTAAGTCTTGAGGAATTTCAAAAATTAGGACTTATTAAAAAAGATTCACAGAGCAGCTAAAAATAAGCTTTAAATTAAAGAAGGTAGGGATAATCTATTCTATTTGTAGAACTATTATAATTATGTTTCAAATGCCCAGGGGAAAAAAACAAAAAGATATGTACTAAAAACTGAGATAGGATGCTTTAAAGTGATGGAATTATAAATGATGTTCTCTTTCATAATTCAAATTTTTAAAAATAATATGGTTGTACTGGAGTATAAACCAAAAAAAAAAAAGAAAGAGAAAGAAAAGGGGGAAAAAATAACTGATATTAGTCACTATCAAATTAAAGGTAAATCTGTGTTCCAAATATAAATTTGATAAATTAGTAGATGACATGTGGAACATAGGATATAATCCACAAGAGTAAATAATCTGTACTGTGTCACTGATACTAGTACCACAAAAAGACTAAGGAAAGCATAGCATGTTATTAAAGAGCCCCATTTTGTAAATACACAATCACTACTCTCACTCCTACAATTTGACCCAGCATAAATGTATTCTTGCCCCTTCCCTAAATAAATATCTAGATAAATCATCAACACCGTTATTACCATTACCATTATGATTACAACAAAACATACAAGCACTCACTGTGTATCAAGCACTATTCCAAGCACTGTACATACTAAGTATCTCAGTCACTGTAACAAGCCGAACTTCATTTTACATGTCAGGAAATGAGGAAGAGATATTTAACTTGCCCAAAGCCACTCCCCTTGAGCTAACATTTAAACCCAAGCAATCTCACTCCAGAGCCCATGGTCATAACCTCTACATGATGCTGTCTCTGCATAAGCTAGATAAATGAGCACCATGAACTGCAGAGGTACTATGAACTACAGAAAGGTCATACCAGACTTGGCATTTAAGGCAATTTAAGCCAAACCAGACATAAGAGACCAATGGTCACACTGATTACTGAAATCTTGGGGGCACTGTTAAGTCCAGGAGACCAAGTTGACTACACCCCTCTCTCTCTTCTTGGCTACTCCTCTTAACTCCTCTTTCTCATTCTTTGTCTCCTCTCTTAACCTTTTTGAAGACCATGCTTAACTGTTGATGTTCCATTAGGGTACTGCAAACCAAAAGCACAATGACATACTACTTCACGCCCACTTGGATGGCCATAGTCGGGCAGCCACTATGGGAAAAAGACTGGCAGTTCCTTAAAAAACTTAAATAGAATTACCATTTGACCCAGCAATCCCATTCCTAGATAAATTTTAAAAGATAAATAAATTTAAAAAAATTTTTTTTTAAGGTATTGAGAGGCACCTGAGTGGTTCAGTTGGTTAAGCATCTGAGTATTGATTTCAGCTCAGGTCATGATCTCAGGGCCCTGAGATTGAGCCCTGCCTTGGGCTCTGTGCTGAGTGTGAAGCCTGCTTGAGATTCAATCTTCCTCTCAAAAAATAATTTTTTTAAAGAAAGGCACTAAAAAAAAATGTATATACAAATGTTCACAGCATTACCCATAAAAAGCCAAAAAGTGGAAATAAACCAAAGGCCCATCAACTGATGAATAAACTAACTGCAGTATATCCATACCATGGAATACTGTGTAGCCATACACAGGAATGAAGTACTGATACCTGGTATAATGTAGATTAACTTGGAAATTGTGCTATGTGAAAGCTAGACATAAAAGGCTACATAATGTATAATTTCGTTTAGATGAAATGTCCAGAATAGGCAAATCCATAGATACAAAGGTAAATTAGTGGTTGCTAGGGGCTGGGAAGAGAGAAAATGGAGAGCAACTATTAATGGCTATGAGGTTTCTTTTGGAAGTGATAAAATGTTCTAGAATTAGATAGTGGTGATCACTGCACAACAGTGTGAATGTAGTAATTCACAGCATACAGAATTATACACTTTAAAGTAGTAAAAATGGTATATTTTATGTTATTGCAAATTTTGCCTTAATAAAAAAGTTTAAAAAAAAAAATCTTCATTCTCCCTGGGGATCAATCTTCTCATAGACAAAACAGTCTTCCTAGGTGATCTCAACAATTCCTATTTACATTTTTGGCAGACTCCCAGAAATTAGCCTATCCAGTGGGGGGAGGACAGCCCTCCCTGCTGCACTCTTGGAAATTAATGACCTGGTCTTCTCTTGCCCTTGTTTGAGTGCCAGGGAGTATGTGAATTAAATTAATCAACAGATATTTATTAAGGGCCTAATTCATGCCATGAACTATTTTAGTCACTCCGGATGGTGGACTGACCTCGGGAGACAATCAACAAATAAAACAGTATCAACTGGCAAGATGAGCTAGAGAAGAAAAGTAAAGTGGAGTAAGAGAACAGAGTAATAAGAGATCCTTTACGAAGTGATGTTTGAATAAAGAGGTGAAGGGAGTGAGAATTCCACACATATGAATGGCTGTAGGGGGAAAAAAATGTTCCAAGCAAATGGGATAGCAAGTACCAAGGCCCTGTGGAGGTAGCATATTGTCATTTAAAAAAAAAATAAAATAAAAACAGGAAGTATTCTTGTATCTGAAAAGCAGTGAGTCAAGAGGTAAGCGGTAGGAAACTAGGTCTGAGAAGTAGCCAGGCAGCAAATCAGAATTCAATTCAACATGTGGTTGGAGCCATGAGAGGGTTTTCATCAGGGAAGTGCCATGGTCTAACGTATTTTATGTTTCTCATTGCTGTTTGCCCAAAGAGGAGGCAAGAAGAGAACTTCTGGCATAGTCTAGGTAACTCATCTCTGAAAACAGGAGGCTGAACCGCCAAGGAGAATACAGTAGGATTGCAGGTAATGCTGAAAGTCCACATAAGGACTGTGGTCACTATTTCAAGATGGGACCAGTTGGCATAGTTATGTTTTTCTATAGATTCCTGGGTACAAGTGCAGACTCAGAGGAGCTGAACTTAACCAGTTATTTCTGACAAGTATTGTTCAAGCTGGGAGATACTGGAGAACACAGGAATTAAGTGACAAGAGACCAGTGGGAAATGAGGGAGAAACTCCAGTGAAACATAGACGCACGGACTCTGCAGGTCAGTAAAGGCTGCAACCACCCTGGAGGTTCTGCTCAATGTTCTCCCGAAGCACAGGTAACAGAGGACACCCCCCACCCCTGCCATTTCCTGCCATCCCACTGGATAGACGGCATGTAGCAGAAGCTGCAAGGGATGCCTCCTGGTGATGGCTGACAGAGCAGTTTTGAAAGTGCTTCCACTCTAACTGTACAGAGGGTTCTTGGCAGAGCAATCTGGTGGGGGGGCTCACCTTCCAGAGAGTGCTGCCACTATATCCCTCCAGGTACTGCAGTATACCCTCTGAAATGGGTAAACAACTGGCAGCACAAACAGCACTGTGGAAACTAACAGTAAGTTAGGAGTGACAGCACAGGACAGGGGTGCGTTCCTAGGGGCAGTGTTTCTCAAAGTGTGGGTCCCCCTGGTGGGGCCTACAACACTGTGAAAAATCCTGATTCAAGGCTGACACAACCAGACCCTTCATGTGGAGTACAGGAGTCTGCATTACTACCAAACAGCCTCAGTGATTTTTAGACTAGCTAAAGACCCTGGGTCATCGTCTTCTCCCTTTTCTGTGAATATGAAAGCTTTTATTCCTGAATACTAACTTTGTATTCATTTCCCTTAATGAATTCTCTTGCCTCTAGTAGGTGTTTAGTTGATTCTCTTGATCTTTCTAAATAAACAATTATATTTGTTCTGCCAAAAAAAGGTGACTTTTCGTATTTTTTCATATTTCTTTCCAAACTTTATTCTTTTTTTCCCCTAATTGCATTGAGCCAAACCTCTAAAATACTAAATAGTTGGTAATGGATGCTCTTGTCTTGTTTCTCACTTTCTGGGAAATGTGGCTAGTACGTCATTAAGAATAATGCTGGCTCCTGGGTTGGGTTGGTATAGGAAGGGAGTGTGTGTGTGTGTGTGTGTGTGTGTGTGTGTCAGAGAGAATATATGTTCATCAATAGTGTATATAGTTTACAATGTTAAAGTATTCATAATATATTGCGTTTTCAAAGTCAAGAATGAATTTTTAAGTATCTTTTCAGCATTTGTGTAGTTAACAATTTTTACTTTTCATCTCTTAATAAGGTGAATTTTATTAACCTATTCTCTAATAGTGAAACAATTTTGCATTCTTGAAATAAATTTCACTTGGTTGTGCTGGTTCTTCTTTCAATGAATTGCCAAATTCTGTTTGCTAATATTTTAATTAGAATTTTTCCATTAATATTTTATAAATAATATTAATCTGAAGCTCTGGCCTTTCTTGTTGTTGTTATTTAACTGGCATTGTTGAGCTAGACAGTAAGGCTAGTTTTGATTGCCCCAAATAATGTGTTTCCTATTTTTCAAAGGTTCAGTAAAATTCCTCTATGATATCATCTAGTCCAAGTGCTTTTAAGATGTTAGGGGGAGATAATGATAACTAGTTATTTGACTAATTGTCCTTTTAGTTCTACAGCAATTGATCTTTTTTGGTAGTTTATATTTTCCTACAAAATCGCCCAATTCATTCAGGTTCGGAAATAGTTTTCCATTAGCTGAAAACAAAGTAGTCCTTTATGAGAATTTTCATTTCCTATGCGTCAGGCTTCCTACATCATCAGAATATATTTTGTATATTTGTGCTTTGCATTTGCTTGCCTTGATTAGATTATATATAAGTATTTTATTGGTTCTTCCTAAGGACAACATATTGGATTCTGCATATTTTTTTTCTATTATTCGTCTGTTTTCTAATCTATTTCTGCATACGTTTTCCTCTCAGGCTTATTTTGTTGTTTTTTCTAACTTCTTGTGTTGGATACATAATTAATTTTCATGGTATCTATTAGTATAGATAAAGATTACTGAATCTGCCCTCTCGCAGGCTTTGTACTGTAATATGTTCAAGAGAGAAATACACTATACAGTGTTTCCTAAATATTTTTGGTAACAAAAAACCCTGGTTAGTGACCCATAATGTGTATTCTATGAAACACACCTTGGGATATGCTATTGTAGGCATTATGCCTTATTAAGAGTCTGTATATTCTACAGGTTACTTAGTTTAATCTGCTAGCAGCTTTTTATCTTGAATGTAATAAAGATTACTTAACATTTTAAAAAATACAATTAGAAATATTTATCAAGTACTCTTTATAAACTTGGGATAAATAAGCCCTGAGAGACAGAATGAATAGAGGAAAAGATTTTTCTATTTACAGTAAGATCAACTGGATTTATGTTCCAACTACTAGATCTGTAAGCACTTTGGGTTAAGAGGACGTAGTTCTCTCAGACTTATGAGTGATCTGAAAGAATTTGTCTCTATCAATATTTTCAACCTTATTCAAGTGACAAAGCAGAAAGAAATTATTGTATTTTTCATGAAATATCATACTAAATCTGTGTATTTTCAAATGTGTGTGTGCATTTGAAGTGCACTCTGAACTTCAAAAATATTAGTAAAATGTTTTAAAGAAATACAATTTTAAGTGTTTAAGTGTTTAATATGTATTCGCTAAATACTACATGCTAGTAGTCTAATGGCAGATTCCTAAATTTAGAAAATTGAGTGCAGTGGGCAAAAGGTTAAAAAAAATATTTTTAACATTTTATTTATTTGACAAAGAGAGAGAGAAAGAAAGAGTATATGCAGGGGGAATGGCAGAGGGAGAAGGAGAAGCAGATTCTCCACTGAGCAGGGAACCACAAGTAGGGCTCTATCCCAGGACCACGGGATCATGACCTGAGCCGAAGGCAGATGCTTAACCAACTGAGCCACCCGGGTACCTCCTACAAAACGGTTCCTGGAATTGGTTCTAGAAAATATTTAAATGATATGTTTCCTCATTAACTTAAATCCAAAAGTATATGCCTTTGAGAAGTTTAAATTAAAAATATATATATATGTATCAGACTGTATTTTTAGAAGACGTTTCACACCCTTCTTGGATAAATTAATTTTGTAATGTCTAGAATAAGAGATTCCAATAGATGATTGTGTAGAATCTTCCAAGAGCTTTAGAAATTGTTTGCTTTGTTACAATGTCCAACCCAGACATCTATTCCAGTGCCTTTGCTGATCAGAATTCACTATCAACTTTGGATGCTTGCCCACTTCAAATACTCCCAAAAGTAAGGAGACATTACATCAGCGGTACTGCAGAAAGATTAATGTGCTTTGTTTGGAGATGTAAATGGTAATTATATTTATTGCATATTTCTAGTACTTAGTCTTTTTTTTTACTTGAATCTAAGTGAATCTAGCTGTACATTTGCATACAGTTTAATAATAACAATAATGTGTAGTTAACAGATATTCATTGGAGTATAAAAAACTTAACTTGGCATTTTCCCAGCTAATTGTTTTTACAGCTTGACTTCACTTTTGCATTAGCTACATTCATAAAAAGGTTTACATAAAGCAAATATTTTCATACTAAATCCCATTTTCCCACTGTTGCCCAATACTAAATCTTGAGTTGTATTTCTATAAGAAAATGTTGGCTCCAACACATCATAAAAATTATAATTAAACATCTACATGTATGCCAAGGGATAGATACATTTAATCAATTATTTTATAAAATACATTTTATCCTCTCACCTGCAATAAAAATTAAACAGATGGATTAAACAAATGGATAACCATGTTTCATATTCCCACAATCATTTTTTTTTTAAATACAGAATTTTGGGTGACTTCCATAGAAGCCAAAAGTGGAAATATAATTTATTAGCTGGATTGCCACATGGAAATATGTTGTCAGATTCAAGCAATACAAGTAGTATCAGATTATTGATAATAATCTTCTAAGGATCTTAAAAATATCTTCTGCTCATGGTAATATGCTTTTGACATTTTATTATAATCCATACCAGATGATTTATTGGAATTATACAGATCATTCGGAGCCAATACCATTTTCTGACTCAAAACTACTTTTCAGAGAAATGGGGAAAAGGGCCTGATCAACTACCTGGATCTTTTTGCAGTATAAAAAGTAACTTTTGCTAAAACAAAAGAGTACCTGGGAATTTTAGAAATCTCTTCTACTTTTAACTACAATTACTTTGAGATAATGCTAACTAATTTAAAGTAATTTAAATTATTTTTTTCTGCATAAATCCTCTGGGGCATACTACATGAAATGCAATTATCTATGCTCTCCTTTTCCTGTACTGCTGCAGATAATCTGGATATGCTTTTCATCAATAAGTCCATGTGAATTGTGTCTTATTCCAGGATGTACACTAAGCTGAGAATGTTAAAACTTCATCTTTGCCTCTCAGGGAAAATACCTGTACCTGAGGCACAATCATGGCAACAAGTAAGACAGTACTGGTAAAAATATGACACTGATATGCAGTCTACCATACATGGAAATAGGTTGAGTGATACTTAGTATGAAAGGCTAACAGTGCTAACCTCTGATATGATTCCTATGAACAAAATAATTAAGGGGTGCCTGGGTGGCTCAATCAGTTAAGCATCCAACTCTTGATTTCAGCTCAGGTCATGATCTCAGAGTCAAAAGAGCAAGCCTCAAAAACAAAAACAAAAACAAAAACAAAAGAGCAAGCCTCATGTTGGACCTGTGCTCAGGGGGAGTCTGAGATTCTCTCTCTGCCTCTCTTTCTGCCCCTCCCCATACTCACATGCGCACTCTCTCTCAAATACATAAAATATTTTTAAAATTTTTTGATCAAGAGAATGAGTTTTAATCATACTGCAAATTCTTTTCTGTGAGCAAAATAATTTTTAAGAAGATTCTTAAATAAGTCTATCATGATATTCTAGTATTCCCAAAGAGTAGATGTTTACATGAATTAGTACAGTACAGCAGAAAAAGCATTAGCTTTGAAAACATATAATCTTAGGCTGGAAGGCCAGCTCAATCCTTCACTGGCTGTGTAAACCTGGGCAAGTCACACACTATGTCAGATAATAATAGGAAATCATTAATTGTTTGCCTTCCTGCTTCCTTGGCAATTACTCCATCATTCTTCCTAAACATCCCACAATGTTTCTATGATGCTTGAGCACCTCTTGTGCTTTTTGTTATTCCCTATATAATAACATAGGGACTTTGCCACCAGCTCCTCAAACCTAGCAACCATGCCACTGTCTCCATAGTATTATGTCTGCTTGGGGGAGGTCCAGGAAAGGGCTGCAGTTATGCTAGTAGATCTCTAGCTTTTCAATTCCCACACCGTGTGGCATTCCCTGTCAGTGCTCATACCACCCGAAGGAGACTACTTTGTGCTCTCTAGGAAAATTAGCATTTGGCTCATCAATCATTCAAGAAGTCAATACATTTCAAAATATCAGGCAATGTTCAGAAGATACATTGATAAGTCAGATATTAGGAAAACCAGTAAAAACCAACTAAATAAACCTTCAGATAAATTTAATGTAAAAATAATGAATAATGTTAATTTATCCATAATTTTTTTAAATTCTCTTTGTCGTGTGTCTTAAAAGACATCTATTTACATGTTTGGGGTTATGTTCTATCTCTGTAGACTATTTTATGACCTGCCGGTCAACCACAGTGTAGGAGTCTAGTAACTCTTTTATCTTTGGAGAAGTGCATCTTGACCAGAGAATGTGAGAATGTCAACAAATAATAAGGAAATAAAGAAAGCAAGAGGGTCAAGGTTGTGCTAACTGAAGCCAAGAAAAAGCCTGGGAAATTAATGAATAAAATCCTCCCAGGAAACCCAAAATGAGAAAAGCAGTAATCCATGATAAGAATAATACCTGAGACAAGTATGTAGTCTAAACTGCCTAAGATCTAAATCTTACTAAAAGAGAATAGTAAAACACTTGAAATTACTCATTTTCATCAACAAGAGAAAGGAGAGATGAGAAAGAGAGAGAGAAAAGGCATGGAAGCAAACAAGAGTGAAAAATACTTGATGATATAAGGCATGATATTAAGATCATTCTATTCTATTAGACTACTGAAACTCAACATATAGAACTTACTTGGACTTAAGAAAGATCACATATAAGAGTTTTATTTTGTTTTAAACCAGGGTATGGGGATCCCTGGGTGGCGCAGCGGTTTGGTGCCTGCCTTTGGCCCAGGGCGCGATCCTGGAGACCCGAGATCGAATCCCACATCAGGCTCCCGGTGCATGGAGCCTGCTTCTCCCTCTGCCTGTGTCTCTGCCTCTCTCTCTGTCTCTCTCTCTGTGACTATCATAAATAAATAAAAAAAATTTAAAAAATAAAAAAATAAAAAAATAAAACAGGGTATGTAGACAACTAATAAGTTTAATACAGTAAAAAAATCTCTTGCTGCCTTTACTGATTTGGAGAAAGCCTTCCATATATTCTTAATAAGACAGGATGTCAAGCAAAATCAAAAAGTCATTCAAACCTAGTGTGTATACGGTTCCAGAAGTATTTGAGGAAGCAACATGGAGAATTCCAAAAACTTGAGACCCACATGGGAATAAGAATGCATCTTGAGCAAATTTTACTTATTATTCTTTTTTGTTATTCTCCTGAAAAAGTCACGCAAGAGAAAAGAAGAGTTTCCAAATAAGACTCTACAACCTTATTTGAAGAGGATGAGACTTCTTTGAGACAAGGAGAGAAATCTGCAATGTAATCTGAGATTGTAAGACCCTGAGAA
This sequence comes from Canis aureus, assembly GCF_053574225.1. Taxonomy (NCBI): domain Eukaryota; kingdom Metazoa; phylum Chordata; class Mammalia; order Carnivora; family Canidae; genus Canis; species Canis aureus. The sequence continues at coordinate 19,710,297 of NC_135638.1, read as the reverse complement.
TGCCAAAGCAGGAGAGTGATCAAGACTGACAGGAGCAGGACTATGTAATCTCTCAGGAAGCAAAATCACCCCATACATGCATAAGGAATTCTGACCAGAAACTGAACACTTTCATGCTGGTGAACTTATGATGAAGTCAACTGGGTGAAGAGCTAAACATATAAACTTAGTTGTCATTTGACTCTTGTTTTATCAAAATGTAATTCTAATAAAATCAAAATAAGTATATTCTTTCATTTCTCAAGTTTAAGAAGGACAGGACTCAGCTGCAAATGTTAACCCTGTATCAGACCATATAATTTCTTTAATAAAACAAAGAGTTTAGAGTAAATGATTCACACACTATTCTGGGAGCACCCAGGCTCTGAGCTCAGGAGGGATTCTGCTTTGAGATTCTCTCCATCTGCCCCTCCCTCTGCTCTCTTACTCTGTTTCTCTCAAATAAATAAATCTTAAAAAAAAAAAAAAAAGAAAAGAAAAGAAAAAGAGAGAGAATGTTTAAACTTTCCCTGATTCAGCACTTCCCAAACCTCTAAGATTAGAAGAAACAGACTCCCCTCTTTTTTCAAATAACAGCCTTTCTACCCCAAGAGAGACTAGTATTTGCAGGTACTGAATTTTTTTATATCATTTTTTGATTAATTAAACCAACTAAATACAGTAAGAATATGACTTCAGTCATCTGAAATACTGTTTTAAAAAGGGGCCATCGGAGTAACTTCAAATATAACTGCAATTTCACTGGCCGTTTAACACAATTCATCCACTAAAATTCTAGACTTAATATTTTCCAAAACATTCTTAAATGCTGTCACTATCCCATGGTTTATTTATTTAAAAACTCTTCATTGGGTACCTCTGACATTCCTGGGTAAATTGAATGAAATTAACCACCTTTGAGAACACAAAAACTATTTGTTGAGCATACAAATGATTTTCAAAAGAAAAGGCCACAATATATTTTTTAATTCCTAAAAATTGTTCTGAATTATAACTGTTATTCTGATGAAAAAACAGAATAATAGAATTGGAAATTTTTTTTACATAAAGTTCAACTAATGTTATTTAGAATACCCATTCTGGTGTTATAGTTTAATATAGAAAATCTTTTCTACGTGATGATATTTGAATTTTACTAGTTCCTTCAAGTCTTGGGTTCCTTTAAGCTTTAAATCCTCTTACCAACCTACTTTAATACTATATTTTATTCCATTTATCTTTGTACTTACACCAACAAAGGGGTAGACCACAATTTGTGAATACTCAGAAATTCTGTAATCATGGAGATTGTGTGTGTTTCTATGCTCTTTGAAGAGAGGTCATGATCCTAGTTTCATTTATATTAACAAGGAGAATTATGAAAAGATGTAGGACAAGAGCGTGGGTGGTACAGTAGGTTAAGTGTCTGACTCTTGGTTTCAGCTTAGGTAGTGATCTCAGGGTCGTGAGATCAAGCCCCGAGTTGGTCTCTGCACTCAGCACAGGATCTGTTTAAGATTCTCTCTCCATCACTCTGCTCCTTTCCTCCGCCCTTCTCTCTCAAATAAATATATAAATCTTTTTTTAAAAATCTGGGAAAGGAATGAGATGCTAAAATGAAAAATATGGAAGTCAAACTACACTTGGCTAGTTTTCCTCATAAGTGAAGTGTTAATAGTAAGGGGTTAATGAGCCATACATGGTACGTATTCTCTACAACCCTCTCAGATTACCCAGGATGATAATATGTAATACAAATGAACTAAATATTAAATTGAAGAGATGTTTAAGCACCTCGAGGTATCTACATATTTCAAGCTGATTCTTAACTTCATATTGTAGGTAACTTTGAACAAGACAGCCATAATTTCATTATTCTTGCTCTGGTTTGATATTACTTCTATTTCTAGTAAACCATAAAATTTACAAAAAGAAAGAAATTAATCTGCAAAACTATTCCTATACTTGAAAACAAAAATGAAATCAATTCTCTTAAGAGACAAGAAGAGGGACGCCTGGGTGGCTCAGTGATTGAACATCTGCCTTTGGCTCAGGGCAGAGCCCCAGGGTCCTGGGATTGAGTCCCGAATTGGGCTTTCTGCACAGAGCCTGCTTCTCCCTCTGCCTGTGTCTCTGCCTCTCTCTCTCTCTCTCTCTGTGTCTCTCATGAATAAATAGATGAAGAGAGAGAGAGAGAGAAAAGAAGAAGAAGAAGAAGAAGAAGAAGAAGAAGAAGAAGAAGAAGAAAGCTACCAAACACAATACATAATAGAATCTTAAAACTAAACCAGTAGCAACATTCAAATTAAAGAGGTAAAGTAGTCTAAGAATATTTACTCTAGCTGAGTTAGGAAAAAAACAATTATTGATTCATTTGGCCAACTAAAAGTAAGAATACTATTCCACTGCTTAAGTGATCATTTGAAATAAATATTTACAAAAATTAGTCTACCAAAGTCAACTTCAAATATAATAGTTTTCCCCACAAATCAAGTATATGGGGAAAATATACAATTATTCCAAATTTTGATTATTCTACAAAGAAATGTTTCTCAAATCCATGTGCTTCCCATCACAATAAATGACAATATATACGGTTTACTGATCAATAGGAAAAAGGAAAGAAACGAATTGAAATTAAAACAAAACATATATCTTTTACCAGAAAAAAGAGGAAGAGAATCAGGAGGAACAAATAAATGTAAATTATTAGAAAATATTTTAGAGAAATAGATATACATAAAACGCAGTCCCTATATTTCATATATTTAAACTTAAAAATAACTCCATAAACTCTAGTACCCATTAATCTACATCAAAGTCAGCAAATTTTTTTCTAAAAGAGCCAGATAGTAAATATTTTAGGCTTTGCAGGCCATACAGTTTCTGTCACAACTACTCAACACTGCTGTCATAGTGTGAAAGGAGCCCCAGACAATATATAAATAAAGGAGTGTGGCTGTGCTCCAGTAAAACTCTATAGTTACTGAAATCCAAAGTTTGTATAATTATCACACATCACAAAATATTATTCTTGTTGGTTTTTTTTTTTTCAGTGATTTTTAAAAGGACAACCTTAGGGGTACTGGGTGGCTCAGGGGTTGAGCGTCTGCCTTCGGCCCAGGTCATGATCCCGGGGTACTGGGATTGAGCCTCACATCGGGCTCCCCACAGGAAGCCTGCTTCTCCCTCTGCCTATGTCTCTGCATCTGGCTCTATGTCTCTCATGAATGAATATATAAAATCTTTAAAAAATAAATAAATAAGGCACAACCTCAGATTGTGGGCCATACAGAAACAGGCAGCAGATGCGATTTGGCCTGGAGGCTGAAGTACTGGAAGAGTGGTTATTACTTATACTTTCTAAATGCTCTTTTTAATAATATAATATAAATAATATTACTTTTTTACTATACCATTATTTTTACAATATATAGACACAGTTCTAAAATAGCATTATCTGCCAAAATAATGACTGAACCAAAGCTAAGAAAGCTAAAATGAAGTACTCTTAATATATTTCAAAGCCACAAAAAAAAGGGGGTTATAAAGAGACAGAAACTGTTATTTCATTACACATTCATGGGTCACAAATTACACACAAAATTAATTAAACTCATTTCGTGTAAGACCTGCCCACCGAGCTATATAGAGAGTCATTAATTATATTCCCACCAAACTGTGAATTTCATTCACCCCACATATAAAATAGCATTAAAATGTGGCCATAAGAATTCTGGCATTTTCATAGTTCATGATGTTCTATATATAACATTAAAATGCCTTAGAAAAATCATAGGACACACAGTCAAGGAAGCTGTATTATGGTAACTTACTTTAGCTAGTTGTTAAGATCTTGAACAAATCATGAAGCCAGCATTTTCCTAAAGTCTGTTCTGTATCCACAGATGATTCACTAATGTAACACTAATGGTCCATGGCCAAACAAGTTTGGGAAATGATATACATTATATACATTTCTAGATTTATAATATACATAAGCAGACCATGAGTTTTTTCTTAACATTATTTATTTATTCACGAGAGACACAGAGAGAGAGAGAGAGAGGGGGAGAGAGGGAGAGGCAGAAACAAAGGCAGAGGGAGAAGCGGGCTCTATGCAGGGAGCCCGAAGCTGGACTCGATCCAGGGTCCCCAGGATCATGCCCTGAGCTGAAGGCAGCGCTAAACCGCTGAGCCACCCGGGCTGCCCAGATCATGAGTTCTAAGAAGTCCTACAGTAAATTAATTCTTTGATTTAATTTAGTACTCTCAAAGCTACTCAATTACTTTTTTTTGAGCAGTACTAATTAACAACCCAAACCATTATAATTCCTTAAAACACACTTGAGAAAATTTTCTCATCAGTAGAGATTAGGTAAATATCCCTTCAGGTTCTAAATTTTAAAACTGTGAGACTATTTCTAAGTAGTAATTCTGTGAAAGCTGTTCAAATATTAAACTCAGGTTTACAAATCTAAACCGTCTAGGCCAAATATATTCTTTATGCTCCCACAATACTCTGACCTTCTTCTCTCAGAGTACTTACCTTTGGGTTGAAATTATTTTTCTAACCTTCCAGACTCAACTCCTTAAGTGGGAGACAGAATCATGCTCTATCATCCTTATTTCTTCAAACTAGCAGAGTGCCTGGATCACTAAATGTCTTCCTTTTTCTTTCCTTTTTCCTTGCATTTTTGTTTTTGTTTTTATTCTAATACAATAGTCTCCTACTTGATCTACCCATAACCACCCTTACCCTTCTATTGCCTCTCTATGCATATGTGGTCATGTTTCCTCCTCCTTAAAAACCTGCATCCCCTACTGCTCTTAAGATGAAGACTGCCATTTCCTAGGATATCCCTGGAGGATCTAACCTTTGCCTACCCTCTCCAGTTTAATCTCATATTGCTCCTCTCTTTTACATACTTAGCTACACAAAGCTAGTACAGATAATACTAAGGGGTAGAGAGGAAAATACCAAGCAAAAAACCAGGAATGTCAGGGTAGAGTGAAGTGGGATGCAATTTTAACTAGAGTGACATGAAAAGAGCAACTGAAAAGGTCACATTAGACTTTGACAAATGAGAAGGAATAAAAAAACATATATACCTTTAAAATATAAGTATGGATGACTCATTTAGAAAATGTGGCCAAGGTGGCTGAGTAGAATTGGCATGGTGAGAGTAGTAGATGAAGTCAGAGAGGTAATGAGAAGTCTGGTAGAGCAGGGCCTTGTAGGCACTCGTACACGCAATTAGCTCCTACATTTACCTCTCTAATTTAGATCGCTCCTCTGAGGTCCAGTCTCCTCTATCAAGCACACCCTTGACAGCTCCTCTGGATGTCTTAAAGGCATGTTTATGCTGAAATCCTAATTCCCACTCCAAATCTGTTTCCTCCATTCTTCCACACCCCGGTAAATGACAGTAACCTCTACCTACTGGTAAAAGCCAGACACCTGAAAACTCCTCCACTAGACTGAGAGTAGACATAAAATTCTAATGAAGCATTCTCCACACTCAGCAGCTATATCCTTCGATCAGTGTGGTAAGCTTAGTGAAGAGCTAAGTCCCATATATGTAGTACTCCAATGAATACTGCCTCTCAGGTATATATTACACACATAAAGGAAGGAAATCACTTGCATCTGATTCCTATGGGGGCAGAGGATACAGAACATTAAATCTGAGTGTCCTCAGAAATGCCAAATGTCCATGGAAGATAAAATGAACATGTGCCTAGGGTTTACCCCGAACAGTAGCTTCTGGCTAGGAGGCAGCAGAAAGGAAGAAGTCCCTGCGGCCTTTGACAGTCTAAACGGGGGAGGTCCAGTGAATCCTATGAAACAGGAACAGTGTCCCAAATAGCTTTATTTTTTTACTCTCTAAAAAGAAATGGGAACTACAGACACTAAACTGCTGTTGTGTTTGAAAAGTTCTGAAACCTCTCTAACTTCCCCATGTTTGTTATTTGTGCTCCAACGGTGACTGGCAATAAACTCCACAACAAAAATAACAATAGATTACTGTGCATTACTATAGCGCAATACCATGCAAATATATTAAGAAATGTATATCTAGTTACAGGAAAATTCTTGTGATACATGTTTAAGTGGAAAGGGAATATGTGACTTCTATAAACAGATGTAAAATGTTAGTAGTGGTACTTTGGGAGAGGAGACTATAGGTAGTTCTTTAAACCAAAGATTTATATATACTTGTCCTAGAAAGTAGTAAGAAAGTGAGAGGAGCTAAGAAGGCAAAATGCTAAATCAGACATGGATTTTACAATGGGCATTATACTAAACTTTCTGTAATTTTTTTGTTGCCAAAACCAGATTCTAACACCTATTTTCTTTTCCATTTTTGGTAGTCCTATTATTCAAAGATCTTTTGCAAAAGATTTCTAGCAATAAAATGCAAATATAAATCTTACTCTGTAAATTTTTTTTAATTTCACTCTTTACTGAAATATAAAGTAATTATAAACGATGCTTTAGGGGCGCCTGGGTGGTTCATTTGTTTAAGTATCTGTCTTCAAAAAAAAAAAAAAAAAAGTATCTGTCTTCAGCTCAGGTCTTGATCCCAGGGTAGCCGTGATCAAGCCCTGCATGAGGCAGAGAGCCTGCTTCTCTCTCTCCCTGCTGCTCTACCTTCTGTGCATACACGCTCACCTGCTCTCTGTCAAATAGATAAATAAAAATCTTTAAAAGAAAAAAACCCCAATGCTTTACTCTTAAAAGTCTAATCAAAATTTATACACAGAAAAGGAAATAAGGATGATGGTCCTAGGACAAAATAGGGTAGATAGAATCCTCCCCCATTCCTAATGCTAAGTACAGCTAAATTCCAGATCATTCTATATACAATAAACATAAAATTTTGCAAGATGGAAGAAGACTGGCTAGAGAACTTGAGACCAAAGGAACAACAATGAGTTTCTTGGGACTTCTCTTGGACCTAATACGTACTGAGTTGGTGCTAAAGAAGCCAGCAACCTGAAAGCATCAATGTGTACAAAGAAAACAAAATAAAACAAAACCAAAAAACACATGGCAAGCTTGTTCTCTCTAGCAGAAGAACCAGGAAAAGGGCAATTATGCAGGACAGAAAGCCTCTAGGCAATAACTATCCTACCCTAGCAATACAGCACAACAAAAGCTGCAATCTCATCTGGTCTCTGTCAACAAAGGCTAAGTGAGGAACCTAGACTCTCATCCTCCCCCAGCTGTAATGAAAAGCTCCTATTCCCTGCTGGAATGGTGTCAATGAGGCAAAGTGCAGAACCTGAATTTCCATCCAGACCTGGCATAAACATGATAGATTCCTCACCTCCTGATGGTACGGTATCAAAAGAAGCCTACTAAAAATAAGATCCACAGTCTCATAATACCCACAATGTCCAGATTCTATCAAAATCATTTATCATAACAAGAATCAGGAAAAGCTCAACTTTAATAAGAAAAGACATTCACCAGATACCAAGTCAAGATGATATAGATGAAATCATCTGACAAATATTTTAGAGCAGCCATCATAAAAATATTTCAATAAACAATTACAAATACACTTGAAACAAATGAAAAAAGTAGAAAGTCTCAGCAAAGAAACAGAGTCTAGTCCCAGAAAAAAACCAACCACCAAATACTATCAAGAATCAAATGCAAGTTTTAGAACTACAATAACCAAAATGAAATAGTTATTAGATGGGCTCAACAGCAGAATATAGATGACAGAGGTAAGAACCAATGAATGTGAGTTTACAGCTGCTGCCCTGCCACCTCAAGCTTGCAGAGCTCCAGCCAAAGGAGAAAGGGTTAAGTAAGGAGGTCTCTGTACCTTGGCTCCTACAAAGCAGACTGCCCACAAATCGACAAAGGGCAAGCCACCAAAGAAGAAACTGGCTAAAAAAGCCACTCTTGGGCACTCAGTGAAATCAGATGTTATCAGAAGTCCATTGAAGGGGCACCTGGATGGCTCAGTCAGTTAAGTGACTGACTCTTGATTTCAGCTCAGGTCATGATCTCAGGGTCATGAAACTGAGGCCTGTGTTGGGCTCCATGTTGAGTGTTGAGTCTGCTTAAGATTCTCACTCTCCCTCTTCCTTTTCCCCTCCTCCACCCCCACCCTGCCCCCACTCATACACACATTCTCTCTCAAATAAATAAATAAAATCTCTCTTAAAAAAAAAAAAAAAAAAAAAAAAAGAAGTCCACTGAATTTCTGACCTGCAAACTTCCTTTCCAGCATCCAGTGTGAGAAACTGCTCAGGACTTCCACAGTACAGCTTCCACAGTGCAGTTACTGGTGCTTTGGAGGAGGCAAGTGAGGCCTATCTGGTGGGTGTCTTTAAAGACATCAAAATGTGTGCTATCCATGCCAAATGTGTAACAATTGTGCCAAAAGACATCCAGCTAACCTCTGCATATGTGGAAAATGTGCTTAAGAATCCACTATGATGGAAAACATTTCATTTTTTTTTAAAAACAAAAAAATTATCTTCTTCCCATTATTGGTAGTTCTGAATGTTAGATATTTTTCCCTATGGGGTCAAAAGGTACCTAAGTATATGATTCCAAGAGGAAGAACAGAGGCACTGGCACTTTTTCCATTTTCATTTATGTGTCAATTTTTAATATAAATATGAGGACATAAAGCATTAATTCAAGTCAAAATGTTTCAGTAAACATATTTCAGCAGTTCAACTTTGTAACAATTACAAATAAACCTGCTAAATTTTTCTGGCAAAAAAAGAATCAATGAATGTGAAAACAGAACAATATGAATTCCCCAATATGAATGACAGAAAATTTGCAGGGGAAAAAAACTGAACAAAATCTCAGAGAACTACAGGGCTATCACAAAAGATCTAACATTTGTGTAACTGCTGTCTCAGAAAAAGAGAAAAAGCATGTGAGGTAGAAAATAATCCCCCCAAAATAATGGCTGAAAATAATGGCTGTTTGTTAAAAATTATATAAATTTACAGATTCCATAAATCTTAGCAAGTCCCAGTGGATTAAACTCAAGGAAATCTACACCAAGACAAATTCCTGAAATCTAAAGTCAAAAAATCTTGAAAACCACAAGAGAGAAACCTTGTGGTTTCTCATCATATCTCATCAATATCACACCTCATCATATCTTATCAATACAGGAAATATAATATTTATATCAAAAACCATGAAGGCCAGAAGAAAAGTGACATAATATTTATCATGTGCTAGGGGAAAAAAAGGCCAATACAAAATTCTATACCAAATAAACTTATCCTTCAGGAATGAAGGAAAAATCAAAGCATTTTCAGAGAAGGGAAAACTAAAAGAATGTGTTGCCAGTGCACCTACTCTAAAAGAACAGAAACAGCAAGTTCATGAAATTTTTTCAAAAAAATTTTTAAAAAAAGATAAGCTCTTGGAACATTTAAAAGGAAAATAGAAGAAAATTATAGGAAAACACAGGAAATTTTCTTTCTCCTCTTGTGGCTTCTACATTATATTTGATATCTAAAACAAAAATCATAACATTGTCTGATATGGTTTTCAAAATATTTAGAGAAAATATTTCATTACAAATGAAAGAGGATAAAGGGACTTAAAGGGAACTTAAGGTTTTTAACTTATACTGGTAAAATGCCAAACAGTAGACTAATAAATTATGTATGTATAACATAATACCTAGAGCAAGTACTAAAAAAAAAAAAAAAAAATGTATATATATATATATATATATATACACTTTTTTTTTTTAAGAGATACACCCTGAAACACCAGATAAATCAATATGGAATTGTATTTAAGAAATGCAATTAACCCATAGCAAGGCAGGAAAAAGAAGACAGAGAAAGGAAAAACAGAAATAAGTGAAATGAAATTAAATAAAAGGGATCCCTGGGTGGCGCAGCGGTTTGGCGCCTGCCTTTGGCTCAGGGCGCGATCCTGGAGACCCGGGATCGAATCCCACGTCGGGCTCCCGGTGCATGGAGCCTGCTTCTCCCTCTGCCTGTGTCTCTGCCTCTCTCTCTATCTCTCTGAATGTGACTATCGTAAATAAATAAATTAAAAAAAAATGTTTAAAAATAAAAAAAATAAAAAAAGAAATTAAATAAAAAATAAAATAAAATGGTAGACTGAAGCCCTAACATATCAATAATTACATTAAATATAAATGGTCAAAATATTCAACTAAAAGATAGAGATTGGCAAAGTAATTTTGAAAACATGAGCCAAATATATGCTATCTATAAGAAACTCACATAAAAAACAAATTATAAGTAGAGAGCAATAGGATCAAAAGAAAATGTATCATATAAACATTAATCAAAATAAAGCAGTATTGGCTATTTTAACATCAGACAGAGTAGACTTCAGAGCAAAGAAAATTATCAGAAACAAAAAGGAACATAAACATAAGGATAAAAAGATCAATCCAAGAAAACATAGCAATCCTAAATGTGTTTCCATCAACACAGCTGCAAAATATGTAAAGCAAAACTGATGGAAATGAAAGAGAAATAGGCAAATCCACAAATGTATTTGAAGACTTCAATAAGCTTCTCATAAAAACTCACAGAACCAGACAGAAAATCAGCAAACAAGCCAGACAAACTCAACGCTGTTTACTAACAGAATATAATCAGTATTTATAGAACACACTACTAACAATGGCAGAATGCATATTCCTTTCAAGTACCCATGGAACATATACCAAGACAGACCATATCCTAAGCCATAAAACAAATCACAACAAACTTAAAAGAAGGGAAAGTACCCAGAGTGTATTCTCAGATCACAGTGGAATCAGATTAAACATGAGCAACAGAAAATTAACAGGAAAAATCTCCAAACACTTAGAAGCTAAATAATACACTTTTAAAATAATCTACAGGTAAAAAAAGAAGTATCAAGGGAAAACTTTTAAAAATACACTGAACTGAATGAAAATTAAATATATCAAAATTTGTGAGCGGAAGCCAGAGCCAGTGATTATTTATGTTCATATAAAAACTATATGAACATTTGCATGTAGTTTTTTATGAACATAAACTTTCATTTCTTTGGGACAGATGCTCAGGAGTGTGATAGCTGGGTTATGTGGTAAATGTATTTTTAGTTTTATAGGAAACTGCCAAACTATTGTCCAGGGTAGCTGAGCCACTTTGCATCATAACCAGAAATGTATGAGAGATCTAGTTTCTCCTCATCCTTACCAATATTTGATATTATGATTTTTGTTGTTACCATTCTGTTAAGTGAGTAGTAAAACATCATTATGGTCTTAATTTACATTTCCCTAATGGCTAGGGATGTTGAATATCTTTTCATTATTTTTTTGCCACCTAATATGTCTTCTTTGGTGAAATGTCTCTTAATGTTCTTTGCCCATCTTCTGTTGAATTGTTTGTCCTTTTACTGTTGAGTATACTTACTGGTTATACTTCAGGCGGTAACATTAAAAAATATTTATGAGGAACCAACATCTATCTCTGTTGCCTTTTAATCTGTAACTATTTTACAAGGATTTTTTCCCCCCAAAGAAAAATATCCTGCAGTTCTACCTCTTTTTTCCTTTTTAAAAAATATTTTATTTATTTATTTGAGAGAGAGAGCAAGAGACAGCACAAGCGGGGTGAGGGGCAAAGGGAGAAACAGACTCCCTGCTGAGCAAGGAGCCTGATGTGGGGCTCAATCCCAGGACTCCCTGGTGCTTAACTAACTGAGCCACCTAAGTACCCCTCTTTGCTTGCCTGCCTACCTGCCTGCCTTCCTTTCCTCTCTCCTTCCTTCCTTTCCTTCTTTCTTTTAGATCATGAACAGAGATTATTATATCTAAAAATCAAAAAGCTACAAAAGAAAGTTTGCTTTTTGGTTCCCAAGAAGAGATTCTAGAGACGAAAAGAAAAAAAAAAACAAAAGTACATAATGATCCTGGATGGGAAAGAGAAGCAATACCAAATAAAAAAGTTAAGTCAATAAAGTTACACCTTTGTTCAAGGGACATGAAAAAAATTACCGAACTTGGCAATTTCACAAGAATACGCATGCAAACATTCTCATTTTGGAAAGTAAGTTTCTCTCTTTTTTTTTCTCTCTCTCTCTTTCAAGATAGAGAGAAAACTAAGGTCAAAAGAAGAGGTAAAATCAGGTACAAACAAAACCTTTCTTTCTCCTTTAATGTATAAGAAAGTATTTATGAAATCTATTAAAGCAATTATTATTTCTGTTCACTCCCAAAGTATTTGATGTGATTACACATGTATATAAATTCACCAAACGGTATTCAGCTATCAACTTCATTCTATCTGAAATGCAGAAGAAACTCAAAATGTATAAAGAAAAAAATAAATTATGGAGTAAAAAAAAAAAAAAAAAAAAACCCCATGAACTAAATAAAGCTCATGTGCTTCACACTTACAAGATCACCTTAGAGCCTAATTCAAAGCCCTGTTACTCTTTGCTCCCAAAACTAACTGCCATATCAGTTTACAATACCATAGCAGTATAAGAGCATTAAAGAGGTAGGGGGTAAGCACTGCTACACAAAAGTGCACTGACATGCAACAAGAAATAAGATAACAATTTGACTGCCAAGGAGGATTTAGAGTGTAACAAAAGCAGACTTGGATACTCAAGGAGCTGATGTCTAGGAGTATCTGACATAAGAACAAACTGTGTTATTTATCTTGCAAGACTTACGTTTATCATTTATAAGGCTAACAATGAGTCAACATGATTCTTTATGTTCATAATTATAGCATTTTTAATATGAGAATGCATGCCATAACTTTTAGAAAAATGTCAATCCACAATTACTTAAATAAGAAAAGTTTTAATTTTCACAAACAGGTAAATCCTGAGCAATCTGGAAAATTTAGCCACCCAGAACAACTGATTCCCTGAGGATTGTGGTTAACTGTAATTTTTAACTTTTACTTTAACTCTTTCAAAAGTTCTATCACTACTTAAACCAGCATATCATAAAATAATCATTGATATTAATAGAGGGTAATGTGGTTTGGGTTGGTATTCCAACAGCTGGGCATTAGAATTACCTGGGGAACTTTTTAAAACACTGGTGTTCAAATTTCCCACCCACAAATTCTGATTTAATTAGTCTAGATAGAGTCTGGCATCAGATTTGTTAAACCTTTTTGGGGGAGCCTGATGTTCAGCCAGGGTTGGGAACTACCAAGATAGATAGTTTTTTCTGCATGACATCTTTAAGAATCTTGAGGGAATCTTTAAGAGAAATAAAATGTACAGCATTTCCCAAATTTGTCTTCACATCCCTTTTTCATGGAGCATCTTACAATACTGACTTAGGTAATTCTTCAGATGAAAATCAAGGTAAATATTAAGTTTAAAATTAAACTGGACAACTCTCCAAACTTTCTAAGAGCTCTAATATGCTTACAGGCAGGGAAGATGAGAGATGGGGGAAAAAAAGTGTTCGATACTGCTATCACATTTTTTATTGTAAAAATTCTGAAAGAGAGATTCTATTTTAACAAAAATCTTCATAGTTCATTTAAATGATGCTTACATTAATCCTGTGATTCAGAAGTATTCATACATTGTGAAAGCTAATTCCAAAGATAAATTCATGCTGCCCTCTAATGGTTCAACATAAGTATTTTTACCTGTGCTATACCAGAAATAGTGATGACAAATACAATTTTATTATTTATAAATGGAAGAATTATATTAAATACCATAGATGGAAAGTAAGATTTCACTTTCAGGTGTGATGGACTTCAAAAGATTAACTATGACTACTATATTTGTGTTCAAAACTTTAAATTATCAAATCATTTTCATCATACTACAACACTTGCCAATCCATGTGAAAATCAAGATGAAAATATACACCACCTCAGTGGATTCCACAATAGCCATCTCTAATTCAGCTTCTCTATAGCAATAGTCTTCAAACTCAATGCTCATACACCATAAGCACATTATGTTTTTTAAAAATCTGGAATGAGACATTATTGCCATTGTTATTAGTAGATAATGAATGGAGCAACATAAATATTATACATTTCAATGAACAATTTTTAAACAAAAAGTAAAATCATTTTGGGTATGTTTCTCAGTGAGATAGGTAGGAAAGAATACTTCTTACTACTAAAACAAGATAGGTTCTCAATTTTATTCTTATTTCAGTTTCTTAGATATAATCAAAGGGAAATATTATTCACATGAAGAAGTAAGTCACCCTTGACTTTTGTTATAGCAAAAAATATTTTAGGTCACTTATATTGTGGTCTACCATCAGAAATTCCTTTTAAGGGAACCTGGGTGGCTCAGTAGGTTAAGCATCTGCCTTTGGCTCAAGTCATGATCCCAGGGTCCTGGGATCGAGCCCCACGGCGGAGTTCCCTGCTTAATGAAAAGCCTACTCCCCCCCTCCTTCTTTTATTCTCCCCCCTCATGCTCTCTTTAAAAAAAAAATAAAAAATGGCCTTTAATGACATGGCAACTGATGACTTGACTATATCCTCCTGCAATTTGTTCAAAGCAAAGAACTAGAAACTACTGACTTGCAATAGGATGTGTTACACATTTATTATAGGTATTCAGCTTCTCAATTTCAAGGAAGTCCAAAGACTATCAAATGACTATTAATTATATCAATTATCCTTTCACCTAGCAGAATCTTCCTTAATTTTATATACTCAGAGTATGGGATGCCTGGGTGGCTCAGTGGTTGAGCGCCTGCCTTTCGCCCAGGGCGTGATCCTGGAGACCTGGGATCAAGTCCCACATCGGGCTCCCTGCATGGAGCCTGCTTCTCTCTCTGCCTGTGTCTCTGCCTCTGTCTCTCATGAATAAATAAATAAAAACTTAAAAAAAAAAAACATATATATATATATATATATATATATACACGGAGAGTAAAAACTTAAAATACGGTTAATTTCAAAACCTTTCTGCTGATGCAATATTTGTTTTATAAAATGCTTTTTTTTTTTAATTTTTTTTTTTTTTATTTATTTATGATAGTCACACAGAGAGAGAGAGAGGCAGAGACACAG
The DNA here is from genome assembly GCF_053574225.1 of Canis aureus. NCBI lineage: Eukaryota > Metazoa > Chordata > Mammalia > Carnivora > Canidae > Canis > Canis aureus. The sequence goes on along the minus strand of NC_135638.1, from coordinate 19,695,279 downwards.
GCAGAGGGAGAAGCAGGCTCCATGCACCGAGAGCCCGACGTGGGATTCGATCCCGGGTCTCCAGGATCGCGCCCTGGGCCAAAGGCAGGCGCCAAACCGCTGCGCCACCCAGGGATCCCTATAAAATGCTTTTATCTTATCATGCATTTCATTTATATTTTCACCAAAATTTGGGATAGCAGACTTAGCTCAAGAGTACATACTATCAACCAATCCCAAATTAGGCCTCCAAAAAAAAAGTCTGACTTTCTCAAGTCAAATATGTGTTGGGCTTAAAAGAATAAGATTTTCAGTCTCACAAAGTACAATCAAAGTATACGCTATATGCAATAGCATACCTAAAAAGAGATAGACTAAAAATAAAAGATAGACAAAGGTATACTAGGCTAATGGGAATTTTAAAAATCTAGCGATATAATCCTGATACCAAAGTAGAATTCTATCTAAAAGGCATTAATGTGGGGTGGTTCAGTCGGTTAAGCACCTGCCTTGGGCTCAGATCATGATCCCAGCATCCTGGGATCAAGCCCCCAGTCAAGTTCCCTGCTCAATGGGGAGTCTGCTTTTCCCTCTCCCTCTGTTCCTCCCCCTTGCTTGTGCTTGCTCCTGCTTGCTCACTTTCTCTCCCAAATAAATAAAATCTTTTTAAAAATTAAAATAAAATACATTAATATAAAGGACATTTTCTAATGCTAGAATCTGCGACTCTCAAATAATATAAGTTATGTATATCTATGTGCCAAATAATACAGCAACTACCTTTATAAAGCAAAAACTACAGGGGAGACAAGGAGATATAGATAGAGGCACAGAAATACTAAGACATTTAAATACACCACTCATGGTACAAAGAGATCAAAGAATGCCAAAAAAAGGTAAAGATATAGAAGACCTAAACAACAAAAATCTTATGGAAGATTACATATATATACATCAAACTTCATATCGTTTATACTTCAAGTGCACCTATAATATTCTCATTGATCCCACATTAGGTCCCAAAGAAAGCAAGAGTAAGAAAAAAAAAAAAAAAGTCTGATCACAAAGTGATAAACCAGAAGTTAATAACAAAATTGCAAAAAAAAATAAAAACCTACTTAAAAATGAAACTTTTACTGAACTTCTACAGTAACAGGAAAATATAAACTGAAATTACAGAACAACAAAAATGATAATGAAAATACTATATAACTTTATCTATAGGACATATGCAAAGCAATGATCAGAAGAAAGTTCACAGCCTTTAATAATTATATCAATAAAAATGAAAGCATTAGAATCAGTAAATTAAATTCAACTCAAGAGGGATGTCTGCTTGGCTAAGCGGTTGAGCATCTGCCTTCAGCTCAGGACATGATCCCAGGTCCAGAGATCAAGACCTGCATCAGGCTGCCTGCAGGGAGCCTGCTTCTCCCTCTGCCTCTGCCTCTGCCTATCTCTCTCTCTCTGTGTGTCTCTCATGAATAAATAAATAAAATCTTTAAAAAATTCAACTCAGAAAATTTTCTCAAAGTTATTATCACTAATGATATTAAGTTCTATTTGCTGTTTTGTTTTTTCTTACATTATTTATATTTGATATAAAATTTCAATTTCCGGGATCCCTGGGTGGCACAGCGGTTTGGCGCCTGCCTTTGGCCCGGGGCGCGATCCTGGAGACCCGGGATCGAATCCCACGTCGGGCTCCCGGTGCATGGAGCCTGCTTCTCCCTCTGCCTGTGTCTCTACCTCTCTGTCTCTCTCTGTGTGACTATCATGAATAAATAAATAAAATCTTTAAAAAAAAAGAATTTTCCAATTTCCTTTTCTGTACTGTCTTTACTAGGTTTAGGTAACAATGCTATACTTATTTTGTAAAGAGAATTTAGAAATTCCCCTTCTTTTTTTTCACTTGAATCTTTTGCTTTAAATTTATACACACTAAAAGTCCTGATGTGGGACTCGATCCCGGGACTCCAGGATCGCGCCGCCCTGGGCCAAAGGCAGGCGCTAAACCGCTGAGCCACCCAGGGATCCCCTGTCATTTCTGTTTTAATCTTCATTACTTCTTTCTCTGTACGTTCATTTACTTTTTTTTTTTAATTAGTTTTTATGATGTTGAGCTAACCTATGCAAGAGCAATGTCTTTTCATTTTTTTGTCTTTCAAGAGTACTCCAAAGTTTTCCTCAAGTATTTTTGCACGTATCTTCACAAGTTCATCCCTTGATATTTTATCTTCTTCACTGTTACTACAAATTGATTTTTCTGTAACATTATATACTCTACCTAAAAATTCTTTGTATATTTAAAAAAAAAAAAAGACTATTTATTCATGAGAGAGAGAGAGACAGGCAGAGCGAAAAGCAGGCTTCTCACCAGGAGCCCAATGTGGGACTCAATCCCAGGCCCCAGGATATTGCCCTGAACCAAAGGCAGGCACTCAACTGCAGAGCCAATCAGGCGTCCCATTTCTTTGTATGTATTTCTTTGAAAGCTACTGACTCTAGATGTTAATTTTACATTAGGCAACCTTACTGAATTATTTTACTGTTTGAAATATTTTCTAAACTTATGACTCTAAATTATTCTTTCTTCTCTAAATTCATTAGCTCATCTGTCTAGGACAACGCTGAACAGTTTTGGAAATGGTGTGCCTCATTAATGATCTTGGGTTAAAGAAGTTAAATAACCCTCAAATGTGCTTTCAAGGTACCTGCTGTAATCACTATTGTGGCATTTATCATTCTATCCTCCCCTACCTACTAGGCTGTGAGCTCAAGAGTAAGGGCAGTGTCCTACTCATCTTCATGTTCACCAACGTCTCATTTCTCAAGAACTACTGATTGACACCGACCTACTGAATGAATCAACCTATGAATAAATATTTTCCAAGTTTCAGTGAATCAGAGGAAAAAATATGTCCCCAGCTAAGAATCTGGAACTGAGAGGTGGTGTTAAAACTGGCTGGACCAGGGATCCCTGGGTGGCTCAGCAGTTTAGCGCCTGCTTTTGGCCCAGGGCACGATCCAGGAGTCCCGGGATCGAGTCCAGCGTCGTGCTCTGGGCATGGAGCCTGCTTCTCCCTCTTCCTGTGTCTCTGCCTCTATCTCTATATCTATGATAGATAGATAGATAGATAGATTAGATAGATAGATAGATAGATAGATAGATAGATAGATAGATCGATCTTAAAAAAAAAAAAAACAAAACTGGCTGGACCACTTCACACTCATTAAGATGACCATTGTCAAAAAATTAGCAGTTAAATTTGACAACCATGTGAAAAAATGGGAACCCCTGTACAAAATCAAATTTGGACAATGTGGATTTTATTTTTAAACTAGAAATTTCCCTACAAAATATAGGAATTTTTTTTGTTCTAGTATGCCATCTCTCTCCTTACCAATTTCAGATTACACTAAACATTAGATTCTATACCACTGCTATAAATAAGGCACATCTTACTCATTATGCCCTAGGCTAAGTCAGTGCCTCTGTCACTTTTTCCATCTTCAGCTGCCCAACGAATGCTTCTGCATCTCATTTTACCTAATCCTGTGTTTAAGCCTTCTTCTAAAGCATGCCTACCACTTAAGGCACCGCCCTTCCTCGGATTGACTAAACTTGCTTCTATTAATAAACAATTTGAAAGTAAAGCCATGAAGAAGGAAACTGTCTCTCTCCATCATCTCTGATGTATACGAAACTTTGGTTTCTTTTCTACTCCTGCTGTTGTTAGAGTCACTGCTATTGATCAGATGGCATTTAGGAGAGAATGTTCCTTGGAAACCAAATTTAGAACTATTTATAAGGTGTATTGCTCACTGTATTAAAAAGAACTTTTATGGGCTATCTTGGGAACTCTGCCACCATTTACCACAATCTTCCTATGAAAAATACATTCTATGTTTCCAGTAACCAACATAAAAACAAAACTTTGGAACATGGCCTATTTTGATGCTCACCCAGAATCTTGCCCAGAATTTATTAGACACGATATTCCATTTCCAAGAAATCCTATTATTGCAGAAACTTCTATAAACATGTAACATAAACTCTCATTATTAACAGTCACAGCACTTGCATTAAAAACCATACTTAAATTTCTTTCTAAATCCAATTAACATTAAAAACTTCACAAACTTTTTGCTAAATATCAATAGTTGAAAAAATACATACAAAAAGTGATCAAATGTTAAGAAACAACACCTGGTGGAAAATGTTTTCCAATTCATAAAGGAACTCTCCAAGACAAAGAGGAAAAGAATTTTTCAAATTTCTCAGAACTAAGACAAGCAACCTATTTAAATTCTCTTTGCACAATTATGTCAGATGCCACATTAACAATGCCTTCAGGGATCCCTGGGTGGCGCAGCGGTTTGGCGCCTGCCTTTGGCCCAGGGCGCGATCCTGGAGACCCGGGATCGAATCCCACGTTGGGCTCCCGGTACATGGAGCCTGCTTCTCCCTCTGCCTATGTCTCTGCCCCTCTCTCTCTCTCTCTGTGACTATCATAAATAAATAAAACATTAAAAAAAAAAAAAAAAACAATGCCTTCACAAGTTGAACTGTCATTTTGTCGGGATATTTTTTAAATACAAGTAAATAAGCATTGCTAAAGGAAGATTTGCTGAAATACACAAAAGAAACATTTATGATATAGCACTACTTCAAACCCAAAGGTTTTCAGAGGATGAACAATAGATTAATAAAATTAGTCTCAAATAAAAGAATAGAGGATGCTGTTTATTTTCCCTAATCTAGAACAAAAACTGTTGAAATTTTAAAAACTAATGTAGAGCTAAAAGATTACTTCTTGCAAAAAATTATGAATACAGTGTTTAACACATTTAAGTCCTGGGTGCATTTTCCTAAAGAATCCTGATAAACTTGTGGGAGAAGAGAACTCACAGTAATTATCCTTTTGGTGATACATTCTTTATATTCACCTCTATGGAAAACAATTTTTAAGCCTTCAGCATAAAGAACTTAAAAGAGATTCTCAAGAACATTACAAAAATAAGTGGCCAAGTAAAATAAAATGATCAACCCAGAATTATAAAAAGTCATTTTTTAACTTAAGATTGGCTTTCTTCTCATTTTGTTTTTGTTTTAGGGGGATATGAAAAATTGTTAAACTTGAGTGACATGTAAAGTTTTTTTTTATCTATTAAACTTACTAGATAATTTTAAACAGTCTCTAATACAAAATTAAATGGTGAGCCTTGGGCTTGCCTGACTGCCTATAAGAGCAGAACAAAGGAGTTCTAAATTTGTATCATGGGAAATTTGTTACAAGTTGTTAGTCCTTGAATACTAACTCAGTGGCAAGAAAACACCAACTAGCCATTCCTTGGGAATGAAAGTGAGAAAGTTGAAAGATCAAAGGTAAAATGGATGGCTATGAAGCTATGACAAGGCAGATGAGGTATGTGTATAATTGCCACAAATAATTAGTAAAAGGCACAGATTTTTCTGAGGCTTGTGTTTAAATCTCAAATTAATAACTGATTTGCAGTTTTCCAAGGGAGAAATAACTTTCTGAGCTGCAATGGCAGTATCTTTCCAGGATCAACTAAATTCCAACAAAAGACCAAAAGTATGCATATTTGTATTATAGGATTATTCCTTCTGTAAAGTGAATACTTATAAATAGTAAGAGAATCATGACTGATTTTTTTTTAATTAGGCAAAAACGAATTTTTAAAAACCTCTCAAAATAACAATATCCTAGGATAAACACTCTGATATTTAAATTCTTTTTAAGGAATTACAAACACTATTGGTAAAGTAACAGGTCATGTGTAGTCACAGAATTGTCATATTTAATCCTAAAAACAAAACTGTGAGGAAACATAAATTATTCTCTCCAATTTACAGATGAGTTCACTGAGAATGAGGTTTAGTAACCTGCTCAAATCCACACAGCCATCATTTCAACTCCAGAACCTATACTTACAACCAGATTATCTATTACCTACAATATAATAAAGGCTAATAATTAAATAACATTTATTGAACAGAAGCAAAAGCTAAGCAATTTACAGACATCATTTTATCCTCAGTCTATGAGGTAAATATTATTGAAGCCCCAAGTAAAACTTTTACAATGGTTTCAGAGAAATGCTTGAGAGGCAAAATTCCATGCTTTCTTAGACACCCTTTCAGCTTCAAATAAAATTCAGTATTACAATATATATTTTTTAAAAGTACATCAACTTTTAAGAAAATACCTCAGCTTGGGGCACCTGCATGGCTCAGTCAAGTGCTGACTCTTGGTTTTGGCTTACGTCATAATCTCATGGGTCATGAGATTGAGCCTCACATGTGCTCCATACTCAGTGGGGAGTCTGCTTAAAGATTTTCTTCCTCTGCCCTCCCCCTACTGCTCTGTCTCTCTCTCTCAAATAAATAAATCTTAAAAAAAAAAAAAAAAAAACACTTCAGCCTTATTGAGATAAAATTTGCATGCAATGAATTGGGCCTATTTTAAGCTCATAGTTAATGAGTTTTGACATATGTCTGAATAACAATCACTAAAATCAATATACAAACATTTCTATCTCCCCAAAGTCTCCCCCCTTCAGATGTAGAAAACCAATGAATTGCTTTGTCACTATGGGATTGGTTTTGTCAGTTTTAGAAAATAGATCTTACAATATGTATATACATGTTTGGCTTCTTTTTTACAGCACAATGCTTTTCAGATTTGTCCATATTGTTGCTTGAATCAAACTTTTATTACTGAATAGTATTCCTTGGCATGGTTATATTGTAATTTGTTTGACCATTTAGGTGGTGGATATTGGGGCACTTGGGTAGTCAGCCAGTTAAGCGTCTGCCTTCAGCTCAGGTCACAATCCCAGGGTCCCAGGATGGAGCTTCGCTTTGCATTCCCTGCTTAGCAGGGAGTCTGCTTCTCCCTCTCCCACACTGATCCCTCTGCTTGTGTCCTCACTCTCGCTCTAATAAATAAATAAAATCTTAAGAGAAAAACATTTTAGGTGGTGGATTTACTACTTTAAAGAAAGGTACTACATTCATGTACAAGTCTTTGAATGACCATATATATATTCATTATTCTTAGGTAAATACCTGGAGTGGAATTAGTTGGTAGTATGGGAAGCATACATTTAATTTCATAAGAAAGTAACAAACCATGATTAAATGGTCATATAGCAATGAATGAAAGTTCCAGCTGTCCTGCCATGATACTTGATATTGCCGATCTTTTCAAATTTTAACTATGGTGTTAGAGTTGCACTTCCCTGATAATTAATGATTTGAAGCATCTTTCAAATGATTAGCCATTCTTACCTCTCCTGTAGTGAAGCATCTATTCAGTTACTTTGCTCACTTTTGCCTATCTTTACTGAGTTTTAGGTGCTCATTTATACATTCTGGATTCAAATCCTCTATCAATATGTTTTACAAATGTTTTCCTCTAGCATATGTTCTGCTTTCTCATTTTAAACAATGACTTTCAAGTATCAGAAGTTTTAAATTTTGATAAAGTTTAATTTCTCAATTTTTCTTTTAGGATTTATGCTTTTTGTCTTTTGTGTTTAGCTATCTCTAAAGTAGCAAAATATTTTCTTCTGTAAATCATGATTTATGCTTTTTTAATTCTATAAAATCTTTGCCTATTTCCAAAGTAAGTATATATCTTCTGAAAAGGTACAGCTTTAACTTTTACATGTAACTTTTACATGACCCATTTCTAGTTAATTTCTGTCTATGGTGCGAGGTAAGAGTTATTTTTTTCTATCTGCATATCCAATTGTTTTCACACTATTCAATGGAAAAATATCTTTTGCATCTTTGTTAACTTTGAAAAAAAAAAAAAAGACTATATATGAGTGGGTCTATTTCCTGCCTCTATATTCCAGAGATCAAGCAAACTTTTTCTGTAAAGAGTCAAACACTAATATTTTGGGATTTGCAGCCATACAATCTGTCTTACCTACTCAGCCCTGCTGCTTTATTTTTTTTTTTTTTTAAAGATTTTATTTATTTATTCATGATAGTCACACAGAGAGAGAGAGAGAGGCAGAGACATAGGCAGAGGGAGAAGCAGGCTCCATGCACCGGGAGCCCGACATGGGATTCGATCCCGGGTCTCCAGGATGGCGCCCTGGGCCAAAGACAGGCACGAAACCACTGCGCCACCCAGGGATCCCAGCCCTGCTGCTTTAGCATGACAGCAACTCTAGGCAATACATAAACAAATGATCATATCTGTGTTCCAATTAAACTTTACTGACACTAAAATTTCAATTTCATCTTAATTTCATGAACTATGAAATATCACTTTTAAAATTTCTTTCCTAACCATTTAAAAACGTAAATATCATTCTTAGATTGCAGGCCAGATTTAGTCAATGACCCAGTTTGTCAACCATTCTTTGTCTCCCCATGCCAGTATTTCACTGCCTTGATTACTGTAGCTTTATTAACAAGTCTTTTACTTTTTTAAAGATTTTATTTATCCATTTGAAAGAGAGAGTGAAAGAGCACAAGCAGAGGAAGTAGCAGAGGGATAGGGAGAGGCAGGGTCCCCACTGAGCAGGGAGCCCAATGAAGGGCTAGATCCCAGGACCCTGAAATCATGACCTGAGCCAAAGGCAGATGCTTAACCACTGGAGCCACTCAGGCACCCCGTTTTATGACAAGTCTTAAAGTTACATAGCATGAGCTCTCCAAATCTGTCCATCTTTTTCAAAACTGTTTACTGCACCCCTCCAAAAAAAAAAAACTGTTTACTGCAGATCCTTTGCATCTCCACACAAATATTAATATTATAAATTTTACATACAAAAAACCCCTACTATGATTTCAATTGGGTTTGCACTGCAACTTTATGTTAACTTTGGAATAATTGATATTTTAACTATATCAAGTCTTCTTTATATGAACAATATTTTTTAGTTGTCAGTATACAGATTGTGCACATATTTTTTGGGATTTAATCCTGAGTATGACATGCTTTTATACTAATTTAATGTTCCAGTTGTATATTACTATTAAAAGCAATATTGTTGTTTTTTTGTACATTTGACTTTGTATCCTGTGACCTTGCTCAACTCATTTATTTCAGTAATTTTTCATTTTTGAGTACTTAGAATTTTCTAAAAAATCATGGTGTTTGCATACAAAGACAGTTTTATTTCTTCTTTTCTAATATTTTCCCTCACTTATTTATTACTATACTTGCTAGAACTCAAGTATACATTTCCATCCAAGCACTGCTTTAGCTGCATCCACATCTCAATTTTTCATTTTCATCTTCATTATATCAAAATATTTTTTTAATCTTTTTTTTCTTTTTAAATTTATGATAGTCACAGAGAAAAAGTGAGAGAGGCAGAGACACAGGCAGAGAGAGAAGCAGGCTCCATGCACCGGGAGCCCGACGTGGGATTCGATCCCGGGTCTCCAGGATCGCGCCCTGGGCCAAAGGCAGGCGCCAAACCGCTGCGCCACCCAGGGATCCCTCAAAATATTTTTCTAATATTCTTTGTGACTTCTCCATTGACCCATGCTAAATGGAAGTGATAACATGTATATTATTTTCTTGTTCCTCATCTTACAAGTATTCATCTTTCATCACAAAACATAACATCAGCTAGTTGTTTAGAGAAATCCCTTTAAGAAATCACATTAGGAAAATTACTTTCCATTCCTAGCTTGAGAAGTCTGTATCATGATTGAGTGCTGACTTTCATCAAATGCTTTTTCTGAGCATTTGATGTTCATATTTTTTCCTTTATACAATTCTATATTCATAAGATAAACTCCATTTATCATTATATATTATTTGAGTTTAATTTGCTAATTTTTTTTTTTTTTTGCTAATATTTTTTAAAGACTTTTACATCTGTGATCAGGAAGCATACTGATCTCAAGTTTTCTGTTCTTGTTAAGGTCTCTGTATAGTTTTAGTAACAGATAATGCTGGCCTCATAAAATTAGTTGGGAAATGTTCCTTTCTCCGATTTTCTGAGGTACTATTTCTTCCTCAAATGTTGATAGAATTTATTAGTGAAATCATTAGAGATTTGAGTTTTCGTTGTGAAAAAGTTTCTCATACTAATTTAACTTCATTAAGTTACTGAGGTTTTTTTTTTGTATTTGCTTGGTTTTTTTTTTGTCCGTAAGTCAGTTTTGGTAATTTGTGCTTTCTTATAAATTTGCCTAATTCATCTAAGTCAAGAGTCAGCAAATTTTTCCTTCAAGGGCCAGACAGTAAATATTTTAAGCTTGCAGGCCATATTGTTTGTCACGACGACTGTCCTGTTATAGTTCAAAAGCAGACATAGACAATACATTAACTAAATAGATATTGCTACATTCCAATAAAACTTTATTTACAAAAGCAGGCAATGAGCCTACAGAGTATAGTTTGCTGACCAATGATTTATCAATTTATAAAGTCGTTCGTAAAATTCTCTTATACTTCTTTTAATGCTAGTTCCCTCTTCTATTCCAGATATTGGTAATATGTATCTTCACCTTCTTTCTTTGTCAGGCTAGCCAGAAACATAAATTTTATTAATCCATTCCCAGAAGCAGTTTTTTATTTCACTGATTTGATGGCCTTTCTATTGTTTGTCCGTTTTCAATTTCATTGGTTTCTGCTCCTATCTTTGTTACTTCCTTTTCTGTATTTTGGATTTTTTTTTTTTAAGATTTTATTTATTTATTCATAGAGGCACAGAGAGAGAGGCAGAGACACAGGCAGAGGGAGAAGCAGGCTCCATGCAGGGAGCCCAACGTGGGACTTGATCCTGAGGCTCCAGGATCACGCCCCAGGCTGCAGGCAGCGCCAAACTGCTGCGCCACTGGGGCTGCCCTGTATTTTGGATTTAATGTGCTGTTCTTTTTCTAGCTTCTTAAGTAGGAAGCCTAAAGCATTAATTTTGGACCATTTTCTTTTCTCACACATGCATTTAAAGCTATACATTTCCTTCCAAGCACTGCTTTAGCTCCATCCACATCTCAACTTTTCATTTCATCTTCATTTAGCTCAAAACATTTTTCTAACATTCTTTGTAACTTCTCCTTTGACCCATGTATTTAGAAATATGTTTAATTTCCAAATATTTGTGGAATTTCCAGATATTTTTATCATTTTTATTTCTAACTTTATCCCTTTGTGATCAGAGAACACAGTTTGTATTATTTCAATTCTTTTAAATTTACTGAGAATTGTCTTATAAGACAGTTAATCATCCATCTTGGTGAATGTTCTCTACATGTTTTAAAAGAATGTATATTCTGCTGCTATTATATAGGGAATTCAGTATTCTTGAACTCTACAGCTGTCTTAGCTTGGCCTGCCATAAAAAAATACCATGTTTAAGGTGGCTTAAAGAACAGAAATTTATTTTCTCACAGTTCTGGAGGCCGGAAGTCTGAGATCAGGTGCTAACATGATCAGTTTCTGATGAGAGCGCTCTTCCTGACTCGTAGACAACTGACTTTTTACATCCTCACATGGCAAGGGCAGGAAATATGTAGAGCAGAGAGTGGGCTACCTGGTGTCTGTTCTTAAAACAGCACTAACCTCATCATGAGGGCAATACCCTTATAATATATCGAAACCTAAATACCTCCTATAGGCTCCATATCCAAATACCATCACATTTCAGTTACAGCTTCAACATATGAATTTGAGGAGTATACAATTCAGTCCATACCAGTGCCTTAGTTTTCTTATTTCTCTGTCTAGGTATTCTAAGGCCTGCTAATGGGTGCATGCATGTATAATTACAATTGTTAGGTCTTCTTGATCATTTTATCCTTTCATCACTGGTAATTTTATTCTTGATAATACTTCTTGTTCTGAAATCTACTTTATCTAAAATAAATACACTCAGTTCAGCTTTATTATGTGTTTACATGAAATCATTTTCCATCCTTTTAACCAATCTGTGTCTTCATATTGAAAATGGATTTCTTTACATACCATATGGCTGTATATCTTACTCTTTTATCAAGTCTGACATTCTTTATCTTTTAACTAAAGCATTTAAACTTTTTACACTTAACATAATTATTGATATGGTTGGGTTGAAATCTATCATCTTTGTTTTCTATTTTATCCCATGTGTTCATTACTCCTTTGTTCTCCTTTTTTGCTTTATTTAAGATTACATTTTTTATTCCATTTTATGCTCACTTTTGTATTCTTAACTATTCTGTTTTTTCTCTGCATCAACGTATCTCTTTAACTTATCACAACTTCCCTTCACATCATATTGTATCAGTTTATGTATAATGTAAAAACTTTACCTAAGTTTTCTAGGTGCTTATGGTGGGAGGGTAAATCTGGTCCTAGTTATAGCCAGAAGCATAAGCCCTCAAAATGCCTTTTTTTTTTTTAAAAAAAAAAGGTATTTCCTTTAATTTTTTAAAGATTTTATTTATTTATTTGACAGAGAGAAAGAGTATATGCAGGGGGAATGGCAGAGGGAGAGGGAAAAGCAGGCTCCCCACTTCACAGGGAGACGGATGCAAGGCTCAATCCCAGGAAACCCAGGATCATGACTTGAGCCAATGGCAGATGTTTAATTGACTGAACCACCCAGGCATCCAAGCCCCCAAAGTATTTTTAATAATTTTAGTCTAATATTTGGGGAAACAGATGTTGAGTGGAGACCCTCTTTATATTTCACTTCAAAGAAAAAAAGGATATTTCTATTTTATAAAATGAAGTGTATTATATCTGGTCTTACCAAATGAGTAAGAGTTACAGTAAGTTTTGTTTTAAAGAGTTATAATGTCCATTAGTTCTTATTCTTAATTTTAAATACAGCCTGCCTAAGACAGGCTGAGAGTTTCTGGCTCAGACTAAATCCCTCATTTACCCTGAAATAATTTCTCTTGCTCTCTGATTCTCTGGATTCAAATTCTAGTTCATTCTCCCTCATCTTTGCTTTCTTAATCTGTTCAAACCCTCTCCTCTGACTCATTATGAGAGTTTTAAGATACAATATATTTTTAATACTTATTTATTATGGGTTTAGATTTATTTCCCCCAAATAAAAACACACTTCTATCTAATCTAATTAATGTAATCCTATTAAAAATAGAGAATATTGAAAATTGTCTTGTAGCCTTTCAATTCTGTAACTACCTTAAAAAAAAAAAAAAAAAAAAAAACAGTATCCCCAGGACGAAATTATCATTTTTCAAAGAAATTCCATTTTGAAAAGTTGCAACATACATCTCATGCATAAAGTATGTAACAGAGAAAATAATATATTCTCCAAACCAAGGTATATAATGTACAAAAGGCAAAATTATACATAACTACTAGAATTAATTTCTGCTTTTCACCACTTCACATTTATTTCATTTCCCCAAGAGGCTTTAAAGTTGTGTGCTTGGCTGACCTTTTTCTGTTAAGCTGTACCATATAAAACCAACATGTTTTATAGGACAAAAAAAGGTCAAATATTAGTGATTTTATATGGTTTAACTTCTCATTTATCAGTCAACCATCCGCCTTAGAATACTAACCAATGTGAATTCACCCAGTCTATATGTTGTTTTTATCAATACACAAGCACCATCTGGTGGGCAGAAAGCAAAACTGTAGGCTTTTCCTGTTTATACCACTACTGCTACAAATATATTGTTTCTCAACTGTTCTACTTTTCAAGATTTTTTTTTTAAGATTTTACTTATTCATGAGAAACACACAGAGAGAGGGGGCTGAGACACAGGCAGAGAGAGAAGCAGGTTCCATGCAGGGAGCCCGATGTGGGACTCGATCCCAGGTCTCCAGGGTCACTCCCTGGGCCAAAGGCAGGTGGCTCAACGACTGAGCCACCCAGGCGTCCCTTCAAGATGTTTTTTAATAGGGCATTACAAACTAGTGAAGAATACTTAGATTACAGTTTGAAATGTACACCTAAAACTAATAAATAACAATGTAAGTTAACTATAATGGGATTAAAATAAAAAACTTAATTAGAAAAAAGTTTGTACAACTGCAAAATAAACTATGCCAACACAGTAATTAACAGCTAGTCAAGAGCCTATATAACAAACTTTGAAATATAATGTTATTACATAAACTAAAACTTTGATTATTTCTAGTTTTACTGATAACCAACATAATGAAATAAAACCAGTTCATATACTTCAAAAAATTTGTTTCACCCTATCAAATTTCCACTGATAAAAAAAAAAAAAAAAATTTCCACTGATAGCTACAGCTGCCCAGAAAGTCCCAAGTCTCATAGATCTCCCAGGGTACAAGAGCGGAGACCATAAAGATTTAAGGAGGAACCTGGCTCCGCCCAGTGGAACAAGTAACTTCTGCAAAATAGTCCTCTTTCCTTGTTTAACTTACCATGACTCATACCAAACATCTTAAGAGAAAGTAACTTTACTAAACTAGCTACAAGTGACTGGACCAGGAATTGAATACTTTAGTAAACAAATAAACAAATACTATCTTGACACAAAATATATTAACTGCACCTGAGGGTGAAAGTGCTTGGCACAGGGGCATGCCACAAGATTTTTCCAAATCAAATAATGACACACTGGCATAACCAAATCCTTTTGGGAATGAAGTATAAATCATAGATGAACAATGAACAAACTGGTCACTCAAACTTAGGTTCCCACGTGTACTTTCAACAAACCTTCAAAGCCAAAGATAATCTTCCCACACCCTCCACTAAGGCTTTAAAGAGTAATAAAATGAACTCCCCCGATATATGTCATAGGCAATCTAAACTCAACATAGTCAAAACGGAATGCCTCACGTTTCCAAAGACCCACCCCAACTCCTCATTGTGAACAATATTACTACTGATCCAGATATGTGAAAGTTATCCTTAATCCCCCCTGAATCAATCAATCCCCAAGTGCTGTCAAGTCCACCTTCTAAATATCTAGACACTGCACCCACTCCATCTTCACTGCTCCAGGCTCTCATCAATTTAAGCCTGAATTACAACATCCTTGTAATTCATCTTTCTCCCTTGAATTTTAAGTCTATCCAAACTATTTCCCACATACTGCCAAAGCAATATGCCTGAAACAGACACCTAATTATTTTACCCCTTAGCTTAAAATCCTTCAATGGCTCCCAATCACCTTCAAGACAAATCTAAACCTCTTTGCAAGGCCATTTGAGAACATCGGACTCAGCACCCTGCCTGAACTTCAGCCTTTTCATGACAGACATACCAAATTCCTTGCAAGCAAGTCCATGATGAGCTGAACTTCTCAGGATTCCTTATCGTTGTTCCCAAAACCTAGTTTGCTTTTCCTTATCCTCTTCAACTGGTTAGTGCATCATTAACCTTGAAAATTCAGTTCAAGCATCAATTCCTTCTGGAAGACTTCTTTGAATCCCTGGTCTGAGTGAAGCACTTGTTCTCAATGTTTTCATAGCACCATATGATCACATTTATCACTCTGTTACTGTTTCTCTGCATTGTTTTCATCTTCTAATGGACTCAGAGTCTAACAGACTGTCTTTCATCAACATATCTACTCTTAACACAACATATGACAAAGAGTAGGCATTCAGTGAATATTTGCTTAATGGAAGACCTCACCAAAGACCTTTCATTTGGTATTATTATCCCTACTTAACAAATGAGGAAACTAAGGGAGGTCTAGTGCCTTGCCCAAAACCACACAGCTAAAATCATCAGAATTAGGATTTGAACCAAATGTTCTGACTGTAATGGAAATGATTTTCCTTCAGAATATTTGCCTTCAGGGAACCATTCATAAAAGAATTGTGCTCTGCAGAGCAGCTTGGATGGGATTAATCCCTGTTTATCCAGGTTAGGCACAAACCCAAGCATGGCCAATTAAAGTATCCCCTTAACCCAAATCCAGTCTAAATGACGAAGGGATGGACAGTCTGTTCAGTCTTTCTTGGGACTTTCCTAAGAACTATACAAAAATGTGTTCCTTCTTTGGTACTACACGTCTAAGGGGTATGTAGCATTTGAATTACAGCAAATTAAAGTGAGCTTCTTTGAAAAAGAAGTAGAGCAGAGGAAAATGAGAGAAGAGGGGAAAAGAGAAGTGGAAAATGAGGGAAAAGAACACTAACGCCCTATATTCAACCATGCCTGACAATCTTCCCAGTTACATATGGCAAAAATCCCCATTTTCACATAGCCTAGTTTGAGTTGTGGGCCTCTGGCCATCTGCATCAGCAGACTGTTGATTTTCTGGACACTAGCCAAGCAATAATGCTTCTTGCATCTGTACATACAACAAAATTGATAAACTGTCTATAGAAGGCCTGATATCAGCCATTCTGTTCTTGAGATCACATATATGACAGAACAAAAGCATAAAATGTTCTCCAATCTTTACATCTTACACTTTGTTATATAAATTTTTATAACTTGCAACTTTTTATCTGTTAGCAAACAGTACCTCAAATAAGAAAGCAAAAGATGGGGCAGCCTGGGTGGCTCAGCAGTTTAGCGCTGCCTTCAGCCCAGGGTGTGGTCCTGGAGGCCCGGGTTCAAGTCCCACATCAGGCTCCCTGCATGAAATGGAGCTTGCCTCTCCCTCTGCCTGTGTCTGTGCCTCTGTGTCTCTCATTAATAAATAAGTAAATTTTTAAAAAGAAAGAAAGCAAAAGACGTAACTGGATGCATTCATTTTCAAACATCTTAGGTGTAACAGACAGGTACTTTCGAAGCCAGGTTGCATCCAGATTTTGCTCATGGATAAATCTCTTCCCCAGCCATCATAAAACAGGACAGCAGAAGGGCAAGATGGCGGGCACTTTCTTTAAGTGCCTCCTTAGCCTTTGAGTTTGAGTGGAGAAAACTCATCATTAAAGAACAGAATTTAGGAGTGCTTGAGTGGCTCATTCAGTTAAGCATCTGACTCCTGGTTTCAGCTCAGGTCATGATCTCATGTCCTGGAATCAGGCTCTGTACTCAGTGTAGAGTGTATTTCAGATTCTTTCTCCCTCTCCCTACCTCCTCCCCACCCCGCTCGTGCTCTATATCTCACAATTAAATAAATAAATAATCTTTTTTTTTTTAATGACCCAGAATTTGGGACACCTAGGTGGCTCAGGGGTTGAGCGTCTGACTTAATTCAGCTCAGGGCGTGATCCTGAGTGTGGGGATTGAGTCCTACATTAGGCTCCCTGTGAGAAGCCTGCTTCTCCCTCTACCTGGGTCTCTGCCTCTGTCTCTCATGAATAAATAAAATCTTTCAAAATAAATGAATAATAATAACAAATAAATGACCTAGAATTTAATGAAAAAATAAATATGTTTTTAAAAAATCAACATGGAAAAAAAATAAAAAAATAAAAAATCAACATGGGTAAATGTCTAATTATTACTTAATATTATTTTAAGTAGAAAATGAAAGGACCTTTACATAAAGCCCTCTAAATGATATCTGTTTCTTGGGCTTTTTAACCTTTCATTCCCTGCCTTATTAAGAAGCTACTGATTCACTTAAGAGTCTGAAGACCATCTCCTCTGATCTTTGGCTCCAAATTCTCTTGACACTTTCAGGTGTTGTCATCTGCGAATTAAGGTTATATGTGAAATCCTAACTTTTACAACCTAATGAGTAATAGTTAGGTTTGCCCTTCTGTGAGCAAAGAGCTTTACAACTGAAACATGGCTTGGCAGCTTACCGGTACTTCCCTATTTTCTTTTTACCCTTTTTGTGATCTGCAGGATATTCTAAAGACTCTCCAACACTCTGAAACAACAATCTGAAAGCAAAGTCCACTTTACTCATTAAATGGGGATGGCCTAAAGCATAACCCCTTAGAGAAGTAACAAATAAATTCTTATATACCTCATGACAACCATGGAATCAGATCTTGAAACTAGAAATTGCCAACAAGGAAAAATGTCAGCATTCTTAGAAGAAAACCTACAATAGAAAAAAAACAAAAACCCAAACCCCATGACCCATCACACCCTCATATACCAACTACTCTTCCCTTTGGTTCACTCTTTCCCAGCCATACTGGTCTCCTAGAGAAGACATCAACAAGCCTGCTGCATTCCTAACTCAGTGGCTTTGTACTTGCTCTTTGTTTTGCTAAGAATGTTCTCTCCTTCTCTCATAACATACACACTACTCATTCTTCCTCTTCTTTTAGGTCTTTATCAAAAATCACTGTCTCAGTTAGTAACCACCACTTACTGACTGCCTTCCCTACTAGAACATGACCTCCATAATAATAATCCAGAAATTATTGCCAAATTTTTCATTGCTTCAGTACCAGATTTCTTTCACTTAAAAGTAATAAATTCACTTATCAAAACTCCAGTAAGATTTCAACAAAGAACTACAGATATCAAAATATATTTTGATAAGCATTTAAGCATTTAAATATAATATCCTCCTGAGTCTTCATTATAGAACATTTAAAGTAAAATATCTTCAAGTATAACATAGGCAGGATGTTTCTAACTCAGGTAACCAAACATATCTATTGTGCTTAAGTGGGCAAATAGTTTTATCTGTATTAGATAACCTCAGGCTTATGAGAAAGGCAATAGGTTAAGTTATACAGAAAAAGAGAAAGTAAAGCAACTACAAGAGAAATGTTATGTCCTTCTTGCCACCATGTGGTATGAACATGAAGTTGAGGCTGATAAGTCAGCCACTGGATGCTCCAGTTAGAAGACACTACCGAAGAGGATGAGAATGGAACAACACCCCAGGGAGCCAAAGACAGCTAAGGATTTAGGTCAAAAGAGCAAGGGAGATGGTAATTACTCTGTGGAAGCATTATCTGACGGGGAAAAATGGACTACACATCACCAACTGCAGGTTTTGGCAAGGCAGGCAAGAAAGGTGTCATCTATCTGGTGGACAAAGGATGTCGTCACAAAGTCCAGAGGAGCTCGGAGGACAATATAGGACACTCACACAAAGATGAGGGTCCTTTCTTTCCTACCAAGACAGTAAATTCCCCCAGATACACCTGGGAGAAAAGTGGGGAGGAAGAGAAGTCTAAGAAGATTGTACTCATTTGTTTTAGAGAATTTAAGCAATATTTAAAGGAACAATTTAAAATCTAAACAGGACTAAGTTTTAAATAGTAAATACACCACTACCAAACAAGACGTCAGAAAGTATCAGACTATATATAGACCATACATTTTCTCACATTAGAATTGTAATGTTAGTAAATCCACAAAATGGGGCAACCCTCCTCAGTCCCCACCCTCTTCAGGAGCTTTATACTATCACTTTACTATCACTCAGCAAACCTCGCTTTGCAGCCCACCAAAAAAAAAAATATATATATATATATATACATATATATATATATATATATATATATATATATATATAAAATGACTTAGAAAGTATCAGCAGCCAAACACTAGAAAAAATAATTATGTAACATGAAAGAAGTGCTAACACTACAATGGCAATCATAATGCAACATAAATGTACCAAATTAATATGTTGTATACCATATACTTGCATAATGTGATGTCAATTATACCTCAATAAAAAAATTCTTTTTAGGCATTAGCAAATATCTGATCACAAGAATTTCTTAGGCATAAAAACAGTTGGAGAAATCACACACACACACACACACACACACAAATAAGGCCATCTAACATCTAAAACTGTTGCACCTCAAAACAAACAAAACTAAAAGCCAGTTTTTTCAAAGCAAAATAATTAAACAAAACAGACATAATACTAATACTTCCAACACATAAACATTTGAATTAAAGACTGGCCAAGCAATACAAATTAGCAAAATCAAAAAGGACAAAGTATTTGAAAACTATTCATCCCCACAAGTAATCAATAAACCAAAATTTAAAAACATACCGTATTATCAAAAAAGACAATGTGTTTTTTAAACTCAGTGTTATCAGAATGGAACAGAATATACTCTAAGTAATTAGTACAAATTTTAATGTAATTGGGCAACACAGTATTCTTTTCAACCCAATATTCCCCTTACAGTACTCTAATTTAAGGAAGTAATCAGTGTTTTGAAAAAAATTTGAATGTAAAGATTGCTGCACATTATTTACAATTGTCAAAAAAGGGGGTGTAATAGATGATCAAAACAAGTACATTTTGTTTAAATATTTATTAAGTATTCTTTGTTTAGACTTCTTTATATCCTTATAAAGTGTATCCTAACCAAATGAAACATTATATAGCCATCGAAATGTCTTTCAAAGATCACTTAAAAATATGAAAAATGGGACCATCTGGTTGATGCAGTCAGAAGAGCCTGTGACTCTTGATTTCAGGGTCGTAAGTTTGAGCCCCATATTGGGTATAGAGATTACTAAAGAAATAAACTTTTAAAAAATATTTTTAAATTATCACTATATTAAATTAAAAGAGGGCACAATACTGTATACATAAGATGAAAAAATTATGATATATTCAAACAAAGAAACACTATTTAGGAATAGAAAAGGGCAAGATCCAAATACAAGCAACAGGGATGAATCTCAAAAAGCAAAACACAAAAGCAAACAAACAAGAAAACCAGTATAGGAAGTGAAAAGAGCCAGACACAAAAGAGCACATACTGTATGAGTCTATTTATGTGAAATTCAATAATATGCAAAACTAATCTACAATGACAGAACCATGGTTCCTCCTGGGAGGAGGCATAACAAGTGCAAATAAAAATGAGGAAATTTTCAGGGTAATAGAAACAAGCTGAACCTTGATCATGGTGGTCGTCATGAGGATACACATATAAAAAGCAATCAAGTAAAACATAAATACATATATATACATAAATAGTCATCACAAAGTACATTTGAGATCCGTGCATTTTGTCACTCATATAATATACCTCCATAAAACACTATAGAAATTGAATATAAAGGATAACTTCTCTTTGGTTAAATATATGTACAAAGAATTTTTTAAAATGTAAAATACATTAAAAATCTTAAAGGTATTTGATTCTGGAATTACAAGTTATTTATATTTTCTTTTTAACTTTTTGCGTTTTCTACATTCTCTACAATGAGTTACATGACTTTTATGAATGATCAGAAAAGAACTTTTTTTTTTAAATTCTGTCTTGCCCATAAAAGAAAACTGTTACACTTGTAACTATGCAAAATTATGCAATGTTGAGAAAGATTTCGTAAATCCTTCCAACAAATTTCCTATAAATTAGAAACACTCATGTTTGCAATGTATTGGGACAAATTAAGAAAACCACTAATTAAGCTAAGTATCTGCTTGGTAAATAAATGAGCAAATCAACTAAGAAGTCAGAGCTATTATTGTGGCATAATTTTAAAACACGGTCCTGCCTGCAACAAATACAGGGTTCTCATGAGTCAATAAAAACTAGTTCCTGAAAACCAGTTGTTGTTTTTTTTAATATTCCTTGTGAGCCTGACTAATCTAAATTCCACGCAAAATGCCCAAAGTAAATGTTCCTTACAATGAAAATACTCTGAGTGTCAGAAACTTTTACAATATGTGTAAAATAATAAATAAGAACAAAACCAAAGAAAACATACAAACCTCTGATTGTACATGCCCCGAAAGTTGTAATTAGCTCTATAATTTGGGAAAGGCTTTGGATCTAATGGCCTGTAGATGGCAGGCTCTCCCCTTTTCATAGCAAGCCCATTCAGTTCCACAGTTGGAGTTATACTACCTGTTTAAAAAAAATATTAAAAGCACACAAGTGAAATATTTCCATAATAAATCACATAAGCCGTACTTACATTACATGTAATTACCATGAAAGAAGGTGGGAGCTGATGGCCAGTCTGCATGATTTTCTCAGGGGTGTATAAACAAATTACATAAACAGGAAAATTATTACTAATGAAATCTCTTTGGAGTTTTTGCGACCTTTTTTGTATATTCACAACCAAAAATTCAACTTGAAAGTCAGACTATTTAAACCAAGGGGAACACAAGATTCATACATTGCTTAATTTGGATATTATAAAGAATGTATTAAACTTCAGCATTACTAACCCCAGGAAGCTTTCGATTAATCATTAAAAACATTGTCATCTGTGAATATTTTTATATTTTGGTAATTAAGCAACTGAAATTAGCAACGAATACAGGGTCATCAGCAATTCTTGGACTTATCTCGTGAAAATATACTTTAAACTTTGTCTATAGGAATGTTCACTATCTTATTCTACTTTTGTAAAAGTTTCAAAAATTCCATAATAAATAACCCACACTGTAATTACATCATATTATTTTGAGTACGAAAGAGGTTATTTAGTAAAATGTAAGTATACATGTTCCACAAAACAAATCACAAAATCACAAATATGAAACAAAGTTTTCATAGAAAGTAAAACTTTTTTTCAGGATAAAACCTGGCTATTTTTGTTTGAATTCTGCTTTTTGTAACATACATTTTAGACTCCATTTGTCACATACAAAAATTGGTCCACTTATTGCAGCAGAGAAGTTGGGGCTGACATAAAGCACCTGCCAGGGGGTGGTGGAGCCTGACACAAATGCACAACCAGCAGCCACGTCATAAGCAATACATCAAGAGTCAATGACTGCTCACTTTGTGTCTCAGGTCTAAAGAATTTATGCGAAATCACTAAAGAGTATAAACAAGAACAGAAACTAAACCAAAATTAAGGGGGGATCCCTGGGTGGCTCAGAGGTTTAGCACCTGCCTTCGGCCCAGGGCGTGATCTAGGAGTCCTGGGATCGAGTCCCACATTGGGCTCCCTGCATGGAGCCTGCTTCTCTCTCTGCCTGTGTCTCTGCCCCCCCTCCATGAATAAATAAATAAATTTTTTTAAAAAAAATTAAAAATAAATAAACCAAAATTAAGGAGAAAAATAGAGTGTGGTAGGACAAAGGAAGTGGAATAGGAAAAAGCATAAGAAAAACAGCAAAAAACATTAACATATTGAATAGTAAGTAATTAGTCTAAACACCTAATTTAATACCAACACTCAGAGCAGAGGAAGAGAAAGTGAAGAAAGGGCTTCTCTTTTCTTTTTCTTTCCTACAATATTTTACTGAGGGATAAGTAAAATGCACAAACCCTAAACATACAAATCCACAAATTATTACACATTGTAAACACTCAGTAACCACCATTCTGATAAAGACATGAACATTTCCATCACAGCTATTTCCAGTCAATACCCACCTCCCAAGTTACCTGTTCTGACTTCTGTCATCAGTTTTGCCTGTTCCTCAAACCTGAACATGTATTATTCTATCTCGCTTCTTTCACTCAATATAACAATTTAGTCAAATATATCAGCATTGCAAATATTTTTTTTATCACTGAAGAGTATTCTACTGAATGAATGTATCAGATTATCTATTCTGCTATTGATAGGACATCTGAGTTGTTTCCAGTTAGGAGTAATTAAGTATATAGCCAGTGTTTTAGCAGACACATACACTCAGTTCTCTTAAGTATATCCCTAGCAGTGGAATTGCTACTAGATCATAGAGTAGACTTATGGTTAACTTTATTAGAAATTGTCTAACAGTCTTCTAAAGATTCAACACCAAAGGGCAGTCTATATCTTTAAAAGTTTGAGTTTTTCTTACTCCGTAAGATTATAGTTTAATAATTAACATGTTAATCACTTATAAGACTTAAGTCATTCTGAATTCTACTTCGCAACAATCCTACAGACACAAATAGCATAAAGTTCAAATGGGGAAAAAAAAAGAAAAGGAAAAAATAGTTTCAAAGACCTCATTCTTTTAGTAAGGCAATAAACAGGAAACTAAGGTGTCTAAAACTCACCAGTGAGGGGATTTTAATGCACTGGTAGGATATAATACGTCCTGCCACCCATACCAAACTTAGGTTTTAAACTAGGTAAAAGTATCGTATTCATATCAATTAAATAAATTAATGATTCCATATAAATTCCTCATTTGAAAGTAAGGCTGCTGTCTATTCACAGAAATGCTAATCTTTGTGAAGGAGAGTGGAGAAGCAGCAGACAAGCACAAACTATGCTGAAGAGATTTTGACTCTTGGAGTGAAGTACCTCCACCAGTTTTGTAAAGAATTAGACTGCCATCTCTGTGTGTGCACACCCCCTTTCCTTACCCAATAATGCTATCACAGAAAACATTTAAAGGGTAACTTCCAAATATAAGAACCCACACGTGATGTTCAGTACCACTCCAGCAGGTGCGACTGGATCCCCAGGTTGCATAAAGACGATCTTTACACAGCAATCCTCATGCATCACATGCCTGTAAATCTGACACTGTCAATGCAGAATCCATTTCTAGTGGTTTTTCACTATATTAAAAGAAATTTATCAGTGATAAGTATAACAAGGCTATTTGGTTATATATGTAACATATATATAACACATAACAACTACTGTGGATTCCTATTATGTGGAAAATGAAAGAAAAATCCCACAACTAGTTTTCAAGGAGCTACATATTGCTAACACTAGAGGAAACAGCTTTGTAGGCAGTTAGAATAGTTCCTGGAACATAGCAGTCACTCGAATATTTGTTCAAAGAATGAACCAATTAATTAATCAACGAAGACTCCTTGAAGAAATGGCTGGTACCAGTCAGGACAAGGAAAATAAAAGATGATCTTGGAACGTCTGACTGTGCCGAAAAGTAAGGAAAATACAAGATGACCTTGGAACATCTGACTGTGCCGAAAAGTAAGAAGTGCTCAAGAATGATGAAAACAGTAGAAGGAACTGGAAAGGTACATTAACCCTGGTCAAGTCTGTGACAAATTGAGAATCGAAACAAGTAATGATAGACTATAAATCTGTAAGTAAGATAGGAATCCAAGAGTCTATAGTGATATAAATAAATGAACAAACAAAAAAAGGAGGGGAAAGAGAAAATTCTAGGGTAGAATGCCAAGTAATCTAAAAAAAAAAAAAAAAAAAAAAAAAACAAACCACCAACAGGAACCTTTTGAGAGAGAATAAATTTCTCTTGTTTTAAGCCACAAAAATAAATAGGTAAATAAGTAAATAAAATTACCCTGTGGCGCTCTTCACTCTACTGATTCAGAAAAGAATCATTAATAGATGTCAAATCTAGTCGGTGAAAGTAAATTTGATTAACAGAATGTTTATATAGTCCCAAGTTTCTCCTAAGAAAACATGCATTAATTCCTTGTTACTTAATAGGAAAACTTATTAATTAACTTTACAATAGAGAATCCTGGCAAACATAGTCTTCACCAAGTGACAAAAGTCATCACTGATGAGACAAATCAGTATCAGGTGTATCCTGATATGTAACACTGAGATAAGCCCAGGCCACTGGGACATTCATGCTAAAAATGCCTACAATCATCAGGAAACACCAGATAAACTCAATTGAGGGCCATTCTACAAATGATGTGGCCTGTACTGTTCAAAAATGTCGTGGTCATCAAAGACAAGAACTCTGAGGAACTCTTTCAGATTGAAATAGAATGAAAAGAAATGACAGATCTATGATCTGATTATGAAGGATATTACTGGACCTATGAAGGATATTACTGGAACAATCAATGAAGAAGGAACAAAGCCTGTGCATTACATGATAATACCAAATCAATGTTAACTTCCTGACAGGAGAATGACTAAGTACTTGAGAAAAATACACTGAAGTCAACTAAGGGGAATGGGACCACATGTCCACGACTTACTCTCAAATGGTTCAGAAATGTTAACAACTGGGAAATCTGGGCAAAGGGTACACAGGCATTCTATGAACTCTTTCTACAAATTTTACATAAATATGAAATTATTTCCAAAACAGTTTAAAAAATAAATAAAAGAAGGGAGATACCAAAATAGTTCTATGATATAGTCTTAAGTCATGCTGTAAATGAATTTAAACTCTTCTCTGAGGTGTAAATACTATTTCTACTTCATATGAGGACTCAACTCCCCATCCCTGTAGTGGACTCAGCTCCCCATCCCTGTAGTGCAGTGAGAAAGAAAAGAAAGAAAAGAAAGAAAAGAAAAGAAAAGAAAAGAAAAGAAAAGAAAAGAAAAGAAAAGAAAAGAAAAGAGAAAGAAGAAAGAAAGAAAGAAAGAAAGAAAGAAAGAAAGAAAGAAAGAAAGAAAGAAAGAGAAAAGAAAAGAAATGGATTGTCTTTTCAATAAATGGTGTTAACTGAACATCTATATATTAAAAAGAAGAAGAAAAATCATGAACCCTACCTCATATCACACATAAATCTCAGTTCTTGACAGACTCTAGATCTAAATTTTTAAAATAAATAAAACTTCTAAAAATATTACAAGATTATTTTCATGACTTTGCAGGAGAAAAAGTTGTCTTAAATAAGACACTAGCCATAAGGGAAAAGACTAATAAATTAGACTTAAATAAAGAATATCTGTTCATCAAAATATACTATTATGGAAAGATAGTTACAACACAAATATGTAACAAAAGATGTGAATCCAGAATATGTAGGAATCCCAAAGTCAATAAAAAATAGAAGAACATAAAAAACAGAAAATGCAGGGTTTTTTTAAACAGGAAAATTATTTCAACTGGCACTCTACAAGAGAGGAGTAATGCCAACAGCCAGATAAAAAGGTGCTCTCCATCCAGTAGTTAAGGAAATGAAAAAACTATACTGAATTCTACTATACACCAGAAGAATATCTAAAATTTTTAAAACTTAAGAGATCATATGTTGACAAGGATGCAGAGAGCTCTCATACACTGCTAGCAGGAAGGGAAAATTAGTTTGACATAATGTATGTATGCGTTTATTATGCGTATTTTTTTTTTTCAAGTATAAACTTGAAAGGGGGAAAACTTTTTTTTTTTTTTTTTTTTTTTTGGAGACACAGGATACCCTAAATTGGGGAGGGGCAAAAAGAGAGGGGGTTTTGCTATGTTGCCCAGGTTGGAGTGCAGTAGCTAAACACAAGTGCAATCCCACTACTCTGATCTGCTCTGTTTCCAGCCTGGGCTGGTTCACCCCATCTTAGGCAACCTGGTGGTTCCCAGCTCCCAGGAGGTCACTATATTGATGTGGAACTGAGTGCAGATGGGTGATCAGCAGAGCCACTACAGCCCAGAACTTCTGGGCTCACCTGGTCCTCCCGTCTCAGCCTCCCCGAGTATCTAGAACTACAGGCACATGCCAACTGTATGTCTCATGCATGTTTCGGAGTTTTATGGTTTTGTTTTGGGCTTTTTTTTTTTTTTTTTTTTTTTTTTTTGGTCACCCTGACCCTTTCGTTGTTGAAATTAAAAAAAAATAAAAGATATTTTAACACAATAGTGAATGTATATAGGGTAAAGGCAAATAATAAAATTAATCTTAAATTAAGTTCCAAGCTGACTGTTTGGGCTTCCAAACTGGATAATCCAAAACCACTTAAAAACGGGTATGTTCACAGTTTACAGCAATTGGCTTACCAAGTGAGAAAATGGTCAAAGTTTTTCCAGCTGAACTTCCAAGGAAATTCTCTCTTCAAGGACATACTTTGTTACTCTAATTCACTATGCAATCTGGCCAAAACTGAGTTTCCTGTGTTTAAGCCTCAATGGTTTTTTTTTTTATCTTTCCCAATAAGTCTAGGAATAAGACTGTGATGTAAGAACAGCAGCTATGATACCTGTCTTTTGTGTATGCTGATGACTTCCTGTCTTAATTCATATTCTGATTTGATTTATGCATGAACACATGTATGCCCCATAACCCAACAGTTCCAGTACTAGGTACATCCCCAACAAAAATGTATACAGACAAGAATGTTCACAACAGTTTTATTTCTCAAAGCTTGAAACTAGAAACAATCTAAATGTCCATCAACAGTATAATGAATAAATAAATTATGGTATATTCATGCAATGGAATACTATACAACAATGAAATACTATGCTGTTAAATACAACATGAATGAATCCCACAGATGTAACATTGAGAAAAATAAGCTATCACAAAAGAGCACTGTGCATGATTACAACAAGCAGGCACAAAGAATTTAAGACAGCAGAATAGTGGCTTCCTCAGAGTTGTTTAACCACTAGAAGTGGGCATGAGGGAGGCTTCTGGGGCACTAGTAAACCCTGTGGTACTAGTACAGTATTCACGGCACAAAACCCATCAAGGTTCTAAAATTATAATTTGTTCACATGTTGGTAGGCAATATTATACTCTATTTTCAAGACTTTACGGGCAGCCTGGGTAGCTCAGCGGTTTAGCACTGCCTTCAGCCCAGGGCCTGATCCTGGAGACCCTGCATGGGATCGAGTCCCATGTCGGGTTTCCTGCATGAAGCTGCTTCTCCCTCTGCCTGTGTCTCTGCCTCTGTGTCTCTCATGAATAAATAGAATCTTTAAAAAAAATTTTTTTAATAAAAAAAATAAAAATAAAACTTTACCTTCAAAAAACTACTCATTGTCCCAGCTCACTGCTACACTCAACAGCGGAAACTCATCTCTACTGGTCTTTCAGATTCTCCTGTTTCCTTCCCCATCTCCTTTGCTGGTTTACCCCCCATTATAATCTTCTAAAGTAGAACTGATGCAGAGATGGGCACACCCTGCTCTTACTTCACACTGTATACTCAAAACAGTTTGTTCTCTAACATGGCTTCAACCATTGGATCAGCAACACTTGTCCTGTTCCATTCCCACTACCATTCCCAATACTATCATAGAGCAGAGGGCATATAGTACTCGATGCATAGGAGTTTATTTTCTTTACCCTAAACTATGGCAATAGTTCCCTAACTGATCTTCCTTTTAGTATTTTCCGCCTTCAATCCACATATCAAACCAAACTTCCTAAAATGCTGTTTTAAACACATCATCCACTAGCCTGTAAACATTAATCCCCTAAACCACTGATAAAATTTAATCTAAACCTGACATTCAAGTTCATCAAAATTTACCCCTACTATATCTCCAGTCTTATCTCTTCCTAGTCACTTACCTGCTCTAATTAAAAACGACCACCAATTTTTTTTTTTACCAAATCCATTGTCCACAGTCCTAATTCCAATGCCTTTCATCATAGTACTCCCTGACTAGAATATTCTTTCCTCGCCTCTATCTCTGTCTACTCTCCATTCAAGGACCGTATCTCCCCTCAACTACTCCCATCCATGTTTATCATTACTTATAATACTGATGGTTGTTATTATTCACTTGGTACTTAATCTTTACCATTGACTCATATGCTTTACGTATATAAATATAAAATCTTCAGAGAAAAGGACAGTGTTTTCTATCTCTTAAATATATAAAAGCAAGTGCTTATTAATACATAGAGGCAGTTGTGTGGTACTAACAATCAGTAATCTGAAGAGATTTTTTAAAATTATAAAAGGAGATAGCCTCTTACCAAATTCATATTGAATAGTGTTTTTCTTTATGTAATAATATTTGGTTTATTTAAGCTTACTTAATAAATACAAGAATCGGGCAGCCCCAGTGGCCCATCGGTTTAGCGCTGCCTTCAGCCCGGGGTGTGATCCTGGGGACCAGGATCAAGTCCCACATCGGGCTCCCTGCACAGAGAGCTTGCTTTTCCTTCTGCCTGTCTCTCTCTCCCTCTCTCTCTCTCTCCAATAAATAAATAACTAAATCTTTAAAAAAAAATACTAGAATCAGTTAAACAGAAGCAAAAGGATATTCATGGACTTTTGGAAAGAGCAGTCCTTGAAAGAACAGACTAGTTCTACTTAACACATGCCACAAGAGAAAGAAGCATCAGAATTGAGCATAAGCATGTGAACTCTAATTAAATAATTACAGAGTCCTTTCTGGCAGGAAAAAGTCTTTTTTTTTACTCCATTAAAAAATACCTAAAGCAATATTTGTCAGAAGGTAACCTCTTAAATTAAATAAATTAATAAGTAAGTGGATGTAGGGCTAGTACTAAACTTACAGAATTTTCTTAACTTGATGTTATCAATTCATGTATTATGCCCAATATAGGTTAGCCTCTTCCAAATGGATAACTGGAAGTACAATGTTATTGGTAGTATATGCAACTGGAACAACTCTTTAAAATTATTCTTAGTAGATAAAAATTGGAAAACTCATTTACATAAATTTGAATGGTTCTATCAACCATTTCTACCATTTCTACAACCATTTCTACACCAATAAGCAAAATAAGATGCTTAGGCCTAATTGTGTAATTTTTTTATTAAACTAAAATAAAGATGGGGCACCTACGTGGCTCAGGTGGTTAAGCGTCTGCCTTTGGCTCAAGTTATGATCCCAGGGTCCTGAAACTGAGCCTCACATCAGCCTTTGTACTTTGCTTTATAAGGATTATTTGAATGACATTAACAATATGATTCTATTTAGGGAGGTAATTTCTTCTTTATTTATTTAAAGTAGCCTTTCTACTCAGCAGGGGGCCTACTTCTCCCTGTCCCTGTCACTCCCCCATTTGTGCTCTATCCCTCCCTCCCTCCCTCCCTCTCTCTGTCAAATAAATAAAATCTTAAAAAATAAAATAAAATAAAATAAAATAAAATAACTAGTTTTCATTTTTAAACTGTATATTTTTATATATTATATAAAAAGAGAAATTGATCATTTCTATCTTTACTTTAGAAAAAAACTCAGTCATTGCAGCATTATTTACAATAGTCAAATTATGGAAGCAGCCTAAGTACCTATCCATAGATGAATGGATAAAGATGTGATATATATATATATATACACAAAAAAACATTAGTCATAAAAAGAATGAAATCTTGTCATGTGCAATGACATGGATGGAGCTAGAGAGAATTATGCTAAGTGAAATAAGTCAATCACAGAAAGACAAATACTGTATGATTTCACTCATGTAGAATACAAGAAACAAAACAAATGAACAAAGGGGAAAAAAAGAGAGACAAACCAAGAAATAGACTCTTAATTATAGAAAACAAACTGATGGCTACCAGAGGGGAGGTGAGTGGGGGGTGAGGGAAATAGGTGACAGGAATTAAAGAATACACTTATCAGGAAGAGCACTGAGTAATGTGTAGACTTTTTGAATCACTATACTGTACATCTGAAACTAATATAACACTGTACGTTAACTATACTGGAATTAAAATAAAAAACTTAAAAACTCAGTCAAACATTTTGTTCTTTGTATCTAAATATATTTTTGTCAACATCTAAAAAGTAAATAATGCATCTTTAGAGCATCCACAAAGCAAATTTTTAAAATAATTACAATTACCTGCCCCATTCTCTTACTTTGACTATAGTCAAATGGCCTGCTATAAAGAAAAGTACAGAAAACAGCATATACAGAACACAACAGAAGAAACGAGTCAGTGCCATACCTGGGTTATTATTAACATTACTTTTGGGTGGTTTCTGAACTGGTTTGGGAAGTGTAGATTCAGTCAAAGCTTTATTAGCAACAGCTTGTTGGGCCTTCTTTATACTGCTTCCTTCGGATTCCCATGTCTGCTCACCAAGACTCAGTTGCACTGAGAACATCTTCAAAAAACATAAAGAGACAAAGAAAACATTTAATTTTTTCAGGAAATAAAATATGGTGACTGAGAGAAAAAAAGATATACCACAGAATCAAAATTTTAGAGTTAGGGATGACCTTACAAGTTATTTATACAAAAATTGTATTTTACCTAGTGAAATAATTTTAAGAGATTGTACCAGATATTGTTCTATCCTACTCAAAGGCTTAGCAGCAATTCTCAGTGAACATTTTGGGTAGAATAAAGAAGAAATTACCTCCCTAAATAGAATCATATTGTTAATGTCATTCAAATAATCCTTATAAAGCAAAGTACAAAGAAGAGAAACTAAGAAAATCCACGAGGCCCTGTCTCTAACACTTATAAAATCTAATTCCTTAAATGTCATACTTAGTACAATCTAGTCAAAGAGTCAGGCAATCCTACCAAATATTATGTCACCAGGAAACTCTCAATCCTCTACAACCAACATTTAATCAGTCACCAAATTCTGTTAATTTTAACCTCAAAAATATTTCTCAAATCTCTCTCTAAAAAAAAAAAAGAAAGAAAAGAAACAAAACAAAACAAAACAAAAACTCTCAAATCCAATTTATCACCCCAACCAACGCCAGGTTAAAAACTTTTCACTGTTCCCATTGTGGCGTGGCACAAAAGTTCCACCTGTCCATCTTCATTTCATAACCACCCTTTCCCTTGTCATCCAAACATTCCATTCACACCATAATTTCCATGTGAACCCAAAACTTATTGTTCACCTTCTAAAATTGAGGATCAAGACAGAATACACAATGTTTTCCATAGACAGCTTACTACTTTGCAGGAATACAAAGCATTAACCCCAAGGTACTTTTAATTACAAGGAAATAAATGTACATTAAGCAGGAAGGAGGTCAGGTAGAAAATTCCTTGACCAAGTGATTAAAGTTAGCATCATCAATAATCATACAAACTAACATCATTTACCTCCTGATATGATCCAACAAGAAGCATTTAGTATTCTCGGCCAAAAATGTTTAACCTGAACTAATCATAGGAGGAAAAACAGACAAACTAGATTATGGTATATTCTGTAAAACAAATGGTCTAAACTCTTCAAAAATGTCAATGTCACAAAAGAAAAAGAACATACCATAATCTAGATTTGTCTGGTTTTCCCCCTCCACGATTAATCTGTATGATTTAACCTTTCCTGCCTCCGACTTTTCTAGATGTCACCATTTTCCTAGGCTCACAGGCACCTTTGAATGGTCTTCCTTGTCTCCATTTCTCTCTCCGTTCTCACCTACATCCATTTATCAAACTACTGACTCAACTTCAAAAATAGTTTTCCGGTCTGGCCTCCTCACTTTATATACACTTTGCCTATATCTTAGCCAAGAATATCAACCTATCTCCCCTACACTACTATAAGACCATCCTAACATCATTCGCTTAACCTAAGACTTTCCCATTCAAACTATCCTTACCACCACAACATGAACATTCTATAAATTACGAATGTATCTAAGTCAATCCTCTGCTTTTCTGAAACTTCTCTACAGGATTCCACTAGCTTATTGTACACCTAAAACTAATACAATGTTAAATGTCAATTATATCTCAATAAAACTGGAGAAAATAAAAAGAATCCCACTATAATAAAAATTTAATAATTTTAATAAGGAATCCTGGAAGACATTGTGAGTTTAAATGGTACCTTTACCATTTACAATGTGCAAAAGTTAGGAAAGCTACCTATTCCTGTTCCTTGTTTCTTTAATAAACCAGGACTAAAAAGAACACACAGGATTTTTGTGAAAATTAAAACAAAATGATGCAAATGCTCCCATTTAAAAGGTAGAGATTGTCAAATTCGATAAAAAAACAAATCCAACTACACACTACTTACAAGTAACGCACTTCAACTATAAAGACAATAGAAAAAAATGTATCATGTTAACATAAATTAATGAAAAATCAGAATGGCTATGTTAATATCAAACAAAGTAGATTTCGGAGTAAATATTAATGCCAGTGATAACAAAGGTCATTTCTTAAGGATAAAGGGGCCAATTAATCAAGAAGATGTAACAATATGGAATGTTCAGTCAACTAATACACAGCTTCAAAATATATGAAGCAAAAACTAATGGAAATGCAAAGAGAAGTAAAAAATCCAAAATTTACTAAGAAATTCAATGCCCCTTCTCCTCTTAATAAGTGATAGAACAATTAACAAGCAATCACAAAGAATATAGTAGACATAAACATACTATAAACCAACAAAACCTGACGGACATTTTTAGAACTCTCCACCCAAAAAGAACAGAAAATACACTTGTTCTCAATTTCTCAAAAAACATTCACCAAGAAAGAAGATATTCTGGACCATAAAACAAGTCTCAATAAATTCAAAGGATTCAATGATGCAAAGTATGTGCTCTGACCACAATGGAATTAAGTTAGAAACTAATAAAAGAAAAATCTCTGGAAAATCTACACACATTTGGAAACTAAATAATACATTTCTAAACAACTCATAAGTAAAAGACTAAATCAAAAGGGAAATTAGAAGGTATTTTAAACTGAATAAAAACGAAATACTAATCCTAGAAGGAAACAATAAAATAGTACATAGAACTAAGAGGAAATTTCAAGCACTGAATGCCAATTTTAGAAAGAAATAAGGTCCCAAATAAGTTAACTTCAGCTTCGATCTTAAGAAACTAGAAAAAAAAAGAGCAAATTTTTCTCTTAGAAGAGAAGAACTCTTAGAAGTTACAGGGGCACCTGGGTGGCTTAGTCAGTTAAGCATCCAACTCTTGATTTCAGCTCAGGTCATGATTTCAAGGTTGTGGGATTGAGCCCCACATTGGGCTCTGTGCTCAGTGAGGAATCGGGATTCAGTTTAGGATTCTCTCTCTGCCTCCACCCCTCACGTGCACATATGTACATGCACACGCTCTAATAAGTAAATCTTTATTTTTAAAAATCTGAAATTAACAGGAAAAAAAGTAATAAAGTAAAAGCAAATATTAATGGAATAGAAAATAAAATCAATAAAACCAAGAGCTGCTTCTTTACAGAGATCAATAAAATTCATAAACCTACAGCCAGACTAATCTTGGGAGGTGAGGGAAGAGACGTAAATTACTAGTATCAGAAAATGAGAGAAATGACATCACTCTAGAGTCCTGAAGTATTAAAAAGATAACAAGGGGGTAGCCCTGGTGGCTCAAGCGGTTTAGCACCACCTTCAGCCCAGAGTGTGATCCTGGAGACCATGGGTCGAGTCCCATGTTGGGCTCCCTGCATGGAGCCTGCTTCTCCCTCTGCCAGTGTCTCTGCCTCTCTCTCTGTCTCTGTCTCTCTCTGCATCTCTCATGGATAAATAAAATCTTAAAAAAAAAAAAAAGATAACAAAGGAGTGTTTTTAACAACTTCATGGCAATAAACTCAACAATTTAAATTCTGTGAAAGAACACAATTACTAAAGCTCATTCAAGAACAAATAAGTAACCTGAATGTTATGTATGTTAAAGAAATTGAATCTGCAGTTTAAAATCTTTCCACAAAGAAAGCTCCAAGCCCATTGGTTTCAATGATAAATTCTACTAAATATTTAAGGAAGAAATAATACCAGTTCACACAAACTCTTCCTCAAAAAAGGTAAGACACTAGGGAAAACAATGCAAGTCAAAACTATCCACCAATATCTCTCATAAAGATAAAAGCTAAAAACCCTTCACAAAATATTAAATAAGGAATGCAAATCGGGGCAGCCACTCTGGAAAACAGTATGGAGGTTCCTCAAACATTTAAAAATACAGCTGCCCAATGATCCATTTTGTATTTACCCAGAGAATACAAAAATACTAATTCAAAAGGATACATGTACTCCAATGTTTATAGCAGCATTATCTACAATAACCAAATTTTGAAAACAAACTTTCCATCAACTGATAACTAGAGAAAGAAGATGTGGTTTAAAAAAAGAAGAAGAAGAAGAAGAAGACCCAGCTTCAAAATATATGAAGCAAAAACTCTGAACAGAAACTTTACAGGCCAGAAAAGAGTGGCACAATATATTCAACATGCTAAATGGGAAAAATCTGCCAAGATTTTTCTATCCAATGAATAGAATATTCAAGAAATATTAATAGCCAAGAATATTCTATCCAATGCGGCTATCATTCAGAATAGAAAGAAAGATAAAGACATACCCAGACAAACAAAGATTAAAGAAGTTCATGACCACTAAACCAGTGCTGCAAGCAATATTAACGGGAACTCTCTGAGTGGAAAGACCAAAAGTGACAAAGAAAGGAACAGAGAAAATCTCCAGAAACAATGACAAAACAAGTAATAAAATGGTATTAAATACATATCTGTCAATAATTACTTTGAAGGGAAATGGACTAAATGCTCCAATCAAAAGAGATAGGGTATCAGTATGGATAAAAAAAAACAAGACCCATCTATACACTGCCTACCAGAGACTCATTTTAAACCTAAAAGACACCTGCAGATTGAAAACGAAGGGATAGAGAAACATTTATCATGAAAATGGATACCAAAAGAAAGCTGGAGTAGCAATACTTATATCCGACAAACTTGACTTTAAGCCAAATATTGTAATGAGATGAAGAAGGGAACTATATCATAATAAAGTGGACTATCTAACAAGAAAATCTAACAACTGGAAACATTTATGCCCCCAACATGGAAGCACCCATAAAACAATAACAAACTCAAAAAAAATAAAAAAATAAAAAAACAATAACAAACATAAAGGAACTCAATACGAGAATAGTAAGGGACTTGAACACCCACTTACAGCAATGGACAGATCGTCTAAGAAAATCAACAAGGAAACAATGGCTTTGAATGACACACTGGACCAGATGGGACTTCACAGATAAATTCAGAACATTTCATCCTAAAGTTGCAGAATATATATTCAAGTGCACATGAAACATTCTCCAGTATAGATCACATGCTAGGTCAAAAAACAGGCCAACAAGTACAAAAAGACTGAGATCATACCATGCATATTTCCTGACCACAAAACTGAACCTTGAAATCAACCACAAGAAAAATTTGGAAAGACCACAAACACATGGAGGTTACACAACATGCTTCTAAACAATGAATGCGTCAATCAGGACGTCAAAGAAGAAATTAAAAAAAAAAATACATGGAAACATGAAAATGAAAACACAATGGTCCAAAACATTTCAGATGCAGCAAAAGCAGTCCTAGGAGGGAAGTATATAGCAATACAGGCCTACCTCAAGAAGCAAGAAAAATCTAAAATACAGAGCCTAATCTTACACCTACAGGAGCTAGAAAAAGAACAAATGAAGCCTTAAAGCCAGCACAAGAAGAAAAATAATAAAGTTTAGAGCAAAAATAAATGATATAGAAATTTTTTTAAAAGCAATAGATCAATGAAACCAGAAGCTGGTTCTTTGAAAATATTAATAAAATTGATAAACAGCAGGCCAGAGTCATCAAAAAGGAAAAAAGACCTAAATAAAAATCACAAATGAGAGAAATCACAACCAACATCACAGAAATACAAGCAATTATAAAAGAATATTATGAAAAACTATATGCCAACAAAGTGGACAACCTGAAGAAATGAGTAAATTCCTAGAAACATATCAACTATCAAAATGGAAGAAACAGAAAACTTGAACTGATAACCAGCAAAGAAACTGAATTAGTAATAAAAAATCTAACAAAAAAAAAGGTCCAGGGCCAGATGGCTCACAGGTGAATTCTACCAAACATCTAAAGAACATCAATACCAAAAAGTAAAAATAGAAAACTTCCAAACTCATTCTATGAGGCCAGCATCACTCTAATATTGAGACAAAGACTCCCCTAAAAAAGAGAACTACAAGCCAATTTGCCTTATGAACACAGATGCAAATATTCTCAATAGTAGCAAATCAAATCCAGCAGTACGTTAAAAGACTCATTCACCACGATCAAGTGGGATATAGTTCTGTTTGCAAGGGTGGTTCAATATTCACAAATCAATCAACATTATACACCACAACAATAAAAGGATAAAAGCCATATAATCCTTTCAACAGATGCAGAAAAAACATTTGATAAAGTACAACATCCATTCATGATAAAAGCACTCAACAAAGCAGGGTTAGAGGAAACACCATAAAGGTCATATACAAAAAAACCCACAGCCAATATCATCCTCACTAGGGAAAAATTGAGCTCATTTCTTCTGTGGTCAGCAACAAGACCGGAATGTCCACTCTCACCAGTGTTATTTAATATAGTACTGGAAGTCCTAGCCTCAGCAATCAGACAACACAAAGAAATAAAAGGTATGCAAATCAGCAAGTAAGAAGTCAAACTTTCACTATTTGCAGACGACTGACACTCTACATAGAAAACCCAAAAGACTTCACCACAGAATTGCTAGAACTGATATACAAATTCAGTAAAGTTGCACAATACAAAACCAATGTACAGAAATCTGTTGCATTTCTCTACATCAATGAAGCAGCAGCAGAAGAAATCAAGGAAACAATCCCATTTACAATTGCACCAAAAGCCATAAGATACCTAGAAATAAACCGGACCAAAGAGGTAAAAGATATGTACACTGAAAACTACGAACCACTGATAAGAAAAATTGAAGAGGACACAAAGAAATGGAAAAACATTCCATCCTTATGGACTGGAAGAACAAATACTGTTAAAATTATGTTATAGGGATCCCTGGGTGGCTCAGCAGTTTAGCATCTGCCTTCAGCCCAGGGCATGATCCTGGAGACCCGGGATAGAGTCACACGTCAGGCTCCCTGTGTGGAGCCTGCTTCTCCCTCTGCCTGTGTCTCTGCCTGTTTCTTTCTATGTCTCTCATGAATAAATCAATCTTTTAAAAAAAAATTATGTTTATAATTTTTTAACAACACATTTAATGCAATCCCTATCCAAGAAAACCCAGCATTTTTCACAGAGCTAGAACAAACAATCCTAAAATTTGTATGGAACCACAAAAGACCCTAAATGGCCAAAGAAACCTTGTAAAAGAAAAGCAAAGTTGGAGGCATCACAATTCCGGAGTTCAAGATATATTACAAAGCTGCAATAATCAAGATAGTATGGTACTGGCATAAAAACAGATCAACAAAACAGAATAGAAAACTCAGAAATGAACCCACAACTGTATGGTCAACTAATCTTTGACAAAGGAAAGAATATCCAATGGGAAAAAGACCATCTCTTCAACAAGTGGAGTTGGGAAAACTGGTCAACAACATGCAGAAGAATAAAAGTGGACCACTTTCTTACACTAAATACAAAAGTAAATTCAAAATGGATAAAAGACCTAACTGTGAAACAGGAAACCATCAAAAACCTAGAGGAGGACACAGGCAGTAACCTCTTTGACATCAATCGTTGTAACATCTCACTAGATGTATCTCCTGAGGCAATGGAAATAAAAGCAAAAATAAACTATTGGGACTTCATCAAAATAAAAACGTTCTGCACAATGAAGTAAACAGTCAACAAAACTGAAAGGTAAGATATGGAATGGGAGAAGATATTTGTAAATTGCATATCTAATAAAGGGTTAGTTTCCAAAATATATAAAGAACTTAAAAAACTCAACACACAAAAAACAAATCATCCAGTTAAAAATGAGCAAAAGATGATGAAGAGACATTTTTCCAAAGAAGACCTACAGATGGCCAACAGACACATGAAAAGATGCTCAACATCATTCATCATCAGGGAAATACAAATCAAAATCACAATAAAATATCATTTCACACCAGTGAGAAGGGCTAAAATGAACAACATAGTTAACAACAGGTGTTGGCAATGATGCAGAGAAAGGGAACCCTGTTACACTGTTGATGGGAATGCAAACTGGTGCAGCCACTCTCGAAAGCAGTATGGAGGATCCTCAAAAAGTTAAATATAGAACTACCCTACAATCCAGCAATTGCACTACTAGGTATTTACACAAATGATACAAAAATACTAATTCGAAGGGGTACAAACATCCCAGTGTTTACAGCAGCACTATCTATAATAGCCAAATCATGGTAAGAGCCCAAATAAATATTCATCAACTGATGAATGGATGAAGATGTGGAAGATACACACACATACACACACAGAATGGAATATAAAGCAGCCATAGAAAAAGAATGAGGGATCCCTGGGTGGCTCAGTGGTTTGGCACCTGCCTTTTGGCCCAGGGCACGGTCCTGAAGTCCTGGGATCGAGTGCCACGTCAGGCTCCCTGCATGGAGCCTGCTTCTCCCTCTGCCTGTGTCTCTGCCTCTCTCTTTCTGTGTCTATCATGAATAAATAAATAAATAAATCTAAAAAAAAAAAAAAAACAATGAAATCTTGCCATTTAACAAGAGTAGAGCTAGAAAGTATAATCCTAAGTGAAGTAAGAGAAAAGATAAATACTAAATTATTTCACTCGTGGAACTTAAGAAACAAAACAAATGAACAAAGGGGGGAAAAAAAGAAAGAGGGAGTCAAACCAAGAAACAGACTCTCAACTATAGAAAACAAACTGATGGTTACCAGTGGGGAAGTAAGTGGGGAGATGGGTAAAAGGATTAAGGAGGACACTTGTAATGAGCACCAGGTGTTGTATGAGAGTGTTGAATCACTATATTGTACACCTGAAACTATTATTATGCTGTATGTTAACTAACTGGAATTTAAATAAAAGCTTTAAAAATATATTAACAAATGGAATCCATCATATAGAAATGAGCTAATACATTATAACCAAATGTTTTATCCTAGAAATGAAAGAGTACATTCTACATTTGAGAATCAATCAATGTAATTCACAAAACTGAGATTAAAAACAGAAAAACCATATATTACCATCTCAATCAATGTAGAACTCCATGACAAAAATCAACATCTAGTCATTAAAAATTCTTGGTAATGTTATGTAGAAAGGAATTTCTTTGGTCTGTTTAAGGACAGCTACAAAAAAGGTACATCTAACATCATAATTAATGGGGGGAACTTGAAATGATTGCCCATAAGATGAGGAGTAAGTTGAGAGACGTCTGCTCTCATCACTTC
Source organism: Canis aureus (assembly GCF_053574225.1). Lineage (NCBI taxonomy): Eukaryota > Metazoa > Chordata > Mammalia > Carnivora > Canidae > Canis > Canis aureus. The sequence continues at coordinate 19,654,782 of NC_135638.1, read as the reverse complement.
TATTCAACAATGCACTGTAAATTCTAGACAATGCAATCAGGCAAGAGAAATAAATAAAAGACATTAAGATTGGAAAGTAGGATTTAGGGGTGCCTGGGTGGTTCAGGGGTTGAGGGTTGCCTTTAGCTTGGGTCGTGATCCCAGGGTCTTAGGATCGAGTCCCACATCAGGCTCCCCAGGGGGAGGCTGATTCTCCCTCTGCCTATGTCTCTGCCTCTGTGTCTTTCATGAAAAAATAAATAAAACCTTAAAAAAAAATGTAGGATTTAAAATGGTCTTTATTCATAAATGACATGTAGAACCCCCAACAAACCCTAAAAAGGAATTTTTTTTAAAAGCTACTAGAACTGATGAGTTTATTAGTAAGACTAATACTTACAGAATACTACATCAATACACAAAAATTAGTGTATTTTATACAGTAGCAAAAATCAGTAAGAACAAGAAACTAAAAAAATAAAATAAAAAAACAAGAAACTGAAATTTAAAAAACATGACCACTGACAACAGCATCAAAAACATGAAATACTTGGGATGCCTGGGTGGCTCGACAGTTGGGTGGTTGGCTCAGAATGTGATCCCAGAGTTCTGGGGTGAAGTCCCACATTGGGCTTCCTGCATGGAGACTCTTCTCCCTCTGCCTATGTCTCTGCCTCTCTCTCTCTGTGTCTCTCATGAATGAATGAATGAATGAATGAATGAGTAAATAAATAAATAAATATAATCTTTTTAAAAAATGAAACACAAAAGACCTAAAATACTTCACTACTGAAAACTATAAATGTTGAGAGAAATTAAATAATATCTAAATAATCTAAATCTAAATCTATCTAAATAAATGAGAGATACTTTGTTCATGTGTTGGAAGGCTCAATTTTTCTACAATGTTAATTTGCCCCAAAGTGAGCTATAGATTCATGTCAGGCAGTTCTCTTCAAATCCCAGCACAGTGTTTTATAGAAAGGACAAGTTGACTTTAAATTCACATAAAAATGCAAAATAAAAGAGAACAAAATTAAAGGGCTACTATTACCAGATTTCAAAAATTATAAAGCTACTACAAAGGAAACAGCACAGCATTTGCATAAAGATGAGAAAATCAAGAGAACGAAAGAGACTTCAGAAATAAACATATACATGGATAGCTGATCTTTGACAAAGGTACACGGCAAAGAAAGGATAATCTCAACAACTGGACATCTATTTGCAAAAAAATAAATAAGCCTTGCTCCATATATCTCATATAACATACAAAAATTAACATAAAATGGCAATTAGATCTAAATCTAAGACATAAATGTATGATATAAATGTAAGACTTAAAGCAATAAAATATCTAGAGAAAACAGGAGAAAATCTTACGTTCTTTGATGAGGCAAAGCTTTCTTAGACTTGATACCAAAAGTACAACTACACAGGGAACAAATGGATAAATTGGCATTTATCAGTATTAACAACTACTGCTCTCTAAAGGCACTGTTAAAAAAAGAAAAGATAAACCATACAGTAGGAGGAAATAACTGCCAAACATTTATCTCATAAAGACTTGTATCCACAATACCCAAAGAGAGACATCAGAGAAGACACCAAAGTAGGAAGCTCCAATGACGGAAAAGTGCGTGTGATGTAGAAAATACTCAACAGATATTTTACCAAAGATTTTTTTAATCCTATATACTACTAACAAGCAATGATATAATTACCTGGGTACCCCCATCATCAATATAGTTGCTAGGAATTTATAAATCATCATTCCATGACACTACACTAGAACAGATATATTTCTCAAACTACAGATGAGAAAATTTTAAACTCTAAATTATTTGCTCAAGGCCACATGAGCTGGATAAAGCAAGCAAAGATAAGCTTGACAAATCTAGCTAGGATTAAAGGAAAAAAAGACTATTGGCTTCAAGGCCACTTGATGATACTGTCTCCCTCAGTAATATCTATTCCAAGGTAAACCTTCTCAGAGTACAGCTACTGGAGCTTTCTTAACACTCACCCATACTGACAACTATGCAAAATAAGGAAATAGAGGAAAAAGAAGAAAATACCATTTTTTGTTCTTTCTGGTTCTCTTTCTTATATTCTACATTATGACAGCCTTCTTCAGGGATTTGAAAAGTCAAAACAACAATGCATAAAAAAAAATGAACTGTCTTTAGGTACCTAGGAGATATAGTAATGTCACATCAATATAATCGTTACCAAATTACTTCAGAGTTCAACCTGAAAGTGATCAAAAAACAAAAGTGGGCAAGGAAAATGTTACAATTTTTTATTTAATAGTCACATGTTAAAAGTTGTCATAAATTGTTCAGATTCTATAAGGCTTGGTGTTGAGGAAAGAAGTATGTAAACATAAGATAGATCACTACTTCCCATCAACAAGTATGCATGAAAAGATAATTCTATACCACTCTGAGGAAATTATCTTATGTTTCTCAACTCTAGATGCAGATTTGAGTCATCTGAGAGCTTAAAAAAAATCCTAATGTCTAGGCCTCACCCAAGACCGATCAAATTAGAATCTCTGCAGGTAAGACTCAGGCATAAGCTTCCTTGGGGATTTCAATGAACAGTCAAGGTTGAGAACCACTACTCTAAGTGTTTGTGTATATGTAATATAAAAACATATATACATACCCAGTATGTAAACTGTCATGTAACTGATTATTCTCCCAAGAAAATAAATGAGTTGGAGCTAGGTTTAAATTATTCATGCCAGAGATAATAATTTATTTCATTAAAATACAGTGTATGTCTCCAAATCACTAATAGACATATATGAATGAAAATGATTTTGCTTTCCACAAAAGGGATCCATACCCAGCCAATTAATACTAACATTAATAATTAATATTAGACTCATAAATGTTTTATTTCATTCAAAAATGCTAATTATTCTACTACTCACTATTTTAAAAATGAGCTACAGGCTAACTAAGGTGGTCTATGACCAAAGTACCCAGAACAATAAGCACAATAAGGGTTGGCAAAGGGATCCCTAAATCTCCTTAAAAACTCAAGGGATTCCTGGGACTATCTAGAAATCTAAATGGACTACAACAAACCTGATCCATTAGAAAGGGAAACTGACGACATAGAAGAAAGGCAGAGGTAAGGAGGGAAGCAGAGGGAAAGTTGGAGGAATAGCCTTGAAAAAGTTAGAGGAGCTGGGATTTAGTACAGAAATAGAGGGGTTTGGCCCTACAGGCAGTCCATCCATAATGCAGAAGGGACAGCAGGGTTTAGATTTAGGTTGGGATCTGACCAAGCAAGTGTTAACCAAGGGGAGCAAGACTGCTGAGGGTATACACAAGGCAAATGGAATTTAAGCTGGATAAGAACCATGTGAGGACTGAGGGGAGCAAGAAATAGTAAAAGGGAGGTAGAAACAATGGATCTGTGGTGTGGAAGAACTACTGAAGTTAAACTAATAGAGGGAATGAACTAGAAAGTTAGGCAGTCTCAGAGAGAGATGAATCCTTGAGATTAAAATCATGGAGGGTCTTCCAGTTACTGGTTATGATAAAGTCAAGAATATGATCAAAGGAATGAGTGGATAGAGAAGAGTGGAAGCAAGATACCAACAGAAGTGCAAGAAACTGAAATGTCAGCATGTTGGAGCAATGATCTACTTAGTGAAATCACCAAAAATTAAAACATGATGAGTGAGAGTAAAAGTGAAGCATGAGAAATGTGATGGAATCACCCAGAGATCAACAAATGACTACCATGAGGTGATGTGGGATCAATCTATTAACATGAAATTCCACACTGGGGAGTCATCTCCAGGAAGAATTCTTGGAATTAGAACTGAGGAGCCAAGAAGACAGATCCTATAGGAACCATAAAAATACAGAAGAACAAAATACTAACCCTAAAAAAAAGCTCAGTCTAATACAATAGTGATGACCAACATATATCATGTACAGCACAGCAATGACTATACAGGAGGAAAGCAGGTACTGCTGAAGGCCCAGTGGATGGATCAGAGAAGATTCACAGAGGTTTAGAAGATGTGACATGTGAGCTGAGTTTCAAAAATGAGTAAGAATAAAAAGACCTTCAAGACGAAGAGACAGTACAATATAGGCAAAGCAGAGAGATGTAAAAAAAAACATGAAACATTCTAAAAAATACAAACAGTTCAACATGATTAAGGCAGAAAGAGAATGAATATGAAATGAATATGGATTAATGGGTATAAAAGAGAGTCAGGATAAATGACCTAACAAGTAGACCAAGGCCACAACTTTTTTCTCTACACAAATAATGTTATGAACAAATTAAACCAGAAATCCTTCTTCAAGTCTCTAATAAGGAACAAAATTAACAGATTTCAATTTCATCTTATCTCCCTTACTTAGAAGGAAGTATTAGAAAACAATTCAATAATCCAATAGCCATTGCTTTATACAGATTAGTGAACTTTTAGAGAATCAATTGCTTCAACATAACAAAAATTTATGATCATTATCATAACCTCCAATCCAAGATTAAAAATGTACAATGGAAATTTGTGTACAACTGAGACTTTTTAAAACATATGAATAAGCTCAAACATAAATGAGTTAATTATAGACTTGTAACATGTATATATATAAACATATGTAGGAGGCTATATATAAATATAAGCTGCTTTTCCACTTAAGAGAATATTACAAATGAATGCATAAATAACAACAATACTGGTACATACAACTTTTATAAATAATGAAACTTATAATTCCATATCACACTGGAAAAGATGTCTCAGTAGGTAACTGTTGTTATATTTACTCTGTGTTCATTTTTACATTAGCAGTTATAATTTAATGGAAAAAACACTGCTCTTGGGAGCCAAAAAACACATATTCAAGTGCTGGCACAGGCACTTATGAGCTATTATTAAGCAAGTCACTGAACTTTTCATTTTCAGTGCCTGAGTTAATTTACAAAACAGAAATCAAAATCCACATTTCATGATTTGTTAAAGTTTTTCTGAAGTACTATACCTAAAGGAGCTTTGTAAACCATGATGAGCTATAAAATTGTTTAGTTACAGACTTGTAAATATTATTAATATAAAACTAAAAGCCTGCAGGTAATCTGCTGCCCCTCCCCACACACACAATGAAGCACAATTAAAACCTGAGATGATAAATCTGATAGACTTTGATAAGTATGTCTCACCACCTCTCTTCATAACCTTACCTTCGAATGAGCAGGCCCTCTTTCTTTCAGAAGTTTATACTGGGGTTGGACTCTATTGAAACGGGCTAACTCATTTACCAGACACATTGGAGTTTTCTCTTTGGGGTTTGCCATTTTATCTTGGAGAGAAGCTGTAAATAAAAAGGCTGTAAAGTTTTTGTGAAGAATTACTTTACAAAATGGAAGAAAAGCTACTTTTGACTTTTTTAGATTGAAGTTAGATTGAAAATTTGGATTAAATTATTTTCATGAATTTTATATAAAAAAATTCAAATCCTCTAAAGTCTTCCATTACATGCAACAGAAATATGTATCACATTTTAAACAATAAATTAAGGTAATTTTTTTCCCTAAGTACTTAAGTTGTTCTCTATACATTTTTTGATAACAGCATGCTTAAAGATTTTTAAATAATATGATTATAATAACTTTTAGCTTATAACTTTCCTCTGAAAAAATTTTAGCATAAACACAAAATTCTCCTGATTCTTATTACTGTAAAAACTAAATTCTGACTGGGGCACCTGGGCGGCTCAGTGGTCGAGCATCTGCCTTTGGCTCAGGGCGTGATTCTGGGATCTACCTATGTCTCTGTGTGTCTCTCTCTCATGAATAAATAAATTCTTTAAAAAAAAAAACTAAATTCTGTCTACCTATTTTATCATTTGATCTTTCTTTTTCTTCTAATTTTGAGGCAGCATATTAATTGGAAGAGCTCTAGACTTGGGAATTAAGTCTAAGCTCGTACTTGCTCTGCCAACTACTATTTCTTAGTAACTTCCTTTTTTGTTTTTTTAACAAAATTTTAAAAGAAGTAGAAAGTATAATTAAACAAATGTTCATGTTCTTACCACCTAGAACTGAAATTAGTATTTTCCATGTTTAAGTCTTATTAAGAAAAAGTATTATATTCCAGTTAAGTTCCCTTTATACTTTCTAGAAACCACTACTATTTGAATTTAGAATATATTCCTCTGGAATATTTTAAAATACATTTATATGCATATATGTATATCCATGAAAAAATACACAGTCTTGAGATATACATGGTTTTGTAGCCACATTAATAGTAATATTAAAAAGATATAATTTTCACGACTTACTCTCTTCACTCTTCATTATGTTTTTTATGTTATAACTTACATAGACCCATTGCATTACTTTTAACTGCTGTACAATTTCCATCACAATACCGTATCAGTTTTCTAATCCACTCCCCTACTGATAGACATTTAGGTTCTTTCAATTCCTTACTCTTATGAATCAAAACACACTGTCAAATGGCACTTAGAATGATTGTACCAAATTACCTTCCTCAAGCAGTACAAGAATTACCACTTTCCTTCAGCCCTGAAAATATGGTCAGGTATTTTAATTGTTGACAATCTGATGTTTGTTTGACAAATGGCATCCCACTATTAGTTTTTGTTTTCCCCACTATTATTTTAATTTGCGTTCCCATTCTCCTACTGAGGCTAATCACCTCATGTTATCAATCATTTGGGTTCCTTCTTTGGGAACAGCTCTTGTCCTTCTTTCTATTGATTATTTTATGTATTATATTTATCACTTTTTCTTTTGTAGTCTGTGCTTGCCATGTCTTGTTCAAGAAATTCTTCCCTAGTCTGCAAGGTCTTAGTGATTTTTACTTAACTAAGCCTTCTATGTTTTATCCTTAAGATAAGGATAATAAATCTATCCTACTTATTAACTCACAGGTTGTTTTGAGGTTAAGATTTTTTTTTTTTTTTTGAGGTTAAGATTTTTAAGAAACATCTTAAAACCTAAGCATAAAACATGCAAGTGGTTTACTTTCTGCTTATTTAAACTAGTCACAATGTGTGGAGAATACATTAAATGAATGGCAGTAGGGGGTTTTAGAAACTTTATAAACTTTCTATGGCAAGTTTAATGAACAAAACAGTACTCTTAACTTTTTCATACTCTTTTCAGGATCAATAATTTAATATAATAATTCAATCATAATTATTATGATTAAGAAATTATTTGAAAAAAAAAGAAATTATTTGATTAAAAAACTACATAAATACCTAGAAAGGCACAAGTAAAAGAAGAAAGAACCTAAGCAACCAACTGTAGGGGCAATACAGTGACAGTGGATTCTACAGTTAAACCATTCTAAGTGGCCTGCAAAACAAACACACAAAACTAGTAATTATTACTTTTTGAAACAGCACAAAAAAGGCAAGAGTAAGTCAAGAGAGGTTTGAGGAAATCTGCATCTTACTCACTCCGCTGTAAATTTTTTAAATTGTACCAGAAAGTCAGTCATTACATAAAATACAAAGTGACCTGGGCTACAATCAGTTTTGGTCCTTGCATACCAGGGCATTAAATAACTCAAGTACAAGAGATAACACAGATACCCGTATCTATATCAAAAAGCAAAGAAAAATGACAATTTCTTAAAAATGAGAAAATATTAAATTCTGCTAAAAATCATCTAACACTTACATAGCATTTATACCATTGTACAATTTTCATAACTCAGCAATGCTATATATTCATCTGCTAATATGCAAAAAATAGTAGCATAACAAATACAATGTGATAATTTTATAGTGAAAACTTTTAATAGCATAGGTTTTTAATATTTTAAAATGTGATTAAAATGATAAGTTTATAGTTCTGTATACTTGTTTGGTAAGAAAACCTGATCTAAATCCCTTAAAGGAAAATGTCAACTAATACCATAGTGTTAAGCTTATATTCTTTTAACTTTGACTTTCTGTTTCATAAAAATTACACGAATCCAATAAAACATTTCAATGTGTAGCTCAAATTTTGGTGTGAAAGGTGTGCAAATATGCACAGGATCTCACTTAGATAAAGCTTTATAACTAAAATTTAAAGGTTTAAATTTGGTAAATTTAAAAATAATTAGTCGTAGTTGTAATTTATTTTACAAAATTATTAAAACTTTATTTTAAATAGCAATAGGCACCCAGGTGGCTCAATTGCTTAAGCAGCTGCCTTTGGTTCAAGTCATGACCCCAGGGTCCTGGGATGGAGCCCCCATCGGGCTCCCTACTCAGCAGAGAGCCTGCTTCTCTACTCCCTCTCTCTCTGCTATTACCCCGGCTTATGCTCTTTGTCTCTCTCTCTCTCTCAATCTCTCTGTCAAATAAATAAATAAATCTTTTAAATATATAAATAATAAATAGCATGCCTCTATTTAATCAGGAATCTTATTAACTACTTGACAGAGCTCAGTGATAGAATAATAATTAAAAATTAAACCAAAAAAAAAATTAAACCAAAATCTTTGGGATGCCTGGGTGGCTCAGTTGGTTGAGTGACCAATTTTTGACTTTTGGCTCAGGCCAGTCATGATCTCTGGGTCACGGATCAAGCCCCATGTGAGGCTCTGCACTCCGTGGAGAGTCTATCTGAGATTCTCTTCTCTTCCTCTCCCTTTGCCCCTCTCCCAATCCTGCAGGCATGGGCTCTTGCTCTCTCTCTAAACAAATAATAAATCTCTCTTTAAAAATTAAACCAAAATTTTAATAAAGCATCTGTAAAACTATAAAACAAATTGACCTATAAAAATTGAAATCTGGGATCCCTGGGTGGCGCAGCGGTTTGGCGCCTGCCTTTGGCCCAGGGCACGATCCTGGAGACCCGGGATCGAATCCCACGTCGGGCTCCCGGTGCATGGAGCCTGCTTCTCCCTCTGCCTATGTCTCTGCCTCTCTCTCTTTCTCTCTTGTGACTATCATAAATAAAAAATAAATAAATAAATAAATAAATAAATAAATAAATAAATAAATAAATAATAAAAAATGAAATCTACAAACTTAATTCATATATAACTTCTTAGAGAAGTCAATAGTGCAAAAAGTGAGAAATACATACACAGTTGCATAAGTATATATTGTCAAAGGACCTATGAATGTGTTCACTGAAGATATTTTGAAATAGGCTTCAAGTAATTTTGGTGGCCCGGATAGAAACCTACTTAGAAGTAAATAAAATTAATGATAATGGATTTCACAATCTAAGACTGCTATTTTGAGAGAGCAACTGCCATATGATGGTTAGGAGCCTGTTTTGGATATCTCTGCCACTTTTTTACTGATATCTATATAACCTTGAAGAAAGTATTTAAAGGTCACTTTCCTAGACAGTCAAATAGAAATAATAGTTGTTTTTGTATTACTGGATAATTGTATGGACTGAATGAGATGATGCAAGAACTGTTAACAATGATAAGAATCCATTATTACTCTGATTATAAACAATTTGTTAAGACACCACCATCAAATTATGAAAAGTGATACAGTTTCATAAACTTCTTTTCATAGTCCTCCAAGCCAAAGTATTCTGAGTTAAAATGTTCTGTTAGGATGAGTTGATTTTATTCATACAAATAGACTTCTTTAATATTCTGTAAAAATCATGTGTTATTTTTTCCACTAACTTATGACATCCTAAGTTTGTTTCCACTGAAAAATTCCCAATTGCGATATAAAAGACATTTAAGATTTCTCATATTTGCATTAAGGGAATATTCTCTGTTGATAGGAAATTTGTTTAAATTTCATATAATTTGTATAAATTTCACTATAACTTTGATAAGTAACACTAGTAAATAGATCCTTTAACAACCATAACAGCACATTCAACAAAAAATATACTCTTCTGGGGATCCCTGGGTGGCTCAGTGGTTAAGTGCCTGCCTTCGGCCCAGGGCATGATCCTGGAGTTCCGGGATCGAGTCCCACGTAGGGCTCCCTGCATGGAGCCTGCTTCTCCCTCTGCCTGTGTCTCTGCCTCTCTCTCTCTCTCTCTCTCTCTGTGTCTCTCATGCATAAATAAATAATTTAAATATATATATATATATACTCTTCTTTTTGAGATATACCCTAACTTTTATATTTTTATAAAATGTCCTGACTCTCTGGAACTTCAATCTTTAAACTATACCAAAATAATGGAGCTGAGAGTTTTCAATCAACAGGCAAAATCTCTGTCCTGGGCGCCTGGGTGGCTCAGTGGTTGAGCATCTGCCTTCGGCTCAGGTCATGATCCCAGGGTTCTGGGATCAAGTCCTGTATTGGGCTCCCTGCTGGGAAGCCTGCTTCTCCTTCTGCCTATGTCTCTGCCTCTCTCTGTGTGTTCCTCATGAATAAAAAAAAACTTTAAAAAAAAATAATCTCTGTCCCAAAAGTGCTCCCAGAATGGTATAAGAAACAGGCACAGGGATCCCTGGGTGGCGCAGCGGTTTGGCGCCTGCCTTTGGCCCAGGGCGCGATCCTGGAGACCCGGGATCGAATCCCACATCGGGCTCCCGGTGCATGGAGCCTGCTTCTCTCTCTGCCTATGTCTCTGCCTCTCTCTCTTTCTCTCTCTGTGACTATCATAAATAAAAAAATTAAAAAAAAAAAAAAGAGTTCAGTAAGAAACAGGCACATACAATAAACAAATCTACAGTATAAGTGCTATAATAAGGCTGTTATAGGAACTTCTTAGGTGAAGGAGGTACTGAAAGGCAGGTTTCAAGAGATGGTGGTTAGATTAACTAAGTAAAGTAGGAATTCACCAAGCTAGCAAGGGTAGAAGAAAGAAAGACAATTCAAGCTTGTCCATAGCACACATGCAGTAGCAAGCAAATAACATACATCACATTCCAGCAAATAAAAGTGGATCATTAGCAGAAAACAGAATGCCTAGAAGGAAACAGCAGAAAAAAACTGAACAGAATCCACCAAAACACCAAAAGTTTCCTAAGCCAGAACTTAGAGTAGCAACATTTTTAAGGTAGTTAAATTGCAGCCAGAGCTGTTGCTAATACATAATCTACCTCACCTGCCAAGGCAAGTCTCTCCACAGAAGAATCCGTTTCCATCCCTGATCCCAGGAATGACCTGGACACAGTTTCTAAGTTTCTTTGCTGGTTTCCCTTCCCCTGTGTCCTGCTATTGGAAGTGACTCATTCTAATTCCCAATAAAAGGGGGGGGGGGGGGGGGGGGGGCGGGGGGGGGACAAAACCAGAGTCAAAAGAGGAAAAAAAAAAAAAGGCAAAAGAGCAAAAGAGTTGCATCATCTCATTCAATCCATATAGTTATCCAGTAATATAAAAGTGCAAAGAGTCCACATGCTCTTGCCTTGTAGGAGAAAGATGACTTCCTATCTATATCTGTAACTGAAACAAACCATATAACTTTAAGTTAGATTATAAGGTTGTCCAAGTAAAACCACTACCCAAGAATCAAACTGTTCTAATTGTCTACCAATTTGGGAAAAATTTAGGTTCCTACCTCATATAAACACAAAAATAAATTCCATAAATATTAAAATGTAAAATATAAAATATGACAAAAGCACAAGAAAATTTAGCTAAATATCATAATCCTGAAAGATAAAAGGCTTTTCTAGATAAGAAGGGAAACCTAAAAGTCATAAGGGCATAAACTGGCAGATTTAATAACATAAAAATGTAAAACTCCCATACAAGCAAAACACATCACAAATGATCCTTAAAAAGTATACAAACTGTAGAGAAATATTTGCAACATGTAAAGAAAAATTGCTAACACCCATAAAATACAAAGATGATAAAAAGAAAAAATTTTTTAATCTGACAGAAAAAAAGGCAAATGCACTCACAATCGACTCACAATATAATTTGAGTATACATTCGTTCAAAATACTAATGTCTAGAGAGATAAAAATCTGAATTCCAGTGAAACGTAATTTACCACATTAAACTGGTAAAGATGACAAAATGATCATATTAAGTATTGGCAAGGCTGTGGGAAAATGGGTACAAACTATGCTGATGCAAACACAACTTAGGACAAACTTTCTGGTGAGCAATTCAGCAATACCGATTAAAGTTTCAATTGCAGGGCACTTGTTCCCAAAGTCAATTAAGCCTCTGACTCTTGGTTCTAGCTCAGATTGTGATCACAGGGTTGTGAGATTCAGCCCCAGGATGGGCTCTGCACTCAGTGAAGAATCTGCTTGAGTTTCTCTCCCTCTCTGTCTGCCCTAAACTCCTGCATACATGCTCCCTCTCTAAAATAAATAAGTAAATCTAAAAAAAAAAGTTTCAATTGCATCTATCTTTAAAACACCAATTCAGGGATCCCTGGGTGGCGCAGCTGTTTGGCGCCTGCCTTTGGCCCAGGGCGTGATCCTGGAGACCTGGGATCGAATCCCACATCAGGCTCCTGGTGCATGGAGCCTGCTTCTCCCTCTGCCTATGTCTCTGCCTCTCTCTCTCTCTCTCCGTGACTATCATAAATAAATAAAAAATTAAAAAAAAAAAAAAAAAAACACCAATTCAAAAAAATAAAATAAAATAAAATAAAATAAAATAAAATAAAATAAAATAAAATAAAATAAAACAGCAATTCTCTATCTTCTCTATCTATGTATTCATACTACGGGAAAACTCACATAAAATATACCGTGACATGGACAGCCCAGGTGGCTCAGTGGTTTAGCGCCACCTTTGGCCCAGGGCCTAATCCTGGAGACGGGGGTATCAAGTTCCGCGTCGGGCTCTCTGTGTGGAGCCTGCTTCTCCCTCTGCCTGTGTCTCTGCCTCTCTTTCTCTCATGAATAAATAAATAAAATCTTTAAAAAAATTATATACAGTCACAATCTGCATAGCAAGATTGTAATTCAAGAACTATAGACAAGCTAAATATTTATCCATCAACAATTAATTAAATAAACTACAATGGGACGTTCAACCTTGAAAAGATGAGATACAGAGCTTATGCACTAATATGGGAAATGTTACAAATGTTAAATGAAAAACAGGGAGCTTACTGCCCGATTTTTTTTTTTAAATCAGGCATCTATGTATTAAAGAAGAAATGCAGGCAACTGGCAGAGAACAGAGGAAATCCTCACTTTCTATTTGAAGTACCACATTGTTTTACCTTTTTATGATGAATATATATATACATAAACTTATATTTAAAATATTTTACAAAGCCATTCCAAAAGTAGGGAGTGGTTTATAGTGTAAAAGTCTTATTAGACGCTATTTGCTACTGTCTTTGCTTTGCTAGTCTTTGCCGGGCCACCAAGGTTCTGAAAAACAGTAAGATGCTCAAGGACCTGATTCAAAGCAGGTCGTAAGTGTCATGTCTACAATCCCTAACTTACAAATGAAGTCACCTTGGGATTTAAACAATGCTAAAACATGGTGTAACCTTACCACATTGGATATGATCAATCTTAATTTTAGCCATTCTAATAGCTGTGTAATGGTATCTCACTGTGATTTTAATTTGCATTTCCCTAATGACTACATGTGTTGATCTTTTCATTTTTTCCACACTATCTGTATTTATCCTGTAATGAAGCATCCATCTGAATATTTTACCTATTTTTTAAATTGGGTTATTTTTCTTATTGTTTTATTTGAAGAGTTCTTTATATATTCTAAATATGTCATTAATCAGGTGCATGTTTTGCAAAGATTTTTCTCCCAGAATCTGGCATCTCTTTTCATTTTCTTACCAGGTCTTTTGAAGAGCAGACTTAAATTTTAGTAACATCTAGTTTATCAATTTGTCCATTTACACATTGTGCTCTTGGTGTTGTATCTAAGAAATATTACCTAGTTGAAAGTCTCAAATATTTTCTCCTACATTTTCTTCTAGAAGCTCTATAGTTTAAGGTTGTACATTTAGGTCTCTGAGCCATTTTGAAATAACCTTTGTACATGGTGCAAAATATTGATTCAGTTCCATTTTTTGTAGATCAATATCCAAGGCTCAAGCACTATTTGTGAAAAATGCTATTACATTTTTCACTGTATTGCTTTTTATGGCTTTGTCAAAATCAGTCATTGGTATGTAAATGGGTTTATTTCTGGACTTTTTCATTGATCTATTTGTCTATTTTTAATGCCAATTAATTAATTTTACTGTTGCTTTATAATATTTCTTGAAATTAGGTAAGAGAGTCCCCCCAACACTGTTGTTTTTCACACTTGTTTTGGCTATTCTAAGCTCCTACATTTACATATGAATTTTATTTTAGGCAAAAATGCCTGCAAGGATTAGGGAAAAATTACCTTGAATACACAGATTAATTTGATGAAAATCAACATTTTAACAAAATTGAGTTTTCTAACTCATGTACAGGCTATACAGTTGATTCTCAATATTGAAATAATAATATATCAATGATAATTATGTTTTATAATGTCACCATGAACAGTGAATTATCACTGCTGCTAGAGAAAAGAGAAGTTCCTATAAACTTGTGTCATAGTATTTTTCTCAATCAATATGTAACCTTGTCTTTTATGTATTTCCACTACTTAGTAAATATTGTTGATTCATTAACACTGAACTCAGAGCTTACAATATTCTAACTCCTGCCTGAACTAAGCTTATCTAAATACATGTGCCTTCTCTATAAGGCACATCACAATTTTCTTGTGCTTAAGAATTCTACACAGCACTTCAGCATCATGTTTAGGAACCATTTTAAACAACTAAATCAACAACAACAACAAAAAAAACTACAAAAATACTAAAATTGTGGCACTGAATAAACCAAGTAAAGGACACTGGCTTAATGCATGAGAACTAAAACAAGAAAACAGAATGTCACCTTGTTCATTCTCATTTCAGACTATACATTGGGAAACTCAAATTTTGTGCCACTCTGCAAAGCACTGCAAGTATTGATTTGGGGATTACAAATATATATGTATTTTTTTAAGATTTTATTTACTTAAGAGAGTGAGAGAGAGAATGTGAGAGAGAAAGCAAGGGAGAGGCAGATAGAAAGGAAGAAGCAGACTCCCCACTGAGCTGGGAGCCCGATATAGGGCTCAATCCCAGGACGACAAGGATCATGACCTGAGCCAAAGGTAGACACAACTGGCTGAGCCACCCAGGTGCCTCAGGATTACAAATATTTTAGCAAATAGTTTAATTCAAAATACAGAATCTGTATCAACCGTCTCTATTTAGGTAGCTTCACTTTTTTTCAAAGATTTTATTTGAAAGAGAGCAAGCACAGGTGGGGAGGGGCTGAGGGAGAGGGAGAAGCAGACTCCCCACTGAGCAGGGAGCCCTACACAGGGCTTAATCTCAGGACTCTAAGATTATGACCAAAGTAAACCAAAGGGAGACAACTTAACCAACTGACGGAGCCACCCAGGTGCTCCAGTATCCTTCACTTTCTATCAATGGTATTTTGTAGTTTTCAATTTTAACATATTTTAATGTATCAATAAGTATTTCATATTTTTATATTTTTAAGTGGTAATTTTTATTTCAATTTATGGTTGTTTCTTACTACTTCACAGAAACCCATCTGATTTTTGTAAATTAATCTTATATACTTCAACCTACTAAACTCATTCAATTAGTGCTAATGGGATTCTATGAGATTTTCAACATAGACAATCAGGTCACCTGTGAATAAGAATAGTTTTACTCCTTCCTTTCCCATGTGAATAACATTTATCTTTTTTTGCTTCCCTGATTGCACTAGCTAGAACCTCCAGGACAACGCTGAGTAAGACTGGTGAAAATAAACATCTCTATCTTATTCCTGATTTTACAAAGAAAGTATTCAATCTTTCACCATTAAGTACAATGTCAGTAAATGAGGTATGTCATGAATGTCCATTATCAGATTGAGGCATCTCACTTCTATTCCTAGTTAAAGGTTGTTTTGGGTTTTTTTAAATCAGGAATGGTTATGAATTACTCAAATGATTTTTCTGCATTTATTGAGATGATCATGATTTTTACTTTTTAGTTTGTAAATGTGAATTATATTGATTTTTGGTTAAACCAACCTTGCATTCCTGGGATAAACGTCAAGTGGTCATGACATATTAACCTTTTAATACACTGTTGAATTTGATTTGCTGAAATTTGGTTTAGATTTTTGCATCTATATTCACAAGTTGTATTATTCTGAAGTTTAATTCTGGTTTCCCAGTAATGCTAGCATCACAGGCTTTGGAAAATATTCCCTCTACTTCAAATAATTTTAAAAAGTTGATGTAGAATTGGTTTTTTTTTTTTTTTTTTTTGCATTTTTAAGAGTTTCTTTCTTTTTTTTTTTAATTGGTGTTCAATTTACTAACATACAGAATAACACCCAGTGCCCGTCACCCATTCACTCCCACCCCCCGCCCTCCTCCCCTTCCACCACCCCTAGTTCGTTTCCCAGAGTTAGGAGTCTTTACGTTCTGTCTCCCTTTCTGATATTTCCCACACATTTCTTCCCCCTTCCCTTATATTCCCTTTCACTATTATTTATATTCCCCAAATGAATGAGAACATATAATGTTTGTCCTTCTCCGACTGACTTACTTCACTCAGCTAGAATTGGTATTATTCAATATTCAATATCGTGAAACGATCCAGACCTCAAGTTTTCCTTTTAAGGAGATTTTTAACTACAATTTCAATTTATTTAATACATAGAGGGCTATTCAGATTATCTATTATTTTCTTCTACTTCCTTTGGGATTAATTTACTCTTCTTTTCCCACTTTTTTAAAGCAGAAACAGAAGTTATTTGAGATCTTTATTTTCTAATGTAGATATTTAAAGCTATAGACTTCCCTCTATAGATGGTGTTTTAGCAGCATCTTTAATGTTGTTTTTGTTCTCATTCAGGTTAAAATATTTTCCAATTTCCCACTTGATTTCTTCTTCTAACAGATTACTTATAAGCATGCTATTTAATTTCCAAATATTTGGGAATTTTTCCAAGAATCTTTCTATTAATGATTTCTAATTTAATTCCACTGTGGTCAGGCAGCCCCAGTGGCGCAGCGGTTTAGCACCGCCTGCAGCCCAGGACGTGATCCTGGAGACCCTGGATCGAGTCCCACGTCGGGCTCTCTGTATGATGCCTGCTTCTCCTCCCTCTGCCTGTGTCTCTGCTTCTCTCTCTTTCTCTCTGTCTCTATGAATAAATAAAATCTTAAAAAAAAAAAAAAATTCCACTGTGGTCTGAGAAGATTCTTTATGAACTGAATCCTTCTAAATTTATTGAGACTTCTTTCACAGTTCTATTTTGGTAAATGTTCTGTAAACTTTTGAACAAATATGTAATCTGCTCTTCTGTAAATATAGGTATAAGTGAAGCTGATTCACAGTAGCATCTAACTTAATTGTACCTTTGGTAATTTTCTGTCCACTTGTTACATCAATTATTGAAAAGGGTTACTGAAATCTCTGACTATAGTTGTGAATTTGTCTTTGCATTTCTATTAATTTAGTATTGAATGTTTTGAAGTTCAGTTATTAGGTGCATAAACATTAAACCCACTATGTCCTCTTAATTAACTGACCCCATTATCACTATGAAATAACCTTAATCCCAGATAATACTGAAATCTCCTTTGTCTGAAATTAATAAACTCACTCCAAGTTTCTTTCAAATAGGTTACCACACTGTATCATTTTCCACTCTTTACATTTAATCTATTTGTATTTCTAGTTAAAAGTGCTTCTTGTAGTAAGTATATCGTTGAATTTTACCTTTTACTCAATCTTGGCCTCTGAATGGGGGTATTCAGAATATATTCACATTTATGTATCTAATGTGGCTATTATTCATTAGAACATTTCATCTTGCTCATTAGAACAAGTCATCTTGCTATTTATATTTGTCCAAGCTGATCTTTCCTTTTTCATATTGTCATGACTTCTGTTTGATTATTTTACATGATCTGCTTTTCTTCACTTCTTAGTTATGATTTATTTTAGTGGCTGCCTTAGAGTTTACAATATATATCTTTATCACAGTCTATCTTTAAGAGATATTAAAACCACCACCCAGTGTAGAGCATAAGAATCTTATACTTCATTTCTCCCTCACCCTTTAAGCTACTATTATCATACATTTTACTTTATGTATGCTATACACCATACAGTATCTCATTAATATTTTTACCTAAAACTATTACATTTTAAAGAGATTAAGAAATTCTATATATTTACCCAAGTAGTTACCATTTATTATGTTCTTTTTTTATTATAATTATTCAACTGATACCATTTTCCTATGTCTGAGGGGCATACTTTAAAATTTTCCTGAAAGGGGACCTGGGTATTTCAGTTGGTTAAACATCTGACTTTGGCTCAAGTCATGATCCCAGGGTCCTGAGATCTATTCCTGCATCAGACTCCCCACTCAGCAGGGAGTCTACTTCTCCCTCTGCCCCTCCCCTATGCTCGTGCTCATTCAGTCTCTCTCATGCATTCTCTCTCTCTCTCAAATAAGTAAAATCATAAAATAAGATACAATAAAATTTTCTTGTAGTGGAGGAAGTGTTAGCAATTAATTTCTTCAGCTTCCCTGTGTCTGAAAATGAATTTTTTCATCTTATTTCTGAAACAAATTTTTGCCAAATATAGAATTCTAGGGAGATTACTTTTTCATCTTTCAGTATTTTGAAGATGCTATTCCTCTGATTTCTTGCTTATATTGGTTCTGACAAGAAATCTAATACTATCTTTATCTTGGTTTCTATGTGCACAACTTGATCATGTCTTTTTCTCTAACTCCTTTTAAGATTTTTCTCTTTATCACTTGTATTTGGTAATTTGAATACCTGGGTGTAGTTTCCTCTTTACCTCTTATACTTAGTAGCTCACTGAACTTCCCTATGGTTTCATCTTAATAAAACTTATTTGGAAAGTTTGGGTTTATAGTTTCATCTTAATGAAATGTATTTGGAAAGTTTTTGACCACTATTTCTGGAAATACATTTTTATGTACCCTGCCATTTTTAGGAACTCTATTTATATATTTGTTTGAGGTATCCTACAGCTAATCGATGTTTCCCCCCTTTTTTTTTCTCTGTATGTTTCTTTCAGATGGTTTCTATTGCTATGCCTTCAAGTTCATTAATCTTTTCCCTGCAAGGTCTAATCTGCTATTTTTCTCATCCAGTATACTTTCCATCTCAGATGGAGTTTTCATCTTTAAAAGTTCTATATGGATCTTTTTGCATCTTACATGTTTCCAACTTTCTAAACATATGGAGTATAATTATAGCGAATAGTTTTAACATCCTCTGCTAATTCCATCATCTATGTCAATTCTGTATCACTATGATTATTTTCATTATGGGTCATGTTTTTAGGCATATATGGGAATCTGAATGACATGCACTATGAATTTCAACTTGCATGCTGGTATTTCCCACTCCTTTTTTTTTTTTAAGATTTTATTTATTCATTCATGAGAGACAGAGAGAGAGAGAGAGACAGAGGGAGAGGCAGGTTCCACACGGAGCCCGATGTGGGACTCGATCCCGGAACTCCAGGATCACACCCTGAGCCGAAGGCAGGTGCTAAATCGCTGAGCCACCCAGGGATCCCGTATTTCCCACTCCTATAAATCTTTCTGAACTTTGTTCTGGGATATAGTTAAGTGATTTGGAAATATTTTGTTCTCTTGCTTTTATAATTTGTGATTCAATTCCAGAGCAACATTTCCTCAACTAGGGGAATGTGCCAAGCTCCACACCTCAGTTCTCAGTGCCTGGAAGTCTCTCAGTGCGGTAGGCTCAGGCCATTGTAGGGCTTACCTCACTTGTTTCTTGCCAGTCAAGAATCACTGACCATCACTGCCTCATGTGCAATGTCTTCAAAATTACATTTTGTGTACTCTGTTTTATGGAGCACGGGATTGTTTCATGATGAGTATAAATAGAGTCCCTCTTACTACATATGAGCCAGATGCGATCTTTGTACTTTTAATCTTTACCCTTATATTCAACATAAGTTTCTTGACACCATATATTTGAGTATTGCTTTTCTAGCCAATCAATCTGAATATTACTTTGTAACTAGATTGTTTAGGTCATTTATATTTAATTATCAAAAGAGTAAGATTTAAATCTATTATTTTGCTATTTTTGTCCCATTTCTTGTTTATGTCTCTTGTTTACTCCTTTTTTCACTTTTGCCTGCCTTTTTGTGGACTGATCAGTTTATAATATTCAATTTCATCTCCCACCATGGGCTTATAAATTATTTTTCTTTATTTTTTATTAGCATTTGTTCTAAAATATACAAAATATACCCTCAAATATTATACCACTTTACATAGGGTATAAGCACCTAAAAATACTATACTTCCCTTTCTCCTGTACCATTCTCCATGCTACTGACATCAGTTAATCAATCTATTTTCATGTATGCTAGTACACTAATTCACTATTATCTTTGCTTTATTTTTTTAATATTTATTTATTTATGATAGTCACACAGAGAGAGAGAGAGAGAGAGAGAGAAGCAGAGACACAGGCAGAGGGAGAAGCAGGCTCCATGCACCGGGAGCCCGACATGGGATTCGATCCCGGGTCTCCAGGATCGCGCCCTGGGCCAAAGGCAGGCACCAAACCGCTGCGCCACCCAGGGATCCCTTATCTTTGCTTTAAATAACTATCTTTTGAAAGGTTTAAAAATGAAGAAAATATATTTTATATTTACCCCATATTTTATCATTTCTTGCACTCTTCATTCGTTTTCACAGATCCAAATTTCCACCTGTTAAGTATTTTCCTTTTGTCTAAATAGCTTCCTTTAAGATTTCTTGTAGTGCAAATCTGCTGAAAATAAATTCTCCCAGATTTTGCTTCTCAAAAGTTGTTTCCATTGCAAATCATCTATCTGGATAAGGAACCAATATCCAGAATATATAAAGAATTCTGATCTCTCAAAAACAACAGCAATAAATCTCAATTTTTAAAAAAAGGCAAGAAACTCAAATAGACATTTCTTCAAAGATGATATACAAATAGCCATCAAGCATATGAAAAGATACTCAACATCACTAATTATCAGAAAAATGCACATCAAAACCACAATGAAATAGCACTTCACACCCATCAGAATGATCATTAATCAAAAAAGAAAAGAAAAGGAAGAAAGGAAGGAGAAAAGGAAAAAAAGTATTGGTGAGGATGTGGTTCCATATAAATTTTAGAATTATTTGGTCTAGCTTTATCAAAAATACCACTGGAATTTTTATAAGGATTGCACTGAATTTGCAGCTTGCTTTTGGGTGTTATGGATATTTCAATATAATTCTTCCAGTCCATGAGCATGATAATGTATTTATCTTTGTATCCTTTTCAGTTGCTTTCATGGTGTCTTAGTTTTCAGGGTATAGGTCTTAAACCTCCTTGGTGAAATTTATTCCTGGGTACTTTATTCTTTTTGATACAATTATAAATGGGATTGCCTTCTCAATTACTCTTTCTGGTAACTCATTATAGAAACCCCACAGATTTCCATATGTTGCTTTTGTATCCCATTAATTTACTGAATTCATTTATTAGTTGTAAAAGGTTCTGGTGAAGTCCGTTGGGTTTTCTATATATAGTATCATCTCATATTTAGGTAGTGAGTTTTATTTCTTCATTTCCAATTTGGATGCCTTTTATTTCCTCTTCCTACCAATTGCTGTAGCTAGGATTTCCAACACTGTGTTGAATAAAAGTGGGGAGAGTGAGCATCCTTTTATTCCTGATTTTAGAGGGAAAGCTTTCATCTGTTTACCACTGAGTATAATGTTAACTGTGGGTTTATTATATACAGCCTTTGTTATGTTGAGGTACATTCCCTCTGTATCCACTTCTTTGGAGAGTTTTGTCAAAAATGTATGTTGAAATTTGTCAAATGCTTTTTCTGCATCTACAAAGATGATCATACAATTATTTCCTTCATTTTGTTAATGTGGTTTATCATATTAGCTGATTTATGGATGTTGAGTCATCCTTGCATCCCTCAAATAAATCTCACTTGACCATGATTTATTATCCTCTTAATATGTTATTGAATTCAGTTTGCTAATATTTTGTTGAGAATTTTTGCATCGATATTCGTCGGTGATTTTGGCCTGTAATTTACTTTAAAATTGTATGTGGTGTCCTTTTATTTTTAAAGATTTTCTTTATTCATGAGAAGCAGAGACACGGGCACAGGGAGAAGCAGGCTCCCTGTGGGGAGCCCAATGTGGGACTCGATCCCAGGACCCCAGGATCACAACCTGAGCCAAAGGCAGATGCTCAAACCACTGAGCCACCCAGGCATCCCTTATGTGGTATCCTAATCTGGTTTGCTACCAGGCCTCACAAAATGAGTTTGGAAGTATCCCCTCCTCAATTTTTTGGAAAAGTTTGAAAAGGATGGGTATTAAATTTTTTTTAATGTTTGGTAGAAATCACCAGTGAAACCACCTGATCTTGGACTTTTCCTTGTTAGGAGGTTTTTGATTACTGACCAATTTCCTTAGTAGTAATTAGTTCATTCAGATTTTCTATTTCTTAATGATTCAGTCCTGAAAGACTATGTTCCTAGGAATTTATCCATTTCCTCTAGTTTGTCCGATTTGTTAGCATATATTTGCTAATGGTCTCTAATGATCCTTTTTACTGTGGTGTCAAATGTAATTTCTCCTGTTTCAATTTCTGGTTTTGATATTAGGGCTTTCTCTTTTTTTCTTGGTTAGTCTATATGTTTGTCAACTTTATCTTTTCAATGAACTGTCTCTTGGCTTTATTAATTTTCTATTATTTCTCAGTCTCTATTTCATTTATTTCTCCTCTGATCTCTATTATTCTTTTCTTCTACTAACTTGAGCTTCATTGGTTCTTTTTTCCTAGCTCCTTCAGGTGTAAATTAGGTTGAGATCTTTCTTGTTTCTTGAGGTAGTCCTGTATTACTATAATATTAATATATTAATATTATATTTAATATCATAAAATATAATATTAATTAAATTGATATAGTATCTTAAAATTGCTTTTGTTGTATCCCAAAGATTTTGGTATGTCAGAGTTTTATTTTCATTTGTCTCTCAGTACTTATATTTTCATCTGTCTCTCAGCATGTCTTTGCTATCTTCAATAATCTATTGGTTGTTGAGCAGCATGACATTTAACCCCCCCATTTTAGTGGTTTTTCAAGTTTTCTTCTTGTAATTGATTTCTAGTTTCATATTCATTGTGATCAGAAAAGATGGTCAATAGGAGTCAATCTTTTTTAATTTATTGAGGCTTAATTGGTGGCCTAACATGTGCTCTAGCCCAGAGACGATTCCATATGCACTTGAGAATAATATGTATTGCTGCTTTTGAATGGAATGTTCTGAATATATTAAGGCCATCTGGTGTCATATAAGGCTGATGTTTTCTTATTTTCTGTCTGATCTAATCATTGATGTAAGTGGGGTGTCAAAGTCCTCTACTATTATTGAATTGCTATCAATTTCTCCCTTTAGGTCTCTCAATATTTGCTTTAGATGTCTTGATGTTCCTATTTTGGGTGCATACATATTAATTAATGTTATATCTTCTTTTGGACTGACCCCTTTATCATTATGTAATGCCCTTCCTTGGCTATTATTATGATTTTTGCTTTCAAATCTACTTTGTTTGCTATAATAGCTTTTTTTTTTTTTTTTTTTAATACACTCTACACCCAACCTGGGGCTTGAACTCATTACCCTGTGATCAAGAGGCACATGCTCCACCAACAAAGCCATCCAGGCACCCTTCCTTCCAGCTTTCTTTTCATTCCTATTTGCATGGAATAGCCTTCCCCATCCCTTCATTTTTAGTCCATGTATGTCCTTACTTCTGAAGTGAGACTCTTGCATATATATATATATATATATATATATATATATATATATATATATAGTCTTGTTTTGCTTTTTTTAAATCCATTCAGCCACTGATCTTTTGACTAGAGAGTTTAGTCCATTTACAATTACAGTAAAGTATGTACTTATTTCCATTTTGTTCATTGTTTTCTGGCTCTTTTCATAGCTCCTCTGTTCCTTTCTTATTTCTCTTTCCTTCTGGTTTGAGTGCTTTCTTTAGTGTTATATTCAGACTCCTTTATCATTTTCTCTTGTATATTTATTGTAACTTTTTGCTTTGTGGTTACTATGAGGTTCATATATAACTTATTATGTATAGAATGGTCTGCTTTGAGACGACAATAGTTAAATTTGAACATATTCCAAAACATATTTTCTTCACCCCTGCCCATGTTTTATATATTTTTTTAAGATTTTTAATTTATTTATTCATGAGAGAGACACAGAGAGAGAGAGAGAGAGAGAGAGGCAGAGACACAGGCAGAGGGAGAGGCAGGATCCATGCAGAGAGCCCGATGTGGAACTTGATCCCGGGTCTCCAGGATCAGGCCCTGGACTGAAGGCGGCACTAAACCACTGAGCCACCCGGGCTGCCCACGTTTTATATTTTTGATGCCACGTTTTGTATCATTTTATGCAGTCCTTACTAATTATCATAGTTTTAATTAACTTTACTATTTTTGTCTTTAAGCTTTATACTTGCTTTATAAGTGATTTATCCTCCACTTTAATTTTTTTTTGGGGCGGGGGGGGCAGAGAGAGAGGGAGAGAGGGACTCTCAAGAAGGCTCCACACCCAGCGCAGAGCTTGATATGGGGCTCGATCTCATAACCTCGTGATCATGACCTGAACCAAAATCAAGAGTTGGATGCTTAATTGACTGGGCCACACAGGCACCCCTGATCCACTACTTTTAATATATATTTACCTTTTCCAGTGAGATTTTTACTTCCATACATTTTGTTATTAATGTCATTTCTTTTCAGGTTATAGAAGATCCTTAAACATTCCTTACAAGGCTGATTTAATAGTGATGAATTCCTTTATGTTTTGATTATCTGAAAACTCTTAATCTCTCCAATTCTGAACGATAAACTTGCCAAGTACAGAATTCCTGGTTGGAAGTTTTCTGTTTGTTTTTGTTTTGTATTTTTCCATTCAGCACTTTGAATATGTCATGCCACTCTCTTCTGCCTGCAAAGTTTCTGCTGAATATGTTATGCCAAGCGAATGTTATCCCACCTGATGTTGTCGCAAGGATCCCTTATCTTCATTTTTTAAAATTCTTTTGTGTTTTCACTACTGTGTCTATGTGAGCTCCATTGCTCTGTCATCCAGTTCACTTTTCCAATACTCAGTTCATCCAGTCTGCTGTTGAACCCGTCTTGTATATTTTTCAATTTGGTTTGCTCTTCAGCTCCGTAACTTCCGTTTGACCTTTCTTTTATTGTCTCTTTATGAAAGATCTGTGTTCATCTATTCTTCTCCCAAGTTCAGTGAGCAGCTGTATGACCATTAACTTTGAACTCTTTATCAGGTTTGGATTGCATATCTCCATTTCATTAATATCATTTTCTGATGTTTTATCTTGTTCTTTCACTTCGAACATTGTCTCTCATCTTGCCTAACTCGTTTGTTTTTAGTTATCAGCAAATCAACCTATCTCTCCTTGTGGAGCAGCCTTGAAGGAGCAGCCTTGTGTAGGAGGTGTCACATGCACCTCAAAAGCAAAATCCCCTCTGATCACCAGAGCTAGATCCTCATGTGGGTTGTATGCACTGTCTATTGTGGTGGCACCATGTCTGTAGCACAGGGTGAGTGAAGTTGACAGCTAACTCAGCTGCAGCATGTGGCTGTGTAGAGCTTTCACCTGGCTCCAACATATGATTGCACTGTGGGAGTGGGCAGGGTTCTCAGCTGGGTGTGCCCACTGGCTCTAGCAATTTGAAAGATAATTACAAAATGGTTTCCACCAGAACCAACATTAGCAAGGTAGGATGAGTTCCCAAATACAGCACCCATCAATGTCTTCATTTCCAGAGAAATGTCCCAACAGTTTCCTGCCTGCCAGATGCCTTAAAATTACTAAGTGGGTCTTCTTCACAAAAGCACTTTTTTTTAAAGATTTTATTTATTTATTCATGAGAGACACAGAGACCGAGAGAGGCAGAGACACAGAAAGAGGGAGAAGCAGGCTCCATGCTGGGAGCCTGACATGGGACTCAATCCCAGGTCTCCAGGATCACACCCTGGGCTGAAAGTGGTGCTAAACCACTGAGCCACCCATGCTGCCCACAAAGGCACTTTTCAATGTGGTATTTCTGTGCTGGTCCTGGGGTGAGTATATGTGCAAACGCTGTGAGAATGGGTTCTCCATTCCCTAGTTTTATGGTTTCTCTTGATATAATCCCGGTTGGTTTTCAAAGCCTGGTGTTTAGATGGCTTATCTCTCTTGTGCAGGACCTAAGGATTTGGGTTCCTATTGTGAAGAACTAACCTCTTGCTCCTTGGGAAAAGTTTTGTATTTTTGAGTTTTCTCCTGATTGTGTGTCACACCTGGGATGGGTATCTTTGCAAAATGATGTCTCTGCATCTTCTCCCCATCTCAATGCTCTTTTTTGTCCTTTGTTATAGAGGCTCTGTTCCTTTGGTCTTGTGGTCTTTTTAGAGGAAATTATTTCATATGTGGTTATTTGTTGCAGGAGGAGCAAGCTCATGGTCTTCCTACAGCACCATCTTGAATCCAACTTATTTTTTATTTTGAGGTGAAATTGATGTAACACCAAATTAAGCATTTTGAAATGAACAAACCAGTGGCATTTAGTACATTCCCAATGTTGTGCAACTACCACCTCTATCTTGTTCCAATATGTTTGTCACCCCACAAAGAAACTTTGTACCTATTAGGCAGCTGCATTCTATTTCCCTTATCTCTAGGCCCTAGCAAACACCAATCTGAGTTCTGTTTATACAGAATTACTCATTATGGATATTTCATATAAATGGAATCATACAGTATGTGACCTTTGCATCTGACTTATTTCACTCAGCAAAATGTTTTTCAAGGTTCACCACACTGTAGCATATATCAGTATTTCAGTTTTGTTTTGGTTTTTTATATATAGTTGAATAATAGCCAATGGTATATATATATCAAATTTGTTCATTCTTCCATCTACAGGCATTTGGGCTGCTTCCATCATTTGACTCTTGTAAACAGTATTACTATGAACTAGCATGTGTGTGTGTGTGTGTATGTTTTCAGTTCTTCTGGGTATACACCTAGGAGTGGAATGCCTGGGTTATATGCTAATCCTATGTTTAATTTTTTATAGAACTGCCAGACTATTTTCCACAGAAGTAAACCATTTTACATTCCCACCAGCAATGTACAAGGATCTGCTTCTCTACATCCTCACCCACACTTGTTACTGGTCTTGTTTTTTATACTAACCATCCTACTGGGGATGAAGTGACACATCATTGTGATTTTTATCTGCATTTCCCTCATCACTAACAAGTTCGAGTATTTCTTCATTTGTATATTGGCTATTTTTATATTTTCTTTAGAGAATTGTCAATTCAAGTCCTTTGCTCATTTTTTAGTTGGGTTGTTTTGTTGTTGAGTTGTCAGGGTTTTAGTTCTTATGTTTAGGACATTGATCCATTTAGAATGTGTCTATTAGTTTATTTTTCCCCTCTCAATTCTTTTCCATTAGTTTATAGGTCAATCCTTATGTCAGTACTATACTGTTTTGACTACTGGAGCTTTACAGTATGTTTTAGAAATGGACAAGTATGAGTCCTCCAACTCTATTCATTTTCAAGAACAGAGTTTTGGCTGTTTTGGGCCTACTACAATTTCATATGAATTTAAGAATCTGCTTTTCTAGTTCTGCAAAAAGGTCACTAGAGTTCTGATAGAGATCGCATTGAATCTGCACATTGCTTTGCATAGTACTGCCACCTCAACAATAACACAGAATATCTTTCCATTTATTTAGGTCTTCTTTAAGTTATTTTATTTAATTTCAACAATGTTTTGTAGCTTTTAGTATACAAATCTTTCAATTCCTTAGGTTTTTGAACAATATTAAATGGAACAGTTTTCTTAGTTTCCTTTTGGGATTATTCATTGCTAGTATACAGAAACAATTTTATTTTGTGTGTTGCTCTTATACCAATTTTTCTGAATTGTGTATTAGCTCTAGTGGGTTTTTGCAGATTCTTTGGGGTTTTTTATTATGAGTTCATGATGTCTACAAATAGAAACAATTTTACTTCTTTCCCAATTTGGATGTTTTTTCTTTTTTCTTGCCTAACTTCTCTGGCTGGGACTCCTACCACAATGTTGAAGAGCAGTATGAAAGTAAGCACACTTGTTTCTGATCACAGGTAAAAGTGTTCAGTCTTTCACTGTTGAATTGGAAGTTAGCTGTGAGTTTTTCATAAATCCCTTTTATCATATTGAAGAATTTCCCTTCTTTTCCTAGTTTTGGAGTGTTTCTATTACAAACAGGTGTTATATTTTTCAAAAGTCTTCCTTATTAACTGATGATGTTTGTTTGTTTATCTTCATCCTAGTAAGGCGGTGTATTATACTGATTTCCCTATGCTGAACAGCTCTGGGCATTCCTACCTGGATAAATTCCATTTGGTCATGGTATATAACCATTTAAATATACGACAGGATTCAGTTTCTTAGTGTTTTGTTGAAGATTTTTGCAGTTGTATTCATAAGGAATATCAATCTGTAATTTTTGCATTGTTTCTCATGGCGTCTGGCTTTGGTATCAGAGTAATGCTGGTCTCACTGAATTAGGAAGTGTTCTATGTCCTATTTTGGGGAAGAGTCTGAGATGAACTGGTGTTAATTCTTTAAATGTTTGGCAGAATTCACCAGTAATATCATCTGGTCCTGGACTTTTCTTTCTTTGGGAGGGATTTTTTTTATTATTATTACTAATGCAATCTGTTTGCTTCTTATAGATCAGTTCACATTTTCTATTGCTTCTTGAGTCAGTTTTGGTTATCTGTTTCTAAGAATTTGTCCATTTCACGTAGGTTATCCAATTTGTTAATATACAGTTATTAATAGTATTCTCTTAAAAAGGTTATAAGAAATTTCTTTAATAAAGAAATAAATATTTCAGCCTCAATATTCTCACTTTCGTTTTTTTTTTTTTTATATATATTCTCACTTTCGTTTCTGATTTTAGTTACATGCATCATTGCTTTCCCCCCCTTTTTTTTTTGAGTCTAGGTAAAGGTCTGTAAATTTTGTTGATTCCTCAAAGAATGAACTTTGGTTATGCTGATTCTCTGTTATTTCCTATACTCCATTTCACTTGTCTCCATTTTAATCTTTATTATTTCCTTTCTTTGGCTCACTTTGAGTTTAATTTGCTCCACTTTTTCTAGTTTCCATAAGGTGAAAAATTAGATTATTTGGATTCTTTTGAGCTCTTCTTCTTAAATATAGGTACTTACTGCTACAAATTTCCCTCTGAGCACTGCTTTTGCTGCATCTCATTAAGTTGTGGTATGCTGTGTTTTCATTTTTATTTGTGTATAATTATTTTCTAATTTCCCCCTTTGACCTGCTGGGTATTTATGAGTATATTGTTTAATTTCTACATATTTGTGAATTTCCCAGTATTATTGACTTCTAGTTTCACACCAGTGTGACCAAGATACTTTTATGATTTCAGTTACTTAAACTGTATTGAGATTTTTTTTTTGTGTGTGTGTAGGCAGCCCAGTGGCTTAGCAGTTTAGCGCCACCTTCGGCCGGGTGTGTGATCCTGGAGACCCAGGATCGAATCCCGCGTTGGGCTCCCTGCACAGAGCCTGCTTCTCCCTCTCCCTCTGCCTGTGTTTCTGGCCCCCTCTCTCTGTCATAAATAAATTTAAAAATTAAAAAAAAAAAAAAGATTTTTTTTTTGTGTGTGGTCTAACATATGGACTACCCCTTGTAGAGTGTTTCATGTGCACATGGAAAAAAATGTGTATGCTGCTCTTACTGGGTGTTTTGTGTATATCTATTAGATCCAACTGGCTTATAATGCTGTGCAAGACCTCTATTTCCATACTGATCTGTCTAGATGTTCTATCCCTTATTCAAGGTGAAGCAAGCATTGTAATTTTTGACTGAATGATTGAAACCATAAATTTTATTGTTGGATTCTGAATTGTGTTGCATTCCTCTAGTGTTGGACTTTTTCTGGTGTACAATTAAGTTACTTGGGATCATTTGAAGTCTTCTGAGGACTCTTCCCAATGCCTCATGTATTACAAGGTCTTTAGACTCCGAATGATCTAGATACAAACTATTAACAGCCTTGCATGATCTCTGGAAATTGTTTTCTTACTGCCTTCCAGTAGTTCTTTCCCTGACTTTGAGTAGGTCTTAGTCATGCATTTACAGATTGGAACTCCGTTAAAAACTCAAGAAGCACCCTCTGCAGATCTCCAGAATGTTTTCATGTTTGAGTGTACTTTTTTACTTACTTATATACTCACCCCTCTTCCCCCAAGTCTCTTCTCTCTGGCACTGTGCCCTGCAATTCTAACCACCTTGGCCTTCTCAAACTCACTTTTGTTTCCTAATCTTAGCAAAAGTGAGCTGTTTTGGTTCTTCCTCCTTGCACTGCAGCCTATGAACAACCTCTAGGCTTTATTGCAAACTGGTATAGAAGAGCTTACCTCATTTGTTTCCATTCTCTCAGGAATCAGTCTGATGACACCTGCCATCCAACGTCTAAAAATCACTGTTTACATATTTATATGTTCTCAAGTTGTTTAAGGAGGAAGGGTATATTATTACTGCATAACAAATTACCCCCAACTTATTAGCATCTTAAAAAAACAAGCATTTATTTTTTTCACACAGTTTCTGAGGTTCGGCAATCAAGAAGCAGCTTAGCTGGGTGGTTCTGGCTCAGGATATCTCATGAGGTTGCAGTCAAGATGTCCGTGGGCCAGTAGTTTACAGCTGGAAACTTGACAAGGGCTGGAAGATCTGCTTCCAAGAAGACTCAGTCACACACTGTTGGCTAGAGGCCTCAGTTCCTTGTTAGCTGTTGGCAGGAGGCCTCAATTTCTCACCACATGGGCCTCTCCATAGAGCTATTCACAACATGGCAGCTAACTACTCTGAATGAGCAAGGGGGAGGAGCATAGAGAGGGGAGGGCAGCACAAAGGGAGAGAAGAGGCGAAAGCCACAGTGTCTTTTATAACCTATCCTTGGATTATCCATCACTTCCACCATATTCTATTGACCACACAAACAATGTGTGAGGGGATTATGCAATGGAATAATCAGGTATCAGGAAGCAGAGATCATTAGGGCCATCTTGGAAGCTGGCCACACAGAGGAAAAATCCTGTTATCCCAACATGGCAAAATGCCAAAGTCCTGCTTACACATTTTAACTTCCTTATGTTTTTTTTTTTTTTAATCCTCAGACTATAAACTGCATCCTACGACTTTGGGAAAGATGGCAAGATTGTAGATTCTACTCCACAGCCAGACTTAGAGAAAAAATAACGAAGTAGCAGCAAGTTTTAAAAGAATAAAGTCCTTGGTGCCTACGGCAAGAGGGAGGAGAGCATTTACAGCACACCTGGAGTTGAGAAATGTTCAAGTGGCTTTTCATTCCCCCAAACAACTACTCTAATGACTAACCTAAACGTCTGCCGTCCTTTCTCATCAATCTCTAAAGCCAGACAGCAATAGCAACAGCAATTATTAATTGCATTAGCAATAGTACCAGGGCCAAAGCGAGGCATCTTGCCTCTGTTATTAGTTCAATTATTCCTCACCATAAACCTGTGAGATAGGTATCATTATTCCCTAAAGTCTAGGCCTTAATTTCTTGATAATCCTAACTTGGCTTTATACTTCATAGTATATCGTGATACACGTTTATTTTTCCTACCTAACACCTGGCTCCCCCTTGCTTCTACTTTTCTGGCACAGAAATGCCATGTTGTCCTACCTGTCCTCTCATTCCATGTGAGTCAGGTCTTAAAGATTTCTCTTAGCTCTCACGTTCCCAACACCTACCACCATAACTCTTTCAAAGAAACCACCAGGCTACTGAGACTTGTTAATACCCTCCTGCTGGGCTCTCCCAATGCTACAGCTGCCTAATATACACTTCCCCTTAAACTCTGTAGAATATATGCTATTTAGATCTGCCTCATCAATTAATCCCAAAAAACTTTGCCTTATTTCAGCCACTCATTTAAAAATATGATTTCACAGCACACGTGCCTTCTTAATTTATATTTGCTACAGCTTAATGCTAAA
The DNA here is from genome assembly GCF_053574225.1 of Canis aureus. Taxonomy (NCBI): domain Eukaryota; kingdom Metazoa; phylum Chordata; class Mammalia; order Carnivora; family Canidae; genus Canis; species Canis aureus. Next base: position 19,622,614 of record NC_135638.1, on the reverse strand, counting down.
ATGGGTTTCCTTTCCTTAAGGGTTTATAATTAATCACCAGGGAGAAAGGTCCAAAATATACCAAACTCTTACTTAGTACAGTACCCTGGAAACATAGGTTCCCAGTAATTATTTGTTGAATAACGAATGAAAATATATAAAGTAATAATTATAAATGCTAGCTCAGAAAATTCTCAAGGGGGTATATCCAAAAACTTTTATTTACAAATAAAAAGGAAAAGTTATCAGTGGACACATATAAACAATTCACAAAAAGACAAAACACAAAAGAACAACAAATAGAAGCAAATAATAGAAATGCAAATCAAAGTATCACTTTTTGTCAAATTGGCAAACATTGAATATTTGTCAAAAAAGTAAGAAAACAGGCATTCTAATAGATATTATTTTGTATTTTTGGTGTTTATGCATCAAATATCTTCAAAATTTGCATACCCATTTGACCAGTATTTCCTAATAATTAACTGTAAGAAAATAATGGACAAAGGAACATAATTATATGTTAAAAAAGAAAAAAAAAACAAACACTGTGGCACTAACTATAATACAAAATTTGTCCAACAATAAGGATTTGATTAAACAAATTTTAGTAATTCCAAACTACAAAATATTAATGTCACTTCAGAATATTATATAATCCTAGTTTTTTAAAGTAACATAGAATCACATAAAAACATACCTGCATAGAAAAAAAAATCTAGAAGTATACACCCCAAAATGTTAGCAGTGATTATCTCTGTAAAAGAATAGTGGAATCATTTGTGATTTTTTTCTTTTTGCTTATCTCTACTACCTAATTTTTCTACATGAGTTGCACATGGACAACACACATTCTTAAAAAGCAAAAGTAAAAATGCAGAGTACAATTTAAAGGTAGAAGTGCCATCACTGTAATAGAACATGGAACATTCCCATGCTCTCTAATAATAATAATGTCATGCAGAATTAACACCAAGTTAAATATTTCAATAGCCTTGTTTTAAGTAGTACTAAGAACACACATGGAAGAATGTTAGTACTATTCAGGCATCTTAAGACAACAGACAAAAAGACCTCTCAAATAAAAACTTATTACTAATCAAAAAGACAGTGTTGAAAATCATGCAGTAAAAACCTCAACTGCTTCAAGGTAAGTGTCAGCTTCAATCACCTTTTCATGCCTTTTCACATTATCTTGAGAGCCTACACTCTGATGGGAAAGCAGTCACCTCGAAAATGATAAAACATCAATCACTCATAAGTTTAAGAATTCAAGGCAACTTTAAGTTGGGCTGAAAAAAAAGTCTTCTCTATAACTTCTATTCCAAATTAGATTAATTTTTCTCTTCAGGCTTGAACATTTTGGGGTGAGGGGGATAAAACTTAGGGGATAACAAGAGAGAATCCTGAGGGGAGTCTAGACATATATGTGTGTTACAAGCAAAGCACATATATCTCCAAGCACTGTGTACAATGGTTGGTGCTAGGGTTGTCACTAAAGCAAGGAGATCTCCATTCTTTTCAACAGTAATCACCTAATTGTGTTGTCAGTTTAGGTATTATGTGCTTGCTCTACACAAATGCCATTAACATAAAATCTCTTTTTTATGCAAAGTTGTTCCTTGATTTTCTCCTTGTACTAGAAAATTTTCTTGGACAGGGAAACTGCTTGTGGCCCTGCAGAATGTTGCCTGAAATTGCTGTGTAAGGCCTGATTCAACAGGACCAGTAGATCCAACATAACAATAAATCTTCACTGGACTAATCTATAATGTTCAATGATGTTGACTGGCATGAAAAGGAGTTCTTTCCACTTGTCTATGGCAGATTATAAAAAAAAAATTATTCTGATTGTACCTGTATAATTAACAGCAGGTATCCATACATTTAGCATCAACACCAACCTACAACATAGTTTGCAAGTCATGTCTCATAAAGCTCCACCAATACATCCAATAGGATCTGACAGCAACTGTGAAAGTACAAAAAGCACTAAACACGGTACAGCTTTATGATTCTTTTAAACCTACATTAGTAACATCTTTGATGAAAGCAATATTCATTGCACAAGAAAATTTTCTAGTACAAGGAGAAAATCAAGGAATAACTTTGCATGAGAAAGAGATTTTATGTTAATGGCATTTGTGTAAAGCAAGCACATAATACCTAAACTGACAACACAATTAGGTGATTACTGTTGAAAAGAATGGAGATCTCCTTGCTTTAGTGACAACCCTAGCACCAACCATCCACTTATTCAGCAAATATATGAAAACCATAAGCAAAACTATTCTAGGATCTGAGGAAATAAGAATAAACAAGCCAAGTCACTACTTTCATAGAGCATATGGCCTAACAAGGAACAGAGATGTTAGGCAAACAACTACATATTTGAATATAACTGCAAATGTCAGGATTTCATTAAATAAAAGGGCAAGGTACTCTGAGAGCAAATACTAGGCTGGGGAGTCAAGTGAGTCAACCACAGGGGAGGGAAAGAAAGGCCCAGGCAGAGATAATCTATGCAAAGCCCCTGCAGCTGGAATGACCTTGCCCAATCCAGGAACTGAAACATTTAGATTGAAAGCATTTAGATTGTTTCCTGGGTCCACGTTAATTCTGAGATGTATAAAGACACCCAAGTTAAGAGATCAGGTTGGAAACTGCTACACGGGTCTAGAGCTCAGGAAAGAGATCTAGACTAAGTATGAACTTAGAAGTCATTGGCTTAGAGATGGTATGCGATGCATGGGAACTAGAGGCTATTACTTAGACAAGGTGGACTGGGCAGGCAGGGGCAGGTGTGTTATTACTTCCTCAAATCATGCACATGAAAAATTCATTACTTCTTGCAATCAAATTAATTACTTCTCTCTTAATTTACAAGTCTGAAATAAAACAAAGAATTTTCTATTATTATAATACAATGCCCTATTTGTTCAGAAAGGATAAGATTAAATGTATAAAGTTCTTGGAGAAATGCCAAGACCTAAGAAAAATATTTCTTTCAGCAAATCTAAAACATTATATGCAAAAGTTTATTTAGCAAGGCACCTCCTTCTAGCCTTTTCCAGTGCCCTAGAAAAGGAACTTTTTTTAACACACTGATAAAACTACGTCACAAGATTTGTCACTAGAAATGCTTTCCGTCTGTAAAACTGCTACCTACTGAAGCTAGATCACAACTGTAAGCATTCTGAACAGACCAAATCCTGGAGGGATGTAACATCAAACAGAACAGATGCATCTTCTGCTCTGCACACTCAAAAGTTAACTTTCACAACTATCACTATAATCCTTAAACAACCTGCCCTGCACAGTCTCCTATGATGAATATATAGTACGTAATTGCTCTATAAAGCAGTGGTCAGGTCATGGTTATAGAAAAGCTGGGTTAAAACGTTCCACAATTTATGGCCGAAGCACCATATTAATAAGTAGGACATGCCTTAACACAAACTCACCTGATTTATTTGAAGCATGTTAAAACAATATTGACCAAACTGCTGTATCCCTCAGGGCTCCAAAAACTGAAAAATGAAAATGAAGAAATAAAGTTCATCTTAGTTGGTAATCTCAATGATTAGCACTTTAAACATATGCCCTTGATCAAAAATAAAATGGAGTAGATCTAGATCAACACAGAACTTTCTATGATGATAAACAAGTTTTATAACTGCGCGGCCTAATCCAATAGCCAATGGCCACAAAGGGCTACTGAGCACCTGAAATGTGACTAATGCACCAAGAAAGTAAATTTCTAATTTTTTTAAATCTTCTTTAACGTTAATCTAAATTTAAATAACTATATATAACTAACAGCTACCATAGTGGACAATGTAGATCTAGGATGAAAGATGTCCCTTCTGGCTCTACAATTCTAAGATAATTCCAGCAAAAACGAAGCTATTAAAAATAATCTAAAAAATTCAGATTAATATTTAATGTATACTCCCTTTTCTCTAGTAACGTTTTAAACAGCCTCATTCCTAAACTCTATAAGCTAAATTAAGGCTAAAGACAATGCAACACATACTCTTCTACATGGTATGGAAGAGTATACAGTACTTAGCTGGATTTTTTTTGTTTGTGGTTTTATCACAAACTATAAAACTATAAAACTATAAAAACAGCTTGCATAATAATTTCACATAAAATTTTCAGAGAAAGAAATCACCATCTGACACATCTCATTGTTAGATTTGGATTTGTTACCTTCTGGGTCTGACCTCCTCACCATGGTTGTATTTCTTTTCATGTGGCAAATCTCTTCTACATTTAATTTAAAAATAGATACTAAAGAAGAGCAAAACCTCCAAATCTTATAAACAAATAAATCATGGATTCTATAATGGTAAAAGTTTACATAAAAAATAAATTATGGCAGGAGCACCTGGGTGGCTCAGTTGGTTAAATGTCTGCCTTCGGCTCAGGTCATGATCTCAGGGTCCTGGGATGGAGCCCCATGTCCAGGTCCCTGCTCAATAGGGAGCCTACTTCTCCCTCTCCCCTTACCCCTCCCTCTTCTCGTTCTCTCTCTCTCTCTCTCTCTCTCTCGCTTTCTCTATCTCAAATAAAGGAATAAAATATTTTTAAAAGCAAATAAATAAATAATCTATGGAGGAGCCTGACTAGCTTAGCCAGTAGAGCATGCAACTCTTGATCTATGGGTTCTGTGTTCAAGCCCCACACCCAGTGTAGAGCCTACTAAAAAAAAAAAAAAAAAAAAAAGAAATTCTGTACAGACCCTCCCCAAAATTATCTAAAAAGCAACAATACAGGCAGCAAAAGAGTTAAATCCAATCACTTAGGTAGAAAACTTTATGCTATGAAACTTTAATATTAAACTTTCCCTCATACGCAAAAGTTTTATACACACACACACACAGATCACATATATACATATATGGCTACCATTTTCTTAAGATGACAAATTGGGGTCAATTCTAAATGAATTTGAAAGTTTTCTATATCTATATGTTTTAGAATAGCGGCCTCAACATCTTTAACAGTTTTCATTTTTTCCAAGAGAATCATATGCTATAGAAACGGCACAATGGCTAAGGATCACATAATTTGAATTTTACTCCAAGCTCTTCAGATTTTACCTCTTGAGCCTTGGATAATTACTTTGTGTATCTTTGTGTTCTTTTTATTTTTTTTTTAAATCTGTAAAAAGTAAACTAAAGTAATTGTGGTAGGCAAATAACAAATAGAATACAACAGAAATAATGAGATACCACTCAGAACACTGGGTTACAAAAAGACCACAATGACCATCTTGGGTGTTAGTTACCTGGTCTCATTCTCTCACTGTTTGCTCTGAAGGAAACTAGCTGCCATATTATGAGCTACCCCTTGGACAGGCCCAGTTGGCAAAGAACTAAGAAAGGCCTTTGGCCAATAGCCCAAAAGAAAGTGAGGCCTTCAGGCCAATACCCCCCAAGCAAATGAAGCCTTCCGAGAGCTATATGAATGAGCTATATGAAAGAGCTTGGAAGCAGATCTTCCCCTGGTCAAACTCTCAGATGAGAACACAGTCCCAATGACAGCTTACGTGCAACATCTAAAAGACCTTGAACCACAAATACAAGGTAAGCTGCACCCAGTTTTCTAACCCATAGAAACTAAGATAATAAATGTTTGTTGTTTTAAGCCCTTTACTTTCCAGGGTAGTTTGTTATGTAACAATAATAAGACAATCCATTCAACTCTAAAATTCTATAATCCTGTGGTGTTGGGATCCCTGGGTGGCTCAGCGGTTTAGCATCTGCCTTCGGCCCAGGGCATGATCCTGGAGTCCCAGGATGGAGTCCCACATCAGGCTCCCTGCATGGAGCCTGCTTCTCCCTCTGCCTGTGATTCTGCCTCTCTCTCTCTCTCTCTCTCTCTCTGTCTCTCACGAATAAATAAAATCTTTAAAAAAAAAAAAAAAAAAAGATTAAAAAAAAATCCTGTAAAAAAAAATAAAAATAAATTAAAAAATAAAAAAAAATCCTGTGGTGTTTTAGGTATTAACATCTCTAGGTAGGTCAAAAAATTAATTCTCTGTTTAACTTGAGCAATGAGTTACATTACAACATGAAAATGATAAATTATGAAACTTACACATTTACATTTTATTCAAAATATGAAATCACTAAAAAAGCACAGGAGTAGGCAAATGGTATTAAAATACACTAGATGTAAAAAAAAAAAAATACACTAGATATAACTAAAAATACAGACCAGATCAATTTTCATTTTTTTAACTGAAAACAATTCATTTGGAAATTAAAATGTGAATAAACCACTAAAAGCATCTCAGTGACTTAGTGTCCCTTACCTTCTAGAATTCAACATCATTTAGTAAGCACTTGCCAAATCTGAGAAACCCAATTTTGTTTTTATTTAATGTAAGCCTCTAAGAGTAACAAGTGCTTATCTATATAGACCTGTATGTGTTTCTTCAATATTAGAGTTTTGAGGGTTTTTCTTTTTTTAATTCCAATGTAACTAACATACAGTATTATATTAATTTCAGATGTATACTATAGTGGTTCGGCAATTCTATATATTACTCAGTGCCCATGGCAGGTGTACTCTTAATCCTCTTCACCTATTTCACCCATACCCCCACTCGCTTCCTACAGTTAAGAGTGTTTTTGGGGGGTTGTCTTTTTTTTTCTTCCTTTGTTCATTTGTTTTGTTTCTTAAATTCCACATATGAGTGAAATCATATAGCATTTGTTTCTCTGACTGGCTTATCTCACTTAGCATTGTAGTCTCTAGATCCATCCATGTTGTTGCAAATGGCAAGACTTCACTCATGGCTAATTATTCCGTTGTACATATATATACCACATCTTCCTTATCCATTCATCTATTGATGGGACACTTACATTGCTTCCATAATTTGGCTATTATAAATAATACTGCAATAAATATAGGGGTGCTTTTCAATATTAGAGTTTATAACACTAGTGGCTGATTCCAAGAAGTAGACACAATAAAGTATAAGGATACATTTTTTTAAAGTTCTAATCTTCTGACATACAAAAAGGTAGTTATAGGAAGAAACAAAAATAAAAGCACCTATTTGCTTAAAACTGACCATACAATTTTAACTATTCTGTAAGCCACTCCTTCACAACTACAAAGATCTGTACAAATTAAAACATGAAACTGTCTATAATAGCACTCTGTGAGGGAACTGGAAAATACCCTGAAGTTATTCTTTTTTTAACCAACAAATTATATCATATTTACATCAATATAAAAATTATAATTCACAACCACACTATGGACAATTCAGGATGCCCACAGTGCCACGTCTTTAACACTTCATTTCTCCTTTACAGATATGCCTACTCTACTGTCCTGTATTTAAAACAACCTGATAAAACATCAATGAAATGCAGAGCAGTTTTATGCTGCCTGTGATTTCATAAAATCCACCTCTCTCTCCTCTGCCAAAGTTTCCAGCTACAGTTCATTCCGATTACAGCTAAGTACTTTTAGAGAAACCTATTCACATGTCCCAAAAATGCCTTACAGTGACATCCAATCAGGCACATTAGGACATGCAGTTCCAGATTCCAAGCTACTAAATGAAAACAGGCAGGGCAGTTTATGGAGAGAGGATACTACTAACTGTAGAAAACTTGCTGCTTATGAAGAATTGGAAGTCCAACATGTATCTGAAATCTACTGCTGGTATAACTTGCTGCATTTATTATTACATTTTGCCCAGCTAATCAGTTGAAAGCTGTAAAAACAAAATCTACAAAATCCTCAACAATTTAATACCGCCTCTTAAAATGGCATTATTAAATTAATCTATAAATTTTTATATCAGCACCCATAATCCCACAACTGACAGGTAATCCTCACCTAACTTTCTTGCTTGACAATATGAAAAGAAAAAACATTTACTACCACCATTCTTAGGCTCCAAAGTACCATAAAACCAAACATCAACAAAAACTTCTTACTCTAAAAAATTCATGGGTGGGACGCCTGGGTGGCTCAGTGGTTGGGCATCTGCCTTTGCCTCAGGGCATGATCCCAAAATCCTGGGATTGAGTCCTGCATCAGGCTTCCTGCATGGAGCCTGCCTCTCCCCTCTGCCTATGTCTCTGACTCTCTCTCTCTCTCTCTCTCTCTCTCATGAATATATAAAATCTCTTTAAAAAAAAAAGTTTTTTTAATAAAAAAAATTTTTTTATTCATGGGGTCCTTAAAAAGCATTAAAAAAACGGGTTTTTTAAATTCTCATTTCTTTTTAAAAGTAGGTACCCAAAAAAACTTTTATGTAAGAAAAGCAAAATAATTTGGCATAAATTTAATTATTTCCAAAGAGCCTATGAAAGATTCTAAGTATACAGAAATCTCACCACAAACCAAGAAAAAAGAAAATATTTATCAGACACTAATGTTATATACCACATGCTATATTTTGCCATTGTTATATTAATTCATTTAGTCCTCATTACCTTGGGATGTAGGTGTTATCTCCACTTTTCTAGAAGTTGAATTACATCCCATAGTCTACGCTGCTGGGATTAAAACCAAGTGTGTTGTGGCATGAAGTCCTCATCTCTTTATTATACATTAAATTTATAAAGATTTCACTTCTTAAAATTGTTCCTGTCACAAAGGTCTTGACCTCTAGAACAACATAATGGTAAGGCTCCTTATAGAGAACTTTGGAGATTTACTTAAAATCAAATTATTATACATACATAAATATAAATTATAATTATTATGGGTTCCGGACACTCAACTAATATTTTCTTGAGTGCCTATAGGAGGCACAAATATATCTACACATAGTTTGATCTCACTGTGCATGTCTCCAACTATTCTAATATTAACACAATTCAATTTTGTGATATCTAGGTTCTTCTATTATGATCTGTACATATAAATGATGACACCCGGAACTCAAAGTGAACAAAAGAAGAGCATGATAGTAAAGAGGTTAGCTGCAACGAAAAAACCCCAACGTACTGGCCAATTATACCTTTCAGAATCTGATCCCAAAACAAGAAAACCACTCAGCCTCACTTTCCGTATTGTTTACACACTAAAAAGTTAGATATTATCTCAGATACTTTTTATATTCTTTTATTTTTGAAAAGCAAACCAACCCACTCTTCTCCTAGAACTTCATTCCAGACTAGCCAAGTAAGCTAAAATATAAAATGTATATGATTTTCCATGGTAATTAGGAATAAAGAGTCATGATGCAACTTACCCTCAAATGGTCCAGGGAAAAAATATTAGGTACATATGGCTGAGAGACATTAATGGTAGGTGGGTAAAATGGTAACAGGTGAATCTGAGTAAAGGTTACAGAAGGATTCTTTGTAGTGTTCTTACTCTTGCTACCTTTTGGTAAGCTTGAGATTATTTCCAAATAAAAAGTTAAAACTTAAAAACGAGATGCCACTCTACCTGTAGTTAACAATACATACTCTGATTACACAGCAACATTTTTACAAATACAAAGCAGATTTTGGAGGAAAAATTCAGTGATTTGTCAGGAAATATGCACTATATCCTACCAATTATCGCTTAGGAATAAATTTCAAACTACATTGCTATGTAATGAAATGAGGCAATCGTGAGTGGAGTTGAAATCACAGTAGGAAAAAAAAAAAAAAAAAACCCAGCATACACACCACATAGTTTGGCATAAATGCCTCACAAATTTAATACAGGCCTGCTGCAAAATGCAGCAAATCCACAATTCAAGTGATACGTGAGAGCTCTGGTTTGCAGTAAAATACAGACAAGCTGAAAAATTAAACACTTGCCATATTACAAAACAACTGAGATGCAGGATGTCTTGGTCTTGACTGTTTTATTAACAAAGAGTTGTTGTTTTTCCACTGCAGCTCAATTCCTAACAGTATATTTGAATCCTCTTAAGAAAGGACTAGGGAAGAAATACCCTCCCGGAGAAATGTTGCAATCTACTCTCCTTACAAGGTTACTATTATCCTGCCTTCCCATCCCCAATTCTGAATCCAAGCGTTTTTAACCACGATTTCTTAAAACGTAAGGATGCATCAGAAGGGAAGCGATGCTCAGCAAAAGTTCACTAAAATTGTGAAATCAGGCATTAAAAGCAAGGGTTTTTCAGCTAGCAGTCAGTCATATACCTTTAAAGGATCCTCTATCTCTATCCTCCCTGCAGGAACCACCCACCTGAACATCCTGGGGTACATTCCCTTAATCGAAAGGCCCATCTCTACATCACCACGGGGGGGGGGGGGGGGGGGGCTCGCCGAGTACGGTCCCTTTCCCAAGAAAATCCTTCACAAATGCACCATTCTGCACGTCTTTCCAGGGACTTCCAGAAGCCCGAGGCCATCAGCCCCGCCCCCGCCCGAGGACTCCCAGTTGGGCGAGCCGGCGCCCGCGCTGCGGAACAGCCCCCGCGCCCCGCGCCCCGCGCCCCCGCAGGGACCGAGCTTTGTCTCCGTCCGCCCCGCTCCTTCACCTCGGCAAGGTCACGGAGGGCCGCTGCCCCTGGAGGCCGAGCCGCCGCCGCAGTCCCCGCGAGGCGCGGCAGGGCGGGCCTGTCACAGGATACATTGGTCCCCTCGGCCCCACCTACTCCCCGTTTCGGCGCGTTACGTCTTCGCCACTTGCCCATTATACAGAAATAGCCGCGAGCACCGCCCCCCGCGCCCCCGGGGCCCTGCCCGCAGCCCCTCCCGGCCTCGCTCCGCCGCCGCCGCCCGCCCCCGCCCCCGCCCCCGCCCCGGGCCCCAGCGTCCCACCTGCAGCCCCCGGCCCGGGCGCCCCCGACGCCGGCCTCCCCGGCTCCCCGCTCCTCCCCTCCCGACACCTGTGCCGGCCCCCCCGCCCCGCCCCGCCCCGCCCCGCCCCGCGCGCCCCCCACCCTCCGCGGGGCCCCGAGCCCTCGGCACCCGCAGCGGCCCGTCCCCTCCCCCTCCCCCTCCTCCCCGAGGCCGCCGCGGGGCCGCTCTCCGCGGGGCTCCCCAGCGCCCTCTGCCTCCTCCCCGTCCGCCGGCGGGGCGGAAGTCCAGGCCTCCCGGACGCCCCCAACCTCCGTATTTACCTTGTGGCCGCGGACACTTTGCAGGCGGCTCCCACATTGGCGAGCACGACGGAGAACTGACCCCGCTCGGCCGCCGCCGCCGCCGCCGCCGCCGCCGCCGCCGGCTTCCACCCCGCGGGCTCCCCGCCCCCCGCCTCCGCCCGCCTCCCGCCGCCCGCCGCCCGCGCCCGCGCCCGCGCCCGCGCCCGCGCCCGCGCCCGCTCCCGCCGCCCGCTCCCGCCTCCCCTGCGCTCCCGCCGCGCGCCCCCGCCTGCGCCGCCGCTCCCGCGCCCCAGCCAGCCCTGCGCGCGCGCCCCCGGGCCCCGCCGCCCCGCACCTCCGCCCGCCCGCGGCCGAGCGCGGCCATTGTTCGCGGCGCCGCTCCCGCCCCCTGGCGGCCGAGCGCCCCCGCCCCCGCCCCCGCCCCCGCCCCCGCCGCAGCGGCCGCCGCGGTCAGCCGGCCCCGGGGCCCGGGCGCTTGGCCGAGGCCGGGGGGACGCGGACGCGGACGAGCCGGGCGGGGAGGGGGGGGCAGGGGAGCGCGCCCCGCCCGCGGCCTCCGCGCCCCCGCCCGCGGCCCGGCCCGGCTCCCCGCCGCCGGCTGCGCCCCCCACACCTGCGCTCGGCTGCTCCGCCTGCGCGCCGCTGAGCCTCTGCTCTCCCCGCACGCCCCGCGCCTACCTTCCCCGGCTCTCGGGCTGCCGCCTCGGCTCCGCGGGGCCCGCGACCATCCCGCGCCGGCTCCGGCCGCCGCTGAGCGAGCCACGGTTCCGCGGAGCCTGCACCTTTCCAGACGCGGGGAGGAGGCGGGCGGGGAGCGGGGGGGGGGCGGGGGGGCGCCGTCGCGCGCTGCAAACACTCCTGATGCATCCGTGAGCACCTGCTCGCCGAGATCGGCAGCGGCCAGACACATTCTGACACCAAAAAGAATAAAATGAAATAAAATAAAATCGCATTTGGTACATGAAAAAAAAATCCTCAGAACCAAAAATGAGGACCATCTTAGGACAGTGCCCTAGATCCCAGATTGTGGAGGCAAGAGTGCCAGAAAACTCCAATTGCTTCTTGCTTCGTCCTGGTTTTGATGTGGGTTACAGATGTCCAGACGACTCAACCCGGCCAAGCCCGGGGGAAGTCAACCCTTTATTTAGTAAATGGCACCAAAAATAATCTGACAATAAAGTAAGTCTGCAAATAGAATTCTTACTGTGTTTTCACGAACTTACCCATTTGCATTATTATTCCCAGGGTTCCTTCCCAGTGCCAATCCCCACCTGGAAAATGTCTACCAAGCCTAGGATTTCAGTCATCACCTAAAATGGATAGTTCTATCTACAACTGGGGGGGGGGGGGGGGGGGACAGTAATAGTCTAGTGGTTAAGCCAAGGGCACGCGATTTAGATAAGCAAGCCTGGTTCTCCACTTGCTAACTTCCAGGACCGGGGATATGTTACTTATTCTGGGTCTGTTTATCCTTTTGTTCAAGAGATGATAATATGCATTTAAATGTGCTTATATATGAAGCCCCTTTACACTGGGCCTGGCATGTGGTAAGATAGAAGCTACTGCTACCATCTCATCCTAACAGCTTTCCTAAACTCCTTTCCCTCTCCACCTCTGCCAATTCCCTCACCCTCAACATGTTGACCCTGCCTAAATCTGCATTAGCCCTTGATCGGAGTCTTCTGGTTTCCCAACCATTGAATATTTGTTGGTTTGAATGAATACATGCCCTTCCTACCAGCAGCAGTTCTCCAGACAAGCCTACCACTTTAGCATCTTTCCATAGGCTCTTAGCCCTCCCCCTGCAATCCATCTCTCCTCACGGGGTGAAGAAATCAATCCTTCAAATATTTCCAAAATCAGCTCCTTGACAGGCATTCTCTGACTCCTCTGATCAGGCCAGTGCTCAGAGAGTCTCCTGACTCTCTCCTCTGGCACCATAGGTATGTTCAGTTGTTTTGAGCCCATCACTCCTCACCAAACAGTGCATCTTTTCAAGGCAGGCTCTGGGCCTCACATCTCTTTGTACCCCCAGTATCCAGCTGCAAGGAGGTAGAAGTAAATGCATTCAGAATAAATGGATGAGTTTATGCTTTCAAGAATTACTCTAGAGTGGTCAGAAATGTCATCCCATTTGATTCAGATAATTAAAGTCAATTGGAATCTTTATTTCCCCTGTAACTTTTTCGTATAGCTGACTTTAAGTCTTTGGTTATCCACATGCTAACTAGGGAAGCATGTGCATGTTACATTTTAACCCGAAAATAGATTTAATTTTTTTTTAATCCTGTTGAGGAGGAAAAATTTTCCTTTACCCTTCTAGATTCTTGATGGAAAATTGATATAAAACAGAGAAACAAGAGAAACCCTAACTACATATACCTATGGGAGCCCCATAAGCACAAGAGACCCAAGGACAAGTCAGACAATTGAGGTTTATATGCCATCCTAAGCTAAGAAATGGGATAGGAGCCTGGGGCTTCAAATGGGAGGAGGGTGATTCAGAGGATGATAAGAAGAGCAGATGTTTGGTAATTAGATGTTTGTCCTGCCATACAGCTAGGTCATTCAGATAAAAGATATCTCTGGGTATAATTCTTTTCCTGAGCCAGACCTCCTATCTAAATTCTTTTGGGTAGTTAAGAGAGAGATAAAGCTTTTCTTGAGTCTGCTGTGTCTTAATTGTCTTCAGCTCAAAATAGCATATTTTGCTCAAAGTGGCATACTTGAGGGTCACATATTCTGCTCCCCATCAAGCCATACTAATCAGAGAAAATAAAAAAGGTTGTTAAGCTTGAATCTATACTTTCAGTTGCTCGAGGTATATGGCATCAGGACATGAAATCACCTGAGTGACATGGAAATCCACATAGGGCAGCCCGGGTGGCTCAGCGGTTTTGCGCCTGCCTTCAGCCCAGGGTGTGATCCTGGAGTCCTGGGATCATCAGGGTCCCTGCATAAAGCCTGCTTCTCACTCTGCCTGTGTCTCTGCCTCTCTGTGTCTCTCATGAATAAATATAAAATCTTTTATAAAGGAAATCCACACATAAATCTATGATCTTCTGAAGATCTTACTTTAGAATAAAATATATTTTTTAAAAATTTTGATAGGAGTCGAAAATAATGGATATTTAGAGAAGAGTGGCCCTATAGGCAGCTGATTAAAACAAAGATACTGATTTATCAGTGCATCTTTACCAGGTACCACTGTAGTCAAATATTCAACCATCAGAAAAATATAGTTTCAAATTCATCTTGTCAGGTTTGAGCAATCTGAATGGGACAGATTCCAGAATCATAAGCCACTATTTCTCTTCCAGCTATGTCCTTTCTTTTCATATATATTTCTTTTTTTTTTTTTTTTAATGATAGTCACAGAGAGAGAGAGAGGCAGAGACACAGGCAGAGGGAGAGGCAGAGACACAGGCAGAGGGAGAAGCAGGCTCCATGCACCGGGAGCCCGATGTGGGATTCGATCCCGGGTCTCCAGGATCGCGCCCTGGGCCAAAGGCAGGCGCCAAACTGCTGCGCCACCCAGGGATCCCTTCATATATATTTCTTAAGGTTTCTTGTTTTTAGCAATCTTTATACCCAACGTGGCACTCAAACTCATAACCTCAAGGCCAAGAGTCATTTGCTTTTCCAAAGGAGAGGATTATTAATTACATTATTACATCCTTTTCTTTACATCTATTTCCCTATACAATTCATGTAGCAATGGGTGGCTCAGTGGTTGAGCATCTATCTGTCTTTGGCTCAGGTCATAATCCCAGGGTCCTGGGGGGAGCCTGCTTCTTCCTCTGCCTATGTCTCTGCCTTTCTCTCTTTGTGTCTCTCATGAATAAATAAATAAAATCTTTGAAAAAAAATTCATCTGGCCCCAGTGCCCACCATATAAATTATTCTCCTTTATATGCTTATATCAACATATTTTTATCGCTACAGTATATGTGTTTCTTCCAGCATACCTACAGCTCCCTTAACACAAGAACAATGACTTCCTCATCTTTGCTTCTCCAGCATCTAGCAGAATACCTATGGTGATCAATAAGTGCTTGTTGAATGAATGAATTGGTGAATTTGACATTTACAGAGTACTTACTGTATGCCAAATACTATTTATGGACCAGGGACATACAGCAATGAAAAAAATCTGCAAAATCTTTCTCCTCCTTACAGAGGAACTTAAAGAGGAATAAATGAATAAGTGCATGAAATAAATATTTCCAAATCCTTTACCTTTATTAGAATACCCTTCTGGAAATTCCCAGTGTATTTGTGTGTTCACAAATAAATTGTTTGGAACTCAACATTTTTTTTTCCATAATAATGATGATAAAATAGTTATTAGTAACAAAGGATGGTTGGAAGGAAGGCAGGCAGGGACAAGGGGTCCTGCCCTTAGAGGAAACCACCCTTAAAAGGGTTTTACCCCACCCTGAAAGGAGCCCTCCACCCTTTCCCACAGGATAGGCAGATGACAAAAACCTGATTGGGTGACAAGCGCAGGGAAGGTTAATCAGATTAAGACAGCAGGCCAACAAGCCCATAAAGCCCCCTAGATTTAGAAACTCAGGTAGCAATGCCCTCTGGTCCCCTCCCTCCTCAGGAGCTTTGTACTATTGATAGCTCAATAAACTTTGCTTTGCTGCCCATCACCCTTCATCTGGTCTACCTCTTCATTCTTCAAATCTGTGTAACCAAGAATCGCGGGCACAAAAGGAAAAGAAATCCTGCAACATCGGGGTATCAATTTTCTAAAACACTACTAAAAAAGAGCAGAAATAAATTATGTTATAAATATAATCATTAAGAGTAAGGAAACAAAATTTTATTTAAGTATACAGAGGTTCTTTTAAGTCTCAAGAAGTATAATGTTCAACAAATCTTTTTGAATAAATAATAGGGAAACAATTATGCTTATACTGACTTTTCTTTTTCCTTCCTATCTATCATCTTCTCTCTAAAAATCTCAGTTTTTCTCTTGAATCTATGGATACTTTCCACCGTGCCAGAAATTTGAATCACCTATTTTCTGTCTTGATATTTTTATTCTAATTTATTTATCAGATATTTAGTGGCATTAAGTCTTGATTTCAAATTTACTTAGCCAAAAGGCAAGGTGAGGTAGATCTGCAATCTGCTTTTTCATTTAAATCTGTGTTTTATCATCTGTAAGTTGGGTTCGTTTATTGAATATGTCCTTGTACTACATGTATCTGTAGTGTAATGCACTCATAGAGAGAATTCTGTTCATGGGTATTTTCCTTCTAGCCTGGGTTCTTCCTCTGCCTTTTGAATGACATGTTCCATTTTTGTATTATTATTACTACTATTGTTATTACTTTTGCTGCAATGATTGACATAATTTGAATATGATTAAGTTTTTTTTCATTTTGCTCATGCCTAACCTGGGAGGCTTTCTCCAGATTACTATTTACCATTGCACAGTAGAATGTCTGGGGAAAATAAAATTGTTTCATTCATTTCATTTATTTTTAGGGATGGAAGAGTGTGATGTGGGATCCCTGGGTGGCTCAGTGGTTTAGTGCCTGCCTTCAGCCAGGGCGTGATCCTGGAGACCCAGGATTGAGTTCCATATCCGGCTTCCTGCATGGAGCCTACTTCTCCCTCTGCCTGTGTCTCTGCCTCTTTCTGTGTGTCTCATAAATAAATTAATAAAATCTTTTTTTAAAAATGAAGAGTGTGATGTTGTAATATAATACAAAATACTTATTTTTGTATTTGTGCAGGACTTGTAGCATGATTGCTCCTAAGACCCTTGTAATATCCCTAAGTGATTAAGACTGATAGGGGCATCTCTTGCTATAATATTTAGGTTTTGTTCCCAGCTCCTGATACAGCTGCAGAGTACAAAAGGTGAAAGGAGTGCCTTTTGCTTTCATAAAAAGTCCCTTCCAACCACACCTGGGTTTATGTTAATGAGGTAACTTTTAGAAAGTCCCTAAGGACAGAAGTTACCAAGGGGACCAACCATGCCTTAGAGAGTTGAAACTTTTGGCCTTACCCCTTGACCTCCTGGGATGGCAGAAAGGCTGGAGATCACCAATGGCCAATGATGTAATCATTCATACCTACATAATGAAACCTCCATAAAAAAAAATTCTAGCTGAAGAAAAGAGCTTCTAGGTTGTTGACTTGTTAAGGTGCTGGGGTTGCGGGGGTGGTTGCAATGCCTGGGGAGGACAGGGAAGCTCCATGCCTTTCTCCTATTCCTTGTCCTATGTACCTCTTCACTTTGGCTGTATCTGAGATGATGTTTTCATAATAAACTTGTACTCTAGTAAATAAATGTTTTGCTGTGAGTCACTCTACCAAATTATTGAACCTGAGGAAAGAGTGTGGGAACTCTAGATTCTTACTCAGTTTGTTGGAAGCACTGGTGAAAATCTGGACTTTTCATTGACATGTGAAGTTGAGGGGAGTGACACTGTTTTGTGGGACTGTGTTCTTAACCTGTGGGGTCTGCACTAAGCCCATACTATTCAGGTCTGAATTGCTTAGTGTGGAAAATCCATACAACTGGTGTCATCTGTTGATGTGCATAGTAGAATAAAGAAAAACAATATTTTTTCCCTTTTAGTTGGTGCCCACAGAATCAGAATTAGTTGGTAGTATGGGAAAACATCCAGAGAAGAATCTATATTTTTGCTTTATTCCACCATATTTACCCTTTCTGATACTTTTCTTTAAACCACATATAGGGATCCCTGGGTGGCGCAGTGGTTTGGCGCCTGCCTTTGGCCCAGGGCGCGATCCTGGAGACCCCCGGGATCGAATCCCACGTCAGGCTCCCGGTGCATGGAGCCTGCTTCTCCCTCTGCCTGTGTCTCTGCCTCTCTCTGTGACTATCATAAATAAATAAAAATTAAAAAAAAAATAAAAATAAACCACATATAGTTAACAAAGATTAGAACTGTGCCTTCTTTATGATTATTTAAATTTCGTTACAATGGAAATAAATTTATAACAGCTCTGAGCAAGAGGGGTGGGAGGAGGATGGTAGGTGTTGTTTCTTAAATAAATTCAATGACTTTTTTTTTAAAGATTTTATTTATTTATTTATTTATTTATTTATCTATCTATCTATCTATTTGAGAGAGAGAGAGAGAGAGATCACAAGCAGGGGAGAAGGAGAGGGAGAAGTAGACTCCTTGCTCAGCAGGGAGCCCTGTGGGGCTGGATCCCAGAACCCTGGGATTGTGATCTGATTTTAATGCAGACACTTAAGTGACTGAGACACCCAGGCACCCAAGTTCAATTCAAACACTTTTTGTGACTATTTTGAAAGGCATCATCTTAGCAATCACCTCTCCATCTTTCCTCATTGTACCCTCCCCCTTTCAAAAGACTTCATTATTCATAAAATATTCTTTCCCTTCTTGTTTGTAAAGGAAGAAAAAAACCTGAATATTCTGGCGATTTATATCTTCTCATTCTTACCTCTCTTTGGTAATGTCAATGACATTTTGCATTACTAATATATTGCAGTGCAATAAACCATCCTAAAATTCAGTGGATTAAAAAAAACAGCAATTGGGCTCCTGGGTGGCTCAGTGGTTGAGTGTCTGCCTTTGGCTCAGGGTGTGATCCCAGGGTCCTGGGATCAAGCCCTGCATCAGGCTCCCTGTTTCTCCCTCTGCCTGTGTCTCTGCCTCCCTCTCTCTGTGTCTGTCATGAATAAACAAAATCTTTAAAAATAAATAAATAAAAAATAAAACAACAGCAATTGATTTAGTTTAAGCAGCTTGGGCAAGGCTCAATAGCTGGTCCCTGCTCCATGCAGAAGTAGAGCAACTCACAGGCTGGGCCTCCATAAGCGCGCACTTACTCACATCTGTGGTTGGTGCTGGCTGTCAGCTGGGACCATCAGCCAAAACGCCTACCTGTGGCCTTTCTATAGCTGCTCAGCTTTCTCACAGCATAGTGGCTGCATTCTATGAAACAGGAAGTCAAAGACATCAGTTTGTTTGTTTTTTAAGGTAAGCTTTATGCCCAACATGGGACTTGAACTCATGACCTGAGATCAAGAGTTGCATGCTCTACTGACTGAGCCAGCCAAGCACTCCACAGACATCAGATTTGTAAGGTCTGGGCTCACAAGTTGTCACAGATATGCTGTGAATCCTGCCATATTCTACTGGGCTTAGATTCAAGGGGTGGAAACTTGACCCCATCTCTCCATGGAAGGCATGTTGAAGAATTTTAAAGTCACATTTAAAACTCCATACATTGGGATCCCTGGGTGGTGCAGCGGTTTAGCGCCTGCCTTTGGCCCAGGGCACGATCCTGGAGACCCGGGATCGAATCCCACGTCAGGCTCCCGTGCCTGAGCCTGCTTCTCCCTCTGCCTGTGTCTCTGCCTCTCTCTCTCTCTCTCTCTGTGACTATCATAAATAAAAATTAAAAAAAAATAAAACTCCATACATTCTCTGAAACATATCACCTTGTCTTTTCACTGTATTGCTTCTGTGTTAAAATGAAGGTGACATTGAATGTTTCCTTCTGTGGATACCTGGGTCTGCATGAATCATGGCAGCTGACTTCACTTACCTAACACTTTCCTTGCCCACTGAAGGCAGCTGCACACCTGAATTATAGAGATCACAAAATCAGATTCAAGTGGAACAGGGCTTCTTTACTTTTCTAGTCCATTCTCCTCCCCAGCTTAAGGGGAGACTCTGGGCAAGTTAAAGGAGTTAGCAGGTGCAGCAGCAGAAGGGATGAAGGGGTAAGTCGGAAGCAAGAGGAAACTCCTAGGCAGTCATGTGCGATTGTAACATCTAGTCGTGCTGTGTTTCTGGGACATGCCGCAGTGGGAAGTGGGCCAGTGAGGAGGTGAGGGTGACCTAAGGAGGGACCACAGAAGGCAGCCAGATGAGGTCATGCTGAATGGTATCACCCCAAGCAAGGGTGGTTCCTTTTTCTCCCAGCCGCACCCCAGCATCACCAGCAGGCCCAAGCCATTTGTTCATTTACTTCTTTAACGTATAGGCCCATGACAGAGTCTAGAACATGTATCTCAAAATAGAACACATTGGCATACTGAATATTTTAAGCTGAAAAAATTGAGAAAAAGCATGTGCAGGAATGACTTTCTGACCTTCCCCTGACACAGGAAATAAAACCCTCATGTGAGAGGTGCCCTCCCTACACCCAGAGAAAAGGAGCAATCTTATCACCAAAGATGAAGGGAGGCAGAGAAGAATCTCCATGAATAAGCCTCACTAAATTTTCGTGTTTACTACACTTACCTCATAACCTTTGTCCCATCATCATCCCACAAGTCTTCATTAAACACACACACACACACACAATTTCTTTTTCTTTTTTTTTTTTTAAGATTTTATTTATTTATTCATGGGAGACATAGAGAGGGAGGCAGAGACACAGGCAGAGGGAGAAGCGTCCCAGGCATCCCACACACACTATTTCTTAAAACCTGATAGACCAGGGACGCCTGGATGGCTCAGTGGTTGAGCGTCTGCCTTCGGTTCAGGGTGTGATCCTGGAGTCCCAGGGTGCAGTCCCACATCAGGCTCCCTGCATGGAGCCTGCTTCTCCCTCTGCCTATGTCTCTGCCTCTCTCTCTCTCTGTGTGTGTTTCTCATAAATAAATAAATAAAATCTAAAAACAAAACAAAACAAAACAAAAAAACCTGATAGACCACTTCTCCTAACCAGCACCTGCCAGCCTGGAGGCTCACACGGTCTTCCTTACCCCTGGGGATATCTTCTCCAAGGGCTGTCCCAGATGTCCATGGAAAATAAACCAGTGCTACCTCAAAGCCTGGCTGTTGGTCAACAGCCTTCTCTTCTCCTTTCCTCCTCTACCCCAGCTTTGACCTTAACCCTTACTGAGTTTGAATTGAGCTTACCACCTGCCCAGAGCTGTTTCAACCTTTTCAGGACCTACACTCTTAAGTCCTTAGTTTGCTTCCAGCTCTGCTCTCACAGGTACCCTTGACCTTTCTGAGTCACACCCACAGGACCACCCAGAGGCTAAGATGTGGAAGATAAAGGACACAAGATCTCTTTACGTGTTCCTGCTTAAACACTCCCATCTTGGGCACCTGGGGGCTCTGTCAGTTGACTGAGTTGACTCAGATTAATCTTGATTTTGACTCAACTCATGATCTCAGGGGCCTAGGATGGAGTCCTGCATGCAGCTCCATGCTCAATGGGGAGTCTGTGGAGATTCTCTCACCCTTTCCTCCTGTCTCTCCCTGCTGACCCCCACCTTGCTCACTCATACTCTCAAAGTTAAAAAAAAAAAAAACAAAAAAAAAAAAACAAGAAAACACTTTCATCTTCATAATCCTAACAACACCTGCATTTCTGCATTGTCTCAATCTAATTGTAGCCCTCCAGGCAGGGCTTCCCTGATATGGTTGGTACACAGTGCATGAGGCTCTGGTTACCAGGACTCTAGGAAACTTCTCTCTATTCCCTGGCCATTTTTCTCACTTCCATGTGTAAGTCTCAGATTCTCAGTGAGGGGGTCAAGCAGAGGAACCCCAGCCCTTTGGTCAATCTTTACCCTGACTCATATGCCTCACTATTTTGCTCCCAGTGACTACATGTCTAGTTTCTCATTATAATCTTTGCTCTCCCACTTTTAAAATTGCTCCAAACTGAGGGAAATGGAGCTAACTTGTTTGGGGCCCTTTAATGGTGGAAGAGCAGTAGGCGTCTCATGGGTTTTCTCAACCTTTTAGTAGTATTTCAGCATTAAGACCTGTGTTTTAAGCCTATCAATATCGGGTTTATTAATCCATAAACATCTAATTACTTTCATCTTGCTGGGATAAGTCCTATGACTATCCTTTTTTTTATATATAATTCATTTTCTTTCCTTTCTTTCTTTCTTTCTTTCTTTCTTTCTTTCTTTCTTTCTTTCTTTCTTTTTTAGTATTCTCTACACCCATCAAGGGGCTCGAACTCATGACCCTGAGATCTAGAGTCTCATGCTCTTCTAACTGAATCAGCCAGGCACTTTGTCCTCTTTTGTCTTCTCTTCACCCCTATCAATGTTTTTTTTTTCCTTTATTCACCTTATTTCTTTTTTTTTTTTTTTTTTTTAATTTATTTTATTTATTTATGATAGGCACACAGTGAGAGAGAGAGAGAGGCAGAGACATAGGCAGAGGGAGAAGCAGGCTCCATGCACCAGGAGCCCGATGTGGGATTCAATCCCGGGTCTCCAGGATCACGCCCTGGGCCAAAGGCAGGCGCCAAACCACTGCGCCACCCAGGGATCCCCACCTTATTTCTTAATAACCATTTTTTAAAACTTCATTTTCCTAAAACCAGTCCTTGATTCTTCCCTCTGCCTCTCCCATCCTCTCATTAGTTAACCTAATATTTTTATAAACATCTATAAGACCCATGAGGAGAAGCTTAGACAGCAAATTCCATAAGGCTTCCAGACCGTTGCTCAGTTATGCAGCACTAATGTTATACGGGATGCCCCTGCAAAAGGGGGTCCCTCAACCACAGCGTTAACCATGTGCCCATTGGATAATGGGCACATTCAGTAGGTGACTATCCTGATTATCATGAAGCCAGTCCCACATAGTTTACTTATGAAACATATGAAACATATCAGCTACTTCATCTGTGGTGTTGCACTTGCATTTATAGAGAGAGCTGGGAAGTCTCCTTTCTCAGGGTAATCAGATCTTACAGTGGCTTTTATCCAGTCCCTGAGTCTGGATATTCCATTGGGAACAGGTGTCTGAATCATGTATAGCCATCTGTGATTGTTCAGTGGTAGCCGTGGGTCCCCTGTGAACTTCTTCCATCTACAACATCCAAGACCAAAGGCACTCCCCCTAAATTGCTCTGAAAATCTATTTTCATAAAGGTTCTTCAAGAAGCTGATGACACTCACTCATAAAATGGCACTCTGCTACACTGTACTCCCTGCTTTCAGTAGTTTCCTTGTTTTACCCCCTTTCCAATGTGGACTATCTTGCTGGTGGCCAGAGGTCTTAGAGGTACTATCCGTTGTGCCTGCACAGTTTTTCCCTTTGAGGAAGGCTTTGAGGCCAGAGTCCTAAGC
Source organism: Canis aureus (assembly GCF_053574225.1). Taxonomy (NCBI): domain Eukaryota; kingdom Metazoa; phylum Chordata; class Mammalia; order Carnivora; family Canidae; genus Canis; species Canis aureus. The sequence goes on along the minus strand of NC_135638.1, from coordinate 19,599,494 downwards.
TCAGATCAAATGGAAATCTGAGCCTTATCTAGCATCAAAGTTCGACCCAGTTCTCTCTTTTAATTCCATTTTAGATATTATGGATACAGTAGCCAAGAGATTGTGTATTTTACCTTTTGCTTATTGGTTTGCATTTTCTTATGCTTCCAGTAAACCAACTCCAAGGGAGTTGTATCCACCTCTAAATTCCATTGGTGATTTTGACCTTTAGTAAATGATTGTAGCACAGATGCTGCTCCATCCATCGAGGACCATGTGGCCACCCAGCAATCAAAGGTTCCTCATCCCCAAACTTTTCATCCTTTCTCTTTCCAAACTATAACCTGGCTGACCCCACACAGTGTCAGGGGTACAGAGAGGCACCAGAAGATTTCTTAATACACTGGCAGACCTCACTGTCACTTACAGATATAGGATCTTTTTCCTCTACCCTCTGGAGATTCGAAGGTTCTTAGAAGCTCTTATGTCAGGGAACACTAGATATTATAACCAAAAAAAATGCTTCTATCACCCCCATCACTTAGGATTACAAGGATTTTAGGAGCTCTGTGTCAGGAACTGGAGGCAGGTATTTTTTATTATGTCACAAACGCCTTTGAGATAATCTTTTAAAGGTACCCCTCTGGGTGGACTCAGCTCCATAAGCACAAGTGTTATTGAGTAGAGATCATCTTTCTAACAAGGAAAAGGGAATGAGCCAAAGAGGCACTGGATTTCCAGCCCCGCTAGGCCCTCAGCTGGGGCTTTTCCTCAGGGCAGCCCAAAACAGGGAACACATGGTCTCTGGACTGCAGGGCTAGGCAATTTCCTTACACTAGATGGTGGTTTACTTAATACGCTTAAGTCAGAAACGGTCTAACTCCTTCTACCACTCCCATGCTAGTGCCACTTTTCTACTTTGTTCACTGAGCATCTGTCTTCTGTCTGTCTCCTTATAGACTGAAGGAATGAAAACACTCATCACTAGATCCTATAAGGTCACGGTTTTCCCAGCATTCCTTTCAGCAGCAGGCTTCACGAATACTGTCAGAATTACCCTTGGATCCTCTAAATTCAGAACACAAAGCCAGAACCTAAAACAGGATTAACAATATCAAACATGGAAACTTTTGATCTATAAATTCCCAAATTCCAGACCACAAATAGGACTGATCCAGAATATCATGAACTAAAATTCCATGGAATCATTTCAATAGACATTAATAGCTGTTATGTGTGGAAAGGATTCTTTGATTAAATATGTCTAAGAAGCTATGAGTTGAATAAAGTTAAACTTTCTTTACTGCAGTATTTCTCAGAGGCCTTGTTCTGCCCTATAGATAGTGTCTCCAAGAAGGGATAGGACATGCTGTTTCCCAAACTCATAGGACCATACGAATTTTTTGGCAGGGAGCACATCCATGGAGCATTTTGAAAAACAATAAGGCACAAGGACTTAGACACAGAGAGCCTCTGCCTGTAGATGGAGCCAAAGGCTCCAATTCCCACCTAGGTTGGAAGATTTCTGGTATAATAAGAAAGATCATTTACATTGCTAATTCCCCTCTATATCTTTAATCAATAACTGATCTTTTTTTTAACTGATCATTTTTTTAAACATTGATTTAATTTTAAGATTTTATTTTTAAGTAATCTCTACACCCAAAGTGGGGCTCGAACTCACAACCCTGAGATCAAGAGCTGCATGCTCCACAAACTAAGCCAGCTAGGTGCCCCTATTCTAAATTCTAAGATCTCAAATGCTCTCCTGAAAGAATTACTGATGGCCCAGTGTCTAAAAAGATAGTTTTCAATGCTTTCAAATAGGGCTAGCAAACTAGGGCCTATGGATCAAAATGGCCCGCTGCCTGTTTTAGTAAATAATGTTAAAAAAAGATAGTCATGCCCTTTCATTTACCTATTGCCAGTTTCTGCTTTTATGCATCTGCAATAGAGACTGTAAGCACCCCCTCAAATTGAAAACATTTTATATCTGGCTCTTTTTTTAAAAAGATTTTATTTATTTATTTATTCATGAGAGACAGAGAGAGAGAAAGAGAGAGAGGCAGAGACACAGGCAGAGGGAGAAGCAGGCTCCATGCAGGGAGCCTGATGTGGGACTCGACCCGGGGTCTCCAGGATCACACCCTGGGCTGAAGGTGGCGCTAAACTGCTGAGCCACCCGGGCTGCCTTATATCTGGCTCTTTATAGAAAAAGTTCGCCTGTCCCTACTTAAAAGAGAAACTAACAGGTAGTATTAATTCACTACTCAATTTATATGTCTCTGTTTCAAATCATATTTCAATGAATTTTGCTAATTTAAGCTTAAAATAATGCAGTTAATTATATTTTTCCCTTTAACCATCTTCATGTAATTTCCTTTGGTTCTTTTTCTCAGAGTCCTCTAACATTCCATAATAAACCTCTTGCCTAAATAGGAAAGTTGCAAATTTTCAAATTTACACTTGTGATTAAAAATGACAGATTGAGGGGCACCTGGGTGGCACAGTTGGTTACACGTCTGACTCTTGGTTTTGGCTCAGGTTGTGATCTCAGGGTCATGAGATCAAGATCCGAGTCAGGCTCTATGCTCAGTGTAGAGTCTGCTTGAGGCTCTCTCTCCTTCTCCGTTGCCCTTCACCACTGTTCTCTCTCTCTCTCTCCCTCTCTCTCTGTCTCTCTGTAAAATAAATAAGTAAATCTTCTGGGCACCTGGGTGCCTCAGTGGTTGAGCATCTGCCTTTGGCTCAGGTCATGATCCCGGGGTCCTGGTATCAAGTCCTGCAACAGGCTCCTTGCAGTAAGCCTGCTTATCCCTTTGGCTATGTCTCTGTCTCTCTTTGTGTGTCTCTCATGAATAAATAAAATCTTTTTAAAAAAAGTAAATCTTTTAAAAATTAAATAAAATTTTAAAATTAAAAGAAAAATGGCAGATGGGACACATCCATTTATCTCTTGTCCCACCCAAATCTTATTATAATGAAGTAAAAATATTTAAAAGACCTAAGTTCCCAAAGGCAAATAGAAGACACAACAATGAGCAAATAATTTTTAAGAAAATGGAGAATATGTAAAGTGGACAGAGAAGTGATAACTAGTTTAATAAGCTGAGGAAGCTGACTCTAAGTGCCAATGAAAATGATCCAATTTAACAAGAAGAGTCCTGGCACTGCCCAGAAACAGAGGTTCTGGAAGTACTTAGAAGAGATAAAGCATTAGGGCTTACAACAGAAGAATTGACTGAAAATCAGTATAGGAACCATTAAATTAGTTTCTACCCTGCAGCTAACAGCTAAGCAATTCTCCTTTGTTCAACCCCTCAAGGAGATGGAAGGTTTATTCTGTGGGGAAAGTGAACCAGGGAGGCCCAGGGCTCAGGCACACTAGGTGTGGTGTAAGCACAGGGAGAGGGCTGACAACATGGGCTTGGGTGAAAGTGAACCATGCCTGACGCATGCATGTCCCAATCCTCCCTCTCTCTGGCTGACTGCTAGTTATTCACCAAGATTCATTCTCTCTTCTTCCATGATAACTGAGTTGTAACTGGGCAAGTGGGATGTCAGGGAGGGAGCACTCTGCCCAGCCCCACTGCAGCTAAGTGTGACCCAGATGATGATGCTCTCACCAGAGGAACATAAAGACACATTCCTGCCCCTGAACTGCTCCTGGCGCTTCCCTTTTCCTCAGCTGTACCCTGGTTAGTCTGACACTCTATTTCAACCACAAAGAAAAGGACAATGCCTTAGGGTAGTGATTCCAACACCTTGACAGGCATCAAAATCACTTCAGAGTTTACTAGAATAGAAGCCCCACTCCCAAAGTTGCTGACTCAGTAAGTCTGAGGTAGGCCTGAAAATCTGCATTTCTAACAATACTCTAGGTGATGCGGATGCTGTTGGTTCAGGGACCATCATCTGAGTACCATTGCCCTATGACATGTTCCCAGACAGAAGAAAACTGAATTCCTAACATGACTGGGTGGAGATGAGCAGTCCACTTACCCAACCTCGACAGTTATGTGAAAGAGAACCTTGTTTTTCAAGCCACTGCACTCCTAGATCTCTTCAGCAGATAACTCTCTATTCTAATTAATAGTCTTGCCTAGCTCCTGGAAGTGTGGCAGGAGAGCGGACACCCAGGCAAGACACTAAAGGTTTCTCTTGAGAAACTGGCTGCAGAGAAGCAATTTATTTTATTTACTTTTATTTTTTAAAGATTTTATTTATTTACTTGAGAGAGAGAGGGAGAGAGAGATATCACCAGCGGTGTGAGAGGCAGAGAGAGACAGAGAAGCTGACTCTGGGCTGAGCAAGGAGCCTGATATAGGGGCTCATCCCAGGACCCCGAGATCATGACCTGAGCTGAAGGCAGATGCTTAACCAACTATGCTACCCAGGTGCCCCAAGAAGCAATTTCTATATACTGTTGGAGTTACCAACAAAAACATCAACAACACCCAGGCTTACTATCTCATTTTACTATATCAAATCCTCCATGTCAATAAGTCACGCCCATGCAGAGACCTAGTCAGTTTTGTGTGCCCCCTACAACAGGAAGAAAGCATCTAACATGAAAGATAAAAAAACAAAAATGAAAAGAAAAAGAACTAAAATGAAAGACAGGCAATACAAGGAACAGAAGTTTGTTTGCTTGTTTGTTTTAATTATCATTAATCAAGGTTTAGAGAATATACTGTACCCTTTAAAAGGAACTGAATGCTCCTTCCTTTCCAACCAGGGCCTGGCAGATTGGCTTCCACAAACAAGGGTGGCTGGAAGAAGAAGGGTCATCCATGAGGTAGTGACCACAGAGTACACCATCAATATTCACAAGCACATCCATGGAGTGGGCTTCAAGAGCATTCCCCTCAGGGCACCGGGTGGCTCGGTGGTTGAGCATCTGCATTCAGCTCAGGTCATGATCCCAGGGTCCTGGGATGGAGTGCCATATCAGGCTCCTCACAGGGAGCCTGCCTCTCCCTCTGCCTCTGTCTCTGTGTCTCTCATGAATAAATAAATAAATATTAAAAAAAAAAAGAAGCATTCCCTTCAGCCATTCAAAGAGATCCAGAAATTTGCCATGAAGGAGATGGGAGCTCCAGGTGTACACACTGACGTCGGGCTCAATAAGCTGTCTGGGCCAAAGGGATGAGGAATGCTCCATACCATATCCATGTACTCTTGTCCAGAAAATTTAATGAGCACGAAGATTCACCATACAAGCTCTATACATTGATTACCTATGCACCTGTCACCACTTTCAAAAATCTACAGACAGTTAACAGTTGAAAACTGTTGATTGTCAAATAAAGGGTTAAAACTGCAAAAACATAAAAAAAGAAATGGATGTTATTTTAAAAGTTATAATCCAAAAAAATTGGTTCTTAGAAATTAAAATTTTCTATTATAATAGAATCAGAAGAATAACAGACAAGAAAGGAGGTGGACAATAGTATTTTTTTTTTATGATTTTATTTATTTATTCATGAGACACAGAGCGAGAGAGAGACAGAGACAGAGGCAGAGGCAGAAGCAGGCTCCATGCAGGGAGTCCAATGTGGGACTCAATCCCGGGTCTCCAGGATCACACCCTGGGTTGAAGGCAGGCACCAAACCCTGAGCCACCCAGGCTGCCCGACAATATTTTTTTTTTTAAAGGAAAAGAAAAGGGGTGCTTGGATGGCTCAGTGGTTGAGTATCTGCCTTCAGCTCAGGTTGTGATCCAGGGTCCTGGGATCAAGTCCCACAAAGGGAAAAATCCCTGCTCAGCGGGGAGTCTGCTTCTCCCTCTCTCTCTGCCTCTCCCCTGCTCATGTTCTCTCTCAAATAAATAAAATTAAGAAGAAGAAGAAGAAGAAGAAGAAGAAGAAGAAGCAGAAGAAGAAGAAGAAGGAGGAGGAGGAGGAGGAGGAGGAGGAGGAGGAGGAGGAGGAGGAGGAGGAGGAGGAGAAGGAGGAGGAGAAGGAGGAGGAGGAGGAGGAGGAAGAGGATGAGGAAAGGAAGGAAGGAAGGAAGGAAGGAAGGAAGGAAGGAAGGAAGGAAGGAAGGAAAAGGAAAGAATTTGAGAAAATAAGTCAAGGAGGTACAATGACTCTTTACTCAGAGTTCCAAAAATAGAAGATGAAGGGATGGAAATTACCAAAGAAACAGTAAAAGAAAATTTCCCCATGTTGAAGGACATGGATTTCCAAACTGAAAGAGGCTATCATGCACCCCACACAACGGATGAAAAAAAAAAAATTAAAGGCATGTTGTTACGAAATTTAGTACTTCAGTAATTTAAAAAAATCCAAAAGCTTCCAGAGTAGAAATATATTATAAACAAATGAGTAGAGAAAATAAAGAAAAAAAAATAGAAGTGTTAACTTCTCAAAAAAAAAAAATTGAAATCTACAAGTTAATGAAGATATACCTTCAAAAAATTCCAAAAACATTTTATCAACTTAGAATTCTATACTCAGGGGACGCCTGAGTGGCTCACTGGTTGAGCATCTGTCTTTGGCTCAGGGCATGATCCCAGAGTCTCGGGATCGAGTCCCATATCGGGCTCCCTGCATGGAGTCTGCTTCTCCCTCTGTCCACGTCTCTGCCTCTCTCTCTTTCTCACTCTGTCTCTCATGAATAAATAAATAAAATCTTAAAAAGAAAAAAAAAAAAGAATTCTATATGCAAGGACACCTGGATGGCTCAGTCAATTAAACATCTGCCTTCGGGATCCCTGGGTGGCGCAGCGGTTTGGCGCCTGCCTTTGGCCCAGGGCGCGATCCTGGAGACCGGGATCGAATCCCACGTCGGGCTCCCGGTGCATGGAGCCTGCTTCTCCCTCCGCCTGTGCCTCTGCCTCTCTCTCTCTCACTGTGTGCCTATCATAAATAAATAAAAATAAAAAAAACAAAAACAAAAACATCTGTCTTCAGGGGATCCCTGGCTAGCTCAGTGGTTCAGCGCCTGCCTACGGCCCAGGGCCTGATCCTGGAGATCCTGGATCATCAAGTCCTGCCTCGGGCTCCCTGCATGGAGCCTGTTTCTTCTTTGCCTCTCTCTCTCTCTCTCTCTATTTTTGCCTCTCTTTCTCTCTCTCTGTCTCCCTCTCATAAATAAATAATTAAAATCCTAAAAAAAAAAAAAAAAAAAAAAAAAAAAGTCTGCCTTTAGCTCAGGCAGAAGCCTGACCGTGATCCCACAGTCCTCGGATAGAGCCCCATAATGGGCTCCTGGCTCAGTGGGGAGTCTCCTTCTGCCCTTCTCCTGCTCATGCTCTCTCTTGTTTTCTCTCAAATAAATAAATAGAATATTTTTTTAAAAAAGATTTCTATACTCAGTGTAACTATTAATCATATATGAGAGTAAAGACATTTTTAAGCCTGAATGATCTCAGAATTTACCTCCTGCTTCTGCTTTTTCTTTCTACTGAAAAATGAGGGCAAGTGAGAAACTAAACAAAGAAAAAGACCCTAGATCCAGGAAATGGGAATCCAATATGTGTGATACACAAAGGGATTTTCCAAAATGATGGCAAGGGAAGTCCCTGCATGACAGCTATTGGGGCAGGCCCAAAAAGCAAACAGTCCACATCAATGGAGAATGGAGGACTTTTAAAAAAATATTTTATTTATTTATTCACGAGAGACACAGAGAGAGAAAGAGAGGCAGAGACACAGGCAAAGGGAGAAGCAGGCTCCATGCATGAAGCCTGATGTGGGACTTGATCCCAGGACTCTGGGATCAAGCCCTGAGCCAAAGGCAGATGCCCAACCACTGAGCCACCCAGGCGTCCCAAGAATGGAGGACTTATGTAGAACGACTCCTAGAGAAAATGGATCCGATGCATTATCTGTGGAAGACTGTATTACTCTTCCACAAATATTGTGGTTTTTCCCATGATGCACCTCCTTCCAGGGCCCCTAAAAAGACTATAGATCCCTGTCCCATTGATGCTCATCTTGGCCGAAGATCTATTTGGCTCAATACATTGTGAGAGAATGTGAAGAGTAACTTCAGAGTAGAAACTTGAAGAGCCAATCAGCTATAGGTCCTTTGCTGCCTGCTACAGACCAGCCATGTTCTGCAAAGAGGCTGCTCTTCATTGAATGGAGATAGTATGCAGCCAACTTGTGACAGATTTATATCATGAGGAAAACAAACAACATATTTTTTTTCTTGAAAGTCATCAGAATTTGGTGGTAATTTGTTACCAGAGCATGACCTAGAATGTGCTGACACCTTAGTTGATATTTTTCAATCATGTGGTGTAGGTTGGAAGAATTAGTGTAGGAAGAATTAGTGATAGGTATCTACAAAATTAAGCAATTACATTCATTAATTTAACAAATACTTATTAAACTCCTATCGTATGCCAGGAATTTTTTCTAGGCACAGGGAATATAATAAATGAAAATATTAAACAGGTAATTAGTAATGTCAAAAAGTGACATTATAAGAAGGGAATAGCACAGCACAGAAAACCATCAACAAGATGTAACGGCAATAGACTGGAAGGAAATGTTTATAAATCATGTATCTGATATAGGGTTAATATCTCAAATATATAAAGAAATTCATACACCTCAGTAGCAAAAAACAAACAATCCAACTTAAAAATGGGCAGAGGATCTGAATATAACTCCATGTGCAAATTCGGATCTATTATCTGCCACGTGGTCAATACAATCCTGTAGATATTCTCTGCCCAACTTCATTTTCATTATGTTCAGAAACACTTTGCCAATTTCATGTGGTCCTGATGGGTTTGTGAACTCCTGGTCACAGTGGCAGCCATGAGACTCAGTCCTACAAGTCCCCCATTCTCCCACCTTCAGTGAGGATTGAGGGGTGTTGCAAACTATAAAAAAGAAAGTACAGTCAGCTCTAAGATAGCCATGCAAACAGCAGGAAAGAGACACGTGTTTTCTTGGAGTCAAGAGGCTGCGAAGTAGAATGTCAGGGACCCTCTTGTGGGAGGGAAAAGACAGAGTCCTGCCTCCCATTATTCTGAAGTCAGTACCACCCCAGACTTTCTCATTTCATAAACCAACAAACCCCTGTTAGCGAGCTTTTTTTGTTTTTTTAAGACTTAATAACTAATTGATTTCAGGGAGAGGGGAGGAATATGAGGGGGCCCACATCCACAAGTGGGGGCGGGGAGGAGCAGAGGGAGAGAATCTCAAGCAGAGTCTGCCTAGGGACTCGCACTCGCACCCCTCCAGGAGACCCAGAGACCCTAGCCAAAACCAAGAATCAGATGCCCAAAGGACTAAGCCACCCAGGTACCTCTAGACAGTTTTCCTTGCAAACAAAAATAGCCTTAATACAAGGCCCAGGTCCAGCTCGAAATGTGAAGAAACAAGGATATTTATAAATGTAAAACTATTCTAATCTGAAATTTCTTTTTGATGACTGGGAGATCTGTCACTGATCTCAAAACAATTCTCTCAGCTGAAATTCCCTATTTATTCTAAATAGGAATTGTATTTCGTCTGAATTTTTAGTTAGCAGTTTAAATTATTTCCCGTTTCTGAAATACAATAAGTTAATATTTGTACATTTTGCTTTTGTTCTCTTGCTGTATTCTCCCTGACAAATATTTATTCTCTTGATACTGAGTTACAGCTGAAAATTACTTTGCCTTCCATCCTCCTAGATTGATGTTTGAAAGAGAAATAACATTGCTGGTAACCTAAGAAACTTGGAAGTGAGTTAAAACAGTCATCCTCAAACCTGGCTGTGTGTCAGAATCATTTGGGGGGAGCTTTATTCCCCTAAAGTACGAATTCTGGCTCTATTTCAAATCTTACTGGAAGGAGATTGTTGAATTGATTTAACACTCTGCAATGCTGTGTTGAACAAAGTCGTAATTTTTTCTTAAAGAGACAAAGATATAAAACATAGTCTCTTTCCTTTCTGTTACTTGCAGGCACAAATGAGTTCATGAAAGTCTCTCTTTTCTTAGCTATAGAGAACAAACTGGTGGATTCCAGAGGGGGGGAATGGGTGAAGTGGGGGATGGGTGAAGTAGGTGATGGGGATTAAGGAGAGCACTTGTCTGTCATGAGCACTGGGTGATGTATGGAACTGTTGAGTCACTATGTTCATATCTAGAAGTTATCACTAAAGAACTTTAATATTACTTCTTGGGGAAAAATATGCTCAAGAAAAATTAGAATGTATTTTTTTAGTCTAAATCCATAATAGATTGCCTTGAGTCTCTTCAAGATTCCTGGTCTGGATATCAGGGTCAATTACCCCAGCCAAGATGGCCTTTCTTGCCAGCCTGTCCCTGAACACAAGGAATCCAAAGCACTAAGACAATAGCTATAACTTAAAGTACAATGGGACTCATGCTATGTCCCCTGGGAAAAAAAATGCAACTCCTTGGATTCCAGGACTCATGTATTCTTCTTATTAGAGACAAAGTCCCATATATAAGTCTCTGATCCAAGTGCACATACGACATACTGAAGATGGCACCCAACTTTGCAGACAGACCATTGCCTCCAAGTTCATACATCAGCTGTCCCTCCAATAGGCTGCTGGGTTGTACTCTTGGAGCAGTTATCTTTGGATGATGCATATGTGACATGGCCAGTTGATCCCATGGTCACAGGTCCACTCCTACACTTCCTTTGCTGTGAAATGGGTCTCCTGGTCAGATACCACATTATCTGGAATCTTCATCTGTGGATCAAGGACTCTATGAGACGCCAGATAGTGATGCTGGCTGCTTGACTCCACTGGGAGAAAAGGTAAACCAATACCCAAAATAAATGTTATTCTGGCGAGAACAAATTGCTTGCCCTCCATATCAGTTTGCTAGAGCTGCCATAAAACAGTGCCACAAACTAGATACTTAAACACCAGAAATTATCTTACAGCTCTGGAGACTGGAAGTCTGAAATCAAAGTGGCAGCAGAGTTGGTTCCTTCTGAGGCCAGTGAGAAGGGCCTGTTCGAGGCCTCTCTCCATGGCTTGCAGATAGCCATCCTGATGTTCACATCAAGTCTTCCCTTTGTCTTCACATTGTCTTCCTCCTTTGTGTGTCTTTCTGCCCAAATTTCCCTTTTTTATAATGACCTTATAGGGCCATATTTTAACTTGATTATCTCTGTAAAGACTGTCTCTAAATCGATCACATTCTGAAGTACTGGGGGTTAGAACTTCAACACATGAATTTGGAGGGGACACAATTCAACTCATAACATTCTTTCAGGACAAGAGGCTCCCATGTAGTGATTTTCCCACCATTGGAATGTTGGGTACGGGAGATACACACACACACACACACACACACACACACATATATGCACATATACACATATAAATATATTTATTTCTATAAATATTTAAAAGCTTTGTTCTGCAATGCAATTAAATACTTGGGAAGAGTTTGATCCTCTTAAAATTTACTTTTTAGGTTTTTTGAGGTGAGCACAGAGTGGTGTTTAGGATTTCTTTTTCCTCACTATTTAGGCAATGCTCTTATGAATATTCCACCCTATGCTCCATGAATTACAAGGTTTTCCACTCCGGCTGATGGAAACACAAACTTGGTCCAGATGTTGTGGTCTCTGCAAATTGCTCCTTTTGAGTGGATCTTTCCCCAGCCTGAGCCTTTCCTAACTTGCTGAAGACTTGCTGGACACTGCCTGTGGATTCCTGGTGTTCTCTCTCTGAATGCCCTCTACTCTTCAGTATTTGCATGTGAGAACTCCAGTCACCCTGGGCCTCTCTTGACTTCCAGCTTTGTCTCAACTCAGGAAGACAATTGGGCTCCACTTGGCTCCCACTCTGGGCACCATAGCCTGGAAACAGCACACTGGTGGGATCTGCTGCAATTATAGGGCTCACCACATTTGTTTCCTTTCTTCCAGGGACTACTATCCTTCCTTTCCTGATAGCCAATGTTTTAGAAACTGTTGTTTCAAAATTTCATGTAGCATTTTAGTTCTTACAGTTCTTTTTGTTCCTTAAATTGGCCCTTGTTACTTCATCTTCATATATATATATATTTTTAAATGACAGAAATATATTCTATTTTGGCAAAGTGATATAGGGGGCAGTATTAGAGCATTCCACTTGGCTTTGCCTAACATGATGGCTTTGCCCCTCTGTAAGCAGACTCAGTGTAAGGCTTACTTCAACTGCTAAATATGTCAATCCCAGTCATATATCCAGATATGGAAGACTAGCCACAGAGTGAGGTTGCAGACCCAATGGAAGTTGCCAAGGACCCTATTTATTGCCTAGCTCCTCATTTGTCCCCTCTCTGTTATGGGAGCCACGAGGACATTTTAGGTCTCTTGTGTTCAATAGTCCTACAAATATCTGAGTATTCATTCTCCTTTCTCTGAGTAAATAACATCATCTGAGTCCATCACCTTTGGGGAAAAACGGGGGTGATCATTACAGTAATATACTTGCCATGGTATTGCAGGGTTCTTCTGTCTGAGGACTAGACCACCTCTATAGTCAATGGGTCCTGGATGGTCCTGGATCTAAATATTGTTTCTTGCCTAGAAACATGGCAAGATCACGTCATTTGCTGAGCTGACCACACTGGCCTCTTGTTCAACCATTTTTTGCATGTATGTATGCATGTATGTATGTATGTATTTATTTTTGACAAAGAATGTATATATTTAAGGGGTACAACATGCTGTTTTTATGTTTCTATGCACTGCGAAGTGACTAACACGACCAAAATGATGAACACATCCATCACCTTCATACCATCTGCACACCCATGTTCGTGTATGTGGTAACAATACTTGAGATCTACTCTTAGCAAATTTCAAGAATATGATACATTATTATTAACGATAATCATGTGTTATACATTAGGTTGAAATTTGCTTTCCTTTTATTATATGTACTGAGCAGTATCCTGGCTGATTGCTTCTGTTTTGCCCCTTTGGAACTCTGTTCTTTTTTTTTTTTTTTTTAATTTATTTATTTATTCATTCAGAGAGAGCGAGAGAGAGGCAGAGACACAGGCAGAGGGAGAAGCAGGCTCCATGCAGGAAGCCTGATGTGGGACTCGATCCCGGGTCTCCAGGATCACACCCTGGGTTGCAGGCGGCGCTAAACCGCTACACCACCGGGGCTGCCCTGGAACTCTGTTCGAATCCTGTCCAGAACTTTCTGCAGCGAACCCCCCTTGGCTGCAAATCTGATCTAGTATTATTACAATTAAAACGGAGGCAACCTTGTTGGGACCCCTCTCACTTCTCAGAGCTTTCTCTATCTCTGTTTAATAAACTTCTATCACTTTGCTCACAAAACAAACAAACAAACAACCTCTGGCTTCTGGCAGTTATGCATCACCACCTGCTTTCTATTACTTTGAGACCCCTTCATTTCCATTGTTATCAACTATCCAAGTTTTGGGATAGCCTCTCCAAGAGCTTGCCCTGCTCTGGGTAGGAGAGGCTGAATCTCTTAATGATTGCAGTGCTCACCTCATCAGCACCTTAACATGACGGCCTTGTGATCACTTGTCCTCTAGGACCTTTCATGGAATATAATCCTTTGGGGAGTCTTCTGATCTCACAAAACATCCATTCCAGCATGTCACTTTTTAAAGCCTTTTATTCTCTTTCTCTACCATATACTATAGTAATTCAAAGGAGAGCGTTAAAGAAGTGAATCCTACTAAATGCAAAACAGATTCCATCAAGATTCCATCATGAACCACTGGAGATGTCTCACAAGTGGATTCTCCTCAACTGGCTAATGGACGCCTCCACACTCCACATACCTTATCCACAACCCCTTCCCTGCTGTGACTGGGTCCCCATGCATACTTCCATTGGTGGTGGTAGGAGAAAACTTTGGAAGACGGTTAGTGAGCATACACAGAAAGCTGGCCTGAATCTGCGGGCCAGGGAAGGACCACAAACTAAAGCTTTAGCTCCAACTTTGGGAAAACAAAAGAAAGGCTGTCAGCACTGTCAGCATGATGTCTTCCAGGATTGAGAGAAGGCATACAGCTTATGAATTCTACCACAAGTGCTCGCTTCGGCAGCACATATACTAAAATTGGAACGATACAGAGAAGATTAGCATGGCCCCTGCGTAAGGATGACACGCAAATTCGTGAAGCGTTCCATATTTTTAAATTAAAAAAAAAAAAAAAAACATAAAAAAAAAAAGGAATTCTACCACAAGTGGAAGCCAGAAGCACGGAGCAGGTGTATCTATAGAAGATCTGAGAAAGCCTTAAAATCCCTAGCAGGGCTGATGAATGGTACTTCTCTTCCAAAGACAGAAAAGACTAGAGGAAGTGACTACCATGTCAAATACAAAGGCAACAATGTAAAACTTCAAGGAACATGAAAAACTAAGGAAATATGACAGCACTAAAGGACCACAACTCTCCTGCAGTTACTGTTCCCCAAGACATGGAGATGTGCAACTTTAGACAAATAATTTAAAATAGTTGTTTTATGGAACCTCAATGAGCTTCAAGAAAATACAGAAAGAAAATTCAACAAAATCAGGAAAAATATACATGAATAAAATGAGAACTCTTACAAAAACAGAATCATAAAAAAGAACCAAATGGAGCTGAAAAATACAATGAATTAAATGTATTTTAAGAAACTTTGAAATTATGTAGTCTTGAGAACAAGGAAAAGAATGAAAAGAGTGAAGAAATCCAATGTGACCTATAGGATAAAGTAGAAAGAAACAGTTTGTGAATTTTTGGAATCCCAGAAAGAAAAGAGAGGGAAAAGGGGTCAGAAAGCCATTTTAAAGATACAATGGCTGAGAACTTCCAAAATCTGAGGAGAGATTTGTATATTCAAGTTCATGAAGCTCATGGGTCACCAAAAAACTCAAAGAGATCATCTTCAAGGCACATTATAATAAAACTGTTAAAAATAAAAGATGGGGATCCCTGGGTGCCTCAGCGGTTTAGCACCTGCCTTTGGCCCAGGGCATGATCCTGGAGTCCCAGGATCGAGTCCCACATCGGGCTCCCTGCATGGAGCATGCTTCTCCCTCTGCCTGTGTCTCTGCCTCTCTCTCTCTCTCTCTCTCTCTCTGTGTGACTATCATAAATAAATTTAAAAAAAAATAAAAATAAAAATAAAAGATGAAGATAGAATCTTAAAAAGCAGCAAGAGAAAAGAAGCTTGTAATTTACAAGAGAACCTCCATAAGGCTATAATCAGATTTCTCAGCAGAAAATATATAGGCAGGAGAAGAGTGGGTTAATATATCCAAAGCACTGAAACAAACAAACAAACAAACAAACAAACAAACCCAAACTGTCAAAAGTGAATAGTTGATCTGGCAAAGTGGTCTTTCAGAAATGGAGGAGAGAGAAAGACCTTCCCAGATAAAGAAAAGCTGAGAGTTCACCACCCCTAGACCTGCCTTACAAAAATTGCTAAATGGAGTTCTTTTTTTTTTTTTAATTTTTATTTATTTATGATAGTCACAGAGAGAGAGAGAGAGGCAGAGACATAGGCAGAGGGAGAAGCAGGCTCCATGCACCGGGAGCCCGACGTGGGATTCGATCCCGGGTCTCCAGGATCGCGCCCTGGGCCAAAGGCAGGCACTAAACCGCTGCGCCACCCAGGGATCCCATAAATGGAGTTCTTCAAGCTAAAATGAAAAGATACGGGCAGCCCGGGTGGCTCAGCAGTTTAGTGCTGCCTTCAGCCCAGGGTATGATCCTCGAGACCGGGGATCGAGTCCCACGTTGGGCTTCCTGCATGAACCTGCTTCTGCCTGTGTCTCTGCCTCTCTCTCTCTGTGTGTGTCTCTCATGAATAAATAAATAAAATCTTTAAAAATAAATGAATGAATGAATGAATGAATGAATAAATAAATAAATAAATAAATAAAATGAAAAGATACTAATTAGTAACATGAAGACATATGAAATATACAACATATCAGTAAAGGTAAATATATAGTCAAATTCAGAATACCTAAAACCTAATAATATGGTGGTGTGTTAATCACTTAACTCTAGGATAAAGGTTAAAGGACATGAGTATTAAAGATACCTATAGCTACAATAATTTGTTAATGAATACACAATATTAGAAGCTAAATTCTAACATCAAATATAAGAGGAAGGGAAGTAAAAGGGCAGAGTACTTGTATGTGATTGAAGTTAAGCTGTCACTAGCCTAAAATAGACTATAATATCTACATGATATTTTATATAAGCCTCACAGTGACCACAAAGCAAAAACCTATAGTAGATTCATGAAAGATAGAGAAGAGAATCAAAGCATACCACCATGGAAAATCATCAATTCACAAAGGTAACGAGAGAGAAAAAGAAACCACGAAACTACCAACAGCCAGAAAACAATAAGATGGCATTAGTAAGTCTTTACTTATCAATAATTACTATAAATGTAAATAGATCAAACTCTCCAATCAAAAGCTAGAGTGTGTTTAGATGAATCTAAAAAGGACCAAACTACATGCCACTACAAAAGGCTCACTTCATTTTTATAGACACACATAAGTTCAAAGTGAAGAGACAAAGAAAGATATTCCATGCTGATGGAAACTAAAAGTGATCAGAGTGCCTCTACTTTTATCAGGCAAAATGGACTTTAAGTCAAAACCTGTAACAGAGACAAAGAAGGCCATTATATAATGATAAAAAGGTGAATTTATCAGGAAGATATAATAATTTTAAGTATATATGCACCCCACATCACAGCACCTAAATATATTAAGCAAATAGTAACAGATCTGAAGGGAGAAATACACAGCAATAGAATAATGGTAGAGGACCTCAATACTCCACTTCTAACAGTGGATAGATCATCCAGACAGAAAATCAGTAAGGAAACAGGCTTGAGTCATACTTTAAACCAAATGAAGGGGTGCCTGACTGACTCAGTTGGTAGAACATGCAATTCTTGATCTTGGGGTTTTGAGTTCAAGCCCCACATTGGGTGTAGGGCTGACTTAAAGAAAAAATTTAAGTATTAAACCAAATGGATCTAACAGTCCATTGTACAGAACATTCCATCCAACAGTAGAATATACATTCTTGTCAAGTACATAAAGATCATTCTCCAGAATAGATCCGATAGGCGACAAACAAATCATAATAAATTTGAGAAGAATGAAATAATGCAAAGTATACTTTCTGATCATAATAGTAATAGCATAAAACTAGAAATCAATAACAGGAGGAAAATTGGAAAACTTAGCAAAATGTGGAAATTATACAACATACTCCTGAATAAACCAATGGATCAAAAAAGAAGTCAAAGGAAAATAACTATCTTGAAGCCAATGAAAGAAATATAATGTAGCAGACCTTATGGGATGCAGCAAAAACAGTTCTAAAAGGGAAGTTTATAGTGATAAACATCTACATTCAGAAAAAAAGATCTCAAATAAAACATCTAATTTTACACCTCAAAGAACTAGAAAAAGAGGAACAAACTAATCCAAAAGTTAGTAAAAGGAAGGAAATAACAAAGACTGGAGCAGAAATAAACGAGATAGAGATCAGAAGAAAAGAAAGTGAAGCTAAGAGCTGATATTTTGAAAAGATAAAAATACTGACAAACCTTTAGCTAGACTAAAAAAAGATAAGATTTAAATATGTAAAATTGTATAACTAATTATAACTAATAATACAGAAACACAAAGGATCATAAGAGACTACCATTAACAACTATATGCCAACAAATTGGATAAACTAGAAGATATGGATAAATTCCTAGAAACACACAACTTACAAAGACTAAAACATGAAAAAATAGAAAATCTGAACATACCAATAATGAGTAAGGAGATTGAATCAGTAACCAAAAATTTCCCAACAGTGAAAAGCCCAGGACCATATGGTTTTCTTGGTGAATTCTACTAAACATTAAAGAAGAATTAATGTCAATCCTTCTCAACTCTTCCAAAAAATTTGAAGAGGAAGGGACACTCCTAAACTCAATTTATAAGGTCATCATTATCTTAATACTCTTAATACCAAAGCCAGGTAAGGACACTACAAGAAATAAAACTACAGGTTAATATCACAGATGAATACAGATATAAAAATTCTAAAGAAAATATTAGCAAATGCAAAGTGATAAATGTAGTATATCACATTAATAGAATGAAAATAAAAAGAGAAAAAGCATTTGACAAAATACAACATCTTTTCATGATAAAAACTATTATAAACTGGAGTAGAAGGAATGTACCTCAGCATAGTATAAACCATATATGACAAGCCTAAAATTAATATCATATTCAGTGGCGAAAGGTTGAAAAGTTGAAAGCTTTTCCTCTAAGACCAGGAACAAGACAAGTGTGCCTACTCACCAATCCTATTCAACACAAGTACGGGAAGTCCTAGCTAGAGCAATCAGATAAGAAAAAGAAATAAAAAGGGACTCTTGGGTGGCTCAGCAGTTGAGTGTCTGTGTGCCTTTGGGTCAGGGCGTGGTCCCTGGGTCCAGGCTTGAGTCCCACATCAGGCTCCTTGCAGGGAGCCTGCTTCTCCCTCTTCCTATGTCTCTGCCTCTCTCTCTCTCTCTCTCTCTCTCTGTGTGTGTGTCTCTCAGGAATAAATAAATAAAATCTAAAAATAAAACAAAACAAATAAAAGGCATTCAAATTGGAAAGGAAGAGGTAAAATTACCTTTGTCTGCAGAAGATATGATCTTATACATCATAAATAGAAAATCCTAAAGATGCCACCAAAAAACTGTTAGAACTAATCAACAAATTCAGTAAAGGTATAGGATCCAAAATCAATATACAGAAATCAGTTGCATGTCCATACATTAATAACAAATATCTGAAAAAGAAATAAAGCAATTCTATTCGCAACATCAAAAACAATAAAATACTTAAGAATGGGGAACTAAAGAGAGATTTCTCTTTTAAAAAAAAAGACATACAAATGGTCAACAGGTACATGAAAAGATGCTTAACATCACTAATTGTCAGGGAAATGCAAAGCAAGAACATGAGAAGTCATCTTGTGTTGTTAAAATTGTTATTACTTGAAAAGACAAGAGATAACTGGTTTTGGCAAGGATGTGGAGAAAAGGGAATGCTTGTGCACTATTGGTGGAAGTGTAAATTGGAACAGCCACAATGGCAAGCAT
The DNA here is from genome assembly GCF_053574225.1 of Canis aureus. Taxonomy (NCBI): domain Eukaryota; kingdom Metazoa; phylum Chordata; class Mammalia; order Carnivora; family Canidae; genus Canis; species Canis aureus. Next base: position 19,580,415 of record NC_135638.1, on the reverse strand, counting down.
GGTGAAAGAATGGAGGTTCCTTAAAGAATTAAAAAATAGAATTACCATATGATCCAGCAATCCCACTCCTGGGTATGAATCCAAAGAAAACAAAATCAGGATCTCAAGGAGCTGTATGCATTCCCACGTCCACTGCAGCATTGTCCACAATCGCCAAGATATGGAAACAACCTAAGTGTCCATTATCTATAGAAAAATGGATAAAGAAGTTGTGATATTTATAAAATGGAATATTTTTTAGCCATAGCAAAGGAGATTTTGTCATCTGTGACAACAGGCACGGCCCTTGAGGACATGATGCTAAATGAAGTAAGTTAGAGAGAGAGAGAGAGAAATACTCTATGGTATCACTAATATGTGGAATCTAAAAATGTCAAACTCATAGCTAAGAGTAGCTGGAAGTGGGAGAAACAGGGAGATCTTAGACAAGGGGTACAAACTTCCAGTTATAAGATGAATACATTCTGGAATCTAATGTGCATCAGGACCTAATGATTATAGTTAATATTACTGTATTATATACTTGAAAGATCTAAGAGTTGGGATGCCTGGGTGGCTCAGTGGTTGAGCATCTGCCTTAGGCTCAGGGCATGATCCCGGGGTCCCAGGATTGAGTCCTGCATTGGGTTCCCTGCAGGAGCCTGCTTCTCCCTCTGCCTGTGTATGTCTCTGCCTCTCTTTGTGTCTCATTAATAAATAAATAATATCTTTTAAAAAAGAGAGAGAGAAAGAAAGATAGATCTAAGAGATCTCAATATCCTCACCACAAAAAAAGAAATGGTAGTTATGTGAGGTGATGGAGAGGTTAACAAATCCTACTGTGGTAATCATTTTATAATATATATCAAATAATTACATTGCAAACCTTAAATTTATGTTATATGTCAACTGTACCTCAGTAACACTGGAAAAAATTAAATAAAAAAAAAGCAATAGTTTTTTTTTTTTTTAAGATTATTTATTTATTTATTTATTAATGAGAGACACAGAGAGAAAAAGAGGCGGAGACACAGGCAGAGGGAGAAACAGGCTCCATGCACGGACCCTGACATGGGACTCAATCCTGGGACTCCAGGATCAGGCCCTGGACTGAAGGCAGACGCTTTAACCGCTGAGCCACTCAAGGATCCCAAAGCAATAGTTCTTTTCCTCCATTATTAGACTCAGCATATTCCAGGTAGGTTATACTATTTCTTAAACTGACTTATGCTCCTCGCAGCTAGAAGAGGTGGGGGTAGATCCTGAGAAGGTCCTTGATGGGTCTTCTCACAGAGAAGTGTATGGGTACTCCAGCTTTTATTTTGGAGGGTGGACCACCTCTATAGGCTCTAAAATTACAGAGGAGTCAGGGAGAAAAAAATCTCTGGGGTCACCCACCCAGATGTTGCCATCCCGTGTGTCAGAGTCAAGTTGTCCCAATTAGGGCACTGACCTTCCCATAAGAGACCTGTCCCAACTGAGCATCCAAGTATCTTTGAAACCCAAGCCCCTTTTTATGCATTTGTTTTAAAAATTTAAGTAATTTCTGCACCCACTGTGGGGCTCAAACTTACAACTCCAAGACAGAGTCTCATGCTCCATTGACTGAGCCAGCCACATGCCACTCAAGGTTCTTTTAAATGCAGACCAAAGTCTGAGATAAGACCTTCTTTGGCAATCACTGAAGAGGCCCTCTAGTGTTCAGAATCAGTTTTCAATTGTTCTTTGCCCTCAACTTTGCATTATCTCTCTATAGGAGATGCTATGGACTGAATCATGTATCTGACCCCCTCCTAACTCATACTTTGAAGCCGTACCTCCCATGTGATAGTTGGAGATTGAGCCTTTAGAAGATGATTAGGGGGATCCCTGGGTGGCACAGCAGTTTAGCGCCTGCCTTTAGCCCAGGGCGCGATCCTGGAGACCCGGGATCAAATCCCACGTCGGGCTCCCGGTGCATGGAGCCTGCTTCTCCCTCTGCCTGTGTCTCTGCCTCTCTCTCTCTCTCTCTGTGACTATCATAAATAAATAAAAATTAAAAAAAAAAAAAGATGATTAGGTCTAGCTGAGATAATGAGAGTGGGGCCCTCATGAAGGGATTCATGCCCTTATAAGAGCAGAGTGCACACACACTCTCTCTCTGAGTGCTGTGAATGTTGTGGTAGCCACCATCTGTAAGATTTTGTTATGGTGGCCCAAGTAGACTAAAACTAAGATAATACAATTTATTAATAACTAGACAAAAAAAAATAACTAGACAATTTCATTGTCCTTTTTTTTTTTTTTAAGAGTTTATTTATTCACGAGAGACATAGAGAGAGAGGCAGAGACACAGGCAGAGGGAGAAGCAGGCTCCATTCAGGGAGCCCGATGTGGGACTCGATCCCGGGACTGCAGGATCACGCCCTGGGCTGAAGGCAGGTGCTCAGCCACTAAGCCACCCAGGCGTCCCTCATTGTCCTTATGTTCATTGTTCTGCTATATTTTTCAAATGCTTGAACTATTGCACTGTCTATGGTGGTCTCCTCCACCACTTACTTGGTGGTTCCACCACTTGTGGAAGTTTTAGCAACTGGGCCACGTAACACCTGTGGCAGAGGCTATCAATGCCCCAAACACAATCTGGGATAGGGTCCTCAGTGAGTGAATGGGTCTCAAAACTCCCTCTTAACCACCTTCTTCTTGACCACACTCAGTGCCAACTGTGTTGATTTTGGTGGTGCAGAAAGCAGACACTGGTATTGATAGGGCACAAAGTTTCTTGTGGGTAAGGGTATGTACAATGTTTGTAAAAGATTATAAAGGGATTGGAATAGGGCACTTGACTAGCTCAGGGTAGAGCATGCAACTCAGTCTTGCGGTTGTGAATTCAAGCCCCATGGTGGATGTATAGTTTACTTAAAAAAGGAGGCGGGGGGAGAAGGATGAGGATGATGATGAGGATGATAATGATTGGGCTATGAAAACCAAACTGCGATGCAGATCTGAAGCCTATGAAGGGAAAGAGGGGAGGAAGCAGGTGTGGATAGGCAGAGCGACAGACTGAGATGTAGATCTGACAAGGTGTCGCTGATCTAACCGGAAGATTAGCAACGATTACCTAGTACAGAAGTCCCACATTCAGTAGCAATGTCCAGGCCATGTTATTGGCAGGGAACTGCTTGGGAAAAGTGTGATTTTGGCTCTAAATCTGAGGCAGATCCTAAAGAGCGACAGTTGGAGGATACCAACCAGCTAACTGCACTGCTTGCAGCTGACCAGCAGTCACGAATAACCAGGTTATTTCGTGAAGGGAGATGGTGCAGTCCCACAGCAGTCACACCCACTTTGTGACTGAGAGAGAGAGAGAGAGAGAGAGAAAGAAAGAGAGATGTATTTTTTTAGACTGGAATGCATACACTTCAACAGATCAGAAATCACAAAGCATTATGCAGAATTCAGTTATTCAAATGGAAACTAAAGAAAAGACCATGTGGAACCAGCATAAGATCACCAAGAATGAGTTCCACTAGAATAACCAGCATCTCCTTTCTTTGATAAACTATATAGAAATGTGGCCTGAGATCAGTTTGACGTTTGATAGGAAAATAGCAGATAGTAGTTTAAGGGTTTCAGTAACACAGTGCTGCAGACACTAAATAGTATGCTATAGACTCATGTCCTTACTTGCTTTTTTAAACACTGAAAAGGTGTAGAAATGCTTAGAGGTGGTACTGAAGGGGAGGAAGAGAAGATACGGTGCATGATGAATAAAAAAAACAAAACAAAACAAGACCCAACAGAATGGCAGAAGTAAACAAAGTAAAATATTATGGGAATAAGTAACATATTTTGCATGGGACCCCCCTCTCCCTGCAAAAAACAAACAAAAAACAACCTTACACAGATACAAGTGAAATATTTTACTTTTACTGATCAAAATCATGGGCCATGGCTGCCAAAAAACTGGTTTCAATCTTAGGCTTTATTTATTTATTAAAAAGATTTTATTCATTAGAGACACACAGAGAGAAAGGCAGAGAGAGAAGCAGGCTCCATGCAGGGAGCCCGATGTGGTACTCGATCTCGGGACTCCAGGATCATGCCCTGAGCTGGAAGGCAGATGCTCAACCGCTGAGCCACCCAGGCGTCCCCAATCTTAGGCTTTATTAAAAGTATCATCTAAACCACTGTTTTCCAAACTCATTCTAAATAGCAAACCCCTTCTCCTAATGCAATTTTAGGCAGAATTTATATGAAATATATTTGGGTTTGCCCCCTGAAGTCCTCCAAGTAATTCCTAGAGCTCTGATAAAGAGCTTGAAAACCTGACTTAAACCAGAGAGTAAATTCCATTCTCTTTGTAGATCAAACTATTTGTAGTAAGATTAGTTCTGGTTACCACACTTTAAAGCATCTTTGAAAATCTTGACCCTACAAAATAATAATGAAAGGACTTGAAAATGTATCAGGGTGAGGGTGGGGATCCTGGGTGGCTCAGCTGGCTAAACATCAGGCTCTTTGTTTTGGCTCAGGTCATGATTCCATGGGAAATCACTCAGTGGGGAGTCTAATTTCCTTCTTTCTTTCCCTCTGGCCACCTCCCACTCGTGCCTCTAAAATAAAGGAGTTAAATCTTAAAAAAAAAAAAAAAAAAAAAGAAGAAGAAGAAAGAAAGAAAAGAAGATGTGTCGTGTAAAAAAACAGTGGAGATATCTTCCTGGAAAAAAAAAAAAAAGTTCTCAAAACATCTGAAGTATCTGGAGAAGGGACTAGGACTTACTCCATGTGTCTCCAGAAGGTAGAACTAGGGAAAAAAAGAGATTTAAAGTGTGTGATTAGTGTCCCAGAGCTGCTCTAGCAAAGTACCACAAAATGAATAGCTTAAAACAACAGTCATTTATTCTCTCACAGTTCTGGAGCAAGAAGTCCAAGACCAGGCATCAGCAGGATCATGCTCTCCTCTCCAAAGGCTTGAGGGAAGAATCTGTCCTTGCCTCCTCCAGCAACTGGTGGTTCCCGGCAATTCTTGGTTTCTTGGCTTGTAGATGCATTACATCATTGTTAACAAGTGCCCGTGTCTCTGTGTCTTCTCCAACTCGTAGGACATCATTCATATTTAATGAAGGTCCAACCTCCTCCAGTATGACCTCACCTTAACTTCGACAATTCCATTTCTAAATATGGTCACATTCGGAGATACTGGGAGTTAGGACTTCAAACTTTATCTTTGGGGGAGGGGGGGTGAGACCACACTTTAATCCAGGATAGAGTATGTAAGCAGACTTCAGTCTGAAAGAAAGAACTTTCTAGTAAGATTTACTCAGAAGTGCAGTAATGTTCTGAGTTAAATCCAGTGAGTGAAGGTGGTTAGGGGTGATCACTCCAAAGACACTGAGAAATATCTAATTTATTGGTTAGGTTATTAGACTAGAAAATATAAATTCCTTTTTTAGATGGTCAATAGGCAATAAGCTCATGAACTAAGTAAAATTTATCACTGTCTCACTATCTTTGCAACCCAAAAACTTCAGCTCACCTCTCCACTAATTGACTACACAAACTACGGTACTTGGTGCTAGGAGGTACACACACCCCCTCCCTCAAACCTGACCCTCCTAACCCCCAGTTTGTGTTTTGTGAAACTCATCAGCCTCCATTCAGTTGTCTAGGACAGAAATATGAGGGTCATGTTAAGTATAAGTGTACTTAGAGCATGGATTTTGGTCAGACTCAGGCTTAAATTCCAGCTCCATCACTTTTAGGCTGTAATTTTGGGCAAGTTGACTATGATTAAATTTGCCCATTTTCTTATACTCCACTTTAGGCCACTGCCATTCTTTGTCTTTATTGCTTAAAATCTCCTAATTCTCTTTAATTGAAGTATAATGTTCAGTAACCTATTAATATTCAAACTGTGGAATTTAATGAATTTTGACATACATATGTATCTGTGAAACCAAGATAATCAAGTATTCATCACCTCGAAAAATTTGTTCCCATCACTTCAGACCTTCAGGTAAACAGTTCTGATTTTTGGGACTGTAAGTTTGCATTTTCTAGAATTTTAGATAAATAGAACAACAGCATACTTTTTGTGTGAGCATTTTCACTCAGCATAATAGAAATTTATCAATGTTTCAGTCCTTTTTTTTATTGCTGAGTAGTTTTCCAATGTATGGATATCCCACTTTGGCTACCCATTCACCTACTGAGGGACATTTGTGCTGTTTCCAGTTTGGGTATTTTGCAAACTTGATACAAACTTTTACATACAAGTCTTTTTGTGAACATACACTTTCTTTTCTCTTGGGTAAATACCTAGCAGTGAAATGCTGATTTGTATAGTAGGGACATGTTTAACGTGAGCCTTGAATTCACGAGCCTGAGATCAAGATCTGAGCTGAGATCGAGTTAGACACTTAACTGAGCCACCCAGGGGCCCTCATGTTTAGCTTTTTAAGAACTGCCAAATGGTTAGCCATCAATAGTGTAGGAAAGCTCCCACTACTCAACATCCTTGCTAAAACTTGGTATGGTCAGTGTAGCGAGTGTGCAGTGATTATCTTGTGTTTTTAATCTATATTCTCCTAATGACTGATACTCAGCAGCTTTTCATCTACTTACTTGCCATCTCTGTATTTTCTTCAGTTTACTTCAAGTAAAACAACATTCACAAAATTTGCTCATTTTTAAATTGGGTTGTTTTGCTTCATGTTATTAGATCTTAAGAGTTAAAAAAAATGTAAGTACAAGTCCTTTATCAGATACATATTTTGCAAATGTGCCATTTTGCTGTTTCAAATTATCTCCTGAAAAGCCTAAATTCTGAGTCCAATTTATCAATTGTTTTTAGTAATTTGGTTCATAGCTAAGAAATCTTTGCCAAACCAATATCTCAGAACTTCTGTTTTCCTGAAAAAGTTTAATTTTACTCTTTAAGTGTAGGATCCATTTTGGGCTAACTTTTGTATAGAAGATTTTTGTTTTTTACAAATAACTTTCCAAATGTTCTAGTACCATTTGTTGAATAGATTATTCTTCCCCCCGTAAGTACCTTGGAATCTTTAAAAAAAAAACCAATTTCTGGACTCTTCCTTCTGTTCTACTGGTATGTGTGTCTTTATGCCAATACTTTATAATAAATTCATCATTTGTCTGGTACTGATAATGGTCTCATTTTTTCCCCTCCAGTATTTTGACCCTTCCAGCTCAATCTCCAGGGCTACAGCCACGGTATTTTTCTTAAGTGCAAATCTGAATCCATCAGTCTCTGTCACCCATAAGATAAAACCAAAACTCCATTAATTTGGTCTTTAAATTCTAGCTCTAGTTTTATCTCTCAATTTATTTTTAGCACCCCCTCATCCAAATTCAATGCTCCAAATACTGTCCTCTTACCCTGTGCACTTGCTTTGCTGTGTGCTTTATCTCTGATGCCCTCATCTTCACTCTTCCACCTTTCCCTGGCAAATACTCCCCACTTCCCCTGGATTTCTCTCCTGGACTTAAGACAGTTTTGACTATTCTCACCTTGATGTTCATTCAGCACCAATTAGGCCATCGCACCAACTGGCACATTATTTTAATTACCCATTACCCTGCCAGATCATAAGTTCCTTGGGATACAGCAGGCACTCAATATTTGAATGAGTATAAAGAGGAATAAGACAGGTCCTTGTTCTTCAGAAGACCCCAATACGATGTGGTATGCAGAGCAATAAGTGCTTTCATAACCTGTCACTCCTCACTCCACACCTCCAGTGCTTTCTAGGGATGTTGTTTCAGTGCCTTGCTTCCTAGAAGGGATAACCTTTGTGTATTGGTCACTGTATTGTAATAAATTGCTTATAAGGATAATCTGAGACCAAGGAAGAGAATAGTTTCCTTCACCTGTCATCTGTCCCTGGTCACCTCTGAGGACACTGCCAGACACCTCACTTCAATCCAAGTTCAAAGTCTGACATTCCTTGAGCCACTCCAAGATGAAAATCTCAATCAGGATTGTTGCCTCATGTGACCTTTACTCTAGGGATGGAGCTCTGCTGGTTTCTGGCTTTAGTTTTGATGGGTGGGATGCTGGTGTAGTGGTTCAGACTCCTCATCTTGTTTTCTGGGCAACATTCCCTGTGATATTGTCAACACAGTGGCTCAGCTTTATAATCTGAACTGGTAAATGAATGCCCTAAGGATGAAAGGAACAGAGTGCTAGGCTCAGCTGTTTAGTAGAAACTGAAAGACGAATTTCAACCTTACTCTCACTCTAAAGGCTCTACATCACTGGGCCTTTGGCTGTTGGTCCCCCACTGGCTGACTCTGAACCAGCCACATTATCATCCAGGTTGGCCTTCATACGAAATCTGTCCCAAGGCTTCTGAACTTGGGATCATTGAACTTGCCTAGAATCCATCTACAATGTTTATAATTTTCAAGCCTTCACAGTTATTGCAAGTCAACTCATTTCCGTGATTACCAAAAATTGCTATTTATCTGTATCTTTTAGGGCTCGTCACTTTTGATGTTGTATTATTTTTCTTTCTTACCCCGCCTGTAACACAGGCCCTTTGAAGATATAGGCTTTCTTTTATCTGTCGTCCTTCTTAGCATAGGAGGTACTAAGTACTTGTTTAATGTCCGTTTTTAAAGAGTATTAGGTTTACCTTTATGATCTCAGGTCTCCTCAGACATAGCTTAAAACAATTATAGTCTTAATTTGTAAATATATTCAAGGTAACTAATTTACCTTAGAGATAGGGCAGAAGTATGAGAACATTTTTTTTAACAAAAGAATATAACCGGTGAAGAATGGTTAATGGTTTACTTCAAAGCAATTTTTTTCGAACTCTCTGGGATAGGAAGGGTAGGATGTTCTGTTGTGGCACTTCACACAGATGGTGGTTTAAATGTATGTTTCAAAACTGCTAGCACCTGAATAAGTTTCTTTGGAAAAGTTAGTATAAAAATGCAAGTACAATCAAATTTATTTAACAAACATTTATTAAAAGCTTATAGGATAGGTACTGTGTGCTACATGCTGGGGACACAAGCACCATTGAGACATTGTCCTTCCGTTAAAGAATCCAGGATAGAAAACTGGTAAAGGGGTGGGAAGGGGAGGAGAAAGATAACTTTGTAACTACTACATCTGAACTGGACTTTTCAGGTAGGAAAGCAGATGATAAACATTCTAGGAATATGGAAGAACATGAGCAAAGCACAAGCAATCTTATTTTGCTACTATTCACAAAACAAAGTGTGGATGGCTGATGAGCAGCCTGGGAGCATCAGGATCAGGCAAGGGCACTGGAGGAAAGGGAGAGATTTCAGGTATTTTTTTAAAAGATAGGTTCAATAGAGCTTAATGACAAAAAATGTCAGAGGGGACTAGGAAATAGTGGTAATTCTTCATTTGGATAACTAGGTTGGATATAGAAATACCATTGTGAGAGGAAAGAAAAGAGAAGTATGTTCTTGGGGATGTGAGAGAGGACATAAAAATTTTTAATGTTGTTAGATACCTTTTCTGCAGGACAGAGCCATCCTCATTAGGTTCTTGCCTGAGTTTTATCTACCCACAATAGGTCCTTGAAGGCCAAGTACCTATATGAGAAGATATCTTCTACCTTAGTTTCTTTATTTCAACTTTCCTTATTAGAACATTTCCATATCCACTGAACTAGAAAGAGCAGATGGGTACTTCCACTTACATATTTTGCCTTAAGCAAACATTAAAAAGAAATCTCATAAGCAATTTAAAAGATTTATTGATAGGAGTTCCCAACAGCAGAGGTATGGAACCACTGTGGCCTTGGCCCATATTACCCTAGCACAGAAAACCCTTAGTTGCATCATTCAGTTCATCTTTAATTTTGCTGTATGTTAGTGTGAAAGGTACTAAGGAATATAGGGACTTCAACAGAATCACTTATCCACAGTGGCTTAAATCTTCTACAAGAGGTAGAAATTATTTTAGGGATTATAATAAAGGAAGAGAGTGTCACTGAAGTACAAAGGAAGATGGATCTTGCATTTATCTAACCAGCTATTGTTGAGGGTTGCAGAAACAGCAAGTTGAAATAAGGTAGTACAGGTCTCTCAAAGAAGAGTAAGATGCTCCTGGGGCAAGCAGATCTCCAATGAATAGAAAACTTAGAATATCAGCTGAGCATATTAAGTTTCTTCCTGCTATGAATAACAGAGATGCTTATCTCCTTTTCTCTTCTTATAGCCTCAGGAGTCACTCGACTACGTAAGTTGATCGATCTGTGTGTATATTCAGTAAAGCATCCCAAAGTTCTCTACAGTAGATCTGTATTTATCATACAACTTAAAGTTCAGCAACACCAGACTCATGGTAACTCTAAGCAGTGCCTGGGTCTCAATTTCCACCTTTTCTGAAAACACCAGTCTTTGAATCAGGACTTCTTTAATTAAAGCATGAAGAATCACTAAAATACACTGGGCTACACTAAGTAAACATGATCAGTTAAATAAATAAAATAAAAGCACTTTAGTGACTATCTTCATTCTATTGCAATTATTTTTGGAGTTGGATATTTTACTCTTTTGACAATCCTTTGAAGATCACAGTCCTCTGTAAAGAGAAACTAGTACAAAGTAAATTTTACATTATAAACTACAAAGAGATTTAATATCTATCCAATTTAATATTCAAGTCTACATAAAATAAATCAATGACAACCGCTTTATTATTAAAAGTTACTGAATTCCATAAAGCACACAATGTAATTTATATTCAACTAACAAAAGTTTGATACATGTATTTAAAAATATATAATATATAGATTTGTCTTAACATTTATATTCTATTCAAAAAGCAGTAGCTTTACATATGGTACAACTTGAATTTATAAAATATATATACATCCACCCTATTCAAATCAAGCATGAGCTTCCATTCCTATTAATAAAATGCACAATTTGTATTTCTGAATATTGAGAGAAAAATGGTACCAACTAAAAACAAACTCATTTTAACTTGCACAAGGACTTAATTCTTAATACTAGATAACTGATACAATAATCTTCTTGAATAATTATTTTACCCCAGCCTGCCAATCAATTTGCATTTATGTAAATCATCTGTGGTTAACTATGATGAGACTTCCACTTATTTTCATGGTATCTGACAATCTACCACATTCCTTACTCGACTTGTTTCAGGCTTTAAAATTAGAGAGGTGGGATTATTCAATCTTTCCATTTAGCTCTCAATTTGACAAGCGATGTCACACCTAACAAGCCAAAGCCCAGAACCATGATTTGCCACTGAGAAAGCAGCTCAGAATTACTGCAGAAGCAAACTTTTCACAAAACCCGGACAATGTATGCATCAAGGAATTGTTTCTCTTTTTCCCTGTCAACTGCACTCAATTTACACAACTGCAGTTCTTTAGGCATGTTAAAATATACCAACTTCTATTCAGGCATTTCTTTCATATATTCATAATGTCTTCAGATATTATATTGTTTTATAAAAACATTTTCATAAAAAAAGACATTCATGTAACTATTCCAGAGATTCATCCATAAATTTAAATCCCAATAACATCTGAGAATTAAAATCACAATTAACACCTCAATTATCAGGACCATAGTCAGAAGCAGAACATAAACTTGAAGGATAAAGATCTAAGTTTGAAGTACATGTCTGGACTCCACGGGCCTCTAATGATAATGATGCATGCAAGCCTGTCTTTAATGCACAGTTTATGCTGAGAAAACAAGTCTCTCACTAATTATTTTTTTTTTAAATCAAATCTCAAAAATAGCTTAGAAACTTAAATGGAAAAACACTTTACCAAAACGAGTAATTTAATTCATTTGGGCAATAATTAGGCTTTGGGAGATTCAACATCCAAAAAGTAAAACAAAACTCCCTCGATAATATGTCATTTTTAAGAACTAAACTACTTAGTTAACAGCTCACTTATCAAGTAGTCAATTATTCAACAAATTTAGCCACCTACTGATGAACCAAAATAAGGTTTCAGAAATTCTATGTATTTTATTTGTAGGAAGGAGTCTTTTTCTTTATGAAAAATTTCTGATGTAATTTCAATAATCTTCCTTCTCTGGATTCCCTAACCTCAAGAAAAGGAAAAAAGGAAAAGGGACGAAAAGGGAGGAAGGCAGGAGAAGGAGAGAGGAAAGCTTAGGAAAACTGAAGACAGACATATTGGACATCTGCTAGGCAGGAAGAAAGAAAAATAATAGAACAGACAGACTGCAAAGAGGATTAGGGCCAAAGGGTGCAGATTAAGAGACACCTTCACAGATCTTCATCATGCAAAGGAATTAGCATAACACAGAATCGTGCAGTAGCTGATTTTGGTCACAGAGAATCCTCAGAAAAGATATGGATAAGCCTCAGTTCTTTTTGAAAACCAATTTATATACACTTAATAAACCCTAACCATTCAGCTAAAATATATACAAAAAACTAAATAAAAGTGAGATCGAGAAATATAAGCAGCAGTAACCATAAAGGCTTAGAACTAGTGACACTGAATTCTTTATTTAAAAAAATTTTGAACACACAGTACCTCCTCTTCTCTTCTATTTTTAGGAAGAAGCTTTAACAAGTTTTAAATATCTCAATTCTCAAAAACAATAGGCTTTTTAAAAAATAAGACTTGATTACCAGAAACAAGTAATATGTGGTTACATACCATTTTCATATCACTACTCATTTCCATTATTTGTCAATTCATCTTTGAGGCGATCTGGAAATAATTAAGCAGTCACTAGATACCTGTTTTAGAATCTGAAGAAATTATTATTCACCACAGGAATCTAATGATATATATTTGCATATATTTAAAATTTCAGAAGGGAAAAACTAATAAACTATCCTAGTTACTTTATACCAAATATTCATATACGTAGTCAAAACAATAAGGATTAAGATCTTTCTCCAGATGAACTGTATATAAAAGCTATTTTTTAGCTTTTTCTTTTGGGGATTAAAAAAAGCTTTATTTCCCTGCTAGCTAAAAGGAGGAATTCATCCACTACAAGTAAGTCCTTTAGAGAGGAATATTAAATTCCTTAAGAGAACAGCCATAAAATTTATTTTAAAAAATTTATCTTAAAAAAACTGAAAACCATTTCTCTCTTTAAAATCTATGGCATTAATACCTATTTGACATAATATAATTTTTTGAAAGGGCACCAAGTTCATGATCTAAGCATGCAAAATAAGGAAATGAATGTATCACTGTCTTAACAGAATTTGGCAAACCAGAAGAATGGCCTCAAAATAAATAAATAAATAAATAAATAGAGTACATATTGTCTAAATATGAAAGTATAATTCTGTAGGCCTATGCAACAGATAGTGCCCCATAGAGCTAGGGAAGAGGGAAGTAGCATAATCCTATGTACATTTTCTTGGTATTCTGGTTGTCCTTCAACAACACACTACAGAGAAATATTCTTTTTATTATTACAAAGCCATTAAATGCCCTCTCTAGAGCAATGACTTAGGTAAACGTCTTATGTCTTTTAATAATGTAACTTACATTTAAAATTAATTTAATTAAATCTAAGTGCAAAGGAGTTTCCAATAATTCCTAAATTCAAGGGAGTAATGTAATGAATAAGGTGTTACCTTATTGCAAATTTTGAGTGGTTGATATTTCTATATTTTAGGATATTTCATCTTATCTTCTTTTAAACGATAAAATGTACTGATATTATTTGGTTTCCTTTACTTTCCTCTACTTCATTTTATTTTATGGTATCTCTATGTAGAGAAAGAGGTATGTTAAAATACTGCTATTTTTATTTTTAAAAATTCAATTGAGGCTATATGTGACCTATTAATCTATAGGACAGCATTGTTAATCTTTGACCTGGTATATTAATTCCTTTGGTGAATAAATGTCACAGGTCATTGCTTTATAAAAGATTTTTAGTACGAGGACCAGCAGTACAGAGAAAGATCCCCCGCCCCCCACCCTCACCCCTGAAAATGATCAAGTCAATCAGTAGTTTAGAGCAGTTGTGTAAAATATGAAAAATATATAATTTGCCACTGCAATTTTCATATTAAAAAGCAGTTAAAAACTAAGAGTAGCTCAAAGCATTCCAAAAAACATTTTCTGTCTTGGTTAAACAGGCCAACTGATAAGACTGATAGAGACTACTGTGAGAACTTATATGTATCTAGTCAAGAAAGAACAAAAAGTGTTTAATTTTAAAAAAGTGGTATTTGCTAACTATAGTATAAACAGTGTCCACAATTTGGTGGCTGGCCATAGTTTTAATTTTTTTTTCAAGTTATTCTACAGCAGACATATTTTTGAAGTCTACCCACCCCTGAGTTCAGCAATTATACTTTTAGAGTGTAAAATTATATGCCCTTAATTAACAACATGTACAAAGCTACAAAATGTCATCTATACAGAGATTAAAAACAATTTTTGAAAATATTCCTTGCCAATTATTGATTGGATGTTTTGCTGGGGTACATACTTCAAATCTTTCAGCCAACTGGCTTTTATTTTTAAGCCCAAATTGATCCATATATTTATTCACTGCAGGATATGTCAAAAAGAGTGCAACAACAGGCAATAGTAAAAATAACATTGTAGTAGAAACAGATTTTTGCATATGTGAAAAGGTAATTTATAAAATACATAATTGCTTTTTAAAAAGAGAACCTAGTTGCAGTATCATTAACTTACATGGTACTGAGAATTGGACGTTTCAACAATTTTTTTCTATAGAAAAATTTTATCTAGCTGTAAGCAAAGTCTTTTAAACAACAAGAAAACAAAACAAAACAAATCCCTCCAGGAAAAACTGCACGGTTGTGTGAGACAAATAAGCAAACATACCATTCTATAGTGTACTTTGCCTAAATTTTAAAATAAAAATGTCCACACTCTTTTGTTAAAACATTAAGCCTCTGTCAAAAATGTATTTCTTATTTTAGGGTACAGGAATAAAGGACAAATGATACTTACAAGTAAAGAAAATTTACAAGAAAAAACTTGACAAAAGCTTTTCAATTGAAGTACTATAACATTCAAACTTGACTTAAAACATAACAAAAGAAACAAAATTGCAAATGAAAATCGTTTATGGATTTTCCAAACATAAATAAAAGAAATAGTGTTTAGGCAGTAGGGCTCATGCTGATGGCTAGCAGGAAGTAACAGAGTGTAATCTACTTGGAAAAATCGTTACTGTACAAACAAGCCCCAGTGAAGGACTGCAGCAATTGCATCATCACTGCCATTGTTCTTACTTCCAAAATCAAGCCTTGATTCAACCATTCATACCCTAGATTATTCATACCTTTACTTCAGAGATTGAGGAACTATATACAACAAATGAATTTATTTTCACCATAGGGATAACAATATTGTACCTCTCTGCCAATGTTACGTGAAAACCTTACATGTCAAAACAATTTGACAGCAGATATAAACAATTCAATAAATACTCAATGATCTTTCATTATAGTCCTTCAAAGACGCATGTTAATTCATGCTGTTAACCTCAGGATCACAGTGCATAGAATCCAAATATAAACAGTTGGGGTGACTTTCAAAGTAATGTTGGATCCCTCACTTTATTTATAATCCCACTATAACCAATAAGCTCATTTCATAGGCCCCATCATGCATTAATTATTGGGTGGCAGGAGTTAATGAAAAATTTTCCTGTTAAACGTCCATTGCCGGCAATGAACGTCCCAAAACCGCCAAGGAAGTCATTGTTATTGCACAATACATGAGGACCTGGAACTTTTCCAAAAGCTTAAAAAAATAAAAATAAAAAATGGAATTATATTGACATTTCCTGACACCTGCATTAATACTGTATGACTAATAAAAGCATGTCAGTTGCCTGGACTGAACCAGCGATCAACATGCGCCCAGAATGCACACGAGTAAAAATGCAGTAAAAGGAAGTAGTCTTCATTGCCTATAGGTCACTTCCAGTCAAAGGTTAAAGTTCAAAGACTGAATGATCAAAGTGCTCATTTTCTCAGTAGGACTATCTTCTGCTAGGAGGATGATAACAGTGGCATCAACAAGTATCATCTTTAAGAAAAGGAAAAAAAAAAGATAATTAAAAAAGTCAAGCATGCATAAGTAAAATCCACAAGTTAGTCTAACACAGAAATAATTTCAAGTAGCAAGAAGAACATGGTTTACATGTCTGACTTGCCTCCCCCAACCCTTGCAAATAAAAAGTCCAGTTTGTTTCAGGTATATACTGACAAACAAATCAAGTTCTATTCTTTAACGGAAATAGTAGTTCACACAAGTCTTAGATGATGCATCAGTATGTCAGTTCTATTTAAAATAATAAATTGATATATGATAGCACATATTCAGGATTTATCAGTCTTAAGAGTTCTTTTTTGGGCAACAATTTTAAATTGTAATGAGAAAGGAAGTAAATTCCTGACCAACAATGTCATGGTGTTTAACACAGGATAATTCAAGTTGTGTCTTTAGTCTAGAAAGGAATAACTTTGCAAATGAATTATCATTGCCAAATCAATTAATACATTTCTCTTAAGAAAATACATTTAAAAAATACACTTTTCAGCAAGTATAGATACATATACAAATGAGGTCATTTAAAAAAAATCCCACAGGTTTAGAAATGCCTTCTGGTAGCCTCAACACATTATGTAAGACATATAATTGTGGGGTTCATAATATATTTTACAAAATTATTTCACAAGACATATCTGAAGGATTTGAAGTCTAGTTACTGTTTAGAAAACAACTTTAGAAAGAAGCAAGACTATTGGAAACTACCCAAGACTTGTGAAAGCTCTCATGAGAGCATTTCTGAAAAACTGCCCAAACTACAAACTACGTTAGGATCTATGTTAAGATCAATACACTGCTAATAAAAGTCCTCATTCCCAATGACTCAATGAAAGCTAAAAACCTCTAAGTCTGATTTCTATGCTGGGCAAACTCATATAGAATATCCCATCACCCTGTACTTTAAGGGAAATTTAAAGAGTGAAATATACTAGATTTTTAAAATAAATCTTACCTAAATCATTAGAAATCTTTAAAGAAAGAATATCTTTAAGAAAATAAGTGGATAGTTTGCAGCTTCTAAGTGTCACATGAAAGTATCTGTTTCTTAAATTACTGTGAAACTTAAAGAGGAGATATGGATGTCATGAATACAGAACAAACCTAAGAATGTAAAGAGGTTCCTTAAAACATCACTCTTCCAACAGAGTAATTTATAACACTAGGGTCCTTGAAAAAAACTAAAACTAATCACACTTACATCTCTAATTTAAGAGATGGCACTAAATTCTACCTAACAGGTCAAACTCTAAGTATCTTACCACATGTCAATCTTTACAATAAGAAAAGTGAGACAAAATTCATCTTGAACATTATGTACCTAATGTTCATAATAATAAGCTCTTATCCCCATATACATACCGTCTTTGATAGGCAATAACAAATCTATCTCCATCAGGTTATCCATTCTGGAAGTTTTCAATACAGTAGGCTGTTGGAGAATATGCTCCAACCCACCAAAAAAATGGTTAAGAAATCCAAATAAAGCTATTCTCCCTAGCCCAAGCCCTACCTTGGATTAGAGGTTAAAAAAAAATTAAGATTAATACTAAACTCTCTGCCTTGAATACTCTAGCGAAATAAACTTACTAATAAATAAGTTTTGAAAATGGAGTTCAATTATCTCTTATAGCTGGACTCACAGGGACACATGGACTTACAACATTATAAATCCGTCATGGCTGTAAGTAATCAAAGAATCTATGAGCAAATACTTAAGTATGGAAACAAGTATGAGCTAATGCCACGGCTAACTTTTCCCCAAATAAAAAAGCTATCAGCAAGAAGCAAAAAAATCATTTGTTAAATACTAAGATAATTTACAAAAAAAGAGGTTTTAGAATAAACTCATCATGGATCAAAAGACAGATGTAAGTCTACAAAACGTGATTAAAGAACAAAATCTATCTAGCCTCTTGGCTAAAGTATTTGTAGTAAGATGAAGGTCTGAAAAAAAGAAATCAGATTAACAATTTAAATTTTTTTTTTTTCTGGAACTGTAGAAGCCCTTGTTGAAAGTATACCCTCAAATATAATATACAATAACCAGTTCTAAAGATGACATCTACTATGACTAACTTCACTGGGCTTTTAGGAAGTTAAGAGAGAGAATTATATTAAAAGAAGGCCATACAGTTTTCCCCAGAGTATCAGAACCAGCACATTTTAATGGACACCACAACCATCACATTATATTGGAAATCATCTTAGATATTTCCAGAGACAAAAGTCTAGAAGAAAAGGAACCCAGTAATAAGTCAGTAATAATAAAGTGGGGAAAAAGGAATCCAGTAATAAGTCAGTGGATACGAAGGTGGGATCCTACTTCCAAGAAAGACAAAAATAAATCTTTACATGTAGGTTTGTCTCTCAACAGTTTAGGGGATTAAAGTTGTCTTGATTAACCAATTCAAGAAAGATTTCAAAGACAAGAGAATTGTTATCTAGGAGGAAATAAAGGGGAAAAAACTGCTAAAATGGGTAAAAATTTGGACTTAGGAATTTAGAAAGTAATTCTGTAATCCTAAAAGGTAGTGGAAATATAAAAAGGTTCACAATTAATGGAGGTAATTCTACGGACAGCTATAGGGCAGGAAGAAAAAGTTTGTTAATACTAGTCTGAGATGATTTTATGTTCCTATCACCTTGTAATCCTTAGAATTCTACAGGAAATGTCCCAGCTGAATGGAACCAGAATGCAGTCTATAGTTTCCAAAAAAAAAAAAAAGATATTCCTCTACTCCTCCCCAAATTTATAAACTCAGTTCCTCCTCATAACATCTAAACATATGCCATTCTATTTCCTGTAAGCCTAGTTTTCTGAAGCGAATACTCAATTACAGTCTTAAGCTCTACTGCTCAATTCTCTATCACCTTAAGGAAAATGCTTCAGGAACCAGGTCAGTACTGCTCTCTGTGGAAAGCAATCATTTATGAAACTAAGTTGTATATGTTCAATTTGGAGCCTGGAAATAGATGGATCATATTTAATGGATTCTATTAGCTATCTTATTGAAATATTTTTATGATCTCATAAAAGATACTTTTTATCTTTTTCAAGAATTATGGCTATTTTATGATTTTGAACTTTGAGGCTCATTCATTCATTTGTGCACTAAACTGTATACACTTCTTTTCTAAGGACCATTTCTAGCCCTGAATTCCTCAGCCCCTTTGTATGCTGAAATGAGCTGTCTATTCAAATACCTATTTGGTTTATTTTCCCTTATTTTTTTTTTAATCCTATTCTGTTTAATTGGTTTTTTAAAACATATAGACCTCTGGCCTAAGTTTGCAACACAGAGTATTTGTATTCCAATGCAGATATGGACCATAATCCTTTAGTGAACAGAAACTATAAAAGAATTCTGGGAGACAGGTTAAGAGTAAACTTCAAGTAAGTAACAATAAGGAATATGTGTTCACATATCAATAATTTTTTATACTTTAATAGGAGCTAGAGAAGAATCCCAAAAGAAATGCATATTGAAATGCACAAAGAATGATATCACAAAGACAGTTAACAGTAGGGTAGCAATAACTGGCCTACATTTTCAAGATATACTAACAATGTGGAAGATGCACAAATTTAAGTTGAAAGAGGGTTTTTTTCAGGAACTTAACACTGGTATTTGAGAGCTCAATTTTGGTGTATCAGTAGAATCTTATTCTTCTAAAACCAGGAGATAATGGTTTTTCATTAATAGTGCATCCATACTGCATCCAGGAAGCCCCCTCTGAAGTACACAGGTATTATGGATCTAAACTCAAACCTCTCTTGCCTCTTTGATTACAAATACTGACACTGACTCACACTGACCCAACTATGTTGGTCAGCACCACAGAGGACTGTGAAGCTTGTACCTGAGGCTTACAATTGTGCTTGGCTTCTAAAAACTGAAATCTTGATTCAATGAGTTCATCCAATTCTAAGCAAATCTTTGTTCAGTCTCTGATCTTTTTGTTTAGGTTTGCAGGTCACATTCGGGACTCTGATTTGACCTTATAATCCTTCCAGAATTAGATAATACTAAGAAATAACAAAAGTCCATATTTCTTGATAATTTGGTGTTAAAAGGAGAACATGATCAATCAATGAAGATCTTTTAGAATTAAAGCAGCTAAACAGAAAAACAAGCTGACATCTGAGCTATTTTCACATTGTTTATAACTCACTCTGAAATGTATAAAGGCAAAGATAATATATGCTATATAGCTAAAATGCTTTAGTTTTTTAAAGATGAAGGAAGGATTGTCTAAACCCACCCACCTTTATGAAAGAACAGTTGCTCTATCATCTCAAAGTATAACTAGTATTACCTGTCCTTGATTTCATATAAGGGTCACTCATGGAGCAAACTGTTGATTCAAAGAGAGATTCTGGGAAGGAAATGATTCAGATATGCAGGGTTCAAGCATGAGTAGAAAACAGATTGAGATACGAATAATCACTGAGCATGTTTTAAACAGAATTATCTGTAAATGAAAAAAATTATCTGTACCTAGGACCAGAACCTGAACTAGAATAGTTATTATTTAGTTGAAATAGAATCTGGTCCTTTTAAAATGGCTAATTTGTATTTGGGGGTAGAAGGGAAGGGAGACACTTTTAATCTGTTTATTAGTAAATGAATTCCTACATAAACCCAGGACTAGTATACATTAAGAGGCTAATTTAATTTGAGAAACCTCTCTTTTCTTTGTATTTCTTGGTTAAGGTGGAGAATTTAATAGTTTAAACTATTCAAAGACTTTTCTATTTTAGTCATGAAAGCATACATTTCTTGGTTTAACAGATAAAAATTACTATGAAAAATAACTGCTACAATGAAGTGTATTTTATTTTAAAGAATTTATTTGATATTTCTAGTTTCACTATGTGACCTTTCTCTATTTCTTATTCTAAAACACATAATGAGAGATTCTGGGAATATTCTTAGATAAATGACTTCTCATAAGGCAGCATTAGAAGGCCTGAAAGATTGTAATCTTTCTGAAATTTCCCTACCCGGGAAGGAAGGGAAAAAAATAGGAACACACTGTCTAACATTGAGGCAGCACAGAATAGCAAAGATTATACTTTCAAAATATATGTATTTTTAAAAATTCATTCCTCTAAGGAAATTTCTTCTCAGTTTTAATAGAAAACTCAAGTGGTTTAAAAACACTGTGGAGAAGGCAATGAGGGATTTTTCTATTATTAGTGAAGTTCAGGTTGAAATGGAATGACTAGGCTTGTCAATATTCTTGATTGACTAATCTTACATTCTATGCTAAGACAAATGGGTCTGTGACATTCAAAATTTTGTTTCTTTGTCTGTTTTTTTTGGAAGGCCTCCTTGTAAAGGCGCAGAGAGAAGAGGCAGTTTGGTTTTTGGTCCTCAACGGCAAGAAGATGAAAAAGAATGAGAAGTCAGTAATGTAAACTGAAGTAAAGGGCTGTTTACTTAAAGTAGGGTCTTGTTAAATGATTTATTTTATTTTATTTTTTTGTTGTTTTTTGTTAAACGCTTTAGCAGACCTTCAGTGCTCAGAATTACTTAAGTCTGATTACTCATTTCATATGGAAACTTGTCCTTTTAAGATTTTATTTATTCATGAGAGACACAGAGAGAGAGAGAGAGAGAGGCAGAGACACAGGCAGAGAGAGAAGCAGGCTCCATGCAGGGAGCCCAATATGGGACTCGATCCTGGGTCTCCAGGATCACGCCTTGGGCTGAAGGCAGCGCTAAACCGCTGAGCCACCCGGGCTGCCCGAAACTTGTCCTTTTGTATCTCAGAATCCCTGAAACAGTAGTTCTCAAGTGACAAGCTGTATCAGAATTATCTGGGGATCTCTTAAAAACTAAAGCAAAATCAACATTCTAGGCACGGTAATAAGGTTTATTAGATTCCTTAAAACAGAAAGTAATCAGCAAGATTTTGGTGAAAGAATTCCCAATAGGGTGTGTGTAGGAAAGGGTTTGTTGAGGAAGGGTGCTTTTGTGTGTGCCTATGCAAGAATGATTTCAGGAAAATAGCATACGGAGAATAAGAAATAGAGTACATTATAATGCCCCACTGAACATTCCATGTATAAAACACTTCTTGTTTTTTTTTTTTTTTTAAGATTGATTGACTGATTTATTTATTCAGAGAGAGAGAGAGGGGCAGAGACACAGGCAGAGGGAGAAGCAGCCATGCAGGGAGCCCGACGTGGGACTCAATCCCAGGTCTCCAGGTGGCGCTAAACAGCTGTGCCAACCGGGGCTGCCCAAAACACTTCTTGTTTTAAAGATGATTCTCTTAGGATGGATTACTCTCAAGTTTGGTAACAGACAAAAAGCTTGATCTTAAACTTTAAGCTTGTTAAATATTGCTGAACTTGCTATACCATCAGTAAATATAAAGTACTATTCTACCCTTTACTCTTTTCAGCACTGCATTCATTTTAGTCAACTCTGCCAATTCAATAATAGTTTCAAAATATTAAATCTGTAATTATTTTATTGCAAATTTTTGGCCTATGTTTTTAATTAAGTGTATTTATGTTAAACAATTTTCATAAATGGTCTTTATTTTTAATAAAGCTATAATTGTTCACATTTTTAAACCTTATGTTGACTGTGCTTTGAGGTTTTTCTGAAAGGTTTAAATTTTCATAAGACTATTTATTTAAGGGACGCCTGGGTAGCTTAGTGGCTGAGCATTTGCCTTTGGCTCAGGGCGTGATCCTGTCCGGGGATCGAGTCTCACGTCGGGCTCCCTGCAAGGAGCCTGCTTCTCCCTCTGTCTTTGTCTCCTGCCTCTGTGTCTTTCATGAATAAATAAAATCTTAAAAAAAAAAAAAAAAAATAGAGAGGCAGGAGACAAAGACAGAGGGAGAAGCAGGCTCCTTGCAGGGAGCCCGACGTGAGACTCGATCCCCGGACAGGATCACGCCCTGAGCCAAAGGCAAATGCTCAGCCACTAAGCTACCCAGGCGTCCCTTCATAAAACTATTTAACGTCTTTGTGATTCTTTTTAACTTCAGAAATCTTTCCTTCCTACAGAGTTGATAATTAAATTTAGAAAAAATAAAATTTCTCTTGTTGTTTTATTTTATTCTATTTTTAAAGATTTATTTATTCATGAGAGACACACGGGGGGGGGGGGGGGGGGCGGGGCAGAGACATAGACAGAGGGAGAAGCAGGCTCCATGCAGGGAGCTCGAAATGGGACTTGATCCAGGGACTCCAGGATCACGTCCTGGGCTGAAGGGAGGCACCCAACCACTGAGCCACCCAGACGTCCCTCTCGTTTTAAAAAAATATTTAATTCAATCCATAGGAAATACTTTATATATGAAGTAAAAATGTGAATTTTTCTCTCCCAAAATGACTACCAATTCTCTAATAAGATTACTTAGTAAATATTTTTTCTCATTGGTTTTGACATCCAATTTACTATATATTACAATCTTATATATATAAAAAGGCCTAGGAAAGAGTAATTCTCTTTTGATGTCTATTCCTGCATTAATATGTTTTGGTATCTGGTAGACCAATTCTCCTTCATTATCCTTTAGTTCAAAATACAGACTGCTCCTCTCACCTATTATTTTTTTCCAAAATTTTCAAGCATGTACCCATCATTCCACCAGATTTTTACTAAATTAAACTTTTAATTTGTAAAGAACACACATTTTTCTGTAATAATAGTTTGTCATCAAATAATTCTATTTTTTCTTAGCTCTCATTAAGTTTTGTCATTTTTTTCTTCTAGGTCATCTATTGTTGCCATTAACACTAGCCTGAATATTTACCTTTCCATGGCTCTCAAGAATGGCATTCTTCTTTCACAGTGTTTTCTAACTTGTAACTGCTGGCAGAGTGCTATTATATTGATTCTAGTCATCACTAACACCTGGAACTCTTATAATTTAAAAGTTTTTAAGTAACTCAAATTAACTCAGGTAACAGAAGATTTCACAATGGATAGAAAGGTAAAGGGGAGGGATCCCTGGGTGGCGCAGCGGTTTGGCGCCTGCCTTTGGCCCGGGGCGTGATCCTGGAGACCCGGGATCGAATCCCACATCGGGCTCCCGGTGCATGGAGCCTGCTTCTCCCTCTGCCTGTGTCTCTGCCTCTCTGTCTCTCTCTGTGTGACTATCATGAATAAATAAATAAAATCTTTAAAAAAAAAAAAAAAAAGGTAAAGGGGAAAGGCCATATTCCTATTAGTTAGCTCTGTCAGTTCTAATTTCTTATTAGGCTAACATTTTAAAAAAGAATAATAAAGGAAATGCTCTTATGGATACAAAACTCACAGGGGGTGGTTATTCGTATACTTCAAAATGTAGATTGAGGAATATAAAATTTTGTTTTGAATTTCAAATACACCTCTTTAGGGAAGCAGTGAGGTCAGTTTAGAAAAGATGCTAGCAGTTTTCAATTATAAAGCTATTAACACTCTCCCAACAAAAACAATAAAACAAAATCAGTGAGACTACTGTATTTATACAGCTACAATCAGGAGCACCACAAATTTTTGAGGACAATTAGAGCAGGAAGAGCTTTCTTTAATTTAATGGGTCATCTCTCACAATGTGATCCCCCTCCTGCCACTAAGAACACCACCAGAACTAAGTAATTTCAAAAGACATCAAAACTTCTATTTCAAGTAACAGGTTTCCCAATAACTAGTTCCATCTAAGGATTATTAAGGACTCTTTTTCAGTAATAAAATGGTAGCGTTTCAGAATGTTAAAGCAATTTTAGATTTCACTTCTATAGTAGCTATGATTTCACATGCCTCAATAAAAATCTAGCCCCGTGTATCCATTAAATGGCTTAAATGTTTTAAAGACTCTTTCCATATTACAAAAATACATCAGTTATATATTCCCTCCTTTCCCCCCAGCAAACAGATATATAATCTTTGAAACCAAAATGCTAAAAAGTCATCATTTTAAAATAAAAGTGCTTACCATGATACCACCATTTTGTTTTCTTTGGATTCTTGTTACATGTTCGAACATAAAAAGAATTATCTGGTGGCCGTCTCTGAAACCAAAAAGAGTTTAAATAGGTAAGAGTTGTAAAATGGAAGATTTAAGAAGACAGATTTAGTAAAAGCTTTGACAGAATTATTACAGAAAGTATAAAAACAATGTAAACGCTGGTGTGGCAGAACTGAAATTATTAATAGATTCTAGGAAAAGCAGACCCCTGACACTGCAATGAAAAAGTGTGTGTGTGTGGGGGGGGGGCGGGTTATGCATGTGTGATTTGGGTTAGGGTCCAGTGGAATTACTAGACGGTGACTATTAACCCAAAGCAGCAGCATTAGATTTTAAAGAATTTCGGTTTCATTTATTTTATCTCTCTAGAATAATTTAGTAATGACTTTAGTGAACTAATTATTTTAGTGAACTGAAATACAGAGAAGTCTAATAACTAGGCTTGTCTGAAAAACTAACAGCAACTTATGTACTTCCACAATTACTGTTTTCCTGTAAGATAAGAATCACCAAGGACAGACCAAAGGATTCAGTTTCCAAACACTATACAAGAGCGAAAAAGGGGAAAAGCTAATATTGGCATATACAGGCCCTGAATAGCACAATATTAGAAACCTATGGCAGCTCTGCAAGGGAGCTACAGCAGAAATAGTGATGCCAACAACACTGAAGACAGATTATGGAAGGGTATTTCCCTGAAAACTACTGGATACCGAAGTAGAAGAAATATGTGATTCTCTACAAAAATCTGGAAACGTATCAAATTTATATAAAAGCCACAGAATACAGGTTAGTAGATAAGTTAGTAAGGAGACCCAACCAAAAACCAATGGTGAGTAGGACTGCCTTGACAGCAGGTAGGGAAACAGGTAGTCCACTTGGCACTTCTACAACTCATGTACATAACTCTGACCTTAGTTGAGCCTAATAATGCCCTTACAAGTTAACATTAATAGTAACTTAACAAAACGGAAAAGCAGAGCATAAGATGTTAAACAACTACCTCAAGATTACCCCGCTGATACGGTTTGAGAAAATATCTGAAAAATTAGTATATGAAATTAGATGCCTGACAATTTCAAAGAATGATCTGCTGCTGTTTGTCCTGCAAAGTCATAATCTGTGTTCATGTGGAAATTGCTACCAATGAAAACAGGTAATTTCATAATATTGATTAGAACAGCATCTTCAAAAAAAAAGGGGGGGGGGGAGAAAAACAACACTCATTCTATTTGCTTATTAAGTCAAGAATATAGCCAAACTATTGATAAGTGGTTGTGGAGATTTGGTTCTTAGAAAAATAAAGGAACTATACAAAAAGATGGATTATCAAAATTGTTTTAGCAATTAAATGCAAGCTAGAAACTTTGGACTATCTATATCTATATAGATATCTATATCTATAAGGGCACTAAGAATAGATTACTGAAAGACCTCTCAATATCAGAAATTATCTTTAATCTACTGAAAGCTATTGATACAAAGAATTTGCCTTCACTTTAGGGAATCTTTCTTAACTACGAAAAATAAAATTGGAATGAAAGAATTATGACTAAATCAAAGTTCCCAAACTCTTACAATAAAAACTAAAATATGTATTCAAGTCAAATTTTAAAATGAAAGTCATAGAACCACACTAACCACAGGATAAAATTCACCTGCTTTAAAAGAAGAGCTTTTGGTGAGTAGTTACAAGACTTTTAAAAGCTTATTTAAGGAGCTAGATCCCCTCAGTGCCAAAGCAAGTTTGCTCTTCATCTTTGTAACCTAGTACTTGGCTCAGTAAAAACAGCACCTAATAGGTACCTAATAAACGTTTACTAAATTTTTATTGTATTTCAGAGAACTAATTAATGCTGCCAGAATTACTTCCATATTATTATCTTGGTTAAGTATAATTTAGATTATATAATATAGCTTGCCAATATTTGAAATGGAATAATTAAGCATATACTATGCAAGAAAACTAGTAGACAACTGAAATATGAAGGAAATAGGATTAGAAAAGGATAAAGAAGATGAAGAATTTATTTTCTAGTTTTTAATAGTAAATTATTACATTTATATTATTGTAAATCATTACATTTATTTAATTATTATATATCATTATATTAAATATTAAAAAAAAGTGGTAATCATTACAAGGCACATGCAAGAGCTATGTACACACATCACCGGTGTTCATCTCAACTTTCCTTTTTAAAATCCTAGACTTACTGCTTCACCTTCCTAAAGACATTAAACATTAACAAGGACACAGAAGTCTTTGTAACTACTCTACACCTAAACATTTTAAACTTATGTGTGCGCTGGGAGAGGAAGTGTGGGGGAGGAGAAAATATGGAAGCAATAAACGAATAAGACTTGTTTCCAAAGCCCTTGGGGTTAACAAAAGCTCAAGTGTAGCCTTAAAATGCAACCTAGAAAAAAAGCCCACAGGCAAAGAGGAAACTTAAAAAGTCATACTACAATTAGATAATGTGCACCCTAATTCATCTAAGATGTACATTTTTTCTTTACATTTTAATATTCCTGAATGGGGATACATGTGTTTTATACTAATGGTGTCATAGTTTAACTGCTGGAAGTTTTTTCTTTCTTATATGGTATATAAAATTCCATATTAAGGGCTCTTAATGCTATAATTTAAAAAGAAGATACAATTTAAACCATTATTTCCCATGCTTCTTTGAACGAAAAAAGCTGTTGTGTTTTTTTTTTTTTTTTTTAAACCTAACACCAAGAAACTTCTTATGGAACTAACATTTCAAAAAACTTACGTTGCCAAGCTAAGCGTGTTTCAGAGTCTAGATAATCTAGCATTTAAAAATGAGCTACTTAAAGTTCTCTAAATATGAACTTAGTAAAAATGATAGTTGAATTTGGAGAACACAAGGAAAAAACACTGCTGTAATAACCCCACAGATCCCTAATCTGCAAGGTAAAGCTGTTTCTCCTTTAAACCCAATACAAAAGGAAACCCTCATGAAGAAAAGAGGCTTTAAAATATATAAATACATGAACACTGTGCTACACTGACCCTGAGGCAGAAATAACAAGAGGGCCAGAAATGCACACGGAATTTAGATACTTTAAAGGGGTATCCTATATTTAACTTATGTGATTTTTCTTTCTGGTATTTTCACCTTTCCAACAGACATAGAATCTGTGAATAAATAAAGGAGAATTAGAGAAAAAGTCCTGAAAATTCTTCCGGTAATCTAACCTTCCTCCTTCAACCTAATCACTAGATGATCAGTATGGATAGGAAAGCTCTAGTTGCTGGGAAACCCCCTAAAAGTGGCTGACAGTGTGGGGGCCACCAGAGGGGAGAAAGCAGCTATGAAACATGCTCTTGGGGCTTTCCGTGGTGAAATCTAGAAGTGAGAATTTCTTGTACACTTCTGCCCTGTGCATGCTTACAGAAATAAAATTCATATTATTTAAGAACATCTGCAGAAATTTTGTTTAAGAAATATAAAACAATGTCTTACTTCCATGTGGAGTGAAAGAGTATCAAAATACCTATTTCTAATCTATTATTAAACATATTATCTATAACTTCATAATAAAAGGCATTAAGTCCTTCCTTCACATAGTATTAAAATAGTTTCGCTACCTAAACTAAAAGAATAGATATTACCTGGAATAATTCTGAGAAGTCCTACCTTTTCTTTGCAGCTGGAAAGCATGCTAATAATGCTAAGACAAACTGACTGGACTGAGAGCGCTGGGGACCAGTCTTCTGTTAGAATGGATAAACAGATATGACCATTGCTATAAACATGAGGATGAACGGGAATATTTTCACCAGTAAACATGACCTAAGAAAGAATAAAATTCCATTAACACTCAAATATTCTGTATTACCAAGACATAACATATTCTCCACAGAACTTATTTTAAAAACCAGTTAAAAACAAAATAAGTGCCAGAAACAAGGATAAACAACTGCCTGCTGTTTATTCTCATCAATTCACAAAGTACTGGTTTCATTGTATGAATGAGCACGTAGGTAGGGGATGGAACATACAGAAAAAAAACTCAGGTTACCCGTTTTTTATTTCAGCTATTTTTCACAAATTCCCTTTAAAAATTTATAAATTACCAGGCATATTTAGCCTAATAAAGACAACTATATTTGTAAGAATGCTTTTTCAAATTGTACTCATTGCTCTCTGCATATAGAAACACAAAGGTATTTAATTTTGAGACAATATGAATTGCATATGACAGGAACATCACTTCTACCTGTAACAATGCTATTACGTGAGGTGCTTTGTGCAAAAGGAAATAACTGTTATATATATCTCACCTTCTCTGAACTCACTCATCCATTATGATGGGTAAAAATTACTACTTATTGATCAGCAAATAACTATGTGCCTACACACACAAAAAACAAAGGTTGAATGAGTCAAGTTTTTCTCTGCCTTTTCTTCTACTTAATTCTTCTTAACAGGTTTTCCTTTCTCCATCTTGCCACAGCACCATTTTGAAAGATAATAAATCTATTATTCCTTCCTTTACCCTCATGATTAAGTATCCCAATAGCAGTGTTTCGTAAACATATCTACCTTCAGCATTTGAATGAGGTAGAAGAGTGAATTTATACATCCTGATTCAGAATCTGTAACCACAGCCCAAAGTAGGACAAAGAAACAGAAGTCTAATATTTAAGAATGTTTATGTTACTTCATAAGTTACTTAATTTGATATAAAAATTAGTCCACCAATGTTTACATGATTTTTATAATGCAGTAAGACCTAACATTTTTATTGTTTAGTAGTAATTATTAATTCCTGACCTTAAAAATAAAATCACCTGAAGATCTGGCTAAAAATGTAAGTGCAACAGCTCCACTTTCACAGATACTGATTTAGTAGGTATGATGGGTTTTTATAAAGCTCACCAAATATAAACCAGTAGTTCCCAAACAACACTTACAGTATCTCTCTTAGCCCTAACAAACTGTCTCACATTTGAATACAGCAAAATCTTAGTAAGAAGAAACCCCACCTTCAGTTATATCAGAAATTAATAAAATATTTATTGCTCTGGGTATAACCTATTTTCCCCTTTATATAAGAGCAGAGAGCCAGTGAAATACATGTGGCTAGAGTAAGGTATGTCATCATTTAATATGGGACATGTTACAGAAAGATACCATAAACTGAGTTTTTGCTTTTATTTTCAAGTATCTAGCTTCATTACAATTTTATAAATACTTACATTTTAACAAAGCACTCTTTCATATAACTAGGAGTCCTCTAATATTTCAAATATACTACTAACATATGGAACACATTTCCTTGGCTGAAGCTAGTAGAAGACAACAAAAGGAATGACTACATACTTGCATAGTTTTTGTTTCTTTAAATTCTGGTCATGCACCCTCCATTCCCACTAAAAAGAGCTAAAATAAAGCTGAAAACCAGGTTTCAAAATAAGACATATCAATTTACTTGCCCTGCCTGATTGCAGAAGACTACCCAATCCACAACATTAGCACAGCTGTGCTTGAAGAGTATCATTTATCAATTTTACCTATCAGTGCTAGTATCCTTTTCATCACTTTTTGCTTAAAAAAAAAAAAAAGTGATGCTCCGCTAAAGGAAATGACTGCTTAAATGGTCTTGCAGCTCCCATACTTTCAGTCTATCTACAATTATTTTTAATTTTATTTTTTACAAACATGTAGTATATTATATTCATGTGATATTCGTACAATGTGTTATAGATGTCTAGAATGACAGTTTACAAATCTCACTGAATATGCATCTGCTCTGGGGTATTCATTCTGCCACAAAAATCCCATTTGACCAGTAGGATATTTTCATTAAGAACACAAACAATGCCCAAGACCTTATCCCCTGGCCTCAAGTATTTTTTAAAGGGTATTTCTTTTCCAGTAAGGTCTCCTTTTTACAAGGTCACGTAGAATAGTGCTCTGAAAGTGCCAAAAAATGGGAGAACTCCCAAGTTATCTTCTTTGGCAAAAATTAATCAATGCATTAGCAACCATCAAGGAAAATACACAGACAGCAAAATACAAAGGTTATCACAACATGCTCTGACTAGCCAATTCACAAAGCAGAAGGAAAAAGCAGTAGTGCTCTTGGAGAGAATGGATTATAAACTAAATCACCTGGCCTTAGAGCCAAGAAATACCCACAAACCAAAAGGAAATCAGGAGAGAGGAAAAGGGATGGAAGGCAGAAGACACCTACAGCAGGAGCAGCAGACACTGATAAGCACTGAAGAGGGCCAGAAATCAAGACGGAAACAGCTTCAAAGGCTGAGGAGACTGAAATAAAAATAAATCAGATCTCAATAAACCTTATTAAAAAAAAAAAAAAAAAGCTGGGGCTTTTTCACATGCTGCATGCAGGGCAAATGTAGCCAGCCTGAAACTTTCAGCAACCAAACAGGGGAATCAATTAGCTGCACATATTATAGGTAACCTCTAGGGCCTAATCTGCCAGATACAGAATTTTAGAAGTTTGTCTAAACACAGAAAGGCTGAGTTTACATGCCAGAGATGAATTCCTGAAATTAAAGAAAAAACTTTTTTTCAACAATTTATTCGTGTAAAAAGGCTGGTAAGCAGTTTCCATAGACAGTTTTGATGTAAAAACTCTGATTCTGGTTCTTTGCATGTGATGGGGAAAGTAACCAAGGCTGAATTTCTTTAAGATCATGCTGTTAACCATCCTCATTTATTTACCGCATGGTACAATCCAAAGGAGGAAATGGACGTTTCAGTTATTATAATGCAGCCAAGCAGGTTCTGAAAACTTAAGGGATGATTAGCCATATTCAAAATTTTAAAAATTGAAGGAGGAAATCCCAAGTAGCCGATAAAACTAAAACAGATCTAACAGGACAAGTGAATACAATGAATTTGAAACCAAAGGGAATAAATAAGAACTTTGCTAATTGTTTTATTTTAAAAATTATTTATTTTAAAAATATTTTTTCAAACCAAACCTAGTCATAGAAACAGTTAACCAGAGAACTGCACAAATTCATAAACCAAACAATAAAATGGAACTACAGATTTTAAATAAGCAGTTTTATGGAAAAAAACAACAACAACATTTTAGAAAAGGATCTTAGATCTAATGCATGTAAATCACACCTGAAGTTCAGAGCCTGCATTAGAAGCAGTCCTCAGATGAATCTAAATTTCCAAACATCTCCCTATCAATATGGTGTATTTTCAAAAGCAGGTGAGATTTAACATAACTATGCTCAGTATCCATATAATTTTGGAGATAAGTGAGCATAGCCCACATCCAACCTAAAGTTTTAGGCAAGCCAACCTCTGGGTAACTTGGTATCAAATATAATGAAATGAATCATGGTACTCATATGTAATGAAATGAAATCATGGTACTCATATGTAATGAAATGAAATCATGGTAATCATATGTAAGGATTTCCAAACATTCAAACTTAATGGTGAATGATCCCACTATACTAAGATCTGACCACAAGGAAGGCATACTAATATGTTCAGACTACTGTTCTGCAACTAATTAGAAAGTGAGACATCTAATATAGTGTCAAACTAGGTCAAAACACATATTACAAGAATAAGCTGTATGAAACAAGCTATAAAATATAAAAGCCAATATACAAAATGGATACCAAGATTTCTCCAGGGACAAGATAAGGGAATGCTTTCCCTTATTAAAATTGTAAGTAGATGACAATACTTAATGGGCAACTACAGAAAGTGAATATACAAGCAGAATTTGTTGTAATCAGATATCTAATTATTAATAATATATGATGTAGGCAATCTAGCATTAAGTGGTAAATATCTGACAAAAGTAACTGGGAATTGGAGTTTTATTTAGCACAGTTTTTAGCTCAATTCTCCCCTTTTAGTCATTTAACATGCATTAGTTGCATCACAATTAATTAATAGTTTTTCTGGTCTTTCATAATTATCCTTACCATGCAATCTTACAAGTATTACAAAGTCAAAATTCCTGGATACAATGAAACTAAATTTGGTTCCCCTGGATGGTAACCATTCTCTCTCCTTTGTAAGCTGTGTTCTTCTAGCCTACCAGTCTTCTCCTTTATCTTCCCTCTGCTTTACCCCCAAGGCTTCAACGAACAAGGTTCACTGTTCCCTTTCTCCTTGTCAGGTGTCCTAGTTGCTAGACAATTTAAGGCAATAAAAATGGTTATTTAAGACTTTGGAAAGCTTAACCACCATCACATGAAAGAGCAAGGAGAATGACACCACAAATAAAAGGATGAAAACACTATGAAAATAGGTTCTTGATCTCTGCAATGAGGTAGTATTGAGCAACAGAACCAAAAGGGTCTGGGTTAAGGGGGCATGAATAGGAAGGAGAATAAGGATGTGAAGAAAGCAAATACTCTTTTGCCCCAGTGTTTCTAAAGCTTTGTAATCAAGGCAAGTACATTTTTAGCACAACTTTTAGCATCAATATGATTTCAGGACTAAGTACAGTACCCTTTTCCTGCTAAAATCATACTTCTCCACCTATTTCTAAAATGCCTAAAATTTCTTCAACAAAAATCAGAGTTGAAAAACTTAAAAAACCAAGTATAACCAGGGCATTTACAAGATAATGTGATTCAATTTTATTGTATTCAAATGGGATGTTTTGACAGAGGAAGGGGCGTATAAGATCACAGATATTTGGAAGGGAAGAACTACTAATGTAAGGAAGGAAGCATAAAGGAAAAGAAGCAAAATAGAGACACTAAAGTTGAGGACGTCACGGTTTGGAAGGAGAGGTGACTATACCTCCTAATTCCTTTGAGATAAATCTCTAAATATCCTTCACATTGCAAGATTCTTGGAGAAGCCCCAAAATGTCCTTCCTTTTTCATATCCTGCTGTGGCCCTCCTTTTTTTTTTTGGGGGGGGGGCCCTCCTATAAGTAACGATACATAAAACTTCACTTGCTCACAAATCTCAGAAGAAGCCATGTCTTTTCATGATTTGCTCCACTTTTGACATAAACTCTTCTTGTGGTTTAAGTCCCAGTACAAACAGGTTTTTCTTTGCCCCCTCATTTTATTCTAAAGTGGTCACTGCTTTATCTTTTGCTCCCAAAGCATACAATTCATACTTCAGTTTGTATCCAGTTG
Organism: Canis aureus; assembly: GCF_053574225.1. Classification (NCBI taxonomy): domain Eukaryota; kingdom Metazoa; phylum Chordata; class Mammalia; order Carnivora; family Canidae; genus Canis; species Canis aureus. The sequence goes on along the minus strand of NC_135638.1, from coordinate 19,546,235 downwards.
TACAGGCCAAAAGTTGTGGTCTTCCCTGACTCCTTTGCCACATTTATATTCCTTATCAATTCATTAGCAAATCCATTAGCTCAACCTTTAAAATAGGTCCAGGGGTGCGGGTGATTCTTGATTTTGGCTCAAGTCATGATCTCAGGGTCCTGGGATTCTCTTCAGCAGGGAGTCTGCTTAAGGATTTCTCTCGCCCCTACCCCAACTTGCATGCACATGCACGCGCTCTCTCTCTCATTCTCTCAAACAAATCTTTAAAAAACAATAATAAAATAGGTCCAAAATATGGCCATCTTCCACAACCTCCACTGCTACCTTTCTGGTACAAGTCACCATCACCTTTCACTGGATTACTGCAAGAGTTGTCTGATCTCCCTGTACACTTGTACACTCAACAATCAATGTGCTATTCAACAGCCAAATTTTTCTTTTTAATCTTAAGTAGGATCATGTCATTCTTCTCAAAATATTCAGAGGTTTTTCATCTCATTCTGAGTAAAAAACAAAACTCTATGGGCTATACAATCCACGACAAATTATCTCTCAGACCTATGCTCTCCATTCCCTCTCTTGTTTTTATAGCACTCCAGGGACCTGCCAAATGTGCTCCAGATTCATGGCCTTTGCTTTACCTGCTCTTTCCAAACTTCTTTCACATGGTTTATTCATTCACCTCTTTCAGATTTCTGCTCCAAAGTGATTTTCTCAGTGAAATCTTCTCTGATTGCTCAATCCAATGCTACAACATCCTGAATTCCCTTTTCTACTTTTTTTTTCCACCATCTTCCTTACTGTATGTTTTGCTTATTGTTTATTGTCTCTTTCTACAAGAACACAAATTTCACGAAAGCAGGTTTTTTATTTGGTTCTCTTCACTACTAAATTGCCAACATCTAGCAGTGTCTGTAATATGACATGCTAGATAAGTACTTACAGAATGAATGAATCCATGTCTGCCTATCCAAATACTAAACAATAAAGGCAGGCACAATACCTTTTAATTTCTGTACTCTTCTTCATCTCTAAAAAAGAGAGCACAGTATTTGGCACATAATTCACATTTACTACACATTAAATTGGCCAATCATTTACCCGTATTCTCACACAGGAAAACAGAATATATATAATATAGGAAGATATTTAATTCTGCATGGCTGATGGTAAGTGCACGTTAGTAGGAAACAGTGATGGAAAAGTGCCTCATCTCTGCTCCCGATAGTAAAAGATTTTGCTGTCATAATGGTTTCCTTTAAAGCAAATGACTGGGCCAAACACCTTGTTTCAGATAGGCAGCTTTTTCACTGTCAAGTAAGATACAAGAGAAATTTACAACAGGGAAAAGAAAACCCAGCCAACTATAAGGTTTATTATGGTCTTATCAATCTAACTTACAGATACAAAAGTAATTAAGTTTAAATGAGACTAGTTTATTTTAGGGTTATTTCCCCAAATTCTAGTTTTGTAAGTAGTGGTATATTTAGTACTGCTTATTGCATAGGAAAATCAAAGACTAATTTTCTAACAAATGCCAATGCTACTGGGACTCACCCAATAAAAAAATCTTTGGTGAATGAGGAATTTTACTGCCTTTGAGTGATTCTAATCACTTCCCCAGAGCAATGCATCTCTGGAAAGTTTCGGTTATTGGAAAAATCTCTTGACATGCGTACACATCAAGTAACTGATTGCTAGATCATTATTCTTATTTTATAATCACACAGATGCTGTGATAAATAAAACATAAAAATAACTGTAAAGTATTAGTAGTCTTACAGCAGCTCTGTTATTTTCTCAATACAACTTCTGTGACATGGGAGTGATGTTAAAGAGGAATCCTCGGGGATCCCTGGGTGGCACAGCGGTTTGGTGCCTGCCTTTGGCCCAGGGCGTGATCCTGGAGACCCGGGATCGAGTCCCACATCTGGCTCCTGGTGCATGGAGTCTGCTTCTCCCTCTGCCTATGTCTCTGCCTCTCTCTCTCTCTGCGTGACTATCATAAATAAATAAAAATAAAAATAAAAAAAAAGAGGAATCCTCATATTCCAAAAGATTGGGAACAACTGCCCCAGAGCTTTCAGTTATCATTCTATATAGTAGTATCTTTCACTTTTAGAGATAACATTGCTGGATAAATGGGCATTTTCCCCATTTCGGTACTTACACCTAATGGACAGTATGGAAAGAAGTAACTTGGATTTGAATCTTAACTATCCTACTAGCTAGCTTTTAAATCAACAGACACTTTACTTCAATAAGCTTCAATTTCCTCACTTATAAAATGAGATGGAATCCATCTTCCCAACCACTTCATTAGAGCCTTACAAGATAACATCAGAATGGAAGTTACATTAGAAAGTATGATAGAAATATTACTACGTAGTAGAGGGCATGGAGGTAATGTGCAGCTGAAATGGTTAAGTTCAGACTTAAACGCTAAGCTGAAGAGTTTTCAGACTTGACTCTACAGAAAATAAAGAAGCATTTGAGGTCTTGAGAAGAAAGCAGGGATACTTGTGGTGGTGGCGTTATGTATCTGTGCAAATCAATACGGCAAATACACCTTCAAAGAAATCTAACAGCATTGTGAACAGATGACTAGGAGTGGAAAGAACTTAAGGCTATTTAATAGTCCAAAGGAGAGATAGAAATTTGGAATACAGCAGATAGAGGATAACAGTAGACTGACCTAAGTACTGTAAAAGGACCTGAAAAGCTACATTTTAACAGTGGGGGGAAAGGGAAGAATTTCAATGCAAGCAGATAGGTGGGACAATAACTCAAGAAAAATTTTTTTTTACTTATTTTGTTACTGGAAAAGATTGAGTTTAGATGTGTTAAATTTGAGACATCTGGAGATACCCAAGTAGCTATATCCAACAAGGGTGTGAAATTAAACCTCAGAAAGAAGAGGCTGTACACAGAGCTGTAGATCTGGGAGGTAGCTGTTTAAGACAGATGAAGACTTTAGAGAAAAGAGTGAGAAGAATAAGGGACTACTGAATAAAGAACCCAGAGAACACCAAAATCAGAAGAATTAGAAAAAGTGGACAGAAGTCAAAACAGGGAAGGAAAAAAAAAAGAATTTAAGAAAGGATGACAGAATCCATTACGAACACTGTAACTTACAGAAATATTAAGAGATGAAATTCAGATGATGTGTCAAGAGTTCTATATCTGATTTAAAATTAAATACTGGGCAGCCCCGGTGGCTCAGCAGCTTAGCACCACCTTCAGCCCAGGTGGTGTGATCCTGGAGTCCCAGAATCGAGTCCCACATTGGGCTCCCTGCTTCTCCCTCTGCCTGGGTCTCTGCCTCTCTCTCTCTGTGTCTCTCATGAATAAATAAATAAAATCTTTTTAAAAAATAAATAAAATTAAATACTAAGAGGATTAGAGGATACTTTTGACTTGGTTCATGTTTATAAAATATTATTTTCCTCTGATGAAAAATCTGTGGGCTCCCGGAGTAAGCCTTCTCCAGTATCTCCCTAAGTCAACAGTTTGGAGTTGGTGAGTCACATTCTTTCCTCACATACCTTCAACAAACTTAGTTGAAGTATAAAAACAGGCTGAAGGTGACAAGGGAATGCCTGCGACCCCACTGCCTTCAAGGATTAACAATCTTAAATGATGCTGATAAGCAAAAAGGCTATAAAACGTGAAGGTCATTTTCTAGAGAGATGATGTTTGTTTTGCTTTCTTATCAGTCTACACATGCTTACTATAAAGGCCTAGAGGTCATGATAACACATAACTCTTAGCTTTATTTTTAATTTTTATGAAAATGATAAAAATGAGCTTCCTAATCTTAGTTTCCTGCTCACACAAAAACTGAACTCAAGTCCATTTCCATTTAATTCTGTATCTTTATTTAAAAAATTATCTCTTTTATTTATAGCACAATCAATAACTGACTTCCATCTATATGCCTACATGGCCAAGGATATTGTTTATATTCTATTTAAAGTTGCAACGGATTATTTTTCTCAAAAAAAAAAAAGTATTTGAGCACTTCACAAGTTGAGTTTTAGATACTTGAGAAGTTTCATTATCCAGAACCTCATTATCTAGCAGTACCAGATAGAATTGGCATTAAGTCTCAACATTTTGCTGCCAGTAACTCATTTACCCATCTTACCAAGCCAGAAATCTGGAAGTCATCCTAGAATCTCCTTTTCTCTAACTCCCAAAGATTAATCATTCACCACAGTTAAACAGCTCCCAAAAAAGTTCCTCAACCACCATTATCCCTTGTCTGAGTATTAACCATTTACCTAAACTAACTGTGCCTCAAATTATAATGATCAGATTTGGGGCTTATGTTTAGATATTTAACATTTGGAAATATATTCTATCTTTACAGTACTAAAAGACTGTAAGTATAGCATGTCAATGCAAAATCAAAGAACTGTTCCTTTCAACAAAGCACCTGACTTATCACATGATCATTCTATCATCTTATCTAGGAATAAGTGCCTCCAGTTATTCCAAAATGCTATATTCTCCCACAACCCATAGGCCTGAGTTAGATTTTCCATCCCCTTTTCTGCTAACATTTATACATAAAAAACAATGTTAATTTCTTAAAGCACAAAAGTAGCAAACCCTAATCTCAATAAAGGAAAATGTTCATAAAGATCTTGATTATATTACAGATAAAGGAACAAATCTATTCATATAATTATAATGAATTTCTTTATAAATTTGTATTTAGTCAAAAGTCACTAATTTAGTATTTTGCTAAAATCTAAAAATACAATAAAATGTTAAAAACATGGCAGTTACCTGAGGAGAGTCAAAAGGATATCGACTACTAAACTTAAATAGAAGCTGAAATTTTTCCCCTTCATATAAGGTACCTGGTGCACCTTCCATGTCTACGATCCACCTAGAATAGGAAAAAAAACAAAAACAAAAAAACTTCAGATAAGAAGAATTGGGGTGAGAAAGAAAAGGGAAGACTGAAGACTTCCTTTAAGCCAGGCATTGGGATAGGAGTCATTCATGTGTAACAGTGCACTTCATTCTCCCAACAATTAGAGTTGGTATCAACACCCCTTGCCCTATATCCTTCTCTGACGCTCAAAGGTTAAGTAACTAGATCAAAGTCAGGCAACTAGCAAAGGACAGAGCCAAATTTTAATCCAGGTCTAAGAACACAAAATGAAAACCCAACTCAAGTGTGCTGACACCAAATCCTGCACTCTTGATACTCAATTTATGCTGTCTTATTTTTCCAAAACAGTATTTCCACAATGACTGAAAAGATTTTATATAGATAATATCAAACTAATGACCTGCCCATCTGATATCACTTTAAAAGCAATGGACGAAGTAGGTATCAAAAATGACTAGAGAATTTGTGGCTGTTAGATCTATCTTCTCGTCAGTGTTCTAGAGACCAAAGGAAAAAGCAGCTAAACTAACATTAGTCCACTTACTCTGATAGCTACTCAAGGCTCTATACTGTCTTTCCTTTGTCTGTTTCAGGTATTTAATGAAACTCAGAAGAGATTTCCATGGCCTCTTTACAAGCTTACTTTGTTTCCACATATAATAATCATGAATACAAATCTCTTTTATTTATTTATTTTTTTAATTTTTATTTATTTATGATAGTCACACACACAGAGAGAGAGAGAGAGAGAGGCAGAGACATACGCAGAGGGAGAAGCAGGCTCCATGCACCGGGAGCCCGACGTGGGATTCGATCCCGGGTCTCCAGGATCGCGCCCTGGGCCAAAGGCAGGCGCCAAACCGCTGCGCCACCCAGGGATCCCTACAAATCTCTTTTAAATTATAACCTGTACACTTATCTCTTGTTTATTTATTTAAAGTAAGCTCTACACCCAGCAAGGAGCTTGAACTCACAACCCCGAGATCAAGAGTCACATGCTCTATCAACTGAGCCAGCCAGGACCCCCTATCTCTTGCACTTTAAAAAAAAAAAAAAAGGAGGGGAAGGAGTCTTTTCTCCCTCTCCCTTTCCCTCTGCCCCTCCCCCTGCTTATGCTCTCTCTCTCTCTCGCAAATAAATAAATCTTTAAAATAAATGAAATAAATAAATTTCAAAAAAGGGAAACTGGGGTGCCTGGATGCCTCAGTCAGTTAAGCATCCAACTCTCCATTTCAGCTCAAGTCATGATCTCAGGGTCCTGAAATCAAGCCCCTCCAAACCTAGTGTGGAGCCTGTTTAAGATTCTCTCTCTTCCTCTGCTCCTTCCTACCACTCATGCACGCATTCTCTCTCTAAAAAATTAATTAAAAAAAATTAGATAAAATTTTTAAAAAGGGGATAGGAGTAGAAAATGATTTTTTTAAAAGGATTAATGGTGGCAAAGATGATGGGGCCACACTGAGAAGCAAAAGTGGACCAACCATAAGAATGAGTTCCTAATTATAGCACTAGCCAATTCCTTTCCTCTTAAACTTTTTACGTATAGAAATTTATTACTTTAAGTATAGAGAAACTAAAGGAACTAATATTGAGAATACAGTGTTGAGGTTCTAGTCATCACCCCACATACTATGGAGTTAGGAGCTTATAATAAACGTGCCTACTCTCTAAAAGCAATCAGCTAACATATACAGGGCCTTAGGAGCATAGCTAATTCATTTTTGGAATGCATGTTCAATACCATACATGGTAATAAAAGGTATGACCATAGAGCCAAGACGTAATATTTTACAGTGAAATTACACAGGACTGTACCTTAGCTGTGTGGCCATGAATAAGCTGTTCTATTTCTCTCATTTTAACTATTTAAATTATAAAACAGATATAAAAAACAAAGTTAAAAGTTCATTAAAAAAAGGTATTCATCCCAAAGTGTTGGAAAGATAACTGGCATTATGCATGTAAAACAGACAGTACTTTCCTGACATAAAAACACAGTAAATTAAATACAATGTATAAGCTGTACTATAAACAACAACAACAACAACAAACTATTCTCTTTATAAACTGTGTCGTTCCTGGCCATCAAAATCCCCTTTTTATTATTCTCCTCTGACACCCACTATGCACAGTGACTATTCCAAGGAAAATCAGAGGACTTCCTGGTGCCCTTTCTTAAAGATATCTGACAGAGTTAGAGCGTTTAGAGCATGAGCTAGCTCGAGCAGGGTTGGAAGAACAGAGGGGAAGTGAGAGGGAGGTTCTCAAGCAGGCTCTAGATTGAACACAGAGCCCAACTGTGGGCTCGATCTCAGGACCCTGAGTTCATGATCTAAGTCAAAGCCAAGAGTCCAGAGTTGAACCAACTGAGCCACCCAGGGAACACCTCCTGGTGCCCTTTCATTCTGTTTATAGGGCAAATTTTAAGACATAATGTACCATGTATTTACATGTGATCTATCCCAACAGCTTTTAAATAATAGCTAAGCAAATACCTCAGTAATCCTTCCAATATCTGGGTGAGATAGGTCAAAGGCGGCATAATTTTCAACATTGTGCAGGATAATTTTAAATAACTTTTTGCTAATTGAAAAAGCAATCAATGTATGTCCACTATAGAAAATTTAGAAAGATATAAATAAACAAAAATACCCAAAAATAATCAGCGCTGAAGTACTTCGGGTACCTTTCATTCTAGATATTTTGTAGTTTCTTTATCGATGGAATTGATACCTGATAGTTAAATTACACAAATTCAAATTATCAGTGTTTATGGGATGCCTGGGTTAAGGGTCTGACTCTTGATTTTGGCTCACGTCACAATCTCAGGGTCCTGAGACTGAGTCCTGTGTCGGGCTCCATACTGGGCATGGAGTCTACTTAAGAGTCTCTCTCTTCCTCTGCCCACTCTCAACCCCCACAATTCTCTCTAAAAAATAATAAGATTAAAATTTAAAAATATAAAAAATTTAAAAAACAAATCCTCAGTGTTTATGAGTCTAATTAAGAGCATACGTTCCTGAGAAGAAGTCTTCCTGTGAGTAGCTATTGTTTCAGGATTCTAATGTTTAAAAACATATTTTTCATACATTCATAGCTCCTACTCAAAGAAACAGCCAACTATTCTACTCCAAAGGAAAAACTAGCTCTGTTGGATATATTACAACAGGATACACACCAATATGGCCTCTCTAAGGAATTTTCAAAAGTAATCATGACTATATAAAAGTTGTGCATTTCAGGCTTTAACTGAGGGGATGGCATTCCAAGGTCTTAACCTGAGAAATAATTTCCCTGTTAATAATATCTACATTGTTTCCAAACTGTCTCTATAACATGTAATGCTGAAATGAGCATAGTTAATTCTAAGTTAATTTTTTTTTTAAAGTAAGCTCTATGCCCACCAACAGGGGGCTTAAATTCACAACTGCGAGATCAAGAGTTGCACATTCTACTGAATGAGCCAACCAGGCACCCTTGGTTCTAGGTCTCTGTTTCTTCCTTAGGACAGCATAGGGGTTTATTTATTAGTTCAAAGGATATGATACTCTTATTTTTAAAGGTCTTAATACATGCTACCAAACTGTCTTCCAGAAAGTGTTTTTCATCATTGTTCTTATGCTACTTAAACACATCTTTTAAGATCTAATTTTTTTAGACTACTTTTATACCCTGGAAGATAGTCAAAGATAATAAAAATTTTGTGATTCATTTACAATAAATTATTTTAAAAGAGAAATTGTTTGACAAACATCTCTAAATGACAGGTTTATTCTGTAACAAAGATAAAGCTATTTAGCTATTTTGGTAGTTACAATTTGTGGTATAACTGCTTGACAATCTATACAAACGTTTCCATTTGTACAAATGTAAAACATTCCTTTAACTTTTTATAAATCACTGTTATGTGGGTCCCACCCTTAACAAAAAAAGGAAAGGTTGAAAGAGGAAGCACTTGGTTATTACCAATGAAAATGGAATATAATCTATTTGTTTAGTTATACAGAACAAAAATACCTCTTAATGGGGCACCTGGGTGGCTCAGTGGTTGAGTGTCTTGCCTTTGGCTCAAGGCATGATCCCGGGGTCCTGGGATCAAGTCCCATATCAGGCTCTCTCTCCACAGGGAGCCTACTTTTCCCTCTGCCTATGTCTGCCTCTCTTTGTCTCTCACAAATTAATAAACAAAATCTTTTAAAAATGTATATAATAATTATATATATAATTATATATATCTTAATTATATATCTAAATGTGTGTTCTATTTTCAAATTTTGTTTGATAGAAATGAAAAATCAATTGAGAATTACAAAAAGAAGTGGAAAACCTTAAATGCATATTACTAAATAAAAGAGGCCAATCTGAAAGGCTACACTGTATGATTCCAACTATATGACTGTCTGGAAAAGGGAAAACTACAGAGATAGTAAAAAGATCAGTGGCTGGGGGAGATGATGAACAGCTGGAGCACAGGGGATTTTTAGGCCAGTGAAAATATTCTGTATGATACCATAATGATGATATATGTCGTTGCACATTCACCCAAATCCTTAGAACATATAACACCCATAATAAATTATAATGCAAACTATAGACTTTGGGAGATTATGATGCGTCAATCATGCTTCATCAATTTTAACCAATGGATGTTGATAATGGGGGAGGCTGTGCATGTGTGAGAGCAGAGGGTATGTGGGAAATCTCTGTACCTTCTGCTCGATTTTGCAGGGAACCTAAAAATGCTTGAGGACCTAGCAATGTTTTAAAGACTGTTACAGAGCTAGAGATCTGTACCCATTTTCAAACAATGTAACCAGCCAAACATCAATAGGTCCATTCTTCATATCCCTGATTTTAAAAAGCATAACTTCTGGGATCCCTAGTTGGCGCAGCGGTTTGGCGCCTGCCTTTGGCCCAGGGCGCGATCCTGGAGACCCGGGATCGAATCCCACGTCGGGCTCCCGGTGCATGGAGCCTGCTTCTCCCTCTGCCTGTGTCTCTGCCTCTCTCTCTCTCTCTCTCTGTATGACTATCATAAATAAATTAAAAAATAAAAAATAAAAAGCATAACTTCTGTCTTAAGTATGGACTCAAACCTCACAAAGGTAACTAAAAGTTATGTTTCTGGGTAGCCCCGGTGGCGCAGCGGTTTGGCGCCGCTTGCAGTCCAGGGCGTGATCCTGGAGACCCTGGATCGAGTCCCGCGCCGGGTTTTCTGTGTGATGCCTGCTTCTCCCTCTGCCTGTGTCTCTACCTCTCTCTCTCTCTCTGTCTCTATGAATAAATAAATAAATCTTAAAATAAAATAAAATAAAATAAAATAAAATAAAATAAAATAAAATAAAATTAAAATAAAATAAAATAAAAGCCATGTTTCTCTAAAAGGATAAATATGTCCATGAATTTTGGTCACTTTTGCTCTCTTGACCTAGAATGTCAAAAAGCATTTAAATTATGCTTTTTGGGGATCCCTAGGTGGCGCAGCGGTTTGGTGCCTGCCTTCGGCCTAGGGCGCGATCCTGGAGACCCGGGATCGAATCCCACATCGGGCTCCCGGTGCATGGAGCCTGCTTCTCCCTCTGCCTGTGTCTCTGCCTCTCTCTCTCTCTCTCTCTGTGACTATCATAAATAAAAAAAAAAAAAGAAAGAAAGAAATTATGCTTTTTGTCCTACAATTTAGTCTATAGTAAACTTTTATCGTGTTGCCTCCCATCCCTTTAATGTTTTTGGAGTTTTTTTTTTTTTTTTTAAGGAGAGGTTTCATTATTTTAAATCCTCCCCCATCCCCACCTCCAATTTCAGAACATTTACCCTTGCCTAACAAAACTATTAAATCAAAGGAGTGGTAAAAATAGACTATACTGGATTGTGAGATCTTAGGATGACACTCTTGAAAACATTTCAAACTAATTCAAATGCTCATTTTTTTTTTATGAGAGGACACATATCTCTCTATGCTTCTTGGTTTCTTATCTGGGAAAAGACTTCTTTCTTTACGTCTTCTAAGGAAGGAGCAGAATTAGAATACTTCTTGTGTCTTCTATACACTTCACTTCTTTATCTTCATGAAGAAGTTTCTTATCTATTAAAAGAGGTTGCTAAATAGTCTGACATTCATTTAGTTACCCTTCTGTCAGGGCAATTAATGTATTCAGGAAATGGAGACATATCTTGACTCCTACTTTCTTTCAAATCTTTACATGTGATTTCGAAAAATTTGACAAACAACCTCATTCCAAATTGTTCTATCTTATTTTTTAAAGATTTTATTTATTTATTCATGAAAGATAGGGGGATCCCTGGGTGGCGCAGCGGTTTGGCGCCTGCCTTTGGCCCAGGGCGCGATCCTGGAGACCCGGGATCGAATCCCACATCGGGCTCCCGGTGCATGGAGCCTGCTTCTCCCTCTGCCTGTGTCTCTGCCTCTCTCTCTCTCACTGTGTGCCTATCATAAATAAATAAATAAAAAATTAAAAAAAAAAAAAAAAAAAAAAAGAAAGATGCTGAGAGAGGCAGAACATGGGCAGAGGGAGAAGCAGGCTCCCTGCAGAGAACCTGATGCGGAACTTGATCCCAGGACTCCGGGATCACAACCTGAGCTGAAGGCAGATGCTCAACCACTGAGCCACTCAGGTGCCCCACACTGCTCTATTTTAGATGGAAATCACTTCATAAACAAAGTTAGACCAAAGTCTTTATAGGATGCATCTTTAGCAGGAAACATTTAAAAATATTACTGATCAACATTGGTTTTTATTTTATTATTGTTTTTTAAAAGATTTTATTTATTCATTTGACAGAGAGAGAGCACAAGCAAGGGGAGTAGCAGGCAGAGGGAGGAAAAGCAGGCTCCCTGCTGAGCAGGGAGCAATGTAGGGCTTGATTCCAGGACCCTGGGATCATGACCTGAGCCAAAGGCAAATGCTTAACTGACTGAGCCATCCAGGCTCCCAAAAATATATTTTTTTTAAAAAAAAGGTTTACAAATCACACATTATATACAATGAGTATGATACTATCCTATGACACAAAATGGCATATATAAATGCACAGAATAAGAATTATCCATCTTTTGATGGAAGAGTGGGATGGAATATGAAAAATTCTACATTTTATTTTTTTTAAAGATTTATTTATTTTGGGGGTGGGAAGAGGGGCAGAGGGAGGAGAAAGACTCCCCACTGAGCACAGAGCCCAACACAGGGTGAAATCTTACAACCCTTAACTGAAATCAAGAGCTGAAATCAAGAGCCATGGATGTTTAATCAACTGAGCCACCCAGGTGCCCCCAAATTCTACATTTTAAAAAGTAAGTATATTTTCAAACATTACACTAATAATAAAAGAAGTATTTCAAAAACTAAATACTTACTGTGTAATTGAATTTTGCACACTCTTTTCATTTAAAGTCATTCCAGGAGGTGGGTCATTTTGCAAAGCCAACAGTTCTTTCTGCAGTCGTTTCTAAAAAAGAGTATCAACAATTTGTACTTCAAAAAAATGACATCTTTCTAGTTTCACAGATTGAATCTTTTATGCCTACCTCTCTAATTTTTAATTTTGTCCTATAATTAAAACAAAAACATTTCTAAATATATTTGTAAACATTGATGCTGTAAAGTGATCATACAGAGCAGCCATCTACCTACAGAACTTCACTGTTACTCCACTGAGGTTATAAGATCTCAGCCTAAGTTATAACTGCTTACAAATTTTAGCAGTGTTTCCTTTACTGCTTTCCAATAATAAAAACCATAGTTCTCCATCATCCTTAAAAAAAATGTATCATTTCAGACATACAAGCTTTTCAAAAAAACTATACAAATAACCGTATACAAAAAGCCTTCTTGAAAATGTTTTGGATAATGTTAATTTATAATTTACATCCCACATTTGTTTCCTTAAATAGGATACTTGCACAGAATTTATTTTTTTATATAAATTTATTTTTTATTGGTGTTCAATTTGCCAACATATAGAATAACACCCAGTGCTCATCCCATCAAGTGCCCCCCTCAGTGCCCATCACCCAGTCACCCCCACCCCCCGCTCACCTCCCCTTCCAACACCCCTAGTTCGTTTCCCAGAGTTAGGAGTCTCTCATGTTCTGTCTCCCTTTCTGATATTTCCCACTCATTTTTTCTCCTTTCCCCTTTATTCCCTTTCACTATTTTTTATATTCCCCAAATGAATGAGACCATATAGTGTTTGTCCTTCTCCGATTGACTTATTTCACTCAGCATAATACCCTCCCCAGTTCCATCCACATCGAAGCAAATGGTGGGTATTTGTCATTTATTTGCACATAATTCAAACTTTCTATACCAGAATATATCGGGGTCCAAGATATGCAGTTATTTTTCTACATATTGGATGCCCCTAATTGGCTGTATTTTACATTCTTGTTCGTATAGTTTCTATTGCTCAATTCTTCCCATATTATCACTAATGGACATTCTTTTTTCAGTATACAAGAAAGCAAAACAAAACCCACCAAAGCCCATAGATTATGAGTTTAAAAACCAAATAGCTAATGTTATTAGAATTGTATGTAACACTATAAAATAAACTTTTTTCTTTTTTTTTATAATAAATTTATTGGTGTTCAATTTACCAACATACAGAATAACACCCAGTGCTCATCCCGTCAAGTGCCCCCCTCAGTGCCCATCACCCATTCACCCCCACCCCCCACCCTCCTCCCCTTCCACCACTCCTAGTTCGTTTCCTAGAGTTAGGAGTCTTTATGTTCTGTCTCCCTTTCTGATATTTCCCACACATTTCTTCTCCTTGCCCTATATTCCCTTTCACTATTAATAAAATAAACTCTTAATGAGCATCTTTTCTGCATTAAAGTAGACAAGCATGGATATCTGTTCAGAACTCAACAATTCTCTGCTTAAAAGCTACCCTGTGCTTTTTCTGGAATGAAATGTTACTAACAATATAGCAAATGTTTCTAGATCTTTTCAATGTATGATACCTTCAAATAAGTTTAACATCATCTAGCACCATTACAGATTCGAAAACTCCTCCCTTCTTTGTTGACAATCAATGTAAAAAACTTATTAATACTTGGCCCACCAGCAGCTATTTGCGGACCACTATGCCTTTGCTTTTGTCTCTGTGGCCCTTCTGCAATCACCTCCTATGTTTGTTTGGCTATTACTTCACAAGGAGGACAAACTATGCTGATCACAGCAACCCCCGGGCCTAGAATATGCTCTAAAACATTTGCTAATAAATCAGTAAATGTTAAAAAAAAAAAAAAAAAAGAAGACGACGACGACGACGACGACGACTCCTAAATGGCTCTTTAAGTGGCCAAGAATGAAACAAACCCTCCCTCAGATCCTACAATATCATAATTGCTAATAACAGTGAAAATAAAGTATCAGCTATTTGCAATTTCTGACCTTAGCTGCCTTTAAAAATGCAAAATAATGACAAACTGAGGACTAAAGAAAAATTCTAATTATCAAAAATATAGAAATAAAGCTGCCTGAATAAGTTGTTTTGAATAAAAGAATGTGATAAATTTTTGCTAGAATAAGGTTTTTAATTTATTCCACTTATAACAAATGTGGGTTTTATGATCAAGTAAATGTTTTTAAGTTTTTTATTTTAATTCCAGTATAGCTAACATACACTGTTATATTAGTTTCAGATATACAATATAGCAATTCAATGTTCAAGTAAATTTTTTAAAAAACTGGGTACAACAAAGAAAACATTTCTTCAATGCAGGACTTCTCAGAGACTTCTGATATACTAACTTGCACAATGATTCTTCAAGGGGAAGAAAAGTAACTAAACCCCCTTAATGTAGAGCATCCTGGAAAAGTTGTTTCAATAACCACATTTTAGGTTACACTGCTGTAGATACTCTCCAGGTCTTGAGAACTTTACTAAACAGGGAAAGCAAGCCCTTGTTATCAAATCAAGGATATAGAGGAAAGTCAATTTGCACAGCTACTAACTGAAACATAAAGATATAAAGGTAAGCTATGAAAAGTTTTATTGGTATAATTATTCCTAGGTCCCCTGAACATAATGATAAAGGATGCTACCAAAAAGAAAGAAAGAAAATGTTTTCCACACCTGACACTACTTCTTACATGTCCACAAAGAAAGAGACCTGTGATGACCAAATTCCAAGAGAATCTCTAATTAACTCTCCTTCCCTATATTCACATCTTTGTGTAGTTCCTCCCCACACTGTACCAAAATTGGTCAGTGTGACCAACAGAATACAGCAGAAATGATACGTTATTCCCAAGATTAGATTCTTTTTTTTTTTTTTAAGATTTTATTTATTCATGATAGTCAGAGAGAGACAGAGAGGCAGAGACACAGGCAGAGGGAGAAGCAGGCTCCACGCAGGGAGCCCGACGTGGGATTCGATCCCAGGTCTCCAGGATCACGCCCCGGGCCGAAGGCAGGCACCAAACCGCTGCGCCACCCTGGGATCCCCCAAGATTAGATTCTAAAAGACTATGGCTTACATTTTGGTTATTCTCTTTAGAATCACCTGTGATACTGTGAACAGCCCAATTCAGAAGCTCACATGCTAATAAGATTAGCATGTGGTCTCCTGCTAATAACCTCGTATGATTTGGAAGCATACTCTCCAACACTAACCAATCTTTAAGATGACTGCATCCCAGGCCAATATCTTACCTACAAACTCAAGAAAGACTTTAAATCAGAACTATCCAGCTTAAGCCTGATTCCAGACCCTTGGGACTGCATGGGATTATAAATGTTTGTTCTTTCAAATTACTAAATTTGACGGGAATTTGTTATATAGCAAGAGATAATGCAGGACCTCTACTCCCAACTCCCCTCGTGAGAACGGGCTATCATCCACTTTTCATTTCACTATCACAGGTCAGAATCCAAAACATTCACCTGACCATGTTTTTTTTACTGAGGAAGTGGAGACACTACATTAAAAAGACAATTCATGCCAGTTCCTTACCATCTTAGCTACTAGGCAGTAAACTACTTTGCACATCCACAAGCTTTCCAATTAAGAGATAAAGCAGGGCCAATAGTTTGGGGGCTAACAAGTATTTACTAAGTTCTACTCATTCATGCACTTAAAATCACAACTTAAAAAAAGACAAAGAATGGAAGGTCAAGTGATGTGCCTATTTGGCAGGTTCACAAAAACGGGGAATTTACCCTTTGGGGTATATTCTTCCCAGAACAGTAATTCATTGGAGAAGGCAGAACAGGTCTTTATTTATTTTTGTAAAGATTTTATTTAAGAAAGAGAGAGAGAGCACGTGCACTCACATGTGTGAGCAGGATGGGGGGGGGGAGAGGGAGAGGAAGAAGCAGACTTTAAGAAGCAGACTCCCCACTGAGCAAGGAGTCCGGTTCCAGGACCCTAAGATCACAACCTGAGCCAGTCAGATACTTAACCGACTGAGCCACCCAGGTATTCCACAAGTCTTTAAATAAACATTCAGTCCCCTCAAGGGTCCTCTGGATCTTCTAAACAACTGGTTCTAATCAGCTATGCTCAAAAACAAAACAAAACACAAAAACAATAAAAAGGGAAAAAAAAAGAAAATGGTTCTAAATTTCCTGAATATGGACACAGAAGCTAAAAGAGAAGGACCTAAAAAATTTGATGTAAAAATAAAAATTCCTACTCATTTGAGGATATGAAGAACTAGTGTAACTATTTAGAGATCACACCATGTAGCATCAATCAACAGAAAACTACTATCACATGAGGAGGCATTCAGCTCCTAACTTTGAAGACAAAGTGTTATAAAATGGGCCTCTGTGTGGCTCAGTCGGTCCACACAGGTCCTGAGATCGAGTACCACATCGTGCTCTCTGCTAATCCAGAAGCCTGCTCCTTCCTCTCCCTCCGTCTGCCACTCCCGCCACTGCTTGTGCTCACAGGTGCTGGCTCTCTCTCTCAACTAAATATTTGAGAACAGAGAGCCTGACACAGAGTTCAATCCCAGGACCCTGGGATTATGACCCAAGCCAAAGACAGACACCTAACCAACCAAGCAATCCAGGTGCCCCAATAAATAAAATCTTAAAAAAAAAAAAAAAAAGTACATACCTGAAATTAAAAAAAAATTTATTAAAAAAAAAAAAAACAAAAAAAACATACAAAAACAAAACAAACTGTAAAAAAAGCAGATTAGAAACACTAGCAAAAAGCACGGATACCACTGGCTATAAAAACCAGCATGACAACATGGGTCTGCTTTCCCAGACACTGGTGAAAATAGCAGCTACAGACTGAGATAACTAGAGGTAACGGGAAATAACTGCAGAAGGTAACTACTGTAACTAAAGAAGCAGAACTATGCAGAAACCACTGGGAAGAGAAGCCAAAAAATTACAAGTTACAATAGGTTGTTTTTTTTTTTTAACTTTAAAATGTAAATTCAATTAATTAACATATATTATTTAGTTTCTGAGGTAGAGGTCAGTGATTCATCAGTTTTACATAACAGTGCTCATTATATCACATGACCTCCTTAATGTCCATCACCCAGTTACCCCAGCTCTCCACATCCTCCCCTCCAGCAACCCTGTTTGTTTCCTATGATTAAGAGTCTCTTACGTTTGTCTCCCTCTCTGATTTCGTCTTTTTTTATATTTTCCTCTCTTCCTCAACGATTCTGTTTTGTTTCTTAAATTCCATATATGAGTGAGATCATATAATGGTCTTTCTCTGATTGCAGTTCTAATGGTTCTTGGCCATATATCACCCTTGTCTGTACCTAAATTGGTGAGGTATGAGAAAACTAATTACATATATTGTAAATGTATCATAATTCTCTGACTCAAACACTGTCAATTATAAGATGCACCATTATTTTATGTAACACTAAGAAAGGAAAACTGCTGCCAATTAAACAGTAACATATCATTGGTAAAACATCTTAATTCCAGATGTTTAAATATGAAAAAATATGCATTTAAAAATCTAGGAAATATTATATTAAAAAGTTTAATTTTCCTAATAGTTAAATATAAGAATCGCAAAATAAAACTTAAGTTTGTGAGTAAATTTAATATGCCTATAATTCTTTTCTCAATATTTAACACAAAACCAAAAATACATGGTCTCAGTCAATCTAAGAATATGCATTTTATTCCCAAAATTTGTAGAGCAGTGCACAGACATCTTGTCTTCCCAGGCAAAAGGGCCTAAAGTTACTACAAAAGAATTTACTTTTCTCATATATCAAAAATGGCCAGGTCCAGAACCTAAATGTTTGGAACCACATAAAGGAAACATAAAGTAAACCTGAAAACTCCATCTCAGTCCTCATCTTCTGTTGCCTCAAGTCTGGAAGACTTGAAGGAATCTGAGCTCTAAGAAATCCAGGTGCATCTATAAACTCAATAAGAAAGATCCTAATATATCTAAATACCTTGGGAAAGAAATGATTAAACACTTTTAGAACTGGTTAGGCTTGGGGGTACCTGGCTGACTCAGTCAGTAGAGCATGCAACCCTTGATCTCAGGGTAGTGAATTTAAGCCCCACGTTGGGTGCAAAGCCTACTTTAAAAAAAAAAAAAAAAAAAAGAACTGGTTTGGCTTTTCAGTGGCTCTGGCTTCAATAGTCCAGCCAGCACCTCCCTTTCTTCCTCCCTCATCAATGCAAATGGTTCAAAGTGATATGAATCCATTCTAATTTATTAACTTTGGCGGGGGTGGGGGCAGGTGGGGGGTGGTCAAGGTAACCACTGACAAATTTTGCAACTGTTATCAATAACAAAGTATAGGGTCCCACCACAAAACTGAACGACACTCCAGTATGTCACAATACCAGGGCTGGGAATCTCAGCTCCAAGATTACTGCAACAGCCTAGGATTTGTAACCCTCAATTTACAGTGACACTAGTTCAATTCCTAAAACTTTTTTCCAGCTCAATGCATGTGAGAGATTACTCTTGAGATTTACTCTCCCATAGGACAGGGGGTTACTACAAGCCCAGCTTGAAGAAAAAATTTATGTAGTATGAAAAGGCTACTCTGGAGCTTAACATATTCTCTCTCCATGACCACCTAAGAATCAGTATAGTAGGCTGCTTCCCTACACCGGAGGTGACCTGAGGGAACACAAAACAGTCAAAAATGATACAGAACAGGGGATCCCTAGGTGGCTCAGCAGTTTAGTGGCTGTCTTTGGCCCAGGGTGTGTGATCCTCGAGTCCTGGGATCAAGTTCCGAGTCGGGCTCCCTGCGTGGAGTCTGCTTCTCTCTCTGCCCCTCTCTCCCTCTCTCTATCTCATGAATAAATAAATTTAAAAAAAAAAAAAAAAGATAGGGGATCCCTGGGTGGCGCAGCGGTTTGGCGTCTGCCTTTGGCCCAGGGCGCGATCCTGGAGACCAGGGATGGAATCCCACGTCGGGCTCTCGGTGCATGGAGCCTGCTTCTCCCTCTGCGTATGTCTCTGCCTCTTTCTCTCTCTCTGTGACTATCATAAATAAATAAAAAATTAAATTAAAAAAAGATAAAGAACACATATATTATCACTCTTAACCTTATGAGATGTAAAGCCCTTGGAAGGCTCAAAGCCACAGTTTATATACAAGGGTAAAAGCAATTTAAAAGATAATCACTTTAAAGACTGTAATCACGGGATGCTTGGGTGGCTCCGTGGTTAAGGGTCTGCCTTCGGCTCAAGGCATAATCCTGGAGTCCAGGGATCCAGTCCCATATCAGGCTCCCTGCATGGAGCGTGCTTCTCCCTCTGCCTAGGTCTCTGCCTCCCTCTCTCTCTCTCTGTCTCTCTCTCTCATGAACAAGTAAATAAAATCTTTAAAAAAAAATAAAAGACTGCAACTGCTAAAAAAAAAAAAAAAAAAAGACTGCAACTGCTATATTCTAATCAGTCTTATTCCATTTCCCTCAACTCAATATATCAATGCTATCCAAATATACACTTATAATGTTAAATAAAACTTGAATATGCCATAGGTCTCCCTGGCATAATCAGGATATGAGATAAAGGATAAACATAAAAGACTAATGCTTTTAAACATCATCAATTTTTAAATAAATGTGGGGATTGGGGGCATGGGTTAAATAGGTGATGGGAATTAAGGTGTGCACTTATGATGAGCTGAGCACAGTGTAATGTGTGGAAGTGTTGAGTGACGGTACTATACACTTGAAAGTAATACAATACTGTATTAACTGGAATTAAAATAAAAACAAATTATATAGCCATCTAAATACATACATACATACATACATACATACATACATACATAAAATCTCGGACATCCTAAAAATTTTAAAAAATAAATGTGGTCAGGCAGCCCCGGTGGCACAGCGGTTTAGCGCCACCTGCAGCCCGGAGTGTGATCCTGGAGACCCGGGATCGAGTCCCGCGCCGGGCTCCCTGCATGGAGCCTGCTTCTCCCTCTGCCTGTGTCTCTGCCTTTCTCTCTCTCTGTGTCTCTATGAATAAATAAATTTTAAAAATTAAATTAAATTAAAATAAATAAAATAATAAAATAAAATAAAAGTGGTAACTCTATCCTAACAGATTCCTGATATTATGTGTACTGAACATAATTTAACCTAATGACTGACATTACTGTGACAGCCTTAAATAACAATGAGGTCTATAAGCTCATTTGTCCTTACAGCAAATTTTGATAGTTTGATATCCTTGTTTTTATTTTTATTGTCATCTGCATTTTTATTGTCAATAACTTGTCACAATAGCTCACCTCTAGTCACTGACATCTTTTTCTTTCTCCTCCTTTCTCTCCTTTATCTGCTGCTTCCCCCTTTGCAACCCCATCCTGCATTACCCAGCAAAAGAGTATTTATTTTTGTGACTATATCACATTATTTTTAACTCTACTCATCTTCAGTGCTAGCACTAATACTGGCAAACATTTATTGCTTCATAAGCTCTCAAACTTCAGTATACTGCCTCACTGAAACTAATCGGAGAAATTAGGAATAATTTCTAGAATAACTAGAAATTTTACCTAACTTCTCCAATCCTCATTAAAAGAAAAGCACAGCCTAGTCATAGGTCCACAGACCACACTTTGTGTAGCACATGATAAAACATGAAGTTTTATCCCAATGATGTGATCTTTGCCTCTTCAGCTGTCATTTTCATCAATGCCCACTGTTACATATTAATTCTAGTTTTTGCTTTTTCACACATCTGAGGAGGAGTATGACAGTATTAAAGAAAAAAAGTGCTACGATGGTTGTTCTAGTGCACATTACTGTTTACGCTGAAAAAAAAAAAAAAAAAACACATCAAATGCAATGCACCAAACGGCCAGTTGTGAATGCAATGTAAAAGTTCTTAAAGGAAATTAAAAGTGCTATCTCAGCGAACACACGAATGGTAAGAAAGTGAAACTGCCTTATTTTGATATGGACAAGTCCGAGTGGTCTGGATAAAAGATCAAACCAACCACAATATTCCCTTAAGCCAAAACCTAATCCAGAGCAAGGCACCAACTTTTCACATCTGTGAAGTCTGAGAAAAGTGAGGAAGCTGCAGAAGGTCTGAACCTGGCAGAAATTGGTTCATAAGGATTAAGGAAAGAAGCGGTCTCTGTCTATAACATGGAAGTGCAAGGTGAAGTAGCAAGTGCTGATGTACAAACTGCAGTTAGGTTCTCCAGAAGATCCATCTAAGATAATTAATGAGAGTGGCTACTAAACGAGAGATTTTTCAGTGGAGATTGGAAGAAGATACCATCTAAGACTTTCATACAGAGAAGTAGTCAACGCCTGGCTTCAAAGCTTCAGAGGACAGGCTGACTTTTGGACAAGGGACAGGGACTAATGCAGCTGCTGACTTTTAAGTTGAAGTCAATGCTCATTGATGGTTCAGAAAATCCTAGAACCCTTCACAATTATGCTAAATCTGGGACACCTGGTGGCTCAGCAGTTGAGTGTCTGCCTTCGGCCCAGGGCGTGATCCTGGGGTCCTGGGATCGAGTCCCACATCAGGCTTCCTGCATGTAGCCTCCTTCTCCCTCTGCCTGTCTCTCATGAATAAATAAATAAAATCTTAAAAAAAAAAAAAGAATTATGTTAAATATACTCTGCCTATGCTCTATAAACAGAACAACACAGCCTGGATGACAGCACATCTGTTTACAACATGGTTTACAAAATATTTTAAGCCTAATCTTGAGACCTATTGCCCAGGAAAGATTCCTTTCAAAATATTGCTACTCCATGAAATGTACCTGGTCACCCAAGAGCTCTGATAGGAGATGTACAAAGAGATTAATGTTATTTTCATGCCAGCTAACCTAACATCCATTCTGCAGCCCATAGATCAAGGAGTAATTTTGACTTTCATGTTTTATTATTTCAATACATTTTGTAAGTATAGTTCCAATAGAGGTGATTCCTCTGATGAATCTGGGCAAAGTAAACTGAAAATCTTTTGGAAAGGATTTACCATTCTAGATGCCGTTAAGAACATGTGTAATTCATGGGAAGAGATCAAAATATCAACACTAACAGGAATGTAGAAGTTGATTGCAACCCTCTTGGATGACTCTGAGGGGTTCAAGACTTCTGTGGAGGAAGTCACTGCAGATATGGTAGAAACAGCAAGAACTAGAAGTAGAGCCTGAAGGTGTGACTGAAGTGATGCAATCTCAGGATAAAACTTGAAAAGATGAGGAACTGTTTTTTTATGGATGAGCAAAGTAAGTGGTTTCTTGAGATGGAATCTACTCCTGGTAAAGATGCTATGACAATTGTTGAAATGACAAGAAAGGATTTAATTTAGAGTATTACATAAACTTAGTTGATAAAGCAGTGGCAGGGTTTGAGAGGATTAATTCCAATTGTAACAAGTTCTACTTTGAGTCAGATGCTGTCAAACAGAGAAATCGTTCCTGAAAGGAAGAGTCGATCAATGCAGCAAATTCCTTAAAATTAATTTTAAGAAATTGCTGCAGCCATCCCAACCAGCAACTACAACCCTAATCAGTCAGTGACCATCAATACCAAGACAAGAACCTCCACCAGTAAAAAGACTACAATTCACTGAAAGCTCAATGGTGGTTAGCATTTTTTAGCAGTATTTTTTTTAAGATTTTATTTATTTATTCGTGAGAGACAGAGAGAGAAGCAGGCTCCATGCAGGGAGCCCGATGCAGGACTCGATCCCATGTCTCCAGGATCATGCCCTGGGCGGAAGGCAGGCACCAAACCGCTGAGCCACCTAGGCATCCCGTGCAGTAAACAATTTTTTAATTATGCTATGAACTTTGTTTTTTCAGACACAGTGTTACTGCACACTTAACAGACTACAGTATAGTATAAATATAGCTTTTATATTATGATAATTGCTTTGTTGTGGTGGTCTGAACCAAACCCACAATATCTCTGAGGTATGCCTATATCCCAAAGAATAAAAATCCTGGGCACCTGGGTGGTTCAGTCAGTTAAGTGTCTGACTTCTGGTTTTGGTTTCCAGTTGTGATCTCAGGTTTGAGATGCAGGCCCACGTCAGGCTCTGCACTCAGTGGAGAGTCTGCTAGAGATTCTCATCCTCTCCTGCTGCCCCTATCCACCCTGCGTGTGTGCCCGTGCATGTACACATGTTTGCTTACTCTCTCTCTCCCTTTTCCTCTCATAAATAAATCTTAAAAAATGATTTAAAAAATCCTTATTTAGGGTAGAGAGAAATAAGAGAAAAACATTAAAAATATAGAGATAAATGACAAGGGTTGCAAATGCAATTGTGCATGAAATAGCCAAAAATGCTTTGGTCTCACTGCATCTAACAATCAACAGGAGGTGGAAGGTCAACAACAGAGGAACATAATGGAATAAAAACAAGACTACTATATACATTATCATTACAGTATCAAACTATTACTTTCCCCCAATATTTTTTTTTAATTTTTTTTTTAAATTTATTTATGATAGTCACAGAGAGAGAGAGAGAGAGGCAGAGACATAGGCAGAGGGAGAAGCAGGCTCCATGCACTGGGAGCCCGACGTGGGATTTGATCCCGGGTCTCCAAGATCGCGCCCTGGGCCAAAGGCAGGCGCCAAACCGCTGCGCCACCCAGGGATCCCACTTTCCTCCAATATTAAACAATTATAACAACAGCTATCTATCTTCTTTCAGAGTAAGAGGCTAGGCAATGAAATGATTTTACCTTATTTTAAAATGAAGCAGAATTTGATTCAAATTAAGGAAGCATTTCTTTTCTACAAATTCCAAATACATTTCTACAGAGCTTAGTTCCTAACAGTTATTTGTTGAAACTTTTTCCCCTTTTTGGAAATGGAAAGCCTCCAACAAGCAGAGGTATTCATTCTTTATTTTAAACTAACATTTTCAAAAATCATATTGGAATGCAAATGTGACAAGACTTAAAGATCCCTCTCCTTAAAAACAACCCACAGCCTAAAGAGAGATAAATATATAATAATTTCTACATGCTTCGACTGTACAGCAGTGCCTGAAAGAAGAGGAGTGGTCACAGAAAGAAACCAGGATCTTGGTAAACTAAAAAACCAAAGAATGTGTTTCAGAGACTAAACAATTTCTTTTTCAGCAAAATAGCAGAACAGATACCCTGAAAAGTTTTTACAAAAAACAAAGAGTGTAGGAATCCTCAAATAAAAGGATCATGGTTAGATTCTGCCTTGGGGAATTCTACCAAACCCAAGGATGGGTAAGACCAAAAAGTAAGGAATCTAACAGAAGACTATGACTCTTCAGTTTAAGGGTAAGATAAAGGACATAGAAATTTGCCGGTTTTGAACTTAGCAATGAGCATAGGAAGATAAAACTTCTTTCATGAAATGTCTTAACCTCTGGGATCCCTGGGTGGCACAGCGGTTTGGTGCCTGCCTTTGGCCCAGGGCGCGATCCTGGAGACCCGGGATCGAATCCCATGTCGGGCTCCCGGTGCATGGAGCCTGCTTCTCCCTCTGCCTGTGTCTCTGCCTCTCTCTCTCTCTGTGACTATCATAAGTAAATAAAAATTAAAAAAAAAAAAAAAAATGAAATGTCTTAACCTCAAGTAGATACCCACATGGGTTTGTAGTATGAATTCCTGCAATCTAAGGCAAGAATGTAATTAAAAGTGTTCCAGGCAGTAATGCCCAGGAAACTGGCAGCAGCAAATATAAGTCCTAAAGGAAAAGTTCTATCCTTTTGAGGCAACAATTTTGCTTGTCAGAATCTAGAAAAATACATAAAAAATTAAGAACCAAATGAGAACTTATTCAGAAGACAACAGCATTCAATACCCAGTGTGATAAAAATCTATCTTCCCTAGCTGGAATAGCACCAGATCTCCCCCAATTATTTTATGTCCTTGTACATTTATATCGCTGTGAACAACTCTAAGGCAGAGATCGTATCTACTTATCTCTGTATTCCTAGCATTCAAAACTGTGCCCAGGACATGTGTTATGCCTTAGTAAGTGTTTAAAAACAAGTTAATAAGGGTGTGGACTAATTCACTATTTGCTAGGGGAAAAATCCAGAAACAATCAATGTGTCTATCAATAGCTAAATTATACAAATTATGGCATATGGAAATAAGACTGTGCAACCATTAAGAATTATGTGCACAGAACAAAAGAACCCCCAAATATACTGATGAATAAAAAACAAGCCTCAATCACTGAAATACAAATCAAAAGCACAATGAGATACCACCTCACACCAGTGAGAATGGCTAAAATTAGCAACTCAGGGAAAAACAGATGTTGGTGAGGATGTGAAGAAAACGGAACCCTCTTACACTGCTGGTGAGAATGCAAACTGGTACAGCCACTCTGTAAGATAGTATGGGAGTTCCTCAAAAAGTTAAAAACAGAACTACCCTACAACCCAGTAATTGTACTATTAGGTATTTATCCAAAGGATACAAACAGTGATTCGAAGGGACACATGCACCCCACTGTTTACAGCAGCAATGTCCACAATAGCCAAAATTTGGCAAAAGCCCAGATGTCTATCGACAGATGAATGGGTAAGATGTGGAATAGGGATACCTGGGTAGTTCAGTCAGTTAAGCGGCTTGCCTTCAGCTCACGATCTCAGGGTCCTAGGACCAAGCCTGGCTCTGCCCCTCCCCACTGCATGTCTATTCCACTCCCCAACCCCATTCTCTCTTAACTGAAAAAAAAAAAAAAAAAAAAAAAAAAGATGTGGGATGCGTGGGTGGCTTAGCGGTTGAGCATCTATCTGCCTTTGGCTCTGGGTGTGATCCTGGAGTCTTGGGATCGAGTCCCACATTGGGCTCCTTGCATAGAGACTGCTTCTCCCTCTGCCTATGTCTCTGCCTCTCTGTGCCTCTCATGAATAAACAATCTTTTAAAAAATAAATAAAAATAAAAAATAAAAGATGTGATACACAGACACACACATAATGGAATATTACTCAAGTATCAAAAAGAATGAAATTAGGGGCACCTGGGTGGCTCAGTCAGTTAAGCATCTGCCTTCAGCTCAAGTCACAATCTCAGGGTCCTGGGATCAAACTTGAGTAGGGCTCCCTGATCAATGGGGAGTCTGCTTATCCCTCTCCCTCTCCTCCCTGTTCATATCCACTCTCTCTCTCAAATAAATAAATAAAATCTTAAAAAAAAAATCTTGCCATTTGCAATGACATGGATGGAAAGAGAGGGTATTATGATAAATGAAAGAAGTCTGTCAGGGAAAGACAAATGTCATATGACTTCACTCATATGTGGAATTTAAGAAATAAAACAGATAAACATAGGAGAAGGGAAAGAAAATAAGACAAAAGCAGAGAGGAAGACAAATCATAAAAAACTCTTAACTATAGGAAAATAGCCTAACGGTTGCTGGAGGGGAGGTGGGGGGATGGGATAATTGGCTGATGGGCATTAAGGAAGGCACTTGATGTAATGAGTACTGGGTGTTATAAGCAACTAATGAATCACTAAATTGCCTCTGAAATAAATTAAACTGAATTTAAATTAAAAAAAATTAATTTTAAAAAAGCAAGCCTCAAAATACATGTAACTCCTTTATGTAAAAAAAAAAAAAAAAGCAACAGATTTATTTATACAAAAGTTACATAAATGCATACAAAGGAGGTCCAACTACTTTACAGTAGTCCCCTCCTAGCAGTGGAAATGGAAAAAGAAGACATCCCTCTTTGCACTATATACTCTTTTATAGTAAGACTCTTTTACAGTAGGACTCTTTTACAGCAAGAATGAAGAAATGAATTCCTTGTATAATTAAAAAATAAATTTAAGGGCTCAATGGATGATGAAACCATATTATTCACATAAGACTCTCTACACAAATATTGACAGCAGCATTATTTATAATAGCCAGAAAGAGGAAGCGACACAACTGTTTATTAACTGATGGATACATCCAGACAACAGAATATTATTTAGCCATTAAAAAGAATGAAGTAGGGCAGCCCCGGTGGCGCAGCGGTTTAGCGCCGCCTGCAGCTCAGGGCGTGATCCTGGAGACCCTGGATCGAGTCCCACGTCAGGCTCTCTGCATGGAGCCTGCTTCTCCCTCTGCCCGTGTCTTTGCCTCTCTCTCTCTCTCTCTCTCTCTGCATCTCTATGAATAAATAAAAAATCTTAAAAAAAAAAAAAAAAAGAATGAAGTATTGACACATGCTGTAACATGGATAAACCTCAAAAACGTTATGCTAAGTCAAACAAATCTGTCACAAAAGACTACATATAGGAACGCCAGGGTGGCTCAGTGGTTGAACATCTGCCTTTGGCTCAGGTTGTGATCCCGGGGTCCTGGAATCGAGTCCCAAATGGGGCTCCCCACAGTTAGCCTGCTTCTCCCTCTGCCTATGTCTCTGCCTCTCTCTGTGTGTCTCTCATGAATAAATAAAATCTTAAAAAAAAAAAAACCCACATATATATAATATACCATTTATATGAAATGTCCAAGAAGAGGCAAATTATAAATACAGAAAGTAGACTGGTATCTGACCAAGGAATAAGAAATGAAGAGATGGAGAGTGAGTGCTGATGGGTATAAATTTTCTTCTGGGGATAATGAAAATATTCTAATATTAGATTATGGGGAAGAGTGTACCACCAGGTAAAATTACTAAAAACCACTGACTGTACACTTTAAATGGTTAAATTTTATGGCATATAAATTAAAAATAAATAAATATTAAATAACACTTAAAAAAAAACTCAATGGAAAGATTAAACAGATTAAAATAGGTGAAGAGAGAATTAGTACCTAGACAATAATCTGAAGAGTTTATCCAGGATGTAACAGAGAAATAGAGATAAAATATGAGACAAGAACACAAAAGAGAACAAAGAACACAAAATGTTCCCCTAAGAGGGAACATTTCAAGAGGTAATGATTGAAAAAAGAAATAAAAATTAAAAAATAATAAAGAGCTAATGATTGAGAATTTTCTAGACTTGCTGAAGACCAAGCCTCAGCCCCAAAAAACTCCATGAATTCCAAACAGCATAAATAAAAAGAATTCTAGAACTTAAAAAAGCATAGATCATCAACTAAAAAGAGCTAATCCTAAAACCAGAGAGAAAAGATGATTACCCACAAAGATATGGAAATTAGGCTGATGGCGATCATTTTATAAAAGTAACAATGGAAAAGAGGGAACATTAGAACTTAGAAAACAGTGGAATCTTATCCTTAGTGTAAGTGAAAACAATGGACAATTTTAACTCCCGTATCTAGCAAAACTAAGTTTCAGGAACACAGGTGAAATAAAGATATTTTCAGACAAAAAAGTTTACCACCAAGAGTAACCAACTAAACAAATCTTGACTTCCTTCTGGAAAATGATCCCAAATGACAAGTTTAAGATGCAAGAAGGAATGGTAAGCAAAAATACATAAATAGGTAAGTAAATCTAAACACTGAATATAAAACAATATAGCCCACGATTCCTTTTGGAAGAACTCTTGGGGCCAGATGTGTTTCAAAATTAAGAAATTTAAAATAAAGCAGCACTCCATCAAACAAATTAGGATCTAGCATTTAAATAGCTAAATATTTACAGTACATGGATTTTTTTCAAGACTATGCAGTCTCATTCTCATTCAGGTCAGGTTTCACCACTAGAAAAATCTGTGGTCAACTTATATGTAAGTTTTGGTTTCTAAATCTATTTTTAGATTTTTTTTAAAAATTTTTATTTATTTATGATAGTCACACACACACAGAGAGAGAGGCAGAGACACAGGCAGAGGGAGAAGCAGGCTCCATGCACTGGGAACCCGACGTAGGATTCGATCCCGGGTCTCCAGGATCGCGCCCTGGGCCAAAGGCAGGCGCTAAACCGCTGCGCCACCCAGGGATCCCCTATTTTTAGATTTTGGATTTCTTTTTTTTTTTTTTTAATTTTTTTATTTATTTATGATAGTCACAGAGAGAGAGAGCGAGAGGCAGAGACACAGGCAGAGGGAGAAGCAGGCTCCATGCACCGGGAGCCTGACGTGGGATTCGATCCCGGGTCTCCAGGATCGCGCCCTGGGCCAAAGGCAGGCGCTAAACCACTGCGCCACCCAGGGATCCCAGATTTTGGATTTCAATAAAAGATATGAGCCCAAAATGTCAATTGGTATGATTAAAGTAGGACAAAACCATGATACAAGGAAATCAACACAGAAATTGGAAGACATGTAATGGGAGTTAAAGCATTTGAAGGCCACCAATTTTTTTTTTTTTTTTTTTTTTTTTTTTTTATGATAGTCACAGAGAGAGAGAGAGAGAGACAGAGGCAGAGACATAGGCAGAGGGAGAAGCAGGCTCCATGCACCGGGAGCCTGATGTGGGATTTGATCCCGGGTCTCCAGGATCGCGCCCTGGGCCAAAGGCAGGATCCGCTGCGCCACCCAGGGATCCTTTTTTTTTTTTTTAAAGAGTGCAAACAGGGGTGCGTGGCTGGGTCACTCAGTAGAACATGCAACTTTTGTTTTTTTTTGTTTTTTGTTTTTTTTTTTTAACATGCAACTTTTGATCTTAGGGTCATGAAGAGTGCAAATATTCATAAATTTTATTTCTTTAAAGTCAATGGTTTAAAAAAATTTTTTTAAAAATAAGTAATAAAATAAATAATAAAAAAATAATAAAAAATTAAAAAAAAAGACAATGATTGTTGTTTTATTATTTTAATTGTAATATAGTTAAAATTGATCATTTTCAGGTTTTGATAACTATGCATACTAAATTAGATATCCTAATGCCTAAAAGTCAGTAAGACAACCAAACATAAAAAATGTCGAGAAGGCAGCCCAGTGACTCAGCAGTTTAGCGCCACCTTCAGCCCAGGGCCTGATCCTGGAGACCCGGGATCAAGTCCCACACGGGGCTCCCTGCATGGAGCCTGTTTCTCCCCTCTGCCTGTGTCTCTGCCTCTCTCTCTCTCATGAATAAATAAATAAAATCTTAAAAAAAAAATAGCAAGAGACTAGAGCACAATTTACAGAAAGCAAGCTAATGATCAATTTACATGAAAAAGTACTCAATCTCATTGGTCATCAGAAAACGAAAATTAAAGTCATATTACAGTAGTAACATGTATCTACCAAAATGGCTAACATTAAAAACTGACAAGACCAAGTTGGCAATATATACAGGAAGTGGAACTCTCATACAGTTGGTGGACAAACCATTGGCATTTTGTAAACCTGAATATAAACTATAATCTCACCCACCATTTCCATTCCAAGGTACCTACCCAACATTTGTATGTCAACACAACACAATTACAAGAATGTGTATAGTAGCATTATTCATGATAGGCCCAAACTAGGAACAGTCTATCAACAGTAAAATGGGTAAATAATTTATGGTCTATGCATACACTTCAATAAAAATGAATCCGTTCTGCACACAACATGGATCATCTTATAAACTAATGTTGAGTAAATGAAGTCAGACAAAGGAAAGAATACATATCATATAATTTCACTCACCAATAGGCAAAGTAATCTACAGTATTAGAAGTCAAGATGGTTCTTATCCTTGGAAAGCAGAAAAAGGCAGTAGTGATTGGGAGCAGGCATAAGAGAGACTCTGGGGTACAACTATTATTTTATTTCTTTATATGTGAAAACATTCACTTTGTGAATATGTAAACTCTACATTTAGATTTTTATTCTTTTCTGTAGGTTAGCCTCAGTAAAAACATTCATCAAACTTTTCAAAAATTGTAGCGGTGGCTGCCCAACTCTGAACATACTAAAAACCATTAGATTGTATGTTTTACACAAACGATCATGGTATGTGAATTACTTCTCAATAAAACTGTTAATTTACTAAACAGTAAAAAATGAAAGATAAATATGGAAAATGTTAATTGCCGAATCTACATAAAAGCTACAGATGCACTATCTTTTCTACCTTTCTACATGTTTGAAATTTTCATTAACAAAAGTTTAAAAATAAAAACAAGACTGGCAATAGTAAAATAAATGCAAAAAATGGCCAGGGCAACTCCTAAAAGGAAAAAGAAATCCATCTATACTAAAGGAAAGACAAAAGTATAGCAAAAAAAAAAAGAGGCAAGCCAAATGAAAAGCACACAAAATGAAATAAATATCACTATATCAATTACTCATTAAAAAAATTAAATTCTTTAAATGGCAAAGAAAGTTAGATGGTGAAAATATATAGTTTTGAGGTTTTTAAAATATATAACTAAAACATAAAAGCACAGAAAGGTTCAAAGTCAAAGGACTAAAAATGATACCAGGATACAAGAAAGCTGACATAGTTTATTAGTATCAAGTAAAACCAAAACCATGTTAAGACCAAAAACACTAAGAGATAAGAAATCTATACCGATAAAGGCTCAATTTACCAAAAGCACAGAACTATCCAACTTAGACTCAAAAATAGATAAGCAAAGGAAATTACCTTAATAATAGGAAATTTTATTAACATATCTCAAAGTAATGGACAAATCAATCAGACAAAAAAGCCTGCCAACTACTTTTGCCAGACTCCGTTGTTGTAGGTTCTGCCAACAGGAGGAGGCAGCAGGTGAAAAAAGTTTCTTAAAAAAATGCCATTAGCCATCCCCTGGTTCTGGTAATGCCTCGAAGTGAAGGTGTCTCCTACTTTGTGAAGTCAGTAGGTTTCTACCAATAGCAGTAACTCAGAGTCGCTCCAGCAGCTCAGTGTCAAGTGCAAGCTCTTTGGTTCCAGTACAACTCCCAGATCTTTTGAAAACAAACCTCCTCTGTTCCTCTCAAACCCTCTCCCCTCTCTTTAGCAGTTCTAGTCCTAACCACACCCTTGTAACCAATTACCTGCATTAAATCTCTCTCTGCCATAAAATATCTCGAGTAGTCATTATTTTCCTATCTGCTCACTGATCAAGAGTATTTTTTTTAAATGCCACTACTACTAAGTAGAGAAAAAAAGTTCTTTTTCAAGAACTTATAAAACATTTATAAAAAAATGACCACCATTAAGTCACAAAATCTACTTAACAAGTTTCCATATACTTAACGACACCAATCACATTTGCTGACCACAATGCGGTTTAAGTTAGAAATAGCAAAAAGAACTAGGAGAAGATACATACTTTGGGAAATTTTAAAACACATTTTTTTTAAAACACACTTGTAAACAATTCAATGATCAAAGACGACGACATAGTGGAGACCAAATATATTCAGAAATTAAATTTTCACCAAAATATTACCTATGAAACTTATGAGATATAGCTAAGTGTATTTAATATAAACCCTATTATAGCTTTAAATGTTTACAGCAATGGCTTTTACTTTTTGGTCTTAGGAAATTTTTATACTTATAGATTTTTACCCCAGAAAGCTTTTGCAAATGGATAGCAAATATACATATTGATACTTACTGTATTAGAAATTTGAACTGTGAAAATTTAAAGTCTGTTAATTCACTTAAAAATAAAAATAAACTTACTGCTTAGTATATACAAGTATTTTATGAAAATAACTATTTCTGATACAAAAACTATAGGAATGGCATTATTTTACATTTTTAAAAATTCCCTTTAATTTTTGGCTTAAGACATCTAGATTTTCAAGATGGCAGGACTAGCCTTGGTAGGGATCAAGATTTCATCATAAACTGTGAAATATGGACACAAACAGACCAAATAGGACAGGAGAGAGCCAAGATACCAACCCATACTACTTGGAAATTTGACCGAAGACCAAACAGTGAAGGCTCTTTGTTAAGTAGGACTGAGACCAAGGGGGGGGGGGGGGGGGGAGGGAGGAGGGAGGAGGAGGAGAAGAATGAAATTGGATTCCATGCACATGTACACCAGGAGAAGAAGAATGAAATTGGAGAGGAGGAGGAGGAGGAAATTGGATTCCATGCACATGTACACCAGGATCAGTATATTTAAAGCAGCACTGTTCATAGTTAAGTTAGGAGTAAAGTAAATGATAGACTTTGTAACATGGAACACTACTTTACCTTAAATGGGTACTACACATGCATCAAAATGGATTAACCTTAAAATGTTCAACAAAAGTCAGAAAAGCTTACAGTATGATTTTACTTATTTAATCTTCAAAAAAGCAAAAACAATATAGTGTTTATTTTTTTAAAGATTTTATTTATCATGAGAGACACTGAGAGAGGCAGAGACACAGGCAGAAGGAGAAGCAGGCTCCCCATAGGGAGCCCCATGCGGGACTCAATCCCAGATCCCAGGATCATGCCCTGAGCCAAAGGCAGCCGCTCAACCGCTGAGCCACCCAGGCATCCCACTATAGCGTTTAAAGTAAATTTACAAAGGGGACGCCTGGATGGCACAGTCAGTTAAGCAACTGACTCTTGGTCTGGGCCCAGGTCATGATCTCATGAGTCATGAGACTGAGCCGCAGCCACTCCCCCCACTCCACAGTTCCCTACTCCCTGTGGAATCTGCTTGGGATTCTCTTCTGTTCCCTCCACATCCCCTCATGCTTTCTAAAATACATACATACACACATACATTCTTTAAAGAAAAAAGTACATCTACAAAGAAAAATTGGGAATAAAACCTAAAGAGAAATTTACTCAGAGAAGTAGCAATAAGGTACAGTAAGAAAAGGCAGATAGGAAGCTTCAAAACTAATGGTAACTTTTACTACTTAAGCTAGGTATTTTATTAATATTATTTAAAATATTCACCTATGATATTTTTGTATGTATATTTCATAATCTTTTTCCTAGGCCACTCTCAAAAGTTTGGTTGGGGAAGGAGGAATAGCAATAGAGTGATATTTGGTAGAAGTGGTGGATGAAGGTGTTTATTTTTTAAGGACAAACTCTGTAAATACAAAAACAATCGAAGAAAGAGGAAGGTGATGGTAAATGATATGTAAAATACTTATGAGAAGAAGATGGGATCTAAAGTTTAAGATCAAGGACTGACTCAGAATGGCTAGGGAAGGGAACTGTCAAGGCATTGTCTTCTTAAGGGTAATTATGTTGTATACATAGGAAAGAAACATATAAACTAAATATTTAAAAATTAAAATAACCCCGGGGCACTTGGGTGGCTCTGTCATGTCAGTTGAGCCTCCGATTCTTGGTTTTGGCTCAGATAATTAACTCATAAGTTGTGAGATGGAGTCCCACAACAGCCCCTGTGGTCAGTGTGGAGTCTAGTCTGCTTAGAATTCTTTCCCTCTTCCTCTCCCTTCCCTCTGCTCCTCCTCACCATAAGTGGGCACTCTAACAGATTTAAAAATTTTTTACATAACTCCTTAATCCCAACATCCAGTGATTTTCGTAGGGTAGTGATTTTTTTTCTTTTTTGCTAATCTGTAATTTTCTAACATTTCAACAATAAATGTTAACAAATTTTCTTTTTCTATAAAAAAAGATTAACAATGGTGTGGCAGATATACTGGAGAAGTTAAGACAAATAAAGGCCAGGAAGAGAGACTGAATACTACTACAAAAATTAAGAATTGGGACATTAACTAGTGAACCAGAGCAATCAAAGGACTAAATTAAGATGCAGAATGGACTGAATTTAGTGGTAACTAGATGGAAGGAGGAAGAGAGAGAAAAGAAATAAGAATGACCACAGGATGTTAGTTTGGATGGATGGTGGTGCTATTAATCTGAAAAAAAATACAGTAAGAGAAAACAGGCAAGAGCCAATCTCTGTCTATGTGAGGTTGGAGGCAGCTGAAATTAAATTTAGTTGTGAATCTGTGGAATTCAAGCTTCTTGTGAACATTCAGAGTGACAGATGAAAGTAAGTCAACCAGAGCTGAAGCATAGCTGCTCCTTTTATTTATTTTTAAACATTTTATTTATTCATGGGGGGGGGGGGGCAGAGACACAGGCAGAGGGAGAAGCAGGCTCCATGCAAGGAGCCCGATGTGGGACTCCGATGTGGGACTCGATCCTGAGAATCCAGGATCAGGCCCTGAGCCAAAGGCAGATGCTCAACCACTGAGCCACCCAGGCATCCCAAGCGGCAACTTTTAAGTAAGGCTCTTTAGGTTGGGTATGATCTCTACCATGAACCCAATGGTTGCATCACACATACTTTACCTTAATCCAGCTTGGCTTCATTTAGGAGGCAAGGAGTTTACAACCCCAGAGTCACACCTGAATTTTTCAAGCTAGTTCAAAAGTTATCTATATCTATCTATCACAAGGTATCTATCTAATTTTGAAGATTACCACTCCATATAAAATACTTAAGTTACCCAGAAACACTGACTCTAAATGAAATAATATACAGTTCTGAGTCTACTTTCTATCTATCACTACATTTCATGCTAGAGATGAAAAGCAGTCATCAGCATTAAGCCTGATTGAGATGAGGTCTCATTTAAGCTTAACATTTTTTAATTTTGGAAGAATATTTAATCCCCCCCCAATAAAGATACAGTTTGTAATTTTTTACCTTCCAGATTTGCCAGGCTGGGCTACATCTAGAGACTTTGTTAAGTGCCGATAAAGGAGTTACTTAGAAAAATAAAACATCATAAAGCATAAAGCATACTATGTAGTGGAAAAAGCACATTACAGCCAAGGTTTGGCAGACATCAAATCTTAAATAAATATGCTGAATAAAATGACCGATAACGCTGTCCTCAAAGAGTGGAAAGTTTGGTTTGACCTAGAACTCAAACTGCAGATCTATCCCAAGAAACAATAATTAAGATTTAGCATTTGCTTCAACATGGATGGAACTGGAGGGTATTATGCTGAGTGAAGTAGGTCAATCGGAGAAGGACAAACATTATATGGTGTCATTCATTTGGAGAATATAAAAAATAGTGAAAGGGAATAAAGGGGAAAGGAGAGAAGACGGGTGGGAAATTATCAGAGAGGGAGACAGAACATGAGAGACTCCTAACTCTGGGAAATGAACAAGGGGTAATGGAAGGGGAGTTGGGGGGAGTTGGGATGACTGGGTGACGGGGACTGAGGGGGGCACTTGACAGGATGAGCAATGGGTGATATGCTATATGTCGGCAAATCGAACTCCAATAAAAATATACAAAAAAAAAAAAGAATTAAGGTTTAGGATGATAATAGGATAATAGGATCATTTATTTGTTCAAAATGTAAGCAAAGCACAAATCTTAAGAGTCTAAGAATATGAGGGAAAGGGATATATTTAATGAAAAAAATCAATGTCTGCTTTCCAGGAATATATAATATATGCAATTTGAATAAATAATCATCTTTATCTTAATTTCTACATTATTAAATATCTACCTCAGATTGTTAATAGGCTAGAATGAGATCTTCCAACAGATAAAACATTATTTTGAAACGTTTAAAGTTCCAAATAAACACACTAAGGTAGTATGAAAATCCAAAGATGGCAATAAAGAAAAAAATATGATGGTAAATAAAAAGAAATAAAAGAGGACTTTCCTAAAATTATGAGTTTTTCCCTAGCCAACTTTATTAGAAAGCAAATAAAAATGCTCATCAGCTTCTTTTGCTTTGGGGAAGTATTTTTAAATAACAAACTTCGGCTTTTCTCTCAACTGCAATCTATAATATTGGCCCCAAACATTCACCAAAATTTATTAATGGAAAGCTTCCTCTTAGCAAAAAAAACAAAACAAAACAAAACAAAACAAAACAAAACAAAAAAAAACAAAGGAGATTCTCTTCCCTTCTCAAAGTCTTCCCAACCCTCTCCTCTCTCTCTCTCTCTCTGGACCTTATCAAGTCATCCAGAATCTTGTTCTCATAATTAATAACTTGGGTTCTAGTAACTTCACTCTTTCCTATTCCATACCTCTCCCCTTCAATCACCAAATGAACTCTCCTAGCTTTAAAATTAGCAAAAAAGTCACCCTTTATCTTCTAGCTTTATCCATTTCCTCCTTTCACTGTCCCAACTCCTTGAATTCCGCCAACATCCACTGCCTCTATTTCCCCTCTAATATATTCACTTAGGCTTCAACACGTCAAAGGCTCAAGGTTCAATGCCATTTGCTTATTAAAGCTACTAGGGTTGGGGCACCTGACTGGTTCAGTCGGTAGAGTATGTGACTTTGGGGTCAAGAGTTCAAACCCCACGTTGGACATGGAGCCTACTTAAAAAAATATGGACTGGGATTCTTATTTTGGTGACTTATCACTTATATATAATCTTCCATGTGAAAAGCTTTACCTTTGATTCTGTTATACAAAACTTGGCTCCACTCCTATTTCTGCTATACTTCTTAGGTCTTACTTACTGGTCCCTCTTTTTGTAGGTACTTCTAAAGCAAAGTAGTTTTCTACCATTTTTGTAAAGCTTCTTCCCCACGACTAAATTCACTGCCATCAAGTATTTTAAAAGCTAGAAATCACTGAATTTTATGAAACTCAGTAACACTATTCTTTTTTTTTTTTTTTTTTACTTATGATAGTCACAGAGAGAGAGAGAGAGGCAGAGACACAGGCAGAGGGAGAAGCAGGCTCCATGCACCAGGAGCCCGTTGTGGGATTCGATCCCGGGTCTCCAGGATCGCACCCTGGGCCAAAGGCAGGCGCCAAACCGCTGTGCCACCCAGGGATCCCAGTAACACTATTCTTGAAAACTTATCCTAAAGAATAATTTAAAATAAGGGGGGGGGGGGCAATACACATGAAAACTTGTAACGGGAAAAAAAGTGGAGAAAGAAACATAACTAACAAGAGCACTACATGCTGCCAGAACAAATATGGACAGAACACTCAACTCTTTAAACCAAAAGACAGCTTCTAGAATCTTTACCTTTTTAAGTTTTATGACTAATAAGATTTTGTAAGATTCCTTTTAAGCCACAAACTTGATGGATCTTAGTTGGATAGACCCTTCCTTTTTATAGATTTAATCCCAAAGAAACACATACCCAATGATTTGTAACTTAGCATAACTGTCAGAACATTATTCTAACAAATACATAGTCTTAAAAATGTATTGCATTCTTACTGTGATTTTTACTGTTCTGAGTTCAACATTTTCCAGTGAACATAAAGTCTAGTTTTGTAATGGAACTCATCTTGGACAGATAAAATTGATAATCTAGACAATGTCTTTGAGACCATTTCTTTTCTGTCAAATAGTTATGTGAAGAGTATGAATTTCAAATACATAAATATAGACGGCATTTCACAAATTGCAGTTATACCCTAAGTGTCATTACCCTCGCCAATTTAAGTTACTTCACCTTTGGGCCCGTTTCTTTTCATTTAAAAAAAAAAAAATTAAATGATCTCTATATTTCCTTTTAACTTAAAAATCTCAGAACTCGGATTATTGTTTTCACAAATTAAAGCTATATGCAGCTTCCTCTAGATACTGTTCAGTCTGATTCAATCATATTTACCTACAACTAGTTTTCTGCAGTTTTACAAGTGATGTGTATATTCTCATTAAAGTTTTAAGCACTTCCAGGGACGCCTGGGTGGCTCAGTGGTTGAGTGTCTGCCTTCGGCTCAGGACGTGATCCTGGCATCCAGGATGGAGTCCCCACATTGGGCTCCCTGTGGGGAGCGTGCTTCTCCCTATGCCTGTGTCTCTGTCTCTGTCTCTCTCTCTCTCTCTGATGAATAAATAAATATTAAAAAATAAAAGTTTTAAGTGCTTCTCTATATTACCTTGTACATCCTGTGTGATAATATATTCATATATATATAGTGTAAAAAAATGTGCACAGTGTGACTTCTACATATCCATTATCATTACATAACCACAATGGTTTAAAATGTGTTCCAAAAAACTAAATACAGTAGTCCCCCCCCTTATCTGAGGGGGATACATCACAAGACCCCTTGTGACGTTTGCAACCATAGATAGTACTGAACCCTAATAGATACCATGCTTTTTCCTATACATAACTACAATAAAGTTTAATTTGAAAATTAAGCAGAGATTAATAACAAATAAAACATAGCAATTATAACAATGCACTACAATAAAAGTTATGTGACTGTTGTCTCTCTCTCAAAATATATGCTTATTATTAGAGCACTGTGACCCAGCATTAAGGTATTATTGACCTTCCTGTTAAAGGTATGTTAGGAGGAGAATGTATATGTGAAAAGGAAGACTGTCTGCTTCTGGACCACAGAACTGAAAGTACAAATAAAAGGCAACTACTTGAAACAAAGGGGCCCTCCACCGCAATGTTCATAGCAGGAATGTCCAAAATAGCCGAACTATGAAGGAGCAGACATGTCCCTTCAACAGATGAATGGATAAAGATGATGCGGTATATGTATACAATCAAATATTACTCAGCCATCAGAAAGGATGAATACCTACCATTTACGTCAATGTGGACAGAACTAGAGGGTGTTAAGCTAAGCGAAATAAGTCAATCATATAAAGACAATTATATGGTTTCACTCATACATGGAATACAAGAAATAGTGCAAGGGACCACAAGGAAAGGAGGGGAAACTGAATGAGCCAAAATTGGAGAAGACAAACCAAGAGAGACTCTTGACTCTGGGAAACTGAGGGCTGCTAAAGGGGAGGTGGATGGGGTAACTGGGTGACAGGCATTAAAGAGGGCATATGATGTGATAGGCACTGGGTGTTATACTATATGTGGGCAAACTGAATTTAAATAAAAAAAAAAAAAAGAGGCAGCTACTATTATATAAAGAGCTGTTTTTAGTACAAACTTTTTTAGTTAACCAAATGAACAAATCACCACTATGAAACCAAACAGGTTCATAATTCATGTTATCATTACCTTTTATCTAAAGCAAATAAATGTCCATTTTTAATTAAAATTAGTATTAGGCGAAAAAAGCCACTCAGTATAAACCATTTTCTCCCTCCTCGTGACCTTTTACCCATTTAAAGTCCACAAAATATTATGCATTTCAAAGCATTAGTTTTTTAAAGATTTTTTTTAAATGTATTTATTCATGACAGACCGGGAGGGAGGGAGAGAGAGAGAGAGACAGAGACAGAGACACAGGCAGAAGGAGAAGCAGGCTCCATGCAGGGAGCCCAATGCGGGGACTCAATCCCGGGGCCTCCAGGATCACTCCCTGGGCTGAAGGTGGTGCTAAACCGCTGAGCCACTGGGGCTGCCCTCTAAGCATTATTTACAAAGAAGATTTCCATTACCAGGAATAAAATCATACAGTGAACTACTAACCTTAGTAGTGAATTACTAAGATTCTGGGTTACTTTGTCAAACCCAAATATCCATTTAATGAAAAGACAGTTTGTGCAACTTCTTTATTACACTGAAGGTACATAATTGTTTGCTTTCTTCCACAGCATGCTCAGTTATGCTATCCTGTGATTTTAGGGATTTACTCCAATTATTTTCCTTGACAATAGCAGACAGAAACTTTTACAAGACTAGATTAACTTTAGCAAATAAGAATCAAAAAAAAAAAAAGAAAAGAAAAAAGAATGGCATTTAATGCTTATAGGAAAAATTTTAATATAAAGAATATGGCAATATGCTTAAGACCTGGTGCGTAAAGTAGATGGAATATCTCATAAATATGGTACATATACAGAAATGACCCCCAAATAAGTGGTTTTTTCAGAAGTTTCAATTTGTTTTACAAAAGAACTTAGTATTATAAAAGGCCACTATTTTAACAAAGATCAAGTTCAAATTTCTAAGTCCCTTTTTTTTTTTTTTTTTTAAAGATTTTATTTTAGGGGCACCTGAGTGGCTGAGCCAGTTACAGAGAGACAACTCTTGATTCCAGTTCAGGTCATGATCTCAGGGTTCTGAGACAGCCTGACATCAGGCTCCGAGCTGGATGTGATTCCCTCTCTCCCTCTTCCTCTGTCCTTCTCCCCCGCCATCTGTATCTCTCTTTAAAAAAATAAATAAATAATTTGGGGGGGGGGGGGACTTTAAGTAATCTCTACACCCAATATGGGGCTCTAACTCACAACCCCAAGATCAAGAGTTGCACACTCCTCTGACTGAGCCAGCTAAGCACCCCTAGAGCTGTCTTAATACTAAGTTTTGCTTATAAATGTATACAATTTTTACTCATGAATACATATACAAAAATAGCCACAGCACAAATCTGAGATACCAATATCTTTAGCCTGTTTCTTTTACTCCACAAAAACTCAGAAGTCAACAACTTCTTTAACATCTATGGAAATAAAGGCCAATGAGATTTTAACTAAAAACAACTTAGGGGCATCTAGCAGGCTAAGCTGGAAAAACATTCAACTCTTGATCTCAGGGTCATGAGTTTGAGGCCACGATGGGTGTAAGGACTACTAAAAAAAATAAAACAACAACTTGTTTTTTTCCACAGAGTAACACAAAACAGTCTATTTGAA
Source organism: Canis aureus (assembly GCF_053574225.1). Classification (NCBI taxonomy): domain Eukaryota; kingdom Metazoa; phylum Chordata; class Mammalia; order Carnivora; family Canidae; genus Canis; species Canis aureus. Next base: position 19,504,577 of record NC_135638.1, on the reverse strand, counting down.
TAATAAAGAGAACATAAAATGTACTTACACTAAGTTTCATCCTCATTAAAAAATAAGAAATATGAAAAGTATAAATGATTGATTTAATCAATTTTGGCAACCTATATTGCCAGTTTAAGAAATCACCAATTTACTCTTAAAAATTTTCAATGACAAAACTAGAGTTGAATTTTATTTTTTCCAATTTATGAATGTAAAATAATAAAAACATTAACATATTTTAAATGAAAAAAATCTGCTTTCAGTCAGAAACAGATTGAAAAAAGTAATTTTAGAATAGGTGCCGAAAAAAGACAGAAGTAGTACCTATTCACACCACTTCTGCTGTTTAGGACCATGGATAAACCATTCCCAGCCATCATCATTAACTCTCTTAACTTTCTCTGGTACTTCTATCATTGTCAACACAAACTTCTGAAAACTACTTGCCAGGATTGAACCAGACTTCTTTATCCTTTCAGGGTTGATTTTTGTGGTGGTTTTTTGTTTTGTTTTGGTTTCAGTAGTAGTATTCTAAACTGACCAATTTCTTCCATACACTTTAAATTGGAAGAATCTGAAGTAAAGCTGTCACTATGCAAAAGCTTTAACTATGTTCACAGATAGAAAGGCTTATCAGAAACCAGTCTGCATTTTACACATCAACAGATGTTCTGTCCTCTGCAGTATCTGAAGGAAATAATCACAAACTCCCTGTACCAAAACACCCCCATCCCAAACAACCTCATACCTCCACCTCCATAAGCACACACAAACAGGCAATACCCAAATCATACCCAGACAAACTCTAAGAATAAAACATCTGGAAAAAGAATAAAACATAAGAATAAAACATCTGGAAAAATACAATTTCAGATATGACAAATATCCTGAGACACAACATATTTAGATTTAGAGAGAAAGCAATAACATAATTTTCATAACAATGAAGCCAGATCTAAGATTATCTGCTGTCAAAATAAGGGTGTGGATGGGAAGTCTAAAGAGAAAAAAATATATATATTTCCTTGAGTTCATAAAGGTCTCCTGAAAGTGAAAGAATTACCGGGGGCACCTGGGTGGCTCAGTTGGCTAAGTATCTGCCTTCAGCTCAGGTCACGATCCCAGGGTCCTGGGACTGAGTCCCGCATCAGGCTCCCTGCTCAGTGGGGAGTCTGCTTCTACCTCTACCCTTCCCTCTCCCCCCACCCTGCTTGTGATCTCTCTTTCTCTCTCAAATAAATACAATCTTCAAAAAAAAGTGAAAGAATTACCAATGAAATATTAATCTAGTTGAAAGAGATGCATATAATTAACAGGAAATTTACACATTTAAAAATTCTATATATGTTTTCCCATTCAAACTTAATTCTTCAGTTTCTGTAATGGGGCCAGGGCAGAAGGCGAAGCAAAAGACAAACATCAAAGGAATAAGAGATACAGCAAGAAATCAGTATTTTCCTATCACTTCTGACCTATTTTGAAAAAAAAAAAAAAAAAAAGCATTTGAGTTTCTATTTAAATGCATAGAATACTCAGAAAACATTTGAGTGCTTATCACCACTAGTGTACTGCTCTGAGTTAAATCCTAATAAAGACAAAGTACTTTTACAATACACACAAGGCAGAAATGAAAAATACCATGAAAGAGGTAAAACATGCTGAGTTAAGAAAAAATGTGTACAGCTGTGAGGACTGACGCTATGTTTGGTGGATTCATGATGTCAGATATAAACCAAAGGGCTAACTAAATAACTTGCTAGATAAATTGTCGTGTTTTTTTTTTTTTGTCATTTTTTTAAAAAATCCCAGAAACAATAAGATGATGGGGGAACTATCAAAACTACCCAGAATTCAAAATGGAAGTTCAATATAAAGGTGACTAAAAAGTGGGATACATGGGTGGCTCAGTCAGTTGAGCATCCGAGTCTTGATTTTGGCTCAGGCCATGATCTCAGGGTTGTGAGATCAAGCCCACACTGGGATCTGCACTGGGCGGGGAGACTGCTTGAAATTCTCTCTCCCTCCACCCCTACCCCTACCCTATTTATCCCTCTCTCAAAAAAGGGGGGGGAGGAGGACTAAAAAGAATTGCTAAGTAGTCCTATCAAGTAAAGGACACTGACAGAATCTACATGTTTGCAGTCATGTCCACGTCAACCAAAGAGGAGGGGAGACAGACCTAGCACCAAGAGTCATGAACAACCTGCTTCTCAAGCATTATAATGGATTGATAAAAAGTTCAGCATATAGGCCTTAGGATGAGAGATGCAAGGGCCAGCAATAACAATGATCCTAGGGTAGGGCCAGAAGACTAAAAACAAGGCTAATATTCCAAGGGTTACATATTTCAATACAGGGGTCCTAAGATTATTTAAAACAACAAAACAACTTGAGATTGTAACTATTCAAATTCAACCTCAAAGATTCATGACATAAAATGTTAAAGTTTGTCTAGGTACACAATGGGCATTGAACAATCATTCGGCTCGTAACTAAGCCTTTGTTGATTAATCCTCCTCCACAAAAGAACTCATGGCAGAAATTTTCTGTGTATATAATAGCCTCCAAACAAGAGAATTCACTAAAAATGATGTATCTGTCAATATCTGTTCTGATATGTGCAGGAAGTGGATGTTCTTTAATAGAACTATCATTATATAGACAGCCAGGAACACACATAAACATTTTCAGGCTCAAATTAGTTCTTAATATTCTCTGCAGAGATATCAACTTTAAAATGTCTATCTCCTGAACTCTAAATCTAGGCCAAGAAGATGTATTATATCTTACTGAATTTACATCATTTGCACACCTAAGTTTCCCCACTATACTGAAGATCAGTTCTCCACTTAGGCTGTACATTAGAATTACCCAGGAGTAAGGCACCTAGGTGACTCAGTAGGTAAATCATACAACTCTTGATTTCAGGTCAGGTCATGATCTCAGGGTCCTGGAATTAAGTCCCCATCAGGTTCTATGTTCAGCATGGAGTCTGCTTATCCCTCTCTCCCTCTGTTCCCCAACTCCAAATGGCTCACATGCTCTCTCTCAAATAAATAAAAAATAAATAAAATATTTAAAATAAAACAAAAAAGAATTACCTAGGAGCTGAGACAAATTCCAATACCCAGGATGCATGCCAGACCAATTAAATCAACCTCTGGGGATATTTTCAATATAATGCCAAAGCAGGAAACCACTAACATGGATTGTATGGGGAACTCAAAAAACCTAGAAGGTATTCATCTACAATATAAAATGGAAAAAAGCAAACAAGAAACCTTGATGTAGCAAGGTCACTACATTTTACCAGTTTTAACTTGGTTTCAATATATTTCAAATCAAAGGCAGACTGAAATTTATTTAGTTTCTTTGGGAGAGGGAGAGGCAGAAGGAGACAGAATCTTAAACAGGATCCATGCCCCTTGCAGAGTAAGACACTTACCCAACTGAGCCACCCAGGTGCCCTGAGGCAACTGAAATTTAAGTCAAAATACAGCCAATTTTTATTATTAATAGTAGTTGTGTTATAGACTATTAAGACACCGCAAATACTAAGCAAATACTGAACCACTGTTCCTAGGGGAAATACAAAGTTGGATTCTTGCATCCTCTGTCCACATTAAACCAATCAATAATCACCTAGGTTTTTGTGTGTTTGTTTAAAGACTCCTTAATATATGTTGATCCATTAACAATGAATCCAAGGCTAATAGCACATGCCTGAAAAAAAGTTATCGAACACACACATTTTTTTACATAAGGTACATTACAGTCTTCTTGGGATTAGGAACACTGGACAGCACTTCAATACTATGCTTGGAGGCCATTTTAGCAGTGAAATCCCCCAAAGTAGCAAAATGCAAAAATGTGGCACCACCAAATAGACCTAGAAAAGAACACGTGTTTACAGAATGACAGCTAAATCAAGACAGAATGTTGCCTTGTTTGACCTCAGTTGAGAACACACGTATCTAGCTACTCCAATTTTTCCCAGCTCTGTGCATGTGTGTAAAATCACCACAAAAGCACCATGAGGATTGATTTTAGGCTTACAAATTTTACTGAGTAAGCAGATTCACAGATATGGAATCCAGGAATACTGAGAATAGACTGCAGAAATATCAAATCAAGGTAGCTCAAACTAATAGTTACAAAGAAATGAATTCTAGGAGGGTTTCCACTAAGCAACATCAAGAATAAAGATGACACCAATATGCTCATCTATGTTCATTTTCTCCACTAGAATACCTAAAATTGGATTTCCTAAGGATGTGACCATTTTTCTCGTATCAAATCTATTATTTAAAAAAAAAATCTATATACTCAATTTACTCAACATATCTTCATGCAGTACAAAAGTAAATTATATTTTACCAACTACCTCTAATCATGAAATGTAGCAATGACTTAAAGTATGATAGTTGAACTGACCTCCTAAAATGCCCTATGTCTCAAAGTTTTCTAAGTCTAAAAATTTATGCTGGTATGCCTATTTTAATTACTATAAAAGCTAATAGAGGAATATTCTCAGTAATAGTTTATTAGGACCACAATCACATTTCTTAGAAGTAGGGCTGCAATATAAATTCTCTGAAAAACAGCTTAACAGCCCCACTCAACCTAGAAAAAGAACATGAATCCAGCAGGATACTATCAAATCTGATGAGCTTTTGGTTTGGGCCTATGCAACTTCAAAAAAAAAAAGGTGCTATATTAATGCTATAAAACTAAAAATGCCTCACTATATACAAGAGTTAATCAAAATGAATCAAAAACCTAAATGTATGAGCTAAAACTGTAACAATCTCAGAAAAAAGCATAGCTATAATAAAGTATAAGTCTTTATGACCTTGGATTAGATTATTTTTTTCTTAAGATGTTATTTGAGAGAGGAGAGAGAGCATCTGCACAAGGAAGGGCAAGGGGTAGAGAGAGAAGCTGACTCCTCACTGAGCAGGGAGTCATGATCTAACTGAGCCACCCAGGCACCCTACCTAGGTAGTGATTTCTTAGATATGATCCCAAAAATATAAATGACAGATGGGAGGGGGAGATAAATTGATCATCAAAATTAAAAATTTTTGTACCTCCAAGGACACCCCAAGAATGTGTAAACACAAGTCACAGGAGAAAATGTTTGCAAACCATTTATCTGATCCGGGCTTGTATTCAGAATAAACAAAAAGTCAGTGACAACTCAATAAAAAGACAACTTTAATTTTTAAGTGGGCAAGGGATTTGAATAGGCATTTCTACAAGAAATTTACCAATAAATGTTGGTAAATGAACAAAATGTTCAACATCCTTAGTCACTAGGGAAAGGCAAATCAAAAACACAAGGAGATATCACTTCACATCCACTAGGATGTGAAGCTATTAAAAAAAAAAAAAGGGCAACAAATACTGGCCAAAATGTGTAGAAACTGGAACCTCTCCACAATGCTGGTGGGAATGTAAAATGGTGCCGATGTATAACCTACTGAGTCATGGAAATGTCTGGCAGTTCCTTAGAAAGTTAAACAGAGTTACCAAATGACCCAGCAATTTCACTGTTAAATATATACTTAAGACAAATTAAAACATGGCCAAATAAAAAGCATGTACATCAATCTTCATAGCAGCATTATTCAAAAAGTAGAAACAATCCAAGCTGCCAATTAACTGATGAATGGAAACAGGAAACAAACCAAATATCAACTGATATAACCATAAAATGGACTCATAGCCATAAAAAGGAATTAAGTACTGATATAAGCTACAACATGGATGAATTTCAAAAACACTATGGTAAGAAGCTGGTTACAAAAGACCATATACCGTATGATTCCATTTATGGGAAATACTCAGAATAGTCAAACCAACAGAGATAGAAAACAGACTAGTGATTTCTGTGGAGCATGGGCAAGGAATGGGGAATGACTGCTAATACAGGTAAAGGGTTTTTTTGGGGGGATAATGAAAATGTCCTGGAATCAGATATTGATGATGGTTGTGAATATATTAAAATCACTAAATTGTATACTTTAGTAAAAATGATGTTTTATGGTATGTGAATTACATTTCAATTGAAAAAGAAAAAACTGAATGTGCCATTTAAAACTGATAAAGAGGGGATCCCTGGGTGGCTCAGCGGTTTAGCGCCTGCCTTTGGCCCAGGGCATGATCCTGGAGTCCCGGGATCAAGTCCCATGTCGGGTTCCCGGCATGGAGCCTGCTTCTCCCTCCGCCTGTGTCTCTGCCTCTCTATCTATCATAAATAAATAAATAAATCTTTAAAAAATAAATAAATGAATAAATAAATAAAACTGATAAAGAAGGTTCAAATATTACTTCGCTAATCCTCTTCAATATTTGAGAAGTAGTCAAGCACATGTGCTAATTAGAAACCATACTTCAGGGGAGCCTGGGTGGCTCAGTCAGTTAAGCATCTGTCTTTGGCTCAGGTCATGATCCCATGGCCCTGGGATTGAGTCAGGGCTCCCTGCTCAGTAAGGAGTCTGCTTGTCCCTCTCACCATGCCCCAGTGCTCTTGTGCTCTCTCAAATAAAATCTTAAACAGGAAATCTTTTTTTTTTTTTCATTGATAGCCAACACAGGATAGGAATCATTTTTTTTTTTTTTTAAAGCAAGTATCTGATAGAAGTAGTTTAAAACAAGAGGCTAGAGCATTATAACCCACTAACAAAAAAGATCCAGGACATGAAGATCCATGACATTAAGTGATTTGCAATCTTACCCCCATACAATTGTTTTATTATCCCTTTTTTTTTTAAGATTTTATTTATTCATTTGACAGCGCACAAGCAAGAAGGGGAGGCAGGGGAGGAGAAGCAGGCTCCCTGCTGAGGAGAAAACCCAACATGGGGCTCTATCTCAGGACACTGAGGTCATGACCTGAGTAGAAGGCAGATGTATAACCTACTGAGCCACCCAGGTGCCCCTATTATTCTTATTTTATATTGGGCAAAAAGGGTTACACAGCTATTAAGTGGCAAAGCCCGAATTCAAACCAAGTTTATCTGACTACAGAAGCTGTGCTCTATTTATTTCTTCAACATTTACTGCGGGCCTACTACATGCCAGGTACTGAGTTATGTTTGGGAGAAATAGTAAATTAATAAATAATATGTCAGGGCTATGAAAAATTCAGCAGGGTAAGGCAAATTATAAGTGGCAGGGGTGGAAAAGCTATTTATATTTGGTGGTCAAGGAAGGCTTCTCTAATTAACTACACTTGAACAAAGATCTGAGAGAATAAAGGAAGTGAGCCATCCAGATAGGTGAAGACTCCAACTAGAGGAAATATGGGCTAAGGCACTGAGGACGAAATAGCAAGGAGTGTATAGATGAGTGAACAGGTGGTGGGGAAAAAGAGACAATAAGATAGATAATGTACTAAGTACGGCTTTCTATGCCTTAAAAGGAACCCTGGATTACAGATGAGCATTAAACATGGGTTTGAAAGGCACAGGTCCTTTTACATAAGCAGCTTTTTTTTTTTTAATAAACACAGTTACAGTATTGTAAATACATTCTATCTGCCTTATGATTTTAATTTTCTCTAGCTTAGGGACATCTGGGTGGCTCAGCGGTTGAGCAACTGCCTTTGGCTCAGGGCGTGATCCTGGGGTTCCAGGATCGAGTCCCACATCGGGCTCCCTGAGAGGAGCCTGCTTCTCCCTCTGCCTATGTCTCTACCTTCTCTCTGTGTCTCTCAGAATTAAAGAAATAAAATCTTATAAAAAAATTTTCTTTAGCTTATTTTATAATACAATGTATACTGCATATAATTTTCAAAATATGTTAATTATGTTATCAGCAAGGCTTCCAAATAACAGTAGGCTATTAGTGGCTAAGTTTTTGAGGAGTCATAAGCTATGCATGGATTTTTTTTTTTTTTTAGAATTTTTTAAAGATTTTATTTATTTAATTCACAAGAGACAGAGAGAGGAAGAGACATAGGCAGAGGGAGAAGCAGGCTCCATGCAGGGAGCCCAATGTGGGATTCGATCCTGGATCCCAGGATCACGCCCTGAGCGAAAGGCAGACGCTCAACCTCTGAGCCACTCAGGCATCCCTATGCATGGATTTTGAACTGTGCAGGGGGTCAGCACCACTAACCCCTGCATTATTGAAGAGTCAACTGTATATTCTGAGTAAAACAGGGAAGCCACAGCAGGGATGCAAGTGAAGTGACATTTGACTTTTGTTTCGAAAGAATCTAAATAATGGACTAAGACAGTGAGGGAACAAGGGCAGAACCAGGGTTGCTATAATCCAGATGAGGGATGACAATGATTTACAGCAGTAATTCAAAAGAGAGGACAAACAGTTGGATTCTGGATTTATTCTGAAAGGTGAGCTCGACAGAATTTGCTAATGTTTTCACTATGGGATGGTATGAAACCAAGGTTTTTGGTTAAACGAACGGATGAATAAAGTTCCTAACTACCAATATGGGGACTACAGAAAAAAACAGGTTTGGGAAGGAAAGTCAATAAACAGTTTCATATATGTTTATCTATTAATTTCCTTTTGTCTTAACCACCAACTTGACACATTGATTTTTAGGCAACATAGATGTTAAGTACAGAAAGAGAACCTAAGTCCAAGTCTTCTGATTCCAGATTTTGTTTTTTTTCTAATGAATTTTAATAAGACCTACTGAATGATTAGTTTTTCTCAGAATAAAATAACTCAAAGGCGTGTACCATTTACTGGTGATCTAAAACCTAAATTCACGAATAAAGGCTACCAAATGAAGGATTACTAAAAACACCTGATAAACAGGAACAAGTATTATTGTAGATAAAATGCAGACAGCAGTGACATAAAGAAATAACATGTAACAAATGTTCAATTCAGATAAACACTATGCAGAACTATATTTTCAGAAAGATGCCTCAGTAGGTCACCTCTACTCTTAAAACTCTCCTTAAAAATAAAGAATATCTTTGAACAGTAAGGATTTGCCATAATTTTACTCAGTGCACAAGTACATGCATAAAGAGCCTTTTTTAAATGCATGCATAACCATATTATATTTTTTCTCTCAGCTATAGAAGCTATAAAATATCCTAGTAAACATTTACTTCTTGACTAAAAAGTAACTATCCCAATGATTTCTCTACAATGTCAAACTTGTTAACATGTTAATTACATACAACCTCATAGCATCAACAGATTTCAGAGCTTAGTTTTTAATCACAGCTTCAGCACTCAGTGCTATGTAATTTTGGATAAGTTGCTTTCCAAATAAGTGATTACTTACCAAAAGTTACCCTGTCTCTATTAAAATGCAATAGGATTATCTGACTTCCCATTTTACAAGGTTGGAATAAGAATCCAGAGAGGAAGAACAGGAAAAAATACTTTGAAAACTAGTATTATGGCAAACACATAAATCAAGAAAATAAGTCAACTCTTAGGGGAATATACATATATATATAAATATGAACTTTAAATTGTTCCTTTCTACTCAACCTGTTATGAAAGTGCTTAAAAGATTTCTCTAAAATGGAATTAAACTAATGCATAACTTGCTAATAAGAAGTGTCAAGTGATTAGCATTTACCATAGTCACTAAGTGCATATTTAAGAGACAAAGAAAAGTATTTTCCTATTCTCCTGAGATCTATGGCCCAGGGGAGTGGAAGAGACAAGAAAAGTTAAATGAAACACCCAAACAAACACTTAGGTTAAAAACAGAAGCCATCTCATTAAGCAGTAATTGATTAACAGTTAAAAGTATCGCAAGGACTACTTTGAAAGTGAAGATTACCTTAGCTTTATCCTTTTTTTTTTAAATTTTTATTTATTTATGATAGTCACAGAGAGAGAAAGAGAGAGAGGCAGAGACACAGGCAGAGGGAGAAGCAGGCTCCATGCACCGGAAGCCCGATGTGGGATTCGATCCCGGGTCTCCAGGATCGCGCCCTGGGCCAAAGGCAGGCACCAAACCGCTGCGCCACCCAGGGATCCCCCTTAGCTTTATCCTTTATTCGCCTGTCCTCCACGTATGTTTATCATTGACACAAAATATCTTCAATTCTATTCTATACTGTTCTCCCTTTCCTTGACTTGTCCCAAGTCAAGATCCCTGACAGCCCTGTTCCTAGCCAGAGTATCCACTCAACCTTCTCCGATACTACTATAATTCTAGGCATCTATACTCCCCAAGTTCCCAGTACTCAGCCTCAGGATCCAAGATAAGTCATTTTTCTAGCTTTTGATTATGCTGTAATCCTTCACAACATCATCAACAAATAGTCATATGGAGCCTGTCAAGGCAAAGTGACTACTTTGACTATGTCAGTGACTATGTCAGTAAGATTCTACCTCTCTCAATCACTACAGCCAGACACTTCAGTAAAGAGCAGTGCAGAGTTGTGAATAATACAAAATAACACTTCAAAGTCATCTGAAAATAAGCACACATTCATAATCCATCTGTTACTAAATCATTCTCCTTCCATCTAGGCAAATCAACAGTTAATAGTGTAAGACCCCATTAAGAGGAAAACAGTGCAGAAAATCCACAAGAGTAATTTAACATTTCTAGAACTATCACAATTAAATGTAGATGTTTCTTTACTCTAACTGCTGCCAATTTTAAGTATTGCCAGAAGTCCACTATTCTCTAAGAATACTTTAAAACACCATCTAACCATAATCTCAGTAATTTGTGACTTCGTTCCCAAGAAAGAATATCTCTAAGGCTCCAGTAAGTTTGAAAATCACAACCATGAACTGTATGAAGAACAACTTTAACAATATTATTGAGCAGAGCATTCCCAGCATTACAGATGTGCCAAAATAACTGTATTCATCTCCAACAGTTTAGTGCGTCCACCATAGTGTGCGATTCAAAAATTATTTTCTACGTGCCGCCATCTGAGGAAAGGTTGGGAGACACTGACAGAGTGCGTTAAAGGAGTTAAAACCTCAACTGCAAAATCCTCTCCAAGGAAAAAACCAAGGTCTATCCTTACTTGTTACTGATTCTCAAGACTAATTTCGTTTTTATCAAGTAATCAAATCTTATATTACATTTCTATAATTTGTATGTCTTTAAAATAGTTCTTATAGCTTCAGTAATCTCCTCAGCCGCGATAACATCCTGACTACCTGGCGTAAGATAAAGAAATCTGAAAACTTTTTAGGTAAGGACATGGTTAGAGCAGCATATGTATACTTTTTCCTAAGCACTCTGACTGAAATCCCCAAAACATCCATTTCCTAACCTCCTTCCATGCTTTCCCTTCATAGCATTATCACCTTCTAATATAATATGCAATTAACTTAAGTATTTGGTTATCTGTCTCCCCCAACTAGACTATTGTATCCAGAGCAGAAATCCTTGTCTACTTTTGTTCACTGCTCTATCTCTAGCACTCTGATTAGTAGCACAGTAGGGCCCTTAAAAAATAATTGAGTAAATAAACAAATTCAGTTGTTTTGAAAAGAGTTAAATTTTGCTATTAAGGGGCATCTAGCTGGCTTAGTTGGTAGAGCAGAGTCTTGATCTTGGGGTTGTGAGTTTGAGCCCCAGGTTGGATGCAGAGATTACTTAAAAAAAAATAAAATAAAATCTTTAACACAACATTTTGCTATAAAGATGGTCAGGAAAAATTTTATTCACCAAAGACGGAATAACCACACAGAAACCAGTACTGAATTTCGAAAAGCTTGATTTATCTATATTAAAATTATTTTTCAAGGTACTGTCAGAAAACCTGTATCTGAAATATCTGTATCAGATATTTCGAAAATACAAACAAGCAGTGGGAAAATACCTAAAACACAGAAAATTCCACTTATTGCAGTGGCAAATATTTTTTTTTTCCATTGCTCAAGTCACCATGTAAAATTCAAGATTATCAACATTAAGTCCTGCACTGACCCAATTCTGTATTCACTTTTTTCTCTTAAACCGGGAAATTTGTTTTTTCAGACCCTCAAAGTTTACATCTAACCAGCTAACTAGTTATCCCTATAATTGTCTTGTTAAATAAAATCACAGGTGCTGTGGGTTTAACCATAATTTTTAGTCTTGAAACAAATTATTTTAATCTTAATACAAACTATCTTAAATTAGTCATACAGCCCATCTACTGTTCAACTAGTGTTCCACAGTTCCTTTTTTGGCCTCAAATGACGAAACCTCTCTAACGTCTCTGGGGAGACCAGTGTAAAGTATAATGTTTCCTCAAATTGTTCTTGTTTTTTCCCTGCACCGTTTTGTGACATCCCTTCAAGTAGGAAAGTTAGACATTTTTCTATTCTTCAGGAAAGTCCAGAAGCAGCAGCAACGGTAAATAGAATATCGCATGGAAAACTGGTTGAAAGGGGATAACACAAAAGCACAAAAGTAAATGTGAAGCAAGTATGTACGCAAAAGAGGAAGATGCAGAAAAGAGAAGAAAAAAGTGTTCTCGCCTAGAAATGAAAAACAAACCAAAAACAGAGGGTGGGGGAAGATAAGAAGATTTGCTTATTCTTCTAGAAACAAAAGCACTGAATCCTAAGAAAAACGTGGGTCTCTTTAAGATGTTAAAACTCTAAAAAGCACTCAGCTGCCACTCCAAACAACAGTTCTATCTTCTCTCCCTAGGTGTTCTCATCAGAGCTAGTCTTCATTTGTAAAATTAAATGCAGGCTATAGATAAAGCAGAGTCAATCTTTACAAAACTGCAGTGGTGGTTGCCATCTTTGCCTGGGGGGAAAAAAGAAAAAAACAAAACAAAACAAAAAACCACAAAAAAACAAAAAAACAAAACTCCTTGGATCTGGAAAAAAAGGAGCATATTAAGTTGGAAAGCCAGAAACCCATGAACTGCTAAGTCAGGCAGCTATGACACAGGTTAATAAATGCCTCCTACCAAACTAAGATTCCACTAAAGATCTAGGGAAGAAGGGCAAAGGGCTGGAGCTTTACCGCGACCACAAGGGTGGGGCACCGCAGGGAAAGAAAAAAAAAAAAAAATCTGAGGGCGAGCCATCCCGGAGGTATAAGGGGGCTAGTGACTCAGATCTCGGGGAGACCGCCTCTTAGGAGGCAAATGATGTTGAAGGGCCAAGGGCAGCCTCGGGAGAGCGAGTGAGCTGCCGCACTAAGGTTCGCAGAGGGTGCGAAAGCTAACAGAGGAAGGTACCCACGGGGCAAAGGAGTGAGAGTCAAAGAGAGCAGGGCCGAGCGGTCGGAGCAGCTGGGCGTGGGAGGCCTGAGCAGAGGCCGCGAGGCGCTTCTGCAGCTGGCCGCCGTCCCCGCAACGCCTTTTCAGCTCCCCCCCGCCCCCGGCCCCTCTCCGGGCCGCCCTTGCCCCAGCGACGACGGCCGGAGCAGCTGTTTCCGCCCGGCCGGGGACCGCGGGGAAGGCATCCCCGGGGCGGGCGGGCAGGCCAGCGTCAGTGTGAGCGAGAGGCGACCCGAGACCACTGCCGCCACGCCAACGCCAAACTTCACCCCTTCCTCCTCTCAGCCTTCTTTATCCCCCAACTTCCCGGCCGGCTGGTGTCCGCTTCGACCGCCCGAGGACCCCCCCCTCCCCCGCCCTTCTTCTCGCCGCCTCGCACCCCTCCCCAACGTCCTGAAGCCGGGAAAGGACTGGCCACCAGGGCCGCTCCCGAACCCGCCCGGGTGCCCCAGAGTCCCGGACGCCGCCCCCGACAAAACGCTTGCGTCCTCTCGGCGGCTCCCTCGCCCGCCCAGATGCTGCAAACTCCTCTCACCTGCATTGACGCCATGATGGAACCATCCCCCCAAGGCCGGCGAGGCCAGAGACGCAGGGGGCGGAGCCGCCGTGCTCGCGTCACGCCGCGGGGGCCCAGCATCCTGGGCGCCGGGGGCGGGGCCTCCGGTGGGAAGGCGACGGCGGGAGGGGATTGGCTGGCGCCCCGGCGGGGGGAGGGGCGGCGGGAGCGCGGTCAATGGCGCTGTTGGTACCCTCGGGCCCAGCGCGCTCTCCGGCGGCCGCGCTCCCTCGCCGCCGCGCCGGGCCTCACCTGGCGACGGCCGTAGGTTTTTTTTTTTTTTTTTTTTCCTCTGTTTACCCTAACATCTTGATGATGCCCAGCCCCGTTGGTTTTTCTTTTTGCTTTGTTTTTCCAACCGCTGGTGGTGTGGTTGGAAGATGCTCTTGGACGTCTTCTCCACCGCGCCAGGCCCATATTCACACCTTGGGGCGCGGTTCCCCTGCCCGCGGGGCTGCCTTTTACTCTTTACGGTCTGGAAGGCTTCTCGTGTTCCCAATGTCGGGGGAGAAAGACGCATGTCGTTGTACAATGGGATGAGGACGGAGAGCAAAACAGTACGTTGGCATTCTAAGGGCCAGGGTGGATTTGTAGAGCTGAAACTTGCCCGAAAGGGAAGAGACATTTTTAAAGTTTTTCTTTGGTTCGTGTGCTGTTGTTTCCCCCTTTACACCAGCCCCTCGGTTTTAAACTAAACGGGTATCCGTAATAGTTAGGTTGTTACGGCATTCACATCTGTGTAGGGATTTGACCCTAGACGCGATTGTTTTGTTTTGTTGTTTTGATGGATCTGTGCACTTTGTAGTATACACTTGACACCTTTTGTCACATCTGGACTTGGCTTCAGCCTGTTTCGTGGTGGGCAGTTCTGTGGTCATTTGACCTAGGGATGTATTTGAGTAGGGAGAGGTGAGCATCCAGAATTTTTTCTGGAATGCACCAGTTCTGCCAACATTTATCAGAAGCCACCTTTTAAAAAGCTATGCCAGGGACGCCCTGGTGGCTCAGCGGTTCAGCACCTGCCTTCAGCCCAGGGTGTGATCCTGGAGACCTGGGATCAAGTCCCACGTCGGGCTCCCTGCATGGAGCCTGCTTCTCCCTCTGCCTCTCTCTCTCTCTCTCTCTCTCTCTCTCTGTCTCTCATGAGTAAATAAATAAAATCTTAAAAAAAAAAAAAAAGCTATTCGACAACTTCAGTTGTCATTGGTTAAGAATAAAATGGAAGGGGATCCCTGGGTGGCTCAGCGGTTTGGCGCCTGCCTTTGGCCCAGGGCACGATCCTGGAGACCGGGGATGTAGTCCCGCGTGGGGCTTCCTGCGTGGAGCCTGCTTCTTCCTCTGCCTATGTCTCTGCCTCTCTCTCTTTCTCTCTATCATAAATAAATAAATAATAAATAAATAAATAAATCTTTTTAAAAAAAGAATAAAATGGAAGCCAGAGGCTTGCATCTCGTGTTCTATCTTTTAAAGATTTAGATGGCTGATACATCTAGTAGAAGGCTTTTTTGCTTTACCAGAACGAAAGCTTGAAATCTGTTATTTTATTAACTTGGAGCTGTTGTTTAGAAATTTCTGTAAGATTTAAATATAAGACCAATGTAGGATATCATCCTTCCCACTCTAAAGATAGATCATTATGTTCTCTGGGAAATTCCCTAATGTAGGGGATCCCTGGGTGGTGCAGCGGTTTGGCGCCTGCCTTTGGCCCAGGGCGCGATCCTGGAGACCCAGGATCGAATCCCACATCGGGCTCCTGGTGCATGGAGCCTGCTTCTCCCTCTGCCTGTGTCTCTGCCTCTCTCTCTGTGACTATCATAAATAAATAAAAAATTAAAAAAAAAAAAAGAATTCCACCCTATTGCCAGAAATGAGCTGGTATTCTCTTTGTTATGCAAAGTGACGGTGCCCTTGAGGAATGTTTGGAGACTTTTAGCTATCAGGAATCATCCAGAAGCATATCTGGTGTCAACTCAATTGTGTTGTCAACACTTCACCCATATATCCCAAAGATGGAAGAAAGCTATTCCATATATATTTTCTTCCAGAGATTTTTAATTCCTATAATGCAGGAAATTGCTCCAGAAGATCAGGTTTTACCATCTAAAGTTCATTTTATTTAAAAGCTGATTCTTCTTAAGGTATAAATGACATCAGATGACCCTACAAATGAAGCATTATGACATCATCATCATCAACCAACAGCCTGCCATGACCTGCTAACAAGAAAAGGGAGTTAAAGAATTCTTAACACTCTTCACAGTAAAGTCAACTTCCGGTCCCTTGGGTTTTATGTGTGTTAAAAAGGACCTTCAGAGGAGGGAAGAGTCAGTACCAGTCATATCTTTCCTGGGAAATATTAAGTAGGATATGCTTACTATCTTCTTCATTTTTTTATTAACCTATAATCAAAAAATCCTGATGTACTCAGGAGCTAAAACAATGACTTTCTGATGGGGTGGAACATATATCATCTCCAGAGAACATAAAATTTTTCTGTCTAAAACATTTGATTAGACAGTGAAGATGAAGCTCACATATTTCTTTACAATGTGGGGCTTACTATCAGACAAAAGGCAAAATGTCTGAAAATACCAAAAGTGGGTGGAGCTCTCATAAACTCTGCAAGAGCAAAATCGGACAATTTCCACTTTGGAAAATAGTTGAACAATAATAAAATTAAAATTCCCCATACCTTGAAGAACCTTTTTTAATAGTATCATTTGCAATAAAAGATACTTAAGAAACATATTAAGCCAATGCAGTCCTGTTATCCTTGTTTGGATCCTGATTCAACCAACTGTAAAGAAGATATTTTTGAGATAACTGGAGAAATATAAACATAAAATGCATATTGATGATATTAGGGGATAATTATTATTTTTGTTAGAAATTGATCATCAATTTTTTGATTTCCACTTCAATAATGAACGACCATCATGTTCAAGAAGGTGATGCTTCCCCGTCTCACAAACTACCCCCACCTCCAACCTCCCTGTAGGACCAAAGAAAGAGGGCATACACAAGCTACATATGTGCCTGATGTCTTCCTCATCAAGGCAGAGGCAAAGCCTGCGACACAGAGGACTAATAGTAGCTGGACTTTCTGGCAGAAAAGGGAGGAAATATGGGAAACCAGAGTCTAGTAACTTGAAGAACTCACAAAGTGATCACTGGGCAAATGCTGCAATATCAATAATATAATGTGATTTATGAATGTTTGAATTCTGATGACTCACTCTCTCTGGAGAGTTAGGAGCAGTCCTATGAGAATCTACTTTGCACAGTGTGAAGAGACAGGGTTGAGGAGCCTTAGAGTCTGTGTCTCTCCAGATGGTTTGTTCATAGTTACTTACTAGCTGATCTCATCAGAGAAATGTAGGTAGTTCAGTAACCATTAGCTTGTTAATTGAATGTTGGAAAAGGCTCCAAGCTAAGAATCCAATCCTTCTAGTCTTGTCCTAGCTCTGTCGTTAGCAAGCGTGGTCAGGGCTCTTAATCTTGCTGGGCTTATTTCTTTACCAATAAAATGAGCAAGTCAGACTGCATAATCTTCAAGTTTTCTTCCAGATTTCAAATTCTGTGTGCCTAGTAGAGATTATTAAAAATTTAAGTGATATGTCCCAAATACCATTTTAAAAGTCTAAGATAAAATGCAATGGGAATGATGTCCTGTTTTGAATTTAAAAAATCATGTTTATAGATATACTAGGAATGAACTTGACTTCATTGTACTTTATGTAGACATACTGGGGAGCCTTAGTTAACAATTTTAAAATGCTAATGTAATCCAGTTGAGCTATAGATGGGATTTAATGAAGTAGCAAAACTCCAAATTCACAATTTCAAGTGGTACTTTAAGAAAAGCATGGAGCCTGCTTCTCCCTCTGCCTGTGTCTCTGTCTCTCTATCATGAATGAATGAATGAATGAATGAATAAATAAATAAATAAATAAATCTTAAAAAAAAAAAGAAGAAAGAAAAGCATGACCCAAACTAGTCATTTCATGTGAATCTCCTAATAAAGGACAAAGAAAATTAGCAAAATAGCAAATGGTTTATATGTGTGACTTATTCTACATGTCAAAAATAATTGATTCACGTACATACATACATATTTGGTTTGTAAATAAAATCGTGAATCAAGAGAACTTTGTCTTCACTTTCTTCCCTTTCATTATCTCTCTAGCTAAAACTCTTTTCCCTGTCTGTATTCTGGGCACATTCCTTGTTTGCTTCCCCCTAAACCTCTTACCAAACATGTTCTTAGCAAGTTATCCTTTTCTTTTTCTATTTGTCCATGGACCAGCTCCAGAGAAAAATGTGCATGCCTGTGCAAATTTGTATTTCAGGGAGTTAACTGACCCTCAAAAATTCATCCATCAGCAGAGGTGTATAAACCCCAAGATAAGAACACCTTTATTGAAGAGGTAACCATCACTGTAGATACCAGCTCAATTTCTTTCTTTCTTCAAAACCTGTCTCTTATATAGACATAATTTCATAGCTCTTGTTTTCTTTTGTTCGCTGGTTTATTTTCCCATCTTTCAGAAAAGCAGGGTTATGTGAAAAGCTTGGATTAGGAACCAGAGGAGTTTATTTAACAAGAGGTGTGACACAGATGTAACAAAGATACCAACCAGGAAGAAACTGTTCAATGCTGGGGCAAGGGTGTGGATTGTTTCTTGCCCAGTGGACCAGATATCTGTAATTAGATCATAGGGAGGTCTGAAGTGATTCAGAGAATTGAAGGGTGATTTTTTTTGGAGGGTTGAGGAAAGTGGTTATTTACTAACCACTATTGAAGTATTTCAGTGTTTTTAGAATAGAGATGTTCTAAAACCTAAAACCGGATTGTGGTGGCGGTTACCCAATGGTATAAAATTACTCAAAATTATGGAGCAATTATTATGGGTGAAGTTTATGGTATATGAATTATACCCCGAAAAGCTTTTTTTTTTTTTTTTAAGTAATCTCTACTTCCCATATGAAGCTCAAATTCATGACCCATGATCAAGAATCAATGTTCTACAGTACTGAGCCAGCCAGGCGCCTTCCCCTACCACCACCATAAAGCTATTTTTAAAAAGAGAGAGGCATTTCAAGATTTTAACACACCCATACTAGTAAGTCATGGCTAGTCTTTGGACTGGCTCTCCTACTAATGGTATGTGACTGAGGGCTGGTCAGGTAATCAACCTGTCTGGACTTTTTCATCTGTAAAATGGAGAGTCAGTGATTTCTTCAAAGCTTTCCAGATAAGTTATTTTCTTTGTCAAAAAATTCCATAATTGTGTCACCATAATTCATATTACCCTCTTTTCACCTGCTCATAAGACTGTCATTGCTCCAAAACATATTTATCCTTCCTCCACTGTTTAGGAGGGATGGCAGCCCTACTGATTCTGATTTTGTCCTTGCCAGGTAGTTCTTTCTCATCCTATGATCTTACTTTCTGCCTTTCTTCCCCATCCCATTTTCGTGCCCCCTTTGGTCTGATATCTACTTACCATGTGTTAGAAAAGGCACTAAACTTAGAATCAAAAGGCCTCTATTTGAATCCTAACTCAGCTACTTCTTATTTTCATGACCTGAAGTTGGTCATTTAAACTTCTCTGAATCTTGGTTTCATTATCTTTAAAATGGAGACAAAAATTCCAACACATGGTTTGTGGTGGAGCCTAGTTGAATCATGGTTGTGAAGGAGCTTCGTGAACTGCACAGGACTATACAGGTGACAGGCAATATAGCTAGTTTTTCTTTTGAATTTCTCTCAGTTCTGTCTCCAGTAAGCAGATGACATGCTGCCTAGAGATAAGAAGTGGTGTGTGTGTGTGTGTGTGTGTGTGTGTGTGTGTGTGTGGCAGTGACTGAGAAATATCTATGACAAGATCCTCCAATTTCTTGTGAATGTAGAACAGCCTGATCTATGAACCAGACTCTGCTTTGAGCTAAGCTTACCATAGACAAAGTTTCACTCTTGGAATGTTGCCTTTCCCTGCCCTATCCAGTATCCTTCCCCATATGTGGCACCATTCCAGACTTGCGTTTATTAATAACAATAATGATACCAGCTACTTGGGATTGAACATTTATATGCGTCATATAGGCAGTGTGAGAGGTACTTGTATTTCTTTATTATTTAATCTTTAAGAATATAAAGTACATAAAACAATTCTCATTCTACAGGTGAAACAGGCTTGGAGAGACTAGGTAAATTGCCAAAGTCACACAGCTTATCCATAGCCATAGCAAAATCAGAATTCTACCTTGGGAACTCCAACTGTCTCACTCTACAGATTGAATTCTTTAACTAGAATATGGTATTGTGCTTCCAAATCTGTTCTCTTAATGACTCATATCAATGGAGTTTTAAAATAAAAGTAACTCTAATCAAATTGATTTCTTTTAATCTGTGAAACTTAATAGGCAAGGTGGATTTTATCTTTTACCAAGAATATCTGATGCCCCTGAATATATCTATGGTGAATTTTCAGACAGTTTGACAAATTCATAAAAAAAACACAATTTTGTCAAAAAGCATATATTGAATGCCAGGCACTGGGGATAAAAAGATGAGTAAGACACAGTTCCCATACTCACATTGCTTATAATCAGGAAAACAGATGAAAGAAAGGATTTTGATAGAATAGGGAAAAAGCTACTTACTGGCTATTACTGGATTCAAGGTTGAGGGGAACTTGGCTTCGCCTGGGAGCTAAAGACAACTTTCTGGAAGAACTGAGCCCCTAGGGGCAGCCCGGGTGGCTCAGCGGTTTAGCCCGGCCTTCAGCCCAGGGTGTGATCCTGGAGACCCGGGATCGAGTCTCACATTAGGCTCCCTGCATGGAGCCTGCTTCTCCCTCTGCCTGTGTCTCTGTCTCTGTCTCTTTCTCTGCCTCTGTCTCTCTCTCTCTCTCTCTGTCATGAATAAATAAAATTAAAAAAAGAAAAAAAAAAAAAGAAGAAGAACTAAGGCCCTAGCAGAGGTGAAAGGGGTAGAAGAAAGGCATTCCAGGCAGAGGGAGTAGGAACTATGTAATTGGAGTCAACAGGGGATGACAGTTTGATACTGTCCAATAGAAATTGATGGAAGAAGGTGGGAGACCAGAGGCTGTCAAGACCTGGTCATGAAAAGCTTTGTTGGTTGATGAGGAGGTTGGACTTTATCTTAGAATCCATTTGCCAGGCAGCCCCCGGGGGCTCAGCGGTTTAGCGCCACCTTCAGCCCAGGGCCTGATTCTGGAGACCCAAGATCGAGTCCCACGTCGGGCTCCCTGCATGGAGCCTGCTTCTCCCTCTGCCTCTCTCTCTCTCTCTCTCTCTCTCTGTGTATGTGTGCGTGTGTCTTGTGAATAAATAAGATCTTAAAAAAAAATCCATTTGCCAAATTTGAGGTATTTTCAGATGGGAAGGGGTAAGGCCAGATTTGTGTTTTGGTGTGTCTGCTTGACTGAATAGATTTAATCAGGTAAGATCACAAAAGAAAAATCAGAAGAAGAGACTATTGTAAGGGTCTGACAAGTGGAGATGAGGGCTTGTAGTAGGGCATTATCAGAAAGAAAAGGAAGGACTCTAGAGATATTTCAGAAGAGGAACAGATCGGACCAAGATTTGTTG
Organism: Canis aureus; assembly: GCF_053574225.1. Taxonomy (NCBI): domain Eukaryota; kingdom Metazoa; phylum Chordata; class Mammalia; order Carnivora; family Canidae; genus Canis; species Canis aureus. Next base: position 19,483,223 of record NC_135638.1, on the reverse strand, counting down.
TATGCAGGAGACAAGGAAAGAGTTGAGTGCCAGATTTTGTGTGTGTGTGTGTGTGTGTGTGTGTTTACTTGAAAATTTAAGAGTTGGTAGATTAGAAGGAATGAAACTAGAAGGGGAAGAAAAAATAATTCATTTTGGACATGTTCCAGGATTATAAATTTCCTATAGGACATCTGTCATGCCTTTTTCAAGTGAAAGTTGTAAAATCTGTCTCAAATGAATTCACAGAGACTCAACTGATACAGAGGGCTCTTTTTCTCTCAGTCTTTATGGTGAGCAAATTGGCCACAAGTTTCCAGACTTATATCCATCCTATCAGCTAAGTATCCCTAGTGGATAGTTTTAGCAGCAAATATCTGGGAATGGCTCTAATTGGCTTAGCTCTAATCAGCTTTGTCTCTCAACCAATCAGTGATGAGAGAGGTGAGGTACTCTTTGGTTAAGCCTGGGCTGACTCTTGTCTCATGGGTGCCAGTGGTGTCAGCCCCACTCAAATCACATGTGTTATCTCCTATAAGAAGAAACTTCTCATACTACAATGAGAGGAGATGACATAAGAAATGCCAAAGAGAGAAAAAGGACAGAGTTCACTACTACACTTAAAGAGAATATATTCAGCAGATAATCTTACATCACAAACTTAAACTGGGAAGAGGGTAGGGAGATGCTTTCATTTAAGTGAAGTTTTGGATTTTGATATAACATTAGATGACCTGAAAATTTTAATGACCGATACAAGATTGTTCTTGTGACAGAAGGGCTAGAGAAGTTTTGGCTCCTCCCTGAGATTTCATCCAGGACAAAGAAAGCCCATGGGGCAGGTTTGGAAACACAGTGAGAAACAGCACCACATGGAGTCTAGCTCATTCAGTAAAATGATTATATTTGAAACCATAAAAATAAAAAGATCACTCTGAGAAAGAGTTTAGGAAAGAAAAGAGGCTAGGAAGAGGAGAGTGGAGCCTGTTTAAGATTCCCTCTCCTTCTCCCTCTGCCCCTCCCCACTCACACTCTCCCTCTTAAAAAAAAAAAAGGAAAGAAAGAAAAGAAAAGACAATGTCAGCTATATGGAGAGGGAGGGTTATGTTGGTCAAAACTCTTTGGTTTGATGTTGAGGAAGTCTCCTAATAGCTTCTTAAATCATAAGATCAAAGGACTTAGAGAAAAATAATCTTAGGATATGACATAGGGTATATGAAATCATAGGATAAACATGGTACATCCTCCTGGAGCATGAATTTTACTTCTGGATAAATTATTTAAAACAGAATATTTGAGATGCTTGGCTGGCTCAGCGGTTGAGTGTCTGCCTCCAGCCCAGGGCATGATCCTGGAGACTGGGGATTGAGCCCCACACTGGGCTCCCTGCATGGAGCCTGCTACTCTCTCTGCCTATGTCTCTACCTCTGTGTGTGCATGTGTCTCATGAATAAATAAATCTTTTTTAAAATTTTGTTTTAAATAATAAAACAGAATATTCTTCAGATTCCTGGGGATTCAAGGGCATCTGTAAAATTACTTACGGGAAAATTTAGAGAATCACTAGGCAAATATTAAACTTTATTCTGTTTCTGGCACCACTTGCCTAATTGGCTTTATCAAATGAAGTAAAAAAAGAACAAAGAATTTAAAATTATTAGGGAAGCCAACTTTAAAGGGGATTTTCTGACCAAAGATAAGATGATTTGAGCACCAAAACAAGGACTGTAATAAACTGAAGTACATAACTGTATACTTGGAAATATATATGTATATGTGTGTATATGTATAGATACACACACATACACATAATCATATAAAATCATAAATTCATAACAATACTAAAAAAAACACCTCATTGGTCACCTTTGGAGTTAGCTAGGTCACCAATTCATTGGGGAAAAAGGGGAAAGAGTAACATTTTTTTGCCTTGCCTATATAAACTGTATTTCAAGGTAACCAAATGATTGATAGAAGGAAATTCTTCAGAGAAGAATTTTAGCTGTTATATATGGAAACTATGAAAGAATAAAATAATAACAATTGTGCTAGCCCTGGTGAAGTAATGGAGCCTGCCATCAATCATCAGTGGGTGCTAAAGCAATCAGTTTGAACAAAAAGTTGAAGGGGAGCTTTGTTATAGAAGGATCATGTTGATATACCTGAACCAATTGATCAATTTTAACATAAGTAATAATGGGACAACTGGATATTATATGCTTCTTGAAGGCAATACAATAGGAAGTAATGTGAAGTGGTCTTACCAAAAAAAAAAAAAAATTAAAAACCTTATCAAGACTCTAGATCTTATGATCAGTTTATAAGAAATAAGGATGAGAGAGGTGCAAAATAGAGGAACTTATTAAATTGCATCACAAGACTGCAAAGAACTAACATCAGATTATAAGAAGTTCTACAGGACAAACGATGCTATTTCTTCAATAAATGGCAAAAAGCGAGGTGGAGGAAAACTCACAAAATAAAAGATAAGAAGTTATTAAACAAATGTAATATGTTAACCTTGTATAGAATCTGATTCAAACAAACTATAAAAAGACATTTTGAGACAATAGAAAAACACAGATGGGATATTTGGTATTTGTTTTTTAGTTTTTTTTTAAAGAGTAGAGAAGAAATGATAGATATGGAAGACATAAAAATATTATTAAATTTATAAACATATAGGCATAGTTGATGGCTTCTGAAGAAAAGCAACAAATGGAACAAAAAGTATTAAAAGATATGTGGTATAATAAGGAATATACATTTGGGTTTTGTCCCTGGTTCCTGACACAGAGGTCCTAAATCCCTTGGAATTTTCTCAATGAGAGGAGCATCATATGTTAACTCTTGGCAGGCCTCTAGGTATCTTCAGGATGGGAGCTGATTGCTAAAAAGACCATGCCTTGATTAGAACCTGAAGTTTTCAGTTCAATTTCCCAAACTCCCAAAGAGGTCAGAGGCACTAGACATTCAGTGAGTAATTGAACATGCCTGCATGATGATATTTCCATAAAATCCCCCCAAAACACTCAGAGGTTTTTTGGTTTGTGAACATATTCCTATGCTAAGAAGGCAATGATTTAAAGAGAATGAGTAAGTTTAAGAACCAGAATTAGATATGGCAGGAATGTTGGGATTATCAGAACAGGAATGTTTTAAAACTACAATTAAATGCTAAGAACTTTAATGAAAAAAAGTATACTACATGCAAGAACAGATGGGTTATTTAAGCAGAGAGATGAAAATTTTAAGAAAGAATTAAAAAGAAATGCTAATGATCAAGAACCACTGTAAAAAATAAAAAATGCCTTTGATGAGCTCATGAGTAGACTGAGCATGGCTGAGTAAAGAACCTCTGAGCTTGAGGATATGACAAAGAAACTTACTTCCAAAACTGAGAAGCAAAAAAGAAAAAAGACTAAACAAACAAACAAAACAAAACAAAACCCTGAACAGAGTATCCAAGAACTGTGGGACAACTACAAAGATATAATGTATGAGTAATAGGCAAACCAGAAGACAGAAAGAAGAAAAAAGAAAGAAAGAAAGAAAGAAAGAAAGAAAGAAAGAAAGAAAGAAAGAAAGAAAGAAAGAAAGAAAGTATGAGTAACAGAAATACCAGAAGAAAAGAAAGGAAGGAACAGAAACAATATTGAAGCAATAATGACTAAGAATTTCTCCAAATTAAGGTCAGACTCCAAACCACAGATTGAGGAAACTCAGAGTTATCAAGCTTGGTAAATGCCAAAAACAAAACAAGAACTTAAGCCTAGGTATTCAAACTGCAGAAAATCAAAGATAAAGAAAAAAATCTTAAAAGAAGTCACAGGGGGGAAACAGTCTATAAAGGAACAAAGAAAAGCATTGTATGCAATTTCTCAGAAACCTTGCAAGCAAAAAGAGAATGGGGTGAAATATTTAAAGTGTTCAGAGGAAAAAACCACCAAACTACAATTCTGTACATTGTGACGTTATCTTTCAAAAGGGAGCGAGAAATAAAGACTTTCTCAAGCAAAAATCAAACAAAAAGTGAAGTGCTACCAGTAGACCTGCCTGGCAAGAAATGTTAAAAGAAGTTCTTTAGAGAGAAGGAAAATGATAATAGATCAGAAACTTGTATCTACATAAAGAAGAGCATCCAAGGAATAAATGAAAGTAAAATACTTTCCTTTTGTTTTTCTTAATTGATCTAAAAGATAACAGTTTGTTCAAAATAATAATGGCAGGGATCCCTGAGTGGCTCAGCGGTTTAGGGCCTGCCTTTGGTCCAGGGCATGATCCTGGGGTCCCGGAATTGAGTCCCGCCTCGGGCTTCTTGCATGGAGCCTGCTTCTCCCTCTGCCTGTGTCTCTGCCTCTCTCTTTCTGTGTCTCTCATAAATAAATAAAATATTTTTTAAAAACCAAAATAATAATGACAACAATATGTTCAATTATGTATGTGCATATATATTTATAAATACTTATGTATAAGGGAAATGAATGTCAGCAATAATACAAGGGATGAGTTAGGATTATTTTGTTATTATAAATTACTTGTACTATTCATGAATCAATATAGTATTATTTGAAAGTGGATTTGGATTAGTTGTAAATGTGCAAACTAGGGTAATCATGAAAAAACTATACATATACACACACACACACACACACACACACACACTACTAAGGAAGGAAAGAAAATAGAATACTATAAAATGCCCAATTAAAACCACAGAAGGGGGATGCATGAGTGGCTCAGTGGTTGAGTGTCTGCCTTTGGCTCAGGTCGTGATCCCAGGGTACTGAGATCAAATCCTGCATCAGGCTCTCTGCGGGGACCCTGCTTCTCCCTCTGCCTATGCCTCTGCCTACCTCTGTGTGTCTCTCATGAATAAATACAATCTTTAAAAAAGAATAATAGGGATCCCTGGGTGGCGCAGCGGTTTGGCGCCTGCCTTTGGCCCAGGGCGGGATCCTGGAGACCCGGGATCGAATCCCACGTCGGGCTCCCGGTGCATGGAGCCTGCTTCTTCCTCTGCCTGTGTCTCCGACTTTCTGTGTGTGTGTGTCTATCATAAATAAATAAAAATTTAAAAAAAAATAAAAAATAAAAAAAAAATAATAAAACTACAAAAGGGGGCATCTGGCTGGCTCAGATGGTTAAGCCTCTGTCTTAAGCTCAGGTTCATGATCTCCAGGTTCTGAGATTGAACCCCATGTCAGGCTCCTTGCTCAGTGGGGAGTCTGCTTCTCCCTCTTCCCCCAACCCCCTGTTCATGCTCTCTCTCTCTCTCAAATGAATAAATAAAATTAAAAAAAAATCACAGTAGGGGTGCCTGAGTGGTTCAATCAATTGAGCATCTGCCTTCGGCTCAGGTCGTGACCCCAGAATCCTGGGGTCTAGCCCCATGTCAGGCTCTCTGCTTGGAGGGGGGCCTGCTTCTTCCTCTTCCTCTGCCTGCTTGTGCATTCTCTCTCTCTCAAATAAATACATAAACAAACAAACAAATAAATAAATCTTTAAATTTTTTTAAAGCAGCAAATAAAAAATATACATAAAAGGCAGAAAACAGTGAGACAAAAATAGAAACAAAGAATACCAACAAGTAGAAAACAGTAAAAATATGGTGGACATCAATCCAACTCTTACTGACAATTGCTTTAAACATCAATGGTCAAAATACACTAATTAAAAGATATCAAGGTGGATCAAAAAACAGGATACAGTTATATGTTATATACAAGAAACATACTTTAAATATAAAGACACATGTAGACTAAAGGGAAAAGAATGGAGAAAGATAGTGCATGTTAACACTAATCAAAAGAAAGCTGAAGTGGCTGTTTAATTTCAAACAGAGCAGACTTCAGAGCAAGGAATTTGTCAGAGACAAAGAAGGGCATTATATTTTGATAAAAGGATCATACTTTAGGAGAACTTAAAAATCCTTAATGTGTATGCTCTTTATTTTTTAATTTAATTTTTTAAGATTTTTTTTTTTATTAATGAGAGACACAGAGAGAGGCAGAGACATAGGCAGAGTGAGAAGCAGGCCCCCTGTAAGGAGCCCAAAGCAGGACTCAATCCCAGGACCCCGGGATCACAACCTGAGCCAAAAGCAGATGCTCAACCACTGAGCCACCCAAGCACCTCTGTGTATGCTCTTTAAAATAGTGTCAAAATATGTGAGGCAAAAACTGATAGAACTTCAAAGAGAAATAGGTTAATCCACTATCTGAAACTTCAACACCCCTCTCTCAGAAATGGACAAATCCAGCAGGCAGAAAATCAGTAAGGATGTAGTTGAATTCAACAGAACTATCAGTCAACTGGATATAATTAATATCTATAGACTACCTCATCCAACAATAGCTAAATATACATTCTCAAAATCACATGGAACATTCACCAGAGAGACCATATTCTTTTTTTTTTTTAAGATTTTATTTATTTATTCATGAGTGACACACAGAGAAAGGCAGAGACATAGGCAGAGGGAGAAGCAGGCTCCTGGTGGAGAACCTGATGCAGGACTCGATCCCAGTACCCCAGGATCACGCCCTAAGCCAAAGGCAGATGCTCAACTGCTGAGCCACCCAGGCATCCTGAGAGACCACATTCTTGACCTTAAAACACACCTTAACAAATTTAGAAGAATAATAGTCAAACAGTGTCTAATTTTAGACTGCAATGGAATTAAACTATAAACAACAGAAAGATAGCTGGAAAGTCTCAAAATACTTGAAGATTAATCAACACAGTTCTGAATAATGCATGGGTTAAAGAAGAAAATGCAAGATAAGTTTTTAAAATACTTTGAACTAAGTGAAAATACAGCTTACCAAAATTTATGGGATCCAGTGAAAACAGTACTTAGAGAAATTTATAGCATCAAATACATACATTAGAAAAGAAGAAAGAGCTAAAATCAATAATATCCTCCACCTTTGGAAACTACATCACTACAAATCCCATGTATATTAAAATGAAAATAAAAGAATATTATTATGAACAACTCTGTGGCCCCAAATTTGGTAACCAAGATGAAAGGGACCAATTTTTTGAAAGACACAATATGCGAAAACACACACAAGAAGTAGCAGACATCTGAATAGTCCTATATTTATTTTTAAAATTGAATCAATAACTTAAAACCTTGCAGAACAGAAAGCACCAGACCCAGATAAGATTCACTGGTGAATTATACTATTTAAGGAAGAAATTATATGTGCTGTTGAAGTGAGCACTTTAAGGAAGATATTATACAAACTTTATCATCTTTTCTAGAAGATAGAAGCAGAAGGAATACTTCCTAACTCATTCTATAAGGCCAACATTACCCTAATATCAAAACCAAAGACGTTATAAGAAAAGAAAACCAGTATCTCTCATGAATGTAGATGCAAAGTCCTCAACAATATATTAGCATATTTAATTAAGTACAAAAAGTTATACACCTTGATTAAATAGAAATTTTCCCAGGTATGCAAGACTGTTAACATTCAAAATCAATTAATGTAATCCATCATATCAATAGACTAAAAAAGAAAAATCATAGGATCATATCAATAAATACTGAAAAAACATTTGACAAAACCCAGCACCCATTCATTATAAAAACTCACAGTAAACTAGGAATAGAGGAGAACTTCCTCAACTTGATAAAAATTACCCATTAAAAACCCATAGCTAATAATATACTTAATGGTGAGAAATAAGAATCTTTCCTACTAAGATTAGGAATCAGGCAAGGATGTCTCTCTCATCATTGCTTTTTAACCTCATATAGGAAGTCCTACTAATATATAAGATAAGAAGTATATAGTTTGGGAAGGAAGAAGCAAGACTGTCTTTGGTCACAGATGAAATGATCATCTATACAGAAAATCCAAAATAATTGTTAAAACTCCTGGAACTAATAAGTGATTATAGCAAGGTTGTATGATATGAAGTTAATATGCAAAAATCAATTGCCTGTATACTAGCAAAGAACAAGTGGAGTTTGAAATTAAAAACATTATGATTTATATTAGCACACCCCCAAGGAAATAATTAGGTATAAATCTAATGAAATATAAGACCTATGTGAAAGAAACTACAACACTGATGAAAGATGTCAAATAAATAATAAATGGATAGTTCATGGATAGGAAAACTCAATATTGTCAAGATGTCAGTTCTTCTCAATTTGATTTATAGATTCAGTACAATATCAATCAGAATCCCAGGCTAATTCTAAAGTCTATATGGAGAGGCAAAATATTCAGAATAGCCTTCTCACTATTAAATGAGAACAAAATCAGAGAACTGATACTACTCAACTTTAAGACTTACTATAAAGCTACAGTAATCAAAACAACATAGTATCAGCAAAATAATAGATAAATGGAACAGGATAAAGAGCCCAGAAATAGACCCACATGAATATAGTCAACAAATCTTTGACAAAGGAGAAAAGCAATACAGTGGAGTATTGTATTTATCAAATGGTCCTGGAGATAGGCATCCATATAGAAAAAAGAATCTACGGTGCTTGGGTGGCTCAGTTGATTAGGCATCTGCCTTCGGCTCAGGTCATGATCTCAGGATCCTGGGATCAAGCCCTACACTGAGGCTTCCTGCTCAGCAGGGAATCTACTTCTTCTACCTCTGCCTGCCTCTCTGCCTACCATTGGCTATGCAATGACATTTTAGAGATAAGACCAAAGTCATGATCTATGATATAAATAACTGATAAGTTGGATTCCTTAAAATTTAAAATTCCTGTCTGCAAAAGATAATTTTCAGGAGAATGGTAAGACAAACCACAAGCTGGGAGCAAATTTTTGCAAAAGACACGTCTGATAAACACTTATCCCAAGTATACAAAAAATTCAACAATAAGAAAAAACAACTTGGATTAAAAAAAAATGGCAGAAGACCTGATCTAATCAAAGAAGATATACAGATGGCAAGTAAGTGTATGAAAAGATGTTCAATATCACATGTCATTAGAGAACTACAAATTAAAACAGTGGATGAATGGATAAGCTGTGGTACATCCAGACACTGAAATATTATTCAGCTCTAAAGGGAAATGATCTGTGAAGTCATGAAAAAACCTAGAGGAAAAAACAAAGAAACAAAAAACCTAGAGGAAACAAGCACATATTACTAAGTGGAAGAAGCCAATCTGAAAAGGCTAGATATTGTATGGTTCCAACCACATGACATTCTGGAAAAGGTAAAACTATAGAGACAGTTAAAAGATCAGTGGTTGCCAAGGGTTAAGAGGAGGGAAGGATGAATGCATAGAGCACAGAAGCTTGTGCTAGGGTAATGAAACTATTGTGTATGATACTACAATGGGGAATACATATCCTTATACATTTGTCTAACATCCAAAGGATATCTAACACCAAGAAGGAAATCTAATATAAATTATTGACTTTGTGTGATACTTCTGTGTCAATATAAGTTCACTGATTGTGATAAATGTACGGTTATGGTGCAGATGTCACTAGTGGGAAAGGTGTACATGTGTGAGGACAGGGGTGTTTAGGAACTGTGTAATTTCCACTCAGTTTTGCTGTGAACTCAAAACTTCTCTAAAAAAGAAAATGTATTAATTTTTTAAAATACCAGTTTTACTCAAGTTAATATATAAATTTAATATGATTTTAATAAAAATAACAATCGTATCCCCTGGAACTAGGTAAGTTGATCCTAACGTGCATACATGAGAAAATAGACACTCAGGAATAGCTACACAAAGAGAAGATAATAATGTTGGATTAGCCTTACCCTACACTATAAACCCTCTTAAATTAAAAGTCCATGGTACTGACATATGAATAGATAAACTGGTATAACAGAATAGAAAATCCAGAAAGAGAACAAAATATGTATGGAAATTTAATATGTGGAAAATTTGGCATCTCAATCCACCAGAAAAGTGATAGGCATTTTTTTAAAGATTATTTATTTATTCACGAGAGACAGACAGAGAGAGAGAGAGAAGCAGAGGGAGAAGCAGGCTCCATGCAGGGAGCCTGACGTAGGACTCGATCCCGAGTCTCCAGGATCAGGTCCTGGGCCAAAGGCGGCACTAAACCACTGAGCCACCCGGGCTGCCCATGATAGGCATTTTAATAAACGGTACTGAGATAACTAGATAGCCATTTGAAAAAACATAAAATTGGCTCTATGCCTCACAATATATATCATAATAATTTCCAAATGAATCAAAGATCTAAATGTAAAAAATGAAACCACATAGGGAGAAAATATGGCAATACATGTATCCCAGATGAAAGGATAATCTCCCTACTATCTAAATAAATCTTAAAAAATAAAAGGGGAAAAAAAAGACCAAACTCCTGACTGGCAAATGGTCAAAAAACAGGAACAGACAGCTTTCAGAAAAAAAAAAAAAAAAGAGAAAGGATCTTAAAAGCTTGAGAAAGTTTTCACCTTTACCCATAAGAACGGAAGCACAAAACTGCCCTGAGACCATTTCTCAGCTCCCAGATTGGTAGAAATTAAAATGGTGTAAACCTGTGAGAAAACACGCACGTTTATATATCATTGTTGGGAATGCAAAATGGTACTACCTCTCTGGAGAGAAATTTGGCAATGTCTAACAAAAGTAAACATGCATCTACCTTTGTCCCAGCATTTCTGCTTCAGAGAATTTACACTGAAGATTTACCCCTCTGCAAATACAATACAAAATTTCTACAAGGTTATTTTAAGTGGCATTATTTGTACTACAAAATTATTGGAACAATGTAAGAGTCTATTGATAGTAGACCGCCAGTTCATAAACTATGGTTCAGTTACAAAATGGAATACTGTGCAACTATAAAAAAGAATGAGAGGGATCCCTGGGTGGCACAGCGGTTTGGCGCCTGCCTTTGGCCCGGGGCGCGATCCTGGAGACCCGGGATCGAATCCCACGTCAGGCTCCCGGTGTATGGAGCCTGCTTCTCCCTCTGCCTGTGTCTCTGCCTCTCTCGCTCTCTCTGTGTGTGACTATCATAAATAAATAAAAATTAAAAAAAAAAAAAGAATGAGAAAGAGCTCTGTGAATGTATATGAAATGATTAAATGAAAAAAAAGCAAGGCATGAAAGAAGCAGCATGCTATCTTTTGCGTATAAAAAAGGGGGGGGAGACAAGCACACACAAACATGCATACATTTTCTAGCTCTACCCAATGAAAGGACATAGAATTAATGATAATCCAGTAACTATTCCTCACTAAAAGGAAAGACTTATTAGCAAATGGCTGATTCCAGGTTGGGGCAGGGAAAGCTCAAGGCTAGCCCAAAACTATATCATTGTGCCAGAAAGTGTTGATAGAATGATGAGGACATGTGAAAAGGATTCAGTACCCATCTTGAAAGAATTCCCACTGGTTATATTGGATATTTTGGTTATTAAAAAGAATAGTTATGGTAATGAATTATAAAATACTGATTTAGAAAAAAAATCACGAAAAAAAAAAAAAAAAGAAAAAAAAATCACGAATTATAGCAATACTCCAAAAGCAAAGAGAATCAGTAAGCCTCTTACAAAAGAATGCCAGCTAATAAATGAGGAAGTAATGATAGAGTTAGAAAACCACCATTTCGTAACTGCCCATGTAATAACTGATTAAGACAAAGGTCTTCCTTTGGTATTAAGACACTAATACCATTAGGTAAAATGTTGAGGAACAGGATAATCACGAACTACCGATCTCCAAAGTACTTATAAATTTCAAAGGGTAATGCATATTCTTTGTTAATCAGAGATACTGATACTACATGAATTGAACTTAGTATCATGAGTGAAGAGACAAACTGATATTAAAGGCCTCCTACTGGGGTTTCATGGTAGTATATGGCATTACCCATTTAGTATTCTTTGACTAAAGTTTTAGCCTGAATCTAATCATGAAGGAATAGTCAGTCAAATCCAGACTGTGAGACATTCTGTAACACAATTGGCCAGGGCTCTTAAAAAATGTCAGTTTAAAAAAAAAAAAATGTCATCATGAAAAAAGGAAAAAAAAAAAAAAGAAGAGGATTGTGCTAGAATTAAAGAAGACCAAAAAGATAGGGTGCCTGGCTGGCTCAGTTAGTAGAGCATGTGACTCTTGATCTCAGGGTCGTGAGTTTGAGGTTTGCATTAAATGTAGAGTTTACTTAAAATTACTTAAATAATAAGAGTAAAAAGACAAAACAATTAAGGACAATAAGTAACCTTCAGTAAATGCTAGATTTAAAAACAGTTATGGCAATTAGGGAAATTTTAATGTTACTATATCAAAGTTATTTTTCGGTACTCACTGTATTGTGGTTATATAGGAGAATATCCTAGTCTTTAGGGCAAGCGTGTTATAGTATTTATGGGTGAAAGTGTCAGGATTTCTGCAACTTTCAAATGGTCAGTCAAAATTACAGATTTTATACACACATGTATGTGTATGTATTCTACATAATGAAAGAGCTATAGCTATATAGGGAAATGTATAGATGATTTTCATATCTAATTTCAAGTATCATCTCATCCTGTAGTACCCAGTTATTTAATCCAGCTCTAAGTGTTGCTGTAACGGTGTTTTGTAGATGTGGTGAACATCTGCAACCCAGTTGACTTTACGTAGAAGATATTACCCTTGATAATCTGGGCAGGACTCATCTAATCAAAAACTTTTGAGAGCAAAAACTAAGGCTTCCCTGAAGAAGAAATCTTGCCTCAAGGCTGCAGCATGAATTTCTGCTTGAGTGTCTAGCCTGCCAATCTGCCCTATGGATTTCAGACTTGCCGGCCCCCATATTGCATGAGCCAATTTCTTAAAACCAACTTCTTACATATATATGAAGAGATAAAGCTTATGTGGCCAATGTTAACGATGGATAAATCTAGATGGTCCTTTCCTTTGTGGTACTTATAGGGTATAGAGGGAGAAAACCTGATTAAACAAATCCATAAATAATTACACATTACCAATTGCTAGGAAGGAAATAAAGAGACAGGAATTAAAAGTAATAATAATAGTTAGCCATAGGGTGGTACCTCTTTGAGACAGGGTGGCCAGAGGAGGAAACTGTGATTGATAATCAAGTTGAGACATGAGGCCCGAAAAGGAGGAAGCCATATGAAGAGCCAAAGAGCAAGAATCCTCTACATGGGCAGTACAGCCAGCCTAGATAGAATTGAGTCCTGGCAATGTGAATATGCATCATAACGTAAATGCTATGAAGCGCTTCCCCCTCTTGTTTCTGGTAGAATTATCGAGTTTCCACAGCAGTATGGAAGATGTTTCATCGGTCAGAAACTATTTGCCTATCCAATTATATCCTGCTGGAAACAATTTTCTTATAGTCTCTTCAAATTTCCTGTCAGGTAGATGCTAAATTATATGAAATAGCATTTACTGTTGCTATTGAGTGTCTGCCTTTGTCTGCTCAGGTCATAATCCTGGGGTTCTGGGATCGAGTCCCACATCGGGCTCCCTGCAGGGAGCCTGCTTCTCCCTCTGTCTATGTCTCTGCCTCTCTCTCTCTCTGTGTTTCTCATGAATAAGTAAGTAAGATCTTTAAAAATAAAGAAAATGATCGAGTCAACCCTATCTTTTCCTCTACACCACACAGGTATCTCCAGATTCCAGGGTTCAACGTAAACTCAGCAAATATTTACAACTCTGCTATGCACAAGGCCCAATACAAGATTTATGGGGATTAAAAATATTGCCCAGTGTTCCATAATCTGTAAGGGAAACAGACAAATGTAATTATAGAATTATATAGACATGTATAGTTACTATGATCTAAGGCTAGTTGTGGTATGTGCTGAAGTAGACATATAAATAAAAGCAAATGAGAGAACAGAGATTGGGAAGGGGATGATTTGAAATAGGTCTTAAAGGAATGGTAGAGCTGTGGGAAAAGAAGGGAAAGCAGAAGCACCTTTTAAAAAATTAATTTATTTTTCTAATTCCAAATAATTCATATACAGGGTTATATTAGTTTCAGGTGTACAATATAGTGATTCAACATTCTACACATTACTCAGTGCTCATCATGAGTGTACTCTTAATTTCCTTCACCTATTTCACTCACCCTCCATCCCCACCCTGTCAGTCACCATATATAGAGATAATTAAGAGTCTGGTCTTTTTGTTTGTCTCTTTTTTCTTGTTTGGTTTCTTAAATTCCTCAAATGAGTGAAATCATATGGTATTTGTCTTTCTCTGACTGACTTATTTTATTTAGCATTGTGCCCTCTAGATGCATCCACGTCGTGGCAAATGCAAGATTTCATTTTTTTGGATGAGTAATATTGCATTATATATATATGCATTATATATGTATTGCATTATATATATATAATTTTCTTTATTCCTCTATTAATGGACACCTGAGTTTCTTCCATATCTTGGCTGTTGTAAATAATACTGCAATAAACACAGGGGTATATAAGAATAAGAATCTTTTTCATGAAGTCCAGAGTTGGAATGTTTGTAAGTGATGATTAGGATGGCACGGCTGTTGGTGAAGGAGGGTAGGGATATAGGTTAGATGTTGTAACACATACCATTTTGATTATGAAGCAGGACAGAATGTGAGTAGTGGACTGCAGGTGGGAAAGAAAAAGGAAAATAAGGGGCAGGGGCTATAAGTAAGGCCTGGCTCTGGGGCTAGCTCTCCTAGTAGTGATCTGTTGACACAACAGATGGACACATGAACCCAGGACTGAGATCAATACCCACGGAGCTTGCTTTACGCAGTGGACATTGTGGCTGGGATCTCTAGCCAACAATGGAGATGCATTACAGTTTCAAGAAGTGGTTTTTTTTTTTTTTTTAGGTTTTATTTATTTATTCATGAGAGACAGAGAGAGAGAGGCAGAGACCCAGACAGAGGGAGAAGCAGGCTCCCTGCAGGGAGCTCAATGTGGGACTCAATCCCTGGACCCAGGATCATACCCCAAGCCAAAGGCAGATGCTCAACCGCTGACCCACCCAGGCATCCCATCAAGAAGTGTTTGAAACAGATCCTACTTGGTGGTTTGAGTTTCCATGGAAACATTTTAGTCTCATTAAGAACATTTGGCAATATTTAGGCGTGGTCTTTGGGCCCCAGTCAAGCAGGAAGTCCAGGTTTACACCATACTTGGTAAAGGAATTGAATTAGAATCAGGACCTTGTGACAGATGTAAAGTTAGACCAATAAAGCATGGAGTCAGAGATTAAGAGACAAGCTGTAATTCCATAAATATATCCCAGACTCACTAGCTATTAATCTGAGAGCAGCAAAATTCATTCTATTCACCAGGCAATAATGGAGATGAAGTTTCTAAAATATATTATTTAACCAGAATTGGACAAGGACTCAGCATGACTCAGCTAGAGAGCTAAGGATTCTTGGGCCAGCTGCTGGTGGGATGCAATGTTAAAAATATAGGTTGGATTCAGAATGTTGTTGGCCTTAAAAACTATTTACTTCATATGTATGTGGAGTAATATCACAATATTTTTCAGAATCATCCAGAAATGACAGAAAGTGGCTTCATTTTTCATTAGTCCATAATAATAGAAGAAAGAGTCCAGAAACAGACCCACACATACACTATAACTTGATTTACAACAAAGGCAACTGTGCAGTACAGCAGGGGAAGGAATCGCCTTTTCAGTCAATGACACTGGATCAATTAGACATTAATGTGGAAAAAAAGAAATCTTGACCTCTGCCTAATACCATAAATATCAATTTTAGATGGACTATAATTCTAAATGTGAAAGAGAAAAGAAGAGAATAGCTTCAGGGCCTTGGGGTAAGCAAAAATCTCTTAACACAGTACTAACCATAACCATAACACTAACCATAAGGAAAAAATAATTTTGATTATATCAAAAATTAAGAACTTTTGTTCATAGGAACCCAACATTAAGATAGTGATAGGCAAACCACAGACTGATAAAAGATATTTTCTTTTCCACCTTTTTTTTAGATTTTATTTTATTTTATTTTACTTTTTAAATTAAAGTAGGCTCCATGTCCCACATGGGGATTGAAGTCACGACCCTGAAATCAAAAGTAGCATGTTCATACCAACTGAGCTGGTCAGGTGTCCCTGAAGATATTTTCAATACATGTAGCAATACATATAGCAAGATGCATATCTATAATATATAAAGAAGCCTCATAAGTAAATAAGAGACAGGCAACTCAAAAGAAACTGTGCAAGAGAGGCACTTCACAAAAGAGAATATTTAACTAAATATCTAAATAAGTACAATACCACAATACCACTTCCTCTAGAATGGCTAAAATGAAATGTCCATAATATTTCAATTCAAAAGAAACTGTGCAAGAGAGGCACTTCACAAAAGAGAATATTTAACTAAATATCTAAATAAGTACAATACCACAATACCACTTCCTCTAGAATGGCTAAAATGAAATGTCATTACTAAGTGTTGGTTGGTAAGGGTGTGGAGTAGCTAAAACTTTCATACACTGCTGAGGAAAGCGTAAATTGGTATAACCACTTTGAGATTCCTGGTGGAAGAGAAAGAGGAAATGTGGGGCAGGGGCTGTAGGAAAGGCCTGGCTCTGGGGCTGGCTCTCCTAGTAGTGATTAGTTGACACAACTTCCAGGAGGACACATGACCTGAGACTGGCATCAATACCCGTGGAGCTTGCTTTATTATTATTATTATTTTAGATTTTATTAATTTATTCATGAGACAGAGAGAGAGGCAGAGACACAGGCAGAGGGAGAAGCAGGCTCCATGCAGGGAGCCCGATGTGGAACTAGATCCTGGGCCAAAGGCAGACGCTTAACCACTGAGCCACTCAGGCATCCCTCATGGAGTTTGCTTGAGAGAGTGGACACCATGGTTGGGATCTCTAGGCAAAAATTCACAAGTGTAGCCAACAAGTGTAGCCAGCAAAGGAGGTGCATTTCAAGAAGTGTTTGAAACAGATCCTACTTGGTAGTTTGAGTTTCCATGGAAACATTTTAGTCTCATTAAGAACATTTGGCAATATTTAGGCATGGTGTTTGGGCCCCAGTCAAGCAGGAAGTCCAGGTTTACACCATACTTGGTAAGTAAATTGAACTAGAATCAGAATTTATAAAGCCAAACATATGCATTTCCTGTGCACTTACAATTTTACTTCTGGATATTTATATTTACATAAAATGCATATATATGAGCATCAAAAGCCATGCAGAAGAAATGTTCATAGCAGCATTATTTGTAAGAGCTCAAAACTGGAAACAACCCAAATGTCCAACAACAGTAGAATGGATAAATGAACTTACATAGTTCTGTATGTCAATTATAGCAATAAAACTGAAAAAAAAAATGAACTACCCTTTTCCTGGAGAGGTGCAACTCAATGTCTTCTCAATTATTGAGTTTAAAAAAAAATCTGAGGTATCTAAGTGATACCTGTTTCTACTCCAGTTCTCTTGTGATCCTCTTAAGGACTAATTATAAAGTTAAACCTCCACAAGAGCTAAATGAAACAGTGGGCAGAAAAGGAGGTGGTGGAAAAAAGGGATTGTACTTAACACATGTAGATATACACAGGACATAGCAGGAAAGAATATGTAGAGAGAGGTTGTAATTGTCATTTTTACAACTGGTTGTAAGGTTAAAACAGGTTTTTATGATTTTTCTCTTCCACTGTGTTTCCTTTGCCTCCAGTCAGTAAACCTTCTGGCTGGAATTCTTTACTCAGTGGGGTGACCTAAACTTTTATTCTTGGAGGATCTGAGCTCCTGGTGATCTTGTCTCCATGGAGTTGCAGTAATCTTTCATTAACATTGATGCTGGATCTAGGGAATCTCCAGAGATCAATTTATATTCATAAGTTGAAGCAATGATGCATGAGGCAAGAATTAGCTCTCCCCCAGAGTATATTTCTTAGTTATAAAAAGAGTCCCTGCTTCTTTACTTTGAGAACATGGTGGCAGATTTAGCTATCAAGAAAGGTTATGAGAGATTAAAAATGACCTCTGTTTAATGTTTTGGGTTCCTACTCTTTTCTTAATATCTTAAATTTTACATAGTAGACATGTAACCACCAGTGGCCAACTCAAATAATATTTTATTCTTAATTAATTAATTTATTTATTAGTTTTTTTAGAGGGAGAGAGCACATGAGCAGAAGGAGAGGGTGGAGGGCAGAGGGAGAGAGATGAGAGGACGTAGGGACTTGATCTCACGACCCTGAAATCATCACCTGAGCCAAAATCAAGAGTTGCAGTATTAACTGACTGAGAGTTGGAGTCTTAACCAACTGAGCCACTCAGGTGCTCCTCAACTGACATTTTAATTCAGTGATTTATTGAATCAATCTTCCAATTTGTTTTTTACAATGATCAAAAGGCCTGTGGCTGGAAAACAGAATACTAGAATTCTAGAATTCTAACTGTGCCTTGAAATGAAACAGATTTGAGTTTGTCCTCTTTTTATTTTTTTAAGATTTTATTTATTTATTCATGAGAGACAGAGAGAGAGAGAGTGGCAGAGACACAGGCAGAGGGAGAAGCAGGCTCCACGCAGGGAGCCCGACATAGGACCAGGCCCTGAGCCAAAGGCAGACGCTCAGTCGCTGAGCCACCCAGGTGTCCAAGGCTGTCCTCTTTTTCTCAAGCTATTTATTACTATTAAGAGTGATCATTCCACTTCTCAAACTATATTTTCACACTATTAATTCTTCATATCTTTCATCTGGTTCTTTGATAGGTGCTTTGCAAGCATCCAAAGCTCTGTCCTCAATGGGCAAGAAATAACTTGAGTGGCTATTTAACCCTCCTGAGCTATTGACTTTCAGATTACCATTCATAAATACTATGGAATTGCCACTACTTTTGGCCCTACCTGGCCAAGGTAATAAGAAAAAAATATATATCAGATTCCCCTATTTTCCTGAGAGTTTGTTACCCTTAACCTACCTGTAACATCAATTTCTGTAACTCATAGTTTTCAACTGAAGCCTGGGTAGAAACAAAAGGCAATTATTGGAAGGATGTGGAAGGTTCCTTGGTCATGTCCCAGTGCATGGGTAGTCAGGAAGCAGGAAAGAAGTCTCTTTTTGGCTCTGTAGTAGGATGTTGGGGCCCCACCTTCATTTGTATTTAGATAATGAGTTTTTTCAAAATCCAGGATGGGAACTTCTATGATATACAGCTAAAACAAAAATAAACAAACAGGACATCCCACAAAAATGTCCCCTGCAGTTTCAATTTCTTTCTCTAAATTTCATAATTTTTCAGTTGACATTTTGAGGATTTCTCTGTTAAACATCATATTGCCTGCAAAAAGATATTTTTTTCCCAATATTTATACCTTATTTAAAAAAAGTACTGGGATGAGTACTGGGTGTTGTGCTATATGTTGGCAAATTGAATTAAATTAAAAAGTTACCAAGAAATTTCCAAGAAATACTAGTATATTGTTAGTATTATGTTGGTTCTCATTTTTCTTTTAGAGATGTAATTGACATAAAACACTATAGTAGTTTCAGGTGTACATGACTTGATATTTGTATATATTGCAAAATGATCACCACAATAAGTCTAGTTAACATCTGTCACCATACCTAGATAGAAAAAAAAGTGTCTTTCTTATGATGATAACTTTTAAAATTGACTTTCAGCAACTTTAAAATATGCAACATAGTTTTATTAACTATAGTCACCATGCTGTACATTACATCCCCATGACTTATTTAATCTGGAAATTTCACCTTTTGATCCCTTTTACCCATTTCACACACACACACACCCCCATGCCACCCCCACCTTTGGCAATCACCAATCCACTTGTTCTCTGTATCTATGAGCTTAATTTGTGTTTTGGTTTTTAGGTTCCACATATAAGTCAGATTATATGGTACTCATCTTCCTCTTTCTGACTTATTACACTTAGCATGATGTTTTCAAGGTCCATTGTGTTGTTGCAAATGGCAGGATTTCATTCTTTTGTATGGCTGAATAGTATGCCACATTCTGTGTGTGCATATATTACATATATATGACATTCTTTCGTTCACTGATGAATACTTAGTTTCCATATTTTAGCTGTTGTAAATAATGCTGCAATGAACATGGGCAAGGTGAGGAATGACATATATCTTTTTACGTTAGTTCTTTTGTTTTCTTCAGGTAAATACCCAGAAGTGTGGTTGCTGGATCATAGGGTAGTTTTATTTTTAATTTGGTGAGGAAACTCCATACTGTTTTCCATAGTGGCCACACCAATTTACATTCCTACCAACAATGCACAAGATTTCCTTTTTCTCCAAATCTTCACTAGCACTTGTTATTTTCTCTTCATTTTTAATCCAAATGCCTCCGATGAATATTTTTTGTTAAGTGTAGTAACTTTGGGTTGGTATTGTTTTAAAATAATGTATGAAATATTCTCTTCCTAGTGTCTTAGTTTAAAATCAGGAGTGGAAACAATTTTTTACCAAATGATTTTTAAATATGTATTGAAATGATCCTACCTTTTTTCCTTTAGTAAATTTTTTTTTCTTGCCTTCAACCACCTTTGCTTTCTTAGACTAAACGTCATTTATGGTATTTTTTGACCATAGTCTGGATTTGATTTGCTAGTATTTAATTTAGAATTGTTGCCTCTAGATGCCTGTAGAAGGGGCCTTTGTGGATCACTTTCTTTTCTTTCTTTCTTTCTTTCTTTCTTTCTTTCTTTCTTTCTTTCTTTCTTTCTTTCTTTTTTTTGAGGAGGAGGAGGTGTTGTCAGAGTTTGATTTCAAGGTAATACTAGTTTTGTAAGAGTGGCTTGGAAATTTGCCATCTTTTTCTATATGCTAGAATAATTTTCTAAGGGATTCATGTTTCTTGAATATTAAAAAATGAAAACACTTAACTATAAAAAGAACCTAGTCTTATGACTCTTTGGGAGAAATACTTTGACAACTACTTCCTTTTCTTCCATGGTTCATTGGTCTATTTAGGTTTCACCTTGGTTTAATTTTCATAATTTACATTTTCCTACTAAGTCAATCACAATTCAAAAATTTATTAGAATCATGTATATAATAATCTAATATAATTTTGAAACTTTTCTCCATTTTTGTGTGTAACCTTTCTCAAAACAAATGTTGGGCATTGTTTTTTCATTTTATCTGTGCATTTTTGCTCTCCCACTTTTCTCTTGATATGTCCCATAAATTTGTCTATTCTGAATCATCTCATATTTATAAATGTCCTTATAATCTACTAATTCCTATTTTCTAACTGTTTCTAGTTTTGTTAATTCTTTTATCCTACTTTCCTTGGCATTTTTTTTTCAAATATTTTAATTTGTTTTCTCATTCTTTCATATCCAATAAAGGCTAATAATTTGCTTAAGATGGATAGATGCACCTCAAAAAATTTTACTCTTTCTTTAAAGAATATCTTGTAATCATTACTTTTTTTCTCCTTCAGCTAGTTATTTTTTTATTTTTATTTTTTAAATATTTTATTTATTCATGGGAGACACAGATAGAGAACAAGAGAGGCAGAGACACAGGCAGAGGGAGAAGCAGACTCCATGCAGGGAGCCCGATGTGGGACTTGATCCCGGGACTCCAGGATCATGCCCTGGGCCAAAAGCAGGCACTAAACCCGCTGAGCCACTCAGGGATACCCAGCTAGTTATTTTGATGTTTAAAATTTCATTAGGCATTTTTGAGTATATATCTAGGAGTGTAAATATGGAGTCATTAACATTTTTTTTTACCATTTTTAAAATTTAAGTATAGTTGACACAAAATGTTACATTAGATTCAGGTCTACAACTTAGTGACTTGACAAGTTTATACATTATGCTGTGTTCACCACAAGTATAGCTACAATCTGTCCCATTATATCACTATTACAATATCATTGACTATATTCCTTAGGCTGTATTTTTTATTCCTATAACTTATTCATTCCATAAGTAGAGGCCTGTATCTCCCTCTGCTCTTTACTCATTTTGCCCAACCTCCCACCTGCCTCCCCTCTGGCAACCATCAGATCTCTGTATTTACAATTCTTATTTGTTTGTTCATTCCTTTTTTTTTTTTTTAAGATTTCATTTATGACTGGAGTCATATGGCATTTCTCTTTCTTATTTCCCTTAGCATAATACCCTTTAGGTCCATCTATATTGTTTCAAATGACACAATCTCAATCTTTTTTTAAGTACTGAGTAATACTCCATTGTGAGTGAGAGAGTGTGTGTGTGTGTACTACATTTTCCTTATCTATTGATGGACACTTAGATTGCTTTCATGTCTTGGCTATTGTAAATAATGCTGCAATAAACGTAGGGGTACCTATATCTTTTTGAGTTAGTGTTTTTGTTTTCCCTGGGTAAATAACCAATAGTGGAATTATTGGATCATGTGGTATTTCTATTTTATTTTTTTTAGAGATTTACTTATTTATTTTGGGGGTGAAAGGGCAGAGGCAGAGGAATAGAAAATCCCAAGCAGACTCCACACTAAGTACAGAGACTGATGTGAGGCTCCATCTGACAATCCTGAGATTGCAAATTGAGCCAAAACCAAGAGTTGGTCACCCAACCGAGTGTGCCAAGGAGGCGCCCCTGGTATTTCTATTTTTAATTTTTTGAGGAAACTCCATAGTGTTTCCCACAGTGGCCGTACCAATTTATATTCCCACCAACAATGCACGAGGTTTCTTTTTCTCCATATCCTCCCCAACACTTGTTTCTTGTCTTCTTGATTTTAGTTATTACAACAGGTGTGAAGTGGTATCTTATTGTGGTTTTTATTTGCATTTCCCTGATGATTAGTGGTGTTGAGCATCTTTTCATGTGTCTGTTGGCCATCTGTATGTCTTCTTTGGAGCAATGTCTATTCGGGCCCCCTGATTAGTTTTTAGTTGGATTGTTTGCTTGTTTTGTTGTTGTTTGGCCTGTTTATAATTGTATAAATTCTTTTTTTAATTTTTTTTTTATTAATGATAGTCACACACAGAGAGAGAAAGGCAGAGACACAGGCAGAGGGAGAAGCAGGCTCCATGCACCGGGAGCCCGACGTGGGATTCGATCCCGGGTCTCCGGGATTGCGCCCTGGGCCAAAGGCAGGCGCTAAACCGCTGCACCACCCAGGGATCCAATAATTGTATAAATTCTTTAAAAAAAAAAAAAGATTTATTTATTTATTTATCTATCTATTTCTTTTTTTTTTTTTTTAAGATTTTATTTATTTATTCATGAGAGTCACAGAGAGAGAGAGAGAGAGAGAGAGAGAAGCAGAGCGAGAAGCAGGCTCCATGCACCGGGAGCCCGACATGGGATTCGATCCCGGGTCTCCAGGATCGCGCCCTGGGCCAAAGGCAGGTGCCAAACCGCTGCGCCACCCAGGGATCCCCCCTATCTATCTATTTCTGAGAGAAACAGAGAGAGTGAGCAGGGGTAGGAGCAGAGGGAGAGGGACAGCACATTCCATGCTGAGCACAGAGCCCAATGCAGGGCTTGACCCCGTGACCCTGAGACCATGACCTAAGTTATAATCAAGAATTGTACGCTTAACTGACAGCCACCCAGGCATCCCCAAAATTATATATATTTTGGATATTAATCCCTTATCAGAAATGTCATTTGCAAATATCTTCTCCCATTCTGTACATTGGCTTTTAGTTTTGTTGATTTCCTTTGCTGTTCACCAGATTTGTATTTTGATATTGTCCCAATAGTTTATTTTTCTTTCCTTTCCCTTGCCTTATGAGACATATCTAGAAAAATGTTGCTATGGGTGATGTCAGAGAAATTACTGCCTGTGTTCTCTTCTAGGATTTTTATGTTTTGAGGTCTCACGTTTAGATTTTTTTTAAAGATTTATTTATTTATTCATGAGAGACACAGACTGAGAGACAGAGGCAGAGACAGAGGCAGAGGGAGAAGCAGGCTCCATGCAGGGAGCCCAGTGTGGGATTTGATTCCAAATCCCGGGAAGATCACCTGAGGGGAAGGCAGGCGCCCAACCATTGAATCACCCAGGCGTCCCTCACATTTAGATCTTTAAACCATTTTGAGCTTATTTTTGTATATGTTGTTAGAAAGTAGTCCATTTTTATTCTTTTACATGTAGCTGTCCAGTTTTTCCAGCACAGTTTATTGAAAAGATTCTCTCTTCCTTATGGTCTATTCTTGCCTCCTTTGTCACAGACTGATCACATAAATATAGGTTTATTTCTGGGGCTTCTATTATGTTCTATTGATCTATGTGTCTATTTTTGTGCCAATACCAAATTGTTTTGAATACCGCAGCTTTAAAGTATATCCTAAAATCTGGAATTGTGATACCTCCAGCTTTGTTCTTTTTTCTCAGAATTGCTTTGGCTATTTGGGGATTTCTGTGGTTCAGTACACATTTTAGTATTGTTTGTTCTAGTTTTGTGGAAAATGCTGTTGGTATCTTGATAGGGATTGCACTGAATCTGTAGATTGCATTAGGAGGGTAACATGGACACTTTGACAGTATTTATTCTTCTAATCCATGAACCTGGAATATATTTCCAATTTTTTGTGTCATCATCAGTTTCTTTCATTAGTGTTTTATAGTTTTCAGCGTACAAGTCTTTCACCTCTTTGGTTATGTTTATTCTTAAGTATTTTATTTTTTTGTGCAATATGTAAATTGTATTGTTTTTTAAATTTCTCTTTCTGCAAACGCATTGTTAGCATATGAAAACGCTACCAATTTCTGGGTATTAGTTTTGTATCCTGCCACTTTATTGAATGTTTATAACTTCTACTGTTTTTTTTTTTTTGGTAGACTCTAGGATTTTCTATGGTTAGTATATCTGCAAACAGTGACAGTTTAACCTCTTCTTTACCATTATGGATGTCTCTTACTTCTTTTTCTTGTCTGGTTACTATGACTAGGACTTCTAATACTATGTTGAATAAAAGTGGTGAAAATAGACATCCTTTATTTTTCATGACCTTAAAGGGAAAGCTCTCAACTTTTCCCCATTGAGTATAATGTTCACTGTGGGGTTTTCATATATGGCCTTTATTATGTTAAGGTATGTTCCTTCTAACTTCATTTTGTTGAGTTTTTATCATGAATGGATGTTGAATCTTATTAAATTTTTTTTTTGCATTTATTGAGATGATCATAAGATTTTTATCCCTCATTTTGTTGATGCGGTATATGACATTGATTTGCAACCATCTTTGCATCCCAGGAATAAGTGGGAATAAGTCCCACTGATCATGATGAATGATCCTTTTAATGTATTATTACATGTAGTTTGCTGATATTTTGTTGAGGAATTTTGCATGTATGTTCATCAAACATATTGGCCTATAGTTTTCTTTTTTGTGTGTCTTTGTCTGGTTTTGTTATCAGGTCTCATAGAATGTATTTGGAAGCTGTCTTTCCTCTTCTGTTTTGGAATAGTTTGAGGAGAATAGGTATTAACTTTTCTTTAAATGTCTGGTAGAATTCATTTGTGAAACTGTGTGATCCTGGACTTCTTTTTTAAAAAAGATTTTATTATTTATTTATTATTTATTCATTCATTCATTCATCCATTCATTCCATTCAAGACACACACAGAGAGAGGCAGAGACATAGGCAGAGGGAGAAGCAGCCTCCCCATGGGGAGCCCCATGCGCGACTTAATTCTGGGACCACGGGATCATGCTCTGACACAAAGGCTGATGCTCAACCACTGAGCCACACAGGCATGTTTTGAATCAAAACCAAAAACCAAAGTTTTTTGATTACCAATTCAATTTCATTACTTGTATTTGTTGTAAAGTTTTTCTGTTTCTTCCTGGTTCAGTTTTGGAAGATTGTATGTTTCTAGGAATTAAACCATTTCTTTTTTTTTTTCTTGTATATTTTTTTATTGGGGAATTTATCCGTTTCTTCAAATTTTTCATAGTATTCTCTTACAATCCTTTATATTTTTGTGGTGTTAGTTGTTACTTCACTCTCATTTCTGATTTTATATACTTAAATCCTTTCCCTTTTTTCTTGATGTGTCTGGCTAAGGCCTAGTCAATTTTGTTTATCTTTTTCTATTTTATCTTTATTTTTCTATTGTTTTTTAGTTTCTATGTTATTTATGTTCTGAATTTTGTTATTTCCTTTCTTCTACTTACCTTGAGTTTATTCTTTTTCTGGTTCCTTTAGGCACAAGATTAGATTGAATTTTTTTCTTTTTCTTCTTTTAAAGATATTAATTTTGAGGGCAGCCCGGGTGGCTCAGCGGTTTGGCGCCGCCTTCAGCCCAGGGCGTGATCCCGGGAGACCCGGAATCGAGTCTTACGTCGGGTTCCCTGCATGGAGCCTGCTTGTGTCTCTCATGAATAGATACTAATTTTAAGTATTCTCTTTACCCAATACTGGGCTGCACACCTGGAAACCCACACCCAGCCCTCAGGTGCGCAGGAGCCCAGCAGCAGAGATGTCCCTGCTGCAGGCGATTATGCAAAATGGCAAATGATTGCTTTCGTTTTCTTTTCAAAAATTGTATTTATTTCTTATGAAAGACAGAGAGAGAGAGAGAGAGAGAGAGAAAGAGAGAGAGGCAGAGGGAGAAGCAGGCTCCACACAGGGAGCCTGACACGGGACTCGATCCAGGGACTCCAGGATCACACCCTGGGCCAAAGGTGGGTGCTAAACCGCTGAGCCACCCAGGGATCCCCCAAGACAACCCGTTGGGATAGAGCTGTCTCCTGGAGAGCTCTGGGGAAACGAGGGGTTGGGTGGGAACCTCAGGCCCTTGTCGGGGATGGGGCCCGGAGCAGCTGCTTCTGCTTGCCCTGCGGACTTTGGCGGGGCCTAGGCAGGCCGAGGTCCCCAAGCTGGCCGGAGTTGGGCCCGGTTCCGGGTGGTCGCTGCGGCCTGCCCGGGCCAGGGCCCTTGGGCGGGCCAGGCGTGACTTGCAGGGAGGGGAAAGAGACCCTCGACCCGGGAGGGACTCGGATGACTGTGCCAGCTCGTCTTGCTCACGCTGAGAAAGCTGGCGGTTGAGCGCCATGGCCTCAGCTGCGAAGAGTGTCAGTGCATCGTGCTGCTATTTCTCTGGAGCACTTGTGGCGGGGCAGTCCTCTTTCTGGAGCTTGGCCCTGCACCCACGGATGCTGCACGACTTGGGCAGCACCCAGTCTCCGCTTGGCATCTCGAGCCAGGAGCTTGGAGATGAGGTCTTTGGCTTCGCCCAGTCCTTGTCAGGAAACTCATGCTTGCCTTCCCGGATGCCCTCAAAAAGCTCGTTCTGGCACATCCTGCAGGCTCCTCCCTGGTCCCAGCCACAGACGGTCCCACAGTGACCTACAAAGGGGGGGGGGGAGCCGGTCAGCATGAAGTCGAGGACCACACCCAGGCTCCACAGGTCACAGTGCTTGTCGTAAAAAGGGGCCTCATCCCTGAAGACCTCCACCACCTCCTGGGCCACGTCCTCTGCAGAGCCACATGGAGTGGTCAGCTCCGGTGTGGTTATGGGGGTACAGTGGGGGTTTCACCCCACTGCCCAAGTCAAAGTCACAGATTTTCACTGGAGACTCACACAATATATTTTCTGGCTTCAGATCGCGGTGAGCGATGCCTCTGGTGTGCAGGAAGTCAAGGGCAGCGGCCACATCGCGCACCACTCGGCTGGCTTCTGGCTTCTGGCTCCTTGAAGCGTTTCTGCTTCTGGAGGTGGGCCAGGATGGAGCCTCCTTGCAATTTCTCAAAGACCAAGTAAAACCTTGTGTCATCTTCAAAGAACTCAATCAGCTCCAAAATGTTCTTGTTTCCTTGACACTGATAGAGCGTCTCCACTTCTCTACATACCCTACTCCGACTGTGCCCTGCTTGGTTTTCGATGATTTTGACAGCATACTCTGTTCTGCAGGCTCACGGCCCTTGAACGTTGCCATAGGCTCCCTCTCCGAGCAGTTCAGAGGTCAGCTTGTGTGTGTCTTCAAGCTTCCCTGGTAAGGAGACAGTGGCCCGGGCCTTTCGCTGCTTTTTCTTCTTGTCACCCTCTGCAATGGGAAGGGGTTCACTGCGGCCCATCTCTTGTCCAGCTTCTGAGAACTAAATCTTCTGTAAACTGAAATGAAATAATGAAATAATGCTCCTGCCAGAGGGCTGCCGTCTTCCAGCTACAGGAAGTCTTTCAATAGTCTCTGGAGGTGGCAGGCATTCTTCACTTCCCCACCGGCTTTTGCTTCATCTGGCATGAAAATCTCAGCGGCCGCACCGGTCCCGTGCACCCACACCCTGAGGTCAATAGTTGCATGCTCCACCGACAGAGCCAGCTAGGTTTCTTGTTTCTTGAGGCAGATCTATGTTGTAGCTTCCTTCTTAGAACTGCTTTCACTGTATCCCAGAGATTTTGGACCATTTAAAAAAAAGATTTTATTTATTTATTCATGAGAGACAGAGAGAGAGAGGCAGAGACACAGGCAGAGGGAGAAGCAGGCTCCATGCAGGGAGCCGGATATAGGACTCGATCTCGGGTCTCCAGGATCGGGCCCTAGGCTGAAGGCGGTGCTGAACTGCTGAATGGGCTGCCCGGACCATTTTGTTTTTATTGTCATTTGTGTCCATGTATTTTTGTACTTCTTTGATTGCCTCATTGACCCATTATTGATTGTTTAGTATGACTTTTAGTCTCCACATGTTTTATTTCCCAATGTTTTTCTTGTGAATTATTTCTAGTTTCATGCTGCTGTGGTTGGAAAAGAAGTCTGGTATGGTTCAATCTTCTTAAATTTATTTAATCTTGTTTTATGGCCTAATATGTGATCTATTCTGAGGAATGTTCCATGTGCACTTGAAAAGAATGTGTATTCTGTTGTTTTTGGATCTAATGTTCTCTATATATCTATTATGTACATCTGATCTAATGTGTGATTTAAAGATGTTTCCTTTTTTATTTTTCTGTCTGGATGATCTATCCATCCACTGATATTAGTGGAGTAGTAAACTCCCCTACTATTTTTGTACTAGCATCAATTTCTCTCTTTATGTTTATGAATATTTGCTTTTGTATCTGCCTCTCTCTGTGTCTCTCATGAATAAATGAATAAAATCTTAAAAAAAAACATTTCTTGTAAGGTTAGTTTAATAGTGATAAACCCCTTTATCTTTCATTTTTCTGGGAAACTTTATCTCTCCTTCAAATCTGAATGACAGCCTTATTGAGTATTCTTGGTTATTGTTTTTTTCCTTCCGTACTTTGAATATATCATGCCACTCCCTTAAGGCTTCAGTTTCTGCTGAAAAATCAGCTGGTAATCTTGTAAATTTTCCCTTGTTGGTAACTTTTTTCTTGCTTGCTTTTTTTTTTTTTAAGATTTTATTTATTCATGAGAGACAGACAGAGACAGGCAGAGACACAGGCAGAGGGAGAAGCAGGCTCCACGCAGGAAGCCCCATGCGGAACTTGATCCCGGGACCTCAGGATCACACCCTGGGCCAAAGGGAGGCGCTCAACCACTGAGCCACCCAGGTGTCCCACCTTAAAAGAAATGTTAAAGGGACTTCTTTAAGTGGAAAAGAAGTGGCCATAATTAGACATAAGAAAAATATTAAAGATTAAAATATGGTGTGCCTGAGTGGCTGAGTTGTTTGAGCTTCTGCCTTTAAAAAAAAAAAAAAAAGATTTTATTTATTTATTTATTCATGAGAAACACAGAAAGAGGTAGAGACATAGGCAGAGGGAGAAGCAGGCTCCCTGCGGGGAGCCCGATGTGGGACTCAATCTCCAGACTGGGATTATGCCCTGAGACAAGGCAGCCGCTCAACCTCTGAGCCACCCAGGTGTCCCATCTTTCTTGCTTTTAAGATTCCTTTTATTTCTTTCTGCTTTTAGATTCTCAATCTTTCTTTAACCATTGACATTTTAATTATGTGCCATGGTGTGGACTTCCTTAGGTTTATCTTGTTTGGAACTTTCTGTGCTTCTTGGACTTAGATGTCTATTTCCTATCCTAGGTTAGGGAAATTTTCAGTTATTTTTTCAAAATTTTCTACACCTCTTTCTTCTTCTGGAACCTCTATAATGCAAATGTTTGTTCACTGGATGCTGTCCAAGAGATCTCTTAATCTATTCTCATTTTTTCTTTTTGCTGTTTAGTTTGTCTTCTATTATCCTTTTAGATCCTGGTATATTCTTCTGGATCCTTTAATCTAGTGTTGATTCCCTCTAGTGTTTTTTACTTCAACTAGTTATTGTATTCTTCAACTATGATTGTTCTTTTTAATATTTTTTATCTCTTTATTGAACGTCTCACTGAGGTCAATTCTTTTCTCCAACTCAGTATCTTTGTGATCATTACTTTAAATTCCTTATTGGCCTTTGCTTGTGTTTCACTTAGTTATTTTTCTTAGTTTCTTGTTCTTTCTTTTGGAACATAGTTCTAGCGTCCGTTTTGCTTGACTTTGTTTCTATGACTTAGATGAAATGGCTACATCTAAAATCGAAGTAGTGATCTTGTGTATGGTGTTCCCTTATGCAGATTATGTGTGCTTAGTGACTTCTGCTGGCTAGCTGACTATGCTAGTTATTCTTTTGAACTGTGACAGGTCTCCATTTCTCTAGATGTTCTTTGTTGTTCAGTAGCTGTTCAGTCAGTCCTCAGTTCTTCCTCAGGAGCAATTGTTCTGTTAATACATGTAATTTGGTATGTTTATGGAGGAGGGGAGTTCAGAGTCTTCTACATTGCCACCTTGAACTGGAACCTCTCCGTTTAATTTTTTAAATCTCAAACTGTTTTTTCTTTTTTTTTTAAAAAAGATTTTACTTATTCATGAGACACACAGAGAGAAGGCAGAGATATAGGAAGAGGGAGAAGCAGGCTCCCCGCAGGGAGCCAGTGTGGGACTCCAGGATCATACCCTGAGCTGAAGGCAGACACTCAACCACTGAGCCACCCAGGCATCCCAGCCAAAATGTTTTCTATAGCATCAGTTCCATTTTACACTCACACCTGGAATTTATCTTTCAATTTTTACACATCTAGGCCAACATTTATTATTGTTCCTTTAAAAAATATTATACCTATCACAGTGGATGTGAAGCAAGTATCTTACTGTGGTTTAGTATTTCCATGATGACTTGAGCAGGTTTGTATGACTTGTCATTTGTGTATCTTCTTTGGAAAAGTGTTTATTCATAGACTATTATTTTTCATGGGAGAACATCATGGATCATTGGGGACGCCCAGGTGGCTCAGCTGGTTTAGCATCTGCCTTCAGCTCAGGTCATGATCCCAGGGTTCCTGGGATCGACCCGCGACATCAGGGTTCCTGCTCAGTGGGGAGCCTGCTTCTCCCTCTCCCTCTGTTGCTTTCTCACTTTCTAATAAATAAATAAAATCTTTAAAAAAAAGCTCATTAACAATGATCTTGAACCTAGCTTTCCTGTCTTCCCATTCATTACTCTTCCCTGCAAGAGGTAGACCAATGATGTGCAGATATCTCCAGTTAAGCTCAGACTAATCTTTTATTTCAACATTCATATATTGGTAGTTAAAACAAAATTAAGGTTGCAATGGAATATGACTAAGACATTACCTTTACACACCAGTGCACTTAACTCTTTTTTAAAAAATATTTTTTGAAAGATTTTATTTATTTATTCTATTATTTATTCTGTGAGAGACACAGAGAGGCAGAGACACAGGCAGAGAGAAGCAGGCTCCATGCAGGGAGCCCGACATGGGACTCGATCCCAGGTCTCCAGGATCATGCCCTGTGCCAAAGGCATGTGCTAAACCTCTGAGCCACCCAGGGATCCCCGACTCATTTTTTGAATGTCTGCTGTGCTGGGCACTAAGAAAGGTAACAGATAATCCTACCTAAAAAAAAAAAAAAAAAAAGTTCTTCCCCCTTCATTCTTGCTGTCTTACCTAGTTTTTAGAAGATGCACATAAGGCAAAAATTGCTACTAGGAAAAGAATGGTAACAGTTGCATTAAAAAAATAAATCATGTAAACTGTAGTTTCATTAGTGTCACAAGCTTCTGACCTATTATAACTTCAGTATAGCCATTTCATTACTCAGTGTAACTTCCTGGACTCAATTCTTTAGGAAAAGGTTTTCATCAGAGTACCTTTAGTGTTTAAGGATGGTGGTACCTTATCAGATAAAGCCTATTCTTGCCCAGAACAAGAAAGTCATCTTTCAATGTGATGTTGAAAACAAAACCAAAATGCTGGAAACAAAATGCTTAAACACTGTCTATTTTAAGCAAAGTAACAGAGATGTGTTGCATTGTTAGGCAGCAATTTCATAAAACCCATTTGAATTACAACTTTGATGCTGCTATGTTCTTATATTTAGCTTTGTGACCTGAATGCCATGCTACCTGAACCAGATTACTGGCTACGTGAGAAAGCTACTCTAATTCTTCTAGTTATGTACCTTCTTCCTCTACCAGCCTGGCCACTTAGCTCTATTCAATAGGTCTAGATAAAAACCATTGGACTGTTACATAACACTTAAAGAAAAGCATCTCCCACTAATGAGGCTATTCAAAAGAACATTTATTATAAGCTCTAAAGTCCAGAAACATTTTGAGCAACAACAGCCCTAAGTGAAGGATAATGTTCATTTGGATAGAAATATTAGGTATTTCTTAAGCACTTACTATTTCGTAGGCACACTTCATGCATTACCTATCTTAATTCCACCATTTCAATATTCTGTATATTGTTTACTTCAATACTCTAACATGACTTCCTTTACTGTATGTAGCATTCATAGGTCATCTCTAGAATCTAAGCACTAGGTTTGTTCTAATTTGAACTACAATCTGAATCTAGTATCTTACCATAAATTAGCTTGTGACTTTTTGGACTATAAATTTTATCTTGGATCTTCATCAAAGTAAAAACCAAACAGCAAACGGCAAATACTGTTTGATCTAAACGATGGCAGTAAGAAACTAAAGAAACATGCGTTTCCAAAAGTGGCTGAATAAAATTACAGAAAGACAAATTGTCTTTATTAGTCTGAAGAAAATGTACTTTCTGATTCAAAATTATACTTGAGATAGATTCACAGAAATGACACTACACTGACTCAAAAGTAAAATATATTTGATAATTTTGCATCAAAACTTAACATGCTTTATAGCTAAAATCCTAGTATTACCAAAAACAAAAACAAAAACCCCTAACAGTGCATCTACCATCAGTTGATATGCATAGACAGAATTAATCACAAGCCTTACAAGTACAGGATATAAAAAGCTGATTAAAAGGTTTTAGACAATTTTGGTCGAATATAAAGTCATGAAATTTGAATTTTTCTTATTCTAAGCTATCATTATGTACATGCTTCTCTAATAATGAAGCAATGGATCTTATCACAAATAAAGGTCTTAACATATAAACTTTTATCTAGGTAAATATTACAAAAATTTTTATATTAAAAATGACTAAGCATCTAGTAATACAGAGAGGAAAAAGATCTAATTCTGATATTCTTGGGTCCTATATGAGAGTACTAACACAAAACTTCTAGAACAATTTGATGAGTAAGACAAGTTTTATCTCAAAGCAACTTTTAAAATTTCCCAATGTTTTAAAAGACTTGGGGGAATGGAGGGACCAACTAAGGGAATGTAGAGGAAGGAAACAATATTCCAACAGGGCATTGAAAAAAAAAAGGCTTGTTTTCAGTTAGAAATACATGAAGTAAGTAAATTACATATGTATCTGTTTCAGTTTAAGTTACTACCTTAGAGTATGAATGAAAAATGAATTTTGGGTTGGTCTTGCATTATATGATACTGGTATGAAAATAGCCAATATTCCCTTTATATTAATAAATATGGATAATCAAAACTAAAATTGGATTTTCTTTATATAGCAGGCAATAGAAAACAAGGATTCTAAATTAATTCTAAACTAACCATTAATATATTTAGTACTGATATGTGGTATTTAATGCTTAATCAAAAGCAGCAAACTGGAAATTTAGAGTATTATTATTTAAGCGATGCAGCAAGAAAGCCATTTTTCTCTTTTATAATCCTTCTAATCTTATCATCTATGTTTGCAATTTTGGATTTAAGCAATATCTACAAACACAATCTTGTTTGTTCATTAAAAAAATTTATGTGGTAAACATTATTACCCTATTAATGTGCAATCTCCTAATTTTTTAAATATGAAATTAAGGCCCAGTAACTTATTCAAGATCACAAGACTAGTTAACAAAAGATTTCAGACTTTAACGCCCAGTTTTGTGCTCTAACATACCAAAAATAATGATAGGTTAATAAATAATTGCTTAAAGAAGTCATGGTGGGGGGGGGACACCTGGGTGACTCAGTGGTTGGGCATCTGCCTTTGGCTCAGGGATGATCCCAGGGTCCGGGATCAAGTCAGAAAAGAAATTATTGGGTACAATATTTAAGAGTTTAACCTAATAGAAATGTATAATCTTGACATAAATATGACTGGCCTGGAATTATAAGAGATTTATATATATATACACATATGTATGTTTGTACATATAAAAATCAATGGCATTTACTGATTTCCAGATTGATAAGTGTTTTATCAAACTTAGAGGTAACCAATCAAAAGCTCTACTTAGCACTGCTAAGTCTGGATACATCCAAGCTTTGTTAAATTGAATAAAATTTCTTTATAGAAAATTATATAGATAGCAATTACTAAGATTAAATACTGTTCAACCTTTAACAGCAGTTTTATATTATTTCTCAGAGTATTTGCACTATTTTGAAAGAATTGATAAATTTAGCAATATGGCTCACACTAAGATGACCATTCCATGCACAGCAAAATGTCTCTAAATATATTTTTTTTAACATGAACTTAATTTACTGCTTATGGTAAACTGTTTTTCTTAGTACCAACAAGACTTCAAAAGTAAGCAGATGTCATTTGTCAATAATTGCATGAAGAATAAGCAATCTAAAAAGCATTAAATAATCTTAGTACAGAAATATTAACTAAATAAAACAGGATTTTGTGGTAATAGTTTATGTGCAGAAAAAGAAAGGTTGGGCAGATTTGCCCATAATTTGAAAAGTAAACTAATTACCAAGTGTCAGAAAGCTATTTTCAGTGCTATATAAAATTATCTCTTTCCTGCTATTCATATAGCAAAACGTCCTGAAGTAAGTAGTTTTATGAATTCTCAGAAGAGAAAAATTAAAGTTAAAAAGATCAAACACCAAGTGTTCATCAAACCTTTCAGTCAAGAGCCTTTATTAACATGCAAGTATCATTTGCCGCAAGATATACAGTTTTTCCTAATCTTTCAGTTCTATTTCAATATTTTAAACTTAAGGTTACTTCTAGATCTAGCATAAAGTAACCTACTAAAATTGGTCAAAGTTGAACTTTATTCTAGTTGTCACTTTGACCTTTAAGATCATCATTTAGGTTTTTGACATTATTTGTCAGCAAGTAGTAGAATATAATTCTTGTACTTGATAATCTTCTATACTAAAATATGTACCAGTATGTCTTGAGAAGTTACTAAAATATATGCAATTAACATATTTAATTGCTTTCAGTAAGCTGAAAGTATGTTAGGTCTTCTATGAGGAAAAATTACTTTTATAGATCTTGGTTTATGTTTTTTACAGGTTCCAGAAAAACTGGTCCATATTAAAACTAGTCTTAAAGAACTAAGCTGAAGGCTTAAATATATATCTCCTATAATGACAGCTTTGATTTACTACTAAGAGAGAGAGAATAATAAACCTTACTCCAGTGCTTCTTTTCCCATGCCTAAGCAGGGGTGCTCTGTCAGTTTTTCAAAGTTTTGTCTGTTTAGTATAAAAGCTGATTGACCTCTTTATAAATCTGATTTCAGTAGAAGACCCACAGATTATGGGTATCATACTTATTGGGACATATTTTAATTAATAGAAGATAATTCATATACTATCAAAGTGCATTATAAGATTTGCACTGCATCTCTCCACATTTTAAATTTTTTATAACATTTCAGTTGGTTGGAGGAAGACTGGAATAGTTCAGAAAAGTCTAGCTTTTAAGAGCTGAATAAAGTCCATAATGAGTCTTTCAGAACATACTTAAATAATCAGAAGTGCAGTCACAACAAGGGACTATGTAAGAAGGATGAATATTGCAAAGAAAGCTTTATAGTCAATGAAATACAGTACTTTGGATTGGCCAAAATGCACAATGTACATGAAATCAGTCATGTAGCTTACTTGTTGACTGTGTGGCTACAGTTCAAAAAGTGATTGCTCCAAAAGCTGTGCCTAGTAATCTTCCAAAATTGCTTTTAAATAAAGTTCTTAAATTGTAGCAATAAACAAAAAGACAAGATACACTTAAACAATACTGCAGTTTATCAAAAAACACATAAGAAATTTCAACTCTTATGTCTTTGACAGTTATAAAAATCAATGTTTTGGCTAAGTTATAAACATGTTTATAATGCATTTGCATAACTCTAGTAATGCTAACGGCTATAAGATCAGAATAGGTTTTAAAAAAAACTAAAACCACAAAAATATGTAGCCCCATTATTTACCTGTAGAATATGTTCATTTCTGCTTAAATTTCAGTACTTACTGTATCACCACTAATCTAAAAAAATCACATCCAAAGGATAAGGCAAAACCACCTACGAATTGGCATATTTGTTTATTTCTCAATTTGTGAAAATGTCCTTAATTTGTTGATGTAGCAAACAAATTTCAACTCTGATTGCTATGCAAAAAAACAGAAGATAATCTGCTTTGCAATGAACTTTAAAGTTCAACTGCACACAGGCAACATGCTATATATGAAAAAATTACTAACTGAACTACAGGTATTAAATACTGAAAAAAGTTAACAGTTTATTATAATTTATTTTATTTAACAATCTAGGAAGTTCGCAGCCATCAGCAGTTCCAGTGCAATTTCAGGTGCAATTGGGAATTCAGGAATCTCTGTGGAGCTGTTAGTGTAGCGAACCTTGTAGGTAAAATACATGCATACTTTTGATAGCACATGTGAAGGGATCTCTCTAAAATTGACTTCATTAGTTTCGTTCTCAGCAAACTGACCTGTAAAAGAAAATAAGTATGTTTGTTACAGGCTGAATGAATTCATATGTTGTGAAGTCCTAACTCTCGGTACTTTCAAAAGTGACTATTTGGAAATAGGGTCTTTCCCCCCTTTTTTTTCTGTTCAGGAAGCATTTTATTTTTTTTCAATTATTTTTAAAATTATTTTTAAAAGATTTTATTTATTTATTCATAGACGCAGAGAGAGAGAGAGGCAGAGACACAGGCAGAGGGAGAAGCAGGCTCCATGCAGGGAGCCCGATGTGGGACTCGATCCCGGGTCTCCAGGATCACACCCCAGGCTGCAGGCAGCGCCAAACTGCTGCGCCACCGGGGCTGCCCAGGAAGCATTTTAAAAACATGGACTGCTTCACAAATTTGCATAACATCCTTGCATAGGGGCCATGTTAATCTTCTCTGTAAAATTCCAGTTTTAGTATAGGTGCTGTTAATGATCCATGGATGGGGTCTCTGGAGAAGTAATTAAGGCAAAACAGGGTTATTAGAGTGATCTCCAATCTAATATGACTGGTATCCTTACAAGAACAGGAATTTAGGTCACAGCCACACAGACGAAAAACAATGTGAAGAACAGAGAGGAGACACCCAGCTACAAGGCAAGGAGAGAAGCTTCAGAAGAATCCCTACCAATATCTTGATTTCGAATTCCTACCCTTCAGAATTATGAAAAAATAAATTTTCTATTGTTTAAATCAGTCAGTCTAAAGTACTTTGTTACAGCAGCCCTAGCAAAACAATACAATGTTAAAAGAATTAACCCAACTACCATCAAATGAAATACCTAACTCTGAGTATAAATATAAAAAAATCTTTATTAAGATACCATTTGAGATCATTCAAAATTGAATTTTAAAATTCTAATTTTCTTCTAGGACTTTGGACACTTTAGGCTTTTCCTAAGAATCATGGTGGCACAATTAAGTAAGGGTGAACAGGATACAAAAAAAGGACAAATCTTTTAGAAGACTGAGTTTAGGGATCCCTGGGTGGCGCAGCGGTTTGGCGCCTGCCTTTGGCCCAGGGCACGATCCTGGAGTCCCGGGATCGAGTACCGCGTCGGGTTCCCGGCATGGAGCCTGCTTCTCCCTCCTCCTGTGTCTCCACCTCTCTCTTTCTCTCTCTCTATGTCTATCATAAATAAATAAATAAATAAATAAATAAATAAATAAATAAATAAATAAATAAATAAATAAATATCTAAAAAAAAAAAAAGAAGACTGAGTTTAAGGAATCAAGTATTCATGGATCATTAGGAGCCCTGGGCTATATACTGAGCTGTTATGTAAAAATAAAAAATAAATATAATGCTTTTTAAAATAGTTTTCTCAAGAAAGCAGACC
Source organism: Canis aureus (assembly GCF_053574225.1). Taxonomy (NCBI): domain Eukaryota; kingdom Metazoa; phylum Chordata; class Mammalia; order Carnivora; family Canidae; genus Canis; species Canis aureus. The sequence goes on along the minus strand of NC_135638.1, from coordinate 19,444,867 downwards.
CATTTCCCTTTTAATTTTAAAAATTATGATTATATTAATAAGGTAATAAGGGCTCCTTAAGCTACTTCCCTTTGTTTTAGTAACACTTTATAAACTTTATCTCTCAAAATTTCTTTAGCTACAGAGAGATTTTAGCATTTAGTACAGGGATAAAATAGCTTCTTAGCAGTCTAGTACTAGCACTGTGTACTGAATATAAAAGGTAGATAAATATAGTTTTTAAACAGTTTTCTAATGTCTATTAGTTGGGGATGGGCTTGGAAGAAAGAACAGGACTGAATGAAGAATTCATAGCAATGAGGTAAATTTTTGGTTTGTCAATGACTAAAACTCTCTCTTGAATACATGCATGAACTATTAGCAACAGACATTTAGTAAGCTTTTAATATTAGATAAACATTAGGGTGTTTTCTTTTGAGGTGAAATTCATGTAACATAAAATTAACCATTTTAGAGTACACAATTCAGTGTACATTCACGATGTTGTGCAACCACCACTGCTACCTAGTTCCAAAACATTCTCACCAAAATAAGGCATAAATAAGACCCCATACCCTTTAAGCAGTTACTCCCCTTTTCCCACCTCCCAGCCTCTTGCAAACACCAATCTTTTCTGTCTCTATGGATTCATTTATTCTGGATATTTTATACAAATAGAATCAGACAACATGCAACCTTTTGGTGTTTGGCTCCTTTCATTTAGCCTCGTATTTTGAAGGTTACATGTATTAGTACTTCATTCCTTTTTATGCAAACATTAGTTTTGGGCTGCAGATAAATTAAAGGAGATCAGGTTCACAAAAACAAGCATCTTCTAATTTTATTTTTAATTCAACTTCTTGACATTCATGACTTTGGTTTTCTTTCTTTCTTCTTTTTTTTTTTACTTTGGTTTTCTAAAGTACATCCTAGCTCTATCCAGTAGAAAAGCCCAAAAGTACTTCACCCCATGAGCAATGAGTAAGGCTAGCAACCGGACTAGGGTTCCTACGTACCATTTTCCACTACAAGGAAACAGCTCTTTGGAAAAATATTTTCAGAATTGGAGAATAATGTACCAAATGAACTTGAGAAATCTCGTTATTATAGAAAGCAGTATAACTAAGACTACCAGAGCCATGTCAAAAGGACACAGGAGTCAACCTGATATGGCTCCTTCTGGCATAAAAAATGGAGCAAATGGGGCAATTTTAGCATCATTGAGAAGAACTGCACTAGAGTAAAAAACATCAAATAATATAAAGTCACAAGTTAAAAATGATACACACACACACACACACACCCCCAAAAAACAAAACACTCTTCACTACCGGAAGATCTGAGGAATCATTTCATTATTCTGAAAAATTATACGTAAAAGGAAAAAATGTCAAGTATTTATCTAGTTTTTGCTATACAGAGTATATTTCAGGATAACCAAAAAGTTTTTTTTTTTTTAATTTATGTACTTGGAAAATTTTTAAGATTTTATTTATTCTTTTTTTTTTTTTAGGATTTTATTTATTTATTTATGAGAGACACAGAGAGAGAGAAAGAGAGAGAGAGAGAGGCAGAGACACAGGCAGAGGGAGAAGTAGACCCCCTGCGGGGGGCCCGAAGCAGGACTAGATCCTGGAACTCCGGGATCACGCCCTGAGCCGAAGGCAGACGCTCAACCACTTAGCCACCCAGGCGTCCCATTATAGGAGAATTCTAACTAATAAATGCAGAAGAAATTATAAGAATTAGAAAATCACTGTTTTGTAATTCCAAATGAAGTAAATCTCAGTAATATCATAATGAATGCTAAAAGCATTATAAAAATCTGACTGCAGAATTGTTTGTTGTTCATAGATGAATCAGCTTGCTAACACTGGAACCCCCTAATCAATCTTGACATTGCTAAAAGATTGAGACAATAGAGGGATCCCTGGGTGGCGCAGCGGTTTAGTGCCTGCCTTCAGCCCAGGGCGCGATCCTGGAGACCCGGGATCGAATCCCATGTCGGGCTCCCGGGGCATGGAGCCTGCTTCTCCCTCTGCCTGTGTCTCTGCCTCTCTCTCTCTCTCTCTCTCTCTGTGTGACTATCATAAATAAATAAAAATTAAAAAAAAAAAAAAGATTGAGACAATAGAGACACAGTAGTACCACTCATAAAGTATTCTTGCCTAGAAAAATGAATTGTATTCTAATCAAGTCTCTAGAGTTCTAATTATAAGCTTACAAGATGAAACATTAAGTCTAATCCAGATGTGGACATTTTACAAATAACCTGTTTCTTCATAAAATTCATGGTCTGAAAAAAAAGAATACAGAGGAGCTATTGTAGATTTTGGAAATGAAATGATACTAGCAGAGATTTATTTGCTTGAAATACTCTTAAAAGAAGACTGGGAAAACTGATGAAACTGAAGTTGGTTGGTGGGTACATGGAAGTGTATTGTACTCTCTTCTCTATTTCTGTGTGTTTTAAATTTTCCATAGTAAAAAATATAGAAAAAGTATTACAAGTGACCTCAAATGGAAACAATCAACAATACTATAAGGCAACCTGTATGTCCTGGAATAGGACATTTGTGAATGACATACTTGATAAAGGGTGAGTATCCAAAATATATAAAGAACTTATAAAGTTCAACACCCCCCGCAAATGAATAATCTAATTAAAAACGGGCAGAAGACATGAATAGACATTTTCCCAAAGAAGACATACAGATGGCCAACAGACACATGAAAAGATGCTCAACATCACTCATCATCAGGGAAATACAAATCAAAACTACAATAAACTATCACCTCACACCTATCCAGAATGGCTACTCAACAACACAAGAAACAGGTGCTGGTGAGGATGTGAAGAAAGGAGAACCCTCTTACACTGTTGGTGGGAATGCAAACTGGTGCAGCCATTCTAAACAGTATGGAGGTTCCTCAAAAATTTAAAAAACAGAACTAAAAAAAAAAAACAAAAAAACAAAAAAAAAAACTAATAAATAAATAAAAATAAAAAACAGAACTACTATGATCCAGCAATTGCACTACTGTTTTTTACCCAATACAAAAATACTAATTCAATGGGATACACACCCAGATAATGTTATATATAGCAGCATCATCTACCATAGCCAAATTATGGAAATGGCCCAAGTGTCCATCAACTGATGAATGGATAAAGAAGATGTGGTATGTATAGGTGTACACACACACACACACACACACACTAGACTATTACTCAGCCATAAAAAAGACTGAAGTCTTACCATTTGCAATGATGTGGATATAGCTAGAGTATTATGCTAAGCAAAATAAGTCAGAGAGACAAACACCATACAATTTCACTCGTGGAATTTAAGAAACAAAACAAACAAGCAAAAGGGGGAAAAAAGTGGAGAGGCAAAGCAAGAAACAAACTCTTCCCTACAGAGAACAAGCTGATGGTTACTAGGAGGGAGGTGGAAGGGATGGGTTAAATAGATGATGAGGATTAAGGAATGAACTTGTGATGAGTAGTGGGTGTTGTAGGGAAGTGTTGAATCACTATATTGTATACCTGAAATTAATATTACACTGCATATTAACTAACTGGAATTTAAAGATTTTATTTATTTATTCATGAGAATACACAGAGAGGAGAGAGAAAAGCAGAGACACAGGCAGAGGGAGAAGCAGGCTCCATGCAGGGAGCCTGATGTGGGGCTCGATCCCGGGTCTCCAGGATCACACCCTGGGCTGCAGGCAGCACTAAACCGCCGAGCCACCGGGGCTGCCCAACTAACTGGAATTTAATCCAAAACTTTAAAAGCCAAAACAAACAAGGAATCTCAAATAGCCAAAACTATCTTGAAAAAGTAAAACAAAGTTAGAGGCCTCACACTTCCCCATTTCACAGCTTACTACAAAGCTATAGTAATCAAAATACTGTGGTATTAGCATAAAAATGTATCAGTGGAATGGGGTACCAGGCTGGCTCAGTGAGTAGAGCCTACAACTCTTGATGTCAGGGTTCTGAGTTCAAGCCCCATACTGGAAGTAGATCTTACTTAGAAAAAACAAAGAGTAAATCAATTCTTAGAAGAGAGTTGAAAGCTCATAAATAAACCCATACAGCTATGGTCAACTTACTTTAAACAAGGGTGCCAAGATCATTAAATGGGGGAAAGAATAGTCTTTTTAACAAATGGTATTGGGATGCCTACATAAGAAAGAATGAAGTTGAATCATTACCTCACATCACATACAAAAAATTATCTTAAAAATCAAAGACCTAAAGTAAAAGCTAAAATCATAGAACTGTTTAAGAAAGTATTTGCAGGGAGGCCTGGATGGCTCAGTAGTTGAGCATCTACCTTTGGCTCAGGTTGTGATCCTGGGGCCCCAGGATTGAGTCCTGCACCAGGCTTCCTGCATGGAGCCTGCTTCTCTCTGCCTGTGTCTCTGCCGCTCATGAATACATAAATAAAACCTTAAAAAAAAAGAAATGCAAATGATATATCTGATAAGAGGGCCAGTATCCAGAATTTATTTATTTATATATTTATTATTATTATTTTTTTATAAAAGATTTTATGTATTCATGAGAGACACAGAGAGAGAGAGAGAGAGAGAGAGAGAGAGAGAGACAGGCAGAGGGAGAAGCAGGCTCCATGCAGAGAGCGTGATGTGGGACTCGATCCTGTGACTTCAGGATCACAACCTGAGCCACCCAGGGATCCCAGGTTAAAAACATTAAAAGTGAAGATTTATTAACCAAAAATAAAGAAATGTACCTACCTGGGCCACTCAACATGGCTTTTATTGTTCCGGATGTTAGTGCATGTTCTCTTTTTACAATGAACTCATGACCATCCGAAGATATCAATTTGACATACATGGCATCAGGGCCTTCACAGCCACCATAGGTTTTCTCTTCTCCATCTAAAGTAAAGTAAGTAGTAAAATGATTTTTGAATCACAAAATTAAAAGCAAACAGGTTTACTAAGGTTAATATTTGAGGAACTTAGAAACATTTCTGGATGATCACATACCAAGATTTTAAGGTTTTTTATTTATTTTATATTTTTTTTAATTTTAAGGTTTTTTAACTCTTAATTATTCTCTAAACATCTTCCAATGTCAGAATGAACTACATTCAAAGATGTTACTTTAGATGAAAATTTACCATTATTTTTTTAAGGAAGTATTAACTATTTAAGGCAGTATTAAGTATTTTTTTGTGAAAACAGCAGCACATTCAAATTTGAAAGATCAAAACAAAACAAAACAATAGTAAAACTAAATCACCTGAAATACTCATTTCTAAAATAAGATGCTTTGTGTATTTATGAAAGGAATCTTTATATGTCATAGGAGTTCAACTTCTCTCATAAACTCCTAATTCTGAAAGTTAGGGCTTTCTTTTATTCAGCATTTTACTCTTAATCCATAAAAATAATGATCAAAACATTTTATTGCTGAGTTTAAATTAGCACATGACTGAAGTAATGAATATAGACAAATACCAGTCTTTGAAATTCAAAATAGAAGTGAGGAGATAATATGTAGATGTTACTGTACTGCCAGCTACCCTCATTGCCACCTTGCAGGCTTCAGCCACAGTAGCTAGCTCAATAGCACTTTTTTGGGAGTATATATTTTTTGTATATCCCTTTAAGAGCTTTCTAACATCAGTAACTTTCACAATGTGATACTGAATTTTAATAGAAATTTTAATTTCTATTTCTATTAAAATTCAGTATCTGAAAGAAAGTATTTTAAGGCTTATTATAAATTTAGGAAGCCCTAGAAAAAGTACAGAGGATAAAGCTGAAGTATTCAAGCTACAAATATCCATTTATTTATTCATTTGTTAATAGTTAATTTAAAAATCTCTCAAATTAAGATTAATATAAAAATCATTTATGTACTACAGCTGCCCAAAATGTCTAATCTAAATGTAATCAGGAGTAAACAAAAATCTAAATTTTAAATTCTCATGAAAGACTTCACTCTTAATGCCCCCAAAGTAGGCAACTATTTAAAGGAGACTAAAGAGACAAATTAACGCAGTGATTCTTGATTGAATCCTGTATATAAAACATGGGAATACCTCAAAGATACTGTAGGTTCAGTTGCAGACCACCACATTAAAGCAAATAATGGGAAAGTGAGTCAAGTTCCTGGTTTCCTGGTGAATATAAAAGTTATGTTTATAGCATACTGTAGTCTATTAAGTGCGCTATGGCACTGTCTAAAAGAAAAATGTACATACTTTAACTTCATTGTTAAAAAATGCTAACCACTGTCACAGTTTCCTGTGAATAGTAATCTTTTCGCCAGGTAGTAGTTCTTCCTTTGATGTTGATAGTCATTGACTGAGGGCTGTGACTGCTACAGGTTGGGGCAGCTGTGGCAATTTCTTAAAGTAAGACAGTAGTGAAGTATGCTGCATCAATTAACTCTTTCTTTCAGGAATGATTTCTCTGTAGCATGTGAGGCTGTTTGACAGTTTCTGACCCACAGCAGATTTTTTTTCAAAATCGGAGTCAATCCTCTTAAACCCTTCCACTGCTTTATCAATTAAGTTTATGTAATATTCTAATTCCATTGTTGTCATTTCAATGATCATCACAGCATCTTCACTAGGAGTAGATTCCACTTCAAGAAACCACTTTCTTTGCTCACCCATAAGATACAGCTCCTCATCTGTTCAAGTTTTATCATGAAATTGTAGCAATTCAGTCACACCTTCAGGCTCCACTTCTAGTTTTTGCTGTTTCTACCACATCTGCAGTGACTTCCTCCAAGGAAGTCTTGAATCCCTGAGAGTCATCCAAGAGTTGCAATCAATTTCTTCCACATTCCTGTTAATGTTGATGTTTTGATGTCTTCCCATGAATCACATGTATTCTAGAATGGTGAATCTTTCCCAGGTTTTCAGTTTACTTTGCCCAGATGCATCAGAAGAATCACTCTCTGTGGCAGCTATACCTTATGAAACGTATTTAAGTAACAAGAGTAGGCTTAAAATACTCAGCAAACCATGCTGGAAACAGACGTGTTGTCATCCAGGCTTTGTTGTTCCATTTACGGAGCACACACAGAGTAGATTTAGCATAATTCTGAAGAGCTCCAAGATATTTGGAATGGTCACTGAGCACTGGCTGTGACTGAAAATCACTAGCTGCATTACCCCTGACAGGAGAGTCAGCCTGTCCTTTGAAGATCTGAAGCCAGGCATTGATTTTTCCTCTCTAGCGATGAAAGTCCTAAATGGGCATCTTTTTCCAATACAAGGTGTTCCATCTCCATTGGAGATCTGTTGTAAAGTGTAGCCACCCTCACTAATTACTTTAGCGGGATCTGGATAACTTGCTGCTTCACCTTACAGTTTTATGTTATAGAGACAGCTTCTTTCCTTGAACCTCATGAGTCAGCTTCTGCTAGCTTCACACTTTTCTTTTATAGCTCCCTCACCTCTCTTAGCCTTCACAGAATTGAAGAGTCAGGACCTTGTTCTGGATTAGGCTTTGTTTTAAGAGAATGTTATGGCTGGTTTGATCTTCTATCCAGACCACTCAGACTTTTTCTATCAATGATAAGACTGTTTCGCTTTTTTATTTTTTGTGTGTTCACTGGAGTAGCACTTTTAATTTCCTTCAAAAACTTTTCTTTTGCATTCATAACTTGGCTGTTTGGCACAAGAGGCATAGCCTTCAGCTTGTCTCAGCTTTTGACATGCTTTCCTCACTAAGCTTAATAATTTCTTGAAAGTTAGAGATGTGTAATGCTTCCTTTCACTTGAATATTTAGAGATCACTGTAGGGTTATTAATTGGCCTAATTTCAATTTTTGTGTCTTAGGGAATAAGGAAGTCTGAGGAGAGAGAGAGATGAGGGAAGAGCTGGTCGGTGTGGGAGTCAGAACACACACAACATATATTAAGTTCCCTATCTTACGTGGGCATGGTTCATGGCATCTTAAATTAATTACAATAGTAACATCAAAGATAACATTAAAAACATTCTGATCACCATAACAAATATAATAATAATAATGAAAAAGTAAAATACTGTGAGAATTACCAAAATGTGACAGAGATGTGAAATAAGGAACTGCTATTAGAAAAATGGCATCAATAGGCTTGTTCCATGCAGGGTGGCCACAAGCCCTCAATTTGTTAAAAAAAATGCAGTATCTGTGAAGTGCAATAAAGTGAAGCACACTAAAATGAGGTATGTCTATAATATACCTGCTGTAAAGAACACTATTGAAATGACTGGGAAATTCTGAATATGGACTGAAATAGGAGATGCCTACTCATGTATTTAGAATGAAGTGATACCATACAAGTAAATAAATGGTAGAAAATGTGTGTATGTGTATATTGGTAGAAACAACATACACAAAGGGAAAGCAAATGTGGCAAAATATTAACAATCACTGAAGGCTATGTAGTCTATCACTCTTGCAATTTTTCATAATAAAAGCTGCTGGACTCATAAAGATTAAAGTAACTTCTAAATTATAGACTACTCAAGCATACAAATATTTAGCAGGTTTTACCAATTTCTTAGAAAAGAAAAACAATTATCAATTAAATTTACAAAATTTTTTTTTTGCAAGTTAAAGCATTTTATATGTTTGTTGGGAAAGTTTCTAATTTCTTGAGGTGTTTTTACTAGCACTCACAAATTATACTTGGCACAGAAACATTACTTATCTGCCTTTCAAAAATATGTCCAGGCATACCTTGTTTTACTGTGCTTTGCAGTTTTGACAAATTGAAGGAATGTGGTAACCCTGCATCGAGCAAGTTGGTGCCATTTTCCAACAGCATTTGCTGTCTTTGTGTCTGTGTCACATTTTGGTAATTCTCACAATATTTCAAACTTTTTTATTATTATTGTTTTTGTTACAGTGATGACTCACCAAAAGCTCAGATAATGATTAGCATTTTTTAGCAATAAGGTATTTTAAAATTAAGGTATTATATACATGGACATAATGCTATCATATACTTAATAGATTACAGTACAATGTAAATAGAACTTTTATAAACATGAGGAAACCAAAAAATTCATTTGATTTGCTTTATTGCTGTGGTCTGGAACCAAACCCACAGTATCTCTGAGATATGCCTGCAGTAAACAGATGCTGTATATTTAAACAATTAATTTTAGTCTTCTCTGATCATTTTTTTACTTGAATTCACCAATGGGAAAAGCCTATCCTAGAGAAAAAAAACCAGCTTCTCCTAGTTGAAATATAAAATTAATTTTATACCACTTACCCATTATGTTCTTACGAAATTCTACTTTACTTCGACAGGAACTTTAGTAGTTTCCTGAAAATATAACAATGCTATTTTAAGATTAATGCTGGAATAATGTTTTCACCCATTACTATTTAAAGTGTTTGTTATTACAAGTTAAGGACTCTCTCTCTGCTATGCAAGTTTCCCAGCCATCATAATATGGAACAGGATCAAGTTTCTGAACATCTGAGAAAAGATGATCACCTTCAGAATAGTAGTCTAAATACAGATTTGGTTTTATCCCCCCCTTTAACGTAACTATTTTGACAAGAGTTTAAAAATACAGATGTTGTTCCTTAGGAGTTGAATTGAACTTGAAGGAGATTGCTGGTCTTTTTTTTTTTTTTAAGTTTATTTATTTATTCATGAGAGACAGAGAGAGAGAGAGAGAGAGAGAGAGAGAGGGGGGGGGGGCAGAGACACAGGCAGAGGGACAAGCAGGCTCCATGCCGGGAGCCCGACGTGGGACTCGATCCCGGGTCTCCAGGATCACACCCTGGACTGAAGGCGGCGCTAAACCGCTGAGCCACTGGGGCTGCCCAGAGATTGCTGGTCTTAATCATTTCTTTGTATACTTGTATCTACTAGATACTAGTGGACACTACAGCACTTATTTGCTGAATGAATGACATGATAAATCCAAGGACATGAAGTAGCTTTCATAAAAATGAAAAGGGCTTGCCCTCAGCTTATGTAAGTGTGACATTTATGGTGCATCTTACTGTGCTATCCTTGCTGCAAAATTTAACAGTGAAGTGGTAGAAAATCTTTAATATTTTGAGAAATCTTAAATTTTTTAAAAAAATATTTTATTTATTTATTTGAGACAGAGGGACAGCACAGCAGGGAGCCCAATGTGGGGCTCAATCCCAGAACCCTGGGATCGTGACCTGAGCCAAAGGCAGACACTTAACCAACTGAGGCACCCAAGTGCCTCAAGAAATTTAAATTTTACAAAATGAGATGAATGCTAAAGAAAAAGGGCTCATGTTTCGAGTAATTTTAATTTCATATCATTTCTTCAAGGAGGATTCTATTTATACCATTATTTTTATGTTATTAACAGGAAAATAAATATCCTATCCTCTTAGAAATTCCTGACCAGTGTTTTATTCTAGCCTTAAGGGAAGGGCCAAAAAATGAACCATAACATTTTAGAACAGGAAAGGAACTTGGAGATAACCCACGTAATCCCTCATCTTAAGAAATGGTAGTATGACCGATGTAGAGGGGTTGAATTGATTTGTTCCAGGTAATGACAGAATGGGAGTAGGAATCAAATCAATTAGTCTAGAATACTAAGCATGGAGGGAAATATTTAAAGTACCATATCTAATATGAGCTAAGGACAACAAGGGCAATGTCACATCATTGCCAACAATTTGACGGGCTAATAAGTGGTAGATATTGCACTATATGACTACATACATTATTTTAAAACAACACTTTCACAGGGGAATAATTATTTGCATGTCAGAGATGAAGAAACACTAAGAGGCTACTACTTGCTTAAAGCTTCTCTAACATAACTGGTAGCATGAGGATTTAAAGTTAGGTAGGTTTGCTTTAAAGCCCATGCACCTTACCATTATTCTATACTGCCATGGTAAACAATTTTGGCTCCCATTAAAACTTCCTTTTTACTACTGGTAAGAGCTGCTGATATAAATCCTTAGATACTTATCTAAAATTTTAAAACAGTACTGTGTCACTTAATGATACTAGACCAAAATTCATTGGTCATTTTTATTTTATTCTATTCATACTGCTTTGTAATCATTCTGAAAAAACAAAAAGGAAAAAAATGCTAGAAAAGCTGGAAGAAATTTGAGTGCCAACTTTCTATCTGGAAAATCTCCAGAGCAAAACATCTAGAATGTTTATTTAACTAGCAGTAGCTAAGCAACCATGCAAAGTCACATCTTAGAAGCCCTTTGGGTAGCAACAGCTTCTCTATAGACTTAATATAGCAAATCAATCTCACCATTTATATAACAATGTTGAAGGTGGGTGAGTGGGGGAAGGGACTCCCCATCATTAATAAGAGAACAGTAAATTAACATTAACAGTTAAAAGTAAATCCTAATTCTTATGTAGAAGTTAAAAAATATTTGAAATATGATTAAATTTGGATGTAACCCACAAATTACTTACATAAGTCTAAGTTTGGAGTTAGAAAAGTCTCAGTGTAAACACTTGAATACCTTACTCCATAACTGAGCTGAGTTCTGGAAATATGAATTAGGTAGGCAAATGCAGTGGTAGAGAAGTAGGTTGAAAATAGTTCTAGGCAGAAGATACAGCAGCATGAACAAAAAGTTCTCGGATGTCGTTGTGCTTTTACAGTGTTATATATATATAAATATTACTTTTATAGTTTAAAAAAATTTTTAGTAACCAATAGAAATTCGAGGTGAGCCTAGTACCTACACTGAAATCAGTACTGAATCTAGTATGACTGAACACTGAAAAGATCTTTGAACAGCCCATCCTTTGGATTTGAAATGTTACCATTATCATTTATTATATTATATGGATTTCTAGACTATATTGTCTCACTAATCTTTTTTTCGCTAATCTGTTTATACCTGACCAATATATCCATTATTTTCATCATAAAGTGTGATAAACAGGTTTTGCTAAATGGTCAGGCAAGTCCCATTTTACCACTGCACATTTCCTGTTAGTTGACTTTTAGGTACTTTATAGTTTTTATTATGAATGCCATCTTGTTTTCCTATTATACTTTCTGTAAGATTATTGCTGGTGTTTTTTTTTTTTTATTTTATTTATGATAGTCACACGGAGAGAGAGAGAGAGGGAGGCAGATACACAGGCAGAGGGAGAAGCAGGCTCCATGCACCGGGAGCCCGATGTGGGATTCGATCCCGGGTCTCCAGGATCGCGCCCTGGGCCAAAGGCAGGCGCCAAACCGCTGCGCCACCCGGGGATCCCTATTGCTGGTGTTTTAAAGAAAAGCTTTTAAATCTATTAAAAGTTGATTTTGTATCCCATTATCTTTGCAGAATTCTCTTATCAGTACTAATAGTTTTTCAATTGATTTGCTTGGATTATTAAGTAGATGACAGCAACAGCTGCAAATCTATTCTCTGTATTTTCTGTCTTCTTACATTGGCTATTTACTTCAAAAAGGTAGGAAGGTTAGATGTCTGACATCACTCACAAAAATATGCTACAGATTAAAGAACCAAATATAAAACATCTACCAAGCTCTGGAAAAACAGAAGAAAAAAATGCAAATAATCTCATAGACCTGTATACGAATGCTTGATCCCAACAGTAATCATAGAACATGCAAATTAAAACATTAAAATGAATGTGCTAAGAATCAAGTGCTGGAGGAAAGGGGAAAACTAAGTAAATAGCACAACAGTTTTTGGAAAGCAGCAGCAGAATCATCAGAAGATGAGCAATTCTTGATATCTACTTTAGAGAAACACTAGTCTTGTGTGCAAAGGCAAATAGGATATTGATTCTAATAGTACAAATGAAAAAGGTGTCCCTGGTGCCATTTATGTAAAATAAGTGGTTTCTTGCCTCTTAATCACGTTTTCTGCAGAATAAATGAAATGCACAAAAATACATTTTCAAAAGTGTAAATAGGTACTCCTGGGTGGCTCAGCGGTTGAGTGGCTGCCTTTGGCTCAAGGCCTGATCCTGGGGTCCCAGGCTTTCTTCATGGAGCCTGCTTCTCCCTCTGCCTGTGTCTCTACTTCTCTCTGTGTCTCTCATGAATAAATAAAATCTTAAAAAAAAAAAAAAATCTCACCCCCCCCATAAAAGTGTAAATAACTAGAAAATTATGGTTTTCTTAAAGAAAGCTATGATTTAGGGACCCCTGGGGGGCTCATCGGTTAGGCCAAAGACAGATGCTTAACTGACTGAGCCAGACAGATACCCCTTTGATTTTTAAAAAGAAGCTTTTTGATTTTTAAAAAGAGGCTCCTGGCTGGCTCAGTTGGAAAAGCATGTGAACTCTTGATCTCTGGGTTGTGAGTTTGAGCCCCACATTGGGTGTAGAGATTACTTATGTAAATAAATTAAAAAAAAAAAGAGGGGCACCTGGGTGGCTAAGTGGGTTAGGCATGATCTCAGGGTAGAATCCTGTGTAGGGCTCTGTGCTTGGTGCAGAGTCTGCTTGGGATTCTTTCTCTCCCTTCCCCTACTTGTACTTGTGTACTCTCTCTAAATAATAAATAAAATCTTAAAAAAAAAAAAAAAAAAGAAACTGGAGCACCTCAGTGGGTTAAATGTCTGCCTTCAGCTCAGGTCATGATGCTAGGTCATGATCCTATGGTCCTGGGATCAAGCTGTACCAGGCTCCCTCCTCAGCTGGGAGCCTGCTTCTCCCTCTGCTCCTTTCCCCCTGCTCATTCTCTCTCAAATAAATAAAATCTTAAGAGAAAAAAAGAGAAGAGAAGAGAAGAGAAACGAAACAAGAGCGTGGAACCAAGCAGCTCATAAGGGAACAATGGTCGGCTTGATGATTAAAAATATGTAAAAATAGGATTAATTTGGAAAACAAATACAAGGTGATAGAAATTAGGTTATTCCAATTTGTAAAATAACACATCAAAACATTCTGCTCAGAATGTGCTTACAGTGTCACTGGATTCATGTCTTTCAAGACAAGTTAAAATTCTCATTCTGGCCTATTTAACTTATAACAATGTTCCTATATTTAATTCTTGTGTAGGCAGTCTTATTACTTTTAGCAAATGGTAACCCTCCTCCATTTCTCCTTCACTGTGAAATTTATAGTTTTCCTCACTATCAGATGCAAATGCTTTTAAGTGTGTCCTTTTAGATATATTTTGTCTTGCTTACTAGCTGTTAAGTTTCCACAAAGCAAGCAGGTTCTATTTCTTTGTGACCCAGGGATTCAACACAAGGGTAATTATATGGTAATGTTAACAATGTGAAGCTTCATACAATAATGTATCTGCCACAAACACAGATAGTAGCATTCTGATTTTTTTTTTTTTTTAAGATTTTAATTTATTTATTCATGAGAGACACAGAGAGAGGCAGATACACAGGTAGAGAGATAAGCAGTCTCCATGCAGAGAGCCCACTGTGGGACTCCAATCCCAGGACTCCAGGATCAACGCCCTGGGCCGAAGGCAGGCACCCAACCACTGAGCCACCCAGGTGTTCCTATTCTGAGCTTTCTAACAGAATAGTTATTTAATGATACGATATGTTTTTGACCAGTATTGATTATTTTCATGTTCTTCCAGGATGTTGGCATTGAATAAACTTAGAACTTTTAGACAACCACAGTGAAAACTGTTCCTTCTAGGAAACTTCTATTTAAGTTTATGGAAATATTCTGGGCTATACTGAAGGGAGGGAGTAACTAAGGAAGGAGATGGTATTCCATCTTTCACAATAACATTCAGTCAATATGAATTCTAATTCTTAAAACAGTTTTTATTTATTTATTTTTAAAGATTCATTTGAGAGAGAGAGAGAACACACAGAGGGAGAGGGAGAAGCAGACTCCCCGCTGAGCAGGGAGTGTGACATGGGGCTTGATCTGAGCCGAAGGCAGATGCTCAACTGACTGAACCGCCCAGGTGCCCCCAAAAAATTAAAGACTTCAATGACATAACCACATTTTATGAAATTATGATAATTAAAACATCAGTCTCACAGTTTTGCACGGACTACCATAAACTGCTAATTATAAATGCAAGTGTATGAAGCATATATTCCTATACATGACTTCTGGAATTTTAGGTTTCTTAGAACTAATGCAATCTGAAACTTGGTTTGATAATGTCCTCAAATCTCCTAGGGTTAAAACTCGTTCTCAAATATCCCTGACTCTAAGAACAAGTTTTGTTCTCAGTGGCAGTCTCCAGTAGGTCAAAGAGGACAGTTCTTTGCTTTTACTGAAGGAGTCTATTAGGTCATTTAAAGTAAAAGAATGGGTGGCTCAGTGGTTTAAGGCCTGCCTTTGGCCCAGGGAGTGAACCTGGAGACCCGAATGGAGCCTGCTTCTCTCTGCCTGTGTCTCTGCTCCCGCCCTTGTCTGTGTCTCTCATGAATAAATGAAAAACAAAACAAAACAAAAAAAAAAGTAAAAACATTGACCTCAATTTCCAATCTATTTCTCATGGTTAACAATTAATCATGGCCTAACTGTACTAAATGATCAAGTTTTGGGATCCCTGGGTGGCTCAGCGGTTTGGCGCCTGCCTTTGGCCCAGGGCATGATCCTGGAGTCCCGGGATCGAGTCCCACGTCAGGCTCCCGGCATGGAGCCTGCTTCTCTCTCCTCCTGTGCCTGTGCCTCTCTTTCTCTCTCTACATCTATCATGAATAAATAAATAAATCTTAAAAAAATTAAAAAAAAAAAAAGATCAAGTTTTTACTAAAATAATGACTCATCTAACAATACTCAGTAATCAACTATGCTATATTTCATCAGCAGGGCTTGTTTTCTCAAAACAAGCCCTCATAAAAGCCAGTTATAGGTTGTTTTTTTTTTTTTAAGATTTTATTTATTTATTTATTTATTTATTTATTTATTTATTTATTTATTTATGAGAGAGAGAGAGAGAGAGAGAGAGAGAGATACAAGCAGAGGGAGAAGCAGGCTCCATGCAGAAAGCCTGATGTGGGACTCGATCCTGGGGAGTCCAGGATCACGCCCTGGGCTGAAGGCGGCGCTAAACCGCTGAGCCACCCAGGGATCCCCAGTTCTATGTTCTGCCTATTGTGAATTGTGGGGCTTTAGGAATCTGGATTAGAAGAGATTTCTCTGATATTTAAGAGCTCTGTTTTATTTTTTATTTATTTATTTTTTTAATTTTTATTTATTTATGATAGTCACACAGAGAGAGAGAGAGAGAGAGAGAGAGGCAGAGACACAGGCAGAGGGAGAAGCAGGCTCCATGCACCGGAAGCCCGACGTGGGATTCGATCCCGGGTCTCCAGGATCGCGCCCTGGGCCAAAGGCAGGCGCTAAACCTCTGCGCCACCCAGGGATCCCCAAGAGCTCTGTTTTAGATTGGGCTCAAATGACCAATCAGAAATATTACACAGGGTTGTGCAGACCACAACAATCATTACAGTGATGTTAAGTGATCTCCAGATCACTGTGAATAACGGTTCTTGGCTACTTATGTTTGGTAAATTATAGCTGTTTCATACCAATTTACAAGTGGCAAAATGATAAACAAGACTTTCCTAAATTCTTACACTAGATTCCTAAGTATTTATCCAAGAAATAATTTGCTCACAAAGAATCTTTACAGAAATGTTCACAGAAGCTTTATTCAAAATAAATGAGAGACTATCCTGATGACACAGAAGCTATAATACATTTGTACAGAGGAATACTACTCACAACAAAAAGGAATGATCTACTGATACACAAGACATAGGTGAATACCAAAAACATACTGAAAGGAGAAACAAACAAAAAAGTACATACTGCATTAATCCATTTGTATGAAATTTTAGAACAGGCAAAATGAACTCAGAGTGATAGATTAGTGGCTGCTTCTGGAGGAATGATTAGGAAGAAGCATGAGGCAACTTTCTAGAAAATTAAATGGCATGCTGAGCATTTCCCAAATGTTAATTACAACTCAATCAAAAAAATTAGGTTAAAGTAAGATTTTTTAACTTAATTTATTGATGATATTTCTTAAATTTTGATATCTTTCATTGTAGAAATATCATCAATCGAAAATGGTTTTCTGTCTCATTAACCTTTCAAAAGATACTTATGTTGATAATAAATCCAAATTCTCTAGGTTTGCAGATGCTAATAGAGGGGAACAGGACTTTGGGAGTCCTAAAGAAGTAAATCTGGAACTATGAATCTGTTCAGTGAACAGCCACAAGAGGAAACTAGCTTTTGATCTGGGTCTCAGTGGATGGAGGTGTTTTTACCAAGCAGAACTGGAAGAAGAGGGAAAATAAACAGCATGAGCCAGATCAGGAGAAGGGTGGGGAAGGCATATACACAAAGCAACAGTGTCACTGCAAAGTCCTCATCTGAATTTCTACTCTCCAAATTTCCATCTTGAGACGCTGATAGGTTATTAAAGTGATGAGTCCTGTTTCTTTCTCTGTTAAACACAATGAACTAAATTGTGTCTAAAAGTTCCTTCCAGCACCATTTCATGATTGTACCCATCTGAAATTCTTCCTCCCTCTACAAATGCCTGTAATTCCCAGTTTCCCATCTTTATTAAAGAGTTGTTGCTCTCATACAGCACAGAACTTAAGGGCTCCAGAGTGCTATGTGTTTCCATGGAGTATGTATGCCTCACCCCTGTAAACCACCTAACCTCCCTCTTAGACAATGATCCCCAAACTCCTTTGTTTTGGTTTAAAAAAGTCCGAACAAATACTTCCACTATATAGTATCTAATTATAGATTAAACATATTATAAAATAATTTTAAAAAATCCTTAGAATGATGGGCTAAAATAAATAGGCACCCAGCATTTTCTACTCTGAAAAAAATCCTAGCTTCTCCTAAACCTCCAACACCTTCTCCTTGCCCAGACTTTACTTACTTTATCAGGAAAACAGAAAGATATCACTTCAATTGCCTTGTCTTTCTATCTCCATCCTACTTGCCTCTATATATCATATAATCTGTCTACCCTCCTGTTTCAAAAATTGAATAAAAAATCAACCTTCCTATCCAAGGCCAATCTTTCCACTTAAGCACACCTCTCCAAGAACTCAGTCCTGCTTTCATTCCCATTAGCACATCAAAATGCTGTAACATCAGGGATCCCTGGGTGGCGCAGCGGTTTGGCGCCTGCCTTTGGCCCAGGGCGCGATCCCGGAGACCCGGGATCGAATCCCACATCGGGCTCCCGGTGCATGGAGCCTGCTTCTCCCTCTGCCTGTGTCTCTGCCTCTCTCTCTCTCTGTGACTATCATAAATAAATAAAAATTAAAAAAAAAATGCTGTAACATCATTACTACTATTCACTTCTTAACCCAATCTGATCAGACTTCTGGCCTGCCAGTCCATTCAAAGGGCTCATCATATTTTACTTTGTTTACATGGAGAATTTTTAATCCTTATCTAACTCTTAGCAGGATTTTACAGTTGACTACTCCCTCCTTCCCAAAAGGTTCCTCCCTTAGTATTGTAGATGCCACACCCTCCTGGCTTTTCTGCTTTCATCACGGTTTGCTCATCTTTTGACCACAACGCTCCCAGTCTTCTGCCCTCTTCTCCATTAACACTCTCTGCTTGATGTCCTTCAGTCCACAGGTTTACATATTATCTATAAAATATGACCCCCAGATAATCCTCCTAGCCTGACTTTGCCCCTAAGCAATAGTTATGGATATTCAACTTGCCTACTTGCACACATTCTGAGCTGTATAATAATTATCAAACTCCTGATTTCCTATGCAAAACTCCTTATTCCTCAGAAACCAGCGTAGGCTCCTGTCTTATTTCAGTAAATGGTACCACTGTTCACCCAGATGCTTGGGCAAAACAGTTGATTCCTCAAATTTTTTTTCTGTCTTAGGGGTGAAGGCAAGACCTACCTGGCTCCATCTTCAAATTATATTTCAAATCAGACCATTCCTCACAAACTTCCACCCTACATCTCTAGTTAAAGCTACTATTTCTCAATTGGACTACTTACTATAAACCTCCTGAGGAGCTAGTTTCCTCGCTTTCCTCCAACTGGTCTGTTTGCCACACAGCAACTAGCCATCAAAAGTAGAAATTAGACGTCATTCCCCTGCACAAAATCCTCTAACGGACTCTCGTTACAAACGAGAAAAAGAACTATAATGTTGTATCTTATTTAGTCTTTGCTAACTACTCTGATTTTATTTCCCATCCTTCTTCCTTCACTATGCCCCAGCTATACTGTATGCTGGCCTTCTTAGTATTGTAATAGTTCAAGTCCATTCTTCTCTTAAGGTCTTTATATTTGTAGTTACTGCTATCTTAAAAGCTCTTCCTTTAGATCTTCCTTATCATTTAGGTCTCCATGCGAGAAACATCAACTTCTTGCTCACCGCCCTATCACAATTAGACACCCCTATCCTAGTCACCTAATTTAATCTAACTCTAATCTTGATACAATTTCTTCATTTACCACCACTTGAAACTATATCTGCTTATACCTTACACTTATTGTATTTCCTCTCTTTCCCCAAGCTCCATTAGGGTAAGCCTAGTATAGCACCTAGCACATAGATGTTCAATAAACATTTCTTAGTGAATGGTATTATTGTTTTCTTAATTACCAAGGCTTGAAAGTTCAGGCATCACTTGATGGGCTTTTTTGGATCTTATTTAATAACGGAACAGTAAACACAAGTTAGCTAAAATGCATGTACACATATCAGTGTAAACGCAAAGAGTTTCCACATTATTTCATAGCAATGAAAAATCTGTATTTAGAAAAACTCACCAAAGAAGCGCTGTGTAAGATACACTCAAACATTACTTTAGAACTTGATATTTAGAGCTGACAAGAACTTCTGACTACTATCGCCTAATTACTTCACTGAATTACCGTAAAGGTAATGAAACTGGAATCTGTGGGCTGAGATAAACATATATATTTTTATATGTAGTTACCAGTTAAATTCAGTTAAGGGAAAAAAATAATAAGTCATTTTAAAAACTAAAAAGGCACCCCGAATCACCACGGGCAATAAATAAATATCCCCGACGGCAGAGACCACAGTTGCTTCCTTACCATTGTTATTTCCAGAATGAATGAATCCACGTGTGAACTGTGAGGTTTCAACATCATGGATTACAAATATAATGTAAGCGAGAGCACAGATTTATCATCTTAGTCTACTAAACAGAAAAGGAAACGACTATTTGGGGATCAAAAAAGCAAATCTGGCGATTTGAAAAAAAAAAAAAAAAGAAAAAGAAAAAAGGACTTTAAAGCTCGAACGAAAGGATTTCGGTTGTTCTCCACACCGAAGGTGACGCCAAGTAAAAATCGCTCGCGCTACTGACGTGAACTTTACGACTATGTCACGAGAGTTTTCAGTCCGAGAGGGAAACCCCCCGTCGCGGTACTAGATACCTTTCAGCCAGACCTGGAAGGCAGGCGCGCGACGGGAATCCCAAACTATCAAGTCGGGCAGAGATGGTCCGACAAGTTCCCCCAGAAGGTAAACTTCTCGGGGTCCTGCAGCTGGAAAAAGATGAGGGCTGGGACTGGGAGAGCCACTCCTGTGCCTGGGGGACCGACTCCAAGAAAAGGACGTTATCTGAGAGCACACGGGGAAAGCAAAAAGGAAAAGCGACAGGGCTGCCGCGCTCCTGACTCCGCCCTCCCCGCGCTCAGCCCCGGGAAGGCCCAGGCCCGCGGGCCGCCGCCCCTCCTTCCACCCTCCTTGGAGCCCACCGAGCGGCGCCTGGGAAGGTCCCGCCGCCCTCCTCTCCCCTCCCCCAAACCAGGAGCCGAAGAGGCCCGGGGAGGTTAAGAGCTTCCGTTCCTTCCCCGCCCAAATGGGAAGGGGTGGGAAGGAGGATCGCGAGCGCGCCCAGCGCGAGCCTGCCGTGGCCTCCACGCGGATCCGGAGCTCCGTTCCCACCCCAGCCCGACACTCACTCGTCAGCCCTGCAGCCACCGCAGCCACCGCGCCGGCTCCCCGCGCACCGCCACAGCCCCTACTCCAGGGCCGCCCCCCCACCCCCAGCTGCCTGCGCCCTGGGTTCCGGGGCACTTAGAGGAATCACTTCCGCCGGGTCACCGACGCGCTCTGCGCCGCGCGGGAGATTAGTACCTGCTGAGTACCTACTACTTCCGCCAACAGGAAGTGCGCAGCGCCCCCCCGCCCCCCGTCCCTCCTCCCGCAGTGCCGCTGGCCAACCTCGCGGGACCGCGGCCCTTTGCAAATCCCCACCAATCCGATTCTGGGTCTTCTGACTCCCAGCATGCAGCGCCGATCCTGATCCGATTTCTTCAGGGACGTCATTCCCAGAAGCAGCTCGGCGGGAGGGGAGGGGGGGGGGCGGGGTCCAAGGCAGCGCTGCATCCTGGGATTCGTAGTTACTCTGGAGGCTACAGCCTCCACTGCCGCACTACACCCTGGGACTTGTAGTTTCTCACGCTGAATGTTACGCTCTTTGGTGATTTTAGAGGTTGTCCGGGGTCGAAGATTACCTGCAGAGAAAAGATTGAACAGGGGGAGTGCGGTTTCGATGCTAACAAGATCGTGCTCTTTAAAAAACTGTCTTTTGGTGGAAAGGGGCAAGAGCATCTTGACTGCTAGCACAATCGGCTGGCCTCGTTTCCTCTCTTCTCGGCACCGATCACTAACCACGCCTCCACCCCCCAGGGTTGGGAGCCTATCTCCGTCCCTACAAACCCCTCCCTGCCGGGAGTTGCTCAGCTCTGCTTAATTCTGAGATCGCTGGGTGAAAATCCCAGGAGTTCGCCGCGGATAACTGAATTCTGAGGCCGTCTTTGACCCTCCACGCCCTCTCTGCCCCAGCACCCTTCCTCTCTCGCTCTGTCGATCGGTCCACCCTTTTTACTTGCTTTGCTGTGGTTTGATTCAGGCACCCTTCCAGAAAAGCTGAAACAGCTAAATAAAGTTTGCACTCTGTTCAGGAGACCGGGACAAGAAGGCAATGTAGGGCCAAGACACTCTCCGTGGCATGTTGCTCAACTAGGCGCTGTTGTACTAACAATGTCCACATAGGAAAGTAAAGACGAAGCAAAATGGGTTGACCTAATTTATGACTTTTGCTTGAAAGACATGTTTTGTTGATCTGGAAGATAAATCATTGCTTTATAACGGACTGTTCTGAGTTAACTTTTCAAAGCTCTTACAAGAAAAAAAATTTTTTTTTTTTTAAGTTTTTGGTTTTAACGGTAGCTCAGAATAGAGTTTGGTAGGGAGGAGAGACCATGGGGTGAGGAGAGGAGGCTGTGAGCCCATATTCTTTTTCTCTCTTTTAAAAAGCTTTTTACTTATTCACGAGAGACACAGAGGCCAAGACGTAGGCACAGGGAGAAGCAGGCTAGCTGCGGAGAGCCTCATGTGGGACTAGATCCCGGAATCCCCGGATCATGACCTGAACCAAAGGCAGCCGCTCAACCGCTGAGCCACCCAGGGATCCCCTATTAGTTTCTTTTGTACAAAATTTTACTGTATTTTAAATTTTTATTTATGTAGTCAATATAATATATGCTCATTATAAAAAATAGATTGCAGATGTTTGTTTTTTCCACGCACTTTTACATGATCAGACTGTGTGTATATGGTTCTGGTTAACTTTCCAATTTAACGTCTCTGTAACCAAAATCTCAATAGGCATCATTTCTAATGTTTGTATAGAATTACATTGTATAAATAGATCATGATTCACTTAAGTATTTCTCTAATGTTAGACATACACCTGGTTTGAATTTTTAATTTTTTAAAAGAGATAGAGGGCAGGGGGATGGGAAGGGAATGAAAAAGACTCTTAAGCAGGCTCCACACCCAGCATGCAAAGCTGCACGTGGGGCTTGCTCTCAACACTCTGAGATCATGACCTGAGCAGAAATCAGAATTGGATACTTAGACTGAGCATCCAGGTGCCCCTACTTCATTTCCATTTTTAAATCATTTAAAGTAATACTGTGTTTAGTATCTCTGCAATACTTTTTGACCATGTTTCTGATTATTTCTTCAGAATATGAACATTTTAAAAGATTTTGATAATCTGTTGGCAAATTCTTCTTGGGAAAGGTTCTCCTAATACATGCTTTAAGCCAGTAATATATAAAAAAAATATTTAGGGTTCTTATTATACTAGCTTTACCAAAATTTTTCTTTTCTTTTTTCATCATGCCATTCTGCCCTTAAACTCACCTTAATGAAAGAAAGAGAGCTGGTGGATGGGGAGGAAAGATAGCTAAAAAACAAACAGGATATACAGTAATGGCAGTCATACATTCTCTAAGTGATAACCGGTTTGTAATTTCCCATCAACCTTCATCTTTGAAGGGAAATTCAAAAACCCATTCAAGTAGTTTATTTTCAACAAATGTCTATTAGCTACTCTCAGTGGAGGACTCTTAACCACTTTGTTTGGTGCAGTCCAATTTGAATAGATTTTTGCTCAAATAAACCAAAACATTTAAAAATGTCTCAATTTATCTTTGTAACAGTAGGAAAACACTGTACTAACAGAAAATTTTAAACATACCAATTAAATGGATAATTGATGTTTGTGGTATCAATTACACTAAACAGAAGAGTTTTTAAAATGTAAGTGGAAGATAGCTTTAAGAAAATGAAGTCACTCATAAAGAAGCAGTATAATTATTATTTTTTTTTAGATTTTATTTATTTATTCATGAAAGACACAGAGAGAGAGAGAGAGGGAGAGAGGCAGAGAGACACAGGCAGAGGGAGAAGTAGGCTTCATGCAGGGAGCCTGATGTGGGACTTGATCCTGGGGCCCTAGGACCATGCCCTGAGCCCAAGGCAGGTGCTAAACCACTGAGCCACCCAGGGATCCCCAAAGCAGTATAATTTTATCCCTTTGGATTCCCAGAAAAAAAAAAAAAAAAAAAAAAGACAGGGATTTGAATTGTCAAGGTGATACTATTTTAGACTTTTGAGTTTGATCCTTTCCTATGCCAAAAGCCTCTTGACTCAAAAGCATTCTTCTGAAATAGTAAATAAGTGTGTCAACCAGTTGGATGCTCATCCTTCAAGTCTCAGATAACGTGAAGCTTTTAGACATTCTGAGGCCAAAATAATCATGCTCTTTTTTTTTTTTTTTGGCTTCTCAAGGCTTTTGTAGATTGGTATATTTTAATTATATTAAAATAGCATTATATTTCAGCGTAGTTTTAGGTGTTTCCTCCACCGTTAGTACAGGTTTCCAATTTTGTGCGGTATCTTTATGTCCTCTGCTCCTTAGTCTTAGGCTCTCGGTACTTAACAAGTAATGAACAAACGTGTGAAGGATTCCAGAGGACCAATCTGTCAAGTATCAGCACCGCATGAACAAGTTCCAATTATTTTCTACCAACCGCACGGTTGGATTAAATCACCATTCATTTTTGTCCAAGTCGCATAAAGTATCGTTCCTCTGTGCTAATAGGTTAGAATCGTTTTCCGAAGAGAAAACGGGTTTGGAGGCCTAGAAAAATGACGCTCAGGCGCATCAGAGGCTGAACTCTGCCTTCCAGGCTCGGTCCGCCCTTGGCGCCGCGGGGCTGTCCGCCCGGACCTTGCAACTGAACGCGCGAGGCCGGGGAGGCGCGGGCAGGCCGCGGGTTCTGCGCACGCGCGGGCGGCGGCTCCGGGCCGGCGGGCCTCCGGGGGCGGGGCGTGCGCGGCGGCGGCGGCGGCGGGCCTGGGGCCTCGGGCTGCTCGGCTGCCGCGGGCCTCGCGCGGGATGCTGCTCCTGGCGCTGCGCAGCCGGCGGGCGGCGGGACTTGGGCTCGGCGGGCAGAGCACGGTACCGCGGGCGGCCGCCGCGCTGCGAGGCCTGAGGGCGGCGTCCTGGCGGGCGGCCCCCTGGCGCGGCTCCTCGAGGCCGCTTGGCGGAGGCGTGGGCTTGCGGGGAGCCTCGCCGCTCGTGGGCCGGCGGGCGCGAACGCAGGTCGGCATTCTGGGGGGCGGCGGGGCCCAGGGAGCGTCGGCCGGGGGGCTTGGGTGGGGAGCGGCCCTCCGCGGGGCTCGGGCTCGGCCTCGGCGGGAGGCCCGGGGCGCCCGCGGCTCCAGGGGGATCCATCCCCATCCCCATCCCCATCCCCATCCCCATCCCTTCGAGACCGGCCGTTTGGTGGTTTTTCCGGGCGGCTCCAGAAAGTGGTTCACAGGTGGTTGCAGACCCAGCGGGCTTGTGAGGACTCGCGCTATTTTCTGCCCCTGAGAGGAAGCCTCGGAAGGGTTGATTTGCAACGAATGGAGGGAGATGCACTGAAAGAACTCAACCTGACTTGAAGTTTTTTTTTTTTTTTTAAGTTATTTTTAGATGAGGCTATTTTAAGGAATTCCTTTGCTCCCTGGAGAAAGGAGTTGGAGATATTAATCCTCTCACTTTATTTTTTTTTAAGATTTTATTTATTTATTCATGACAGATACACACACAGAGGCAGAGACACAGGCAGAGGGAGAAGCAGGCTCCACGCAGGGAGCCCGACGTGGGACTCGATCCAGGGTCTCCAGGATCAGGCCCTGGGCCGAAGGCGGCGCTAAACTGCTGAGCCACCCGGGCTGCCGGATCCTGTCATTTTAATCTGAATAAATTGTCTCCTAATCCTGCCCTTTAAAATGTCAGAATTAGAAAGTATGGTTGAAAACGTGGAAGAAATGCCTAACATGGGAATTGGAATGTCATTAAATTTCAGCGTAAAGGGATTAGGCATACCTTTTGCATTTTGAAGGGTGTGTGCTGTGAAATTCATTTTTACACCTTATGGGAACTCTTGTTCCTGTGAAATGTGATGAAGATGTCAAGTGAAGTATTTTCTTAAGAGGAACAACAGATGCAAGGAGATGAATAGGGAAAGAGTTAACTTTCTAAAAAGACATACTAGCTATAATATAAGCGTTTTAGAAATATTAAAAACGATCTGGACTTGAAACAATTTGCGTTCCCAGTTTTTTTTTTTTTTTACATACATTAACATTTTTTTGAAAAGCTAATGCATTTAAAATTTTGACAGGAGAACAGGAGTAATGTCTTCGTTCACCACAGAATGAAGAAATTATGCCACTAAAATGTTTTACTTGTTCCAGGCCCCACTTTATCTGGGGGGGGGATGGGGGTGGGGGAAGCCTTCAGCTGGGATGCAAACCTGGGTTTTCAAACTCCAACTCAGTAGGTGACTAATGAATTAAGGACAGTGATTTTGTTAGTTGGATTTCTTGAACTTGGTAGATTATGTGGGAGAATTAAACCACCTCATATGACACGTTCTCTTACTCTTCATTATAATTTATAAAGCTTAAAAAAATTAAAAGTTGATCCTAAATGCACTTTATTATGTACTCACCTTATAACGGTCTCTGTTTCAATAGATACCTCTTTGTTGGGAAAGATGTGTTCAGTGCTTACATACAGAGCTTGAAAAATCAGAAGATGGAAGGCTGATTTATACTGGGAATCTGGCCCGAACAGTATTTGGTGGGTAATCAGAAGTGAGGGTAATTTCCTTTTAACCCCCTTTTAGTTGTAAAAATGGACCCAAGATACATTACTTCTTATTATATCATCTCTTAATTGTAAGATATGAGGCAAAGTTAGGTTATAATTTTTTTTTCTTGTGGCTTGTAAATCAAGATTAGAGGCTGAAACCTTTGCATTTTTAGGAGATTTTAGAAAGATTTTTGAAGACTGTTATGGCTTTGTGATTTTTTTTTTTAAAGATTGTATTTATTTATATGACACAGAGCACAAGCAGGGGTATCTGCAGGCAGAGGGAGAGGGAGAAGTAGGCTCCCCACTGAGCAGGGAGCCCGATAGGGGGATCAGACTTAGGACCTTGAGATAATGACCTGAGCTGAAGGCAGACACTTGACTGACTGAGCCACCCAGGTGCCCCTGACTTTGGGATCTTATGGCTAGGTGCTAAAGCTTCCCTCCCTTGGTCACTTCCCAAGATGTTTAACAACAAAATAGAACACAAAATAGTGTATATTTGTGTAATGTTTGAATATGGAGAGAGAGAGAAAAAATACGGAATTATACCCCTTAAGAGTGGTTATTTGGGGGAAGTACACATTTACTTTATATATTTATTTATTTATTTATTTATTTTTATTTTTTAAAGATTTTATTTATTTATTCATGAGAGACACACAGAGAGAGAGCGAGGCAGAGACAAAGGCAGAGGGAGAAGCAGGCTCCATGCAGAAGCCTGATGCGGGACTCGATCCCGGGACTCCAGGATCATGCCCTGGACCGAAGGCAGGTGCCAAACCGCTGAGCCACCCAGGGATCCCCACTTTATATATTTTTAAATTTGGCCATTGCAATAAACATATAATACTTTTATAATTAAATAGTGTATTTCTTTTATGTTTTTTGAGGTCACTTTAACATTTTCAAGAAACATGTTTAGTGGGTTTTCTAGGTGGTAGTACTTGAGAAGACAAAGAGTATTATTAAAAAGCTCTAAGTTTGAAGCTCTTTCCTTAGCTCTTTTTTTGTTTTTAAAAGATTTTCTTTATTTATTCATGAGAGACACACAGAGAGAGAGGCAGAGACACAGGCAGAGGGAGAAGCAGGCTCCACGCGGGGAGCCCGACATGGGACTCGATCCTGGGTCTCCAGGATCACACCCTGGGCCGAAGGCAGGTGCCAAACCGCTGAGCCACCCAGGCTGCCCTCTTTCCTTAGCTCTTAATTTGGTATTTAGTATGATTTAGTATTTAGAATAATTTATTAGGGAGGTCAGAAGAACTTAGGTATGTGCTTTGTTCAAGTTCCTGAGGTTGTATTTCATTTCAGTAATCTTAAAAGTATAACTGACATACCTGGAGTACGACTTTATAACCAAGTCGGCCACAAGATTTCACCACCTGCATTTGCATTCCTGTTTTTGATTATGCTGGTGTCTGAATCATCTAAAATTTACTCTGGAAATCTGTATGTTCTCAAGTATGTGGTGTCAAAATAAACTGTGTTAAGGATACAATTTTAGCTATATAAGACTTTGGCAAGGGAGCCCGGGTTGCTCAGCAGTTTAGTGCTGCCTTCAGCCCAGGGTGTGATCCTGGAGACCCGGGATCGAGTTCCGTATTGGGCTCCCTGCGTGGAGCCTGCTTCTCCCGCTGCCTGGTCTCTGCCTCTCTCTCTCTCTCTCTGTCTCTCATGAGTAAATAAATAAAATCTTAAAAAAAAATAAAACATTGGCAATAAGGACTGATTATAATCACTATTGAGAGGAGTTTTGAAGTTACTGGAAAAATCAATTTTGGGTGATTAGAAATGTCTTCAGGAATCAGTACATGAGTTGGCCATTGAACCTGTGCCATATCTCTGGCCTGGGATACCTGGGTTTATACCATTGAGATGTATTAACAGTGACCCCCATGATACCCTTCTTTCTGAACAGACACAGGTCCTTCAAATGTAGGGGAGACATTAATTTATTTCTTATTTCCGCTTGACTCCAGTCTGTAAAGAAGAGAATATAAATAGGAATTTTGGTGTACCTACCTATATAAATAGGATGTTATGTTTGTAGGAGAGCGTAGTTATCCATGGTATTCAAAGTTTTAGAATTATAACTTGTATAGGAATTTAATGTTTGAGTTCTTTCAATATTATGATAATTAGAAACTGTACTTTTCAGGGATCACTATTTTTTTCTATGTAGAAACTGAGGGAGAAACATTTTTTTCTATATATAACAGGTACCATTTTAGAGATTCTTTTTTTAAAGATTTTATTTATTCATGAGAGACAGAGACTGGCAGAGAAGCAGGCTCCATGCAGCGAGCTCGAAGTGGGACTCAGTCCCGGTACTCCAGGATCACGCCCTGAGCCAAAGACAGATGCTCAACCACTGAGCCACCCAGGCATCCCCCTTTTTAGAGATCTTTAAACTGCCAAATATGTACCAGTTTAAAGACATTTGAAGGGTCTTATAGTTGATAGTTTTTGTTAATTCATCAACAAATAATGACTTTGTCATAGTCTTATTTTCGGATGAGGAGAATTTGAACATGAGGAGGTGTGAAAGAAGGGCATAGGGTAGTATGAGCAAAGACATGAAGATGGGAAAGCCCAGAATATGTTTAGAAAATAGTAATTACTTCAATCCAAGCAAAATAAGGTATATGTATTAGTTTCCTCAGGCTCTTATAATACATTTCCACAAACTTGGTGACTAAAGTAACAGAATTTGTTCTGAAAGCTCATGTTTTGAAATCAGAGTATTGATAAAGGCCATACTGCCTCTGAAGGGTCTAGGAAAGAATTCCTTGCCTTTTCCAGCTTCTAGTGGCTCCCAGTAACCAGTTGTGTTCCTGGCTTATGGGGGCATAACTGCATAACTCCAATTTTTGGTTCTTACTCATGTGGCCTTCTCTGTGTGTCTGTCTTGTTCTGTCCTTATAAGGATATTCTCATTGGATTTATGGCCTACTCTATTCTAGGATGATCTCATCTCAATTTTTGATTATATACAAAGAGACTATTTCTTTTTTTTAAAAATATTTTATTTATTTATTCATGACAGATAGAGAGAGAGAGAGAGAGAGAGAGAGAGAGGCGAGACACAGGCAGAGGGAGAAGCAGGCTCCATGCAGGGAGCCTGACGTGGGACTCGATCCCAGGTCTCCAGGATCACACCCCGGGCCAAAGGCAGCACTAAACTGCTGGGCCACTGGGGCTGCCCAAAGAGACTATTTCCAAATGAGGTCACATTTGGAGGTTCTGGGTGGACATGAATTTTGGGGTACACTTTTCAACCCACCATAGTGACAAAAATCATGGGGAAAAAGTAGTTGGAAGAACTAAGGAGGCCTTTTTTTTTTTTTTTTTTTAAGATTTTATTTATTTATTCATGAAAGACAGAGAAAGGCAGAGACGTAGGCAGAAGGAGAAGCAGGCTCCAGGCAGGGAGCCTGACGTGGGACTTGATCCTGAGACTGCAGATCATGCCCTGAGCCAGGGGCAGGTGCTCAACCGCTGAGCCACCTAGGCGTCCCTAAGGAGGCTTTTATATAGGAGGCATCTTGGTCCCCATTGTATCTAGTTATATGTGTGCCAGTGTCATAGCAACTCTCTGTGGGAGGAAGGAAGGAATTATTTTAAAATTACTGATGCAAGATCATTAAGCCTTCAACCAATAGCAGTGTACAAGAGAGTATTATAGCCTCACCAGCAGAGTTTGTTGTCAAACTTTTGGTTTTTGGCAGTTTGGGGGAAAAACAATATCTCGCTGTGCTTTTAATTTCATGTTCTTATGATTGAAGTTTGTTAACATTTTATCTGTTTAAGGGCCATGTACATTTTTGGTTCAGTATGGTGTCTATATTTCTTTCGTATGTGTGGATAGGGTTCTTTTTTTAATCCAACTTTTGGCACATATTTGATATATTTTTTAAAGATTTTATTTATTTATTAGAGGATGTGCAGAGAAGCAGGAGAGGGACAGGTGGCCTCTGTCCTGAGCATGGAGCCTTATGTGGGCTCGATCTCATGACCTGAGCCAAAATCAAGAGTTGGATATTCAACCAACTGAGCCACCCAGGCACCGTCAAGATTATATCTTTATGCTAAATTTCTGTATGCAGTTAGGTTTTCTTTCTAAATTTTCCATTTTGTTCTATTGATCTATTTATTTGTGTACCAGCAGCACACCATTTTAATTATAGCATTATGTTTTAGTATCTAACTCCTCCCCCCAACCTTTTTTTTCTTCTTGTTTTTCTAAATTAGCTTTATAATCAACTTGTCTGGGATCTCAACTTGTCTATTTTCTAAACAGATGGTAAAATTATACAATCAAACTAAGAATTTTCATTTTAAGTCACTTATTTAATGTGGTAAAATATACATAACATACAATTTATGGGCAGCCCCGGTGGCTCAATGGTTTAGCGCCATCTTCAGCCCAGGGCGTGATCCTGGAGACCCGGGATCGAGTCCCACGTCAGGCTCCCTGCTTCTTTCTCTGCCTGTGTCTCTGCCTCTCTCTCTCTCTCTCATAAATAAATAAAATAAAATAAATAAAATCTTTAAAAAATAATAAAATTTACCATTTTAACCATTTTTAAATACATATTTCAGAAGTCATTGATTTTTAATCTTTTTAATGTGACAGGTAAAAAAAATTAACATTTGAATATCTTTTCTTGGTAAAGAAGTTGAATGTATTTCCCACATGTTTCTTAACCATTGGTGTTGTGTTTTTTTGGTAATTTGCTGTTTTAATCCTGGACACTTAAAAAAAAAAAATCCTGGACACTTAATCTAATTACTTAATCTAATAATGTTAGTCTTATATGTAAACATTTAATGCTAGGTATGTGGAAGTGCTTGTTAATAGTTTTATTTAGTCTGACTGAATTAATTTTCATAGTATTCATAAGGATCTTTGAGTAATATTAAATCTTTTATTGGGGAACTGAGGTGGAGGCCAGCTAACCCTAAAGCAGGTTTTCCAACCTGGAGGGGTACTGTACTGGCTAATGGTCTGGACACTAGAATCAAATTGCTTGGGTTTGAAGCCCAGTACTGCCTGCCTCTTGGTAGTTTTGTGACATTGGGCAAGTGCTTTATTTTTCTCATATGATGGTGATAATTATGGGAGTGATGGTGATAATTATATATCTGCTTCATAGTGTGTTTTTGAAGATGTTATGAATAAAATATATAAAGTATGTAAAGAACTTAACACAGAGCCTGGAAAATAATAATTACTATATATGTGTTTTGGTCTTGTTGTTTTGATGATGATATAAGAAGAAAGGTGGAAGAATTAATTGGATAGATTGATTCTTTTATAAAATTTATAAATATTAATACTCATGTTTTTTTTTTTTCCTACTTAGGTGTGAAATGTTTCTCTTATTCTACAAGTGTCATCAGTCTTGCATTACTACCATATATTTTTGCACAAAACAATATTATATTTGGAAGTCTACCTTTGCAAATATTATTTTATGGCATCATAGGAAGCTTTACGGTGATTACTCCAGCACTGCTTCACTTTGTTACGAAAGGCTATGTTGTTCGGTTGTACCATGAAGCTACAACAGACACTTACAAAGCCATTACTTATAATGTTGTGCTTTTAGAAAAAAGTACAGTGTTTCACCAGAACGACGTGAGGATTCCAGACAGCGCTCATATATTTACCACATTTTATGCTAAAACAAAATCGCTGTTAGTTAATCCAGTGCTCTTTCCAAACCCTGAAGATTATGACCATCTAATGGGTTATGACAAACCATTCACTTTTGATATGGAAGCAGACAGTGAGAAGAAACAGGTTAAAGATGAGAAATGAATCTGTTGTTTTCTAGGTTTGTGCTTAAATGTGATTTATGTTCCAATGTATGATAAAATTGCCTTTACTTTTGTTTTCTGTTAGCAACTGAAAGTAATTTGAAACTGTATCAAACAACTTTTAATTTTCAGAGAATTATGTTCCTGTATAATAAAATAAGCTATGTTTGAAAAAACAAGTAACATTCTGCCATTTGTGTTTTTAAAAAAGTATGAAAATACACTGGCATATGCATGGATAATTTTATATAATAAGTGTGGTTGTCTCTAAGCTGGGGATCGGGTGTCAGAAACAAATGAGAGTTGTTTTTCCTTTATGTTTGGATTTTTCTAAGTATAGATACGTTGCCTACATTAAAAGCTTTTTTAAAAAATTCTAGAATTATGGGAAGCAGTGTTAATCTCCCTTTGGTGCAGAACACAAGTTTTTGTTTATCTTCTCAGGCATAGTTTCCCATAATAAGGATCTCCATGTCCCGTTGAGTGTGGTAGTTACAGAAGAGATGGTGACCTAAGTAGTGATGTCTTTGGTGGCACTCTTCTCCCTTGGTGTATCCTATCAGTTGGAAAATCAGAGGCGCTAAATAGTTGGACAGTACCTTTTATAAATTCACAATCTCTGCTAATTTTATGAAGTATTGGCATTTTAAGATTTTAACCTCTAATTGTAAAATGAAAATTGGTTCTTGTGAAAGCTTTTCAGTAAGTAGCAAAAGGCTTCAGGTAATGCTATCTATATTAGTAGATAACTTATTAAGTGCCCAGCGTGTGCCAGGTACTGTGCTAGTTATCAGAGTTCTAGTTAAGAACAAAACCCCCAGTCTGTATGGAGTTGCCTAATGTCTCCTATTGTCTGCCATGGTGGTAAATCTAATCTTTATGGGTTAGCTGGGGAATGGGGAAGCACCAGAAGCATCACTAGTTCATTCACAAAGGTCAGGTCTGAAGCTGCTAGAGGCTTATAGGAGATAGCGTAAGGTAAGAAAGTGCTCCCTTTTCTGAGACCTACAGCCTTCCCTCTGCTAGAACCAGCTAGCTTGTGATCCTAGCAGAAGACAGCCTCTAAGTCTCAGAAAG
Source organism: Canis aureus (assembly GCF_053574225.1). Taxonomy (NCBI): domain Eukaryota; kingdom Metazoa; phylum Chordata; class Mammalia; order Carnivora; family Canidae; genus Canis; species Canis aureus. The sequence goes on along the minus strand of NC_135638.1, from coordinate 19,411,540 downwards.
ATGAACAAGCTCGCGCCATCCGCATCTTCCGTTTGGGTCTCTGCCTGCCTGCTCCTTTGTCCTGTGTCTTGACAGTAATGTGTCTTGACAGTAAATGTGATTTATATCTTCCTATAAAAAATTATTCCATAATCAAATGTTCATCAAATATTAGAAAGTAGGAGCAGGAAAAAAAATCACTTAGTTCCATTCCTAAAAGAAAAAACAGCATTGTTAATATTTTAACATTTTTTTCCAAGGGTCACTTCATAACTTGTTTTGAGTGTACCATATCTCTTTAAATGTCCTGTATCCATATACCCATTTTTGTCACCTGTGTGGTGGAGTGAAAAAACCTATTTTTATTTGTATCAGAATAATTCAGAATACAACTTAGTTGTTTAAGGAAAATTAAAAAGCTTAGAATATAAGATGACTTCTCAAGTACATCATCTGGAGTGATACCAAGAAGTAGAAAAGGAACAGCATGTGTAGAATATGATTCATCACTGCAATAAGTCAGCAGAAACCATTCAGGCCAAGGTGAGGAGGAGAAATTTACACATCTCTGTCACTTTACTACTTTCACCACAGGTGGAGTAATCTTGGAAAGGTTGGGGAAGTGAGAAGTCTCTCACTATCTAAAGGAAGGGCATTGAGTCAGTTTTGAGTCTCGAAAGGCAGGGTGATTTTGGCTTATCATCTGAGTTACATCATGTAATATACTGATTGATAATATGTTTTGCAATCTCTTTTCTCAACGTCAATTTCATTATCCTGAAAGACTTCTGCTTTTGGAAGCAGAAGTAACAAAATGGCCATTAGGTCTGAATGATAGCCTTAGTTTGAACACAATTTTTAAAGTTGTAGTCCGATTTTTTTCAGAACACTTAATACTTTTGTTGTGGGATTCCTTTTTGTTGAGAATTTAAGTTGTTCAGAGGTAGAAGAGTATAATGAATCAACAGGACTATCATTCGGATTCAACAATTACCAATTTGTTGTCAATATTGTTTGGTTTAGATCCCAACCACTTGCCTTCAACTTTTATTTGGAAGCCAATCCCAGACATCATAACGTTTCTTTCTTAAATATTTTGCAACTCTACCAGATGAGGACTTAAAAAATATAATACTATTATAATACCCAAGCCACTCCTCTCTTCCCAAAGTTATCAAATACCAGTCTGTTCAAATTCCAATTTCCTCTCCACACTTTGTTTGGATTAAGATCTAAGTAAAGTTCATGCCTTATTCACACCAATTTATGAAATGTTTTTCAAGACTCTTCTAAGCTATGGGCCCCTCCATTTCCTTCACTTCGTTTTTTTCTCCCTTGCAGATTATCTTTTGAAGAAATGGAGTTCTTTGTCATTTACATCTTTTTGTGGTCTAGATTTTCTGATTGTATCACTGAGGTGTAGTTTAATATGTTTCTCTGTCTTCTGATCTATAAATTGGCAGTGGGACTTGAAGCTTCATCAGATTGAGATTTGATTATTTTGGACAAGACTAATTCATAGATGATGTTGCTTATATTATCTGTTGTTGCATTAACAAATTGCCCCTAAAAGTTTGCGGGTTTTTTTTTGTTTGTTTGTTTGTTTTTTAAAGACTGAATTATTTGAGAGAGTGCGATTGAGCAAGGGAAGGGGCAGAGGGAAGAGCAGAGAAACAGACTTCCCACTGAGTGGGGAGCCATGTGGGGGTCCATTCTAGGACCCTGACCTGAGTTGAAATCAAGAGTTGGACACTTAACCATCTGAGCCACCAGGTGTCCCAAAAGTTAGAGGTTTAAAACAAAATACCGCATGGTGCCTGTTGGTCCAGTATCTGGGAGTAGCTTGAACTGAATGCTTCTAGCCCAGGTTCTCTCATGAGGTTATAGTCAAGCTATCAGCTGGTACTACTGTCATCTGAAGGCTGAACTAGAGCAGGAGGAATGATTTCCAAGGTGGGTTACTAACATGACTGACACATTTTGCTGGCTTTTTGACAGCCTTAGTTTCTCACCACATGGTTCTCTCTTCAGGGTTACTTGCTTTCCCTAGAGCAACTGAGCCAGAAGAACAACGTGGAAGCCACAATGATGTATACGATCTAGCTTGGAAGTTGCACACTGTCTTTTATGCAGTATTTTATTTGTTACAGAGTCAGCCCTATTCATTAGGAGTTTACACAAGGATTTGAATATTAGGAAATAAGGATCATTGGGAACCATCTTGGAGGCTAGCTACCATAGTGTTCATCCATCAAAAAGTTCACAAAGTTTGTTCCTCTCTTTGTAAAGTGAGAAACCATTGACACTTGGTGCCTAAGTTCAGTGATTCATTAGGTTTTGCAAAATGGTTATATTCTATTTTTCCTTTTTCATATACTAGTTGAATACTTCTAAAAGTAGAGAAAAAAGAGTATAAGGAGGCAAGGGAAACTTGTCCCATCTACTCTCTGATTACCAGTAGCTCAGTTGCTATAGAAAAGTCAGGATAAATGCTTGATTCTTTCTCTTTATTTACCAGTTTTCAAAAGAGTTGACTTCTTAGCATCATCTAATGATTAATTAGGCTTTTTAAAAAATATTTATTTATTTTAATTTATTTATGATAGTCACACACAGAGAGAGGGGCAGAGACACAGGCAGAGGGAGAAGCAGGCTCCATGCACCGGGAGCCCGATGTGGGACTCGATCCCGGGTCTCCAGGATCCCGCCCTGGGCCAAAGGCAGGCGCCAAACCGCTGCACCACCCAGGGATCCCCGATTAATTAGGCTTTAAACAACTTTTGAGCCCAAGACACCTGGGTGGCTCAGTTGATTGAACGTCTGACTCTTGGTTTCAGCTCAGGTTGTGATCTCAGTGTTGTGAGACTGACCCCACATTGGGTTCCACACTCAGTGAAGAGTCTGCTAGAGATCCTCCCTCTTCTCCATCTCCCCCTTCCCTGGCTTGTGTTCATTCTCTCTAACTCTCTCTCTCTCTCTCTCTCCCTCTCTCTCTCTCTCTTTTAAATAAAGACTTTATTTATTCATGAGACACACACACACACACAGGCAGAGACAGGAGGCTCCATGCAGGGAGCCCAATGTGGGACTCGATCCCGGGACTCCAGGATTATGCCCTGAGCCGAAGGCAGATGCTTAACTGCTGAGCCATCCAGGCATCCCTCTCTCTCTCAAATAAATAAATAAAATCTTTTAAAAGATTATGACCTCATACTTTTGAATATATTTGGTGTATTTCAGTTCATTGTAGTTACTATCTGGATGTTTATATAGTCTATAGGTAGGCTGAATAATGATTCCTCAAGATGTTCATGCCTGGAAACTGTCACATTAAATGGCAAAAGGTATTTTATAGATAGATCTTGAGGAGATTATCTTGGATTAGCCCAATGGTTTTAGTGTAATCACAGAGTTCTTATAAGAAGGAGGCAGCAGGTCAGAAGAGAAGGTGATGTGCTGACGGAAGCAGAGATGGGAGTGCTGAACTTTGAAGATGGAGGAATACAAGTGTTGCAGCTCTCTAAGATGAAAAAGGAAACAGTTTCTTCCCCCAGAGTCTGCAGAAGGAACTGGCTCTGCCATTGATGATGTGATGCCATGCAATAAAATACAGTGAGTACACTGCAACATAATACAATATAATCCTCTAATTATTGGATGTAATTTCCTCCAAGAAGGCCTCCCTGACTCCTCACTGAATTAGTGGTTAGTCATTACAGCAGCCATAGGAAAGCCATCTTTGGTCAGTGGGGAATGTCTTCTTATTGGTTATCTAATATGCTAAGATGTTCCAGGCTCCATCCTGCACATTTTTCTGCCCCAGACCTGGAATCAGCAATTTCTCCAATCTTTCTTCCTTTTAGTGGGAAATAGTATTTTTGAGACCACTAGGGGCATTCATAGGCTTTCCTTCTTCTTTTTCACTTTTTAAATGTAAAAAATATATAAAATTCCCCATCTTAACGAGCCTCAAGCACAAGTTCAGTAGTGTTAACTATATATTTATGTTGCTGTGCAACATATCTTGAGAAGTTTTCATCTTGCAGACCTAAAACTCAATACCCATTAACAACTTTCACTTCCCTATCCTCCCACAGACTTTTTTGCCTTTTTAAAAATGGGAAAGTAGCACAGTTCTTTAGTGGAAGCTTTCACCAACATATGATTATTTTCCTCTAAACTTGTAGATTTTTAAGCCCTGACTCCATGCTATTTTTATTTTTTGGCTACTAATCCTAAACTATGTCCTACAAAGGATTTTAAGTAGCAAAGTATCTAAAAGATGAGCTATTTTTCTAGAACAGAGTGAGAGTTTTGAAATACATGCCACATGCAAAATATTGATCATTTCCTTATCAAGGCTCAAAATATTCCCTGGAGAAACGAACTAGGGGTGGTGGAAGGGGAGGAGGACGGGGGATGGAGGTGAGTGGGTGACGGGCACTGAGGGGGATACTTGACGGGATGAGCACTGGGTGTTATTCTGTATGTTGGTAAATTGAACACCAATAAAAATTATTTTATTAAAAAAATATTCCCTGGAGCTGTACTGGTATGCTCCAGTATAATACTTAAGTATAATACTGGTATGCTCCCGCCCACAATGCAGAACTACAGCTAATATCCCATGTCTGTGGTCTCATCTCGTCTGGCTCTGCCCTGTGGCTGCACCTTTTGCAGAGCAGAAATAGTTTGCATCAGACCATTCAGTTCAGACCTATAGGTCCAGCTCCCTGGGCCATGAGACGTTACTACATAAAAAAACCTGTGGGAGAGAATAACAATGCAGATACAGAAGGGCTGGCAGTCTGTTGGGATTCTAAAGGAGACCTACAGACTGGTTTTGTTACTATTGACCAGGAAGTACCTTGTCTTGCTTTTAAAGTTCTGTGCTCTCATTTGCATTAAGTGTTCTAGAAGAGTATATTCTAAATCATTTTCCTCTCCACTGGCCGGAAGTGCTCAAATACTAAATATACACGAAAGAGGAAACTCAGGAGAGAAACTCAGAAATCATGTGACCAATGACTAAGTTAAATTTTTCTGCTTACTGAAAGGGACGAGTCAGAGTCTCCCTGTATTTTTAAAGTTTTGAGGATACCAAATCATGTTTCCGTTTATGCTTTTTTCTACTCTGTTTTCTTCCATATTCACTGAACCTGGGGAGCAATATTGGATCTGCAACTCCTCTGATGCCAGTGTTTGGTATACCTATTGTGGTAAGTAAAACAGCAACAAGTGGTACAGGGGTTAAGTTTTCATAAGAACTCCCTGCTGCTGTCTCAGGGACACAGGAAATGACGGTGTATTCCAGCTGCTGTTTGCAGCAAAGGTGATGGCTGCCCTGTGTGGATTTTCTCAATCCTTCACAGACCTTACCAGTCTCTAAACTGTGTTGTACTTAACCTCCGGCTGCTTCTGTTGTTCCCTGTAGTCAACTCTCTCCACCTTGAGCCCAGTTTCAAATTCTTCCCAGTTTTGGCAGAACTCTTTGCTTCTGAGCTTTTTGCCTCAGCCTTGAGAAGGTAGCCTTTTGGAATTGATTATTGCTCTGGTATGTGATATTTTTTCTTCTTCAGTACAGCAGTAGGAACATTAACAGGTGCTTTATAAGTACTTGTTCGAGGCTGTGACTTTTTTTTTTTTTTAATTTTTATTTATTTATGATAGTCACACACAGAGAGAGAGAGGCAGAGACACAGGGAGAGGGAGAAGCAGGCTCCATGCACCGGGAGCCCGATGTGGGATTCGATCCCGGGTCTCCAGGATCGCGCCCTGGGCCAAAGGCAGGCGCTAAACCGCTGCGCCACCCAGGGATCCCGAGGCTGTGACTTTTGAGGAGTCTTGGAGTCACCTCCTAATTTGGATGTTAGCCTGGTTCTGTCAGTTACCAGCTGTGTGACCTCGAGTAAAAAATACTTAGTCTCTCTGTGTCCCAGCTTTTTTGACTGTAAAATGAAAGTGATTTTATAAGTTTTATTTATTTATTTATTTATTTATTTATTTATTTGCTTATTTAAAGAGAGATTGTGGGGGGTGGGGCAGAGGGAGAGAAGAGAGGGGATCTCATGCAGGCTCCATGCCCAGTGTGGAGCCAAGGTGGGCCTTGATCTCATGACCCTGAGGTCATGACCTGAGCTGAAATCAAGAGTTGGATGCTTAACTGACTGAGCACCCAGGTGCCACCAAAAGTGATTTTTAAAATACAATTATTATTATTTTAAAAGATTTTATTTATTTATTCATGAGACACACAGAGAGAGAGGGAGAGAGAGAGAGAGAGAGGCAGAGACACAGGCAGAGGGAGAAGCAGGCTCCATGCAGGGAGCCCGACGTGGGATTCGATCCCAGGTCTTCAGGATCACACCCTGGGCTGAAGGTGGTGCTAAACCCCTGAGCCACCTGGGCTGCCCACCGAAAGTGATTTTAAAGCTGTTTTACGAGGATTGTTGAGTTTTCAGCACATAGCCACATACAAACAAGTATTGATTACTTAAAAAATCAGCCATACCCTAATGTTAACTAGCTGCATCATGGTTTTTTGTTTTTCCTCCCTATTTCTCTACAAATATCTGCCAGTCTGAAAGCACAGCATCAGGGCTAGACTGCAGTTTTGGTTTGGTATTTTCCACTGGTTTGCTCATCATGGGTTGACTGGTCTTTTCTACGCATTAGCCATATCAGGAACGTTTGATGCTTCTGCAAATGCTGGTTCTTTGAAATTCTGTTGGGAAAAAGGATTGGTGGTCTAATCATTTGAGGGAGACTTACAAATGTACTTTGAGTTCTGAAAAATTCTGAACCCTATTTAATCCAGATTTTCAATTTTATTTTATTTTATTTTTTGAGCATGTGTTGATTGTCTTGAGAAACACAGTCTGGCAAATACTAATACAAAGCTACTTACAGAGAATTAGAGTAATTGCCAGGTGTGAGGACAAGATTTAACTGTGTGACCAATCTTTTATTGTGGCTTTTTTTCCTATGTGTGGATTGCACTAAATTCCCTTGCAACTTATCTCTGAAATTTTTCTTTTTCTTTTTTTTTTTTAAGACTTTATTTATTTATTCATGAGAGACACACAGAGAAAGAGAGGCAGAGACACAGGCAGAGGGAGAAGCAGGCTCCATGCTGGGAGCCCAATGTGGGACTCGATCCCCAGACTCTGGGATCATGCCCTGAGTCAAAGGCAGATGCTCAGCTGCTTGAGCCACCCAGGTGTCCCTATCTCTGAAATTTTTCCATCCTACAAAGTCAGTTTACCTCTCCGCCTCTGGAAAGCCCCCCTAGTCCACTCTACTGCCAAGTTTCTCCTCTCCTTTGGCTTCTGGGTATCACACGTTGATTATGTCACCTTTAAAAAAAAAAAAAAGATTTTACTTTTAAGTAATTTCTACATCCAACATGGGGCTTGAACTTACAACCTCAAGGTCAAGAGTCACATGCTGGGGCACTAGGGTGGCTCAGTCAGTAGAGCATCTGACTCTTGATTTCGGCTCAGGTCATGTTATCATGGATCATGGGATCAAACCCCACATCTGGGTTCTGCATTCAGTGGGGAGTCTGCTTGAAGATTCTCTCCCTCTGCCCTTTCCACGAGTGCATCTTTGGACTACCTTCATTTATTTTTGTCCATGCCCATCTTCTATCTCAGGCAACCACCAATCTCTTCTCTATATCTATAAATTCAGTGTTTTATTTTGTAGATTCTGCATGTTACAGAGATTATACAGTATTTGTCTTTCTCTGCTCCTCATAGGCCATCCATGTTGTAAATTGGGCTTTTTTTCCTTGGTCATAAACTATTTAGTGATGAACATCTTTTGGTCAAATATTTGTGAACATCCGTGATTAAGTGAAATGACTGTTAATATAATTCATTCTATAAGAATTTTGTTGCAGGTAAACTCAATTAATTGAATGAGAGGTGTTAACATTAATTTTTTAAAGGTTATTAATTAATTACTTTATTTATTTATTTATAGAGTATGAGCAGGGGATAGGGGCAGAGGGAGAGGGAGAGACAATCTCAAGCAGATTCCACACTGACCCGGAAGCACATGGTGGGGCTAAATCCCATGGCCCTGAGATCACGACCTGAACCAAAACTGTTAGAATCTGATACTAACAGACTGAGTCAACCAGGTGCCCCTAACATTAATTTTAAGAGTTGCATTCAGGGGTAAATCCGCAAACCCTACTATCGTCTCTCTCCCCTACTTCTCAGTGCTTTTTATGAACTTCTCTTCTATACCTTTCTTGAAACTCTTTCTTCAGGAAGACTATTCATTAGCTTATTCATTCATTTATTTACCCATTTAACATTTACCATATCCCTAAGTACTTGATGTGTATTTTCTATTTTGAACCAATGGAATATGCATAAAGTGAAGAGAGTGGAGAGCCATGTTGACAGGAAAAGGTTAAAACATTCCAAAATAGAACAAGTAATTTTTATGAAAAATTTTTTATGAATTTTTTTTGTTTTTTTTCCTCCACACAGTTTAAAGTAATTCAGTATCTTCAGCTTCCACTTTAACAATATTAGGGAATTAAAACAATATTTATGTTATGGGAAAGTTTCTTTTCTGTATTTGTACAGTATTTTAAAATCCATTTTATGGTAGTAGGAACACTCTACACGAGATCTCACCTCTTCAGTATTTAAGTATACAACACAATATTATTGACTATAGACACACTGTCATACAGCAGAGGTCTAGAACTTATTCATCTTGCTTGACTGAATCTTTATGCCTGTTGGTTAGTAATTCCCCATCTCCTCCTACCCCCAGGCCCTAGCAACCACTATTCTACTCTTTGATTCTATGAATTTGACTATTTTAGATACTTCTGTAAGTGGAATCTTGCAGTATTTGTCCTTATGACCAGCTTATTTCCCTTAGCAAAATGTTCATAGGATTCATCCATGTTATAGCATATTGCAAAATTTCCTTTTTTAAAAAAATATTTTATTCATCTATTCATGAGAAACATACAGAGACAGGCAGAGACATAGAGGGAGAGGAAGGCTCCCTCCAGGGAGCTTGATGCAAGACTCGATCCCAGGACCTCGGGATCACGACCTGTGCCAGAGGCAGATGTTCAACCACTGAGTCACTCAGGTGTCCCCCAAATTTCCTTTTTTTCTTAAGGCTGAATAGTATTCCACTGTAAGTATAGACCACATTTTCTTTATCTATTCATCTATCTATAGACATTTAGGTTGCTTTCATATCTTGGGTATTGTGAATAGTGCTGCAGTGAACACAGAATATAGTTTTCTCTTTGAGATCCTGATTGAAGTTCTTCTGGATAAATACCCAGAAATGGGATTGCTGGATCGTGTGGTAGTTCTATTTTTAATTTTGCATTCATTTTACACCATTTTACATTCCCTCCAATGGTGTATAAGTGTTCCAATTTCCCTATATCCTTGCCAGCACTTGCCTTTTGCTTTTTTGTTAATAGCTATCCTGACAGGTGTCAGGTGATATCTCATTGTGATTTTGGTTTGCATTACTCTGATACTTAGTGATGTTGAACATTTTTTCATATACCCATTGGCCATTTGATTGTCTTCAGCCCATTTTTAAATCAGGTTATTGTTTTTTTTAAAAATAATTGAATTGTTAGAATTCCTTATACATTTTGGAGATTAACCCCTTATTGTCTATCAGTTTGCAAATATATCCTCCCATTCCATATGTTGCCTTTTCACTCTGTTGATTGTTTGCTGTGCAGAAGCTTTAGAGTTTGATGTAGTTCCACTTATCTCTGTTTTTTCTGCCTGTGTTTTGGTGTCATATTTAGAAATCATGGTCAAGATTGATGTCTTGAAACTTTTCCTCTGTCTTCTTCTAGGGCTTTTACAGTTTTGAATCTTATATTTAAGTCTTTAATCCATTTCGTGCTGATTTTTGTATATGGCATATGATAAGGGTCCAACTGGATTCTTTTGCATGTAGAAATCTAGTTTTCCCATCACCATTTGTTCAAAGGACCATCCTTTCCCTATTATGCATTTTTGGCATCCTGTTAAAGATAATTTGACAATATATGCATGAATTTATTTCTGGATACTCTGTTCAGGTCCACTGGTCTCTATGTCTGTCTTTATGTCAGCATCACACTATTTTTTATTACTGTAGTTTTGTAATATAGTTTGAAATTAGGAAGTGTGATGCCTTCAGATTTGTTCCTCTTTCTCAAGTTTAATTTGGCTATTTTGTAGTTCCATATGAATTTTAGAGTGGTCTTTTCTATTTCTGTAAAAAAAAATGCTGCTGAGGGGTGTCTGGGTGGCTCAGTTGGTTGAGCCTCTGACTCTTGACTTCAGCTTAGGTTGTGATATTGGGGTTGTGAGATTGAGCCCTGCTTTGGGCTCCACATTCAGTGTAGAGTCTGCTGGAGATTCTCTCTCCCTCTCCCTCTGCACCCCCACCCCCCACCTGCATGCTCTCTCTCTCTAAAATAAATAAATACATATTTTAAAAAATGCCACTGAGGTTTTGGTAGGGAACACATTGAATCTGTAGATTGCTTTGGGTAATATGGACATTTTAAGAATTTTAATTCTTTTAGGGCATCTGGCTGGCTCAGTCGGTATAGCATATGATTCAGTCTCGGGGTTGTCGGGCAGCCCGGGTGGCTCAGCGGTTTAGCACCGCCTTCAGCCCAGGGCATGATCCTGGAGACTTGGGATCGAGTCCCACATCGGGCTCCCTACATGGAGCCTGCTTCTCCCTCTGCCTGTGTCTCTGCCTCTCTCTGTGTCTCTCATGAATTAAAAAAAAAAAAAAAAAAAAAAAAAAAAATCTCGGGGTTGTCAATTCAAACCACACACTGGGTGTAGAGAATACTTAAAAATAAAATCTTAAAAAAAAAGAAAGAATACTATCTTCCAGTGAATGAACACAAGATGTCTTTCCATTGTTTGTGTCTTGTTGAATCTCTTTCATCAGGTTTCGTTGCTTTCAGTATATAAATCTTTCCCCTCTTTTATCAAGTTTAATCCTAGGTATTTATACTTTCAGGTATTTATTCTTTTAGATTGTTTTCTTAATTTCCTTTCAGGTAGTTCATTGTTAGTATATAGAGATTTTGTATGTTGACTTGGATCCTGCAATTTTCCTGAATTTGTTGATTAGTTATAATAGTTTTTTAATGAAGTCTTTAGGATTTTCTGTGTATGAAATTGTGTCTTGGGGAGCCTGGCTAGCTTTATCAGTGGAGCATATGACTCTTGACCTTGGGATTGTGGGTGTAAGCCCCACATTGGGTGTAGAGATTACTTAAAGATAAGATTTTTTTTTTTAAGATTTTATTTGTTTATTAGAGAGAGCGAGAGAGAGAGAGAACACAGGTAGTGAGGAGTGGTAAGGGAGAAGTAGACCTCCCACTGAGCAGGGAGCCAGTTGCAAGGCTTGATTCTAGGACCCAGGGGACATGGCTTGAGCCAAAGGCAGATGCTTAACTGACTGAGCCACCCAGGTGCTTCAGAAATAAAATCTTTTAAAAAAAGAAATCATGTCTGCATACAAGGAAAATTTTACTTCTTTCTTTTCAATCTGGATGCTTTTTACTTATTTTTCTTGCCTAAGTGATCTGACCAGGTCCTCTGGTGCTATGTAAGAAGGGGCTATCCTTGCTTTCTTGCTTTCTTTCTAATCTTAGAGGAAAACTCAGTTTTTTGTCATTGAGTGTAATGTTAGCTATGGGATTTTCATAAATGGTATTTATTATGTTAAGGCCATTTCCCTAGTTTGTTGAGAGTTTTTATCACAAAAGAGTGTTAAATTTTGTCAAAAGCATTTTCTGCATCTGTTGAAATAATCATGTGATTTTTATACTTCATTCTATTAATGTGGTATATTGCATTAATTAATTTTCTTATGTTGAAAACTTGCATCTAAGGGATTAAATCCCATTTGGTCATGGTGTATGAACCTTTTAATTTGTTGTTGAATTTAGTTTGCTAGTAGTTTGTTGAGATTTTTTATATCTATATTCACTAGAGTTATTGGCCCATAGTTTTCTTTTTCTGCAGTGTCTTTGTCTGGTTTTAGTATCAGGGTAATGCTGGGCTCATAAAATAAGTTTGGAAATGGCTGAGAGCTTTCAATTTTTTGAGAGCTTGTGGATTGGTATTCATTTTTATTTAAATGTTTGGTGGTAGAATTTACCCATGAAGCCATCTGGTCCCAGGCTTTTCTTTTTTGGGAAATTTTTGATTACTTATTCAATCTCTTTATTAGTTATAGGTCTGTTCTGACTTTCTAATTTGTTATTCCTTTGGGTATTTTCCTTAGAAAACTTGGGGCTCTGAATATATGAATCAACCTCTTGCTTCCTGAGTGAAGCTAGGGACTATAGGGGATCTTTTCCTGATTGTGCTGTTCCAGATGCAGGGGTTCTGGTAAAAGGATGTCCTCTACTGATCTTGGTGAGTCTGATTTAACATTCTCCTGAAATACAGGAAATTTTCAATTAATTTCTGATTTTTTGCAAAAGGAATTTGTCCATGGGTTGTTGCTAAATTGCTATGTTTGTGAGGAGAAGGAGGGTCTTGGACTTCTTACTCTGCCATTTTGCTGATGTCACTCCTCTAGGGAGTGAGATGTTTTTAACCACCCTCGATTTTTCTCATTACACAATTTTAATGGCATCTTTTGGAGAATGATGGTCAGAATACTCTGCTTACTAGAAATGATTTATAATATTTTATTGACATTATATTTATTCTTCCATTTAGATTACATGAAAGCCCCTATTTCAATAGATCTTAATCCCTGTATAGCAATGAAGGGAAGCAAGGGATATTTGCATCTTTACTACATTCCAAGTAAGTTCAATGTTTTGTTTTTGTAATTCAATGAAGAATGTTCAAGAAGTATTAATGATAAATTATTGTGTTCCAAATGTGCATGTATTAGTTTTCTATTTCTATGTGATAAATTACCACATTTTAGCGGCTTAAAACAGAACACATCTATTATCTTGCAGTCTTTGGGTGTCAGTAGTCTAGGCATGGCTACGTTTTGTCTGCTTCAGGATCTCCCACAAGGTTTCAATTAAGGTGTCAGCCAGGACTGGAGCCTTTTCTGAATGTTCAAGTAGGGAAGAAGCTAACAACCACTTCTAAGCTCATGTGGTTGTTGACAGTATTCAATTCCTGTCTGGCTGTTGGACAGCATTCTGTGCCTTGCCATATGGGCCTTTTCAACATGGCTTTTTGCTTCATCAAAGCCAGCAGGAAGGACAGTCAGCTAACAAGATAGAAGTCAAAATCTTCTTATGTAGCCTAATCATGGAAGTGTCACTCTATCACCTTTGCTGTATGCTATTTGTTAGAAGCAAGCCACGAGGCTAACTCACACTCATGGGGAAGGGGATTACATATGGCATGAGGGTAAAATGTAAATAACTCGAGACTCCTAATAATCTAATAGGTATATCCTTTGTCAACCATTAACTATTCAGCTCATTAATAAGTAAAGCCGGGTTTCCACTAATCAAAGATCTGTAATAAGCAAGCCACAACTTTTTTATTTTTTAATAATGATGATCTTTCTAAGAAAAACTATGATGATGATGGGATGAAAGAAGGCAATGATTTTTTGTTTTATTTTGTGGTGTGTCTTGTTTTTCCTCTCTATGATTTTATGTGTCATCATCAGCTTAGTAAAAATGAAACTGAGTGCTGGTTACAGCATTAGGATGGATGAGTATCTGTGGAAACATACAAAATGCTCTTCCTCTTTTCCTCGTCAGCTCTGTTGCCTCTAAGTCCTAGGATCCTAGGAAACTTCAGTTCTAACCATCATCATTATCATTATTGTCTTAATCATCACTAATATAATTTATATCCTAACTTATATTTATTTAATAAATTTCATTGCTGGTAATTTGTTCAAATTTTCTATTTCTCTGATTCAGTTTTGGAAGTTTACATGTTTCTAAAAATGTATCCATCCCTCTAGGTTGTCCAATTTGTTGGCATGTAATTTTTCATGATGTTCTCTTATAATCATTTGGATTTCTGTGGTATCGGTTGTTATTTCTCCTCTTTCATTTCTGAGTTTATTTATTTGAGTCCCTTCTCTCTCTCTCTCTCTCTCTCTCTCTCTCTAATGAGTCTAAGAGTCTGACTAAAGGTTTATCAATTTTGTCAAACTTTTCAAAGAATCAGCTCCTGGTTTCATTGATTATTTAGTCATATTTTCCCTGAGCTTCCCTAGAATGTATTGGAATGTCTGTATAAAATGTGGGGCCATATTCATAGAAATCAACCTTATTTTTATGGGCCTATAGCTACTTAAATTCAATAAGAGCTAAAACAACTTGAAGCAAAAATAAGTTGGGGATGGAAATTATTTATTTTGAGACTATAGCTTTGCTAGCAAATTATTTGTGTACTATTAACTGATTAATAAAAAAATAAATAAAGCTGGACTTTAACCCTCCTTCAAAGTTATATCTGAAAGTTCTTGGAGTTGTCTTAGCTGAGCTCAGAAACAGTCTTTTTTGTCACCGTGTAAAGCTACTGTGTTTCTTATTTCTCACTATGACACCTACATTGGTATCCCTGGCCTACTGAGCCATACACGTGGTATCTCACTTTGTCTATTGTTCGTGTGCCTAAAATGACCACAGTGATGCCCAGGAGCAAGGAGCTTCTCAAGATGTATACTGTTGAGATGTCAAAGCAGCATATCCTTTCTTGAATCATGCTGTGTTCCGTGCAGAAATGAAAGAAGTTTTATTGTCTTGAATCGTCATTGGTACCACAACAGTACCACCATCTACTCATGTCTCAAGGAATTCCCTGTGAGAACAGCCCATCAACTTCTACACATATCCCTGCTTTTGGAGTGGTGCAGGCCGTTCATGGAGTGAACCATGGAACTATTATTTAAAACAGATCCTATGATGTTCTTTTCTACACTTTGCCATGAAAGTAGAGATATAGAGACAAATTAGGTAGTTTGGTGATATTTTAGGCTCAGAGTAATGAGGGCCTGCATTAAGAGAGTGATGATGAGGATAAAAAGAAGACTAGTAAGATTTACTAGGACCGGGAATTCTAATGCCTATATAGTGATGAAGACAAAGAAGTCAATTTTGGATCTGTTCAGTGAGACAATGAGCAACATTTGAGTAGAGATACTGAACGCATATGTGGGACAGGTGCTCAGGAGAAAGGTTGAGACTAAAGATGATGAGTTGGGAATTAACACCCTATGTGGTACTTAAAGCCAGGGTGTATGTGCAACGTGAAAATTGAGAACCCAGGACGCAACTCTAAGAAAGAGAAGCCAATGAGGAGAAGGAATCAGAGAGGTTGGAGGATAACTAGAAGAGAATGGTAGCACCAAAGCCAAAGGAAGGAGTTTTGAGGAAGTAACTGGCATTTCTGTTAAGCATACCAAGTTCAGGTTAAAGATGGAAAAGTTTTCTTTTGATTTTGGCTCTAATGAGTCATGGGGACTTTATTAGGAAAATATTTTCAGAGAGGTAGTGGTTATAATAATTTTTTAAAAAGTAATCTTTATACCCAATATGGGACTCAAGGTCATGACCCTGAAATTGAGAGTTCCATGCTCTATCTACTGAGCCAGCCATGAGCCCCACAATAATTGTTTTTATCATAAAAAAAGATTGTACGTATTTTCCAGTTGGGCCAACTGAATAAATTAGAAGAGTTGAGCAAAATGCAGTGTTTAATGGAATTTTCCATGTTAAACGGTATTAGGGAGACCATGAGGAAATCATAAGATAACTTGTGTAATTTTTAATAAAAAGGTTGTTTTATTCTTCAAGAATTCTTTCATCAAAACTCCTAAAAAAGTGGGCATGAGTTGATTATTCTTATTTCTTTTCCTTCCCCTTTCTTTTTTCTTGAACCTCCTAGCACAACTGTAACTAGAACTGGAAATTTTACATCTCCGTTTGATAGTTTTCTCAGAAACATAGGCTCCTCTTTTCAGGCATAGCATACATAATTCTTCCTGTAGAATATTCTGTTTGGTTACAGTCTACTAATTATTCTCTTAGAACTTCAGTTTTCTCATGTGTTACACAGGAATAGCAAGAAGTTTTTGTGATGATTTAATGAAGTGATGTAGCAATGCCCACATGGTAAGTTGTTGTGATGATTAAATGAAACAAAGTGTCAGGCAAGTGTAAGTGTAAGGTACACATTAATTATTATTTATAAAAGAATCTATTATTTGAAGGACTAATGGTATTTTTTCTTTTTAAGGAAGAGATATTAAAAAACTATATTTCAATCTCTATATATCTTTTAACTCCATGAATTTACCAATGCGCAAAGAAGTTATTTGCCGAGGATCTGATGATGTTTATTCTTTTTGCAGAGCTCTGAAGGGAGGTAAGCATTTAATTCGTATTATTTTCATAATAGAACATAATAGTTTATGAGAATGTTCTGAATATTAAATGCACTGAAAATGTGCCATTCCTTTTCTGATAATTTTTTCATCCAAAGTTTTTACTTTAAACAGCTTAAGTATTTTACAATTATGTTACTGAATTATTATGAAGATGGTACTTATTTAAGTGTGTTTGAAGGTATATTAAAATTTTTACCTTGTTTAGTTTAATGTTGTACATTTGCCCTTGGTTATGGATCCCTTTTTCTAAACATTACGTTTGTTATAGAATCTCACTGAACCGCAGTCAAGGGAACAGGATTGGTGGAATCAGTAGGGAAAGAAAAAAAGGAATTAAAAAAAAAAGTTATTAAAAACAAACCTCACTAGATTTTTCTACCATGTTTTCTTCAATATCTTTCTCCACTTCTTTCCATCCTGTTGTTATTCACAGAATCACAAAATTTCAGAGCTTAGAACCTTAAAGGTCACTTACTGCAAACTCATGAATTTTTCCTTAATAATTTTTAACTAGTATTTTAAATAGCTTAAATGTTTATAAATATTATACTATCACATTTTACCAAAAATTGGGAAGTATAAACAAGAATGTCACAGAATAATATTTCTAAAAACATTTTGGAGTATTTCCTTCTAATTTTTCAATGAATGTACATTGCTGCTGTACTTTTAAGTATACCACACTATAATACTTTTCCTTTATGTTTTTTTTTAAAGATTTTATTTTTAATTGATCTCTACAGCCAACATGGGGCTTGAATTTACAACCCCAAGATTACGAGTCACATGTTCTACCAACTGAGACTGCCTGGTGTCCCAGTAATTTTCTTTTTAAAAATTATTGTATTTAATTTTTTGACTAGATAATCCATGTGATTCAAAAACCAAAGTATAAACATTACATGTGAAACATCTCCCTTAGTGGGTATGCTGTGGTTTTTTTAACCATAATCCATGGGGCACCTGGGTGGCTCAGTGGTTGAGCATCTGCCTTTGGCTCAGGTCCTGATCTCAGGATCCTGGGATTGAGTGCCACATCAGGCTCCCCTCAGGGAGCCTCCTTCTCCCTCTGCCTATGTCTCTTTCTCTCTCTCTGTGTCTCTTATGAATAAATAAATAAAATCTTAAAAAAAAAACCATGATCCTGTTGGATATTAGTTTCCTTCTGATATTTTTTACTATTATAAATAATATCGCAATAAATATATTTCTGTATATAATCTTCCTTATATTTTATATTTGAATATGTTTGCAAGAAGTTATATATAACTCCTAGGGAAGTATCTGAGCATAATTGGGTTAACTACATTAGTGGTTTTGTCTACGTAGGCCAAATCACTTTTCTAAAGGAATGTATCAACATATACCTTACATCACCAGAAATGTGTATGTACAGTAGTTTAATCTCTGTCTTGTTAATCTCTGTCTGTCTTGGACATCATCATCTAAAAAAGAAGAAGTTTAAAAAAACCTATTAGGTTAAAAAAAACAATTGTTTTATTGACATTTAAAAATTACTATTGCAGTTGAATATTTTCCTTTACAATTAGTTACCATTATAACCTGTGCCATCTCTTGTTTAAAAAAAAAGATTTTAGGTAGGGGCTCCTAGGTGGCTCAGTCAGTTAAGCGTCTGACTCTTGATTTTGGCTCAGGTCATGATCTCAGGGTTGTGAGATCAAGCCCTGTCTTAGGCTCCCTGCCCAGGGGGGAGTCTGCTTGGGATTCTCTCTCTCCCTTTCTCTCTACTCTCCCTACCCCCAGCTCTCTTTCTCTCTCTCTTAAAAAAAAAAAAAAAAAAAAAAGGATTCTAGGTAGGTTATATGCATACATCAAATTTAGCAACATAGCATCAGTTAGATACAGATGGGACAAAAAATGATAAAGATTGGGAATTAATGGAATGAGGGTACTATAAAAATTCATAACAGGCTTATACTGGCTTTGACATTTACATCAATTTGATTATACATTTTCTAGCGGTCATTAAGAAAATTGTTTCTAAGTACATCAATTTTTTATTGTGTTAGTGAAGCTTTGAGATGTATCCCCTAGCCAACCATCTCTCCACAGTCCTGACTTGTCTGCCACCCCCAAAACATATGCAAATAATGGAGCTGGCATTGCTTCTAAGTCTGGGCTCAGAGTTGGAAAGACCGGAGTCTCTGTCCCACCTTTTCCACCTACCAGCAATGTGGCCTTGGGTGTGTTATTTAACCTTTATCAGCCTCATTTTCCTCATCTGTAAAATGGGGACAGTGAAGCCTATTGGACTCATGATTTTAAGGATATAATTAGAGAATGCATAAAGAAAGGGTTAGTACTGTGCTCAGAATAAGAATTCAAGATGTCTGGTTCTTGAATAATAAATATTCATATGGGTAATAGGAGGCCTTTTATTCCTGATTTTATAGTCCTGTCATTTTTACAAGTAAGGAGGCCGATGCCTGGAGTGATTCAAAAATGTATCCTTGGCCATTTGGAGCTAGTAACAGAGTAGCCTCATGACTCTTAAGGCTCACTCTTCCACTGTACAATGCTTTCTCTTTGAAAGAAAAAAAACTCTTAGAAGATTATTGTTTTTTTTTTTTAAACAACTGTTCCATAATCCCTCCTAATCTCTGCGAGATTATGTTGACATTTTATATGAATTTTTAAAGTTTCACTTTCTTGAGATTTAAGATGTGTCAGACTCAGCCCAGTCTGTTGGCTCTCCCTCCCTCCCTCATTTCCTTTCACAAACATCTGTTGAACCTAATTTGAGCAAGTCATGATTTAGGCTCTGGTGATCCAAAGTTGAATGATAGGTTCTCTCTCCTCAGAAGGTCCCTCTGTACTGGGAAAGACAGTCCCGGGAACAAAAATTATAATGAAATGTCATAAACGTTGATAGATTTATATGCTCCTGGTTTTAACTATATAGTTATCAATTTGCTGTGGTAGAACTCAGATACGGTTTCAGAGAGTTATTTTATTAAAGTCTTGAATCTGAGAACATCAGAGAGGAGGAGGAAGGACATTCCTTGGAGAGGAGACAGCATATGCAAACGCATCTAGCCATGAAAGAATATGGTTTGTTTGGAGAGTAGTTTTGTAGTTGGAGCAGAATGTGCTGTGGGCAATTGCTGGAGATGAGCCTGGGAAAGGGGGCAGAAGCACACATGTAAGTCATGCACAAAATATTGGCCTGCATCTTGTCATCAGTGGGTAGAGATGACCCACTGAGATTTTCAGTGTTGCAGCTAACTAGTGTCCATATGGAAGGAGGCGGGGGTTGGCTGAGACAGGAAAATGGGATGGAAGGAGGAGCAGCCAGGAGGCTGTGTGAGAGACTAGGACAGCTGAACAAAGATGGTGGCCTTGGAGCAGAGGGGAGGAGAAGAAAGAGGGCATATTTGGAGGTAGAATCGGCAGGACAATCGCCGATTGATTTGATGTGGCAGCCAGAAATTAGGTAAATTCAAAGACTAGTAGAGGGCCAGTGACGGGGATTAATGGAAGTGGTATTATCTGAAATGATGTGTACAGAAGAAGGGGCAGATTTTTAAAGAGAAAGCAATGGGTTCTGGTTTGGGCATATTGAGCTCAAGGTAATTTTGGAACACTCAAATAAACATGTCCATCTGGTAGCTGAGTATATGGGCTCAGAGCTCAGGGCATTCTGATTTAAGAAGCACTGATGCTATCAAGAGACCCTTGAAAATTTGGGAATCAAATTAGTAAGTACCATACGTATCTACTTTTAAAATAATTTTCCTTTTTGTATTTGTTACAGAAGTCATATATTTTTAGGATATGGTATTTAGAAAAAAATAGGCAAGCAAAAATAAAAATTACCCACAATTTTACGACTTCTTATAAGCACACGCGCACACACACACACACAGACACACACACACACACTTTGTTTCTTTTAAAAACATGTTTGAGGGGAACCTGGGTGGCTCAGTCAGTTAAGTGTCTGCTTTTGGCTCAGGTCATGATCTTCAGGTCCTGGGACTGAACCCCACATTGGGCTCCCTGCTTAGTGAGAGGTCTGCTTCTCTTTATCCCTCTCCCCACCACCCCTGCTCATGCTCATGCTCTCTCTCTCAAATAAAGACAATTGTATTTTATTTTTTCAGTAAGCTACACTCTCAGTGTGGGACTTGAACTCATAACCCTGAGATTTAGAGTCATATGCTCTATAGACTGAGCTTCTCTCTCTCTCAAATAAACAGATAAAATAAAATCTTAAAAAAACACATTTGAAAATAAATAAATGGATACTTCAAAGGCATCTTAAATTTAATTATCTGTTAGCCCTGTTTCCAGAATCTTCCAGAAAGGTTGCTGTAACAAAGTACCACAAACTGGCTGGCTAAGAACAACAGATATTTAATGTCTGACAGTCTGGAAACCAGAAGTCCAAAATCAAAGTATTGGTGGGGTTGTGCTCCCTCTGATGGGGAGAAGGACAGATCTACTCCAGGCCCATCTCCCAAGATTCTGAAGGCCCAGGTGCTTCTTGCCTTGTAAATGGCCATCTTCTTCCTGTGTCCCTTCACAGTCTTCTCTCCATGCATTTCTGTCTGTGTGTCTAAATTTCCCCTCTTTATAAAGACAGGCGTATGAGATTAAGGCCCACCTTAATGACCTCATCTTGACCATCCTGCAAAGGTGCTGTTTCCAAATAATGCCATGCCCACAGGTACTGGGGGTTAGGACTTCAACATCTTTTTGAGGGACACAATTCAACCCATAACACCATCTAAGGCTTAGGTCCTGTATTTTGCATGATTGTCACGAAAAGCGTGCTGGACCACAAGTGAGCTGCATGGGAAGAATAGAGAGGAAGCCTAAGCAGGGGTTCTATCTTCCTTTCCTCTGGCTCTGCCTCAATTCTCCCCTGGCTTCTTGAACGTGGGGAGAAGCTTCAAGCTAACCTCCTCTAAGAGTAGAATGGGCTATATGAGCAACATATGAGCTTTCTAAGAGAGACAAAACAACGGAAAAAGACTACCCCCTTCAGAGAAGGTTAGTGCCCCTTCTTCCCACCTGACCTGGTGAACATTTGGACAGTCTCCCCAGATAGAAATCTCAGAGTTACCCTTGATTTCTTTCTCAAATCCTCAAGTCTTGTCCATCTCCTTTCCTTTCTCTCTCATACAAAGTTTTCAGGATTGGCTTCACAACCAGGGCCTCATATTCAGAGGGCTTCATATTTAGAGTTTAATATGTTGTGATAATAGTCTTGAGATTCTTAATAATTTTATCTTTGAGTGTGTGTTTTGTAAGTGTAGTCTGATAGGACAATGAGGCATGCATGCAACTCCCCCAGATGGGTTCTTGGCTCCCTGCTACCCACTGCTCTGCTGGCACCCTGGGCCCTGCTTGATAACCCCTTCCCAGTTACAACCAGTGACCCCTGCCACCTGGTGGGGGCCTTGGATGCAAGGAGAGTCAGGATCAGGTGAAGGGGACCTGCAGTGTCTGAAGTGGGATGTGGCCACTCCACCAGGGCTGGCACTGTTCAATGGGTGACTAGTTGGGGGCAAGGCTGCCTCCCCACCAATGGGTAGCTCATGCAGGTATTACATGGAGGTTGCAAAACCCCTGAGGGTCACTCGTGGGACAGCAAGCCAGTGGGAAGGAAAGAAGTCTGATTTGTCTTCTCTGCTCCCATGTGAATCATGAGGCAAATGGCAGCATAGGGGAGGGGGACCTTAGGCAGCTGTCAGGCCCACACTTGGCACAGGTGCCCCATCATGAAGCAAAGATACCCTGGGTATCTTTGAGCTTCTATACTCCCCTTTCACTCAGTGCCAAGAGAATATTCCCTTGGATCATTCCATGCCTGGGGAGATCTTCTCTTCCTTTTTTCAAATTTCCTGAGTCAAGCTTATATGAATTTTCTCTCTGGTCAGCTTGACATACCTTCTGGGGATGAGCTACCAAATACAAATTGTGTAAATCTGTGATTCTACCTCAGAGTTGAAAGCTCTGATATTTGTGTTTTAAGCTGTCATTGTGCAATATAAAGATGAATGGTAATTTAAAATTGTGTTTGACTTCAAATGATATTACATAGCAAATATATCATGGCAAGTCTAGAGAAAGACTGTGGAAGAAAGGAAAAAGCTTTATATTTCCATACCTTGAATAGGATGTCTCTCCTGCTTTTTGAATAAGAGGCCCCCATTTCCATTTTACACTTGGCCTTGCAAATTATGTAGCTGAGCTGGAGACTCAGGGACCAGATACTAGGGAGCTGGAGATTCAGAAGTGATCAAAGCAAAGCCCCTGTCCTCATGGAACTTGTAAACTAGTAAGCAAGCTCATAACTTAGTCATGACGGATCCCTGGGTGGCGCAGCAGTTTGGCGCCTGCCTTTGGCCCAGGGTGCGATCCTGGAGACCCGGGATCGAGTCCCACGTCTGGCTCCCAGTGCATGGAGCCTGCTCCTCCCTCTGCCTGTGTCTCTGTTTCTCTCTCTCTGTGTGACTATCATAAATAAATAAAAATTTATAAACAAAACAAAACAAAACAAAACTTAGTCATGAAATTACATAAAAATGAAATAAGATTCGGTTTATGAAAAGTACTCTCAAGGAAAGCAGCAGGCTGATGAGATAGACCAGATTTATCCACACAGGAAGGCACCTGAATTGGTGGGCATGGAGGCATTTACTTCTTCTCCTCACCTCTGTCACTACCCCCTGGCCTTTCACTGGTCTCCCTGAGTCTTAGTGCCCCCTTAAACCCATATCCACAACATGGTAACCCATGTTTCTAATCACAATCTGACCATTTCACATCCTTGGATGTTCTTTCATTGCCTCCATTCTCTCAAATGGAACCTGAGCCCATTTATGTTTACTTCTTCAGATTTACTTCTAAGCATTCCTAGTCTTTGTTGCTTTAATAATGCTGAGCCACTTGCAGGGTGTATGTGTTAGTCACACTGATTTTCACTTTCCTGCCTTTGCTCCTCTTTTTCATCCCTTTGGAATGTCCTTCTGTTCCTTCCTCCCCATCCTTTAAGACAATTCAACTCATTTCCTTCTTTTTTCTAGAATCTCTTCCCACGCCATCTTGTGAATAACAGTAATTATAATATCAGTGGTAATATTAATGACATCATTATTATTCACAAGATGCCCCGGGAAGAAGGTCTAGAAAGGAGAAGGAATAACATTTAATGTTCTATTAAATAACATTTTCATGTTAATAAAATATAAGGAGTGCTACATTCCAGGCATTGTTCTGAGCACCTACAAGTGTTAAGTCGTAGAGCCTCATGTTATCCCTGTGAAGTAGGTGTTATTATCCATTGCCATTTTACTAAAGCACAGAATAGTTAAATGACTTGCCCAAAGCCACACTCCAAGTAAGTAGAGGAGCTAGCTGGGATTCAGATCCAGAACCATCACTCTCATAAAAAATGCTACACTGCCTTTATTCTTGCTACATCTTTTTATACCATTGTATCTGTATCTTTGTATCTTTACACGCCTATGTCCCCAATAGACTTCAACTATTTGAGAGAAGGAACAGTGTGTACTAGCCTATTGTCTCCTCAGTCCCTGGTACATAGTTTTTTTCAATAAATACTTGTTGAACTATTAAATTTGAAATGGAGTGGCCTTGAATAAAAAATCATGGCATCATGAAAATATGATCACTTGTGCTAAGCTCAAGAACTAATATCTCAGTGTATTAATACCCTGAATAAGGATATACTCTGAAGCAAATAGATGTTTTTTTTATGAAAATAGAAGTACATATATGTAGAAAAAGTCTATTCATTTGCCATTAAGGATTGTCTTTAGCTAGTTAGGAGAATTATAGTTTGCGTTTGACTATATTACTTCAAAAGAGATTTTTGGCCACTATTGCTTTTGTTAGAGATTCAAAACATTTCTACTTTTCTTTTTTCTTTTTTCTTTTTTTCATTTCTACTTTTCTATCCTCATCCTGTAAATTCACTCCTTTGGAGTTCCTGATTAGGTCAGTGGAATGTGGTGTGTCCTGCACTCCCGACTCTGTGTTCCACAGCATCTGTGGGGCCAGGCCCATGGCCTTGCATTTCAACAGTGACTACTCACGCTTCTCAGTGGTGGAATTGGAAGGAGATTTGGTATCCTGGCTGCTTCCCAACTCTCTCCTCCACCTTTAGGAAGACCTATTATTTCTTTGCTGAAGGAGCAGCAGTATTAAATATGTACATATATAATTTGGAATGAAACATATGAACACTAGCTTGTTCATTCATTCACTATTGAGACCAGTAGGCCTTAAAATTTTGCATCTCTTGAGGGATGAAATTTGGGCTGATACTGAGAGATGCGTGGGGTGGCAGAGGAAGCCATAGGAGAATCATAGGATGTAAAATTCATTACTTCTACAGTTTGCTTGGGATTATCTCTGCCAGTAGAAATGTAAAAGGTGCAGTCCATACTACATTTAAAAAAGAAAATCACCTAATGATGACCAATGTAACTTTTTGTATTTTGTATTTTGCTTGTAGAGACTGTGGATACAAGAATACCCTTCTCCTTTAGGGGAATACGATTTTCTAAGGTATTGTTTAAGAGTCATTTGTACTGTCTTAAGAATCTTTTGCAGTAACGAATATGTTAAAAATTTGAAACAAGCCATTCACAACTTCAGGAATAGTTATTGAACATTAAGGTGTTTAAACTTGTGTTTTTCACTTTTATTTAGTTTTTTTTTTTTTAACTTTTATTTAGTTTTGAAGGTATTTTGCTATTCTTTCCATAGAATATGGAAATATGGAAAAGTAACACGAAATCTTTTTCATTTATGTTTTTCCTCTAAACCTAAATGGCTAAAAGTAATATGAATGCTCATTATTAATATGTTGAATGATCTTTGGGTAAAAGCACTGTCCGACCGCTGTGTATAACTCAGTAACTGCCTCCATGAATAGTAATGATGTAATTTTAGATATTTGTATTTAGTTATCTGGCAATGAAATTTTGTACATGTTTCGCTTTGGATGACTATTTTATTTTTATTTATTTATTTTCTAAGATTTTATTTATTCATTCATGAGAGACACACACACACACACACACACACACAGAGAGAGAGAGAGAGAGAGCGGGCAGAGACACAGGCAGAGGGAGAAGCAGGCTCCATGCAGGGAGCCCGATGTGGGACTGGATCCCAGGTCTCCAGGATCACGCCCTGGGTGAAGGCAGCCACTAAACCACTGAGCCACCCAGGGATCCCCCTGGATGACTATTTTAAAATAAACTTCAACAATGCATATTCCTTACCTATTTTGTTCTAAAGGATATTGATTATTTGAAAATCTCACAGGCTAATTGCAAAAAACATCCTTTTATAATTGGGAAATAAATAGGTTTATGTTTACTGAATTCAAAGGCATTCAAAATTTCATCCTATTAGATTACAGAGATAATGATAACCAATTTAATTTAAAGGGCTTCTTCCTACTAAGACAAAATTCTTATAAAAATCTTACAAAATGGGGGCACCTGAGTGACTCAGTCAGCTAAGCCTTAGGGGTCTGCCTTCCGCTCAGATCATGATCTCAGAATTCTGGGATTGAGCTCTGAGATTTGAGAGATTCCAACTCCCAGAAGGCAGTCTGCTTCTCCCTCTCCCTCTGTCCCTCCCTCCCGCTCACATGTGTGCCCGCTCTCTCTCTCTCTCAAATAAGTAAGTAAATAAATAAATAAATACAATCTTTTTCAAAACAAAGTCTTACAAAATAGAAGCATCTAACATTTTATTTACTTCTATTTCTTATTTCTCATTTAGGGACAATACAATTGTGTTGCAGAAGCCATCTCTGGAGATACTGAAGAAAAGCTCTTTTGTTTGAATTTTACCGTCATACACCACCCTGATTTCAATTAGAATAAATAGAGTATATTTTTATTTTTCAGAGGTTTATTGTTCACTTAATTTTTTTTTCAGAGTGTATTAGTGTGCTAGGGCTGCTAGTGTATTAGTGTGCTAGTGTACAAAGTCAAATAGCACAGACTGGGTAGCCTGAACAATTAGAAATTTGTTTTCTCACAGTTTTGGAGGCTAAAAATCAGAGATAGAAGTGTGGGTGGGTTTGGTTCCTTTTGACTCCCTTCAGCTTGTAGATGGCTGCCTTGTAGATGGATGTGTCTTCACATGGTCTTCCCTCTATGTGTGTATCCTAGTCTCTTCTTATAAGGATACCATCACATTGGTTTAGGGAACCACTCTAATGACCTCATTTTACCTTAACTACCTTTTTAAAGGCAATAACTACAAATCCAGTTACATTCTGAGGCGCTGGGGGTTAGGGTTTAAGCATATGAATTCTGGAGGAGCAAAATTCAACCCATAACACACAGGTAATGAAATCTCTTGAACTGGTTGACTCCTCCCCATTTCCTGCCTCTCTACCCTGGGGCAAGTTACCAGCATTGCTCTCCTGGACAGTGCTTGCTTCGGCAGCACATATACTAAAATCTCCTGGACTACTCCCCCTGCTTCCTGTCTCATCTTTCTGCACCTGGTCAGGTGCCTCTGGTAAAGTATTCTCCACAAAGGCAGTTTCAAAAATACTTTCAAAATACAGGTCCAGTAATGTCACCACAATGCAAATGAAACAAAATGAAGTGAAGCCAAACAAGGTCCTGTCTCTTTTGATTTCTTTTAGAATAAAGTTGGAGTCTTTTTGAGAACCTGCCAGACCTTGGTCACTCTTTCCCCTTCCAGGCCCTTCTCCCTGCACCCTCCCTTTGCTTTTTCTGTTCCAGAATGTGCCATAGTCCTTCCCCTCTAGAATCTTTAGCCATAGTTTTCTCTGCCTCTACACTACTCCTCTACTCTGCCCTGCCCTTACCCCTTCACCTCTGTAATGGGTGTGGCTCTTTCTTGGCTCAGGTGCTACTTCCTCAGGGAATCATCAATGAGTAGTATGGAGTGCAACTTTTGCACTTTTGATGCTAAACAGTGGCACTCCTGAGTGAAATCACAGAGAAATCATGTAACAGAGAGCCTAGCTACCAGTCTCCTATGGTTTTCTCTCTCCTCCCAGTTCTTTTCGCTCCACCCACTTTTATCTGGTCTAGATAGGGCTAACTTTCTTCGTGATATGCTTTTGTAGACTTGTGGCCCTTCCTTCCAGTACTTAACACTCATTTGTTATTATTTCAAAAATCTATCACTAGATTAACCTCCATGAGCCCAGGTAGTGTAGTCAGCCTAGGTATGCTCATTACTCTTGACCCAGCATCTAGCATAGTGCCTGGGCTTGGGTTTTTTCTGAATCTATATTTGTTGAATGAATAAGTGAACATTTTATTCTTGTAAAATATTCAAACAATGCATAACTATAGAAAGCAAATACTAACACAATCATTTGGTTGATATTTATTGAGTACCTGTCATATATCAGGCTCTGTTCTAGATGCTGGGGATATAGCATTTAACCCAGACCCCCCCCAAAAAAAAAAAAAATCCTTGCCCTCATGGAGCTTGTATTTTTGTGGGATGAGACTGGCAAATAAGTAAATGATAGACTACCATAGAAACAGACATGCCATGTGTGTGCTATGAAGAACAAAACAGGGGAGGGGGGGAGGGCCTGCTGAAAGCGGTGAGAATTGCTGTTTTAAATGGGGTGGTCAGGGGACACCTGGGTGGCTCAGTGGTTGGGTGTCTGCTTTTGGCTCAGAGAATGATCCTGGGGTTCTGGGATCAAGTCCCACTTCGGGTTCCCTGTATGGAGTCTGCTTCTCCCTCCGCCTACGTCTCTGCCCCTCTCTGTGTGTCTCTCATGAATAAACAAATGGGGTGGTCGGGAATAGCTTCACTGAGAAGATGATATTTGAAAGAATTGAGGGAGCAAGCCATGCAGCTTGTTGGGAATAAAGGCATTAGAGGTTGAAGGAATAGCTCGTCTCAAGGCCCTGGGGTCAGAGTGTGTCTGGTGTGTTTAAGGAAGAACAGGGAGCTGTTCAAATGAAGTAAGTGAGGGGAGACATGGTCAGGGGGGTATGTATATGCATTGGGGGGGGGTTAAGTATGTGTGTGCATTGGGGGTTAGGTAGGTGTGTGCTGATGAATATGATAGGCCACTATTAGGACTTTGGCTTTTGCTCTGAATGGGATGGAGGGTTCTATGTAGGAGAATGACACCAGCTCATATTTTAAAAAGGATTATTCTGGTAGCCAACTGGTCATGCATGGAAAAAAACCAGGGAACTTCTTGTGATAATCTAGGTAGAAAAGGAAGGAGAAAGTTGGGAGGCATTTAAAGTAATCAGGTAAAAGATTATGGAGGAGATGGTGAGAAGTAATCTATGCTGAATATATTTTGAAAGCAGAGACAATGGCAAAAGTACCTTTGCTGATGGGTTGCAAGTAGAATATGAGATAGAGAAAGGAGTCAGGGATGATTCCAACTGCTTGAGCAGATGGAAGGATGGAGTTGCCATTACTTGAGATGAGACAGTCAAGGAAGAGCAGGTTTATATGGAAAAATTGGAACTTGTATTTGCACATGTTGAGATATCTATTAGATATCTAAGTGGAGGCTTTGAAAAGGTAGTGGATATATTAGTCTGAAGAGAGTTCTGGGCTGGAGGTGAACATTTGGAAGCTGTTAACATATAGAGAGGATAAGTGTAGGTAAAAAAAAAAAAAAAAAAAAAAAAAGAGGTTCAAGGAATACTGGAGGTTTCAGAGCCCTGGAGTACTCTGTCATCAAGGAGTTGGTGGGTCAGGAGGAGCCAGGAATAGAGGAGTGACTATGAGGGTTGGGGGAAAACCTGGAATGTTGGTTTATGAGAAGGGAGGTGAAGAAACTGTTTCAACTGCTGATATGTTAAGTAAGGTGAAGATTGAGTATTGATGTTTGATGAGCGGAGGTCATTTATGATTTGATGTTACCAATAAAGAGACTTCTAGGGCAGCCCTGGTGGCTCAGCGGTTTAGCGCCGCCTGCAGCCCAGGGCCTGATCCTGGAGACCCAGGATCGAATCCCATGTCGGGCTCCCTGCGTGAAGCCTGCTTCTCCCTCTGCCTGTGTCTCTGCCTCTCTCTCTCCTCTCTGTGTATTCTCATGAATAAATAAATAAAATCTTTAAAAAAAAAAAAAAAAAGAGACTTCTACATTTTGTAAGCTTCCAAGTTTTGTTGGCCACCCAAATGTAGAGGTGATATATTAAGCACCTGAGTAGCCCCGTGGAATCCCTCCTCACTAAGGTTTGAAGTAGGAGGGCAAGTCCTTAGCAGCTCCATTTCACCCTTTAAGGGGAGGAGTTTGGGGAGGCAGCTCACAACACAGCTTTCTCCTAAAGCACCCTCTATAAATCTTTTCCCTTAAGATATTCCTTTGGGTTAAATGGTCTCTTGACCTTTTAATTTACTTGATGCAGATAATTTTTCCTACTTGTTGTAAACACATTATATGTCTAATGTAAATACCATTTATGTACTCAATGTCTGATAACCCATTCCACATCTCTTGAATTCTTGCAGGGGTTCTTCCTATTTCCTGATTTTGTTCTGGTGTATGCTGCATCCCTCACTCTAGGAAAGGATCCTGACTTGCTAGATTAGCCAGTGTGAGGTATTCCCCAGGGGATTGTTATTGATCCAGATTGGATGCATGCCTAATGCCGGCTTACTCAGACTACCGTGTAGGACTGAAATTTTCTGGTTGTCTCACTGGAT
Organism: Canis aureus; assembly: GCF_053574225.1. Lineage (NCBI taxonomy): Eukaryota > Metazoa > Chordata > Mammalia > Carnivora > Canidae > Canis > Canis aureus. Next base: position 19,381,450 of record NC_135638.1, on the reverse strand, counting down.
GTAATCAAAGAGCGATGTTGCCTCCATTTCTGCTGACAGTCATCTGATGACAGGAAGGGGAACTGGATTTGGGATGAATCTGATGCTGTGGACAGAAGAATAGAGAATTAGGGCAGCCTGGGTGGCTCAGCGGTTTAGCACCACCTTCAGCCCAGGGCGTGATCCTGGGGACCCAGGATTGAGTCCCACGTCGGGCTCCCTGCATGGACCCTGCTTCTCCCTCTGCCTGTGTCTCTGCCTCTCTCTTTCTCTGTGTCTCTCATGAATAAATAAATAAAATCTTTAAAAAAAAAAAAAAGAATAGAGAATTAGAAAGAACCTGAAATTTGCAGACAGTGTTGAGTTATTGAATCAACTAAGCCCAGCCCTTGCCATATCTCTGTGCTTTCCTGTTATGGTTTAGGGAATTGGACTCAGGAATCCATTACTTATAGATAAAAGCCTTATAGTTGAATCACAGTTACATTGTCTACTGCATCTCAGAAGTCAAGCTAATTTCCGATTCTGGCCCTCTCTCTACTCCCTTCTGACTTTTTCTGTTGCTTTTAACTCTTCTGTTGCTGATGCTTGTGGGCTGACTTACTTATTATGCACAGTGGACACAGTGCTTATATTTATAAATGTATATATTTATGCAGGATAGGGCCCATGAAAGTCATAATGTGGCCCTGGGAGCTCGGTTACTACATTTTCTTATTTTTGCTAATATTACAAATTTGCTAGGTGAACTGATTTCTTTAATATCTATTTAATGTCTACCTGTTTTCCAGGTACAATGGTAGGCCTTGAGGATACAGGGGTGAACAAAACAAACAACTGTTCTTTTCTTCAGGTTTTGATCTAGTAGGAAAATCAAACAAAACAAGTGATTATTGGAAATTATGATGGGGGTAACTACTGGAGGTAAGTATGGAGTGGTGGGTCAAGAGACAAGAAGAGAATTGAATCTCATTTATGGGATCAGAAAAGGCCCCCTAGAGGCGGTAACATTAAGGTAGGGAGTTGGAGGGTGAGTTTGGAATTAATTAAACAACATACATTCCAGGTGTAGTAAGAACAGGTGCCAAATTTAGAGGTGAGAGAGAGAGAGATACAGCATTTTAAGATGTTGAAAACATTTGCAATGATGTGAATGGAACTAGAGAATACAATGCTAAGTGAAATAAGTCAATCAGAGAAAGACAAGTATATGATCTCACTCATATGTGGAATTTAAGAAACAAAATAGGGTCATAGGGGAAGGGAGGGAAAAATAAAACAAGATAAAATCAGAGAGGGAGACAAACCATAAGAGACTTTTAAAAAAGATTTTATTTTATTATTATTTTTTAAAGATTTTATTTATTTATGCATGAGAGACAGAGAGAGAGGCAGGGACAGGAGAAGCAGGCTCCATACAAGGAGCCTGATATGGGACTTAATCCCAGGAGTCCGGGATCACGCCCTGAGCCGGAGGCAGATGCCCAACCGCTGAGCCACCCAGACATCCCAAGAGACTCTTAATCATAAGAAACAAACAGGGTTGCTGGAGGAGAGGTGGGTGAGGGATGGGGTAACTGGATGATGGACATTAAGGAGGGTGTGGGAGGTAATGAGCACTGGATGTTATGTAAGACTGATGAATCACTGACCTCTACCTCTGAAACCAATAATACATTATATGTTAATTAATTGAATTTAAATTTTTAAAAGGGAAAAATAAAATAGATTTTAACAACAAGAAAAGAGGACATCACTAGATTACTGATAAAATTGGAACATGGATAGCAGTTGAAAGGAAAGCCTTGTATCAATTAAAGAAGTAAATGACTGTATGGTAGGCATTCATAGGAAAACCACTAAAGAATTTAGGTGCAAAGGGCCATAATGTTTGTAACTTACCCTTAAATAATTCAGGAAAAAATACAGAGAGAGAGAGAGATCAAGGAGTACAAATTATAAAGCAAATGGTATAAATGTTAAATATAAGCGAATCTGGATAAAAGATCGAAGATTATTCCTTACAACTCTTATTTACTTTGCAAACCTTTTTGTAAGTTTGAAACTATTTCCTTTTTTTTTTTTTTTAAATTTTTTTTTTAATTTTTATTTATTTATGATAGTCACAGAGAGAGAAAGAGAGAGAGGCAGAGACATAGGCAGAGGGAGAAGCAGGCTCCATGCACCAGGAGCCTGATGTGGGATTCGATCCCAGGTCTCCAGGATCGCGCCCTGGGCCAAAGGCAGGCGCCAAACCGCTGCGCCACCCAGGGATCCGAAACTATTTCCAAATAAAAGCTTTAAAAAAGAAAAAAAAGGATGTTGAAAACATCTAGTAATATTATTAGGTATCATTTATTGATACTTATGTCAGGTGGTGGATACTATTCTAGGCACTTTGCATGTCAAAAATCTAAGTGATAAATACTATTATTTATTATTATTATTCCCATTTTATAGATAATGAAGATAGAGAAGATGAAACACAGAAAATTAACTTATTCAAGTTCATATTACACAAGCAAGTGGCAGAACTAGGGTTAGATCTTGACAGTCAGGTTCCAGGCTTAGATATTTCATGTTCTTTTCAGGTACAGGTGGAAGGCAGAGGTGAGAGAGTTTTTGGAAGTGAGGCAGGGAACAGTGCTGCATTGCTGGGTACTCTTACTCCTGAAATCCAGCCTCTGAGTGTGAGCCTTGATTCTTGACCTTCACATTCATCGCACCATATTCACCATACCCTCTCTTCCTGGACCACTGCAATTGCTCTCTTAGTGACATCTACTCTTCTACTTTTACCTCTCATTCCCCAAACCCTCCATTGGCCTAGGTAATCATCTTAGAATGAAATCTCTCAGTCTGGTCCATTAGACCTGACACCACCTAGTCCCAAAAGACAACTTTTCAACCTTATGTCTATTTCTCTTGACATCTGTTATTTGGTTCCAACCACATGATCTCTCTTCTCCTCCGTCAGTATGTTTAGTATATTCTTATGTACTAAAGACTCTTGCAGTAGTCTTACCTTGAGCATGGAAGGTGCATCTTCCAGATATTTTACATAATTTGTTTCTTTTTCATTCAAGTTTCTGCTCAGATATAAGCTCTTCAGAAAATCCTTCCCTGATAGTCTACATAAAGTAGAATTCTTTTTACTTTGTCACTTTCTCTAGTTTATGTACCTATTTATTTGTTTATTTTCTAATCCCCTCATTAAAATGCATTCCCTGAGAGCAGGGACTTTACTTTGTTTATTGTTCTATGCCCTGAGATTATATCACTGAATAAAGCATTAGTACTTCTACCTTGCTTCAGGTTCTGTTTCCTAGGCTAAGGCAAACACAAAAGGTGTCAGAGAGGAGGCACCATCTTTCAAGCTCTATGAAAATCACGTGCTAAGATTGGTAGAAGTGAGAACTAGGGGCCTCTCTGATATTGTTTTGAATTGGATGCCATTCCAGCTCTAAATTGCCTACTACTGTCTTCTGGTTTTGAGGGAAAATATACTTTTATTTAGTTAAGCTGCCTTACAGTTGGGTTCCTCTTACATGCAGCCAAACACAGTCCCAACAAATGCAGCCACTGCTTATTATAGCAGGTAAGGAGAAGAATTCAAAGATAACTCAGATTTCAAGACTATATAGAGGAAGGATCACGGTACCACAAACACAAATGGGACATTCTGAAGGAGGAGCTAACTTTGAAGGAATAGTAAGGAATTTTATGATGTATAGTAGTCCCTTTTATCTGTAGTTTTACTTTCTATGGTTTCAGTTACCCACAATCAACCATAGTCCAGAAGCAGTTGATCTTCCTAATATATGGTCAGAAGATCAACAGTAGCCCACCACTATGTCATGACGTCATGAGGTTTAAGTCATTCCCCTCACTTCATGTCATCACTTAGGCATTTTATCACCTCACATTGTCACAAGAAGGGTGAGTATAATACAATACAATATTTTGAGAGACGAGGAGAGAGAGAGATCACATTCACATAACTTTTATTACAGTATATTGTTATAATTATTATATTTTATTATTAGTTCTGGTTAATATCTTATTGTGCCTAATTTGTAAATTAAACTTTATTATAAGTATGTATGTGTAGGAAAATACATAGTATATATATAGGCTTTGATACTATCTACAGTTTCATGTGTCCACTGGGAATTTTAGAAGGTATCCCCCACAGATAAGTGGGGACTATTATACATATAAATGCTATTTCTCATTAGCTATATTTTAGTTTGATTTTTGAATGCTGGGATCCATCCTAATTTCATTTGACAGCACACTTACAAGCATTTCTTGCAGTGTGGGAGATGACTTCAGAAAGAAAAACATCCAAGCAGAAGGATACCACTTGACTGGATTGTAATGTCTTGATGGGATTACCACATTCTAGGGGTATGAGCTTTCATTTAGTAGATAAAAAAGCCAAACCAAACTAAACCAAACAAACCCCCCCAAAATGAACAAAAACCTTAATTTTTTTTTCATTTCAATCAGACTTCAATATTTGTTAGGACACCAAATTTGGCAACTAAGGCAAAGACCCTATATAGTGGTGACAAATAAAATAGAAGCTTATTTCTCTCTCATCTGGGACGGATATGGTACCTTGAAGATCCAGGAACCTTTTACCTGGGCTTGCTCGGACGGGTCCAAAATGGTCCTATGCTTCACTGGAGATGCCCCACTCATCCAAGTTGTGGGTGGGTGGACTTCCAGCAAGGCTGTGCTAAGACTTTGTACCACTCAGTCCATGAAAAGATCTTCACACTTCCAGAAGAATGTCTGATCTACCCTGCTCATGATTACCTTGGGCTCAAGTGTCCACTGTGGAGAAGGAGTGGACTTTGAACCCATGGCTCACTCTCAGCTGTGAGGAGTTTGTCAAGGTCATGGACAACCTGAATTTGCCAAAGCCTCAGCAGATAGAGTTTGCTGTTCCAGCTGACATGTGCCCTGGGATCCAGACTCCCCCTTCCTGACCTGGCTTTACGTTAAGAAGGCACTAGGTGGGGTAAAGAGAGAGGTGCCACCGCCAAGCCTCTCTTCCCCTCCCTCACCAGTTCCTGAGCTTCATAAACAAACAAACAAACAAACAAACAAACAAATAAATAATTGGGAGAAAAAAATCCATGACCCAGATAGCACTTTTCCGTTAACAATATCACTTAATAGACAATTTTACAAAATTATCAGACACCACGCTTATTCATTCTTGTTTATTACTGGTCTTTGCTTGTTCAAAAAGAGTTAACTTATAAAAATATTGCTTAGATGTTGATCTTGTACCTTTCTCTTGGAGTTACTTTTAGGATTTTCAGCATAATCACACATTGAATTTCTTCACAGTATATTACAATATCCTAACTGGTTTAGTTTATCCTAGATATAAATTCATCTCATAATGTCTCATTATTAAGGAGAAAAAGTTTATGGAGCTGGACATTTCCTTTGGCCTGATCTATTTTATGATCTTGTATCTCTCCCATCAGTCTGTTTCCCTGCCCCACCCCCAACCCTCAAATAACTGGTTTCACCCTTCAGTGAATTCCTCAACTGAACTTTATGAGAATTGTTCCTAGAGACATCTGCATTGACATGGGAAATTTCATTTGTGGAGGTATAAAGTAGTTTGTGGCTATCACATTATGCTAGCTTTCTGAAGCTATTTTAAAATTACACCTTTTGTTCTTCCTGGTTCTCATCTCTTTTAAATATGTTTACAGAAATTATTATAGTAAATGTGTTTTTATTTTTTTTATTTTTTAATTTTTTGTAAACGTGTTTTTAAAAAGTTCTTGCGGCACCTGGGTGGCTCAGTGGTTGAGCGTCTATCTTCCGCTCAAGTCATGATCCCGGGATTCTGGGATCAAGTCTCTCATCAGACTCTTCACAGGGAGCCTAGCAGGCTCCCTCTACCTATGTCTTTGCCTCTCTACGTCTCTTATAAATAAATAAATGAAATCTTAAAAAAAAAATAAAATAAAAAGTTCTTCTTGATCTACAAACATGATTCAAGGATATCCTGAAAATAGCAAATCTTATATTTTGATTAGTTTATGACATCATCATGAGTATATAATGTAAAGCCCCACAGTTTGTGGAAATAGGCTTTTCCCTCACTGTTGATTTCCTTTGGGAATTAAGAAAAGACCATGGTTGTAATGGTTTACTTGTATGGCCCTGGGCAGCTGAGGCTAAAAGATTTATATGGATTGCTATTCTGTGTAAAGAAAGCTGGTGTGGCCAATTTTCAAATGAGCTAGGAGGCTTAGATTAATGAAAGCCAGGGGAGACCTAAAATATGCTTATTTTATCTGAGAGTGATCCTTTGAGGCCAGAAGGTTCAGATTGATCTCACAAGTCCTGCAGAACTGCACTAATGTAAACCTTTCCTGATATGTTTTCAAGATGAACATAGTTGGAAGGTTTTAGGTGACCTATTTGCTTTCGCTATTTTTAATTTGAAATTATTCCTCACAAGGTGTTAGGTTTAAAAAAAAAAAACAGGTGGAAGTTTCTGTAAAGTAGTTCTGTAATTTAAAGTTATTTTTCCTTTTAAAAAATTCAAATTTCTTTTTAGATTAAAAAAAATCTTTGCTAGCCTCTTAATTACAAAATGATGCATTTCATTTTAAAGATTTCACACAGTGATTATATGCAAAAAGCAAATGAAATGCTTTTCATTTTTCTTTTTTTCTACCCTGCTCCTCAAAACCATTTTAACAGTTTGGTATGTGACTGTTCAGACTTTTGTTTCATAGGTATGTCATGCTATACATGCTATTTTTATGCACATGTATATGCAAATGTACATGAACATTTTTTAAATGTGAAAATACTTGTATTGCTTTTTAATTTAAATCTGACAAATATTTCCAAGTGAGTGCATATCGATCTACCTCATTATTTTTAATGGCTATATAAATTTTTATTGTTTGATGACACTATAATTTAGTTACCCATTTCCCTGGAGAATCTGTAGCATAGGTATAGAATATAGTGCTACACACTATCCTAAGTATTATCTCATTTGATTCTCACAAAACCTCCAAGAAGTAGATATTATTGTCTTTATTTTTTAGGTGAGAAAACTAAAGTTAGTGAAATGAAGTAACTTGCCTAGGGTCACACAGTTAGTGGAGGACCCAGGAGTTAATTTCTGTAATATATATACCCCCCTAATCTGTATATGTTGCCTATCATTTTGGCAGGATCATAGAGATTTTAGATTTAGTCCTTGTATTTTTCTGCATTGGCTTTTTTACAATTAATGTGTATTGATTTTTATAGTCCACTAAAATGACATTAAAAAGACTGCTCTCAAAAAAACCCCCAAAGAAACCACACAAAAAAAAACAAAACGTTTTTGGGGCAGCCTGGGTGGCTCAGTGGTTTAGCGCCACCTTCAGCCCAGGGAGTGATCCTAGACATCTGGGATGGAGTCCCACATCTGGATCCCTGCATGGAGCCTGCTTCGTCCTCTGCCTGTGTGTCTCTGCCTCTCTCTCTCTGTGTCTCTCATGAATAAATAAATAAAATCTTATAAAATCTTATAAAATCTTATAAAATAAAATAAAAAAGTAAAATAAAATAAAATAAAAAGACTGCTTTCATTATTAATCATTTAGAGGAACATTTAAGCAATCCCAATCAAGATCAGTGAAAATTGGGAACAACGTAAGAGATAATCATTTTGGATAATGTTCAAGGGAAATTGTAGTACTGTTAATACACATTATTCAGCAGTTTAAAAGAATGAGGTAGATGTAGATGTATTTGTACTAATATGGATAAATAAAGCAATATTACTGAGTTAAAAAGTTACACTACGAAATTCATCCTAATATTAAATGGCATCTCAAGGGACCTTGGATTGCTAAAACAATTTTGAGAAAGAACAAAGTTAGAGAACTCACAGTTCCTGGTTTCAAAACATATTACAAAGCTACAGTAATCAAAGCAGCGTGGTATTGGGAAAAAGACAAACAAATAAACCAGTGGAATGAAATAGCCTAAGGAATAAATCTTTGTGTATATGGTCAAATAATCTGCAACAAGGGTGATGAGATCACTCAATGGGGAAAGGACAGTATTTTCAACAAATAGTGCTGGGAAAACTGGATATCCACATGCAAAAGAATTAAATAAGACACTTACTTTACACCATATACAAAAATTAATTCAAAAATATATTAAAGACTTAAATGTAAGACCTAAACTATAAAGCTCCTAGAAGAAAACATATAGGAAAAGCTTCATGACATTGGATTTGGCAATGATTTATTTGGAATGATCCCAAAAACCCAGGCAACAAAAGCAAAAATAGACAAATGAAACTATATCAAACTTAAAAACTTTTTTCCATCAAAGGATATAATGCACAGAGTGAAAAAGCAACCTAAGAAATGGTAAGAACTATTTGTAAATCACTCATCAGATAATAGGTTAATATCCAGAATATATAAAGAACTACTACATCTCAATGACAAAAACAACCAATAATCCAATTTAAAAATGAGCAAAGGATTTGAATAGACATTTCTCCAATGATGATATGTGAATAGCCAATAAGCACTTGAAAAGATTCTCAACATCACTAATCTTTAGGGAAATGCAAATAAAAACCATCATGAAATATCATCTCATACTCATTAGGATGCCTACTATCAAAAAAATAACAAGTGTTATTTGTGGATGAGGAGAAACTGGAATCCTTGTGCACTATTGTTGGGATTGTAAAATGATACAACTGCTATGGAAAACAGGAACTTCCTTTAAAAAAATTAAAAAATAAAACTACCATATAATCCAGTAATCCTACTACTGGGTATCTATCCAAAAGAATTGAAAGCAAGGCTTCAAAGAGACATTTGCATACCATATTTATAGCAGCATTATTCAGAATAGTCAAGAGGTGGAAGCAACGAAATGTCCATCAACAGACGAATGGATAAACAAAATGTGATGTATACATACAGTGGCGATTATTCAGCCTCAAAAATGAAAGAAATTCTGCCAAATACTACACTGATGAAACTTGAGGACAAGCTATGTGAAATAAGGTACACAAAAGGACAAATATTATATGATTCTGCTGTAGAAGGTATCTAAAGTAGTCAAGAAACAGAAAGTAGAACAGTGGTTACTAGGAGCTTGGTGGGAGGAAAGGGGAATTGCTTAATGCATAGAGTTTCAGATTTATAAAATGAAAGTTCTGGAGATCTATTTCACAACAGTGTGAATATACTTAACTGTACTCTTTTTTAAAAAATATTTTGTTTATTAGAGAGAGAGAGAGAGAGCACAAGCAGGAGGAGTGGCAGAGGGAGAGGGAGAAGCAGGCTCCCTGCTGATCAGGACGCCCCATGTGGGGCTGGATCCCAGGACCCTGGGATCATGACCTCAGCCAAAGGCAGATGCTTAACTCACTAAGCCCCTTAACTGTACTCTTAAAAATGGTTAAAATGATACATTTTATGTTTTGTGAGTTTTGCCACAATAACAAGTTTTTAATCAAAACATTAAAAACTCTGTTGATTGTAAGTGTATAGGGAAATGGAAAAGCTTTAAAACTAATATTTAGGGCAGCCCTGATGGCTCAGTGGTTTGGCGCCACCTTGGGCCCAGGGCCTGATCCTGGAGTCCTGGGATCCAGTCCCACATAGGGCTCCCTGCATGGAGCCTGCTTCTCCCTCTGCCTGTGTCTCTGCCTCTCTCTCTCTCTATGTCTCTCATGAATAAAAATTTTAAAAATTAAAAAAACCCTAATATTTATTTAGTATACTGTAATTTAAAAAGCTAGAAACAAGGACGCCTGGGTGGCTCGGTGGTTCAGCATCTGCCTTTGGCTCAGGGCGTGATCCTGGGATCCAGGGATTGACTCCCACATCAGGCTTCCTGCATGGAGCCTGCTTCTCCCTCTGTCTATGTCTCTGCCTGTCTCTGTCTCGCATAAATAAATAAAAATCTTAAAAAAAAAACAATAAAAAACTACTGGAAACATTGAGGCATTAAAGTGTTTTACTTCTTTGTAAAAAAAAGACAAAAAATAAATGTTAAGCCATAGATATACATAATATGATATACTGGAAAAAAATAAAAGTAAAAAATCAAAACATACCAAAGCATATACTATGTGTTCTACAGGGACATGTATTCATATATCAAGACATTAGTTAAGAACTAGAAGGATAGGGACGCCCGGGTGGCTCAGGGGTTGAGCATCTGCCTTCCGCCCAGGGCATGATCCTGGAGACCTGGGATGGAGTCCCACATCGGGCTCCCTGCATGGAGCCTGCTTCTCCCTCTGCCTGAGTCTCTGCCTCTCTCTCTCTCTGTGTCTCTCATGAATAAATAAATAAAATCTTAAAAAAAAAAAACTGGAAGGATATACATCAAATTGATTACAGTAGTTATTCTTGGGTATGGGAAAAGGGAACCAGATGGTGAGTGATGGTTAAAAGGGACTTATACATAGTGCTTCAAGTTTTTATGAAGAGAATCAATTCATAAATTTAAAATAGCCTCTAAACATATAAAAAGATGTTCGGCCTCACTCATAAGAAAAATTCAAATTAAAACTACAATGAAGTTTCATTTCTCTTCTTTCAAATTGGCAAAGATTTGAAAGCTTGATGATATATCCTGTTGGCAAGGCTGTGAGGAAACATTGCTGCTGGGAAAGCAAGTGATACCATGACTACAAAGGGGAATTTGGCAATATCAACCCCAGCACTCTACTTCTAGAAATTCACCAGGAACATACGCCTCTAACAATACAAAAATAAAAGCCCAAGGTGATTCATTGCAGCATTACTTATAATTGCAAAATATTGGAAAGTACCTTAATGGCCAAACATAGAAGACTGGTTGAATAAATTTTATCACATACATAGTATCAGGTTCTAGGTAGAATGATCTCTATGAACTGGTAGGAGTGATTTCTAGAACATAGTAAGTGATAAAAGGAGTTTGCAAAAGTATATATGCAGTGTGCTACCTTTGTAAGACAGGAGAAATTTAAGAAAAATGCATATAGCTGCTTATTTCACAAACCAAAATTTAATAACTTAGTGACCAACTGAGCCACCCTGGCGCCCCATTATTTAAAATAATTAAATGTAATATTTTCACAAAGTAAAAAAAAATTCACAGCATACAAAGTAAATTAGGTGTAAAGCTATTTACCTCACAAAAGTGGTGCAAAGGTGAGATGAGAGAACTCAGAATGTGGCAGGTTTGCCATAAATGACATTTATCTCCCCTGACCTTGCTTTTCTATATTTTCTTTTCATGCTAAACTGTTCAAAGATGGAGATTTCCAATGCTTTTGAATAAATATGAGGGCCTGGCCCTCCATGCCCCTTCTTTATCTTGGTGGCCTTTGACTGTCACTAACTAATCACAACTGCTTCTTTTGTGGCAGCTTTACTTGTCATTCTCCAGAGTTTGGCCAGTCTCTGTCAGCCAGTTGGGTGGACTTTAGAAGATGACTGGAGAGTGCCCACCTAGGCACTGGACTCTATCACTCTATCACTGGACTAGTCTAGGTGCCAAGAACCCTCCTTTTGTAGTTGTTTTTCTGGTGGAAAGCCAGGGAACATTGGTCCCAGACCTAGATCTATCACCAATCTGACCTCAGGCTTTACTGTCCTTATCTGCCAAGGGAAGGGTTTGGACTGGATCATCTCTAATGGCCATGGCTTGACGAAACAGGAAAACCTACACATAATTTATTCTGTCACGGAATTCTAGTATTTTCTAATTTGGCCTTGAGTGTTATATGCCCTAACAACCTAGTTAGAGGTAGGTTGTATAATGTGAGTTAAAAATTAGGGATGAATTCAAATCCTCACTTTCCATCTTGAAGTAAATTTTTGTTCCTAGAGAATAGTGGATTATTAGGAATGTAAAAAGAAATCTTTCAACTTGACAACTCCCTGAGTACAAGATAGCTGAAATGTATGAGACAGAAACCATTACTCTTTTTGTTAGAAGTAAGTTGGTGTGGCTAATTCATGAATGTTTAAATGGGATAATTTGCTCAGAGAAAAGGAATTGGTCATCTCTGATTTTCTGAAGAAGAGAATTATAAGACAGTGTAAGTGGGTGAACTACTCAGCTGCTGATTGCATGCTCCTAACTAAGATTTCCATATGCTTTGCTCTCACTGCAGACACAGCTCTCTGACTTGATTACCAAGTGTTGTTTACTTTTCTCATGTTTGCTTTCTCAGGAGACTGCTGTCTGATGATTATGTTCCCTAATAACTGAGATCCAGAAGTGACATCATTCTCCATTCATTCAAAATGTCTGTCCTGAGTTCCATTCTATGCCAGGCTCTGTGAATGATGCAGAGGATACAAATAGAAAAACACTTCCCTGTCTTTGAGGCCTTCACAGGCTTCTGAGTCCAGAGGTGAGAGGATAAAAAGCGAATCAAGCAAAGATCAAATGAGAGGGAGCAGTTTCATGTCTTGGCATTATATAAGTATAAAGACTTCTCAGGGAACAACAGATGGAAATAAAAACACAAAGGCTATAAATGCCTGTGACAAGAACAAAGAGATCGTTCAGTTCTACTTACAGCAGAGTGACTAAGAATCAAACATGGACACTTGCATTTCTAGGTCTGTTGTTTAAAAAAAACTTGAAAAAGTGCTATCCAAGTACAAATAAATTAATGAGAAACTGTAAAAGCCTTTAGCTGTAAGGTATTATTACTGTGTCGGTCAGGGTCTCAGCAGAAAACAGATGACACATTGAAAGTAGGATAATTTAAGGTGAGTTTAATAGAGAACTGTTTGCAGAGGACCAAATGTAGGGAAACCATGCAAAATAGTGCAATACCCAGGGCTAGTGTCAGTGGGCTCCAGATTGCTCCAGATTAAGGGTAAGGGGCCACGTACAGGAACTGGAGACAGAGAGGGTCTATCTGAGAGACACTGAGACCCCCAACCTCCTTTATGCAACTAGACCAGCTGGAAGTAACCTCACAGCTTGCCCTCTGCTACATCTCTCAGATCTCCTGCTGGGCTCCTTGCAGGCTGAACCCAGTGAAACCTGAAGGTGAGGAGTTAGCTGTCCTAGTTTCTACCGTTCAACCTTCCAGGGCATAGAGGAGGGTAGAGAAGACAGGGGTGAATGGAAGATGTCCAGAAAAACTATATAACCAGGAACTTGAAAGTCAGTGTTCACAATGACATTGGTGTCACCTTTCCAGCCAATGTTTGACAAGCATCCTACAACTGGTCACTTAGTGGTTACACTATGGATGACTAAACTTGGTAGCACGTCTACAAAAATGTTTGCAATTTGTGAGGGAAATATTTTCCAAGTAGGTAAGGCAGTGTAATCTGAAGAAAAAGGAGCTTCTGCACATGAGAAAGAATACTTCTTTACTAACAATAGACAGAAAGTTGGCCTAATGTATTTTTGGGGAGTATATGATCAATAATAAAGACAAAGCTTTACCAGGAAAGTCAGGCTCTTCTTAAAGAAGGCTCTGCAAAATTGTGAAGGGAAAATTATGAATTTGTCTTCACAATCCTTCGCCTTTTCTTCCAGCAATCCCCCTACTATTTTTTTTTTTAAAGATTTTATTTATTCATGAGAGACACAGAAAGAGAGGCAGAGAGAGGAACAGGCTTCCTGTGAGGAGCCTGATTCAGGACTCGATCCCAGGACCCCAGGATCATGACCTAAGCCAAAGACAGAAGCTCAACCACTGAGCTACCTAGGTGCCCCCCCTTCTACTTCTTATATACTTGTTTTTGTTTGTTTATCCTTTATTAGAATTTATCTCTTAAGGTCTTTTTGGGGGAGATGAGCATATTTCCTGACGCACTCATTCTATATGGATTTTCTACAGGAAATATTTGGTTCTCATTTCATAGAAGAACCAGTTCCTCACATCATTTCCTTCTTAATGAGCCTCCTGGATCAATAGCACAGAATCAGAAAGTTCAAACACCATTTGACTTCAGGGTAGAGTGACTGAAGGATAGAAGATCTCAGAGCATTAAGTTGCTTGCTTCACTTTGAAAGTTGGGTAAAACATAGTGCCCAGTAACACAATCTTTGTGCACACGACACAAGTGAAAAGCTACTCTGCTATTTGAGTCCAGTGATAGGGGACTGGTAAATAAATGGTGGGAGTGCTGGTCAGGTCTGGCTTTGTATCCTGGCTCAGCCACTAACCGTGTGACTTAAGCTCAGTTTTCATCTTTCAAATACTGTTGACAATAATATTTAACACTTCAGATGGTTGTGAAGATTAAGATCACAGCGTGTGCAAAATGCCAGTGCCTGAAATGTAGTAGTAAGCTCTCCCCAGATGATGGTATGAAGATGGTAAGGATAATCAAGATTATGCCAATGTAACCATCATCCAATCAACGAATATATCTAGTCAGTTCCAAGACCATGTTATTTTAAATTCCAAGCATCTTTCTCCCTTTTGGTCCCTTTCTTCAATACTCATGCTGCTACCTTGGTCAGGCTTACATACCTCTTGACTGGTCTTCATGCTTGCAGCCTTGTTCTCCCTTATCTGTCCTTCATTCTGCAGCCTCAGGTCTTTTGTCCTCACACCCTCCCTTAGCACATCTGAATCAGCCAGTCCCTCACAATCCTCAGTATGGCATGCAGAAAAGTGTACAAAACCTGCAAGCACAGTTTAGGGAATAATCATAAACTACTTACTCTCTAAGTTAAGAAATTAAACCCTGCTGTTCTCCAGAAACCTCCCCACTCCTGTGTGCCCTTTCTTGATTACACAACCATCCTCTCTCCAAGAAGTAACCACTTACCTGATTTTTGTAACAGTGTTTTTGCTTTAAAATTTTACCTGCTATGTATGAATCTCTAAGCCATATGCCTCATTTTACCAAATCCAAGAAATACTCCTTTTCATATTTTAGCATATCTTTTTTTAAAAAAGATTTTATTTATTTATTCATGAGAGACACACACAGAGAGAGAGAGGCAGAGGGAGAAGCAGGCTCCTTGCAGGGAGCCCAACGTGGGACTTGATCCCGGGTCTCCAGGATCATGCCCTGGGCTGAAGGCAGCGCTAAACCGCTGAGCCACCCGGGCTATATTTTAGCATATCTAAAGTTGAGATATGCTTATGATGATGGCTTGCTACGGTTTAATTTGCAGCATTTTTCTTTATTATAAAAAATATAAATACAGAAATATAAGATAATGATGTGTTTTGCAATCAATGGCACCTTAGATTTGATGCAGGCTAGTTTTGATTGTTTCTGAACCATATGAATAGAATTATACTGCATCTATAGTGCAGAAGAGGAGCACCTTCTATAGAGGTGTTCTTTTACCTCTGTCTTTTTTCTGGTCAACACAATGTTTGTGAGACTCATTCATTTTGCAGTCACACGCAATTGTTCATATTGCCTACTATAAACAATGTTGCCGCGAACAATCTTTTATGTATACCCTGTGTGCACAAGGCCTGCAACAGTAGACTGAGGCATTGTAAATTTCTCTGGACTTCTACAATATTATCCAAATACCAACCCTAGCCTTAATCAAAAGTAGAGCAATGTATTTAAAACACAAACCTGGTCATCTTATTTCTCTGGGTAAAACATTTGAATAGTTTCCTGCTGTTCTCAGAATGAAGATCCACATCTCTCATAAAGTCTTTGAGCTCTTCAAATCCAGCCATCAGATCCCACAATTATTTTTACATATTCTTTCTCTAGGCTGAATAACCACAGAGCCCTTCTTTTCAGTTCTTTAAACAACTTCCCTGCAGGACTCCTATCCATCCACCTCAACCTCCAGCCTGGTTAAATCCACCCATCCATCAATCCAAACTCTAGCTTCAACTACTCAGATAAGCCCACCTTCTTGCAGATATGTGTCATGACTCTTCAGTATGTCTTCCTAAAGAATGCTCTTCTTTTTAGAACATAGATCTGCTGCTGAAACAGAGACCCTGGTGACTTTAGTAAGACAGAAATTTATCTTTTGCTTACAACACAGTGTTGGCCTAAGCAGCCCAGGACTTGTCTGGAATCTCTCTGATGTCGGGAGCCCTGAATCCTTCTGCCTTATTGTGTGGACATCTCTAAGATGTTACCCTCACCAGTATGCTCTAAGACAATTCACCACCATATTCCTATTTCAGTCAGTAGAAGGGGAACAATCTTGTATGTGTACCCTATGTGCACAAGGCCCACAACAGTAGACTGACACTATAATTTCTCTGGACTTCTACAATATTATCCAAATACCAACCCTAATCCTAATCCCAACTAGAGCAATGGGAGGGAGGAAAGGGAAGGCATAACCACTCCTTCTAAGGGCATGATTCAGGAATTGCACTGACTACTTTTACTCACCCCTCACTGATCAGAACTTGGTCACATGGCCACATCTTACTGCCAGGGAAGCTAGGAAAAGTAGTCATTATTTTGGGTGCCATATGCCTAGCTTTGAATCTGATCATTTCTATAGATGGAGAGAATGGATATGGGGACACCTAGTGGTCTCTGTAGCAGTAAATCCAACCCAGATTGCAACGAAACATTAATTAGTATGATTATTTGATGGATGTTTTCCCCACTAGACTGTAATGTCTACAAGCACAGGTAGCATATCTGTTTTTACTCACCAATATGTCTTCATCATCTATCCCAGTGCCTGGTACATAGTGTGTATGCATGAATATTTGTTGAAAGTATGAATGATTAGATTGGGTCTTCGACTACGTCCTATTATCCTGACTCATGCTTGACCTAGACCTCCACCTAGACCAAACCACTTGTGGTTACCTAGTAATGTGTTTCTTATCCGTTAAAAAAAAATCATCTCATTATTTAAATTTCTTTGATGACTTTTGAGATTACACAAATTTTCACATATTTCCATTTATACTTCTTGTTTTGAGATGTGTTTGGTATGACCAATTCTATCAACATCCCTAAGAACACAACATAGTAGATTTCAGTCAAAGTCCAAGTTAAGCAGCATGCTTAGGGACTTGCTTGATGGAGGAGAAAAATATAAAATAATGCTGGAATTAGGGCATTCATGCAATTTTATGTGAACACTATTTCTCAGACTTGATCTTTCCATAAGGTTTGGGAAGTAAAGAGTTAAAGGTTATATGCTCTTTTTAGATCTACAGGGACGGTATGATATTGTGATTTGTAATGAGAAATATATATTTGGTCTCTGTCCCTATTTCTGGTACAGAACTCCTCAAAGTCTTGGAATTTCCTAAATGATAAGAACAGTAAAGTTTCTTGATTTCCTAATAAGAATCTTTCAACCACACCAGAGATTATGATAATGAATGACTTTGGAAAGCACTTAAAGATGGGGATGGTTGCCAGGGGAACCAAACTTGTGATTGGTTCAGTACCACCCCCTGACCTCTGGGGAAGGGAGAGGGTTTTGAGGTCAAATCAATTGCCAATGGCTAATAATTTAACCAATCACACCTGTGTAATGAAGCCTCCATAAAACCCCAAAAGGCCAGGGTTCCAAGAGCTTCCAGGTTGGTAAACCAAAATACGTCTACATATCAGGTCTCAAACTCCACAGGGACAGAAGCTCCTGCATTTGGGACCTCTTGCTACATATCTCTTCATTTGGCTGTTCATTTGTATCCTTTGTAGTAAACCAGTAATCTGGTAAGTAAAGGATTTTCCTGAGTTCTGTGAGCTATTTTAGCAAATTAATTGAACTTGAAGAGGGAGTTGTGGAACTTCCGATTTAAAGACAGTGGGTCAGAAGAATAGGAGATAACTTGGATTTTTGATTGGCATCTGAAGGTGGAGCAGCCTTGTGGGACTGAGATAGTAACCTGTGGAACTGGTACTATCTCTATGTAGATAGTGCCAGAATTGAGTCAGATTTGTGGGACACCAATCAGTGTCCTTGGAAAATTGAATTAGTGTGGAAAAACACATCTGAGGTATTTTTAAAAATTGCCGTTTAAGTAAACGTCCATAAGGTTTAGCAGCCAATAAATATTTATGTTGCACTGATAAATGATTAAGTGTAATTGAGACTTGGTGAGAATGATGACCATCCTACCCACAAGCACCCAATATACAACCACCACCTTGCATATTGTATATTAAACCTTGCATATTGTATATTAAATGACAAGAATACAAAAAGCATAAAATAATATACTTAACATGGACACACTGAATGAAGCTGTATGAAAAACCAGAAATATGTGAGGATAGTGGCATTTAGACGTTATTACTATTTTAACATTTAAAATTGTTGCTAATTAAACTAAATCACAGCACCTGCACCATCACTAAAACATAACCACCACCAATAATTCTGTTTGCGATGCCCTTTTAAAAATACATAAGATCTATGAGATATAACTGGTAAATGAGGAAAATAGAGGGTGCTATTGGCCAGTGTGCAGAAGACACATTTTCCTGTATAAGATTCAATTTACAATTCTGAAAGCCAAGAGAGGAAGCAATAATTCAAGGCAAAGGAAGTCAAGAGCTTCTGTTTCCTTAGTTTTCATGAGCAGGCCCGATATGGACATGACTGCTGATGAGAACAGCATGCTTTCAGACAAAGAACACATGCCAGGCTTCCATGCATAGGTAAACCCAGGATCAGCAGAATATCAGCAACAGGGAACACAGCTGTTTTCCTCTTGGCATGAGTTGCGCGTAACTGAGAATAGCTTCATAACCTCTTAACTGTAGATGCTCCAATGTATACAACTTCCTGTGAATCATGTAGGTTAGGATTTCTCTTTCCTAATGCCAGAATCTTTAGCAGCATTCAGTTTTACTCACTTCTCAATTCAAATTACTGAGCTATCAAGTCCAACTATTGTCTGAGTTAAGTTTACTCATATAGATGTTTAGAGATGCTAAGTGTGCAAAAAAGTGAAAAGAAAGGAAAAAGAAGTACTTGGTAATATGATTGAGGAGGGAAGGGGTTATTTTGGAGAAAGGGAGGAGATTTTGGTGAATGGGTAATTTTGGCCACAAGAGGGTACCATGTGAGCATATTCATGTGAGTGTGTATGGGGGTGTAGATACTAGGAGCAAAGAAAAAGTAGAAGTGTGACATAACTGCCTCCATTGCCATTTCAGTTAAAGTGGCAGCCTGGGTACTTTAGCCTGTGAACCTGGAAGGCTGTAACCTTTAGCTTCCTCCAGTTTAGCTCAGTTTGTCCTGACCAGGCTGATCCATTTCTGACTCTTCCTTCTCTATGCTGACAGAGGTTTACTCCTATGTTATTGAAAGGAAGAAGAGCTAAAAGGACAAAGGCAGGGGAAAATGCTAGATGGGAGCTTAGAGCTTAGGGGCCATGGGACCTGGAACCAGACACTCTTTGAGACAGAGTTGTAGCAGCAAACCCAACTATAGAAGAAGGTGATGGAGTATGATAACCAGAGAGTTTGTTGCTAGAAGGGCTTCAGATGCTACTAGAAATGTACCTACAATGTGAGGTACATGAGAGTGATGGGAACTTGATTTAGGGTTATACTCATTCCCATGACATTAATGGCATCAGTATCAGGGATTGCAAATTCAGATCCCTATGGGAGCCAGATAGAAGAGGCTGGGTGTAAGACAATGGGGAAGTGTACTATTATAGTGAGTGGAAGGGCACATGCATGATTTAAATCTACTGTGTGGGAAAACTGGTCCAGTATGTTTAGATCTTCTGATTTTTCAAGAGAAGGCATAAATTTGGATTTTTATGTAAAAAATGTAATCACAAAATGTTGGCAATTGATTTTAAAAACCTAAAAGTGCCATGCAGGACATTATTGTACCTGTTAAACGACACTTGCATATCTGAAACTCAGTCTGTCAAAAATGGAACTCATTAGTTTGTATTCCTCATTTCAGTGAATGATGCCACCAACTGCCAGGAAACTCAAGCTAGAAAGGTGAACATAAGCCCTGATTCCTCCCTTTCCTTTACTCCTCACATCCATTAGGTGACCTAACTATGTGGGTTCAGCCTTCTGAATTCTTAGATTAGTTATCCCAATTTGTGTCTTTCCTCTGTCTTTGTTTAGGTTCTTATAATTTCTTTCCTGGCTAAGCCATTTTGAATCTACTGGTGACCTGTCTAAAATAAAAACTGAAGCAACTGCCTTGCCCCCTCAAGTTTAATTTTAGCCCACTACCTGTAGGATAAAATCAATGTGTTTTGGGATGGCACACATTTAGTCTCCTATTCTGAACCCTGTCCACATCTTCAGCCTCATTCTGTCTATGCCTTCCTCCTTTTCTATGCTCAGATACTGCAACGCCTGTAGTTCCCCTAAGTGTTAGGCTGTTCTACTCCTCTCTACCTTTGCTCTTACTAATCCTCTTACCTATAGTGAATGCCCTTGCCTTTTTGTACCAGGGTGTATTCAGTTCTAAGAAACACAAAACCCAACTCAAACTGGCTTAAAAGATAAAGATTTATTGACTTGTGTAAGTAGTAGGTCAGGCTTCAGGGTTGGTCTGATTCAGCGGCTCAGCGATGTCACAAAAAACCTGTATTTCTCCTTTGCCATGTTCTATTGTGTCATCTCCATTCCAAGGCTGACATTACAAGAGAGCTGCTGACAACCCCTGGGTTATCTGCTTCCTTGTCCACATCTGAGGTGAAGGTGGTTGTACAGTGGAGAGAGGAACAGATGGTTTCCAAAAGAGTTCTCGAAAGAGCAAGAAAACCTCTGAAGGATTCAGTTAGTGTTTCCCTCAATCTCACTAGCTGACACTGGGTTAAAATAGCTATGGCCAGAAGATAGGATCATATGGTTGAGATTACGCAGCCTGACCTCACCTTCAGAGGGGTGCTTCACCTTGACAGGGTACCTTACCTTGAGAAGGGTGGAATTGGATTCTTCAGTAGTTCATAGGCTTCACTGGGTACATGTGGATACTGAATCTGAAATTGGGATGGTTTCAGATACAGGGGATTAGATGTGAGGAAGGAAATTGTAATATTCTTAGTACTTTTTTAAGACAAAGTATTAGAATTATTTTTTTTATTGAGGTATAATCGACATTACATTATTTTAGGTGTACAATATAATGATTCATATTTGTATATATTGCAAAATGACCACAGTAAGTCTGGTTAACATCTATCATCATAGTTATAATTCTTTTCTTGTGATGAGAACTTTAAAGACTTACTCTTGGCAATTTCCAAATATGTAATGTAGTACTATTTTTTTCCCTGAATAATAAAAGCTGACATTTGTTGAACATGTGCTATATTCCAGGCATTATCCAACATACTTTATTTTAATAAATTTAAATTCAAGTTAGTTAGCATAGTGTAGTATTAGTTGCAGGAGTAGAATTTAGTGATTTAGCACATATAATACCCAGTGCTCATCCCAACAGGTGCCCTCCTTAATGCCCATCAACCATTTAGCCCATCCCCCCACCCATATCTTCTTCAGCAACCCTCAGGCTATTCTCTATAGTTAAGAGTTTCTTATGGTTTGCCTTCCTCTCTGTTTTTATATTTTTTCTCCCTTCTCTTTCTCTATGTTCACCTGTTTTGTTTCTTAAATTCCACATATGAGTGAAATCATATCATATTTGTCTTTTTCTGACTGACTTATTTTACTTAGCATAATAAATTCTAATTCCACATCATTGCAATGGCAAGATTTCATTCTTTCTGATAGCTGAATAATATTCCATTGTGTATATATACCACATCTCCTTTATCCTTTCATCAGCCAATAGCATGATGTATTGACTATAGTCATCATTCTGTACATTAAACCCTCAGGACTTATTTTATAATTGGAAGTTTATACATTTTGACTCTTTTGATCTATTTTGTCCACCCCTACCCCACCCATGTCTGATAACTATCACCTTATTCTCTGTATCTCTGAGCTTAGACTTTTCTTTTTCTAGGTTCCACATTGAAGTGAGATAATATGCTATTTGTTTTTCTCTGGTTGATTTCACTTAGCATAATACCCTCAAGTTCATCCATATTGTTACAAGTGGTGAGATTTCCTTCTTTTTTATGGCTGAAAAAATATAAAACCTATATACATACTACATCTCCTTTACCCGTTGATGTACCCTTAGATTGTTTTTATATCTTGGCTATTGTAAATAATGCTGCATTGAGCATGGGTGTGTGCCTATCTTTTCAAATTAGTGTTTTCATTTTCTTTTATTTTTTAAAAGATTTCATTTATATATTTGAGAGAGAGAATACAAGTAAGGTGAAGGGGAAGGGCAGAGGGAGATCTATTCCAGGACCCTGGGATCATGACCTGAGCTAAAGGCAGATGGTTAACTGACTGAGCCACCCAAGCACCTCTGTTTTCATTTTCTTTAGGTGTATACCTGGAAGCAGAATTGCTGGATCATATGGTTGTTCTATTTTTAATTTTTGGAGGAAACTCCACACTATCTTCCATAGTAGCTGTGCCAATTGATATTCCCACCCACAATGCACAAATTTCCCTTTTTTTCACATCTTCACAAGCACTTCTTATTTTTAGTCATTTTGATGGCAGCCATTCTAAGAGGTGTGAGGTGGTATCTCATTATGGTTTTGATTTGCATTTCCCTGATGATGAGTGATGCTGAGCATCTTTTCATGTAATTGATATTTCTTTTTAATCTTCCTTTATTTTACAAGTGTTTATTAAGCACCTCTATGTGTCAGGGATTCATTCTAGGCACTTGAGATTCAATGTTGAATACAACAAAGAACTTGGTTCTACTGAGAACAGGTAGAAATTAAGCAAGTAAAATTAACTTATAAGCAAGATAACTTGAATTCAAAGGAAGGAGTTTATAGACTAGTAGATTTAGGACCCGTTATGAGTGAGGTGTATTGAGGTTCCCTAGTCAGCAAGTTTATGACTCAGTAGGTGTGAACCAAGCGTTCATTTTGCTGAGTAAGTTTTGATTAGCTATTATCTTGTAGAGCAGGAACGAAGGGATTTTTTTAGTGAAAGTGTGGGGGAGAAGTAGAAAAAAATTTTATATTTAGTTTTATCTTTATGTGAAGACATAGGAGAAGAAAAAAATGAAGCAACTGTCATGAGAAGAAAGAAAAAAGATATTTAAGAAGGATTCCTTTGGGGGGAGGGTTCACTTTATGTTACATAAGAGCTTACATCTTTCTTTCTTTTTTATTTATTTATTTTTAAAGATTTTATTTTATTTTATTTTAAGATTTTATTTATTTATTCATGAGACACACACACACACACACACACAGAGAGAGAGAGAGGCAGAGACAGAGACAGAGGGAGAAGTAGGCTCCATGCAGAGAGCCTGACCTGGGACTTGATCCTGGGTCTCCAGGATCACCCCAGGCTAAAGGCGGCGCTAAACCACTAAGCCACCTGGGCTGCCCTAAAGATTTTATTTTAGAGGGAGAATGTGTGAACAGGGGCAGGGGCAGACAAAGAGAGAGAGAATCTTAAGTGGACTCTGCACTGCGAGTGCAGCCCCACATGGGGTTTAATCTCACAGCCCTGAGATCATGACCTAAGTCAAAGTCAAGAGTTGAATGCTTCACCAACTGAGCCACTCAGATTTATTTTTTAAGAAATAAATACCTTTATTTCTTAAAAAAAACCTTGGGTGAAGTCTTCATTCCATGAACAGGCACTTTATTTACAAAAGGGCATAACTTAATGGCAAAGTAAAACAAAAAAATGCTCTACATCATCATGAAAAATGGAAATTAAAACCAGAACAAGGCATTACAATATCTCTACCAGAATGGTTAAAATGAAAAGACTGACAATAACAAGTGTTTGGGAACCATGTGGAACAATTGCAGTTGGAATTCTCCTGTATTGCTGATGGGAGTGTAAATTGGTAGAACACATTTAAAACTTACTATGCATCATTTATAACCCAACTCTACTCCTAGGTATATGCCCAACAAGAATAAACAGTGTACATCAAAAGGCATGTGGAAGAATGTTCATTGCTAATTTATAATAGTTCCAAACTGGAAATAATCCAAATACTCATCAACAGCTGAATGGAAGAATTAATTATGACATTCATATTATAAATACATACTCATACAATGGAATAATACCTCACAACAATAAAAAACTACTTGTAACTACATAGGTGAATCTCATAGGTGAATCTCACAATCTCACTTGTAAACATAAGTGAAAGAAGACACAAATTATATGAACTTCAAGAATAAATAAATATAATCTGTGGTGATATAAGTCAGAATACTGGGTTTCGTGTTTTGAGGAGGGAAAGGATTAACTAGGGTATATGAAAACTTTTGGGATATTGAAATTGTTCTGTATTTTGATCTGGGTAGTGTTTATAAGGGAGTTAACATATAAAATCTTTTGAGCTATACCATTAAGATATGTGCCCTTCATGATATATGTTATAACAATAAAGTAATTTAAAGAAATTCTCTATTACATATCAATACCTTCTTAATTAAATTTGTGTTGGTGCTTTTGATTAGATACTCCTGAGACTAAGCAGATGTAGCCTAATAAGGCAGAGTCATATGTGCATTTTATACATAATTATAATAAAATTACCTTTCCAGGTTTATCTCTAGCACTTCCTGACATATACATTATATTCCAGCCAAATTGGGTTACTCATTCTTCCATGAACACCCTATCCTTTTCACTTTGTCTTTGCTCATGTTCTCTGTATATTAATTTTTCATAAGTGAAATCACATTTTAAATGAACCAGAAGAGTTTTCTTTTGAAAGGAATCAAGTCGTGCTAGACCTTTTGCAAAATGAAGAATCTCAAAATCTTATACCATTTATTTTTTGAAAAAACTCAGATTTTCATATATTGAGCTTATATAAAATGCAAATCACATGATCCACAAATATTCACTAAAAATCGCTAGTAAAAGTTATTTGCAACAATGAAAACAGTTAAAAACAATAATTCTGTGAGGCAGTGTGAGGTTGAGGAGTGAACATGGTCTTTGATGTCAGTGGATAAGATTTTGATTTGTTTTTGCCACTTGTGAGATGTGAATTCACTTATGTCAGTTAGGTCTTTTTTTTTTTTTTTTTTTTTTTTTTTAAGATTTTATTTATTTATTCATGAGAGAGAGAGAGAGAGAGAGAGGCAGAGGGAGAAGCAGGCCCCATGCAGGCAGCCCGACATGGGGTTTGATCCGGGGACTCCAGGATCACGCCCTGGGTGGAAGGCAGGCACTAAACCACTGAGCCACCCAGGGTTCCCCTAGTTAGGTTCTTTATGATAAATAGCGGTAGCTTCTAAAAATTAATGGTAGTAATGGTTTTATGTCTCCTTTCAACGCTTCTCTCAGTTTACAATGATAATAAATTTTAGACCAATTTCAATCACAGAGAAGAGAGTTACTTTGTTCTAAGGACAGGCAAGCAGCTCTGTGGAGAGGCCTATATGGTGAGGAGCAGAGGCCTCCTAGAACTGCCTTGTGAATGAGCCATCTTGGGAAATGTTCCTTCAGCACTGGTCAAACCTTCGGATAACTGAAACCCAGGCTGTCCCTCAACACCAACCTCATGAAAAACTGAGCCAGAACCACCAAGTTAAGCCTCTCCTGGATTCATGACCCATAGAAAAAATAAATGTATATATTTTAAAGCTGCTAAATTTTAGGGTTATTTGTTACTCAGAAATAGATAACTAAAGCAACTAGACTAATATTCCACTAAAAAGACATCTAGTAATCTCTTTTAACTATATATAAATCTTGGACACTAGAAACAGATTCTTTAACTTTTGGGGAGTCATATTACAGACAATATATATAATGTTTTTAAAAGCCAAATTTTATAATCTCTTTACAATCAACACATTGAAATATATTTCTTAGCAAATTGCTTTTTTATTTAGGTAAATGGTTGACTTTAATTTTTAATAAATGCCCTCCTGGGCAAGTTGGTTATTCTCAAATGTAAGATTGATTTAGGTTTAGTTAAGTATTCGGAAGAATTTTGTGGAAAATGTAGTTTTGTTGAATATAAAAAGAAAAAACAGCCAAGCATTTATATTGGCTGAGCCTGGGATAATTTTGACAATCTGAACCATCCACGTGTTCCTCTGACATTTTGTGACAACACATATTCTTGGCTGCAGAAACAGTCCTATAGAGGGACTATGGTGTACCAGTAAAGAGCACAGATGTGGGAGCCAGAGCCCCTGGGTTACAAGCTGTGAAATTTTGGAAAGCTTATTTCACCTTTTTTGTTTTGGTTCCCATCTGCAAAAAAAGTTATGATATTTGAAGTACCAAATCAGATTTTTGTGAAAATTAAATCAGTTGATGTAAAGCACCCAGGACAGTGTGTTGCATGAGTATAAAACACACCATACATGGTAGGCAGATGATCCTCCCAAAGATGTTCACACCCTAATCCCTGGAGCACATGAATAAGTTATATTACATGGCAGAAGGGGCTTGGCAGATATAATTAAGATGTCAGACCATAAAATAGGGGAAATTACCCTGGATTGTCCATATGGGTCCAAACTAATTATATGAACTCTTAAAAGCAAAAGGCTTTCTCTGGCTGGAGGCAGAAGAGATGCAGAAGAATGAGAAGTCAGAGCATTCCCAAGCATGAGGACTAATGGTACTGCACTGTTGATCCTGAGAGGTAAGGGGCCATATGACCATGTACAAGAACTAGAGAGAGGCCCCTAGGAGCTAAAAGGTAACACTGGCTGACAGCCAGGAAGGAAATAAGAATAAGCTTAGAAGCAGATTTGCCCCCAGAATTTACAGATAAGAGCACAGGCTGGTTGGCAACTTGATTTTAACCTTGCGAGACCAGAGTAAGGGAACAGTTGAGCTCACCAGACTTCTTTGACTTCCAGAACTGAGAGGGGATACATTTGTGGTACTAGAGCAAAATGTTCTTTATATTAAGCAACGGAAATTTGGCATCTGTTTGTAACCACATCCTAGCTTACCATAACTAACATAGCAGTTCTGTAAATATAAATAGTTACAAATTGGGAGAAAAATAATGCATGCCTCAAAATGCCATCTACTTTTTTTCTTCCCATGAAAACATAAATGAACGTGTGTGGGAAATGTTCTTGGCAGAAATACATGGAAATCAGTATGTGTTCATCATTTCAATTCTTTAAACATATATTGAATATCTGACAAAAATGTGTTGGGCACACTGGATAGAGAAATACATTGTGTAGTTCCTACTCTTTTTTAACATTTTTTAAAAAAGATTTATTGCTTTGAGACAGAGTGTGTACCTGCATGGGCAGGGGAGGAGCAGAGGGAGAAAGAGAATCTCAAGCAGACTATCGGCTGAGCGGGAAGCCCATGTGTCCCATGGAGTCCTTACTCTTGATGAGCTTGTTGCTAATGGCGAGGCATAAAAGCAAGGGTGAACTGACATCTGGGCTATGTTTATAGATAAGAGAGTGGCATAAAACCTATAACAGAATGCTGGATTTTGTGATACCAATCACCTGTGCTATCAGTATTTAGAGAAGAGAACTATTCAGTGCTGGTGGTATTGCAAAGATTTATGGAGAAAGTACAGAGGTATAGACAGGAGGAATGTGTTCTTGGCTCCTCCTTCTCGTTTCTACTTCTCTCTCTTCCCGGTTTTTATTTCTGGGTTTAATATTCGTATCATCACAGAATTATGAAGTCATAAAGGAACTTAGAGATTACCTAATTAAGGATAAGGAAACAAGGTAGGTGTATAAACACAGCTAACTTCAGTAGGTGCATAGTGAAAAATATTGATCATTTGGAGGTCAGCTATGTGAAAATATAGGGGTGCCTGGATGGCTTGGCCAGCTAAGCATCTGACTCTTGATCTCAGGTCTTGATCTCAGGGATGTAAATTCAAGCCCTGAATTGGACTCTATGCTGGTTGTGAAGCCTACTTTAAAAAGATGTGATAATATATATTAATAAAAATGTAATTATTGATTAATAACTATAAAAATTAAATTTATTGTTGATTAGTAGTTTCAGTCCAGTAAATCATCAGTTTCTTAAATATTTTCTGTCCCAAAAGATGTGAAGGAGTACATGTATGTCATGGGCTTGTCTAGTAAACACCTAGAACATTCTTCATTTTGACCGTGTCAAAACTTTCCATTCTCCTCCAGCCTGACCCAAATCCCATACTGTGGACTCAAAATCACTGGAGGTCCCAGCAGGAAACAGACAGTACTCTGAAACTGACTAATTTGAGGAGAGTTTAATAAGAGGATTATTTTACAAAGAGATGCGCAAGATTTAAGGAAGCCAAAGGTATCCTAGAGGTAGTGACAACACGGGGGGCTATTACCACCTTCATCCTGAAGACACACAGGAAGGGATGCTTAGCAGAACACCCGGAGGGTAGTAACATGAAGACCTGACCTGGAAGCACCTGTGATCTCGGGTATTAATCAGCACATAGCCAAGCTGTGGTTTTTAATAGCGACTTTGGGAAAAACACCCAACCTCAATCTCTTCCATGCCCTGATCTATCAAGGTCTCCCAATGGTGAATCTCCTCCTGATTTGGAGGCAAGGGTCTTATTGGCTCATCAGTTCAGCTTCTCAGGCTCAGAGAAGGATAAAGTTTGGGGGTCCAATAAGATATCCAGGATACTTTCTCTTGATACAAAGATACCTATTATTTAAAAAGATTAAGACTTCTTAAATTTGTATGTTTCAAATTCTTTCTTCAATTCTTTGGGTATTTTTGTCCATCCTTTTCTCTTTCACTCCTATCTAGCAGGAAGGGTTTCTTTTCTCAAAGCTAAAATAATTCCCTTCATCTAACCTCTTATATAGTATGGAAGATGGGAGGGTAAATAGTGGCTGCAGAAATTTTCAGTGTTCTTCTAGTAAATCCTAAAACTCAAAAAAGAATCCCAGAATGTAAATGTCCCAGATAGCATTATTGGGACAAATTTGGATATATTCTAATTTATGTTAAATAATAACATCTATGATGCTCATCTCAAGTGATTAATGACACAAGATTGAGATTGGTGGCCTCCAGCAGTGATTTATTTATTTATTTTTAATTTTTAAAAATTTATTTATTCATAGAGACAGAGAGAGAGAGAGAGAGAGAGAGAGAAGCAGGCACCATCAAGGGAGCCCAATGTGGGACACTATCCCCGGTCTCTAGGATCACACCCTGGGCTGAATGAAGGCAGTGCTAAACTGCTGCGCCACCAGGGCTGCCCTCCAGCAGTGATTTAGAGGAGAGTGATAGTCTGAGAAGACTTTCATTTTAGAGCTGTTTCTGGCCGTGTTAGTGCAGATTAAACATCAGTAAATTAATTGGAGGAGCACCTGGGTGGCTCAGTTAAGTATCTGACTCTTGGTTTCAGCTCAGGTCATGATCTCAGGGTTGTGGGATTGAGCCTTGTGTCTGCTTGTCCTTCTTCTGCTTCTCTCTCTCTCTCTCTCTCTCTCATAAATAATAAATAAATAAATAATAAAAACCTTAAAAAAAGATCAGTGAGTTGAAGAGGTAGGGCAATCTGAGGCTACTTTTGGTCATCCGGGTGAAGGCCTTGGCAGTAGGGGTGAAGTGAGGGACACAATGTGGAGATTTCAAAGAGGCACAAGGATAGGCCTAAGGGAGTGAAGGATGAGAGTGAGTGCAGGACGGCCCCTGGGTTTTTAGGCTGGGGGGCCGAGTGGGCCGTGTGTTAACTTAGTTATCAGCCAGATAGTTGGATGCTTTCAGCTACAAAGAACAAAAGGCCCAACTAAGTGTGGCTTTAGCCAGCATTTCCCAGCCAGTGTGCCTAGGCACAAAATAGTGTGCAGCAGGTTGGTTGCAAGTGCTCTGCGATATTGGTCTCCTCAGACCCTGGGGCAACCAAATAAGAGCCTGGTGTGGTCTGGAGCCCCTGGGAGCTACCCCTGAACATCCTCAACTGCTTACCCAGTGTGTCATATAAATATCATTTTTTAAATATGTGGTATAAAATGAAAAGGTTCACTTGGCTTAAACAATAAACCGTGTAGATTCTGGTGGAAGTTAGATCTACGACTGATTAATTCAGTGGTAAAATATAATTGTCAGGGACCCAGATGATCTCCATCATTATGCTGCCTTCCTCAGCATGTCAGCTTTCATCTTCATGCCTGTTCCAGATGATTCCTGGGTATAGGTCAGTTGTTTCCTGTCCCTCAGTTTGGGCTTTCCTGATGTTCTTCATGATTGGATTCAGGTAATGAATTTTGGTAGGAATGTGTACTCCTCCCCTCGTTCTCCCCAGTGAAAGGAAATTTTCCTCAGAAGCTCCCCATGAGATTGCCTTATGTCTCCTTGGCCAGAACTTAGTCACACATCCATTGCCAGACCAGTCCTGGCAAAGGGGAATGAGATCACCATGACTGCTTGCCAAACCAAATGTGTGGCTACGTCTTCTTCATCTTAGAAGCCAGAGTCCTTTCTACATTTGAAATCAGGTTCTCATTTTCCTACCTTAAAGCCCTTTAATGTTTTCCCATTTGCCAAGCCAAACATTTTAGTCTGACACCTGTGTTACTGAAAACTTTTTTTTAAAAAGATTTTATTTATTTATTTATTCATGAGAGACACACGACAGAGAGAGGCAGAGACGTAGGCAGAGGGAGAAGCAGGCTCCTTGGGGAGCCCGATGCGGGACTCAATCCTAGGACCCCAGGATCACGATCTGAGCCAAAGGTAGACGCTCAACCACTGAGGTGGGTTCCACCCAGGTGCCCCTGAAATCTTTTCTGTTGCTGTTCTTCATACTCAGTGTTCTAGTCATGGTGAGCTTTTTTCTTCTTATTTAAAAAAAAAATTTAATGTAAGTTTTCTTTCTTTTATTTTTTGGTATTGGTGTGTTTTTTTTCCTCTTTTTATTTTTAATTGAAGGATGGCTGACATATTAGTTTCAAGTATACAGTGTGGTGATTTAGCAATTATATATGTTACTAAATGCTCACTACAATGAGTGTGCCATCTGTCACCACCGAAGTTATTATAATATTATTGACTATATTCCCTATAGTACTTTTTATCCTCATGACTTATTATAAAATAATAAGTTTCTCTTTTTGTTGTTTTTTGTTTCTTCCTTTGCTTTTTTAGATTCCACATATAAGTGAAATCATATGGTATTTTTCTTTCTCAGTCTGACTTATTTCACTTAGTATAATACCCTCTAGATCCATCCATGTTGTCACAAATGGCAAGATTTCCTTCTTTTTTAATGGCTGAGTAATATTCCTGCGCATGTGTGTGCGTGTCTGTGTGTGTGTGTGATCTCTCAATGGGCAGAGTTTACTTCCATATCTTATTATTGTAAATAATGCTGCAATAAACAGAGGAGTGCACATCTTTTCAAAGTGTGTTAATACCCAGAAGTGAAATTATTGGATTGTATTGTATCTTTAGTTTTTGAGGAACATCCATACTATTTTTCAAAGTGGCTACACCAATTTACGTTCCCAATAGTGTACAAAGGTTTTCTTTTCTCTACATTCTTGTCAACATGTGTTATTTCTTGTCTTTTTAATCCTAGATATTC
The DNA here is from genome assembly GCF_053574225.1 of Canis aureus. Taxonomy (NCBI): domain Eukaryota; kingdom Metazoa; phylum Chordata; class Mammalia; order Carnivora; family Canidae; genus Canis; species Canis aureus. The sequence continues at coordinate 19,349,926 of NC_135638.1, read as the reverse complement.
TAATTGGTGTGAGGTGATATCCTATCGTGGTTTTGATTTGCCTTTTTCTGATGATTAGTGATGTCAAGCATCTTTTCATGTGTCTGACCATCTGGATGTCTTCTTTGGAAAAATATATATCCAGATCTTCTGCCTGTTTCAAAATCAGACTATTTGTCTTTTTGGTGTTGAAACATGCTTGCATGAGTTCTTTATATATTTTGGATATTAACCCCTTATTGGATATGCCATTTGCAGTTATCTTCTCCCATTTATAGGTTGTGTTTTCATTTTGTTGATGGTTTCCTTCATTGTGCAAAAGCTTTTTAGTTTAATGTTGTCTTTAAAAAAAAACATTTAATTTATTTATTCATGAGAGACACAGAGAGAGGCAGAAACATAGGCAGAGGGAGAAGCAGGCTCCTCACAGGGAGCCCAATGCGGGACTTGATCCCAGACCCTGGGATCACACCCTGAGCCAAAGGCAAACACTTAACCGCTGAGCCACCCAGGCATTCCAGTTTAATGTAGTCTTAATTGTTTATTTTTGATTTGTTTCTCTTGCCTGAAAAGATATATCCAGAAAAATATTGTTAAGGTTGATGTCCAAGAAATTACTGCCATGTTTTCTTTTGGGACTTAACAGTTAATGGTTTCAGGTCTAACATTTAGGTCTTTAATTCATTTTGAGTTTATTTTTGTGTATGGTGTAAGACAGTGGTCCAGTTTCATTGTTTTGCATGGAGACATCCAGTTTTCCCAGCACCATTTATTGAAGAGATTGTCTTTCCACCATTGCATATTTTGTCACATGTGTCACTGATTAATTGACCATATAAGTGTTAATTTACTTCTGGGCTTGTAATAATTATATTCCATTGATTTATGTGTCTATTTTTGTGCTAGCCATACTATTTTGATTACTATAGCTTTGTAGGATAGTTTGAAATGTGGAATTGTGATACGTCCTGCTTTGTTCTTTAAATTAAGATTGCTTTGGCTATTCAGGGTCTTTGGTAGTTCCACAAAAATTTTAGAATATTTTGTGCTAGTTCTTTGAAAAATATTATTGTTATTTTGATAAGGATTGCATTGCATCTATAGATTGCTTTGAATATTTTAGCTATTTTAATAATATTAACCTTCCAATCCATAGCATGGTATATTTTTCCATCTGTTTGTGTTGTATTTAATTTCTTTCATTAATCTTTTACGCTTTATAGAGTATAAGTCTTTTACATCTTTCATCACATTTTTAAACCTTTGGTTAAATTTATTCCTAAGTATTTCATTCTTTTTTGATGCAATTGTAAATGAGATTTTTTTTTTTTTTGGTGAGATTGTTTTCTTAATTTGCCTTTCTGCTATTTCAGTAGTACTGTATAGAAATACAACAGATTTCTATAAGTTGATTTTTGTATACTGCAACTTTACTACATTAATTTATTTGTTCTAATATTTTTTAATGGAATATTTAGGGTTTTCTATATATAGTAGCATGTTATCTGCAAAAAAGTGACCATTTTACTTCTTCCTTACCAATTTGGATGCCTCTTATTTCTTTTTCTTGTCTATTTGCCATGGCAAAGACTACTAGTACTATGTTGAATAAAAGTGGTGAGACTATCCTTGTCTTGTTCCTGATCTTAGGAAAAATACTTTTAGTTTCTCATCATTGAATATGATATTATCTGTGTGTTTGTCATATATGCCCTTTATTGTGTTGAAGTATGTTTCTTCTACATCCACTTTGTTGAGAGGTTTTATCATGAATTGATGTTGAATTTTGTAAAATACTTTTCCTGCATGTTTGAGACAATCATACAATTTTTATCTTTCATGTTGTTAATGTGATGTATCACATTGATTTATTTGTGTATTTCAAACCATCCTCGCATCCCTAGGATAAATTTTACTTGATAATGGTGAAGTATCCTTTTAATGTATTTTTGTTTTTGTTTTGTTTTGTTTTTTAAAGATTTTATTTATTAATCATGAAAGACACACAGAGAGAGGCAGAGGGAGAAGCAGGCTCCATGCAGGGAGCCCGACATGGGATTCGATCCTGGGTCTTCAGGATCATGCCCTGGGCAGATGGGCGCTAAACCACTGGGCCACCCAGGGATCCCTTAATGTATTTTTGATTTAGTTTGCTAATATTTTGTTGAGATTTTTTGCATCTACATTCATCAGGGATACTGGTCTATAATTTTCCTTTTTCTTCCTTTCGGTTTGGGAATCTATGCTGGATTCATAGAATGAACTTGGAAGCATTCCTTCCTCTTCTACTTTTTTGGGATAGTTTGAGGACAGGTATTAACTATTCTTCAAATATTTAGTAGGATTCACCTGTGAATCCCTCTTGTCCTGTACTTTTGTTTGTTTGGAGTTTTACTGGTTTTTGATACAATTTTATTACTAATTATTTGGTCTGTTCAGATTTTCTATTTTTTTTATTCAGTCTTGGAAGATTGAATGTTTCTAGGAGTTTATCCATTTCTTCTAGGTTTTTCAATTTTTTGGCACGTTTTTCATGGTAGTCTCATAATCCTTTATATTTCTATGTTTTCAGTTGTAACTTCTTTTCATTTCTGATTTTGGGTACTTTCTTTTTCTTGGTGAGTCTGGCTAAAGGTTTATCAATTTTGTTTATTTTTTTTAAAGAACTGGATCTTAGTCTTATTCATCGTTTCTATTGTTTTTTCATCTCCATTTCATTTATTTCTACTCTAATCTTTATTATTTCCACCTTTCTCCTAACTTTGGTCTTTTTTTGTTCTTATTTTTCTAGTTCATCAGGTGTTAGATTATTTGAGATTTTTCTTGTTTCTTGAGGTAGGCATGTATTGCTATAAACTTCCCTCTCAGAACTGCTTTTGCTGTGTCCTAAAGATTTTGAATTGCAGTGTTTCTATTTTCATTTGTTTTCAGATATTTTTTGATTTCCTCTTTGATTTCTTCATTGACTCATGGGTTGTTTGGAAACATGTAAGAAAAAAAAAGAAACATGTTATTTAGTGTCCACTTGCTTGTATTTCTTCTTATTTTTTTCTTATAATTGATTTCTAGTTTTATATTATTGTAGTCAAAAAGATACTTGATTTCAATATTCTTAAATTTATTAAGACTTGTTTTGTGGCCTAATGTGATCTATCCTGGAGAATGTTCCATGTGTACTTGCAAAGAATGTGTATTTTGCCATTGTGGGGTGGAGTGTTCTGTTAAGTCCACTGGTCTAATGTGTTATTTAAAGCCACTGCCCCCTTTTTTTTCTTAAATTTTCTATCTGGATGATCTATCCATTGATGTTAGTGGGGACTTAAAGTCTGTTACTATTATTGTGTTACTGTCAATTTCTCTCTTTATGTCTGTTAATATTTGCTTTATGTATTCAGGTGCATCTGTGTTGGATACATAGATATTTATTATAACCTGTATCATTATGTGATGACGTTTCTTGTTTCTTGTTACAATATTTGTTCTAAATTTTATTTAATCTAATATGAGTATTGCTAACCCAGTGGATTTTTTTGTTTCTTTTTATTTTAGTTTAGTTTTTTTACACTTTAATTTGCATGGAATGTATTTTCTCATCCTTTCACTTTCAGACTGTAAGTGTCTACATTTGAAGGATTCTCTTATAGGCAGCATATAGATAGGTCTTTTTTTTTTTCATTTATTGTATTTTATTTTCATATTACCAACTACCTTGCATGAACAGACAACCTTCTCTAATATCAACTTTTGATGGTGGACAGGTTTTCTTTTCCCCCTTATTTTAGATTTATTGAGGTATAATTGATATTTTAAAATCGGAGAAGGACAAACATTATATGTTCTCATTCATTTGGGGAATATAAATAATAGTGAAAGGGAATATAAGGGAAGGGAGAGGAAATGTGTGGGAAATATCAGAAAGGGAGACAGAACATAAAGACTCCTAACTCTGGGAAACGAACTAGGGGTGGTGGAAGGGGAGGAGGGCGGCGATGGGGGTGAATGGGTGATGGGCACTGAGGGGGTCACTTGACGGGATGAGCACTGGGTGTTATTCTGTATGTTGGTAAATTGAACACCAATAAAAAATAAATTTATTATAAAAATTTTTGTATATTAATGATGTACATCTAGAAGAGTTCATACATCATACATATCCATGATACACCATCACTATGGCCAAGACAATAAACATACCAATGACCTAAAATAATTTCCTTGTGTTCTTTTGTTTTTGTTTGTACTTTCCTTGTAAGAACATTTTACATGGTATCTATCCTCTGACATAAAGTCCACAGCATCATATTGTTACCTATAGATGCTTTGTTGTACAATAAGATCTCTAGAAATAGATGGGTCTTATTTTTTTTATCCAGTCTTTTACTCTGTCTTTTTATTGGATTATTTAGTCCATTTGCATTTAAAGTAATTACTGATAAGTATGTACTTATGCCATATTGTTACTTGTTTTCTGGTTGTCTTTGAAGTTCTTTTCTTCCTTTCTTTTTCTTTTTGCTCTGTTCCCTTGTGGTTTAATGACTTTCTTTAGTGTTATGCTTGGATTTCTTTCTCTTTATTTTTTATGTACCAATTGTAACTTTTTGGTTTGTGGTTATTATGGGGTTCATATATAACATCCTATGAGCATAGCAGTCTATATTGAGTTGATGGTTGCTTAATTTGGAATACATTATGAAAGCACTAAAGTTTTACTTCCTCAGTTTTTATGCATATGATATCATGTTTTACACTTTTAAATTTTGTGTATTTCTTCACTAATTTTTGTGATAATAATTGAGTTAACTATTTTTGTGTTTTAGTCTCCTTACTAGTTATGTAAGTTATTCATCTATTACCTTTACTCTGTGTTTAGTTTTTCCAGTAAAGTTTTTACTTTTCATAATTTTCTTACTTCTAGTTATGGCCTTTTCTTTCTACTTAAAGAATTCCCTTTAACATTTCTTTTAAGTCTGGCTTAGTGGTGATGAACTGTTTAACTTTTGTTTGGGTAACATTTTATCTGTCCTTCAATTTTGAATGATAATCTTATTGGGTAGATTATTGTTGTTTGTAGGTTTTTTCCTTTCAGCCCTTTGAATGTATCATGCCAGTTTCTTCTGGCCTATAAAGTTTATGGTGAAAAATCAGCTAATAGCCTTATTGGTTTCCCTTGTATGTAACTATTTATTCTTTTCTTGCTACTTTTAAGATTCTCTTTAATTTTTGCCATTTAAACTGTTATGTATCTTGGTGTGGACCTTCTTGGGTTCATCTTTTTTGGGGCTTTCTGTGATTTCTGGACCTGAATATCTGTTTCCTTCATTAGTTAGGGAAATTTTTAGGTGTTATTCTTTCAAGTAAGTTTTCTGCCCCCTTATCTCTCTTTCCTCCTTCTGGGACCTCTTTAATGTAAATGTTACCTTGTTTAAGAGGCCCCTTAACCTATCCTCATTTTTATTATTCTTTGCTTTTTGCTATTTTGCTTGGTAATTTTCCATTACCCTGTCCTCCAGATTGCTGATCTGTTCTTCTGTATCCTCTAATATGCTGTTAGTTACCTCTACTGTATTTTTCTTTAAAAAAAATATTTTATTTATGTATTCATTAGAGAGAGAGACAGACAGACAGACAGAGGGAGAAGGAGGTTCCATGCAGGGAGCCCGGCGGGGACTTGATTCCGGGACTCCAGGATCACACCCAGGGCTGAAGGCAGTGCTAAAGTGCTGAGCCACCCAGGCTGCCCTCTACTGTATTTTTCATAGCAGTTATATTCAGCAATCTGATTGGTTATTTTTTATATTTTCTATTTCTTTGTTGAAGTTCTCACTGAGTTCACCCACTTGTCTCTCAAGTTTGGTGAGTATTTTTATCATTACCTTGAACTCTTGATTAAGAATACTGCTTATCTCTATTTTGTTTAGCTCTTTTTCTGTGATTTTTGTCTTATACTTTCATTTAGGACATATTCGTCTGTATCTTCATTTCATATTACACTTTGTGTTTGTTTCTAAGTATTAGGTAGGTTAACTATGTTTCCTGATCTTGAAATTAGTGGCATTATGTAGAAGTCCTGTAGTGCCTCTGGTAGTACAATCCTCCTGGTCATCAGAACCAGATGCTTCAAGGGTGTTCCCTGTGTGTGTTGTATATTTGTGCCCATTGTGAGTGATCTGTGATTACTGTGGGTACAGCAGTGTGCAAGACTAGCTTCCTGTGTGGCTGGCTGTGAGGACCAATTGCAGCTAGTGTGGGCATGCTGATGGGCAGGGTTTGCTTTTCTTGCTGCTGACTTAGAGGTCTGCCTATACCTGCCTTGGGATCATTAGTGGATAGGGTAAGCACTTAGCTAATTTGTCTGCAATTAGTCTCTGTGATTGCTATGGTTATAACTGGTGAGCAGGGTTTGTTTCCTTCTTCAACAGGGCAGGAGTCACTTTGGAGGTGTTCTGATCCTGGCTGCTGCTGCCCACTGAGGATGGTGATGTGGGATCTGCTTTGTAGAGGCATGGGTATGGTGGTGAAGGTAGAGATGATAGTGGTGGGTGATGGTTTGGCTAGGATTGGTTTGTAGGGGAATGTCAGGGTGGGGCTGGGGTACCACTGAGATAGATGAAGAATGTTAGAATTGGCAGGACCAGCCAGCCCTTTTGTTCCCAGAGAGATGTGCAGATCCCTGCTTCTCTGGTATACATGCAAAATTAGTAATAAATCCCTTTCAAGTATACCATAGATGCTTTTCAAACTGTTTTGTGCTGTGTCTCTGGCCAATTTAGTGTGCTGGTTCTTTAAGGACAGAGACTCAGTTTCCTAAACCGCAGTGGACTTTTCAAAGCTAGACATCATGTGGACTTGCCTTCCCAGGGCCAGGTGGGAGTGGGGGAGTGGTGCCTCATGGGGGGTCTGATCTCCTCTCTCTTTTGTGCTTGTGATGTCCTTTCCATTTGTTGTTAGTTATGCTGGGGGTTTGATTCCTGATCTCATCTCTGCCTCTTCTATCCTTTTTGGTGTGTGCTTCTTTCTAGGACCAGCTGTGGAAGGTCTTCCCTGACAGTCTCAGATCATTTTCAGAGTAAGATACATGTAGTTGTTGTCTCAGCATGTCCATGAAAGGAAGTGGGCTCAGGATCCTCCTACTCTGCCATCTTCCTCTGCGATTTCTCCCATGGTGAGCTTTCGAATATTGTTCTGAAGAACCATTCTCCCTTTAAAATCTAGTTCATATGATATTCTTATTGTCCAAAAACACTCTCTACTTCCCTTGGCTATCTTTGTCCTTTCTCAGTTTTCATGTCTTGGCTTAAACTTCACTATCTATGGGAACTCTGAAGCTCAATTTGGGTTATTATATCACAACAATTCACTCTTAAACCATCTTTCCTTGTTAAACAACTAGACAATAAGCTCATTGAGAGGGAGGGGACACATCTAGGGTGTTTCTTGCAATGAGATGCTCAATAAATTTTGTTGCAAGACTGACCAACTAAATGAATATGTCCAAATCCCTCCTTGATTCTGGATCTTAGACTTCCCAATCTCCAGAACTAAGAGGAATAAAATTCAGTTGTTTATAAGCTTCCAAGTCAATGATATTTTGTTATAGCAGCATGAACAGACTAAGAGTGTCTAAAAGATGATATCATCTAAACACTAACAATATCTTAGTTCCTGAAAATAAGATGTGAGCGCAAGTAAAGACAGAGCAATATTTTTATGTATCTTCTCAACAGTTTCTAACAAATGAGGAAACTGAGGCTTACGAAGTTTTAAGAACCCCCTAATGCCCCAAAAGTGGCATCTTCTGATATCTAGTGCCATCCTCACAACATTTGTCTTAACTCTTGTGGTTGGCAAGTTTTATCTAAACACATTTATTCAGGGATCCCTGGGTGGCTCAGCGGTTTAGCGTCTGCCTTCAGCCCAGGGCATGATCCTGGAGACCCGGGATTGAGTCCCACGTCAGGCCCCCTGTGTGGAGCCTGCTTCTCCCTCTGCCTGTGTCTCTGCCTCTCTGTTTCTTTCTGTGTCTCTCATGAATAAGTAATAAATAAATCTTAAAAAAAATAAACACATTTATTCACTACTTTTTAGAAATTATAGTAAGACTCTGGTTGGGTCATTGGTTCTTGAAGTAAAAGTAATTACCTATTCCAAATGGATCTTATTTAAAGTAAGTGCTCTTTCAAATGGTATGAAAGCCAAAAGATTTTGGCCGCCATATGGGCCAGTTATCAGCCAGCAGTGCCCAAGATCTTTTTATAGTTTTTATAAATGACTTTTCCCATTGATTCTTCCCTTAGGGTGTGGCTCTCATTAGATTGCATGTGGTCACTGCTGCAATTGTTTAGTCAGGAGAGAAGACTATTGAGACTAGAAGATTCACAACTATTCCACTCTATTTTAAATTTTCTTTCAAATGATTTTAGATAGTTTATATGATTTCCCTGTGACTTTACAAGGGAGATTTTATTTTTATCCACCGAAAGTACTGGATGGATCGATGGCCTAAATATATGAGTTAAAATGATAAAACTCTTGGAAGAAAATTTAGAGGTAAGTCTTTATGACTTTGGATTTGACAATAGAATCTTAAACACCAAAGCATAAACAACAAAATAAAAAAATAGATTAGGGACTCCCGGGTGGCTCAGCAATTGAGCATCTGCCTTTGGCTCAGGGCATGATCCTGGTCCGGGGATCTAGTTCCACATCAGGCTCCCTGTGAGGAACCTGCTTCTCCCTCTGCTACGTCTCTGCCTCTCTCTCTGTGTGTCTCTCATGAATAAATAAATAAAATCTTTTTAAAAAATAGATTAATTTGACTTCATCAAAATGAAAAATAAAACTTCTATACATCAAAAAACATTATCAAGAAAGAGAAATGACAACTTACAGAGTGTGAGAAAATATTCACAACTCATATATATGATAAGGCTTTAATATCAGGAGTATATAAAGATCTCTTAAAAGTAAACAACAAAAGACAACCCAATTAAAGAGTAGGCCAAAGACCTGAATACACAGACATTTCCCCAAAGAAGATCTACAAATTGCCAATAGGTACTTGAGAAATATTCAGTGTCACTAATTATTAGAAAAATGCAAATCAAAAACCAAAATAAGATACCACTTAACACACGCTAGAATGGCTATTTTAAGAAAAGGAAAATAACAAGTGTCAGCAAGGTTTAATAAAGAGAACCCTAGTATATTATTGGTAGGGAAAAAATGGTGTATTCACTGTGGAAAACAGTTTGGTTGTTCCTCACAAAGCTGAATATGAGTTACTATATGACCCAGCGATTTCACTCTGATGTGTATACCTTAGAGAATTGAAAACAGGGACTCACACTTATACTTAAATATCAAGCATTGCAGCATTATTCATGATAATCCAAAGATAGAAGCAACCCAAGTGTTCATCAGCTGATGAGTGGAGAAACAAAATATGGCATATACATATAATGAAATATTATTCAACCATAAACAGGAATGAAATTCTAATACATGCTACAACATGGATGAACCTTGACAATATTATGCTAAGTGAAATAAGCCAGGCAACAAAGGGACAAATATTGTAGGAATGCACTTATTTGAGGTACCTAGAGTGGTCTAATTCATAGAGCCAGAAGGTAGAACAGAGGTTACCTTCCAGAGACTAGGGCAGGGAAGAGTTATTGTTTAATGGCTATTGTTTAAGAGTTTCTATTTGGGGTGATGAAAAAGTTTGGGAATAGATAGTGGTAATGGTTGCACAATATTGTGAACATAATGCCACTGAGCTGTACACTTGAAAATGGATAAAATGGCTAAATTTTATGTTATATATATGTTACTATAATTAAAGAGTACAAAAGAAAGTATTACATTAATTGTAAGGCAGTCCCCTCTCCCACTCTCTTTGCTTGCTGCCCCTAAGTATAACTCATTCTTAAATCCTTTTTAGGATTTTAGTCTTTCTGCTTTTTTAAAGTCCTGACTGCTGTTTTATCTAGGAATTCTGCCTTTCAGAGGCACATCCAGAGTGCTCAGCATGCCAGGCATGTTTTACATGCTGTTTCTGAGTCAGTAAGCAGAATGATCATTTCTCTCTTGTTATGGGAGACTTTTTAAGAGTATAAATGTGTCAAGGGTCACAGAATTTTAAAGCAGTCATTGAATGCTTTGCCTCTTTCTTACCTCAACATCTTAACAGGAATGAAAGTTTAAAGAAGATACAGAAAAATGGGTAGTGCAAATTGATGTATTATTGGGCAGGTAAAATATTACTTGTGCATTTTCAACTTTGCTAATATTTCCAAATTGTTCTCCACAATAGCTGTATCAATTTATACTCCTACCAGCAAGATATGAGTTCTTCTGTTCCACATCTTTTCCATATTTGATATTGACAGAGTGTTTTCTCGGGTAAGGGTAGAGTGAGGGAGAGGATTGGATTTCTGTGTATATTGTGTTATTTATTTTTTTGAAATTACTTTCAAATTGAAGTATAACCTACACACAAAAAAGTGCTCATGTCACACACATACATCATGGTAAATAATCACACAGTGAGCATACCTACATTAATCATCATTCAAACAAACTATACTTTTTGCTAGTTTTAGGGAGACCAAATGGTGTCGCATTGTGGTTTTGTTTCCCTAATTTCTAATGAGGTTGAGCATCTAAATTTCCATTCACATTTACTCTTTTGTGATTTATTTTTTATTTTTTTAAATCTTCTTATTTATTCATGAGAGACACAGAGAGAGAGAGAGAGGCAGAGACACAGGCAGAGGGAGAAGCAGGCTCCATGCAGGGAGCCTGAGGTGGGACTCGATCCTCGGTCTCCAGGATCACGCCCTGGACTGAGGGTGGCGCTAAACCGCTAAGCCACCCAGGTTGCCCATGAGCCACCCAGGTTGCCCTGAGCCACCCAGGTTGCCCTCTTTTGTGATTTAATAACAGTGGCTAACACTTCTTGAATGCTTCTTGTGGACCAGATATTCTCCTTGGTGCTTTATTTGTATCAACTCTTATTTACTCCCCATAGTGGTCCTATATGAGTAAACGAATATCCTATATGATATTCGCATGGTTCCTCACTTGAAGTCACATGATTAGTTAGCAGTGAAGCCAGAATTTGAATCTGGACAGTTTGGCTCAGCATTTGTGCTCTTAGTCACTATGCTGTTAAGGTATAACTGCCTGTATTTATTATCTTTTATTAATTATCTATTATAACACATTACTCCTATACTAGCAGCTTAAAGGAGCAAAAATTTACTATCTCATAATTTCTGAGCATTAGAAAATCTGAGAGTGGCTTAGCTGTATTATTCTGTATCAGGATCTTTCATAACATCCCACAGCTGGGACTGTGGTCATCTGAAGATTTGACCAGGGCCGGAGAACTGCTCCCAATAGAGGTCACTCATATGGTTATTTAGTCGAGTCCTCAATTCCTTACCATGAGACCTCAGTTCCTTGCTATTTGGACCATTCCACAGGACTGCTTGAGTGTCCTCATGACATGGCACTTAGTGTTTTTCAGAGCAAGTAATCCAAGATTGAGCAAAGATGAAGTCATAATGCATTTTATGACTTAGTCTTAAAAGCCACATACATACTCTCATTTCCATCTTATTCTATTGTTGGACATGAGTTAACCAACCCAGCTCACTCTGAAGGAGAGGGGAATTAACTCTACCTTTTGAAAGGACTATGGACAGATTTTATGATGTATTTTAAACCACCACATTTATACTGCCTATATTCCTATATTATTTTGTTTGCTTTTATTTTGTCTTGTATTTTTCAAGTTTTTGTTATTATTCAAGTTAATTAACATACAGTGTTATATTAGTTGCAGGTATACAGTATAATAATTCAGCAGTTCCATACATCACCCAGTGTTCATCACAAGTGTACTCTGTAATCCCCAACACCTATTTAACACATCCCTCTCCCCCTTCCCCTCTGGTAGCCGTCAGAATGTTCTCTATGGTTAAGAGTCTGTTTCTTAGTTTGCTTCTCTTTTTTTCCCTTTGCTTTTTATTTTGTTTCCTAAATTCCACATATGAGTGAAATCATATGGTATTTGCCTTTCTCTGACTTATTTCTCTTAGCTTGTATGATTCTTTTTATAGCTAAGATACACATTCTTTGTTGGGTATACTCATTACAAATATCTTCTCCCAGTTTGTGGTGATCTTTTAGGGATTATGTTTAGAATTGCAATGAATTTACAGGCTACTTTGAGGGAAACTGACATTCTTATGATATTGAGTCTTTCTATTCATGAGTATAGAATGTCTATTTAGGTCTATAATGAATCTTATAATTTTTAATGATTTTCTTCATAAAGACCCTATATATCTTTCGTAAAATTTATTCCTATTCTTAAACTTTATATTTTCTAACTATTTTGTTGTTACGGCATAAGAATGTAACAGATTTTTTAGCATTAAGTGTATAGCCACTTTTATTGAGCTCTCATAAAAATTTTGGCTTATTAAATTTTGGATTTTTATTTTTATTTTTATTTATTCATGAGAGACACACACAGAGGGCGAGAGAGAGAGAGAGAGAGAGAGAGAGAGAGAGAGAGGCAGAGACAGGGAGAGGGAGAAGCAGGCTCCATACAAGGAGCACGATGTGGGTCTCGATCCTGAGTCTCCAGGATCACGCCCTGGGCTGAGGGTGGCGCTAAACCGCCGGGCCACAGGGGCTGCCCCTGGATTTTTAATATAGTCAATAAAACTAAGTACTGGAAGTTTAGTTTCTTTCTAATTCTTGTGACTACTTATTTTTTTGTCTTACTCTGTTGTCTAGGACCTCCAATATAATAATGTACATACTCAAGAGAAATCCCTCTCTTGTATACTTACTAAAGAGAAATTCTTACACATGTGCACGAGGAGCTATATACAAAAATTTTATAGTAGCCTTTATTTCTAGCCAATAAAAAACAAAACTGGCCAAGCAAAACAACAACAAAATAAAATGAAAGTTAAAGCAAGGAACAAAAATCCAGAAATGGCAACAATATTCATTAACAAGAGAATGAATGGATAAATTGCAATACGATCATTAAATGAAGAATTATACAGCAGTGAAAATGAACGACCAGGATGGCATGTACCAACATTGATTAAGTCTAAAAAAATACAGTAGGAGAGAAAAATATAGGCTGCTGACAAATACATACAGTATGGTAACAGTATATTAAATATATAAAATATTACACATTGTATACTACACATGCAGGAATTAGAAAGATAAACACCAATTGAAAATGGTGTTTACTGGGAAGGGAATGTTACTGGGGTTTTGGCTTTATTTGTGTTGTATGTCTTGTGGATGGTGGTACATGAGTCTTGGTCTTGGTCATAGTATTCTTATACATTTTCCTAAGATATCACATGATGAAAAGGAAAAAACAGCTTCATAAATTGCAAAGTACTATGCAAACTTAAGTTAGTTATCAAAACGCAAAGACGAATCATGTGGGCTCTGCGTAAGGTTATTTGGGTTTAAATTCTGGTGCTTCCCCACTTAATAACTTTCACCAATTTCTCTATCTTCTCCATGCTTTGGTTTTCTAATTTATAAAATGAAAATTAGTAATGTTACCCGTCTTATAGGTGATGATAAACAAGGTATAATGTATATGAATCCGTTAGCCTAGTCTTAGCACTGATTAACAGGAGCTAGTAAAACAACATCCACAGCTGAAATAGATGCATTCCTGTGACATTTAAAGCAAGAGGCTGCATTCTGGCCATGCTCTGATGAGGGAAGAATGTTTTTAGATTTGAATGCCAACCCCTGAATTTTACTGGTGACTGAAAGGTAAAAATGTTAACATAGTATATGAAATATAATTCAGACCATATAGGATAATTCAAATCCAAATGGGCAACCTATGTTTTTATTTGCTAAATCTGGCAATCCTGGATGTGAGAGAAGGGCACCCCAAGCAGAGGACTCACGTGTGCGAAGGCAAGGAAACGTGAAAAAGAAAGGTGTTGGGCACCTGGGTGGCTCAGTGGTTGAGCATCTGCCTTTGGTTCAGGTTGTGATCTCGGGGTCCTGGGATTGAGTCCCACATCGAGCTCCCCACAGGAAGTCTGGTTCTCCCTCTGCCTATTTCTCTGGCTCTCATGAATAAATAAATAAAATCTTAAAAAAAAAAAAAAAGAAAGAGAAAGGCATCGAGAAGTACCACTTCAGTATGACTGAGCATAATGTGAGTGTGGGAGAACAGGTGTGCCTATGTATTTTGCGTAGGGGTGCAGTGTGGAGAAAAGTATTAAATAAAGCTGAAAAAATAGGTAGAATCCAGGTTTTTAAAGGCTTACATCTTATCCTAAGTAATTAGCACCTTAGCCTGTTGACACTAGAGAAACATTGAGCCATTCAAACAGGCAGGGAAGTAACATAAGCAGATTGTGTTTTAAAATATCACTCTGGAGACAGAATGGAGTGAAGACAAGAGACTGGAGGCAGGTGGACCAGCAGCCACAGTCTAGGCAAGAGAGGATGAAGGCTTAACCAGAGTAGTTGGAGATGAGGAGTGCCCAGAGGTAGCTGATGCTCAGGAGCAGACTTGGCCAAACTGGACCCTTTGGACATGGTGGTGGTGAGGGAGATGAAGGCACTGATTCTGAGGTTAGGACAAACACTGGAGCAGATTAATAATGTGGTTATTCATGACACCAGAGCTAGCAACTTTCTTCAATTTAAGTCATGCCCTGGTATGAGATGCTGACTTGTATTTAGCCAGTCCTCCCTGCCCCTGCCCCGCCCCTCTTTTTGTTACAAAATCAATCTTTCTTTTCCCCTTGCCATGGTTCTCTTGAAAAAATTTTATGAGTCTTTATTAATAATTAATTTTATACCCTAAACCAGAAATATGATGTTTCTTAGTTTTGCTGTGTAAATTCCCAGTCCTTAATAAGCTGTTGAATTTTTCATAAGACCCGTGCATTGGGAAACCTATTCAATAATATAATTCTTGAATGACAAACACAAAGTATAGAGAATAAAACATAAGTGAGGAGACAATTTTACCTCTCCTGTATGACAAAATAAATCTCTAGAGCAGGACATGATTTCATTAAAAAAAAAAAAGTCTCCCAAGTCTGGCTCATTATTGTGTCTCATGTCCAGTCATGGTGACTTGCGCTCAATAAATATTTGTCAGTGAATTAAAGACATCACCCATTTATTTTTAATCACATGTTGGTTTGCATTTAAGATGAATGTTTAAATCATACTTTGTTTCTTAAATGCCTATGTTTAAAACTCCAGCAACAGACTTTTTTGTGTCCTTGAGGTCAGGATTTATAAATTATGTCTCTTTGCAGGTCAGATCTGGAGTTTACTAGGTTCAGCAATGCTTTTTGAATTGTAGAGCAAATTACATTAGCAATTAAATGGTAGCACCTAAACTTCCTGCAGGTTTTTTATGGATCCACTTTTTCAAACCTTATCCACTTTATCCTTTGGTCATAGATTGCCAAAGTAATGAATCCTTGATAAATTTTATTTTGTGATCTTTCTATAATTGTTCATCTAATACTAAACTAATTTTTATTTACAGAATAAAACTAATTTGGTCATGAGAGGGTTTTTTTTTTTTCTTTTTTTTTGGTGGGGGATGAGTTTGTTTCATTTTTTTGTAGTGCTGGATTCTGTTTGCTAATATTTTAATTTTATTTTCATTTTTAAAAGATTTTATTATTTATTGATGAGAGGCATTGGGGGAGGGAGGGAGAGAGAGAGAGAAAGGCAGAGACACAGGCAGAGGGAGAAGCAGGTTTCCTGCAAGGAGCCTGATGGGGGACTTGATCCCAGATGCCAGTATCATGCCCTGAGCCAAAGGCAGATGTTCAACCGCTGAGCCACCCAGGCATCCCTGCTAATATTTTAAAAATTTATATCAACTTTATGAGGAATAGTTTACATAAAATACAGTCATTTTACAGCATATAGTTTGGGGACTTTTGACTAATGCATACATCTGTGTAACCAACACCACAATTAAGATATAAAACATTTCCATTACCTCCCAAAAGGTTTTCCTTCCAGTCAGTGTTCTCCATCCCTGGGTCTGAGAATCCAGTGGTCTGTTTTCTGTCATTATAAATGATATTTTCCTTTCTAGACTTCATATAAGTGAAGTCAACTAGAACATACTCGTCTGAGATCCAGCCATGTTGTATGTTTCAGGAGTTTCTTTTTACTGATGAGTAGTATGCCACTGTAAAGATTCACTACAATTTGTTTATACGTTGAAGGGGTTCAGAACATTCTACCTCAAAATATGGCATTTTGGCATGAAAATTATTCTGATACAATTGAGAAACAGAAACTGGGAAATAGCAGGTGCAGAAAGAACTTTTGCCTCCCCTGCATCTGCCTAAAAGCAGGGCAAAATTTCCCTTAGTAAAGGTGTTCCCCTGCCCTCTCCTGTACCAAGAGGGGAAAACAACCCTTATCACTGAAGACAGGAAATACCAACATGGGTCTGCATAACAAATCTTACTAAAATAATCTTCATCTTCTATTATTTCCCCCCACATGTTTACCTTCTCACAATTTATCAACCCTAGAAGCCTAATCCCTATTTTCTTTGTCTTGCCACTTCTCTGCAATTTATGACCTTTGTTAAAGTGGTATATAAGCCTCAAATTCTGACCACCTCTTTGACTTACCACTGAGTTTTCCTGTGTGTATATACATAACACATGTGAATAAATTGTTTTCCCCCCTCCTGTTAATCTGCCTTTTTTTTTTTTTCAGTTTAATTTGCAGGCCCCAGTCCCTGAATCTAAGATGATAGAGCAAAAGTACATTTCCTCTCCTATACCATTTATCTTTTGACAGACACTTGGTTTGTTTTAGCCTTTAGCTAGTAAAAATAAAGCTGCTATGAATATTTATGTACCTATATCTATGTGAACAAATCATTTATTTTGGGTAAATACCTAGGAATAGAGTTACTGGAAAATAGGGTGAGTATGTGTCTAACTTTCTAAAAAACTACCAAAATGAATGCTAATGTTTGGACTAATGTTCCAAATTAGTCATGTCTTACATTCTCACCTGCAGTGTTTAAGAGGTCCAGTTGCTCCACATCCTCTCTAACACTTAATATTGCCAGTCTTTAGTTTAGCCATTAGTGGGTATGCAATAGTATCTAATTGTGTTTTTTTTTAAGATTTTATTTATTTATTCATGAGACACACACACAGGGAGAGAGAGAGAGAGAGAGAGAGAGAGAGAGAGAGAGAGGGAGGCAGAGACTTGGGCAGAGGGAGAAGCAGGCTCCATGCAGGGAGCCCAACATGGGACTCGATCCCAGGACTCCAGGATCACGCCCTGGGCCAAAGGCAGGCGTTAAACCGCTGAGCCACCCAGGGATCCTTCTAATTGTGGTTTTAATTTGCAGTGACATTGAGCATTTTTTCATTGGTGCTTATTGATCATTTGTGTATCTTCTTCTTATGAAGGCTCAGTTCAAATCTTTTGCCTATTTAAAAAATTAGGTATTTTTTGTTACTGACTTTTAAGAATTCTTTAGATATTCTGGATACAAGTCATTTGTCATATAAGTGTATAGTGAATATTTTCTCCATGTGACTTCTTTTCTTTTAATGATGTCCTCTGAAGAGCGTACATTTTAAATTTTCATGAGGTCCAGTTTAATATTTTTAAAAGTAGTTTGTAGCTTTTGTCTTCCTCCAAAAGTGTTCTCCAATGTTTTATGGAAGTTTTATAATTTTAGGTTTAGGTCTGGAATTTATTTCAAATTAAAGATGTGAAGTGGACATTTTGTGGCTTCCCTGTGTGAGAGGTGTTGTGCACTTTGTCTACATATCATCAGGAAACACTGGGGGATGGCATCCTGATCTCTTGGATGAACAGTGACATTCCTCAGCTTGTGACCAAAAAGAATCCATGTGCTCCTTTAGTACCAGATGAATGTCTAGTTCTCATCAACCATTCACCTAATTCTTTTAGCCTTCACCAATCAATAATCCACTCATTTGTTAAAAAAAAAACAAACAGATAAATAATTTCATTAAGAACTGTGAAATGAAGGGTTTAAATTAATCCTATTATTCCTTCTATATTTGTTAGTAATCTTCTGTATAATACAGCCATTTGGCTTTCTTGAAATATATTTTACACTAGAAAGACAGATAAATGCTTCTTTCCCTTTACCAATTTTCAAAATAAGAATTTGGTTTAATAGCTTCTTTTTGATGGGGACAAAACTCCTTCAGCTATTTATTTTTTCCAATATAATGAATTTTTTTTTATATATTCAATGTATGTCATTCAACTATAATCATTATTCTTTCTGATGCTTGTATTATCACCATTAGGCCACTTAGATCTCCTTTGACTGAGTCCTGGGTCCTTTTGTTATGAATCCATTTGTCTTTGAAAGTTTCCTTGTTTTTAAGCACTACCAAAATGTCCCAGGCTCCTGTTTGTATTTTTCCTATCCTACCTCTGGAATTAGCTCTTTCTCCAGGGAGTCCTGGTTTCTTTTTGTAGGGAAGGGTGCTAGAAACCAAAATCAGGATATAAGTAGTCCTTATTTTCTTGCAAATTTAGGATGCATTTTTTAATTTAAAATATTTTATGTGGTGTATTTTTTAGTGTGTTTTTTTTGCAGAAGTGTTGTTGAATGTCCTTAGTGTACTATATTGCCAGAAAATTTTGCTACTGAATATCCAGTGTCAAGCATTTTACTGCAAATTAAATAATTTAATTCTCACATCAGTGAAATATGGCAGGGCTCTCATTATCATCTTCATTGTAAAGATTACAAAAGTGAGACCAAGTCACTTGCCTGAGGTATGGCAATTGGTATTGCAGCTAGCAATTGGTATGGCAGCTTTGGAGGCAGGCAGTTGAACTCTGGAATATGAGCTCATTACCACTATACTATGATGCTATTCAGCTGCTCAGAAACATTACTCAGAGACTTGGCAGGAAGTAACTTAAATGGCATCAATTGCCTTGTAAAGACTTTTTTTTTTTGAGAAGCAGAGCTTATGAAGTATGCAGAAACAGGGTTAGAAGAGATTAAAATCTCTTTTTGTAGAAACAAAAAGTAGTCCTAAATTGTCCTTCTTTCAGTATT
This sequence comes from Canis aureus, assembly GCF_053574225.1. Classification (NCBI taxonomy): domain Eukaryota; kingdom Metazoa; phylum Chordata; class Mammalia; order Carnivora; family Canidae; genus Canis; species Canis aureus. Next base: position 19,330,803 of record NC_135638.1, on the reverse strand, counting down.
TTATGTTGCCAACAGAGTTAACTCTTCAGTGTGCAATACTCCAACCAGTCTTCCTCTATTATCCTCAAAATTGACTTCACTTGAGTTTTGTAATTAAATGTCTTTGGTAATTAAAAAAAGATATGTACAAAATACTACATGTAACATCACTTAGTTACTTGTCACCCTGAGGCCCACCTTTTCAAGTGAAAATAGGGTTTTAGCTCTAATCTATGTCTGCTTAAGTATTGTGTTGATTGTCTTTACTTTTTTAGTGTACTGTACAAATGATATGTAGTCGCTCACTTGCTTTTCCCTTGACATTATGTTTCTAATATTTACTCGTGTTATGTCTAGCAGCAGTTAATTTTGTCTGCAGTCACATGTTGCATTGTGTGGATATAGCACAGTTCACTCACCTATTTACCTGTTGGTGGCCACCAGAGTTATTGTTGGTTTTTTGCTATTGCAGACATTGCCAGTGATCTTACATATATCTCCCATACACAAGCATCAAGTGCAGACATTTCTTTGGGATATACAGTCAGGAATGAGATTACTGAGTTGGGAGGTATGTGAATGTTCAACTTTGCCAGAAAAAAAAAAAGGTAAACAATTTTCCAAAGTGGTTGTACCAGTTTATACTCTACGAGCTATTGAGTCATATTATCTCTAATAGGTGATTTTGCCAAACCAATGGGTATAAAATAGTATCTTGTAATCCTTCTTTGTATTTCTTTAAATTTTAGTGAAGTTAGCATTTTTCATATTTTTAAGGCTATATATGTTTGTTCTGTAAAATACCTGCTCCTTGCAATTTATTTGTTCCTTTATCTCTCTCTCTTTTTTAAAGATTTTATTTGAGAGAGAATGTGCATTCAAGTGTGTGTAAGAGACAGTACGAGTGAGAGTCGGGGAGGAGCAGAGAGGGAGAGAAAATCTGAAGCAGACTCTGCTGAGTGCGGAGCCTTACTCAGAGCTCGATCATACAATCTGGAGATCATGACCTGAGCCTAAACCAAGAGTCAAATGCTAACCAACTGAGCCACCCAAATGCCCCAGTTTGTTCCCTTACCTCTTCTAATGGATGCATAATTATTACCATATGGCTAAAATATAATTTATTTTACTTTTTCTTAAAGATTTATTTATTTATTTATTCCTGATAGACACAGAGATTGAGAGAGAGGCAGAGACACAGGAGGAGGGAGAAGCGGGCTCCATTCTGGGAGCCCGACGTGGGACTCAATCCCGGGACTCCAGGATCGCGCCCTGGGCCAAAGGCAGGCGCCAAACCGCTGAGCCACCCAGGGATCCCCTAAAATATAATTTAATAAGCCCTCTGATTAACATTTTTTCAATATTTTGCCATTACAAACTGACATGATAATCTTTTGCATACATCCAAGGTCTTTTATTTCAAATCTTAAAAGTAGAGTAGGCTGAGGCAGCAGATATACTCATTTTGGAAGAGTTTTAATATACACTGGCAAATTACCTCCTGAAATGATTCCAATCTACGTGGAGGGGCTTCTTTCAAACCCATGGAAAATCTGAGCAGGTTTATGGCCTTTGACAAAGTTGCTGTCAAAGAGGAAAAACTCAAAGATCTAAGGAGGTCTTGAGGAAGGTGGGGAGCATGTGTGAGTTTAGAATGAGTGTAGGGTGTGTCAGTCAACGTCCAGCCAGAGAAGCAGAACCATTCCAGATGTATACAAAGGGATTTGGCCTTATGCAGCATGGGAACAGGGTAAATGATCATCCCTATAAGGCTATGATCCCAGTGTCTGTTTGATGCTGGAGCTTGAAGTTCATGGGGCAGTCAGAAACGAAAGAGAGGTGGAAAGTTGCAGAGAGCAAAGGCTGCTGGACCCCATAAGCACAAGTTAGAGCCCACAGGACAGTGTCAATACCTGTGTTGGTTCTTGTTGTCTCTGTCTTTGATGATGTGGGCATTTTGTGGGAGCCCAGGGCTTTTGTCAAGGATCTAAACATACACACCTGGCTCAGGAGACAGAGATACTGGAGGAGGGGAGGTGGAGTAGTTGTAGGTACAGTTGCAGCTTCCCACAAACAAGCTGAGTTAGCAGCCTGGCACCACGTGTGTGAGAGCAGGAGATTTGCAGCTGTGGGCAGTAGCGGCATCAAAGTTGCTTTCTTTGTATTATCTCAGGCCTCACAACAGCCCTGCGAAGTTGGAAGTGTAATGTTTTCTCATTTATTGGTGAGTAAGATGAGATTCTAGAAGGAAAGTGGCTTGCTCAAATCATTTATCCAGGGAGTTGGAGTTGAAATTACTTTGGGTCAGCCAATCTTTCATTTCTGTGACCAAGTACTCCAGGACCGGTTTTAAGTTCTAACTCAAATGGTTTCTCCACAATGTGTGGTTACTTAGGCTGGCCCTTGTATATTAGGAAAGAAAGGAATCAATGAATTTATTGTAAGTTAAGGATGATAATACTCTTTGGATAGGAATTTAGAGATCTTTCATGACTTATTTTGGTGATGTCAGCAAATTAATGTTAATATATATGAAACAGTTTAGTTTTTATAGAAAATAAAATGGGAATATTAAGGTATGTTGTATTTCTTTGATTTCTTCTGATTTTAGTTGATCAGAAATTTCTTTTAGTGGAAAAGAGAATGTTTGTCTTATTTTTGCTTTTGAGACATGAATGTGGGGATGCTGAAAAGAATATTTTAAAATATAAGGTCAGCTTTTTTCAATGAATTCTTAAAGACAGAGCCTAAAAACTGTGTGTTGTGGGGAAGAGGAGGAGCTGATTCTAATCCTTCCATTAGGCTGCAAAATATGCATTGAGGGCAAAGAGGAAGAGAAGAATCAGGTGAGGGCAAGTTTCTTCCTCAAGTTCCCATTGAATGCCGTCGTGATGAGAGGAGATGTGTACCTGAATTGAAGGGAAGGTGCATCTCTGTAGATGGTATTAGCAGTGTTGTTCTAGATCTTTGGAAGGCCAGCAAGGCCTTCCCTGAGCAGTAGAGCCAACTATCTGTCAGTCTGGGGCATTAAGTAGAGCTTGGAAGCAAGCTACAGGAAAATCTATGCTTAATTTATGCTTAAATAAGTTATGTATTTAGTCAAATCAATTTTGATTTCTTCCCAAGATCTTGGTGTCTCATCAAAAGGTCTTTTTGCTGCTCATGGCCTTGTTGGGGAAAACCATCAACGAATCCAAAGGGGAGAATGGCAGTGAAATACACGGACTCCTAAAATGCTTTCAGGTGGTTTTGCTTTGAGTTGTGGAGGTGCTGGGAAGCAGGCTTTGAAATGTACTTACGAGGCTGTGTGCATACATGGAGAGGGGAAATTTGCAGAACAACCTGGAAATGAGATTTAGATAAGTGCAGGTTTTCAGGATGTTTGTACGAAAAGCTTTCCACACTCTATGCCTTCCCTACTATCATTTTGTCCCAGTAATTTTTATTCCTCCCACACTGCTGACCAGTTTCCTGCTTCCCAACATTCCTCCAAAAAGCTCCTTATACACTTCTTGCCTGGTGAGAGAGGTAAACGTTGATATAAAGCATGGAAGTTTTCAGCAGTAAGTGCAGAGGTCCTACCTTGAGGATGTGGTTTCAGCTTCTCTTAGGACTTTAGTTCTCTGCAGGCCCCTGTGGGTGAAGGCAGGATTTCCTTCAAGGTGCTTTGGTTTCCAGATTCACGTCAGGGTGCCAGACTCATTGAGCAAAGGAGAGATTAAAGTTACAAACCACATCCTTGGTTATTGACTTTCTGACTTTTTTGGTTTTCTTGTGTTGGTTATTATTATTTTACTTTAGGTAGATTGAGTGAAGTCTTGTATCTTCACTGCTTCCTGCCAAGTCCAAGCAGATTGGCCTCTACTTCCTTCTCCCTGCTCTAAGATATCAGAATCTCTCCCTCCTTCCTCACTCCTCATCTGGGATGCTGATGGGTACCAGGCTTCATTGTAAAACTGGGAATACGGAGGTGAATACAACCTGGTTCCCTGTCTTCAGCAGCTCGTGGTGAACTGGGGGGAGACAGTAATGCCAGGAACTCATGAATGACTCATCTTTGGCTTTTTCAGTGTGATTGCACTAGCTTTCTGGCCAAGCATATTTTTGGACTGGCTTTAGTCCAACATATAGGTTATCAGTAAATGTTACTACTCATTGTTATTATCATGTCTCTTGTCAAAGGCTTTTAATGCCTCCAACTCATGAAGCCCTTGGTAACCAGTGAAATGAGTGTAAAGCACTAATCTTAAGGAAAACTATAAAGTTATTTTAAGACATTTGATTTTTTTTTAGTTCTTGTCTTATTAAAAACACCCTTCATCTCTCTACTAGATTAACTTGAAGCAAATCCCAGGTATTATATATATTTTATATAAACTGATATATATAAATCTCTATAAACAGATGTATGTAGGTATTTCAGTATATATTTCTAAAGGATAAGGACTCTTTAAAAAGTAGCCACAAGGGACACCTGGGTGGCTCAAGGTTTGAGTGTCTGCCTTTGGCTCAGGGCATGATCCCCTTAGGGACCCTGCTTCTCCCACTGTCTCTGCCTCTCTCTGTCTCTCTCATGAATAAATAAATCTTGAAAAAAAATCCTCAAAAAGAAATAACCACAATACCATCATCACACCTAAACAGTAGCAATTCCTTAATATTATCAAATGTTTGATCAAGTTTCACCGTTTATAAACTTATTTATTTTTTAAAGATTTTATTCATTTATTAGAGAGCACGAGAGTGCATGCACACACATGAGCAGGGGGAGAGGGAGAAGCAGAGTTCATGCTGAGCAGGGAGCCCAACTCGGGCCTCAGTCCCAAGACTGAGATCATGACCTGAGCCGAAGGCAGATGCTTAACCGACTGAGCCACTTAGTTGCCCCATAAACTTTTAATTTTATAATTGATTTGAGTTAGGGTCTATTGGTAGGTCCATATTTTGCAATTGATTGAGGTACCTCTTATTAAATACTCTCAATCTACGGGTTTCCCCTCACACTATTTTTCCTTGCAATGTATTTGTTGAAGAAACTGGGTGATTTGTCCAAGAGATTTCCTCATGGTCTGGATTTTGCTGAGTATTTCCCCGTGATGTTTATCATGTTCCTCTGTTCTCTATAGTTCCATAAAGCTTATAGTTCAAGCTAAAGAATTAGGGTTGTTTCAGGTTGAAATGCTTCACAGGAGATGGTACTATACTTGTATCAGGAGATGCAAAATGCTTGGTTTTCTCTTTGTGATATGAGCAACACTTGACAATCATTACCTCCATCTATTCATTATGTTGCTGAATGGTAAATTTTAATTCTATCATTGCCTTTTTTTTTTTTTTTTTTTAAGATTTTGAGAGAGGGAGCACAAGCGTGGGTGGGTGGGTAGGGGCAACAGGATAGGGAGAAGCAGATTCCCTGCTGAGCAGGGAGCCCAACATAGGGCTCCATCCCAGAACCACAGGATCATGACCTGAGCTGAAGGCAGATGCTTAATCAACTGAGCCACCCAGATGCCCCTCTATCATTGCTTTTTTTTTTTTTTTTAGATTTTGTTTTATTCATTCCCGAGAGAGAGAGAGAGAGAGAGAGAGAGGCAGAGACACAGGCAGAGGGAGAAGTAGGCTCCATGCAGGGAGCCCGATGTGGGACTCGATCCTGGGACCCCAGGAGCAAACCCTGGGCCAAAGGCAGGCGCCAAACCACTGAGCCCCCTGGGCTGCCCTATCATTGCTTTTTATGGCTTAGCTAGAATGCTTTAAAAATTTTTTTTTAGAGTAGGGGAGGGAGGAGGGGGAAGGGAGAGAGAATCTTAAGCAAGGTCCATCCCAGCATGGAGCCTGACTAGGGGCTCTGTCTCACAACCCTGAGCTCATGACCTGAGCTGATATCAAGAGTTTGACGCTTAATTGAGCTACCCAGGCACCCTAGAATGCTTTTTATAAAGAGAAACTTCTCTCATCAACGTTTAGTTACCCTGAAATGCAGTGTGTACTGGAAAAGCAGAATAGGGATGCTTGGGTGGCTCAGCCGTTGAGCACCTGCCTTTAGCCCAGGGTGTGATCCTGGAGTCCCGGGATTGAGTCCCACGTCGGGCTCCCTGCATGGAGCCTGCTCCTCCCTCTGCCTGCCTCTGCCCCCTACCCCTCTCTGTCTCTCAAGAATAAATAAAATCTAAAAAAAAAAAAAAAAAAGGTAGAATAAAGTCTTGATTCTTTCCCTGTATTAACAGTTTTTCAAGAATTTAAACACTGTGAAGATTTAAGGCTATAGTTCTCCTCTCCCATCTAGTCTTCTGCTTTCCTTTGGTTCCTCTGAAATCTAGAAGTTCTCTCCCACCACCACTGCCCACCTCTCCTCTCCACCGCTCTACTCAAATCCAACTTTGTGGGGTTTGGAGAAAGAATTGCAGACTCATTCACACTGAAGTGCAAATGACTAATACCAACTTACAGTGTGAGATTTTGTTTAATTTGTGTCAATGTCTTAAATTAGAGAAACTGAAATGAAGCTTCTGGGAAAAGAAGAGCATTTATATGCACTTACTATTATGTGCCAGCTGCTGTAGTCAATGATTTACATATATTATCTCATAGAATGCCTACAACCTTATGAGTAAGGTACTTGTTATCCTCTACAGATGTGGAAAATGAGGCTCAGGTTGTTAAAATAACTTGCCAGCTAAAAAGTGGGAAAGGTGAAACTAAAACCTGGATTGTCTGCCTTCAAGGCCAGGGCACTGAGTCTACCTTTTTGATATAATTTCAGGCGTCTTGAGCAAGGAGAGGAGGGCGTGGGAGAGGGGATGGCTTCTCAAGCATGAAATCACCTACCTGACAGACGGAAGTTATTCATTGTATCCTATGTAAGGCGGGGGCTGGCAGTCACCCACAGAACCAGAGCTCTGTCACCAGGAGTGTACGTGGTGGAACTGTTTTCTACCACCAGAGCAACCGTGGTGCCTTTGCTCCGTCAGGATCCTGTTTTCTTTTCCAGCTCTTTCCCCCGTCTTGGTCACTTGTTTCAGCCACACTGGAATATTTCTTTGTCCCTCAAACCTGCCTCAGTCTCAGGGATTTGCATCTACTCTTGTTCCCCTGGATCTTTACATACTCGGTTCCTTCTTGACATTCAGATCTTAGCTTAAATGTCCGTCTCACAGAGGTCTTCCCCCTGACCACCTGCCTAAAATAGGTACTTCCTTCCTCCAGATCTCTCTTTCCCAATTTCCAAGTGTTCATTACCATCTTTCCATCTTTTCCTACAAAACATAGGGAGAACACGGCCAATCTTTTCAGTGCTGGGAGCCTAGCAGGCAGCAAGCGCTCAGGAAGGGCTTGTTGAATCAATCAGCTTAGGCATCCTTTGCTCATTGCTCTACAGGGGGCCTGCCTGCCCAGCCCAAATCTATCACTGCTGGTTCCAGTTAACCAGGGGCACTGCTACGGCTGCTACGTATCTGCCCATCCGTCTATTAAAGTCAAAGTTTCCTGCCTTTTGTATTTATAAACCAAAGCTTAAAATGGTCAGATTTAGTTCTAGTAAAGAAATAGGCTGAGGTCCAAGATGATTAATATTTTAATTAGAACCTGTGTGCTCAAGCTGAGTCTGTTTCCTCAGACATAAGATGGATGGTTCTGGGGAAAGAAGAGGTAGGGATGTATTTTTAGGCGACCTCTCAGAGCAGATCCACTCTTCAGTGTCATACTGCGGCATCTTCGCGTGGGCTGCTGTAACAAAGCACCACAGACTGGTGGTTTAAATAACAGACATTTGTTTCTCACGGTTCTGGAGACTGGGAAGTCTAAGGTCAAGGTTATGGTAGGTTTGGCTGTTGGTGTGAGCTGTCTTCTTGACTTGCCATTGGCTGCCGCCTTGCTGTGTCCTCATGTGGCAGAGAGAAGAAGCGCTCTGAGCTCTCTTCCTTTTCTTATAAGGTGAGTTAATGTTGTCATGTGGCTCCCAGACTCATGACTTCATCTAAACCTAATTACCTCCTAAAGGCCACACTTCTAAATATTATCACCTTGGGGGTTAGAAAGTCAACATATGAAATTTGGCGGGACATAAACATTCAGTTTATAATAGTATCTCTCAAATTTTCCCTTCTTGGTATGAACATTGAATGCTTTCAGGGAAAAGACAATCATGACAGATATGGAAGCCTCTCAGACATTCTTCCAAAGTTGGATGGCAAGAGCTGCCAACATCCTAGAAAGCTCAGCCTGAAGCTTGTGGGTTTGCTTGGGAGAACATTCATAGGGCAGGACGAAATACAGGCCTAGAATTACCTGTATAAGAATCACCTAGGGGAGAGGTTATTTAAAATGCATGCTGCCAAACCACAGTCATATCTGCTGAATATACATCTTGGAGGGTGGGGCCTGCTGGTCCACGTTTTGACAAGTGCCCAACTGTATCTTATGCTCCCTAAAATTTGAGAACCACTGTCATTAAGAAATGAGTTTGTACTTTATCACAATCCACTTATTCTAAGAAGCCTGAGGTAAGTTGCCAGAAAGTGGTCAGTACTCAAGTGTCATTGGCTTTGGTATCCCCTGGGCCCCACCCTAGAGATTCTGATGTCTGCCTAGACAGAGTTTTACAAACTTACGGGTGGCCAAGGTTAACCATTTCTTTAAAAGGCCTGAATTGGGGTTGTTGGGTGGCTCAGTTGGCTTAGCATCTGCCTTTGGCTCAAGTCATGATCCTGGAGTCCCAGGATGGAGCCCCACGGCAGGCTCCCTGCTCAGGGGGGAGTCTGCTTCTCCCTCTAACCCTCACCCTCCTTGATATCTCTCTCTTCCTCTCGTGTGTGCACACATACATAGTCTCTCTCAAATAAGTCAAAACCTTGAGAAAAAAAAAAGGCCTGAATCATATCATGTTTCACTCAGGGGGTTTTGTTTCTGGCCTGTCAACTTTCTATTTCACAGGGGTGTGAAAAGTGAGACTTCCTAACCGTCTAACAAAAGATGCTTCTCCTGCCACAAGAATTTTCCTTTTATTATAATTTTTTTTACTGGAAGAAAGGCATAGTTTGGCCTCACCTTGGTATAAGATGTGTTTCATATTCACAGTATGAGTTGGCGTCAAGCATATATTGTCTCTGTAGGTCTTTCTCTGAATGCCTCTCCCCCTGCCTCTAATTCCTTTCTCTTCTTTCTCCACCCCCCCTACTCTGAATCTATCCTGTCCTTCAAGAACAAATTCATGTCTGTCTTTATCCATTAAACTCCCACCCACTTCAGCCTTTTTCCTCCTTTGAATTATCAAAGGAGTTACACCGTATTGTTTAGTTCTTAATTGTGTTCTCACTGTGCTATAAATGTGAAAGACCAAGAGCCTCAACCATACTTTTGTTAAGTGCCTTGTAAGCACCTAATAAGTTCAGGTGTGTTGATTGGGTGTTAGGTGAGCATCCCAGAAGAACTGGGATGGATGCAGCTGGGTTAATTATAATCACTACAGCTCATGAAGGAGGGAAGTTCAAAAGTTTCCAGTAGCTGTTTATACTATTGATGGAGAATGGATTTCTGGCAGTTATAGACCTGTTACTCTTCCCAATATATTGAAAAGCAAGTCTTGATCTAGAAGCATTACTCCTTATGCCTTAAAATTTCCTCAAGTTTTACAGTGAGGCAATATCAGTTTGTATTTATGAAACTGTGTTTTTTAGACATAAAGGAGACAAACCCTTATAGAAAACTTTAGAAAGGAAATGAAAATGAAACCCTGCATCATAGGTAAGGTTATATAAATTTTCTTGTTCCATCTTAAGGAGTTTTAAACAGTTTTATGCAAGGTTCTGTCCAGATAAATTTCTTTGGATTGAATGAAAATGACATCTAATTTTCATCCTACATTTAATATTTTGAGGGAGTGACTAGAGAATTTACTGGTAACTACTTTGATTGTAAAAAGTGCCTTTTGTCTGCCAACTTCTCATGACTGCCTTCACTCAGGGTGGGAGGAGAGCAGCAAACTGAGAGGCAAAGCAAACATCTTAAAAGTTTTGTGTTTTTCTGTTCCGTGACTCCAGACTGGAGCCTTCTAGCCTGTACTTAAGAATCTCAAAGGATCTCAAAAAGATGATACTGCCTATGGTATCATTCTAGGCCCTGTCTAAAAACATGAGCTGTTCTGTTCGTCTTTATGTTTCTATGTGGATCACCAAGTCATCACTCAGTTAAGTGAAATAGGTGTGAAAGGGTGTTTTAGCACATCTTACTGCTTCCCTCACTCCCGGGAATCTTGCTTGTTTTGTGTGATCCACCATTCTGGAAAAACCCTGTGAGGGCTTGCCAGCACCACATACGTGGACGCTTCCTTGCAGAGCCAGCAGGGGTCAGCTGGAACACCGGCTGCACTGGCTTATTCTGTTCACATCTCTTGCCAAGACTAGGACAGCACCAGGAGCCATTTGTTGGTCTCCTGAGCTGAGACAAAGCAGTTGCTAAGTCTTCAAAGATGTTTTATGTTCCTTCCTTACCTTTCCACACAAATCCCTTCTTTGCATCATGCACCCTTAAGCACTCACTCTTCCTGGGCTCAGTACACTTCCTTCCTGTCAGCATCTAAGTGAAGACCACAGACCATTGATTTTTTTTTTTTTTTTTTTTTCCCCTACTGGAATGAAACTCTCCTGTCTATTTTAGGTTTAAACTTCACCGTAGTTAGTTTTACAAATTTATCTATGTCAACATGCCGTTGCCTCTCTTGCCATTCATCGACATTGACTCTGGTAGTGGGGAATTCCAGCTTGTGCCTGGTGAGAGGGGGATGGAGATGGGGTGGGAAAGGTGCTGGGAGAGAATTGCCGGGAACAGTCCCGTGACTCATTAAAGGGTTTAGCTGTCCTAGACTGAAAAGAGTGAAAATCCTATATGCCTTAGGAGCCACGCTCCCTTCCTTGAATTAGTGGCTCTAACTTACCAAAAGGGTCATGCACTGTGAGGACTGTTCATCTTTCTGTGAATGTTCTCAGTGAGCAATTTTTCTCCTATATCTCTTATCCTGAACCCTCCAAACAGGACCAGCTACATAATTTGTGAGGTCCAGTGCAAGATGAAATCATAGGTCCCCTTGTTCAAAAGCTCTTAAGAATTTTGAGTTGGTGACTACAGAGCCTTAAACCAAGTGTGGGGCTTCTCTGTGTGGAGTTCTGTGACCCCATGGATTATACACTCATGAAGCTGGCCTTGCCCCAAAACATGTAGGACAAGCTCTTTGTCTTGGACCAGGGGAATAATGTAAGGGCTTTCCATATCAGACTTCTTCCTGTCCTTGGGAACCATGGTCCTGGAGAGTAAGAGAAAGATACACAGGGAAGTGAGTGAGATTTTATTTAACAAATACAAGCCATATGCTGTTTTAGGCTCTGAAGACACTGGGGGTGGGAGGTGGGTTGGAAGGGGTGGAGAAAACGAAATTTTTGCCTTTGTTGAGTTTGCAATCTCCTTAGGAAAGACAACAACAAAAGGCAGGGAGCAGCACCTGGGAGGCCAGATGATAAGTACTATGGAGAGAGGTAGAGCAGGGCAAAGAGGATAGGAGTGCTAACACGGAGGGTGGGGGAAGGGGGCTTGATTTTTGTGACAGGTGGTCAAGATGGGCAGGCTATTGGAGCAGACTTGGAGAGAGTAAGGGAGTGAGTCATGCAAGTATCTGAGGGATGAGCATTCAGGCATAGGGACTAGCAGGTACAGGAGGCCCTGGGGTTTGTCAGGTTTGAGGAGGAGGGGGGCTCATGAGGCTGATGAGGGTTGCAAGGGGATAGAGGTGGAGAAGGAGGCTATATCTCCAGCTGTGTGGACTCTGGATTCTAATCTGATGAGATGGAAAGTTTGGAAGGTTTGGAGCAGAGCAGGCTTGTCATCTGACTTAGGTTTTAAAGGGTTCCTTCTCTACTCAGCTGAGGAGGGATTGCAGAGACAGAACCAGCGAGGAGATGTTTTCATGGTGGGGGTGATGAGAAAGGGTCAGACTCGAGAGATACAGTTGGCCCTGGAACGACATGGGTTTGAACTGTGCAGGTCCACTTAGCTGCAATTTATTTTGGATAAATATAGTACAGTACTGCAAACTTATTTTCTCTTCTGATTTTCTTTTCATTAGCTTACTTTAAAAAATACAGTATATAATATATACAACATACAAAATATGCGTTAACCAGTTCTGTTACCAGGAAGGGTCTGGTCAGTAGTAAGCTATTAGTAGTTAAATTTTGGGGAAGTCAAAAGTTAAACATGGGTTTTTGACTGCATGGACTAGGGGTTATCTGTGCCCCTGACCCCCCTGATTTTCAAAGGTCTACTGTAGTATAGTCTTCAAAAGGACAAGGGGCTGGGTCAGTCTTGTTAACCTCTATAATCCTCTTGCCAGATATACGTGGTCTGACACCTGTAAGTACCCAATAAATATATACTTAATGAACCAGTGAGGGAATACAAATATTCAACGAGATGTTCTGTAATAGAGGTGTAAGAAATGGTATTAAAAAAATGAAACTTGCATTTTATAGCTTTTACCTCTACCTTGCTTTATTAAATCTGTAAAAATGTTAAAGGTCAGTTCATATGAAATTATGTGACTCAGTGATATAGCCTGTCAGTCATGCGTGTGGCCAATGGGTGGTGCTGTCCTTTGTTGGGGGTATCATCTCCACTAGGTCATGTGTGCGGAGGCCTCCTAACAAGGATCAAAACGTTAAATGCAGTTGTAACTGGAGTCTATACTTGGGCTATTAAAAATTAGATGATCTTCTCCAGTAATTTGGTAAGACTCTCTTGGAATTACACGTAGGAAACTAACATTTGGACATATCATTCTTCCTTAACTGGAGCACATAGATATTATTTAAATGATAAGAAATACATCTCAATATTGGAAATAGAGCAGAGCTCACATACTACAGATGCCTTCAGTGCTTGATGAAAACTTTGTTTTCTTCTCCACATGATTCTGGTATATATTTTATACATGTGCATATGTGCACATATACTTTTTGGCTGCTATTTTTTTTTAAAGATTTGTATATTTGAGATGGGGGAAGGGGCAGAAAGAGAGGGAGAGAGAGAACCCCAAGCAGATTCTACAGTCAGCACAGAGCCTGACACAGGGCTCAGTCTCATGACCCTGAGATCATGACCCGAGCCAAAATCAAGAGTCAGCCACTTAACCAACTGAGCCACCCAGGCAAGTGCTTTGACTGCTATTTGTAAAAAGACCACAGAAGGTATGATTAGATTTATTTTCCTTATTGAATTTGTGCAGGGAGGTGGAAGTGTACGGGAAGGGGTGTATAGGAAGGGGGATGTTCAAAGGGGAAATGAGGCTGTGGTAAAATTTAGGGTGCTGTGTGGTTTTGTGGGAAGTTCTGTGAACACTTCTCAGGTGGCAAATCTTTTCTCCAGCTGCTGGACTATCTTTCTCTACCCAGAAAGCTTGCTGCAGTAGCATCACCTTCAAGATTGCTTCACCTGGAAGCCTACAGCAGGCTAGTTCAGTCCTATCCAATGCCCACCTCCCTACCATTGGACTTGGTCCTTGTAGATGAAGTGGAGCTGTAGTCAGGCACTCTGAGACTCCTGTATTGTCAAATAGCCAATACTGGAGAAGCTGATGGGCAAAGATTCTGGGGAATGCATGGTTCTCCCCTGAGTCAGAGTAAATACTATCTTACAAGATGACTTGTGCCCCTGCATGGAGCTTTGCCATGAGCCTCAGAGGATGAGCCTGTTCTTTCAGTCTTAAGGATGCTGAGCTCCCAAACAAGGCCTTCAGAACTGCCTCTGCCATTTGGCCTAAAAATAAGTGCCCAGCCAATATTTTGGCTCAGATGGTTTTCTCTCCAAGTTGTACTTCTGTCTTTCTCTGGAATTTGGGATCTGAAACCACAGACAACACAATTAGCCTGCTTTCTACTCCTTACCTTCAGCCGGTATCTCCTCCTTCCCTCCTCGCTGTGATCAGAGGCCTCCATCTAAGGGACAAACTACTCTAATTGATAATCTTAGTATATCCTCATCCTGTTCCTCTTTTTCCTTTTATGGAGGCCACCTTGCTTTGCTAGCCTTCCTTCAAGCCCTTCCCCTAATCTATCCCCTCAATATTTATGGATTCAGCAAATGTGTGGTGGGTGCTGGGGAAGCAGCAGGGCGCAATTCCTATCCTCAAACTTTCCTTAGAATATATTTCCCTCTTCTTTGACCTATTCAAAGCCTGATTTTTCCCTAATGATACTCCTTTTCTTTGGTCTTTGCCTAAAAGTTTCCTATATCCCAGAGCTGGACAGTGGGGCTCCCTAATTTTTACCTCATCATCATTAATGTATTGGCTTTTTGTCATCTCGTAGTGACAAGATAGTTCCAGAACCTCTAAGCATCATTTCCTCATTCAAGGTAGACCAGTTGTGTCTGTTTCTTTTATCAGAGAAGTGAAAATTTTCCCACTGGCTCCCATCTCAGTTCCTTTCTTACTGCTTTGCCACCTCTAAATAAACAACTGGGAAAACAAGTGTCTAGCTTTAGGAAGAAGAGGTTTGGGAATGGCTTTTGAGTTAAGCAGCTGAAGACACCCACTCCTGATGTACACTCCATCCAGCTGGATTATTGTCTTCCATACATGTTGCCGTGACATCTCACATCCAGGTCATTCTGTCAAATCCCTTCACTTTGGGGCATTCTTTTTCTCTCCTGCTTTTGTCTTTTGATTTCACACTGGATGACTTCAGCATTGATGACTCTTGGCCTTAGGGTTGTTTGACTTCCACCCCTCTCCTCCTGCACTCTTAGACATCCCACCTAATAGCCAATGCTAAACTCATTTCTTCACCTAAACTTGCTTCTCTTGCTGCATTTCTGCTTTTGGATCATGAAAGTCCATCTCATCTGTCCTTGTCATTAGGATCACTAGATCTACTCTATGTTCCTGCTTCTTTACTCTGCTATCCAAAGATCCCTGAGTCCTGTTTATCTTACCTCTGGACGAGCTCTTGCCTCCTCTTCCTTTGCTCTGTCACAATTGCACTTCTAGACCCAATTTCCTCATTCTGTTTCAGTCCATCCTTCAAACTGCCACAATTATCTTTATATAATTTGAGTAAATTCTTCTTTCTTGGTTAAAATGCATTCCTGTTTTCTTATTGTTTCTGAATAAAATAAAAACATAGCATTAAAAACCCATCCAGCACAACCTGTCATACTAGCTTTATCTCCTCTACAGCCCTTCCCCTTGTCATTCTAGGTTTCATATTCCCAAGTAGATCTCAGAGTTTTGCTGTGTCTGGAACTCTCTTTCTGTCCTACCTCAGTGAACTCCTGCTCATCCTTACTAACCAAGCTCAAATATAATCTCGTCAATGTGTCTTTCCTCAATCTCCCAGGCAGAATGAGTCACACTACCTTCTTTTCTCTTATTGTGCTGTTAGTGTCCTATTTGTGATTTTTTTTTTTTCCCACATACATATCCATCTCCTTTAAGAGAGAACCAGTCTTAGACTTAGCTTTACATTTTTAATAGCTGTTAAAGTGCCTGGCACATAGCAGGTGCTTAATAGATGGTTGTTGAACAAATATTTTTGAACTATTGTGGATAGAAGTGAGGAAATTTTCTGAATGTTGTACATTTGGTACATTCTTAACATGTGGTAGATTTGAATCCTAAAAGTTTAGTTAAGAAAACTTCAGAGAACAAATGTTTACTGCAGTGTAGAGTTCTTCAGTTTCCAGGATCGGAGGTGGTGTATGTGTGGTTGATGTTTTTAGAACAAGGCAATGGCTCAGCCCCGTGGGAGCAGATTGCATGAGACAAGCACCCAGAATGGGGGAGATAATGCCAGCCAATCTGTCAGATTTCATCATCTGCTGGTCTTGGGCTGGGAAGATTCTTAATATATGCCTCTCAAACTTACATCTTATGAGGAGCTGCCTTCAATTTTCATCTTCTGCAGGTTACTTATACAACCCATCTAAAAATAATATTTTAAGAAAGCATATTTATTTTGAGTCTAGTAAATGAATGTTGGTATAATTATTAAGCACAGATTCTGATTATTTTTGCTCTGTGATGAGTTCTACAGGCAAATCTTTTTAGGTTACTTCTTAGTCAACCAAGAAATAACATTTTTTCTTTTAATTTTACACTGCTAAAATTGTAATTATATAATTATGAAAATGCATTTTGGGGAGTAGTCCATTTACGACTCAAGTATAGAGAGAGGAGGGTTGTTATTATGGACAAAAAGAAGGGACCAGTGATTTTATTTTTTTAATCTGGGAAACCTACTTGCTGGCTGGTAGGGTGTGGGCGATGGCAAATAAAATGTGTGGGGTTGGTAAGTTGTTTGTATAATACTTGCATGAATGTTGGCAAGTGTGTGTGTGTGCGTGTGTGTAGAACATAATTACAACAAAAACAGTGGGAATGACCTAGTGAATTCTTGACTGCCTATCCATCATATGTAAAATATATACTGTCTTTCTGTGCTGATAGCATACAGATAGCTTTCTTATAACAAATACATAATATTTGAAACATTTTAAGTGGGTTAAATACCTTTCTTGAACACTATTGATATGTTAATTAATTTTCTTTACAGTGTCCTCTTTTCAATCATGCTACAAAAGGAATCTTCAATCAAGGTTAAATTACTGTTATTTTCATAGTAGTGTCTAAAATGAGATTTTTATTGAAATTCCCCACTTTTTTTAGCCATAGAAGTTAATGATAGTTCTTTTCATCAAGTGAAACCAAGCAGAAGGTAAGCAGTATAATGTCTTAGGTACTTTCTTAGGAATATATTTATCTTCTGATTTAACTGGGGAAATAAGCAGTTGGTAAATTGCTAATGAGGTAGAAGGTACTGTTCAGGAATTTTTGAGGCAGATCTTCCATATTTGAAATAAAGAAATTCTGATGGGTTTAAGTATATCATCTCTTCTGCATTCCACATATGGCTTTGTGCGAAAAAGAAAGAGACAGTTCTAAATGGGTAACTTGGCAGGAATACTGGTGACAGGAGATGATTTTACGGGAGATGGGGTGTGTGATGATGGAAAGAGCAAGCTTGGCCTTGAACATAGAAGTCTGGCCTCGTTGGATGGAATACTGAGAAAGGATAGCATGCATTTCTCAATATTGTTGTTCCAGAGGTGTGGCAACAATATCAAAAGCAAAAATCCATTGCTGGAGAAATGCATCTCCAGTTGAAGAAGAATGTTGCAAGCATCCCTTTTATGTAATGAATTAAGTCCAGGTTTCATATGAGTGATGGCTTAATTGCTGGTAGGTGACCTTTTATTATTTTTTTCTTCCACTTAAAAGATTAAGCTTATTCAGGACAGAGTTGAAGAGAGAACAAAGAGTCAGTAAATTAGCATCATAATCTGTTGAGTCATGAGAAAATGAAGGTTTATACACAGAACATCTCTTCTTGGCTTACAAACAAGTCTGTCTCTTAAATGCCAAAGACACAGTCACTTCTCTCTCCTTCCTTCCCTAAAGGTTTAATGCCAGGTATTGTGCCCCTCTCCTTTTTAATTAATTAATTAATTAATTAATTATCATCAGTGAAGTTTTCCTGTCCTTTCTGAGGATAAAAAATTTCCTCTCCTTACTCCCCTGAAACTGCTTGCGAAGGTTTCCCATGGCCTCTGCCTTCCTAAAACCAAAGATCAGTTCTCAGTTTTTGCCTTACTTGACCTTTCAGCAGTCTTGACGCGGTTGACCCTGGCCCCTCCTCTTTTAGCAAAAGCTTCTCTTGACTCCCAAGACATCCCAGTTTCCTGGTTTTCCTTCTATCTTACTGGCCACTTCTTTTCAGATCCTTGCTACTTCCTTCTCTTCGCATTGATACATCCAGGGCTCAGATCTCAGATCTTAGATCTCTTGTTTTCCTCAACCTAATTTAGTCCCTTGGAAATTCCATCTGGTTTGTATGCTAACAGCAGTCCCTGATTCCAGACTCCTGTAGCCAGCCATCTACTCAATGTCTGCATTTCCACCCTCATGTGTCTGAAACCCAACTCTGTATCTTCAGGTTAACTTCCCTTGGAGCCTTATGTTTATCAGTTAAGGACAACTTTATTCTTCTAAGTGCAGAAAGCACCCCTGACTCATCTCTTTCTCACAGTCTACATCTAATCCTTCAAGAAATCATGATATCCAGAATCATATTACCACTTCTCACCACCTCACTGTTACTACTTCAGTTGGAATCACCAACATCCCTTCCACAGATGCTTGCAATTGCCTTTTAACCTGTCTCCAGACTTTTATCCTGGTTTTCCCAAGGAGCCAGCTGTGTTGTTCTTCAGTACATCAGTGAGATGTTGCTTCTCTGCCCCAACCCTCAGTGACTCCCTCTTTGCCTCAGAGTGAAAGCCAAAGTCCTGTAAGGCTCTGCAAGATCTTCCCCTTCCCTGTCTCTGCTATGGACCCTTGTTACATTTCATGGTGGGTACAGTAGCTTCTGCTTTCCCTGAAACATTCCAGATGTGTTTCCATTTGCAGGTCTTTGCACCTGGTATTCCATCTGCCTAGAATGTTCTTCCCTGCATGTCTGTAACTTTTCATTTCAATCCTTTTCTCCAATGTCTTCCAGATGACCCCAATTACCATTGCAGTCATGCTCTCTGCCCCCAGCACTCCTGATCCCTCTGCTCCTATGATAGGTATACCCTGGAGGAATTGTGGATTTGGTTCCAGACCACTGTGATAAACCAAATATTGCAATACAGAAAGTCAAATGAATTTTTTTGGTTTCTGATGACTGTAAAAGTTCTATTTATATTATGTGGTAGTCTATTAAGTGTGCAATAACATTATGTGTAAAAAAGTACATACCTTAATTAAATGGTACTTCACTGCTAAAGAAGGCTAACCATCATCTGAGGTTTCAGTGAGTTGTAGATCACTATAATAAATATGATAATGAAATAATTTGAATATTGTAAGAATTACCAAAATGACACAGGGACACAAAGTGAGCAAATGCTGTTGGAAAAATGGTGCCAATAGACTTGCTTGACACAGGGTTGCCACAAACCTTCAATTTGTCAAAAAAAGGGATCCCTGGGTGGCGCAGCGGTTTGGCGCCTGCCTTTGGCCCAGGGCACGATCCTGGAGACCCGGGATCGAATCCCACATCAGGCTCCCAGTGCATGGAGCCTGCTTCTCCCTCTGCCTATGTCTCTGCTTCTCTCTCTCTCTCTCTCTCTCTCTCTGTGACTATCATAAATAAATAAAAAAAAAATTAATTTGTCAAAAAAAAAATCTGTGAAACACAATATAGCTAAGTGCAAAGTGCAATAAAGTGAGATACGCTGGTATTTTCCCACATTTTACTTATTCGGTAAGAAGACTATATACTATGCTTATTTATTCTCGTTCATAGTTTTTTTATTGTCTGTTTTTCTCACTAGAATGTAATCTTCATGAAGGCATCCCAGCACTTGGTCTGTTAGGTAGCACACATTCTCAGTGAGTGTGTTGAATGAATGAAAGCCTTGGATGCTGCAGGCTGTAGGCTGGCTTCCTCCCACATGCTGCACTTGTTGTCTCTCAAGTCTTTGTTCCATCAAGACCCATTTTCTAAGTGTTTGTTTTAGGGGTAAGAGCAAGAGTGCAATTTCCCATGGGATGATTTTTGGGAAAGGGAAGAAAAAGAAGGAAAAATCTGTCCTGCTATTGTGGTAATGAGTTGGCTTGTTCCTGCTCAAGTGATGGGGCCTAGTAATCAGAGGGCCTGGCCTAGTTTTATGTATTTGTATTCTGCTATTTTTACTTAGCATACTTGAGCACTTCCTTCACTTTTTCTTTCATAGTTTTCATTATTATTCTAATGGATACATATTTAAAATGTACTCCTAATGACTCAGTCTTGAAAGCTGACGTTTGTAAGCAGGGAGATTATCTTGAATCGCTTCTACAAATGTAAGGGCAAGGTAGTCATTAAGAGTACAGGCTAGAGTTTGGCTATCTGGGTGCAAATCCTGGCTCTGGCCATTTCCAAATGTGTGATCTTAGACAATTCATTTTAATTGTGCCTTAGTTTCCTCTTCTCTAAAAATTATGATAGTAACAGTATTTGTACATATCTAGATCTGTAATAGTAACAGGGTTATCTTTTGGAGAATAAAAGAGTTAATATTTGCAAAGCACTTATAGCCTTGCTATTCAAAGGGTAGTCTTCAGTCCAGGATGATCAGCAATACCTGGGGGCTGGTTAGAAATGCAGACTCTCAGGCCCCACCCCAGACCTTCTGACTCAGAATTTTCATTCTGACAAGCTCCTCAGGTGCTTCTCATGCATGTTAATATCTGAGAAACATTGACTTCAAGCAGTGGTTGGGACATATCAAATACTAAATAATGTTGATTCAATTTTAAAGTAGTTTCAATATTTTACTAGTCAAGACCTCTGAAACTTATTTCTTATCTGTGTTAGGCAAGATTTCTACTAAGCAGCTCAACCACTGTATATCTCAGCTTCAGCTTCCTCATCTGATGTGAAAGAGTCTGAAATGAATAATTTCAGAAGTATCCTGCTATCTCTCTTTCTCAGGGATTCACTGCTGCTTATCATTTCACATTTTACTGAGCAAGGAGTTTTAAAAGACCAGAATCTCCTTTGGAAACTGGATAAGAGTAAGGCTTTGGAAAAATGTTTGCAAATATTCCTTGTGGTGCAAGCTACCCATACCAGGGTAACTTACTCTCTTTGCAGATGATGTAATACCCTGTACGGAAAATCCAAACAACTCCACCCCAGATTTGCTAGAACTCCTATTAGAATTCAGCAAAGTGGCAAAATATTAAATCAATGTACAGAAATCAGTTGCATTTCTATATGCTAACAATGAGAAGAAAGAGAAATTAAGGAATCAATCCCATTTACAACTGCATCAATACCTAGGAATGAACCTAGGAATACCTAGGATATAAGATACCTAGGAATGAACCTAACCAAAGAGGCAAACAATCTGTACTCAGGACATTATAGAACACTCATGAAAGAGAATGAGGAAGACCCAAAGAAATGGAAAAACATTCCATGCTCATAGATTGGAAGAACAAATATTGTTAAAATGTCTATGATATCTAGAGCAATCTATACATTCAATGCAATCCCTATCAAAGTACTATCAACTTATTTCAGAGTTAGAATTCTAAAATTTGTGTGGAACCAGAAAAGACCCCGAATAGCCGAAGAATGTTGAAAAAGAAAACCAAAACTAGTAACATCACAATGTCTGACTTTAAGCTATGTTACAAAGCTGTAATCAAGACAATATGGTACTGGCACAAAACAGACACACAGGTAAATGGAACAGAATACAGAACCCAGAAATGGACCCTCAACTCTATGGTCAACTAATCTTTGACAAAGCAGGAAAGAATATCCAATAGAAAAATGACAGTCTCTTCAACAAATGGGGTTGGGAAAATTGGACACCGACATGCAGAAGAATGAAACTAGACCATCTCCTTGCACCATACACAAAAAATACTCAAAATGGATGAAAGACCTAAATATTAGACAGGAATCCAGCAAAATCCCAGAGGAGAACATAGGCAGCAACTTTGTGACCTTAGCCACCTCAACTTTTTACTAGACAAGTCTCCAAAGGCAACAGAATTATTATTTTTTAAATCTCACAGGTACATCTTATTTTGTCTTCATGTCTATTTGTTGGAGCAAAGATCTAGCAGAATCTTGGTGCTCTTGGTAGAAGCTATCTCTACATGACCATTGATCCTTTTAGAATAAAGAACAATAGTCCTTAAAATTACCAATTTTTTTGGTGATGTAATTGCTTCATAAGTTGTACATCAGAGAGAGCAAGAAATTCTAAGTGATTAATCTTCTAAAATGTCAGTAATCACACAGTATATTAGTCTGGAAGGACTTCTGGAAAATAGCTCTTGTTTTATAGACCAGGAAAATGAAAAGAGTGGTGCTTCCCTTGAAAACATTTTCATAACCACTTTCAGATTTCTAACATCTTTTTACCATTGACAGAATAGAAGTCAAACTCCTTGGCCTAGTTAGTAATCTTGACCTCTCTTGATTTGGCCCCAGATCATTTGTTATGGCCTGAATTGTGTTGTTCCCCCCACCCCCAATTTCATATATTAAAGCCCTAACCCTGTTAGGGGTTTAATGCAACTATTTTTGGAGCCTTTAGGGAGATAATTAAGGTTAAATGAGGTCATTAAGCAGGGGTGGGGGGTGCTGAAACCTGTAGGAAGCCAGCCAGGCACCCCTGTCCTCATAAGCAGGGGAAGAAACACCAGAGAGCTTGCTCAAGAAATGCCATGTGAGGATATTGTGAGAAGGTGGCCGCCTGCAAGCCAGGAAGAGAGGTCTCTCTAGAAACTAACCTCAATGACACCTTAATCTTGGAATTCTAGCCTCCAGAACTCTGAGAAAAAATAAGTGTTTAACCTAGTAGTCTGTGACATTTTGTTATGACAGCCTGTGCAGACCAATACATTACCCTTCTAACTTTCTTATAGCTCCTCTTGGGTGCTTCTCACCTCCTAGATGACCGAGACTTGCCTGCTTTATATCTTTGCTCCTGAATCCTCTCTGGATGGCTTTCTTCTCCATCGCTGATTTCAAAATCTTAGTGGGTTCTTGGCAGGTGTAATTAGTTAAGTATATGAAATGAAATCATCCTCTATTTAGGGTGGACCCTAAATCCAACAACTAATGTCCTCATTAAAAAAAAAAGGAGGGGGCACAGATCCAAGGGAAAAGACAATGTGAAGATGGAGATGGAGGTTGCAGTTATAGTGCCACAAACCAAGAAATTTCAGGAGCTCAAATGGGTAAGGAAGATCCTCCTCTAGAGCCTTCAGAGGGAGCACAGGCCTGTGATACCAATTTTGGCCTTTTGGCCTCTAGAACTGTAAGAGATTAAATTCCTGCTGCTTTAAGCCACTGAGTTCATGGTGACTTATTAGTCCCAGGAAACTAATATACCTTTTATGATCTTTCCAGGGGAAAGTTCTCAGGGGCCCTCTACCACTTACTTGGACTTTCTACCTTCTGATATAGATTAAGTACATTCCATCATTTCACCAAGAGTTCCCTGGAGGGGATAATCTTTGGGCCAACAAAGTGCTCATTACACAGTCTTGGATGTCACAGTGTTTGTCCACACAAAAATCTTAGTGCAGGACTGTCAAATTTCCTAAGGAAAATGTTAACTGCCCAGGACAAAAATCTCAGAGTGATGACACTTGCATGTGATACTCTCCAGATTAATTTACATGGAAGCATTTGGTAGAGAACAAGAATTTCCTATACAATTAATTTAGTGGTGGCTTATTGAAACTTTGTGAGCAATATTATTTTTTTTAAAGTAATCTCTATGTCCAACCCCAAGATCAAGAATCATATGCTCTACCGACTAAGCCAGCCAGGCACCCTTGTGAGGAATATTGTATAGTAGAAAGGAACCAGAATGGGAATTGAAAACTCTGAGTTGAAGTTTGAGTCAAGGTCCTGCTTATTCCTGGCTGTGATATCGTGGGCAAGTGACTTACTGAAGTTCATATTAAAAAAGTGAGAATAAAAGTGACAATGCTACCTCTCTTATGGGGCTGTTATGAAACTTCTATGAGGTAGACTGAGAGAGGGTTCTGGAAGCTGAAGTGCCTATAAGAATGTGATGTGAGTTGACCATTATCTAGGTGACCTCATGGAGTCAGGGAGACACAGAATTTAGCCCTATAAGGTAATTAAGGGGTCATGTAATGAGCTCCCCTATTTCATATGAGGAAGCTGGTGCCAAAAGAAATTGTTCTTAGTTTGAATCAAGGGGACCCACAGTGGGAGCCTGTGTCCCACCTCACTGAGCTGAGATGCTACATATATATAGCAGAGGGCCACAGTGAGCAGGGAAGTTGCAAAGTTTTTAAAGAAACTTTGTAAATAATGTTATATAATTATGTAATGTTAGGTATGTAATAACTCGTTTTGTGAATGATTCTTTGGAATTCATTTTGAAGAATGTGATAAAAGCTTTAGCAGTCACTGGTATGGGCACACTTTATAATGGCATTTGTTCAGAACTTAGTTTATAGTATAATATGACCTAGGTTATTTGACAGAGAGGGGTATGGATTTTTAAGGCGAGTGGACTAGATGTAGATGCCTACTGGCAAGTCAGCTGTTCTCAATGAAAGAGTAAAATGAACATTGTCAATAATATGATGTAGAGATTGATAGCCTAGTTCTTGAAACTGAAATTATTAAAATGCAAATTCTGGTAATCTCAGCTGCTTGTTGAGGGAGGGAAGATAGAAACATACTATACTATAGTTGCAAGTGATTTCTTAATTTTAAAATAGCCTTTACTGTGAAAAGGAAATGACAAAAGAGCAGAAATAAAAACTAAAAAGACAATGGAAAAGATTAATGAAACCAAAATCTGGTTCTTTGAGAAGATAAACAAAACTGACAAAGCTTTAGCTAGACTCACCAAGAAAGGAAGAGGACTCAAATCATAAATGAAAGAGATGTCATAACAGATACCACACCCAAGGTCATAAGAAACCACTATGAACAATTATGCACCAACACATTTGACAACCTAGAAGAAACAGATAAACCCCTAAAAACATACAGTGTACCTAGAGTGAATCATGAAGTAGTAGAATGTCTAACAGACTGGTTACTAGTGAGGAAATTGAATCGATAATCAAAAATCTTTCAACAAAGTCCAGGACCAGATGGTGTAACTGTGAACTCTACCAAACATTCAAAGAAGACTTAATACCAACCCTTCTCAAATTCTTCCAAAAAATAGAAGAGAAAGGAACACCTCTAAACTCATTTTATGGGGTCAGCATTACTGTGATACCAAAGTCAAACAAGGACATCACAAAAGGAAATTACAGGCCAGTATCTCTGAGAACCATAGATGCTAAAATCCTCAATGTAATATTTGCAAACTGAATTCAACAAACCATTAGAAGAATCATATACCATGATCAAGTGGGATTTATTCTAGGGATGCAAAGGTGGTTCAACACAAAATGAATGATAAATTTCATATAATCATCTCAAGAGCTACAGAAAAAGTACTGGGCAAAAACTCATCCATTTATGATAAAAACTCAACAAAGTGGGTATAGAGGGATGTACCTCAACATAATAAAGGTCATATGCAAAAGCCCATGGCTAATATCACACTCAATGGTGAAAAGCTGAAAGCTTTCCCTCTAAGATCAGGAACAAGGCAAGGATGCACACTCTTGCTGCTTATATTCAACATAGTGTTAGAAGTTCTAGCCAGGACAATTAGGAAAGAAAAAGAAAAGGCATTCAAATAGCAAGGGAAGAAGTAAAACTATCACAAATTGCAGATAGCATATTTTATACAGAAAATCTTAGTTCTCCATCAAAAAATTGTTAGAACTAATAAGTGAATTCAATAAAGTTGCAAGATACAAATCAATATATAAAACCTGTTAGGGATCCCTGGGTGGCGCAGCGGTTTGGCACCTGCCTTTGGCCCAGGGCGCGGTCCTGGATATCCGGGATCGAATCCCACGTCAGGCTCCCGGTGCATGGAGCCTGCTTCTCCCTCTGCCTGTGTCTCTGCCTCTCTCTCTCTCACTGTGTGCCTATCATAAATAAATGAAAGTTAAAAAAAATAAACCTGTTTATATGCACTAATAAACTATCAGAGAAATTAAGAAAATAATCTCATTTACAACTGCATCAAAAAGAACAAAATACCTAGGAACAAACTTAACCAAGGAGGTAAAAACCTGTACACTGAAATCTAGAAGATATTAATGAAAAAAATTGAAGATGACAAAAAAATGGAAAGGTATTTTACACTTATGGATTGGAGGAACTAATATTGTTTAAATGTCCATATAGCCCAAAGCAATCTACAGATTCATGTAATCTCTATCAAAAGTCCAAAGACATTTTTTTTATAAAAATAGAACAGACACTGAACTCTACCTCTGAAACTAATAATACACTATATGTTAATTAATTGAATTTAAATAAAATAGAACAAACATCTAAAATTTGTATGGAAACATAAAAGGCCACAAATAGCTAAAACCATTTTGAGAAAGAAAAAAGCTGGAGGCATCGTGATGCCTGATTTCAAACCATACTACAAAGCTATAGTAATCAAAACAGCATGGTATTGGCATAAAAACAGACACGTAGATAAATGGAAAAGAATACAAGGGAAATAAACCCATGCATATATGGTCAATTTATGACAAAGGAGCTAAGAATATACAATGGAGAAAGAATAGTTTCTTCGATAAATGGTGTTGGGAAAACTGGATAAGCACATGCAAAAGAATGAAATCAGACCCTGTCTTACACTATACACACAAAATTATCTCTGAATGGATGAGAGACTTACTTGAATGTAAGACCCAAAATCCTAAGACTCCTAGAAGAAAACATAGGTGCTAATCTCCTTGACACTGGCCTTAGCAATGGTTTTTTGGATTTGACACCAAAAGCAAAAACAAGGTAGACTCCCTTCAAACTAAAAAGCTCCTGCACAGTAAAGGAAACCATCAAGAGAATGAAAAAACAACCTATGGAATGGGGGAAAATATTTGCAAATGACATATCTAGTAAGGAGTTAAAAATATATAAAGAACTCCTACAACTCAATAGCAACCCCTCCTCCAATCTGATTAAAAAATGGGCAGAGGATCTGAATAAACATTTCTCCAAAGAAGACTAACAGCTAACAGGTACATGAAAAGATGTTCAACTTTGCTGGGAAATACAGTCAAAACTACAGATAGATATCACCTCATACCTGTTAGAATGATTTTCCAAAAAGACAAAAAGTAAGTGTGGGTGAGGATGTGGAGAAAAGGGAACCCTTGTGCAGCTGTTGGTGGGAAGGTAAACTGGTGCAGCCACTACGGAAAACAATATGGAGGTTCCTCAAAAAGTTAAATATAGGACTACCCTATGATTTGGCAATTCCACTCCTGGGTATTTATCCAAAGGAAATGAAAATAATAATTCAAAAAGTATATATAATCCCTTGCTCATTGCTGTATTATTTATAATAGCCAGGACATGGAAACAATGTGTCTATTGATGGATGAATGGATGAAGCAAATGTGGAATATAAATATATACAGTGGAACATTCATCCATTAAAAAGAATGAAATGTTGGCATTTTTGACGACATGGATGGACCTCGAGGGCATCATGCTAAGTGGAACAAGTCAGACGCAAAAAGATACTGTATGATCTCCTATATGGAATCTAAACAAATGAACAGTGAGGAACTGGACTCATGGATATAGAGAACAGATTGGTGGTTGCCTAAGACAGGGGTGGGAGGTGGGGAAAAGGGTGAGGGGGGTCAAAAAGTCCTAATTTTCAATTACAAAATGAATGTCGTGGGGGATGTAATGTTCAGCATGGTGAGTATAGCTAAGTGCATATTTGGAAGTAGCCAGGTGAGTGATCTTGAAAGTTCTTATCAGAAGAAAAAACTCATATGTATGGTGATGGGTGTTAACTGGAGTTATTGTGGTGATCATTTTGCAATATATACAAGTATTGAATCACTGTATTGTACATATGAAACTAATACAGTGTTGTCAATTCAAAAAAAATGCTTTACTGTGAGCAAGATTACATGTGCATGTGAAAGAATGCTCTATGTGGTAAAGAGATAAGAAATCTGAATGTGAAATGTGGATAATATTTTTAGATAGGAGCTTATTTTATTTTTTAGTAAGGAAAGCATTTTGTGGTGAGGTTCTGTGATTGTGGCAAGGTGTATGTCTCAAATTAAGGTTATGCTTTGCTAGCTATATGAAGAGCTACATCTTTAAATGACTTAACAGGACGTTTTCAAGCAACTCAGCACTTGGCAGATTTAATTTTGATGAGCAGGAGCAGGTGGGTGGCTCAGGCTTCTCAACCTTGGAGAGATGACCCCAAATGACTTTGTTTTTTCCTGATAGCTGCAAGATAAAATAAGATTTTAACTAAGGGACTTGGGAGAGATATATCCATTGTTTAGTTGAAAGGGAGAGGAGAGCGTGTCAGACAATAGAAACAGGTAGAACAAAAGCATAAAATGATGTAAGCCCTAGGAAGCACACTAGCAAAGAGTCCCTGGGGTTGGTGCTAACTTGTGAGAGCAGTTTCTGTTTAGCACAAAGAAATTAAACCCAACCAGCAAGAGGGCTCACACAAGTGTGCATACTTTTGTGACTTCTGAGTGTGAGATCTCTTTTCTGTTTTTCTATGGTTGGATAAGAAACCTGAACCCCAGAAAACCCCTCCATGCAGGGTTATGTCTTTTAAGAGCCCTGAGAGACTTTAAATGCTTTGAAAAAGCATCTAACTTTTCTGAAGTTATCTCATATAATTATTTTGACATCATCTTTCACTTTTCTAATGATACTATTTTCTTCCTTCATCCTCCTCCCCCTTCTGCTTCCTTGCCTCTCTTTCCCTCACCAACTGGGTAAAGTTTCTGGCACCTGGCTTGTTTGCCAGGAAAAAAAGCAACTGCTTGCAAAGGAGAAAACCCTTTCCTGCTTTTGGGGTTGCATTGGAACCCTCCATTCCCACCTGGGTTGGAAAGCCTGGCTGCACAATGGTTCTTGTGCTTTCGGAAAGGAAAATACCCTACCTCATATTCCTCTTTGCGCAACAAGGGTAGGTCCAGGGTCTCATGAAAGATTTGAAACCTTTGAAGTCCTTAGTCCACCTATCTTTCTAAAGAATTCTTTGGTAGGTTAACCATTTACTTCATATTTTGTACTTGGGAGGATGATTATGGGGACATAACATGTTCTAGTGCACGGCTTCTCAGAAGACTATGAATTGGAATTAGGGAATGTGTGCAAAACTGCCATCTGCAAATGCTGGGAGAAGCCATACATTGCGAAGGGTTAGAGTGAGGTCTTGGATTTGGTTTTGTTTGGCATCAAAAGTCTATCAGTGTCTCTTATATTCAAATCTCATTGACTTTATAAAAGTTTGTAAACTAGGATAAAAGTATATTGGTTATATGTCTACAACCACCATTGTTTAAAAAATCATGACTCCTATTCAATTTGTATTGTTCTTTCTCAATATCACTTCCTCCCATTGTTATTATTCTTAGATATGTCCATGGGTCTGTCTACACCTATAAAATGGAAAATTAACAGTAATTATTTATAAAACACAAATCCCTCAAAGACATACATGAAGTAGTCAGATAATTTAAAAATTCCTAATCCAGATTTTTCAAGCTTTCATTTCAGTTTTGCTTGTTCCCTTCCTCTCTCCTTCCCTGTACTTCAATCTCTCTGTGTATGTATACACACACATAAACATTATATAGAATAGTTTTGAAACCTTGATTGTCTGATAAAGTGGTATTTGCTGGACTTCTCCTCCACAAAGTAATGTTTTTTGTCTTTGTAATTAGTGAACAATTTGTGAAGAGATGCTCTCTGACTAGGCAAATACGCTGTTTCTTGTTAAATTTTCCTCCATTAATCTTAGCATCCACAGATAATTTCCTAACTCCATCATGCCAAATAATAAATGTGGAAGAAATGTTGGAGATATAAAATCAAAATGGGGGATCCCTGGGTGGCGCAGCGGTTTAGCGCCTGCCTTTGGTCCAGGGCACGATCCTGGAGACCCGGGATCGAATTCCACGTCGGGCTCCCGGTGCATGGAGCCTGCTTCTGTCTCTGCCTGTGTCTCTGCCTCTCTCTCTCTCTCTCTCTGTGACTATCATAAATGAATAAAAGAGAATCTTTAAAAAAAAATCAAAATGGTTTTTATAAATAATCATCTGCAACACTGCAGTGTGTTTTATAGATTATATAAACTACAACATAACTTCAATTATAAGGGACAAATGAGAGAATAGTGATTTATAGGAAAACCTCAGTATTTCAGTAAGTAAATGCTTTGACATTTCTACACAAGAGGACACATTGAAGGAGTCAGATATGAGAAATCCTGGTGATGGATATACCTACACATGCAGAGGTGGCTTACTGAGGTCTCATTCAGTCAGTGGCATTATGTTAGTAACGTGATTTTTGAGAACAATGAACAACTCTTGGTAAAGTTGGGAACAAGATAGTGCAAAATGTTCCCTCAAATAATCCCATAGTGGCAATCTGTGCAGTACCACCCCCACCCCTGCAAATGCCCCAGTGCTTTACAAAAGTGCAAAAATGAAAGCCTATGCATGAGATTTAGACAGTTATAAATAGGTTTTTCACCTACATGGATATAGGGCAAGACACTGGACAAATTATACAGAACATAGAATATTTCTTTGCATTATTTCAGGACATCTGTTGTCTCTGACCCACATCCACTAAACGTCTTCAGTATCTTCTGACCATTTATTTTATAAGATTTATTTATTTTATATAGAGAGTGTGTAGGGGTAGGG
Source organism: Canis aureus (assembly GCF_053574225.1). Classification (NCBI taxonomy): domain Eukaryota; kingdom Metazoa; phylum Chordata; class Mammalia; order Carnivora; family Canidae; genus Canis; species Canis aureus. The sequence goes on along the minus strand of NC_135638.1, from coordinate 19,300,382 downwards.
GGAGGCAGAGAGAGAGAGGGAGAGAGAATTCCAAGCAAACTCCGCTCTGAGCATGAGCTGACATGGGGTTTGATCCCAAAACCCTGAGATCATGACCTGAATCGAAACCAAGAATCTGATGCTTAACCAACTGTGCCATCCAAGCGCCCCATCTTCTGACTGTTTAGACAATAAAATAAGCTTCACAAATGTCCAAAATGGCCCCTGGATATGGTATCATTGGTCAAGAAGCACTGTTTTAAGATTTCTCATAAGTACAGATTCCTACCCATCTTCCCACCAACTAACCAACCAAAACCTATATTGACTTTCTCTTGGCATTTTGTGTGTGTGTCTTGGCATCCTTAGGTAATTCTGGTTGTCCCTTACCTGTTTATTTTAGGCTTCCCTGTTGTAAGACTTTCTATTTCCACAGATGTATAATGTATTGATTTGAGATTTTGGAGAATATCAAATAGCATGATCCACCATATTTACCACTTCATGGGAATGAATAAAAAGATTAACATCTCCCTCAGTTAAGACCAGAAATATAAAAGACATTTCCTAGAACTCAAACTAAGTTTCTAAACATCCTGCACATTTCTTCTCCTCACATCGTGTAGATATCTTTAATTTCACTATAAAAGGTTTTGCCCCTCAGTGTTCCTGAATTTACATTAAATCTGGAACAGAAATGGGATCAGATAATAGGCCTAGCTTTGAAAGGTTGTCTTGCCACATTGGAATAAGAAGCATCACAAACAGTACTTGAGTGAACAGCATTCCACTCGCAGGGACCCAGGCCATTGAGAATTTTCTAAGTAATCAGGAATGTTTTGACAAAAGAATTCCTGGACCCCCTGAATAATTAATCTGTTATGAACAATGATAATATGAAAAGAATTAGTGAAAGAAGTTGAGGAAGAAGAATTCTACTTGATTTGAGGAGTTTTTGTTGACCTAATTTGGACAAATTAACAAAAACATTCTGTTTCACTATTTGTTATCATTGGAGTATCCTCAAATCAATTTTCTCTCAATTTCTCATTTGCTTCCATGGGACACCTATAATTCATCCTCTTTAATACTTTCATATTCCAACTTTTCAGACCTGGTGAGTCTGACTTCTGAGCTGGCCACATGGCTTTACTACATTCATGCTCTAAAATCACATTTACAATTTTCATAGGTTAGCAGCAGAGATAAACTGGAAGTGCCTACCCAGCAACAATGGGGTGCATTAGTTTTGTGGTTTTTAACTTCATGGGTTTTGTGTGTGTGTGTGTGTGTGTGTGTGTGTGTGTGTGTTTACCTTTGGTTCTTTTGGATCGTTTTATGCAATCTTCCCTGATCAACTTTTTTTCGTGAATGTTTTGGATGCTTTGACCTTGATCAGTTACCACTTTGACTTGTAGCAACATGACAAACCAGCACAACAGGACAAAAATGAGTTGATTATTTCAGCTGAATTTTCTGGGAGTTTCGTTCACAGTACAAGAGGCAGAATGAGTAGAAAACTGGAGCATGTAGCTCCTCATTGTCCCTTTGTTGTTCATCCATTCAGCAACTGTTTATAGACTTCCTATAACGCTTCATACTAGGAGAACATGAGGGAGAGAGACCCAGTTCCCATGGCTACAATATGAGGTGGTGAGGTGGTTTAAAGAATTTAGGACAAGGAGTCAGACAGCCTTTCTGGTCCCATCCCTTACCAGCTAACATTGTCTGAACCGTAAGTTTACAAAATGGGTATTCTTGTCTATAATCCAGTGTGATTGTGAGACTCAAGTGAAATAAGAATTTTTTTTTATACCAAAACACAAAGCAGCTTTTTTGAGACCACACAGATGAGAATTAAGTTTGGGAGTCTGGGGTACAAGTCTGATCGCCAACCAGATAGTAGCTCTGTCCTCCCAGGGCAACTGAGAGGACTGTGTGTTACACACCAAACACTTTGAATGAGGGCAGAATGAGCCAGCTGTCCTATTGTCTCTTCAACCTCAAAATGTCAACATTGAACTCATCACATCTTAACCTTGGCTTTAGGCCATCACTTGCCCTTTGCGGTCCTTTCTGGCCCTAATGCCCCAACCTTTTGAAGTTGATGGTATGGAAGGTAGCCATGTCCTCCCCCAGTAGGATCCTTGGCTACACTGGCAGAGGGACAGAGATGGGCCAGAGTGGACACGTCTCTGACAGTGTGTGGTTCTCCCCATATGCTTACAACTCTTTTCTGAGTCTGCCAAGGATGGAAACTATCTAGAGTTTTGCACTAAATAAGGATGTGTTGAACCAAATCAAACAGCAATGATAAAACTGGGGGGAAAACTGGATTTAGATGATCCAGGTTCTAACCTAGACTCTCTACTCACATTTTTGAGGCTTTGGGAAAATTACCGCATCTTTTTGCACCTTGGTTTCCCAATCTTTGAAATGAAGCTACTGAAACCTGCCCCAGTTATGTTGCAGGCTGTGAGCATCCCATGGAAGGGGTATTTGGAATGTCCTTGACTAAACTGCTTCCTGGTGAAGCGGGAGAGTGAGATTCTTGTCTCATGGAATTAAAGACAAATCTTGCGTACAGAGGAGAGTGAGCAAGGTGTTAGGGTTTTATTAAGCAAGGATTCAGAAAATGCTCTCAGGAGTGAGAGAGGTCCTGACCTGGTTGCCAGTGATGGCTTTTCATTTCTGGCCTTTCATTAAGACTTTACCAGGAACTTGCTGGTGGTTAGGTCAGTGGTCTGGAACTAAACAGGACGCTTATACGTTGTGTGAGAGTCTTTGTTTCTTGTGACATCTGTGATCTATAGATATGTTTTGCTAGGTCTGGTTAATCTTTATAGTTCTCCTTTGAGGCCTAATCTTTTTTTTTTTTTTTTTTTTTTGGTTATTTTCTATTTTCTGTGGTTATAGTATAATTACTAGAAAAATATTTTAACTCTAGGAGTTGGGATGGAGTAGTCTGATTTTTCTTACCTTTATTTTTGTTCTGTCTCAATGTCTGCATATCCTAAATACCCTCAGAGCCTACTTGGGGGCCTTATTCTTTCCCTACCTGAAATCCCATCCTTTCCCTATTCACTAGGGCTTAATGAGCACAAGACACAGAGATTTGGATTATAATCACTATTAAAGACAATTGAAAGGAAACAAAAATTTATTGAGCATTTATTATGAAGCTGACTTAATGTTAGGCATTATATACATATACACATATATGCATATATTATCACATTTAATCTCCATAATAATCCTGTGAGATAGGTATTATCTCCATTTTGGTCAGAGAGGTTAAGTAACTTGCCCAGCATGACACATTGTCAAGTGTACTTGTAGGAACTCAAATGCAGGTTAGGCTGCCTCCAAAACTCTTGTTTTTCACATGACACCTGCTGCCTCAATAGTAGAACAAATGTGCTCTAGGTGGTACATTTGTGATTTCTGCACTGGGATGTACAGAGATAAAACAAATAAACAACAACAACAAAACCAAAGCAAAAGATCCAATCTTTGTATTTTAATACAACTAGGATTTCTGTATTTGGGAAAGGAAAGGCCAGGCTGAACGCTGTATGGGAGCAATTCAAAGCTGAGGGTTCTTCAAACACCATACCTAAGTGGGTGTTTAATCTGGGAGTATTAGAAGAATGCCAGTTGATGAGACTGCCATGAGATTCCACAGGGAGAGTAAATATCCATCGTGATATCCTCAAGCCAGAACACATGACATCAGCAGGTGGTTGGATTGACAAATTGGGCTGAATCTGCCTGCTGGGAAGCATTTCACATCATCCTTGCTGGCCAGAGCTAAAAGTCACTAGATTTAAATGAAAACTACTGACAGGAAATGCAAAGAATTTATGAAGGAATGTGTTAAGTGGAAACTCAAGTGTAAATCTCCAAATGTTTTGTTTCTAGGGATCTGTGAGAAGGTTTAAGAATCTGAGTATTATAGATGTGTTTAGTACATGGCCAATTTGTAGCCTTTTGTTTAGAGTTACATTTTAAAACTGGCCCCTGGATTGCAGGAAGACAGAAAAACAATATAGCCATTTGGTCTGACTTGTTATAAAACATAGCTAGTGCTTTTTAAAAATAGTTCCAAACCAAATTAGCTCTGGGCACCTGCTGGAGCTTAGTGTGTTTTCAGATAGACTTGTTTGCTGTCAGCACCCCCAAAAAATAAAAAAATAAATAAAAAAATTAAAAAACAAAGCAACAACCCCCCCCAAAAAAAACCCCCACACAACAACAACAACAACAACAACAAAAACAAAAACCCAACTCAACAAAACCCTCCACCCAGATGGTTACAAAACCTGATGTCCCTAACACTGTTTTAAAGCCATGTCTCTTAGATCAAATCATTCAAATAAAGAGACATTTGACATCTTGAAAGAATGGGGCAAATTATTTGTTGCCAGATATAGTCTCAGGGTCAGGGGAAGAATAAAAGTAGGAGAAGTTGGATAATGTAATGTACTAGTACATTGTGGAAGTTTTTCTAATTCCTTATATAAATTTCTTTCAATACTGATATTATAATATGGTTGGAATTTGAGGATTTACAGTTTCATGGCATAGGTCCCTTAAACCATCCTTGTTATCGTACTGTTTAAGGCATGCGTGCATAGGCATTTCAAATGATTTGGACATTTGTTCACCTATCTAACAGAAGAGATATAGATGGTGTCTAAACGAATAGCCACAAAAATTATAGCAACAAAAATGGCAAAAAAATCATTTAACAGAGATTTTATATTTTAGGCAGCAGCAAGCGTGGTCAATGGCTCACAGAGAATGCTAAAATGTGGACCAACATTGACAAATGGAAAACTAATTTCTGCAGAGTTCTGGGACTGATTTAGGTTTTGCAGCCCTCAACGAAATTTTCACCTGCACTAGTTCTCTGATTACAGTCAGGACAAAATTCTGTTTTGTTATACATAGGTTTTATATAGTAGAAAAACTTAGAGAAACCTATCTTACCATCACTAGGTACATATCATTAAATAAAATATACTGACTTACTAGTGACTCATTCTGCCTTACTGAATAATTTTGAATAATTTTCCTAACCATTGCAGTTTCTTGAAATCAAATTGGTATCTTAGAGGACCTGATGGGGTAATTGGAATAATAGCAACATGAAAAATGAGGACTACTCTGCTGCTACCAATTATTAAATATCTGGTACTGAAATAGATGCTTTTTATGCATCTTTTATATACTTGATAACAATCTTGTAAAAATAGTTATTATTAGCCCAATGTTATAAACGGGGAAATTGAGCGTCACAGAATCCACACTGTTAAAAAAAAAATGAGACTAATAGAATTTGAATCTAAGTCAGCCTGACTTAAAATAATGTTGTTTTCATTGTACAAGGGGGTGAAAAGGTCAAAGAGAAGGTAAGAGGAGACATTTTCTCTAGGAAGTGACCCCAAAATAGCAAACTTGCTTTGCTCCTCTTTATTGGGTCTGAAACCTGAAACATAAATATGATATGGAAACATATTCTCATTAACTCTGAATGAGGAGATGCAGGTCAAAACTTGCAGAAATTCTCTAGACACCCTTCTAAAGAGGAGTGATTTAAATTAACCCAGTGTATCAGAATAACAAAAGCTGCGGTATTTGTTTGCCGGAGGACTGGTCAGATATAACCATTAAAATGCATGAGTTCTCTATTGAGTAATCCACTTTTGCCTTGGAAATCTTAAAATAAACTCTTCTTCATGAATGTGAAAGCTCACTAATTCTCCTTTCGCTAAACCTCAAGCCCTATAATTTTTACTAAGTATCTGAGTCTCACAAATGCTAATACCAGAGCATTTTAGTCTGTTACAAAGATTGTTTAAATTATCATTGCAATACCAGATTCATTATTTCTTACAAGTAATTGAAGCAAATCTACGTTTACGAATAAAAGTACTTTAGTAGAGTTAATCTCTGATCTGTCTTATTGATAGCAATTTTATTGAGCCTTTGGCATTAGTTATTTGTATTACTGTTTAAGGTTATCAGATGGGGTTGAAGCAGAGCATTGTTATTTGCATATTTAATTTTTAACCTCATTATTTAGATACTGGTTTAGCAACCTGAAAAATTATTTGCTGGTTTTGGAATTTTTTCTTTTTTATAGAGAGAACCCAAGCTTTGTGTAAATCCGTGTCTGTACACCTGTCACCAAATCAGAATTTCATTTACCACCATTTATTTATAGGGCCGAGTCATGTGTTAAGAATTTGGAAGCATCTTCCACTACAAAGTTAGCCCTCAATTACTTCCACTACAAAGTTAGCCCTCAATTAATTGGATCAGAATTGAAAAAATCCTATTATGATTGTCTGAACTTATGTAGGTTTGGCTAAAAATACCTGTGTCTCATTCTTGTGGTGTATTAAAAAATTGTAAAGATCAAATAACTGATAGCAATGCATTTTCTCATGATAAATGTAATCATGAGACATTTCCTAGCTAGATTCTTTCTTTACTGTCTGATATAAACCTTTTCTCTTACTGCCCAAAGTACTTAGGTCCTATCTTTTTCTTACACAAGACCACATGCTAGAACATGCCCTTTCTTTGTGCATATTGCCAAAATGAACCCCTCTTCCTGGACTAATTGTGAAAAAGTACCCCTTCCTCTGTGTCAGGCTAAGGCAGCTCTGTGCCAGCTCCGTGTAGACTGGATCCAGCCCCACTTGTCTTTCCTTGCTGTGTGTGATGCTCTGTTCTTATGTATAGTCTGTACTAAATTACAGATATTTGTTTTACCATTCTTTAATCAGCAAATGTTTAATAAGCATCTATTATCAATCAGGCACTGGTTAAGCTCTGGCAAATACAACAATGAATAAGGCCTAGACCTGCCCTCAAGGAACTCCTATTTTAATAGGTAAGAGAGATGCGTGTGGTAGTTAATGTCACAGCAGCAAACAGATGGTGTGTCCACAGAATAAAGAGACTATTCACAGGTTAGGTTGTAGAGATCTCACAAGAGATAGTTCAAGGGCTAGTTATGTAGAGCTTCAGTGAAGTTGATGGGAGGAAACAGTTACTGGCTAGAGTTGAAATCTAGATGGGGGGATACAGGCAGGAACTCTATAGTGAGGGAGTAAATACCCCATCCTCACTCTAATCCTGTCCTCTTATTTTCCTAACCAGAGGTTAGGTGGCAGGGAAGTTCACTGCTGAAGTCCTTAGAGATTAGCCTTCTGGGAGCAGAAAACAGGGTGGAAGAGAGTGGAGAATTAATCTGGAAGGGGAAAAGAAGATATCCAATACAGTTCATTCCTTTTGTCCCTTTATATCTACTCTTGTCCTTCACTCCAGTAAATGTTCATGTCCTAACAGAGGGAACACAATCTTATCAGTTAATCACTAACATTGATGTCATTAATCTGGCTATACTCTAAGCTGAAAACGAAAATATTAGTAATTACCCAGTATTCTTCATTTGAAGTCATGAGCATATGAGGGAGGAAGGGGAAAAATAATTGATGCAAAATATAGTTGCTACATTTTGTACTCTGTAGCTCATCACAAGACTTAATGGATAATCATAGTTGCCTTTGTTCAGCAGCCATTCTATGTTTCCTCTGCGAATATCTCACCTGGATAAAGTGTTTTTGCTTTAATGATGTGGCCCAAACTCATTCCTATGGGATCTCAGTCTTTAGTTGTTTGTCTTGAGTTGCTGCAATTTCCTATTTGCCAGGGCTATTGGGCAAGAGAGTACCAAGAGGCGTCCTAATGGATCTCTGCATTTCAAATATGGGTCTTCCTGCCTCTATTGTGTAGCAACAATCCAGTTTCCTCTTGGCAATTGGGATCAATCATCCTAGCCAGTAGAGTGACCTTCTTCCGGCTGCTGACTCGGAGGCATGAGAATTTTAGGCCAGAGGACAGCCTCAGAATTCATTATAATATGATTGTGCTTCTTGGTAGAAGCATGCTTCCCTTGGGCACTGAGACATTGAAACCCAAGAAGCTTATGGTCAGGTTGACAGGACACACGATTTTCTTGAGTTGTAGGGACGAGAGGAAAAAAACTCGCTAGATATTATAGGGGGAGAGAGCACTCTATTTCCTCCTTCTGGTTCCTGGACCCATGCATTTTACCTCTGGAAGAGGTGGAATCACCTAGTAGAAACTAGGTTTTTTAAGCCGTGTACTGCATCCTGTAGGATAGCATCCTGGCCTTAAAGTGTGTTATCAGGGGTTTGGTGTTGGCCTCTACCATTGGCAGGTTGGGCACTCAGCAGGTGTGGTAGCCCTTACAGAGTCTTCATCCCTGTTACCATGGTGACTTTTTACATGGGCCCATTGAGCAAACATTGAGGAGGTGAAGGAAAGAGGCTGCTTGGCAGGAACTAAAGAGGTCATTTTTGTCTACCTGATTGTTGAGAGCCTCCTCCAAAGTGATCCTTCTGGTGAATATTTTTCATACTACTTCATATTTATTCTACATGTCCATCCACATCTCTCTCCGCCACTTAGCTTTGTCACCAGTTTTCCAATTTTGTTATTTTCGAGTCATTGTCCAGCCAACCAATGATAGTCCCTGCCCATGAGTTAGTGTAGAGCTAGACTTCAATAATCCTTCCCTTCATAATTCTTCCCTTCCCTTCCCTTCTCAGACAACCAGATATAGTTCCCAAAGTTCTGCCCATGGTGTGGATTTACATTAACAATTATTTTTCAGGGATGGCCCGAGACAGACAATGCAGATTTCTGTTACCAAGATCAAGCATTTTTCTGCTTTTTTAACTGATCACAAGGAAATCCCAATGACACCATAGGTGGATTGAGGGAGAGATGGGCCTTCCAAACATGATGAGGCTGAGCTGTATTGTACCATTTCTAATGTATGATGGAACATTACTCTGCAAGTCAGTTTTGTGATTTAGTGGATCAGATAAATACCCAGTTCAGGATAGTTCAAATTGCAACACAACTTGATGCCCCATGGTCTGCCACTCTCCCTCCCAGGGCTTGGGCATGAGCCAGAAGCTACATTTCAAATGGAGAATCATTGTTGGCAAAAGAGAGGATGGCCTGTTGAAGGCTCATTTGTGGCACTAACCTGGAGAGAACACCCAGAAATTCTCTTATGGAAAAGGAGATCATTGAGTCAAGTTTTGAAGGATAATACTTACCGGGTGGGTGGACTGGCTGTTGAGCAACGTGTAAAGATATGCAAAAGTGAAATGATAGAAATGCTAACATAGTTTGGTATTACTGAATTATGGGGTATAAGGAGCCATGCTCAGGGACTTGGTCATGGGAGCCCCGTGAACCCTGCAGGGGAAGTTACTAAATTCTTTTAAGCAGAGGAAGCATCCCTTTACAGAAATGGCCTATTTGTATCTCTTCTGGTGCCCTGCACAGTCCCTTAAAATAGTTGATCATACAAATTGTTTTAGTTTTGAATTTTAATTGGAAATGTAATTCAAGTTACATATTGCATCCTTTATTACAGTAAGTTCACAACTTGTTTCTAGGCCTCTAAATCAATACCTCCAAACTAAAATGTTTTCTTAGGCAGGGCATCCTCTTCAATAAATTTCAAACTCTTGTTTAGGTGTCTCCTTCCTCCCTCTCCCCCAAGTAAATGAGACTACTTGGGGGTGCTTGAAATGAGAATTGGTTTTTATTCTGCTATAGGATTTTCATCATTGAAATTGCTAATCTATTTAGGTTCTTTGCCAAGTAACTTCCTCAGAAAAAAAGATTTCACCTCCTCATTTCTATGAGTAAGATACTAATGCAAATATGTCCCATCTGTTAACCTTTTTGTATTCCCATAGTACATGTAAGAGTATCTTGCTTGAGCTACATGCAATATTCTATGGATAGGAGCCTTGTGTTTTTGTAAGTGCATAATGTCTTTAAAACATGAATGAATCCATTGCTAAAATATTTATAGTTTAGTCAACATACACAAACTTGAAGAATGATCAATTGTGGTAACAGATACCCAAATCTTTGAAACATCTTGAGAAATATATTACCTTACATAGAATATCATCAGTTCTGAAACATTGCTCCCATATTTGGAAATTAAACCTTTTGTTGTGCTATGACTGGAGCAGGGCACAGCACCAACAAAAAGTGCCATCTGGGCCAGGATCCCAGGAGACAAGGGAATATGGGAACAAATGGCAGATCAAAAGTTTGGATCAGAAACTCATGCAGCGTTTAGAGTAGGTCTGAGCATGGTGTGCCTTTGATTTCAAAGACAGCTCCATGCCTGGATAAGTTTTGTGGACTGTGGAATGTGATGATAACTGGCCCTAGGGAACACACAGAACACCAGGTTACCAGAAGAGAAGGTGAAGATCAAGTTTTTACAGGAAGTGTGAAGGAAACTTTGACCAGCGCACCAGCATTTGAATTTGCTTCAGCAAGCATTCTGAGAAAATGCACTCAACCACTGAACAGAGCTTCAAATTTTATGGAATTGCAGTTGAGTCTCTGGAGAGCTGCGTGTTGATAGTACTGTCTGTTAATAAGAAAGAGGTGAAGAATGAATTATTTTGCCCCTCAACCTTCATTTTATGACTTCACCCTCTAGAAGATGGTTTGGCTTTAATACGCAAAGGCTCTTAGTCCCGCCAAAGTTGTCCAAACTTTGGTATTGTTCTTGAAAGTATCAATGAAATAACCATCATTTTATGTTTAAAGAGGCTAATTTAAAAGTAAAATATCCATTAACAACATAAATTGAATTTGTTTTGAAAACTAAATGAGTAGTGATAGTGACCAAACATTACATCATAAATGGATAGTGATGTGTTGTTTTCTTCAAGCATCATCCAGAAATATTTAGTAAGCCTACAATTACAAATGCCGTGCAATAGGTGCCGTGCAAAGAAATCTTCACAGACTCAGTCCCTCTCTTCTAGTGTCTTGTAAAACCACTAGGGATGCCTTGAATACTTTGTCATAAGATAGAAAGGGAAAGAAAAGAATCATCATCTTGAACTAGAAGATGGCTATCCTGGTCAAAGGGAACAACAGAATCCAACATTGTCATTCTCCCCATTGCAAAGCTTTTATTTTTATTTTATTGTCTAGAAAGGCAATTTTTGTTACTGTATCAACTCCTTATCAAGCTAGCTAGCTATAGACTTTTAAACTTTTAAATTGTTTCAAGGGTTATGCTTGGAGTTCTATAGAGCTATATATAGCTATAACTAAATAAAAACTTAGTTTTACATGAAGGTGTTTACATGTCTAGTCTAAAGATGTTTTCAGGATGAAAAGAAAAGTTAAGTTATTGAATGGAAATTGTGAGACCTTTGGGCAAGAACGAGCAAAGGAATCTCACTGTCATTTATAGCTTCCAGATATTGAGAATAATTAAATTTTTTTTTTTTTAGTTTCTTGCATGATTCTAGATGCCTATAAGGGTTTGCAGAATAAGCAGCTAGAAAGTTCTACCTGTAGTTTGTAGTAGGATTTGCTAAGGACTACTTCATTGGACTTCTACCCAATAATTACAATGCATACTGGAATGTACACTGTAAAACTTAAGTCTCTAGGGAATTTTGTTACCTGAATTAAAGGAAATGTTCCTGAGCATACTCCAGCTTTCCCACAATTTAGATAACAAATGTTTAATATCTGGGCCTGTAGGTAATTAAGAAACCACAATTTAAACCTCTGAAGGCTTCTAATCGATTTTTAACAGGTAAAGAATAACACATTTATCGTTGAGGCAAATTTACAAAGAATCTAGAGCTTATAAATACTTGACATTATATTTATAGATAACAATAGAATTTACTTTAGATAAATTACCTCCTGGCATTTTTGAAATAATGCCTGTGTGTCCAAACTGGAAAAGATCCTAAAGGTTCTTGAGCATAAAAAGGGAATCAGGATATTGCTTGGTAGGTGCTAAACCTGGGGAAATTTTTCTGTTCCTTTAGTAGACTATTTTTTTATAGCAATAAATGCAATTTTTAAAGAGTTTTTAGTTGAATGCTTTGCGTACAGATTGATAGTCCAATGTCAATTGTGTACTATTAGAAGTTACCAGAGACTTGGAGAAGTAAAAAAATGTAAAACAATTAAAAACTTTGTATGAAACTACATTTTATGTTTACACAGATCATGTATGGGTTATGCCTCAAGGTCTCAGAACTTACTTCAAACAAAATAGTGTTATTTTTTGGGATCCTGTCTCCAGAGGAATTATTTTTTTTAAGATTTTATTTATTTATTCATGAGAGAGACACACACAGAGAGAGAAGGCAGAGACACAGGCAGAGGGAGAAGTAGTCTCCATGCAGGGAGCCCGACGTGGGACTTGTTCCCGGGTCTCCAGGATCACACCCCAGGCTGCAGGCGGAACCAAACCACTGCTCCACCGGGGCTGCCCTCCAGAGGAATTAGAAACCTCTCTGGGTATGTCGTTATGTCTTATTTTATTTTTTAATCTGCAAACCTATCTTCATGCTGGAAAGAAACCAGTTTCTTATCACATGAAAGATTTGTTCTTTTAAGCATGGGAAGTAAATCATAAACTGATTTTTCTTGGTTTACATCACAGCATTTAGCATTTCCTTGTATATTACTTGAAATGATGCAATTTTAAAAATTTCTAAAACCAATTATTATTTTTTAAAGATTTTATTTGTTTATTCATGAGAGACACAGGCAGAGGGAGAAGCAGGCTCTCCGCAGGGAGTCCAATGCAGGACTTGATCCAGGACCCTGGGATCATGCTCTGAGTGGAAGGCAGATGCTCAACTGCTCAGCCACCCAGGTGTCCCTGTAAAACCAATTATTTGGTGATTAATCTATTAATACTGATGGTTGATTAATAAATACTTTCCAGAACTGCATTATTTAAGTTCTAGTTCACCATAACTATAAAATACAACATAGCCATTAAAAATTGTGTTCTAGAGGGGCACCTGGATGATTCAGTTGGTTAAGCATCTGCCTTTGGCTCAAGATCATGATCCCAGGGTCCTGTGATTGAGCCCCATATCCGGCTCCTTGAGGGGAACCTGCTTCTTCCCCTGCCTGCTGCTTCCCCTACTTGTATTCTCTCTCCCTCTGTCAAATAATTAAATAAAATCTTTTTTAAAAATCTGTGTTCTAGAGAACTTTTAAGGACTTGGAGATAATACACTTGCATTACTAAATGAAAGTATTAGATTACTACATGGCACAAAAGGTCTATTCTTGGTTTGGGGGAAAAACTGGATACATCTGTATCTTAGACTAAAAGGATATATTCCAATTTGGTAACAGTATTTTCTCTGGTTTCCAAATTTTCTATGATGTTATCTTTTTTCTCCCCTACTTAATTCTTAAAAAAGCTTTTTTATTACATACTGAAGAGCAGAAGAACCATTATAATAAATCCTAATGCATCTGTCCTCTGGCTCTAACGATTAACACTCTTTTGCCCTTTTTATAAATCATTCCCTATTGGGGGGGAGGAAATTCCCTAAATTTTGTTTTAAAACAAGTTTCTGAATTATGTATTCTCATGCAGAAATATCTTCCTTGGTTATACTTCTGTTTTTCCCCAAACATCATTCTTTGTGGGTATAAGATTCAGAGTTAATAGTTTTTCTTTTGTTCTTTAAGACTGTCACTTTACTGCCTCTGGCTTGCATCATTTCTTTTTTTAAAGATTTTATTTACTTTTTTGAGTGAGTGAGTGAGTGAGTGAGTGAGTACAAGCAGGGGGAGGGGGAGAAGCAGACTCCTTGTCGAGCAGGGAACCTGATGAGGGGCTCAATCCCAGGACCCTGGAATCATGACCTGAGCCAAGGCAGAAACCAGCTGAACCACCCAGGCGCCCTGGCTTGCATCAGTTCTGATGAGAAGTCTGCTGGTTTTTGTTTTTGTTTTTTTTGTCTTGGTTCCTCGCTTAGTGTCATTTCCTTTCTCTGACTGGCTTCAAGAGTTACTCTTTACCTTTTGTTGTCAGTGGTGGTAGACTGTGACATGTATAGGTGTTGGTACATATGTGTTTGATGATGAATGAATGGTTAAGGACCTTGTGCCTGACCTCCCTGCAGCTGCTGATCACCCTCTTACACCTGCAGGAGCACTCCCTTTGATCTCCTGCCCTGCCCTTAACCATTCTTGTGAGCCCCCAGTAGAGGCTCATGGAGAAAATCTTGGAAGTAAGTGCAAATTCCCCTTGTGCCTTGGGCCCCATCTTTTCCAAACTGCCACACTAGCCCACATTTCACCTGTAAGAATTCATTAAAAGTTAACTGATTTTTCTTATCTACTTGTGGGATGGTTACCCCTTTCTCCTATGCTTTGCCAGAGGTGGGATTGCTCACATATACTGTCTTTCCTTGAAGGGGCTTGTCTTCATTAGCATTTTGTTTACTTGGTTGCCTTGTGTTCTTGGCTTGTGATGAACTCAAGAAAGTTATGATTTTGTAGGTTTCCTGGCCTTTTCTCATTCTTAGAGTAGGAGTCATATTTTTTGTATCTTTCTACATCCTAAGCAAAGCAGGAATCTGCTGATACTTCTATACCTAATCAGAACTCTTGACTTCTTCCCTGAAATCTGGTCATCTTCCCGGCTCTTCTATCACAGTAAATGGCAGCACCATCCAGATGGTCAAGAGTTTCCTGATTTTGCCCTTTTATGTTAGCTTCTTCCCCCCTGCCGTTGTCCAATTCATTCTTAGTTTATACTAACTCACTTACAAAACATATTCTAAATCTGTCCCTTTCCTTTACTACTTCCTTTGCTCTTACTGTTCTATCCAAGTAATAATCACCTCACACCTGGGCTACTGCCATGGCCTCTTAACTGGTCTCTTTCACTCTTCATTTTTGTCTTTCCCCCATATCACCCTGCAGCTAGAGTCACCCTTAAAATATATAAATTCAATTGTTCTCTGCTCAAAGTTTCCCAATAACTTCCTTTCTCTCTGAGAATAAAATCCAAACTCCTTACTTTTGCTTACAAAACTTTACACGATCTGGCTTGTACCCACCTCACTGAACTCATCTGCCACTCTTCTCCTTCCCTGCTGTGCTTGGGACTCTTCAGTTCCTGAAACACACCAAGCTTGTTGCCTTAGGGAATGTGTCTTAGCTATTGGTCTTCTGTTTGGAATGTTCTTCCCTCTGACTTGAATGTCCAGCTTTCTTTTTTCTTTTTTAAATTCAGATATCGATTTATGTAACTTTCCCTTCTTTAGAGAAGGCTTTCCTGACTCTTTTATCAAAAAAGCTACCCAGCCACTGTTTTTTCTATCACTCTAATTTTCAATATTTGCAAAACACATAGCACTATTGGATTTATTCATTTTTTATTGATCTGTTTACTGTCAGCAGTACTGCCTTAAATCTGGGCGGGAGGTGACCTTGTCTTGAGCTTTTTACTATAAGGATCCCAGTCTGACCCTCCTAGAGTTGTATCCCATCCCACACACCATGAAGGTGAAAATACATGTTCCCTTGGAATCCTTACCCCCAGTTTTAGAACAAACTAGGGGTAACTGGCACGGTAGAATTCTGTGCCCAAACTGCCTTGTGCCAGATTTTGAGACTTGCATAGATCTTATTCTTGGGCACCGTTTCCTAAACGTGAACTATACTGCCTCTGTATACATTCTGAGGCCTGAGGGATGGCGAGCCAAGGGTTGTGTGCAGGAAATGTGCATAAAACTTTACACACTATCTAGGGAATCCAAACATGTGTGCTCAAAGCCCCCTGTAATATGGTCAGAATTAGGGATGGAAGAGAAAGGGGATATGACCTAAGGGCTGGATTCCTACAATCTGGGGAATCAAAAAATTCCAAATTTGAATGTTAGACTTTTAAGTTGTTATGGATGAATATTTATGAAGATAGGAGGATAGAAAATATTTTATTTAACAATTTTTCAATTGTTATAACTTGCTTGAATTATGACTTTTAATTACTTAAGCAAACAGTATGTATGCTTGCATTTGTGCTCTTTGCCCTGGGTGCTACAAATGTTAAGGGGTAGGACTGAATGTCTGTATCCCACTAGATTCTACAAGACATGAATCTTGTCTGTCTTGCTCACTGCTACTTCCCCCAAACCCAGAGTAGTACCTACATGTGGTAGGTGCAATAGATACTCATTGAAGAAAAATGAAATCACCCTCCCATGTGTCTTTTCTCTTGAAAGGAATTTTATCTCTTGAAGTTTCTTTGGTCAGAAATTAATATTGCTGCTCCTACTTTATTTTTTGTTAATATCTGCCTCATGTCTTTTTCCATTCCTTATTTTTAGTCCCAAGACATGTTATTTTAGGTCCTTTTATTATAACAGCAGTTGGCTCAATTAGGAAAACAAAGTACTGAGTCTTTGTCTTTTAATAAGTATTTAACCCTTTCACATTTATTGTTTGGATTTATTTTGGCATTCTTAATTTCGACTTCTCTTTTCCTTAATTTCTTTCTCTTCCCTCCCCTGGTCTCTTTCTTATATTCAATTCCCAACTTAGGGTGAAGATTGAGTTTTCTAGGTTCCATTCCTCTATTTTTAATGGTTTGGAAGTGAACTACTATCTCTTCTAGCGATTCATTTAAGATTGTTATCACTTACATATAAGCATGTTTTTGTAATGGACATCTGGAATTAATTAATATCTATATTCTTTTCCTAAACCAGATGAGAATCTGGTTTTTACTTCTTACCTCCTGTCCCAAATACTCCTGCCACAATCTCACCCTTCCCTTTCCCTTTCCCCAGCCACTATTTTCCATGTCAAGTTCATTTGGAATTGTCACTTAACAGAAAAGGTTTTTAGTATTTCACCACCATTTTGAATATGCCACTTCTTTCTCTTGGATTAGTTTCTTTGGCTTTGGTCAGGGATGATTTTCTTGTGTTCTTTCAGATAATAAAATGTGGATGGAAATCTTCCTAAACCCTTGCATGTCTGCAATATCTTTGTTAATGATACTGTGAGTGGATATAGAATTTCAAAATCAGGGGCACCTGGGTGGCTCAGTGGTTGAACATCTGCCTTTGGCTCAGGTCATGATCCTGGGGTCCTGGGATCAAGTCCCTCATCAGGCTTCTTGCAGGGAGCCTGCTTCTCCCTCTGCCTGGGTCTGTCTGTCTGTCTCTCTCATGAATAAAGGAATAAAATCTTAAAAAAAAAAGATTTGACTACATAAAATTGAAAATACTGCTTCAGTGTATTTTCACATCCATTATTGTCTATGAGAAAACTAATAACAATCTGATTCTTATTTCTTTGTAATCTCCACACCAGCTACTGAATTTCATTTTTGTCTAGGCGTTTATCTATTTTCACTCATCTTGCTAGACATTTGTTGAACCCATTTACTCTGAGAATTTCTATCTCTCCTGGAAATCTTTTTTTCTGTTATTTCTGTGAGGATGTCTTTATTCTTTCTTTTTTGAATTCCTATTAGGCAGATGCTGGAATTTTTAACTTTTTTTTTCATATTCACTATTTTTCCTTTTTGGAACTGTGTTTTATCTTAGTTGTATCTTCTAAGTAACCATTCTTTGTTATATCTTTCCTGTTATTCAGCATATTTATTGAGTTAAAATTTTTTAATAATCAGTCTTCCTTTCTAAGTTTCCTAGTTTTTGTTAAAGGATAACCTCTAGGAGCCATTATCCTCTCTTAGTCCTCTGAGAATTGTTAACTATATAGATCATATGTGTTTTTATTAAAGTCTCATTTGTTTGTTCCATTACCTTTGTTACTTTGAGTGTTTATCCATATTTATCCATATGATGACTGTGGTGTCTTTCATTCAGAAGATTACTTTTCCTTAAATATTTGCTGAGTTTGCATGCTCATTTGGAATCTGAGATCCTATGTCAGTCTGTCTCTGCAATATCTGATTACCTGGCCTGTTTCCAGGATTCCAGGCAGAGGTGTAGCCTGTGGACTCTTGGGTGATGGAAGCTTCCCCTTCCTTCTTGGTGACAGTAAGGACCTTCTTAAGTCCCCAGTACAAGGAATTACATCTTCCTGGTTGTGCGCTGCTCTTATCTTGAGGCAGAAGCCTTTATTAAACCTGCGTGGCACAAGGAGAGTGACAAAGTATTCAAACTTTTTGGATGCCTTTACCTTAACTGATCAATCTTTGGTTGACCCTGTATCTTCTCTTGCTCTATTCATCTATTGTCTCTTAGCATGGAGCCCAAAGACCCTCTCACCCCCTTCATGAGTTCTCTAATGTCTGTTCTGGCTATTGTTTTTTCCTTTAATATGAATTCATCTCCCTTTAATTTTTGAGGAATTTCTATAATTTCTGGTTTATTGAAAGCACCAAGTCTTATTTTCTTTCTTCTTTTTAAATATTGTAGTTAACATACAACATTGCATTGGTTTCAGGTGTAAACAACAGTCATTAGACAAGTCTATACATTGTGCTATACTCACCACAAGTGTAGCTACCATCTGTCACCATGTGATGCTATCATAATACTATTGACAATATTCCCTATGTTGTTCCTTTTATCACCATAATGTATTCATTCCATAACTGTATCTCCCACTCCCCTTCACCCATTTTGCCCATACCCCACTTCCACCAACCATCGGTTTGTTCTCTGTATTTATGAGTCTGTTTCTTTTTGTTTTTTAGATTCTACAAATAAGTGAAATCATGTGGTATCTATCTTCCTTGATATATTTTACTTCATGTAATAAATTCTAGGTCCATCTATGTTAATTCTAATGGCAAGATCTCATTCTTTCTCATGGCTGAGTAATATTGTACTATATATATCTCACATCTTTATTTATCAATGGACACTTGGGTTGTTTCATTTCTTGACTATTATAAATAACAGTGCTATAAACATAGGGGCATGTGTATTTTTCTGAATTAGTGTTTTTAGTGTTTTTGTTTAAATAGCCAGAGTGCAATTACTAGACTGTATGGTACTTCTACTTTTAATTTTTAAAAGAACCTCCATACTGTTTTGCACACTGGCTGTACCAATTTACATTCCCACCACCAATGCATGAGAGTTCCTTTTCTTCCACATCCTTGCCAACACTTGCTATTTCATATCTTTTCACTTCTAGCCATTCTGCTGGGTATTAGGTGATATCTCATTCTGGTTTTGATTTGCATTTCCCTGATGATCAGTGATGTTGAGCACCTTTTTGATGTGTCCGTTGGACAATTGTATGTCTCTTTTGGAAAAATATCTATTCAGATCTTCTGTCCATTTTTAAATTATTTGTTTTTCTTTGGTGTTGAATTTTACATGTTGTTCATATACTTTGGATATTAACCCCTTATCAAATATATTATTTGTGAATATCTTCTCTCCCATTCAGTAGGTTGCCTTTTCATTTTGTTGAAGGTTTCCTTCACTTTGCAAAAACTTTTTTTCTAGTGCTATCTTTAATTATGAATTCTTGCATGTCATTTTTGGGGATTTGAGATGGGAGAAAGGTTTTTAGCATGTTCTTAGTTTATATTCTTGATCTGCTATCCCGGTCTGTTAGGAAGTATGTTAGCCTAATTTGAAGGAAGTATATGGCAAGTCATATTTATTCCTACCATTGAATTCTAGCAAAAATTTATAATGTGAATGTATGTTAAATATATTAATGTTTATTTAATTTCTGCTTGTTAATGGCTTTAGTTTGGCCCCCTCAGAAAATCCTGAGCTATATCAGCTTTGAGATAGAGAAGTGAGGATTAAGAGAGGTAAAATAATCCACCTATGTCTAACAGAAGAGACAGAGTTAGGATTCCATACCTATGTCTTGCCATGACAATAGCTGCCTTTCATTAAAAGACATGAGGTAAAAATAATGAACAATGTCCTTTCTGTGAGATATCAACAAAATACACTGGGTTCTCACCATAGTGGATTCTGTTAGAAATCATGAAATTAGGAATTACTGATTATCACGGATAATTTGTCAACAAATCACTGAGCTGACAGTATTTTTCAACTCCATTTTATTGCCTTGTCAATAAGATTTATTCTTGGAGCAATTCTGTGAACTGTTAGTGTTTTGTTTGTTTTGTTTTTTCCAGGGGGCAGCACCAGTAAATGGTGTATGCATATTGGTAAACATCTTCCCAGAGTTGGCAAGTTAGAGATTCTCTTTTGAATTGATTTTTTTTCTTAGCTTTCAGTGGAGGCTTATTTTCATATAAGCAGTAATTATAGAAAACAAGTGCCTGTAAGGAAGGGTAAATGTATGCTAGCAAAAGAGCATTGTATGTATTATGTGGCATGCTGTATTTATTTGAGTTATTTCACAGAGAGAAAGAAATCTTTCTTAGCAATTGTGATATACAGAATTCAAGGTCAATAGAGGCAGAGAGTGTAGATGATTTAGGCTTTTGTAAAGGCTGTGTTGTTTTATTCGGGAGGCATTTTTGGAAAATATATCATAATAAACATGGGTATTTGAAAAAGATAGCGAAATAAAAATACAAAATATTTTAGTTAAGTTTTAATACATAAGTGACAGAGGACTTAAAAATGTTGTCAGAGTGCAGTGGGATCCATCAGAGAAGGTGTGCAGCATGCACTTGTAGTGATGAATTCCAGTTGAACAACTTTTTCTGCTATTCAGTTTCCTTGATGTGGAGTGAAGTAAAATACTACCTATTTGAAAAGTTGTGAGATAATGAATACAATTTTCTCGGCATTCACTTTGGACCAATCATTTGAGACAAGTTTCTTAAACTAAACCTAACACCTTTCTCATATTTCTTTCTAGATTTCTCCCTGCCCCAAGATCAGCCTGAGTGGCCAATGTCAGAGGGCAGGCCAGAAGAGATTAGCTTGAAGAGTCAGCTCAGAGGGACCTAGAGTCAGTTGTTGCTTCCTTTGAGAGCTTTGGTTCAGATGATATGGGTCTCATGCAGATGACTTTGTATCTAAAATTCTAAGTTCTAAAGTAGCAATCATGTGTCATGACTGTTTGTCTTTTATGTGACCTTTCCATATTGAGGATAACCTCTTTTACAATGATTTTTTTACCTCTTCAGTATAGAAGAAAATTCAAATTCCAAATCTTTCTGCAGCAAGGATGCAAAGATGGGAACCCAGACTCTGCCAATCAGATGCATTTGCATGAGTCTGCAACTGTGTAAAGAATATGAGAAAGTAAGCTGGAAATGGAGCCTCCATTTTTGTTGCCCTGATGGCCATGGCAGCACTTCTCCAATGTACAGTGTGGTGGTGCTTTCCTTATTGGTTCCACCATTGGTTCTGTTGGTTTGAAGCTGGGCTTTGTTTTGAGACGGCAAGCCTTGTGACTAGTTCTCCAGCCCCTCAATCAATTTGTGTGCTACCCAATATCTTTTAAATACAATCCTTTTCTAATTAATCAGCCAGTTAATATTCTGTTTGCAGCTAAGAACTGCAGACAATAATCTGGTGTGTTTAGACTCTCTGGCATGGCTCATCTTTAAAGAACACCTCTGCTTTCTCATATAAATTAAAGGAGACTTGGAGGTTGAATTCATTCACATATTCAATCAGCAAACATTATTAGGTGACTTCAATGTGTAAGATGCTGCATTAGGTACTGAATGTTCATTGAAAAAGATGGTTCCTAGTCTCAAGGGACTTGAAACCTTGTAGAGTAGACAAATATTAGCATATAAACCAAATGTGCTGTGATGGAGGACTGAGCCAGATGAGACCTGTGAATGTGATAACACTTGATAAAATGCTGGGAATAATTCCCAGCCATTTGGCAGCAGCTGAGGACAAAACAGCTGGGGATAATTTATATTAAAATGACCTAATACATAAAATGAATTATCTTTAAAGTAGGAAGAAGGAAAGGCCATATTCATTGACCACTTTGCTTCCTTTTTCTTCTAACTTGCTTTGGGGACTGGTATGGATGCTTGGACGGGTTTTATTTCAAGCTGATGGAGCATTTGATATCGAGGAAGTGGGAATGGAGACTGCTGGCACTCATTTGATGTAGTTATAGTAATGATTTGATTGAAGGATAAAAGAGGCATAGGAAGCTTAGATTTAGGTTCCACCATTGTGTAGTGGGTGTCCACACAATACCAGAGTGTTAGACATTCTACTAGGGGTTTTCTATATGTTATCTTAGTTTTTCTTTCTCCTTCCCTACCTGTGGATGGGTGGCCTTCTTTAAATTACAAGTCGAAGAAGTGCCGCTTAAACTAGCAAGAGCAAAAAAGGGAATGTTTTGGTTCATGTGACTGAAAAATTGGGGAGTGACTTTATGGAAAATTGGATCTAAGCGCTCAAACAGTATCATTAGGAATTTTTATATCGCCATCTGTAGACAATGCTTCTCTCTCTGTTGATTATATTTTCTGATGGTTGCCTCCTTGTGGAGGCTGGTGAAAGCTTCAGGATCACATTCTACCTTTAGTCACATCAATGGAACAAAAACTTCTACTTTCCAAGAGTAGCAGCAGAAGTTGCAGATCTGAGCCTGAATCAGTTTTGATGATTTTGACTACAGGCAACAGAAAACTGGATAAAATGGGCTTACTTTTTTCACATAGCAAGAATCCCAGAGAGACACAAATTCTAGAGTTAGTATACTCGGAGGATCAGTCTTGTTAGCTTCTCTGTGGCTCTGGGCCCTTCTCCTTCTAGTCTCAGGTAGTTGAAACAACTCCCAGCATCACATCATCATATGACAATGTCCAAAAGTAGGAAAGAAGTCCCTGGATTGTATCTTTTTTTGAGAATGCAGAAAAACTCTCCAGAAGCCACTGAACAGACCTCTCCTTATGTTTCATGGGTCAGTTACATCACATGCTTATGCTTTACCAATTCTTTTCAAGGGAAATACAATTACTTTGATAGTCTTAGGCTTGTTTATCTTTTTGGGCTAGGTAGGAGCCTATGGATGTTGCTCATATCATCCGATAACCAAACAAAATCAGAGTTTTATTAGCAAGGGAGAAGGGGTGAGCTGCCAGTATCACACTAGATTAATTCAGGTTATGTATCCATTCTTTTTGTTGTTATTGTTCCAAATTTTTAAATTCCAGTTGGTTAACATACAGTGTTATATCAGGAGTAGAATTTGGTGGCTCATCACTTATAACACCCAGTGCTCATCACAAGCGCCCTCCTTACTACCCATTACCCATTTAATCCATTCCTCCCTCGCTGCCTACCTCCCCTCCAGCAATCTGCAGTTTGTTCTCTATGGTAAAGAGTCAGTTTTGCCTCCCCCTTTTTTCTTCCCTTGAACCAATTACAGTGACCACCTCTAGGTCCATGCCTACTTGGAGGTGGTAGCCATGGTGGTAGGAAAGTATGGTGTCAGTCTGCTCGACTCACATGAATTGAGGGTGGAAGAGGTTGGGTCCCTATTATTCAAACCATGACTCTCAAGCTAATGCTCCTATTCAGAAGGAGGATGGAATTCCTTTGTTAGATTTTTGACCCAGTTGTTAGTTAAAAACAAGCAAACTCATAAATATTTCAGAGTCATTATAGAAAGTGACCTTGGTGTTCAAGGATAAAGGAAAGCATGTGTTAAGTAGGATCTTTCATTACAGAAGACACATTATAAGCTGCTCAGCGAAGCACTGTTATTATGGACCATCTGCAGAACATGGAAATATTTTTCAGGCAGAGTGATTTATTATAATGATAACTTGTGAAATTTCACTCTTAGTCTGCCTCTGCACTTTGGTATATCTTTTATAAAGTTTCCTTTTGAAAGAGTCCTCTGAATAGATGATCTAAGGGCTTTACTGAAGAGATAACTTTACTGAAGAGGTAACTTTGTACTGGGCATATAAATACCTGTGGGACGAGTCTTACAAACTGCATGTGGATTGAGTGGTTAAACATTTCCATCATGAAGTTCTTAAAAAATATGTAACAGCTTCTTGTTCTCTGTTATGAGAAGACTTCATTCCTCTTCCTGATATTTAGGACTTTTAGTGATCTGCTGCTCCCTTACTATTTAATCTTGATGCCTATACTTCTTAACCTAAGCTTCCACTTCTACCTTTTGACTTGGTGTGTGCATGTTCTGATGATTGAAATTCTCTTCCTCTGCTTGTCCAAATTCTATTTATCCCTCAAGGCCAAGTTCCCTGTCCCCTACTCTGCCACTTACCATGGTCCTCCCTGCTATCTGAACTCTGATCCCTGATCACTCCATTTAAGGCAATTTAGCATATGAAAATATTCCATGTTTCTTTGTTCTTGGTTTCCATGTGTACATATTGTTTCCTTAGTAGGATCTCTTGGAGATATAACAGGTGTTTCTGGCTCAGATTTTTCTCTTAGCATGGACTGGCTACTAGAGATCTGAACTTGGTTGTCTCAGACATCACAACTTCAGCATGTCTAAAGTTTTACCTGTTACCTGCTCCTCCCTCTTGCTCCAATTCACTCCTGTCTCTGTAATCAGTTTCCATAAATAAGCTCCTCTGCAGTGGCCCCAGCCACTCTTGATTCTGTCCTTTCTTTCAGAAACTCATATTCAGTCCTCAAGTTCTGTCAATTCTATTCACAAATATGTCTTAGCCATTCCTGGGACCACTAGCTTAGTACAGGCCTTTGTCATTCTTCTTTTGGACTATTGCCCTGGCCTTCCAAAAGATCCCCTTGGCTCTCCAGACTCACCTCTTTTAATCCATCATCTTTACTATTGCCCACAGAGCATAGATTATGTCACTCATCTGCTTAAAAACCTTCAGTCATTCCCACTGCCAGAAAAAATTCAGACCTCTCAGCATAGCTTACAAAGGCATTAATAATCCAGTTCCCTGCCTAGTTTTCCAGCTTTGTGTTCTATGTTTCCTGACAATGGATTCGTTAGCCAAATTGAGCTCCTAGTGGTCATATGAATACCTGTGCTCATTCAGATCAGCAAACATGGATTTGGCATCTTGAAATACCAGGTGCTGTACCAAATGCCTCAGAGTACCAGTTATATGTTTCTTTCCTCCTAGACTATGAGGTTTTGTCTCTTAATGCCTGGTACATAGTAGGAACTCAATAATGATAGATGAATGTATGAATGAAAGTAATGGTGATATGTAGACTCTATGTGAAGGGACTAAATAGTATAGCTTTAGATCTCTCACAGATGAAATATAGTATTAGGGCCAACACAGGCATTTAATATATACCCATTATTGGATGAATTATTTGCTAGTGCTCAAGTCAAGGAGTCTAGAATGTATACTAATTAAAAAAAACAAACAAACTTAGGATCCATCCATGTCTTTACCCTTATTAAATGCATCATTATTTTTTTTTTTAAAGATTTACTTATTTGAAAGAGAGAGGGAGAGAGAGAGAGAACAAATAAGTGGAAGGGGCAGATGGAAAGGGAGAGAGAGATTCCCAAGCAGACTCTGCGCAGAGTGCAGAGCTTAACATGGGGCTCAATTCCATGACTCTGAGACCATGACCTGAGCCAAAACCAAGAGTCAGACACTCAACTGACAGTCCCACCCAGGCACCCCTATTAAGTGAATAATTGACTAGGTTTTTGGAACTGGTTCTGGGTTTACATATATGTGGTTCTTTTATCAGTACGATTCTGAGTCTTTCAGGCAGTCATTTGCTGATGCATACTGGGTATGGCTTGGAGTCTCCATGTATTGATCCTATACTAAATCATCCACATAATAGGTTATCAAAGGAATAAGATACGTGAATTAGAACATAATTTAGAGATGAAAACCTACTCTGAAGTCTCTTTTGGATTATCCATTAATATATTTTAAATTGCATACTTTGGGTGGAGGTAGGTGTAAATATGTATGGCAGACTCACTAAAGGTTTCCAGGTAGAGTCTAAATGGGGAGTTCTATTTTCTAGTAGTGAGTAACATCCAGGAGCTATTATATCTATTCAGAAACAAAGTTGTCACGTTGACATAAGCACAGTAGCTCCTCAAAGAGGACTCTTCTGTATGACTCAATCTTAAATCTAAGCCCCAAAGCTATCTTTGTTACCAGATCTCTTGTCCACTGTCACCTCTGACTGCTGGTAATTTTTATGGTCTTGGCTGCTTCTAATCTCTAATGCCATATCTTCTATTAGACACTTTTGCAGCTTGCCATTCTTTTCCTTTTATGTTCCACTTTTTATTTTAATTTTGTGATCTCTCTTATCCCTGGTTTTGTTGACAATTTGTTGAAAAACAATAGTTTTTCAACTATTTCTAGTAAACTACACATCTTTTTCCTTTTTTAAAAAATTACCGCTAAACGTCCATTTGCTTCTTAGCTGGAAGCAGCAGTATTGCCAATCAGTTTCTGATTTTTTAGATCTGATGTATGGAAGAGCAAGGCACCAGAACATAAAAAACATGAGGGACTTCATCCATTAGACAGAGGGTTTGCATATTCTCTTCCATTCTATTAGAAATAGAGTCATTTTATTTGAGGAAAAGTTACTGCATTCATGGTCTAGTGAGAAAGACAAGAGATAATTATAATCACTAGTTTACCTGTCTCTTCTATATTAAAGCATAAGCTCCTCAAGAGTGAGAACCATGCTATATTAATTTCTACTGTCCCCATCTCTTTATATATATCTGTATATATCTATAAAGAGAGATTTCTATTATAAATATAAAAAATATAAATATACACCATCTGCAGCTCATAAAGTATTCAAAGTATGCTTCTGGAATGAATGAAAAGATGACTGAATAATAAGGTGTATGGCAAAGGTATTAGGGCAGTGGTTCTTATTAGAATCACCTAAGGCTCATTTAAAACACATTGATGCCTAGGCCTTCAAACTAGGCCAACTGCTATTTTTAGTTCATTCCAATGCAATATCCCCCATATTTTAACATCTCAGAAATCAATGCTTCCTATAGATGCTTCTTATAGTTGATGTGATAAGAAAGGAATTGTGCTATAATGCAATATGAAGTATGTTGCTTTCTTAGTTGTACATAAAACGTACTTCTGATAGCCAATAATGTTAAATTGGATGAAAAAAACAGTAAATCAGAATCTCTATAGGGTGTAGCCTGGACAAAAATATTGTATAAAGTGAGTCAGATACATACTGAGAGTTACTGGCTCTGTATTAGGGGGCTTATACGAGGAAGAAATTGACAAGTGATCCCTTTACATCTATCTTTGAATCTTTAGCTTGCAGCCTGGTCCATTGAGAATGAACTTCCTTTGCTGAACTAAGTGGAATTATTTGGAAGCATTGGAGAAGACATTAAAATTGTAGTATGTATACATCGTTTACACTATATATAACATGTTCTCTCTCTCTGCATATACATACATATGTACACACATATATACAATGCTTGTTTCAGGCTTAGTTGTGTTCCTGAATTTCAGAATTAACCTATGACTTTAGTAATAGTTCTCTGCTTTACCATGTTCTGTTTAGTAGAATATGATGGAATTCACAGGAGGATGAAAATTAATTTGATAGACAGTGTTTCATATCATCAAGCATCAGCATATTTTGGAACATCTCCACCTAGAGATTACAAAATACCTAAAGTCAATCTACAATATTGGTGGAAAGAAAAGCGTTCAATTTTCCCCTTTTAAAGACTGGGACTCTAGATCTCTGATTAACATTATGAGTTATTTTTTATTTTATGGTAAGTGGTTTAATTTTAGGTTTGGCCTTGTTATACCAAATACGAACTTAATGGTGCTTTCTTATGTACCACATATGCAGCATTGATTTGAAGAAGGTATTAGCCCATTCTTGGGAGCTTCTTGTATAATATTAAATCTAGTTAGGTCTCTGCAGACCACATTTTATTGGCAGTTTGTTGTAAAGAGGGCTGGTTCAGATTTTAAAGTTAATGTTAATTATGGAACGATGTCAGAGGGAGCACACCAAAATGTCTTTAACCCATTTTTTAAAAGCAGGTCAAATTCAGCATCTGGAGGATAACTTGCAATTTGGTTGAAAATAATTGAACAGGTTTAACATGAAATTCAATAAAAAGGGGTCAGGGATATTCTAAGCTTAAAATTCTGAGATAAATTCATTTGGCCCAAGGCTCTTGTTAGCTGTCTATTATTGCTGAGTCCAAAAGGGTACCTGGATTTTCATTTTTCCAGAGTTTATCTGTCTTGTTAAAAGAAGATTGTGCTGAATCACTCTTGATATTTCTTTAGAAAAACATTTTAGAAAGTCAGTGGTCTCTCCACCATAAGAAGTGAAGTTTGCTGAACTATGGTATTCAAATATAGATTAGAGAAAGAGTTTATGCTCACCTCTTCTAGGAAGAAGAAAGAAGAGAGGTAGAGAAAGGGTCCTTAAGTCATGTTCCCCAAAGGCAGACATTGAGGGAAGGTTCTTAGGCAAGTGATGTATTAAAGACAATAGTCAAGGAGACCAGAAAGGAAGTGGGGCATCAGCGCATGGAAGGAGATCCCAGATGGTAGCTTCAACCTGACCCCTCAGGGAAATTCCAGGATACAGGTCATGGTCCGGAATTGTCCCAACCCACAGCAAGGTTGCTGAGGCTTTCATGTTCCTGCCTCTATCAACTATTGGTTAAGGATCATGAGGGGAAGGGGTTGGGCATAGGGGACATACATTCTCAGACACTACCAGTTTCCAGGTATGCAGCCAAATCAGGCTCTGATAGCTTCTTTAAAAAAGATCCTTAGGTGCTGGCTGTTAAAGATGACATCCAGGGACGCCTGGGTGGATCAGCGGTTGAGTGTCTGCCTTTGACTCAGGGCCTGATCCCAGGGTCCAGGATCAAGTCCCACATTGGGCTCCTGCAAAGAGCCTGCTTCTCCTTCTGCCTATGTCTCTCTCTCTCTGTGTGTGTCTCATGAATAAACAAATAAAATCTTAAAGATGACATCCAGGCTGTGCACAAAATGATAAAAAGGGACCTAGGGGGACCAGGGCAAAGCACTGAACTTGTCCACTACAGAGAAGAGAAGAAAAGGTGCTAAGGCTCTTATATTTTCTCCCTGCCTTCCCACTCCCTGAGCCAAACTTCAAGGGCTGGGCGGGGGACAGGAAATTGTGTGCGGTTCTACTAACTTCCAGATATGAGGGAAACATACAGGGTAGGATGCACATGCCAACATGAGGGAGTCTGGCCTAGTTAGGAGTGGGGACAGAGACATCTCCTCATGCAGAGATAGGTCTTGGGGTCAGCCTTTGTCTTCCACAGAGCAGGAAAGCTATTTGGATATTCCCACACGCAGATGGACTATATTGGGTAGTGGGCCCATTGGGAGTGAGCAGACCTCAGTATATAGAGCAGAACCAGTGTCATTCAAGGTGAAAAAATCAAGCCAGTCAGCAGAGAAGGCTGCAATGTTATAAGGCAAGGGGTATAGAGATGCAAGTAAAGTGGGTCTTTAGTGGAAGGCATCAATGGAGCATAATAGAAACAAGTTGGGGAGTCAGTCCCCTTTTCTTCCTTGTCTCTTATCTCTTTGTTTGGTTTTGTTTGGAGGGCTCCTTTCTGCTCTGGACAGTGAGAACAGCTAGGCTAGAGAGTGGAGGAGGGGAGACAAGGAATTGAATGCTTTGGCCTACTTCTGGACTCTAAATTCAAGGATGAGAGACAAAAGGGACTTCAGAAATCATCAGGGGAGGAAGGGAGGCAGGCAGGGGTTCTGGGCAGGTGCCCCATCTGGCCATAAAGAGTAAAAGTGCATCCAGCTGTAGACCTGCTCCCCTCCACATGCCTTGGGAGCTGGCAGAGACGGATGGATGACAGGAAGGTGAGGGGTGGGGTTAGTGTAATGTCTCCCATGTCCATTTTTGCAGAGCCTTCCTCCTCTGGTTGACCTCGGATGCCTTAATCATAAAACTGTCCCCTCACCTAGGCCAGTTTTACCTAATGCAGAACTATTCCATCCTGTCTGAGCATATCAATCATCTCATTTCCTCAGTGCTCTAAGATGAGCTGGCTGGCTTTCTAACTAATTAACGGCAAGGTATTAATACCTTCCTCTCAGACTCATAGCTTAAATGGGCTTCCTTTTCCAAGGTTATTTGTAAAGGAGAAGGGTAAGATCTTTTCATCTTTGAAAAATCATTTTAATGTTTTTTTTTCTTATTACAAAACACCTCAGACTCTTCTTAGAAAATACACATGTAGAAAAAGGAAGAAAATACATACCAATAATTATACATCCCATAGAAAAACCATTGTTTCCATTCTGGTGTGAGCCCTTTTCATCTTTTTATTGATACATAAATATTGAGGAGATATAGGATATATATGTTAAGATTATTTGCATTTTAATGGAGGATTCCTGGGTAACAACCAAAATTCTCAGGCACAGAAATGAATGCGTAACAGCGGGTTTCGTATTCTCCTCTCTACTTACATTGACTGTCCTGAATGGGTCAGGAGAGAACCTTCTTTATAGCCTGAGATTTTATCCCCTGCTAAATTGGCCCAGGCTGAAGTTTGGGAAGTTTAGGTTGTAGGTGTGGAGTCTTCAACAGCAGGCATTAAAAAGATAAAGTTAAGGCAGCTGGGAGCTAAGGTTGGAGCAACCGTAGGCTGAACTCCTAGTAGGTTTTCTTGACTGAACAAGAATCTGAATCAACTTTTGTTCACTGTCAGCTACGTGTTTCTGAAATTGCTTTTGTTCATATATTAAAGTGTTCTAAGTCTTAAAGATTCAGAAGCTCTTAAGGCAATGCTTGACCCCTTTTGGAGGTGTCAAAATTTAATGTGTTCGAGGAACAGGCAGGTTAAGTGTCATAGGCCGGGTTCTCTAGGAAGCTGACTCTGGGATGGAGTTTAGTGAGCAAAATGTTTTTTGGGAAGTGCCCTGGACAATAACACTTATGGAAGAGAGGGAAGGAAGCAGGATTGGGCAGGAAGAGAAGTTGAGTTAAAATGAACCTTGATAGCTTCATCCAACCTCACCAGGGCTCTAATACTGGAATGGCCTATTAGAGTCATTCTGTGTTGGGCCAAGGTGACCTGGCCTTTATCTCCATCTTCCCTATGATCAGCCAATGGCTGTGGGCTGCCGTAGAAGGCATGACTTTGGGAGATTCAAATCTCTGAAGCCAAGGCAAACCCTGAAGGAGCTAATAGTTGATTGGGACAAATCCTCCCATGAAAGCGGAGCTGGACAGTTCATTTCAGAGTCTATCACATCATGTAGGTGAGTACAGGATGATATGGTATGCTGGGGCTGAACTTGGGGAACAGGATGCAGGCTGTGGCCAAAGTCATTCAAATTCAATTTGCAAAACTACTGCATAGGCCAACCAAAACGTAATTTGGGGTAGAGTCTGTACCTGTCTTTCTGTTTACCACCTGTCTGCTCTAGAGAGAAGGTGGTATCAGCTCCAGCACTTACTAGCTGTAATACCTGGGCTGATTAACAGAACTCCTGCATTGTCTCAGTTAACTCATTTGAAAAATGGGCATAATAATGTTATTTCTTTTAAAGAGTTGTTATGAAAATTAAATGAGGTGATCTATGTAAAGCATGAAACGTCAGGCATGTTGTTAGCAATACAATAAGTATTATTTGCTTATATAATTATTAGGATACTGGTTGTTACCTTCAGATTATCCAGAAGCTCTTGTTACTGATGACTCTGTGACCCTCAAGTCTTAATCTATCAGCCATCTCTCCTGGCCTCACAAATCTGTTCCCATTGCCTGTTAGGTTTTCCCACTGGATTCCAACTAACCTGAAGGTCAGTGTACCCAGCAGATCTTAGGATCTGTAACATGCCCAACCCTGGCTTTCTACACTCACCTCCTCTCAAATCAGACTCCATGCATTTCAGTCACCCAAACTGGGATCTTTTAGAGCTATCCTTTTTGCCTTCCTTTTTCTCTCTCTTCTGGATTTGGATAGGCACCAAGACCTTGCTGCCAATTCCATATTTTCCTGCTGAGTTTCTGAAACCCTTCTCTCTTCCATGTCTTACTTTGGCTCTCATCCCTGTGTCCACTCTTGATGAACTCAATTTCAATTTCCAGATGGCTTCCAAGGAGATTTCTTTCAAAACGACAACTACTTCCTCATTGTTCCCAGCAGGGGTGCTGAACTCCTCAGACTGCTTTTTGTGATCTGGATTTGACCTGCCTGTCAAGCCTCACCTTCCACCATGCCCCTACCGGAGTCCTTGTTGCAATGTGATCTATCGGCAGTCCTGGGAATATGCCCTGTTCCCCCACAGTTCAGTGCCTTTCTATGCATGATTGCCTTTGTCTGGAAGGCCTGCCTCTACTCTTGCCCATCTTTCTGAAGAATTGTTATTTATCTACACTCTAAATTCATATATTAATGAATTATTAATATATTGGGTTGAGAAAGAGATAGAGACCTCCTCTGTGATGTCTCCCCTGGCCCAGTTCAGATTTACAGATTTGTGAAAAACAGAATGGCTATCATTCATTTATTTGAAGTTTATTTTTTCAACTGATACTTACTGATTTCCTATCAGATGTCAAGTAATCTGATCAATGCAGCCATTTTAAGTTGTTACATGTCTAGTTAGGAAACCTGTGAGGTCTGGGGCACTGGCTTTCTTAAGGGTATATATATTCATAGTGTCTAACTTAGTACCTGCCATGTAGTAGGTGCTCAATTAATACTGTTGATATAAATCAAGATATGATGGTCCTAGTTCCTACACAGAAAGTAAAGGCATATGGTCTGGCCAAGCATTTTTTTCTTATCAGTGGATATTTATGTAGAATTTTATTTAAAAAATTAATTTATTCTATTGGCTATGTTGAAAACAACAAATAGAACCAGTTCCCCAAAGTGATTTACTCTGATTATAGAATCACTTTCTATAGGCAGAATTGGGGTTCCCCTGGGACCCTGGTATTCTGTGAGTTCATGAGAATTAGGCTCCTTTCTCTTTAACACCCTATTCCTTTAAGGACTGGAATCTGTCCTTGTCCAAAGGCAGTACAGATGCTGAATTTCCATATGGCTTTCCAAGAATCCACATTTATGTTGCACTATTTTATGTAGGCCAATTTCATAAGAAGAAAACATTTCCCTTCCTCTTATTTCACCTTTCATTCCTTCTGTTCTTGAACTTGTCTTTTTATGTGCAGGCTATTTCAAGATCTACTTTAGCCCCAGGTTTGCCGTGGCACATATAAACTGGATAGCCATCTAAGGCAGAATGACTAGAAAAGAACAGTGATGTGCTCTATTAACACTCAATCTCTTCTGACCTATCTTCAGCACACAGAGCAAGAGCAAAGTGGATCCTACCCGTAGTCACTTGCAAGACAATGACTCACTCTGCCCAGTGGTCAGAATCCCAGACTGAGGCAATGGGTGTGAGCCCTTGTGTTTCTGTAATGGAGGTGTGGCATGAGGCCATCATGTGGGGCAGAGGGTGGTATGCAAGTGCCCAGAAAATATCAGTGTCTTCCCTCACTTTTAACTGGTCTTTTTTTTTTTTCTTCTTTTCAACAGAACTATCAGTATGGAAAGATACAGAACTGAGACATTGCTATTAATGTGACATAACTAATTAGTGATCTAAGGAACTTTGAAAGCACAGTGAGTTCTGTAACAAGATGACGTTTACATTAAAAATGATACTGGGCTGGGGAAATGTACTAGACATGCAGTTTATATAAGGAAAGAACATCCTTCTCTCCCTGACATAGGTTCCTGCTGCTTTCAGAAAGTAGTTGGGCTTTCTTTGATGGACAGATGACTGGTTCACACCCCGGGCATAATGCTGTAATCAAGAATCGGTGTCTCTCCCTAGTTGCTTGTTATCTAATATTTTCTGTAATATTCACTCATCAGGGAATTCATTCCCCACAAACTAATGCATTTATTACTCTGTTGTTCTGGCTGAAAATGGATAGTTGTATTATGCAGTAATCTGGTCATCTTTTTTTATAGACATTGATCATTATCAGTTCATTGCAGACCAAGATTTTTTGACTTTGTCTCAGAGTTAAAAATGTTCTCTGTTTGGAAATTGCATTTATAAGCCACAATTATGAAATCTTTATAAATCAAAATTATAAAAAAAATCTATTTTGGGCTTACACAGTCCTTCTGGAAAACCATCACATTACTTTATTCCAGGGTAGGCAAATGGAGATGGGATTCCTTTATATTGCCCTTTATCTTTTAGGGTCAGGGACATCTGCCTTTTACTTTTGTTTGTTTTAAATGACTAAATGTTTTTAGTAGATCATAGATGCATATGGTATGAAATATACAAGTTATAAAATCATATACTGTGAAAATTAAGCCTTCAAGAAAATTAAACCACCCAGTTTTTCTATGTTTACCTAGAGATATCTTATTATCAATATAAACTTCCAGAAATACTTAATGCATTTCAAGAATATAAAGTATATGTAATATGTTTTTTTAAAAAAAGATTTTATTTATTTATTCATGAGAGACACAGAGAGTGAGGCAGAGACATAGGGGGAAAAGCAGGCTCTTTATAGGGAGCCTGATGTGGGATTCAATCCCTGGACCCTGGGATCATGACCTGAGCCAAGGGCAGATGCTCAACCCCTGAGCCACCCGGGTGGCCCCATAATATGTTTTTAATATGAAGAATAAAGCTTACTTTCTCCTTTCACTTAATAATTCTGGGGGATGATGGTAAATAATGATGCTCATCACGGTTTCTACTTCTCCTTTTGGCAAATGCGGTAGGAAGGAACTTTTCTAACACTTTGTATTTAGATGATCATATGACTTGCTTTACCCAATAAACATAATCAGAAGTGACATGTCACTTCTGGGTAGAAAGACTTAAGAGCAGGTACGTAATTCTCTTTTTCCCTCTTCCCTCTGCTATTATGATGTTCTAGATGAAGAACCCAGGTCCTTGAGTAAGGGTAATATGGCGCAAGAGCAAGCCCTCAGCCCCCAGGACACATGCTGTATGATAAAAATAAAGTTTTATTGCATTAAGCTACTAATGTATTAGGTATATACCTGCTACTGCAGTATGACCTAAGCTATTCTAGATGATAATAGAGTTCAAACTTGAGTATTTTATTAATATGTACAGAGCTACCTCCATCTTTTAAACAGATACACAGAAATCTACTGTTTAGAGGTATTTTAATTTATCTAGCTATTGCCTATTGATGGACATTTAGTGTGTTTCCAATCTTTTGCCAATCTTACTCTGAAAATTAAGTTGTTTTAGAGCTGGATCCTTTTTGATGATTCTTCTTAGAATGAGGTGAGATCTTGAACCAGCTAAATGCAGGAGGGATGTGTGTGTGTATCCTGTGCACATTGGGAGGAGATTGTGAGAGTCAGGTCATATTCAGGCCAGCAAGATTTCTTGCAGTTTCATAGTAACATTCTTTTCATGAGGTGGGGCAGTTGTATATAATCCTAGACCTTTGCCTCCTTTTAGCCAACAAGAAGGAGCAGCTGTATCTACCCTGCTTCATAGATCGCTTTCTGCAGACATGGCATGATTATTGATTTCTCATTTAGCTTTGAAACTCCCTGCCTCTCCTTGGTATCATTCCTGATCCACAAAGCTTGTTCTAAATCAAGAATTATTTGTTTTGTCCATCTGTACCTGTCACCTACTTTACAGCATCTGTGCTTTGCTCCTTTTCTGAGATTTGTAGTCATAGGCTTTCTCTATCAGCATCATCTACACCAGTATTTGGTGCTCTCTGCATTTGGCAGTTCCTTTTTATATTTTGTATTTGGGGCTATGTGGGTCTTCTAGTTTCATCGAAGATATGGTTTGATTTATATTTCCTATTATCTTTGTTTTGGATCCACGCTGAACCCAAGCTGACGCCAGGAAAGCTCACTGTAGTGTAAGTACCTGTCAGTTAGCTTTTTAAACTGTAATATCAGTGCCTGACATTAATCTTTTGATTACTGATCTCATCTGCTTCAGAGATATCCCCCTTGAATAAACACGTTGCCAGCTACTCAGCTAGATAGAGCCAACCTGCTCCACCCATGACGTTCCTTTTTTGTTAGAAAGCTCTGGTCAACTGACCACTTGCTTTTCACTTCTGCTGTTATAATTCCTGCTTTTTTGTTTTACATTCACCAATAAAAAGTGAACCCATAAAATGCTAGGCACTCTGCCCATGACCTCAATAAATGCAGAACCCCAAGTCTCTTCCCCACCCCACCCTCCCTCCTTCTGACCTCACACTGTGTGGCTCTGGGTGTGTCGTGTACCTCCAGGACTTGTAAATAGTAAAACCTATTTTTTTTTTTTTTTGTAAAACCTATTTTTTGTAAGTTCCCTGATGATGGTTGTTGCTGAAGGCATCTTGCAACCCTAATAATCACAAGAGCTGATTCAGCCACAGCAATAGCTCCAAAAGCGAAATGTCTGTGGGGATTTACTTTGGGTCCAGGTAAGCACCCCAGGCATTTTTATCTGTTAGCAACTCTATAGGCTGAGACTGGCACAAAACACTCTTATAACTCAGCTGGGATTATTACTTTAAACAGTATGACATTTACAAGTTTTGTAGTAAAAAATTATGGAAGGCCAATAATTTCATTATGGCTCAACCTATTATTATAGGAAGGGTTTATATTCATTACAGAAAATTTAATGCTCTCATTGCTAAACACAAGAGGCAGGTAGCTCCTTCTGGCAAGTTGCTATCTTGCCTAGGTGTCCTACCATCAGGAAGACTGGTATGACAGTCCCTTATTTGAAATCCTAGGGTTTGCTCTACTAGGCATGAAGCAGAGAGAAGGACAAAAAGGATATTTTTTCAGTCGTAAGCAACTATGTTAACACCATGGTTTGTATTTTCTTTAATTTCTTTCAAGACCAACTGTTATATTTTTATAGAGAGCATGTGAATTATTTGTTTCCAAATGGCAGCATTCCCTAAGTTAGACTGTGATCCTCGCTAGAAATAGTTAAATAACAAATGCTGGAATCCTGCATGGGGATAACAAGTAAACTTTTTTCATGGTGTGACCCAAGAAATAGCAATATAGCAAATGACTTCTACATAGTGTCGTTTGTTTGTTTGTTTTGGCTAGCATCCTGTCTAGCGGTTTCCTTCCACCAGCTCAAATCCAGGGGAAATGCTTTAGCACTGTGGTAGCAGTACCAGCAAGAAGACGTTTCTGAGCCTCACCGCAAATGATGTTCCAGCAGAGGTTGTATAGTCTGTTCAGCAGCTAGAAAAGACTGAAATAACCTTAATTGAATACATACAGTTACTCTGTCCTTGAACAAATGGCCTCTTTCTTGACCCTGATCACTTAAGTAAAAAGGTCTATTAATTGGGGGCAGTGACTAGGGAAAAGTGACACCAACTTTCTTCCTACACTCCCATTTCAGAGTTTACCTCACCTCTACCCCAACTCAGGTCTATTGTCCCTGAGTTTGTATGTATGTATGTATGTATTTATTTACGATAGTCACACACACACACACACACAGAGAGAGAGAGAGAGAGAGAGAGAGAGGCAGAGACATAGGCAGAGGGAGAAGCAGGCTCCATGCACCGGGAGTCCGACGTGGGATTCGATCCCGGGTCTCCAGGATCACACCCTGAGCCAAAGGCAGGCGCTAAACCGCTGCGCCACCCAGTGATCCCTGTCCCTGAGTTTGTAATGGGGGTGTAGCAACATGGGGTGTGCTCCATTTGTTGCCCCTCAGCATCATTGTTCCTGAACAGGCAATTGCTTCTTACTGCAATACCTGCAACTCCCGGTATGGGGCTTTCTCTGGCTCCCTGGAGCATGCTTGGTCCTTACACAGGGCAGACCAGAAATGCTGGAAGATTAACACTTCTGGGAACAGCCTGTAATCAGTGACAGATGGGAGTTGGTGAATAAATACCCCAGAGTAACCTTGCCCCTGAGGTGGGCATACTCTGAGGTGAGTTCTGTGAGTTTCCCAGAGTTCCCCAGTAGGATTTAGTCCCTCTTGCTCACAGTGGTAACCAGCTTATTAATGTATCTATCTTAGCATCCCTTCCTTCTCTTTCTCATCTGTCCAGTCCATTATGGTGCTTCCTGGGATTACTTCCCAAACTCCTTGTACTCCATCCTGTCTCAGGCTCTCCCTCTAGGAGATTCTAATCTTATGCAGTTGGTATCAGGAGTGTGTTCCTGCGGAGCACCCCCTTAGGATGAAATCGTGAAGTTAAATCATTCTCTGGCCAGGTGGCAGCAAAGTTCCCATTGGTTGGATTCATTTGGTGGGTGATAATCCTCGGTGTCCTGCAGCATCACACTTACTAAAACTCTCACGTGGCATCGATGGGGTGCAGGAAGATGATGGATGACTTATCATCCAATAGGCCTTGTGCTTGACAGATGTGGGTAATAGCAATGGAAGGACTGAAGAACTGGTTGGCTGATATTAACGGTCATGGAAACTCTGAAGGAGGAAAATGGCATACTCAGACCAGCCACTTATCAACTGAGGGCACAGTGTGGGAGCTTGAAAGCCTGGGCAACAACAGGGAAATAAGCTCTTATCTTCCAAAGCTGGAAGGTGGATGGAGCTGAAAATCAGGCCCAAGATTTGTGGTATGATAGAGTTACAACCCTAGAAAGTCTCCATGTTAATATTAGGGCCCTGTTAGGGAAGATAAGTGGACCCTGAGATCTGAAAGAGGATATTTGGGTATGAACTTTGAGGTCCCTTAGATTGCTCTGGGTTGGGAGAAGTAGAGAAGCACAGCCTCCTATTGGCTGGTATGTTAGCTTCCTATGGCTGCCATAACAAATTGCCACACAGTGGAAGGCTTCTCAAACAACAGAAACTTATTCTCTCACAGTTCCAGAGTCCAGAAGTCTGAAATCAGGGATTGGTTGTTTGTTGGGAGGTCTGAGGGACAGTTGTTCCATGCCTCTCTCCAAGCTGCTGGTCATTGCCAGCAATCCCTGGCATCCCTTGGCTCCTAGGTGCTTCACTCCATTCCTATTTTCCATCTTCACATAGCTTCTCTCCTCTGGGTCTGTATATCTTCTCCTCTTCTTAAGAAGACACAAGTCATATTGGATTATGGCCAATCCTAGTCCAGAATGAACTCATCTTAATTTGAGGACATCTGCAAAGACCTTTTTTCCAACTAAGATCACATTCACAGGCACTGGGAGTTAGAGCTCCAACATATTTTTGAGGGGATGCAATTTAATCTGCAACATCTGGAGACCATGTAAGAGACTAACCCGAGATGCATGTTCCCTAGGATGATATTTGGATTTCTCAAGATCTGCCTCTCCTCATTGCTTCCAGACCAATCGCTAGGAAGGATTACCTTTCAGCATGACCCAAGTAAGGGCAGACTTTTTCTGTTATGAAAAGCAAAGGCTAATTCATCAAAAGAGCTGCAGGGCAGGGTTCATACATAGCAGCAAGAACAACAAGACTAAATTTGGGAACTGATCTTGAGGAAGGTTGGACTATGAGGCTGATATGGGACAGTGTTTGGCACATTGCAGAATTTGCAATGGTATCTTGGAACCAGTCTTCGTATGCTGATGAGATGGACCCTTAAAGTGTGGAAACTACATCAGGATCCAGTAAATGGGGTGGATATGCTGAAACTGCCTTGGTAGGTATTGAAGAAAGGGCTCAAAGACTCAGAACACTGGATCTGTTAAAATAAGAACCCCAATGTGGAAATAGAACCAGATAATTAAAGAATAAAACAATTTGGGTAAAACTGGTCAGAGACCTTTCTCTTAATTTCACTAAAGTTTCCCTCAATTCATTATTGTGGAGGATTAGAATCAGCCAAAGACAAATCGTAACTAGAGCTGTGTACTCCTTAAAACTCGATTTATAGAATCAGAAAAACTGCCCTGTATGCCCCTGCTGGTGTGGGGCTATGTCACACCACTGAGATCCTCCAACTCTTTTTAGAGGGTTTAGAGTCAGAGTTCTCTCAGCCCTCTTACCACCTGAAAGGTCAGGCAATCTCTCTTAGCTACCATCTTGGGATCAGGAGAGATGTATCTACCATCTACTTGTATACCATGGATTCCAAGTAGAGACCTGTGGGCAGGAGATGCCAGATCAACAAGTGTTCAGCTTCTTGGGCTCACAGCCACAAAATCCACTTTCCATGCATTTTCAAATGCCTTTCAGCTTCCCCCTACGCCCTGAGTTGAAAGCAGCTGCTTGGCTCTCATCACACGCAGATGCATCTATTAAAAACTTTATTCGGATGTCTATTAAGTGTTGGATTTATAATATACTATAGAGAATCCTATTCTGCAGGAATAAATGAATGGGAGATCATATTTCTCTCTTTAATTGTGACATGGAATCTTCAGTTACAGCACATAAGGCAGTTATTGTGGTGGGAAAATTAGTCTCTACTGTGAGAGCAAGGAGGTTGCTGCCTGTAACAGCTGAACCACTGGGCCTGGGAAATGCTGCGACAACTTAATTGAACAATTGGTTCAGCGACTGATAGAGTTTTACATTTTCTCAACAAGACTATCAATTACCGTAAAAACAGAACATACTGTGTTTCTTGAATCTGAAGCACATACATAGTAATTAGGGGATGGGATCTATTGTGCACAGAGCTCAAAGGAAGACAAACACCAATTCTGATGGACTTTATGGCAATTCAGTTCATTTTCTTGCAAGGATCCTTCTTGAAGAAATTGATCACTGCTTACTTACTGTTTTGGGGTGCCATCTAGAGAATTCCAGGTGATGCCTTTGGCCCTGATACCCTCTTGCCCAGTTCCCCTTGTTCAGCTTGCCACACTTATTCTTGGCTAGGTGAACTCCCACATGCAGGCTGCTAACCAAAGCCTCAGGCAAGATGCTGCCTGTGGAGTTGGCATCATGGGCACGTTGATGCACTGATTACACAACAAGCAGTGCTCTGAGACCAATGGCAACGAAATTTCAGTGGTTTCTAAGTTGTCTGGAAGGGCTAGCGCTGTCACACCTGTCTCTGGCAGCTCAGTGAATATTTAGTGCATAATTCACTCATCAACTAAAATGTATACTAAATGTACATAATTATTTAGATTAAGATGAAGGAGGTTGAACACATTACCTTAAGACAGGCTCTGTTGAACTCCTTATGGGTGGAGCTACAGAAGGCTGTTAATGAGATAAGCAGATGTTTAACTCTTTGTTACCATCATCTATGACAAAATAGAATCTTACCCAGGGCTTATGTTCGTATGTATCCTCATGTACAACTCAAATAATGATAGCCAACATTTTGTGTACGTTTACTTACTTGACACTGTCTGTTTTAGAAGTATTATTTAACCCTATGCCAAACGTGTAAGGTAGATACTATTATCATTCACATTTCACAAATGAGAAGCTAAGTCAGAGTGATAAGACAACATCTGTGAAACCAAGCCGTCGGTAAATAGAGAAGCTGGGATCTGAACCCAACTCACCAGCTCCAGGAGCTTGTGTACCTTCACTGCTACAGCAATGCACCTACCTCCTAGGTAATAGCAGTCCCTTTTGCTGTTTTTTCCTGAAATGATTTGCTCATGGTATTGTAGCACTGAACTCAAGATACCAAGATTATGGGGGTAATCCATCTGTGGATTATTCTTTTCCACAGCCTTCGATTGCACTGTTTCTTTTTTCTTTTTCTTTTTAAAATTTAAATTCAATTAATTAACCTTTAATGTATTATTGGTTTCAGAGGTAGAGGTCAGTGACTCATCAGTCTTTTATAACACCCAGGGCTCATTATGTCACATGCTCTCCTTAATGTCCATCACCCAGTTGCCCTAACCCCTCCCCTCCAGCAACCCTCAGTTAGTTTCCTATGATTAGGAGTCTCTTATGGTTTGTCTCCCTCTATAATTTTGTCTTGGTTTTTTTTTTCTTTTCTTTTCTTTTTTTTTTTTTTCTTCTCCTATGATCGTCTGTTTCAACTACACTGTTAAGGCTGGCTATCTGCTTCCTGTTAGAGTCACAGTGATAGGGCAAGGGTGGTTCAGTATGGCTCCATTTCCATTACTAGAAAAATGGTTCACAATGTATGCTCAGCAAGAGTAGGTAGGGTCAACTTTAACTTTGTATAGCTCTCCTAATTTTCAAATTCAGTGGCTAAATGGAACATTTCTGCTCTGTTCCTTCCATTTAATGGGAAGATGCTGAAATCATAAAGGGTCTAATGTGAGATGAGAAAGGCATGTGAGACAAATAACTTCTGAGAGAAGGCCTATCCCTTATTGACTCAAATGGAGAAAACAGCGAGACTGGATGAGGAGGCTAATGAAATACTGTCTTTCTTAGTAAATTGAACACCAATAAAAAATAAATTAAAAAAAAAAAAGAAATACTGTCTTTCCCCCTGCTCTAGTTCCAAATTGAGTGGAGGATTTTAGAAAGAGAAAGGCGGATGCCAAGAGCCACCTTTGCATTTTTACCCAGTCACTGGAACAGCAGCATAAATACCAAGTCGCCTGCATGCACAGGCTGCTTACCATGCTCCTAGGAGAGCAGTCCGAAAGACACGTGTTGCAGCCAGGCTGGATCTGAATGAGAACTCAGAAGGGTCCAAGAGGTGCATGCCCAGTTCATTTTTCCAAATCCACTAGTCACATAATGCAGTTCTTCTCCAGGGTATGGGGAGGGAGGGAGGAGCAGGATGAGTGACAAGTAGTGTTAGTGTGGCTGGTGTTCTTGTCAATGTGCACAAAAGGAAATGAGGAGGGGCCAACCAGTGGTGATCTTTGCTAAGATCACCTGGTCAAGTTTTGCATGTATGGCAACACATGCAATCAAATAGTAGAGGCATGATTACAGGTATAGTAAGACTATAACACAGGAATGTATAACAGAGCCACAAACAAGGGAGGGCTGACAGGCGTTTTGATGTCCTCCCCAAGGGGGTCTAGCAGTGATGTTCTGAGCATTACATAAAAATTATGTTAGTAGAGAGGAAGATGCAATGGTCTAAAACTATTGCTTTGTAAGAGGAAAATAATATTTCATTTTCCCCCACCTTTCTAATTGTTGAAAACTGGAGGTACAAGTGGAAGATTTTGAAATAAGATCATGTACTAAATACCCAGTGGAGGACAAACCATTAAAAAAAAATGTTCCTATGGGTCTTAGATGGACCAGAGTTGATTGGCCAACTTAGATCCTGAGGAAGATGCCCCAAGAAGATATTTGGATTCTTCTGCCTTGTGTATGAGGTAGAGGATAGACCCAGATTTGTTACCTGGGGAATTTGGGGTTCCTTGTGAAAATATTGGCTTTATTTTGTAACTGTTATTTCTAATTTTTAAGTACTTGTTTCCCAAAAACTCTGTAGTAAACTTGTCTATAGATATTTTAGCTAATACCTAGGGGTGGCATAGAAAAGCTAGTGGTGAGGATTGACATGTTCCACAAGACCAACTGTCTACAGAATACAGGTATGCTTAAATTAACATGGTTCTTTACAAACTATAGCAGATCCACGTGCTATTCTGTGATCACACAGAGCTGGGCTTAGAACTACTATGGTAAGCATGACTAAGAGAAGAGGGTACTATCAAAGTCCCTTCTGTGCTTCAGGTTCCTGTTTAGAAAATAAATGCCTATATTTACAGGTGTCTGATATTGCCAAGAAGAAGGGAAATACTATAACAAGAGGCTTTGCT
This sequence comes from Canis aureus, assembly GCF_053574225.1. Lineage (NCBI taxonomy): Eukaryota > Metazoa > Chordata > Mammalia > Carnivora > Canidae > Canis > Canis aureus. The sequence continues at coordinate 19,256,884 of NC_135638.1, read as the reverse complement.
AAGGTAGCATAGAAAAAAAGACTATAAATTTATATTTTGAAGATTTAGAATTTATTTAAAGTATTTATCTAATTTTTTAAATTTAATTTTTAAAAAAGATTTTATTTATTCATTATAGACACAGAGAAGGAGGCTCCAGAGAGAGGCAGAGAGAGAAGGCAGGCTCCCTGCAGGGGATGTGGGACTTGATCCCAGGACCCTGGATCATGACCTGAACCAAAGGCAGACACTCAACCACTAAACCACCCAGGTGCCCCTATTTATCTATTTTAGAGAGAAAGTGCATACACGTGCAAGCGCATGAGCCAGGGGAGGGGCAGAGGGAGAGAGAATCTCAAGCAGACTCCTTGCTGGATGTGGGGCTTGATATCGTGACACTGAGATCATGACCCGAGCTGAAATCAAGAGTCAGATGCTCAATTGACCAAGTCACCTAAGCACTCAAAAACCTTATAAATTTTAAATGCTAACTTAAAAACATTTAGCTTTGAACACTTCTTTGGGGGTGATTATTTCTTTTTGTTTTTTGTTTTGTTTTGTTTTTAATTTTTTATTTATTTATGATAGTCACAGAGAGAGAGAGAGAGGCAGAGACACAGGCAGAGGGAGAAGCAGGCTCCATGCACCGGGAGCCCGACGTGGGATTCGATCCCGGGTCTCCAGGATCGCGCCCTGGGCCAAAGGCAGGCGCCAAACCGCTGCACCACCCAGGGATCCCTTGTTTTGTTTTTTAAAGATTCTATTTATTTATTCACGACAGACACAGAGCGAGAGAGAGAGGCAGAGACACAGGCAGAGGGAGAAGCAGGCTCCATGCAGGGAGCCTGATGGGGGACTCGACCCGGGTCTCCAGGATCACACCCCGGGCTGAAGGCGGCGCTAAACTTCTGGGCCACCGGGGCTGCCCGATTATTTCTTTTTGAATCTCCTACTGTACTATGCTAGATGTACAATAGATGTACTACTTAGGCCCTCCTCTTAGGCCTTATGTAAGGATACCAACAATTCTCCTCCACATCTTTCTTTCTTCACCTTAAGCAACCATATATGACAAAGTTGTGGTTAGCAACTCCCCAGTGAGCTAGGTGAGTTCCTATTCCTTATCCTATTACCGAGAATGTTTCTTAGAGATTGTCTGCATTGTCACGTATTGCTTCTTGTTTGGATTTGTGGGCATAGATGTACACATTACACCAGCCCTCCCTTCTACTCATCATTTTCCTTTTGAGGGAGTTTGTGCAATATTGCACATTCCAAGAAGAGAACTTCCATGTTGCAGTTTCTTGTTCACAGCATGGAAGCTGTGAGAATAGGCAATGGAGCAGCCAGGTTGATGTGGTCCAGGGTATGGTAGGGGACTCACCACAGCCATCCAACTTGGTCCTGAGACCTGGTACATGGAGCTCTGCAGCTAAGAGACCAGGCATTTTCATTACATTAGTTCTTAGGTTTCTGCAGATATGTTCTTAATCTCATTTTGACTAATAATTTTAAAAATGTAGGATTTACAAAATTTTTTCCCCTTATTTTATTGGATCCTCTTAATGACTCTAGGACATAGTTATCATTTTATGGGGTTGGAGCGGGGAGGAATAGTGGTTCAAAGAAATGAATCCAAAAACCATATAAGCCAGTGAGTGAGGAAACCAGGATTAGAATTCAAGTTTTCTGATTTCAAATCCTGCCACCTTTTAATGAAAGCCACCTCCTCCTTCTTTACCATGATGATTTTAAGTAAACTGAAATGTTAGTCCATGTTCAAATTCTAAGAATGGATTAATAGATGCTTTTTTAAAAAATTTTTTTATTAAGTAAGCTCATCATGGAGCTTGAACTCAACACCCTGTGATCCAGACCTGAGCTGAGATCGAGTCGGACATATAACTGAGCCACCCAGGCACCCCAATAATGGATGCTTTTTGAGCACATACTATGTGCTAGGCATTATGCTCAATTATGTCACTGAGCCCCCACACAAACCCCATGAGCCATGCACCATCATCACCCCGCATTTCACAGATGAAGAGGTAAATAAGCAAAGTCACATGGCTTGTCAATGGCAGAGCTGGGATATAGACTCCAGTCTTGGACTCTGACACTCAAACTCTTAACTATGGCATTATGTTGCCTCCTTAAGATCTGGTTTAATCTTGATGACATTGAGAGTCACCTTTGTAGCCAGTAAGTGAGAAATTGGAGGGCAGAGTCCCTTAGGTGCCTGGAAAACACAGTAATGGATCCTTGAAGAACTGGAGACCAGGCAAGGCGCTCTCAGGCACGTGTAACCCGATCTGCTGATGCAGGGAAGTATGTGACATGCTGTCCTGGGGTGACGCCTGGGAGTGTGCAAAGACTTCTAGCTTCTACTGTTGGTTCTTTTAAAGGCAATTAGAAGACAGAAAGGCTGTTTAGGAAACTATAAATTCATGAGCTGATTTTAAAATGACCAAGGACAAGTTGCCATGTCTGAAAGCAGATAGAAAGTCATTCAACACCTGTGATTAGTTACTTCTTTGTATTGTTGCAGTGCTAGAGAAAATGACATTTAGTATTTTTTTTTTTAGGATTTAAAATTTTTAAGGATTTAAAAATTTTTTTAGGATTTAAAAATTTTAAGTATTGTCTTGGATTGTATTTTGTATCTGTGTGGATTTTTTTTTTAATTTTTATTTATTTATGATAGTCACAGAGAGAGAGAGAGAGAGAGAGAGAGAGGTAGAGACACAGGCAGAGGGAGAAGCAGGCTCCATGCACCAGGAGCCCGATGTGGGATTCGATCCCAGGTCTCCAGGATCACGCCCTGGGCCAAAGGCAGGTGCCAAACCGCTGCGCCACCCAGGGATCCCCTCTGTGTGGATTTTTTTAAAAAAGTGAAGTTGTTTCTTTTACTACAAATATAGTCTCATTTATTATAGCAACAAAGAGCTCCAGGCAGTAAGATATTTTCTTTCTGTGTCTTAGCAGTCATGCTTGCTGTGGGAAAATTTCTACGGAGCCTCAATTACGGCAGACCTGGGAAAAACATATGATTTGCAATTTTTTTTTTTTTTTTTGCCAACTTGAAAATGTTGAGAAAGCGCAAATCCCACACATACTGTTTCCTTCCGGCTTCTGCTCTGAACTTGACCTTGGGTTCCTGACATTAGTGTGTGGTGATGCACCTGTTTGACCAAAAATTGGTGTTGTGGTTGTGTTTTGGAGTGTCAGAGAAAGCAGAAGAAACATTTTGCTTTAGGAAATTATGAAATACAAATCCCTGTATGTAGGGTGACCGTATGATGTATTATTGGGCAAGCCAGGATGCTTTTACGAACAAGAAGGCACCCTCCTTGGTTCCACCAGGACAACAGACTAGATCATGACTGTCCCCCAGAAAGAGAACATATGGTCAGCCAGCTTTCCTGAGTCATGCTTTGTAAGGAAGAGGTTCTATAAGCCAAATACCATTGGTTGTCGAGGATTACCTGCCCTGCCTGCCTCGTGGTTTTCCTTTTTTCAGAGGAGCCACACAGTTATCTAGGGATCATCTGGATATGGACAGAACCTTCACTGTTCTGCCCTTTGGCATCCTTGCCAGGCCATCCTGGCTGGGCAGTTTGCTTCTTTGACGCACGCTGCAGAGGAGTACCCATTTCCCTGAGCGTGCTGCCTGAAGAGCCGGAGCCAGTGGGCCGCAGCACCCTGCACCAGCTCAGGGAGCTCAGAAGTCATTTGGTATTTAAAATTACTTTCTGTGGAGTGAGAATAGTGGTTAACATTTACTCGAGCTATCTTTTGGGTTTGTTGTGAGGCCCAATAAGTAGAAGTGCCTGGTAAGCACTAGCACTATGCAAACTTTGGTTATTAAGTTAGTTGCTTTCACTGGTAACTAGCTGAGGAACATAGAGCAAGCTATTTCACCCTTCCATACCTCCTTTTTCTTTATCTGTAGAGAGGGGAGACTTCTATCTCTTTCTCCAAAGGATTGATTATATATATATATATATATATATATATATATATAGAGAGAGAGAGAGAGAGAGAGAGAGAGAGAGAGAGTACCTACTCTAAATAAACATGAGTTAGCTTCTCTCTACATTGCACTGTTTCTGGCACTTTGTCTCTGAGTGATAAAGGAACTCTTCTTCTTAGTTTAGTTGTCAAGGAGATGAGCTCTTACTGTCTTAAATGCCTCTCTTCAGGCAAAGGAACTCCAATCATCTGTGTGGACCGCACTGGAGGCTCCAAGGCAGGAGTGCGGATGGTGCCTGGTGCAGGAGGATTCGGGGGACAGGCTCAGGAGTGGCAGACTGTGAGCCTGCCAAGAAACAGCACAGGGAGCGCCTTCCCTCACACTGCTAAAAATACTGCCGGGAAAGTAATTTCTCTGGTCCTATTTTAGAAATCAGAGACAGATCCACCATATTCATATTTGGATCCTGGTCAGCCTTCTGGTTTGAGTCTTAAATTTCAAGAGAGGAGGAGAGTTAAAACAATCTGTGTAGTTTCAGAATCAAAATTTGAAAATACTGTTAAAGAAGATATGTGTTGGACATTATTTATGTAATTACTAGCAATTTTAAAAAAAGATTTTATTTATTTGAGAGAGAGAGAGAGAGAGAGAGAGAGAGAGAGCACCAGCTGGGGAGGGGGGCTGCAGAGGGAGAGGGAAAAGCAGACACTCCACTGAGCAGGGAGCCTAACACCAGGGCTCCATCCCAGGACCCAGGGGCCATGACTTGAGCCAAAGACAGGCACTTAATCAACTGAGCCCCCCAGGTGCCCCTTTACTAGCAATATTTTTAAAGGTTTTATTAGAGATATTCAAGATGTATTAGTGGTAAAATCCTTGTTTTGTTTACGTAAGTCATTGATTATATAGAGATATTTATTTTTTATTTTTAAAGATTTTATTTATTCATGAGAGACACAGAGAGAGAGGCAGAGACACAGGCAGAGGGAGAAGCAAGCTCCCTGTGGGGAGTCTGTTACAGGACTTGATCCCAGGACCCCAGAATCACGACCCGACCCAAAGACAGAGGCTCAACCACTGAGCTACCCAGGCATCCTTAAATGTATTTTTACATTAGATTTATAGGGGCAGTAATTTATAGTGGCTCAGTCAGTGAAGCATGTGACTCTCTTTCTTGGGGTTATGAGTTCAAGCCCACACTGGGTATAGAGATTACTCAAAATTTTAAAAAATCTTTAAAAAGAAAATTTATAAACGGACACTTTCCTCTTTGTTTCCCTTTTCTTCTTAATTTCCCTTTCCCTTCTTCTTTTCCCTCCTTCCTCTTCAGAAAGCTTTCTTCTATCCCTTTCTTCTCCCACTTCCTTCCTTTCTCTCAGTGACTGTTGGACCGTTGGACATGGAGATAGGAACCCTCTCTGTCCCCGTATAACAGTGTGTGTATCTCCAATGGATTCAGCCTGTCTTTGCTTCAATATTTCACAGTACCTTCTGTTCACTCACTTTCTTTAACAAACATTTACTGACTCACTACTTGTACATAACACCGTTTCAGGCCCTAGGAGGGGGCTGAGAAAAACACAAAGGTGAATAGCACATGATTCTCCCTCTCAAAGGATCCTACAGTGTAGTGGGAAAGACATTAAGTTTGAAAACAAAACAGCAAAGAAATGCATGGGCAGAATGGGAGGAACATCAAGTGTAGAAGCAGGTCACTTTACCAAAAATCAACTTGCCCAAATCATTTTACCAAATGACCCATGTGCTAAGAGGCCAATTCACTGAAAATTAATTTGCCATTGGCCCAGAGCTCCTGCGTGTTGCTCAGTAGAAATAATTCACCCTAAGGTTCCACAAGAATAACCTTGTATTAGGAGAAGGGCCACCTTTAAATTGTAGACTAGGGGTAGAGCTATGGTTGAGAGTCCTCTTGAATCTGACCTTGGGAGAGCATTTTGTATACAAAGTTACAATAATCAAAAACATTCTTTGCTTAAATAACAAGGACTACTTTTCATCTTACTCTTGATGTGTCAGTCATGGCTTGAGCAGGAAACAGATGGCACCCACAAACTTGGAAATCTGAAGGCAGTCTAGTAGAGAGATGTTTTTTAACCCATGAGCAGGATTGGAGAAACCAACAAGGAATAATGCAGTGCCCTAGGCGGGGGGTGGGGGGCGGTAGTGTGGGGGGGTGGGGGTGGGGGTTGGTTAGTAAGAGGTGGGAGCCATAGCCACTGGAAGCTGGGAAGGGTAGCTCTGTGGATGCGGCAACCCAACTGGAGAAGGGGTCTGTTGTGGTCATGGCTCACTTCTTATCTCTTACCGATGCCTCTCATGGGCTAAGCCCAACTGTAAAGTGAGGAAAAGAATTCCTAGAGACAAAATGGAGGCAGTGGGGTCAGGGGGCAGGGGAGTGGAATGAGAGGGCATATCCAGTTACAAGTGAATAATCTGACACCAAATTTCTATTTTGTTCAGCCAAGGAAGAGTATGTTTGTCATTTCAGAGTTGAAATTCAATGTCATCCCAAACTTCCTCAGTAGTACCAATTTATTAAGAGTTGAAATGCACAACGGGGTGCCAGATACAATTGTTCTTAGCAAGAGAAATAAATGTTGGTAATTCACTGTGTAGATGCATATAGCAAACAATTTTGGAGTAGATCTCTGTTTAGAAAAAAGTCAGAGTGAAAATCTCTAGTATGCTTAATGCAAGTTTTTTTTTGAAGGGTAACAAGGCAGCTTTGTAGGGCTTTTAGAATCTGGTGGACCAGTTTGCATTGGGTGCCCTAGCCTCACCACAAAGGCCCGAAGGGGTTTGGGAGAGGGCTGTGGCACACTGTAGCTGAGGCTGGAAACCTACTGGCTTGATTCTGCTTTGGAAAATAATGTTTTAGCACACGAGTCTGGAGCAAGAGACTGGTTATAAAGCAATGTTATAAAGGGCTAACCTAGAGCATCACTTCAGCAGTAAACCATTGTGGACACCAGACTGTGCAGGACCAGTGTTCAGCAGTGACATCATGTGGCAGGCAAAAGCATGTACTAGTAGAAACTACCACTCATTTATTTAACTTACTTCCCGTGGATAAGTAAATACCTGAGATTCATTGGAATCTCAGAGAAGAGGGAGATTTTAGAGTTGGGGCAGGAGATGGGGCTTTGAGAAGTTAATTAGAGTAATAAACGATGTGATTTGATTTGTATCTCAAGTTGGTCAAGTAGGTCGTGCTTGCTATAAGAGACTATCCAATGAATAAGGTCTGTTCACTGCTGACTAGATGTTCCAAGTGTCTTTTTTAGACAGAAGCAGGAACAGTAGTTATAGTGGGAGGAAGAAGGAATAAGATTAATTTGCACTACTTATATTTTCTCCATATTTATGGCTTTCATCCCAACACTGCTGTGGCTTTGATTTAGAAGGTACAGAGATGAGGGCAAAGGCAAAATATCATCCTGGGTCATTTGTGGATATAAAAGGTGCTCAGATGAATTTGGGACTTTGAAGGGAATTCCTTGAAATTCTACTACATTTCATTCTAATCTCTCTCATACAACTTTGAGCCTGGAAAGGAGATTTGAAGAAAGGTCTTAGATTTTCATTGTGTTTAAGAGAGAATATTGCAAGTATAACATGTTTATTGATCAGTGTGAACTTGGTAGGGTATATTCCCTGCCGCCCCCCAGCCCTGTAACTGCTCCCAGCTGTGCAATGTTGGATCTCTGCTTCTCCGTGGTACAGAACCCATAAAAACATCTTAAACAGATTCGATAATTTACCAATCATTTTCAGTCATTTAAACTCAGGACAGTCTAATGTAATTTAAAGATGTGTCTTCTCATCAGTTTGAATCTTTGCCCACCCAGTCAGGCTTTGGATCAGGGGACTTGGAGAAGGGAGAAAGGTGGGTCTACTTTCTCATTCCTTCTCTGAATCTTGTATGTTGGAGGTGTGCGCACACAGGCCACTGGTCTGGTTCCAGGACCTCCTCTCCCTCTGCTCTTTACTAGACTTTAGCTTTTCCCATACATTGGGGAAGAGAAATGGAGCGATGGCTGGGTTTGCTTTCCACAGCAGGAGCCTGTCTGAGGCGGAAGGCTGCCCTGGTTTTACTCTGGCTAAGTTGGCTTTGTGAGCTGCTGGTAGCTCTAGTCTCTAGGGTGGTCTCTGCACAATTAAGTCACATTCCATCCGATCCAGTGCTGAGAGGTCAGCTGTGTCTTTGATCAATGACAGTGGTCCACACCAGTTAAGCATCTTTCTGGGTGGGAAATCCCTACATCTAGGCCCTTCAGGGCACATCTGTGGCTTGTGCTCCCTCTCTGTCCTTTGCACTCCTTCCTGTGGGGTCCCAGGAGCACTGAGGTGCTTTTCATCATCCTTCAAAGGCTCCAGGGATCTGGAATGGGGTGCAGGGCTGTCCCTATCTTCTTTCCAGGCTCATTATTGTCACCATGATTCCATCTCATCCTGTTGCTGCAGGGAACACCCCAAAACTCTCATCTTTACAAAGCTCTGCATAAAAAGCAGACTTTCCTTTCTAAATTTAGGTGTGTTTCCAAATGCTAAGGGACTCACGTGAAGCTCTTTCTCAAATTTATCATGGTCTCATTTGCTCTGATAGAGGCATTAGGTCATCTTGCTGATTTTTCAGCTCAGCTAATGTCTACCCACTTCCCCTTCATAAAGGCACCCACTATTTTACAGGTAATTTCATTGGATCCTCTTCCCTTGGCTTGAGGATGGGGGAGCTCAGGAAGCAGCGAAAGAGTTTGAGATGAAGGGAATCTTTCTTCAGCATTCAGAAATGTCAGGGCAAATTGGAAGGAACTGAACCTCAGAAAATAAATTATTGAAGGGAGGAGAGGACTTGAGGGAGGAGAGACCAGCCCTGGGCTGGGCATGTAGCTATGCCTCAGGCACTGAAGAAAAGGGACTATTTCAAATATAGCCAGCTTTTGTCTTTGAGCCCTCTCACCCAGTCAGTCCCCAAAGGACTGTGTCTTAATCCCTGGGTGGGGGTGGGGAGGGCTTTTGGAATAACAAAGAAAGGAGGAGCTGTTTCTACACAAACTCTCTTTGAAACATCCAGAGTACAAAGATGCATTGTTTTGAGAGCTGGTCACAGAATAACAAAGGGGCAGAGAGGCATAGGCACCTGGGTACTGGGTGTGGAGTTACTGAGTATTGAGAGCTTTGGTGCTTTGGCAGCTTCTGCATGTCAATGATTCTGGCGGTGGTCCCCAGCACCACTGATTTTTTGAATAGCAAGCAGGAGGAGAAGCCCTCACTAGTGTCAAGAAGGGGCATCCAAGGCTTTGGAAGCCAATGGAAATGGTGCCCTTATCCTTAGGTGGGAGCAGAAGTGGCATCTACTGTCAGCTCTATTGGTTGACACTACACAGTGGCTTTGCTATGTAGGAGAGGAAAGCTAATTTTCCCTCTACCCTTCTGAGTTCTTAGCTGAGATCCCTGTAATAAAAGAGAGATTAACAAGAAAAAAACAAACTGAAGTTTACTAACACGTAATACTGTGTTCATACATGGGAGATAAGCAGGAAAAAATGAGTCACTTGTGAGGTGGCTTTGGAATTCAGGATTAAAAACCATCTGTTTAAACAAAAACAAAACAAAAAAAAAACCATCTATTTTTAAAATTCATTTTTACTGTTATTTTTTCTTCCAGTTTTATTGAGGTATAATTGACATATACTGTGTATATTTAAGGTGTACAACATAATGACTTGATGTACATATATTTCAAAACGATTACCACAATATAAATAACAACTTAATAGAGAAAGAGGAGGAGAGATGTAGGCCTCTTAGAGGAGAGTGAATGATTTTTAGGAAAGATGAGTGAGCCTTTAGAAGAATAGATGGGAGGTATGATATTTGTGACAAAGTTTGTGTGTGTGTGGTATCCACTTCTAGGATCCTCTCCTATGATAGGAGTCAATCTTTGCTAATTGGTAAAACTCTGGGGGGAGGGCATTCATGACAATTTAGTTTCTTTGGGGGTCATCAGTCTTTAGGGCAAAGAAGGGAGAGTTCAGAGAATGCCCTTCCTTGCATTTTCAAGTTCCTGTAGCTCAAAATGTGCTTTACCAAAACCATATATTTTCAGGTGGCATGTCCTGAACTTCTACAGTCATACTTTAGGGTGGCATATTCATTATTCCTTCAGGTACATCGTACTAGCATTGATGCCAGGCCAGCCGGCACCCACAGAAGGGTCATCTCATGCCTGAGTGGGACACTCACATCAAAAAAGTGGAAGGCACCAGTGCTGCCTGAGCAGGGAAAGGAGAAGATGTTTGTGATAAGCTGTTCTTGATAACTCCAAGATCCTGAAATAATTGCAGGGCAGAGAAAATTTTCAGGGATCTGGGGTATCTAAAATGTAGAGTGCCGTTAAGTGGGTCACATGCACAGGTAAGGTGATTGACAGTGGAGTTGGAGTTAGCACCACACATGAAGAAAATAGGTATTTGCATATATAAACATATGACTATACTTATAATTTATTAAGGGGAGAGGAGACAGGATGGGGTAGAAAAAAAGTTTGTAAAAGGAGAAGTTCTGGAGGTTTATCATAGATAACTCAATAGGCAGTGGTGTAATGGGTGACAATTATTGGTAGAAATTCAACCCCTAAAACATTTTCTGAGGTTATAGCACTGCTTGGTGACTTTTCAGTGAGGCACACTTGTTTAAGGCAGGAAATCAACAACCTCTTTTTCACCTGGCTTTGTGCATTTGGCTCAGTAAACTTGAAGAACCAAACCAAAGCAAGAAATCCAGAGTTCATAGCTTTGGAATGATGTCCTCTATAGAGATATGTGCTGCTGAAGTCAGAGCCTGGAGTTTATGCTGGCTCACAATGATCCAGTGCACCTGAAAAAAAAAAAAAAGACTGGTTTGCATGGGGAGAAAAGTATTGAAGAGTCTTGTAAATACTGTCATATAAGAATTTATATGATGCTGTAAAAGGGAAGAGGGGCTAAACATGCAAATTGAAAATAGCTTGGAAATCTAAGAGGAAGAATGGTGACACTTAGAGATAAATGTGATAAAACTTCCTCCACGATGGTGTTTTCTTCAGAACTACTGGGGGAAAAAATCATAGATATTTCAAAAATAAAATTGAAACAGGAATAAATGAAATAAGAAAATACTAGTTTTAAGAAGTCTTGAAAAAAACCTTGTCCATGGGTGTGGACTAATAGGATGGTAGAAAAAAAGCAGATGTGAAGATAAATTTCAAATTTCAGGTTGCTTTAATTTGACAATTTGACAATATCAAAAAGCCATAGTAAAAAGCAAATTAGATGTGGACTTGGGAGATCAGATTCAGATTAAGAAGAAGTATTTTCTTTAAAAAAATTCATGTTTTCTATATCCTTTTCTGATAATGAAGATCTTAGAAACACTTCAGAAAAAGCCCACATGGCTACTATCCACTACTTTGAAGCAATTTTTCTGCTTGTCTCAACACAGAATCTGCTTCTCTCTCCTCTGTTTTGCTTGTCTGCTTGTGTTCACTCACGAAGTCAAGAATGTTACCCCATTGCCTGTCATCCCAGTGCTGAGTGTCAGGTCATCTGGTTCTTCTCCAGATTCTATCACGGCCAGGTTTTGGGCTTATGTCTCTCTTCTGTGGCATTAGCTATATTTTATAATTTACAAGGAATTGTTTGATCTCCACTGGTAGGCATCTGAGTGTGTCTATACACCTGTGTCTGTCATCTTTGTACCCACTTCATTCATGTTTTGGACAGGGTAGTTCCTGAATAAGTATTTTAGATTAATTAATTCTGCTGGGTGCAGCCAGGAATATGAGACCAAAACTAGGTTCACTGGTCCAAATCTGTGATAGAATTAAATCTTAGGGGATGCCTGGGTGGCTCAGTGGTCGAGTATCTGCCTTTGGCTCAGGATGTGATCCTGGAGTTCCAGGATTGAGTCTTGCATTGGGGTCCTGCATGGAGCCTGCTTCTCCTCCCTATGCCTATGTCTCTGCCTCTCTCTGTGTCTCTCATGAATAAATAAATAAAATCTTAAAAAAAAAAAAAGAATTAAATCTTGGGTTAGTCTTAAACCTACTTAATTCAGATCTTTTCTAAATCAGACCAATTATGCAATTGACTTTAGCTCGTAGGGGATCCTTGAAGGGACTAGGCTCCCTCAGGCTTTTCTTGTCCAAGCCCCAATTCAGAAAAGAGCATCAATGTCTTGACTGTCTTGGAGATCAGTCTAGGCTCTAGGGTGGGTGGCCCTTTGGATTCTACATGCTCTTTGTGACAGTAATGCCTATTGCACATGTGATGACAATGTTTGTATACTTCCTTTTCATTACTTTGCAACTCTGTTAGCCCAGGAATGGAAATGAAGAGGCAGGAGGAGGGGATGAGTAGGTCAATAGTACAACATCCAACCAGATCTCTCAAATAAAATGAGAAGGGATGGGAGATAAGCTCCAAATGACCAGGACCAAATCATTTTCTTCAAGTGGGGGAACCCTCCCTTTGGTGTAATTAGTGATTTGTAGCCAATGTACAGGCAGCTTCTGAGTGCTGGGCTCATCTTTCCCATTACTTGGTCAACTCCACATTTCCAGTTTATGCTGGTTTAGTCATCGATCACATATCTTTTAGGCATCTACCTGATGCAAGGTACTTAGTAGATATTGTAGGGAAATAAAGAGAAGTTTATCATTGGCTCTGCCCTTTAGAAGTTTGTAATGTAACTGGGAAAGGAGGCATGTTTCAGGTTGAAATAGGCATGGGAAAAGTCAATAATATAAAATGACATTAAGCTCATGACATAATCATAAGAGGAATCCAGCTACAAAATATTGGTGGTTTTGAGGATTAAATTCACATACACAGAGAAACACTATAAACATTGATTTAAGCCACTTTTCTTTAAGACATGACCCAATTCCAAGCAGCTTTTAAGCTTCTGTGAAGAACTCAATAAATCACAAATCTTTGATTCTAATTTGTTCTGTGGTATCTCTGGCCACCCAGCTTTAGGTCCTCTTTTCTAGAACTCAGCAAAATTGTTTGTAAGGCAATCAGAAGGATAAGAAATAGTAGGTCACCAAAGATATTAAAAGTTGTCTTATTTGGGTAAAAGTCTCAAAGTTTCAAAATACTAAAAATATTTTAGTGTCCAAATGAATAGGTATCCATTCTTGCATATTGCAAATTAAATCAAACCTGGAACATTTACTTGTTTCTGGCCAGAAAAAGATCCATGCATGACTATTAATAGATATAACAGTCTAGTGTGAAGGCCATCCACCAAGAGGTACTAATTCTCTGGCAAGAATGTCCAAGGTGTTCAGTTGACTACCGAAATTACAAAGGATTTTTTGAATTTAAAATGACTGGTACTTACGAAGGAGTCATAAAATCCATAAAAAGCTATCATTCATGCATCTTAATCAACAAACCAGGAAGCAGCAGCAGCAGCCTAAGTTCTAAACTTGGAAGCCCTAAGGGTTTGTGGTATGACTCTGGCTAGGATGGCTTCTCAGTATCCCACATTACTCTCTCTGAAATAATGATACTAATATTACCTACCTGAGGAACATGGTGAACTGAGAAGAGTTGAGACAAAGGAAGTGTTGTAATTATTAGTGAGCCTGACATATTTAAAAGGAACCACAAATGTTTAATTGTTTGAAGGGAATTTGCAGACATCTGTCCTTTTAGGAGTTAGGCATCCCAGTTTTGGACTATCTAGCCCTATAATTTCACCATGTCTCTTAGTGCAATTTAGAACATGGCCTTCAGCTGGGTGTTCATTTCTTTCTCCTGGAGATGGCTGTCCTGCTATCTGTCCCCCAAGTTTGCCTCCAACTACCACTGTCTCCACCTGCTACTGATTTCACTTTCTTTGTTTCCTTCCCTGGGCTTTTCTTCCTCCTCCCACCTCTAGGTGACTGATCCCAAGGGAAAAAAAAATCCCCTAGTTTCTTGTTGTGGCTTCTACATTCAGTCTCACAGACCTCTTGGTCATCTTAGCTCTTCTGGCTCTCCATGGAACAACTCAGGTTTGCTTTTTCTCTCCTGATAGTTTTACTAGCTGAGACCCTTTTGTTGTAGCTGAGAAAAATGCAATAATTCAGAGGGAACTTTTATTTTTAAAAAATAAAAAGAGGATAAGATTTTTTTAAAAAAAGGTAATGAATTTATAGATTCTAAAGTATTTGAGAGAGAGAGAGAGAGAGAGAGAGCACATGTGAGGGGGGAAGGGGCAAAGGGAGAAGAAGCAAATATCAAGCAGATTCTACACAGAGCATGGAGGCTGACATGGGGCTCAGTCTCACAACCCGGAGGTCATAATCTGAGCTGAAATCAAGAGTCAGACACGTAACCAACTAAGCCATCCACCCCTGAATTTATAGATTCTAGGTTTCAATCCTGACTTAATCACAGATTGACTTAATTGGCACAATTTCAGGATTCTTTTCCAGGACCCTTTTCCTTTGTGCAGGCCAGCCTGGGGGAATGCTAATCTTATCTGCCTGGCTTTTTGCCTCTTATGGATTCTGGGTGACACTGCTGCCGAGTCCAGGAAGATTGAACTATTTTTGATCTTTGCTTTGTAAAGTCCTCAGCTTAATTCTCTGATTTGTGGTTCTCAAGAGCTCAAGAAGTTCTCTTATTAAAACAAAATAAACATTAACAATAAGAGATATAAGAGAAGCAATTTAGATTCCTTTCTAAGGAATTAGGAATTAGAAAATTCCTTTCTAATTGTCTTATTGTTTCTAATTGTTCTCTTATATTAACAATAAACAAAAACAACTCAACATTTTTCTTGATTACTTAACTTTAAGACTGTGGTACCTGGTTTGAGCCATACAAAGAAAAGCAAGATAATTGCTGAAGTAGCTCACGTTTAATGAGAAAGAGGGACAATACCCATAGAATTGCAGTAGAAGGGGGCAAAAACTTTTGGCAGACACTTGACTTTTTTTTTTTTGATTACCCAGCATCCAATAACATCCTTTCTGTTCCTTAGGATCTGCAATAGATTGCATCTTCATGCTAGGCAATGCTTTCCTTCACCTCATATAAATTATAGAAATTCTTTCATGTCCCCAGCAGGAAAATGCAGGCATGTGACCGTGCTCAGCCAATCTAATGCTCCTGCCTAGGATTATGAATAGCAGTGGAAAGAGATAAAGATACAGGAACTACTGAGAAATGTTTTTAAGGTGGTGGCCTCAGCACTGAGTCCAGGATTTGCATTTGGTTCTAGCCTATTTACTAGTGTTCTCCAGACTTCCAGATGTTGACACAAAAAGAACAAACCTTTTAGAATCTCTAAAAGTAAGAGAATTTTATTTGAGCCCAAGTTGGACAGTTGCTAGGAAATACATTCTTCACAGGGAAGAAAGTGCTCTGGAGAATGAAGTTTTTAAAGAGTTAAATACTTTTTTTACATCTTGTAAAAGCTCAAAAGATTATAGATTAGCATATAGGCAGGAATTACAAGTTTTAATGTCAAAGAATGCAGGAAGTAGGAGCATTGATTGGTATCTTAAGAACAAGATGGTTTTCCTTTAGGCTACTCATTTACAAATCAGGTGCATAATGTATGCTTGGTGGGCCATAAATCAGGCTTTTTGTTTAAACAAAGTTTATGTGTAGTCATGCTGAATTAGAAAGGAATCTAAATTGCTTCTCTTATATCGCAGGCCTTTAAGGAGTTTTTGATCTCATCATATGTACTCAATATCTTCCAAAATATATTTATTTTCTCCTTAAGTTTTTCAGTCTTCAATCTGTCTCAGGTCAATTTAATTCTTAGTCTAGCTAGAAGAATCTGAAAGAGGACATTTTTTTCCTCCTCAACAGTATGAACTGGCAAATACTAGTTAAGTGATTGTGCATTGTTACCTCTGATGAAACACTCATTGAAGGCAAGATCTGGGGCACCACATTACTGTGGACACAGAATATGAAGATATGAGGACTCAAGTGTAGTGGGTGTAATGGATTCTTCAAGAAAACCCAAAGAAGGAGAATGATAAAGCCAAATATATAAATTCTCAACTGAAAGCAGAGATGGCACTCCTTGATCTTCTACAACCCTACTAAAAAAAAAAAAAAATCTCTTATCAAGTAAAGCAGCCTGGTTGAGATAGCCCAAAACCAAATTAAAAGTTTATGTAAGTGGCTGAATTACCTTGGTCAGAACTACAGCTTTGTCAAGCCTTTTTTTTTTTTTTTTTTTTTTTAAAGATTTTATTTATTTATTCATGAGGTACACACACAAAGAGAGAGGCACAGACACAGGCAGAGGAAGAAGCAGGCTCCATGCAGGGATCCCGACATGGGACTCGATCCCGAATCTCCAGGATCACACCCTGGGCTGAAGGCAGTGCTAAACCACTGAACCACCTGGGCTACCCCTTTGTCAAGCCTTTTACACAAGTAGCTTTAAATGTTTTTGACCACAACCCATATAAGACATTTATCTTACAACTTGATCCATGTGTGCACATACACACATACCTCCCGATACAACTGAAACAAAGCTGTTATGAAATAACAATTACCTTTATTACAAGCAAAGTGTTCTATTTTTATTCTATCTTAAAAATTCTGCTTACAACCAACCAAACTCAAAACACTGTTACAGGAAGAATGAGGAAGTGTGGGTGGATGTGAAAGACTCAGACAGGTAAATGGACCCCCAGACTACAGGGAGCTTTGTCAGTCAAAGCAGCCCAATTTCCCATGTTTTGGGGCAAGGGACATACCCTCACTTGAATACTCTGTGACTCCCTCCCAGTGTGAAACCAGTTCTTCTCAGACTTTACCCACTTACCACCATCTACTCCCCTCGGCCCCACTTGTCGTATCTCTAAACCTATAGCCAGTGTCAGACCTCAGCATGCCCCAGGAGCCTGATAAAACAAAATTGGGAAAAGGAGACCTCCATAGCAAAGAATTATAGGACTATTAATTTCTGTTACCAGCATACTGGAGAATGTATGTGGAAATAAATTCTGATGGGATGCTTCTGAAGCAAGGAGGAAGAAATCTAATTTTAAATCAGACTAGTTTATTGATAAGCCTGCGCTTAACAGAAATTCTAGGATCAGTGTACTGGGTTTAACAGGTGCAAATCATTCCAATTTTTAGCTTGATTGGCTGACCAAAAAAAGAAAAATGTGGCTTCAATAGCAGCTCCCATCAAATGAAACTGACATGTGTAAGCAGGTAGAGGACGGAATTCAAAAAGCTAGGAATCCTGGAGTGACCTTCCAACCACCAGCTACTTATTCCCCCACAGGAAGACTCAGAGGACCCTCCTTTTGCCATTTCTTGAGAAATAAATTGATGAGAGGAGTCCTGGATCTTTGAAAAGCTCATTAGTGACTTATCTGAAGGTCAGAATTGCTCGAAGAGATGTTTTCATTGAAACAGGGCTTTTGCTTTCATTGGCAAGATGAGAAAGTTGTAGAGGCCCCATCCAAATGCAAACTGAGCAGAGTTTACCACAGTAAACAGCAGATGGGGCATGGCAATATACTCCATTCAAAATTAAAAGACAAGTTGCTGTCCCTTATACCTCTACTATAACACACTAGAGACAACAATTGATACTTATTGAATATTTACGCAATGTGCCCATCACTGAACCCTCATAATACTATGAGGTAGGTACTCCTATGATCTCCATTTTACAGGTGAGCAAAGCAAACCACAGAGGTTAAGAACTTTGTCCAACATCTTGTGGCTACTAAATTGTGGAGCTAACATTCTATTTGTGGGACCCTTGACTCCAGAGTCTATACTATATACTATCCAGTGTTTGATTTTAAAGGCGACTTATGACCAAAGGTGGATTTGCCATGAAGCTATTCCAGCTTAAGCCTCTGGGATGCTTTTTTGCATGGGCTTCTTCTGAGGCTCTGGGAAGGCCCTAAGAATGTACTTACATGGTTTTTTGTTTTGTTTTGTTTTGTTTTTTGCAAAAGTGAAAAGTTTGCAAAAGTGAAATATTTTAACTGCAATTCATTATGATTCCTGTCTTTTTCACTCTCACTTTCCTTGTGTCAGGTGGTTTTGGAGGGGCTATTTTTTTTTTTTTTTTTTTTTAGGACCTAGCTAAGGGGAAGTTGGGTGTTCATTTTGTTTAGTGGGGTTTATTTCTGTGGTTTATAGCCACTCTGTTAGATCCCACCCAGGACACCACAATACATCTAGTTGTCATGTCTCCTTAGGGTTCTTCTGATTGGAACAATTTCTCAGACTTATCTAGTTTTTGACAAATTGATAGTTTTGAAAAGTAATGGTCAGATATTTTGTAGAGTGCCCCTCTGTTGGACTTTTTCTTATGGATAGACTGGGTTTATGTATTTTTGGGAAAGAGACCACAGAGGTACGATGCCATTGCCATTATATCATATCAACATACTGTGATTTAGTATCATAAATCATCATAAGATGATTTTTCACTATTGATGTTGACCTTAATCACATGGCTGAGATACTGTGTGCCATGTGTCTCCACTATAAAGTTAGTCTTTTATCCCTCTTTCAATACTACAGTCTTCAGAAAAAGTCACTATGTATAGCCTGCACCTAAGGCATGGAGAGTGGTGCTCCTCCTCCTTGAGGGCAGACTATCTATATATATTATTTTGAATTCTGCTGCATAAGAGGCTTGTCTCTTCTCTCCCATTTGTTAATGTATTCAATTATTTATTTATGTAAGTATAGAGTCTGGTCTATTTTATACTTTGGATTATAATCCAAAACTTTTAAATTTATTTTGTGAGTCAAATTGTTCCAGCTTTGGCCATTGGGACTGTTTCAGTTGGCTCTTGTGTCCCTCCGGCATAAGTAAGTACTTCCTTACTTTTTGGCAGAACAAGATCCTCCAAGCTCTTATTTTCTGCCCCAGTCCTAGAATCAGCCATTTCTCCGAGGAGTCATGATTCCTTTTACAGAAGAAACCACAATTTGGAGGTTAGGTGTGCTCCTTGCTGCTGGGGTGTTATTGCCTCTACAAGGCAAGGTTTTTAAGAGCTAGATGTGAAAGTAGCTTCAAAGTGGGGTCCACAGACTAGAAGCTTCATTTTCTCTTGAGGCTTTATTAGAAATACACAATCATAGACCCCAGACCCACTGAATTAGTATCTACAGGTTTATAAGATTGCCATGTGATTTGTATGAACATTCATGTTTGAAAGTACTTGCCAGAACTCAGTCCTAGACCCTCCACTGCAAGGGAAGTTGAAATTGTGTGCCCAGAAGAAGAAGAAAATGTGGCAAACATTTTGTACTATCCCTACAATTATATACTCAAGTATTTGCTCAGTATTGGTGTTTTGTTTGAATAAGTTATGCTTAAAACACCTATTTTATTTTTGTTCTTGCTCTTCCATTATATATATATTTTTAACATAAAACATTCATTTATTCAAATACTTATGTTTCTGGCACTGTTCTGAGTACTAGAGTTGCACAATGAACAAAAAGATAAACATTCCTGTCTTTAAACAGCTTGCAATTCATGTGGTAGAGGGTATGGAAAAAGAAAATATGTTAGACATGGTATCTGTTATAAAGAAAAATAAGGCAAGTCAAGGGGTAGAGAGTAATGGAGAGTATGGGGGAGGGGGGGAAATTGTTGATTAAATAGGATGACCAGATCATCTGAGTAGAGATCGGAATGAAGTGAACAAGTGGAGCTTGTGGCTATTTGAGGGCATTCCAGGCAAAAGGAGCACTAGGCAGTGATTTTCTTGAAAGCCAAAAAACTATTTAGATTAAAATTTTCCATCTCAGGTCCAAAGTCAGATGTCAAATATTAAGGGGTTGAAAATTTTTGGATCTTGGACTGATTTTTTTTATTTTTTTATTTTTATTTTTATTTTTATTTTTTTTAGTTCATGAGAGACACACACAGGAGGAGGCAGAGACACAGAGGGAGAAGCAGGCTCCATGTAGGGAACCTGATGTGGGACTTGATCCTGATACAGGCCTTAGGCCGAAGGCAGGCGCTCAACCGCTGAGCCACCCAGGGATCCCCGCTTGGACTGATTCTTGTTTGGTTGTCGCCATCAAGATTTTTGACAACATATAGGTCCTTCTCTGTGATCATAACCTCTTTTGTCATAGTGCATGTGATACGGTAATGTACCTTTTACAGGCCATGAAAGACCACACTATGGCCATTCCCAAAGAGGTTTTTTTTTTTTTTTTCTAAGATTTAATTATTTATCTGAGAGAGACAGCAGAAGTGGGGAGAAAGGGCAGAGGAAGAGGATAAGCAGACTCCTCACTGGGTAGGGAGACTGACATGACACATGGCTGGCTTCCTTCCAGGACAGGTGGCTTGATCCCAGGACCCTGGGCTCATGACCTGAGCCAAAGGCAAATGCTTAACCAACTGAGCCACCCAGGTGCCCTGAGCATCCTGAACGGTTTTTGCTTATATGGGTTACATGTGTAAGTATTTGTTGCATTAAAAATTAAATCTAAGGAACATTTATTAAATCATTTAAAAATAAGAACCCATTACATATTAAGATAAACAACATACTTTTTATGAAAATGTTTTTCAAAATAAAACCAGAATTGAGTGCATTTTTGCAAAATTTGTTGTATTTTTTCTCTGTCTGCTTCTGCCTCCCACGTATTGCAATGTCATAGATCATGTAGCAACTGGAAAACTTTATTTTATATCTGTAATAGAATATGAGTAAAAAGGGCAAATAACAGGCTAGCATTATTACAAAACAGTTTTGACCTAAGGACCTCTCTCAAAAGGCACCTCCAAGGGTCCCCAAAGCATAGTTTGACAACCTTTCCCTTATCGCATTCCAGCTTCACTATTCCATCTTGGTAAGTCATTGAACTTTTCTGTGCGTGAATTTCCTCAGTTTAAGAATGCTACCTTGAGAAGTTGATGTAACATTTGTAAAGCTGTGCCTGGCACAGATAAAACTCAAAAGTCATTTGCATTATTTTTAAATACGGAAGTTGATTATGACTATTTTTGATCTGTGATATTACTCACATATAGGATTTAATTTTGTACTACTTCCTTGGTCAGAAATTCACCCCCTACTTAACACCTTGTTGTGGAAAATTAGGCATAGGGGCAAAAAGTATTAAAGACTCACACACTGCTCTTTTCCTTTTCTTGAACAACAATTTTTCACTGTATTTTAAGCTTCATTGAAATTTTTTTCATATCGATCATCTCTTTGTGATCAGAGCTGGACAAAACATGTCCTTCCTCTCCCCAAGAGAAACATGCCTGTACATGACAATTCTCCAAACAAAAATCTCATTTGCTATTTTTTCTCACTGATGATCTGAATCCCTGAGAAATCCAAGAACAAAATTGCCTTCAACCACTGTAATAATTCCTTAGAGATCATTGACTTTCAGTGCTGCTTTTATTTATAACCATTTTGCATATGTAATTGTTGTGAAAGTAGTGTGAATCAAAAGTGCCAATCAAGAATATTAAATAGAATGTGCCCCCCGACCCGTGTTCAGATTGCAATGATTTCTCTTAATTCAGGATGTTTGGCATATTCGTTCCATTGTTTGGTTTCACCATGTGAGTTAAAATGAAAACGCTTCGCATCACTTAAGCAACAGATGTACGACGCATGCAAAGTTGTGCAGTCTTGTAATAACTCTCTTAAATGTGAAAGAACTTCAAACGATAATAATACTAGGTTAATCCAAGAAGCATTAGCAGTCTCCTCTTCACTCACCCTGAAAAGGGAAGCATTTATGTAACTAATTAGTTTACCATAGTAAATAATCCACTGACATTTAGAAGAAGCTTTCCTATTGGAGCCTGGAGTAAATATTATGTTACATGTTAAACTATAAATAGGATGAATTGCGGTGCCAGGCCCAGTTTTAAAACGCTACGGAAAATAAGTGAGCTCCATCTGGGGAAAATGGGTGTTACGCGTCCTCTATACACAAGTGTCCAATTGCCCAGCTCAGGTTCCGTATAGCTGCTGTGGAAACTTGACGATTCATCTCACTTTCCAGTGCAATTCTACAAGGTAGCTAGAAAAGTGAGTGTTTCTCTTGGGAAAAAAAAAATGTGGAAGAGGAAAGAAAACAAAATTTGTAACCGATTTAGAGAAGGAAATGTCTAGTTTTAAGCAAATGGAGAAGACAGCATTTCCTACATAGGGGAATTTTGAGGTTCTACTTACAGCTTAGATGATTTGAAATGTTTATACAAGGAAATCATATGATGCTCCAGATCATTTTATTACCATTTATCTTAGCTTCAGAGATCAGGGCATTTAGTGATTGTCTTCAAAATCGCACATCAAGTGTAACAGGAATAAAGCCCAGAGTAGAAAAGTGAATGATGCAACAGAATCTCTACATACAGAAAGCTTTTCAAGATCATGGATTTGTGTGAAGATAAGCCAGGTGCTCAGTTTAAGGCCCAATTAAGAGGGGGTTGAGGAGAGGAATAGAAAGGAAAACCAGTATTTTTAGGGCTCACCCAGGCATAGCCAAAGCAGCAGTTGGCTTTCCAGGATATAAGAAGGGACCAGAGATTCTCACTTGCCCCATTCTTGAAATTCCTACCAGGAGAGCCACACATTCAAATGAAATCTTTCTTTGTTGAATGATCCCATTCCTGTGTGTGACAGCATATTGATCCATTCAACTCATTGATTCAACATTTCCTATGACTCATGAATTATTCTGGAAACGTAAAGATGTTAGAAAAAGAGATGGGTTGTTTCCTGTTTTAAGGAAGTTCATAGTCTAGTGAAGTAGAAAAAGAGATAAGAAAACAATGATGTCTGTCTTAGTTCGGGCTGCCATATCGAAATACCACAGACTGCGTGGCTTAGACAACAGACATTTATTTCTCACAGGTCTGGAGCCAAATCAAGGTGCTAGCAGATTCTGTTCCTGGTGAGCCCTTTCTTCCTGGCTGCATCTTCATGTGGCAGAGAGAGAGAGAGAGAGAGAGCTCATTCTAGTGTCTCTTCCTCTTTCCATAAGGACACTAATCCCATCATGGGGGTCTCACCCTCATGACTTCATCTGAACCTAATCATCTCCCAAAGGCCCCACCTCCAAACACCATCACACCAATTCATATGTTAGGGCTTCAACATATGAATTTTGGGGGACACAAGCATTCAGTTCATAACAATGACATATTAGTATGACAAGTGCTTTGTGGATGATGAGTGTATGGACAAATGGACAGATGCACACTTCACACTGAAGACATCAAAATATTAGCAAATGCGATTTTGTTCATCCTCTTATGACCTAGAAAAGTCCTATGTTTGGTGGCGGAAATTTTTAAAGATAATACAGTTATTTCAAAAATGGTGTCTGCCAATCATCCCAGGAACAAAGTAAAAAGGAACAAAAATAACCTAAAATACTCTTAGCCTTAAAATATGGGGGGGAATGGATTCTGACCCAAACATCAGAAAAGTTGGGGAACGTATAGCTACTTCCGCAGGGAATATAAACAATATTCCTTACCATAACTTTGAAGAAATCATTGTAGTGTCATTTACCATAAAATACATACATGCTTACTGTTTTCTTTGCGTATCTTTGTCTTTCTAATTACAAAGGTAACACAGTGTGTGCAGAATTAAAATACACAAACATAATTAAAACACAAAAGTCTCAGGGCAGCCTGGGTGGCTCAGTGGTTTAGTGCCGCCTTCAGCCCAGGGCCTGATCCTGGAGACCTGGGATCGAGTCCCACATCAGGCTCCCTGCGAGGAGCCTGCTTCTCCCTCTGCTTGTGTCTCTGCCTCTCTGTCTCTGTGTCTCTCATGAATAAATAAATACAATCTTAAAAAAAAAAAAAAAAAAAACCACGAAAGTCTCCAAGTTGCCAAAGGTAGCCATATTTTTCTTTTAGTTATGTCCAATTCATATTTGATATGAGACTTTAGTAAAGTTCCCCGTTCTTACATGTCCATTTCCATTTATTCATTAAACAAGAATGCCAGCTCCGGAAGGGCAGGAATCTTTATATGTCTTATTCACTGTAGTACCCCTAGCTCCAAGAGCAGCACCTGGCACATAGCAGATGCTCTAGGAATAATTGTTATGTGAGTAACACCCACGATGAACACCAATGGTATGCCATACTCTGTCCTGAGTAGGTTTAGCAGTGGAAAAGTTGGGTAAGGTCTGGCTTTCGTGGATTTAGAGGATTGGCATGATTACCCCATCTAACCCTGTTCCTGAGAAGCCCAGAGACCCACACCCTGGATCTTATCTTTTCTTCTCACCTCTACCTGCCCCCCCGCCCCCATCCCCGCCAGGGAAGATTACCCAAATCTATTCCAGCCACACTCCTACCTGGGTTAGATTCCCATCTCTTGTACTTATTCTTGCTTACTTATCTCCAGCAAAGCGCTTATCACACTAAAATGTCAACTGAATACTTGTGTCCCCCAAAATTCATATGTTGAAGCCCTAACCCCAGTGTGATGGTGTTTGGAGGTGGGGCCTTTGGGAGATGATTAGGTTCAGATGAAGTCATGAGGGTGAGACCCCCATGATGGGATTAGTGTCCTTATGGAAAGAGGAAGAGACACTAGAATGAGCTCTCTCTCTCTCTCTCTCTCTCTCTCTCTCTCTCTGCCACATGAAGATGCAGCCAGGAAGAAAGGGCTCACCAGGAACAGAATCTGCTAGCACTTTGATTTGGCTCCAGAACTGTGAGAAATAAATGTCTGTTGTCTAAGCCACGCAGTCTGTGGTATTTCGATATGGCAGCCCGAACTAAGACAGACATCATTGTTTTCTTATCTCTTTTTCTACTTCACTGGACTATGAACTTCCTTAAAACAGGAAACATATTTACTATGTCTAAACAGATTAATAAGTGATACAAGTAAACAGGCAATGTCATGTTGTAAGTGCTATGTTAGAGGAATATATCATGTTATGGGAACACACTGTCAAACCCATTTAGCTGAGATGGAATTAAGTCAAACCCAGGAGAATGTAGAAAATGGAATTTTAAGATACTTTCGTACACAACTGTTATATTTTAAAAATTTCCACTTTTAGCTAAAATCATTTGAAGGGTTTTTGTTAAGATGGTTAGGTGATTACCTATATTGTTAAGTAGGTGTGCCACAGAGAATTCCCACCTGCATGGTCCTGTGCTTTGGGGACATTCTACAGAAGTGCACACTAGATAAGGCTAACGCGGTACCCAAGGTAGTAGAAAACTAAGTAGAGAAACAATGTTTCCATAATAGTTCTCACTGATTGGTGAAAATAAACCAACCAGATGTTCAATTGAAGACATAATTAGGAAGGAAAAGAGGAGCATATCAATGTATGCCAATAACCAGGGTGCTGTGGTCTGAATGTGTCCCCTCTAAGTTCATAGGTGGAAATCCAAATCCCCAAAAGTGATAGTATTAGGATACGGTGCCTTTGGAGGGTGCTTAGGTGGTGAAGGTAGAGGCTTCATGAATGGAATTAGTGCCCTTATACAAGGGCTTGCCGCTTCCCATGTGAGGAAATAGCAGGAAGGCACTGGCTAGGAACAGGGAAGAAAGCTCTCACCAGAATGTGACCATAGTGGCACTTTGATCTTGGACTTCCAGCCTCCAGAATTATGAGAAGCAAATTTCTATATAAGTTTACCCAGAGTGGCATTTTGTTATAGCAGCCTGAACAGACTAGGACAGAGGGGCACACCCGTTATCAGGGCCCTTACTGCCCCTCATGCCTGGTTGCTCTTCAGTGTGTGCCAAAGCCCTTCCCTGAGAGCTGGTCCATGAAATCCCCCAGAGTGAGGGATCTCCTTTGCAATCTGGTTTCTGTTACCCCTACAGAGATGGAAGGGAGGCTACATCCAATATTAATGACCTCAACTGATATTCCCATGTGACCCATAGGCTTAGAAGAAAGAATGCAAAGAGGGACAGTCAAGTCAAATGGTCCTCTGCTGGAAGACCAGCTCCCCAACTCTTCTAGAGCTGATGTGCCCCCTGGGCCAAGGCTGCCTCCAGTTGATGGTTTCCCTCACCTGGGATCTTAGTGGGATGTGAGGAAGGCTGAGCGAGGGCAGCTGCAGGGCCTGTTGCAGGATGCCCTTGGTAATCCCTGTGCTGGGGAGTACGTGCTCTGATTTACTCCCTGCATGGAGAGCTGATGGGGGCAGGGCAAAGCTGGGACTCACACACCAGGGAATCTTAGTTTCTCATCAGGGAATTGGCTTTCAGTTCTCTAAAGCCTCATTGGGACATAGCATCTCAGGTTGTTCAAGGCACTGGCTATTTAAGAGTTCCATTCTTGTTTTGATTCCTTTTGTCTAGTGCATCTGCTTGGGGAGGGGATTTTATGTGGCAGGGATGATCTGAGATACAGACTTCCAGTAGGAATACCCGGAGTGCCCAGGCTGCTCTACACATGGCGGCTTTGATGGATACGGCATCCAGGTGCCTTGATGACTGAAGCAGTGGCTAGGGAGGCTACTTAGTGTCCTGCTCTGGGCTTGCCCCTGTCTACCAGCTTTTCTCCTCATTCATGCTATGCTACTGCTCCAGGTCCCCTCCAGGCTGCTCCAGCCAGAGAGGAGGTGAGGATAGGAGCACCATTTTCCAGGGAGCCCTAATCCAATAATCTCTCCCTTTGAGAGGGATGATGAAGGACAGCACCTCTTGCCTCCAGAGGATTCCCATTCTCACTCTAAAACCGGGATATCTTGCCATACCTCCCGGGGCCCTGTGTGCTCTGGCCCCCGCAGATCTTCCTTTGGTCATTCCCTTCATTACTTAGCTCATGTCAATTTTGCTGGCTTCTTTGCTGATCCTGGAAGGTGACTGTGGTGTAAGCCTGTCTCTGAGCACTTGTGCTTGCTGTTCCTTCTGCCTGGGTTTGTTTGCAAGCCTCACTCTCTCTCGAGGGCTTCTTTCAAGTTTCTGTTCAGATGTCTCATCAGAGACCACTCTACCTAAAGTATTACCTTTCCTCTTCTCCACATCACCTCTTACTCACCACCTGCATTTATTTTGTTTCCTGGCACTTCTTACCATCTGACATATGTTGTGTTTGATATGATATGCCAAGTGCCTCTCTCTCACCACTGAAATGCAAGCTCCTGAACAGCAGCTACTTGGTATGACCAGTGCCTAGAACAGGGTGCAGTGCAAAATAGGAAGAGTCAAAACTATTTTGGGATGCTTGTTGAATGGGTGAGGGTGGTTTTCTAAAACAACGCCACCAACAGATCTACCTTCGCAGTCTCTGTGTGCTCACCTCTGTTCACTCTCCAACCCACAGCAATGAAGCTTCCTCCTCGCCTGAACAATGACTTCTTACATTTGTCCAGCCATTTTCAGCCTTACTTGACTTGACCTTTCTGAAGCAATTTATGCTATGAAAAGAGTATTACAAACTTTGGAGCCAGATCGGTTTGGCTTGAATCCCATTTCACCACTGGTAGCTCTGTAATCCTGGGCAAGTTACTTCTCCTCTCTGGGATACAATTTCCATTTTAGTTAAATTAGGAAACTAATACTCACTCATGGGATTTCTCCAGGAGCATTAAGTGAGAGAACATATGTAAAACTCCTGGTACAGGGTTGGGTACAGAATCAGAGCTCAGTCAAGGTTCACTCCATTGCTTTCTTTTCTTTCTTTTCTGCTTCTGTACTTCCTCCCTTCCTTCTTCTCAGCTCTAGTTACTTCTTTGTTTCCCTTGCACTTTTCTGTATGTTTCTCCCACCCCTGGAACTATTGCTTCTCTGTCCTTAGCTTTGTTCTCTTTATCTGCTGCTGTGTGCTACCTGGGTCATCTCATCTACACCTGTGACCCCAACTACCATCTGTCTATCAATGATTCCAAAATCCATAGTTCTCTTCCCAATCTCTCTCCCGAGCTCCAAACTCCTGTCTCCCACCTCCTATCATGTCTCCCACCTAATCACCTAGGTGTCCCACTGGCATCTCCACTCCCACTCAACATCTTTTATCCCAACTCAACTCCCCTACCCCCACCCCCGTGCCTCCATTGTAGGGAAAGACACCTTCTTCCCAGTTGCCCAGTGGAAATTTGAGTCAGTTTTCACTTTCCCTATTCGGTAAACCCAATAATTTCTAGTTTCTAAATATCCCTTAAGCATTTTCACCCTACCTGTTCTCTTAATTCCAACTCTAACCATTTCTTACCTACTTGGCTGCCATTATTCTTTTTTTTTTTTTTTTTTTTTGGCTGCCATTATTCTTCACTAGCCTTTCCATTCAGTGTATCCTCTTTTCTAAATAACCCTCCCTGTAAACTTCCTAAAATGGAAACATGATACATCACTTTAATTTATAAACTAAGCCACTGAACATTACCTGTCACCTTTAAAGATCAAGTTCAAACTCTTTAGCATGACAGGTGACATTTCATGAATTGGCCCATTCTCAGACACGCTTGCAGTTGCCCCAACAGGCAGCACCATCACAGGTTCCCCTGCTTCTGCCTTTAGCTGTTCCCTTTGCCTGGAACATACTCATCTTCCCCTAGTCCAGTTGGCAAATTCTGCTCAGCCTCACAGTACCCAGTTTAAACATCACCTTCTCTTTGGAGCTTTGTGGACCTTGCCAAGCTGGAGAAAGTACCTGCCTGTGGAGTCCCTCCACTCCCACATACTCTCATTGTGAGACTGACCAGACTCCACTGTAACCCATTGATTCTCCTGTCTCTTGTGTGGTCCTACAGGCTGGAATGTTGCTGAGGCATTTCCCTCTGCTGCCCTACTATAGCACAGTGCCTGGCTCTGAGTAAAGAAAGGCCAGCTGGATGGATGGTGGGGTTAGTGCTTATTTTAGTAAAGCAGTCTGGCAGCGGCCTAGCTCGTCCTTTAGAACAGTGAACCTGTTGATAAATTCAGCTTTGCCCTACTCCTTAACCATTGTTTCTCTATCACATATTGCATGTGCCCTGGTTCTAGACTTGCTTTACACTTCAGCTTTTGTTTTTTAGAATTAGCTCAGTTTTTCTCTGGAATCAAATTCGAGGGAGTGCATTGGACTAGTTCATCTGCAAATTCCTCTCAAACTCTGATATATCACAATTACTTCTAGTGGGAATAGATACTAGGAGACCCAAAGTCACGTTCCACATCTGCCACTACACAGCTTGCACAAGTCACCTAGCCTCCATGAGCTTCGCTTCTCTCCTCTGTGAAGTGGAAGAATAATCTTTTAAATATTTGTGAGAATTGGGGGCACCTGGGTGGCTCAGTGGTTGAGCGTCTGCCTTTGACTCAGGTTGGATCCTGGGGTGCTGGGATCAAGTCCTGCAATGGGGAGCCTGCTTCTCCCTCTGCCTATGTCTCTGCCTCTCTCTCTCTCTCTGTGTCTCTCATGAATAAATAAATCTTAAAATAAAATTTGTTAGATTAACACGAAAGCACTGATATGCAAGGCAATATCATTGGGATGTTATGCCACAAGTTTCTACGTTTTCTGCCATCTTGAAATAAAGAGAGACAGATGCCACATGGATCCCTGGTCTAGCTATTTTGAATGAGGAGAGACTATCAAAAATCATGGGTGAAGTCGTGAAGAAATAATGCAGTCCTGAAATAACTCAGAGCATTCAGAACATACCAGAAGACTCTCAGAGAAGTGGTCTAAGAATCTCTTTTTTTGAAACCTGGACAAGCTGAAATGGAATTTCCTGGGGTGGAGCTGTGAAGACTGGGATGTGTCTGCCTCACTGGGTCTCTCTGAGTTCTGTGCTAGACGAGTTCAGGGCGTTGTCCTGGTACATTCTGTTGATGCCCTCTTCTGAAACCATTGGCAATCACCGATGAAGATGTTACTGCTGCAATTTAGAAATCCAGGAAGCCCCAAAGAATGTTCCCAACATAAACCCCAGAGATTGTCTGGCTTAATGGTGACAGAAACAAATTGAGAAGGCAGGGGGCCAGAGTAGGAATGAAGCCATCTATGGACACATCAGTCTGTTTGAAAAGACTGACAGGGCAACTAATATGTGCCAGGCCCCCTGTGAAGCTCTGGAAATACAAAGATGAATAAGAAATGGCTTGTTGCTTACAGTGGGAGAGGTTGGAGGGGTTTGGCATCACCAGGGTCTATAGGAAGGGGCACCCCCAAGGAGATGTCACCCTTCCCCCAATGGCTGGACACCACTAACCACTGCGGAAACGGACCACAGCTGCTCTGGGATAGGACGTGTGAGGAAGCCTGACCTGGGCCCCTCTCTCTGCAGCCCTTGCCAATAACTGTGTGAATGACAGGACACCAGTCCTCCCAACTCTATACCCTGGTGGCCTTACTGCTTCCCAGACATTCAGAGGCAGAACTGCTGGTATGGTCTGAGCTTTGAGCAGCCTGAGAGAATTCTTGTTCACACATAGGATTCGATTTGGTAGGCACCAAAGCCCCTCCCACCTAGAAGAGAGACTCGTACCACTGAAATTCCACGATTACAAATTCATTCCTTCAGACTCTCAATGAGTGATCATTTGAAATGTGAATAATTCTGCATATATTAATGATAGCTGACACCTACTGATATTTCCTCCATGAAACTCTGGTGTAAGGGCTTTACAACTATTAACTCATTTAATTCTCATAGCAACCTAATGAGGTCAGTATTTTTATTATCCCCATTTTCCACATGAGGAAATAGAAGCACAGAGCAATTAAGTAACTTGTCCAAAGCAGGTCACTAGAAAGTGGTAGAGACAAGATTTGAGTCCAGGCAGACTGGCTCCAAATTCATACTATTAATCACTATTCTATTCTAGAAAGAGCTGTATTGAGCTTTATTAACAAGTAGTTCCTTAATGTAAATCCTAGTAGTCAATATTTAATGCATATTTGTGGCATTCCAGGCACCACACTGAGTGATTTTTGTTTATTATTCCATTTATTGTTAATAAAGCCCAATAGGGTAGGTAGGTATCATTAGCATTAGCATTTTTACAGATGAAGGAAATAAAGACAAGTTGAGGTCACATAAGTAGGAAATATAGAGACAGGATTTGAAATCAGGCAGTTTAATTTCCAAATCCATGTGTCCAACAACACATTAAGCTATAAAGTATAACTGGGTGAGAGCAGACACTTGTGAACTGGAATGCCCCATAAGTTTTCTCAGGGAGAGAATGTTTCCTGTGGGGAAGGTCAGTTCAAGGGCCCTGTGGTGCTCTTCAGGCGAAAGGGATGTGGGGGCGAGATGGAAACAACCTCTTTTTTACTCCTCACTCGCACTTGGGACTAACTCTGCTCTATGTCCAGCTCAGAATTTGAGGGAATAGTTTTATTTCCTGAGGCCTTACTTAATAGGCCAAGCATTCTATCACTGACCTTTAAAATCTGAAATGTTAATGATCTTGTCTCCAACATCCCGTCCAGGGCCATACGTAAGTTCCCTGGTAGATACCAACTATCTCTCTTCTTACACATTCTCATTCACAAGAACTCATGGCTCCTCAAAGACAACCATTGCTATCTCTGTGAGAGCTCTCTATTGCTGCCAAATCATTAAGCTGAAATCTCCCTCCCTGCAGCTCCCCACTTGGAACTAGACAAACTGGGCCCCTCTGTTTTGTATCCATCTCTTGGTCTCATCTCACACCAGGCTCCCCCCACTCTGAGGGCTCCTAGTAAGAAATCAAAAAAAGCTATGCTTTCTGCTGCCACAGGACCTTTGCTCATGCTGTTTCCTCTGCCTGGAAGGCTCTCTCTTCCAATTCACTTTGTGAATTTTGACTCTTTCACTTCAACTCAGTCCTTTCTTCAGGAAAGCTTTCCTTATCGTCTCGGACTTGGTGAAATCTCCCAGTTATATACTTTCAGAATATCATTGTCTTAGATTAAGTTCTCTAAAAGCAAAGCCTGAGGTGTCAATGTGTGTGTTCATAATTTATTGAGGAAGTGCCCTTAGGAAGACTGGAAGGGAGAGAAGGAAGCGAGATAGGGAAGGATAGGCTGCTGCACGAGAATGTGGTTTTGGGCAAAATCTTGATCAGTCTGATCTGGAGGGGAGATCTATAGGGTAAACTGAACTACAGTCTGTCCTTCTCTGAGACAAACACAACACATCTGTACTTCCACCCAAGTCAGTGACTGGCCTCTGGCTGCTGGGGTAGGTTAATTTCCAAGCACTTCCTGTAGGAGATGTCAATGGACAATTCTCTGGAGAAGGTTGCAGGTTGAGGCTTTAGGTAAAAACTGGCCACAGCAGCTTGGGGATAGGCTCATCGACCAAACAAGTAGAAGTTATCCCAGAGGTCTGGGTGGGGCACCCACTGGGGATGCTACAATCAGGACGTCCTCTTCATAGAACCTGCCCGAGTAAAACTTTTGCATTTACACATGTGATTATTTGCTTGAAATGTGTCTCTTCCCTTGGAGCATATTTTTTTTTTTTTTTTTTTTTTTGTAGGCAGGACCTACATTGGTTTTGCTCTTACAGTTCCTCAAGTGCCAAGCACAGGGCTTGTAGATAGTTGGTATTCAGGAGGTATTAATAGGTATCAATAGTTAAATACACAGATCAACAAATAAATGAACAAAGCCTACTTCCTCTTTTAGATGATAGCTGCCTCTTTTACTTCCATGTCTGTTTTTCTATTTATCAGCTTTTGGGACACCTTTATTTCCCTTCTGTCTTACAGAACTTTTCCTTTCTGGCTTTCTTGAATTATATTCTCCATCCTATCTAAGAATCCTACATCTTGGTTGTTAACAAGCCAGGATGTACAGAGACATTCCTTAAGGGCTTGTTCTCAAGAATGGTGTCAGCCTACCTTGTAACAACTCCTCATTGTCAAGAGCCTCAAGGAAAGAGAAAAGCAGCAGATATCATTTAGTTCAAGGTTCCTGTATGTTTCCTTAGTGTCCCTTTCTGGGTATCAAGGGCAACAGTGGTGAATTACAACTTTTTGGTTCTCTAGGAAAGTCCCATGGTAACTTCCCATTGATCTTTTGCTATATCTTACTACCCTGCCTTATACTATTTAGACTGCTGAGGATCTTTATTAATTCTTGCCCATCTGTTGTCCATTGGTTAATTTAATTAGTCAAATCCCACCTGTTGCCATATAGGTTGTTGGGGGGTGGTCAGGGCCCAGAGGCAATGAAATGAGAAAAAGTGAATTTTTAAAAAGATTTTATTTATTTATTCATGAGAGTCACATACACACACAGAGGCAGAGACACAGGCAGAGGGAGAAGTAGGCTCCATGCAGGGAGCCCGATGTGGGACTCGATCCCAGGACTCTGGGATCACACTCTGGGCCGAAGGCCAATGCTCAACCGCTGAGCCACCCAGGCGTCCCAGAAAAAGTGAATTTTTGATGGTAGAGAAGCTGTTTTGAGCCTAAAAGCCTTTAGAGTGTTGAAGGTACTGGGTACTGGGCAGAAGACATGCTAGCAGATAATAGAAGGTTCTGGGGCACAATGTGTCTGGCTTAAAGTCTAGAACTGACTCTGTCTACGGACTAGGCACTAGAGTTCCATGAATGCTCTGCCTTGCAGAAAGAAGCGTGTGTGTATGTGTGTGTTTCAGTCAGTTATCCAAAAAATACTGGCTGGGATCTACTCATTGCAGGCAGTGTTCTAGGCACTGGAGCTATAGCGGTCAGTGAGATCCAAAGTTCCTGCTTTAAGGAGAGTTCCAGAATGTATGCATGTGCGTATGCACATGTGCACCTGTAGGCATGTATCAGCTCTAAGATTTGCAGCTCTCTAACTCTTCTCCTGAAACATGCATACTCATCGGGATTTCCACAACTCCCCTAGTACAAGTCAGAGCAGTATGGTATATGAGCACAGAGCACCAGTCCAGGGGTGAAAAGAGCTGGTGCCCGTTCCTGGCTCTGTACTGCCCAGCTGGGTCACCTTGGGAATTCTACTTCACCTCTCTGAGCTTTAGCTCCTTCATTTATGAAATAGAAGTGTTGGAGCAAATGGTCTCCAGCTGTAGAGTCCTCTGGATACATTTACTGGGGGGTCTGCTATGTGCTGGTTACCTTTGTGCTCATTGGATTTCATCTTTTCACTGAATTCTTTGTGGGACTGGTGTTGTCTTTGATTATAGATGAAGAAACTGACAAGGGCCATTGAGTTACTTGTCCAAAGCTCCTTAGCAACCTAGTGTTGGAGAAGGGTCAGAGTTATTAGATCTGAGTCCAAGTCCAGTGCATTTGGAGTCACCACAGCCACCCAGGTCATTCTCCAGTCCTTGTCTCATCATTCCATCTGCTTCACTCCTCACTCCTGTGCTTGCCATCAGCAAGGAGTGCAAAGTGGCTTTGGTGGGGAGTCAGGACACAGAAATGGAGGGAACATCCCATGTCATTGGCTACTGCTATCCTGTTTAAAAATCTCTGACTCTACACCTTATTCCATGCTGGTACCAGTGGGTAAGCAGCATCAAGGGGAAAAGGAGAGCCCTTGATAGAACAGTGGGCATGCAGGAATGAGAGTGATGTTAGCAAATCTGACATACACCTAGTGACAAGCACCATAGTTACTATGTTCTGTAGCATTGAAGAACAAATAGCAAGTAGTTACATAAGTATGATTAGTGTTAGATTTTAGAAGTTATGCTAAGCACTGAGAGTTTCAGAGAGAAAGAAGACTTGGCCACGATAGAAAATCTTTACAGTCACTGTTCCTCCAAAACTATTCGAGTCCCGGCCCTAACCTTTCCTGATGGTGTGGTCTTGGGCAGCGGTTCATCTGGCTCCCTGACCTGCAGTTTCACCACCTATGAAATGGGCTCAGGGGCAGCCCCAGTGGCACAGCGGTTTAGCACCGCCTGCAGTCCGGGGTGTGATCCTGGAGACTGAGGATCGAGTCCCATGTCGGGCTTCCTGCATGGAGCTGCTTCTCCTTCTTTAAAAAAAAAAAAAAAGAAAAAAAAAAAAAAGGGCTCAGTCATGATAACTATTTTCTGGGGTTTTGGTAAAATTCGATAAAGATTTGCAAACTGCAAAGTGCCGAACAAACGTTAGTTATTTTCTGGTGAGCTTTGTGCTATCCTGGTTGCCCGGGAATATGAAAATAAAGAGGGCACAGTCATGGCCTTTAAAAAACTGCTTTCTTGAAGCCCTCATGGCCAGGCTACCTTTGATTGAGTTTTCTAGCTGCTGCAGGCCATATAGTTTCCTATTTCCCTCACTTCCCACAGTTAATGTTACGCATAGAGCAGATTGAGTTGATTTAAGGGAATATCTCCTTCCCTCCCTTGCAAACCTTCAGTCTCCTAGTGTAGATTTTTCTAACAGCAGCATTTGTCAATGGCTGATGGCACAGTACAGAGGCACAATGCAGGGTGGATTGCTGGCATGAATTGCTGGTGGGGAGGAGAAGTCCCCCACAGTGGCCTGGTCTAGCAGAGGGCCTTGACTTTGTCCAGATATAAGGGGTGAGTGCACAAGACTGCACATTGTCCATTCATAACCTTCCTTCTTCCATTAGGCCGAGAGCCCCACTTTGACTGCTAAGCTCCGTTATACCTAGGTGTGCCTGCACAACTGAGTTCTGTGGTGCACACAGAAGTGATGTGTGCAACTTCTGGGTTATGAACAAAAAGGGATGAAGTATTTACTCAGTCTTCTCACCTTTCTGTAGGCTGGAATGTTGACATGATGGCTTGTGTAATGGCTGCCATCTTCGACTATACAATGGAAGCCGCACACCAAGAATGGCAGAACAAGATCAAAAGTACCTGTGTTCCCAACACTATAGAGATGTCATTATTATTATTTTTTAAGAGATTTTATTTTTAGGGGTGCCTGGGTAGCTCAGTCAGTTAAGCATCTGCCTTTGGCTCAGGTCATGATCCCAGGGTCCTGGGATTGGGCCCCACATTGGGCTCCCTGCCCAGTGGAGAACCTGCTTCTTCCTCTCTCTGCTGCTCCCCCTGCTTGTGCTATCTTGCGCGCTCTCTCTCTCTCTCTCTCTGTGTCAAATAAAAATCCAAAAAAATTTTATTTTTAAATAATCTCTATACCCAATGTGGGACTTGAACTTACAACCCTGAAATCAAGAATCTCATGCTCTACTGACTGAGCTAGACAGTACCCCAAGGGATATCATTATTAATAATGGACTACTTCCACATTGCCTCCTACATAAGGGAGAAATATATACTATTTTGCTTGGGCCTCTATTATTTTGGCCTTTGTTATAGCAGTTATGTTCTAAGTGATCCAGCTAGAAAGAGTATTTTTGTGCCCTGGTAGTGATTGACACCTCTATATACTATGATGAGGGAGTTGTAATTTCATGGGATAAGCTCAGACATTTATATTGCAAGATTATTTTAGCATTGCCACATAATAATTATTAGGCAAGTTATTAACCTCTGTGTCTCAGTTTCCATATCTGTAAATAATAATAATAATAATAATAATAATAATAATAATAACAACAACAACAGACCTAAGAGTATCAACTTCTAACATTTTGTTGAGCACATAAGTTGGTTCAGGTGCCGTGTAGTTTGGACTGAAATAAGAGATTCTTAAGTAGACATGATATAAATGTTAATTATTTTTAAACTTTATTATACATATATGTGTTATTACCTTTTTTCCATATTGATTTATTATTAACTGCTTCCTGGGCATTGGCCACTTATGAGCTTACCATCCCTCAAAGGACCTCGTTCAAAATTGATCATATAATAGGTAATGAATGTGTGTTAAAGGCATAACTTACTTTTAATACTTCTATTCACAGAATGACATTTTTATCTTGATTTTTAAGAATTTAATTGTGCCATTAAATAACATAAAATTTACCATTTTAACCAGTGTTAGTGTACTATTCATTGGCATTCTGTCCATTCACATTGTTGTGTGGCCATCACCGCCATCTATTTCCAGAAAGTTTTCATCATCCCAAAGAGAAATCCCATACTCATTAAACAACAACCCCCCATTTCCCCCTCCTTCCAGCCCCTGGTGAATTCTGTTCTGTTTCCTGTCTCTATGAATTTGCCTTTTCTGAGTACATGTAAGTGGAATCATAAAGCATTTGTCCTTCTGTGTCTGGCTTCTTTTACGTGGCATAATGTTTCTGAGGTGAGTCTTTGTTGTAGCACATGTCAGAATTTATTTATTTATTTCCTTCCTTCCTTCCTTCCTTCCTTCCTTCCTTCCTTCCTTCCTTCCTTCCTTCCTTCCCTCCCTCCCTCCCTCCCTCCCTCCCTCCCTCCCTCCCTCCCTCCCTCCTTCCTTCCTTCCTTCCTTCCTTCCTTCCTTCCTTCCTTCCTTCCTTCCTTCCAACCATCCTTCCTTTATTTAAAGATTCCATTCATTTATTCATGAGAGACACAAGCAGAGGGAGAAGCAGGCTCCATGCAGGGAGCCCAATGTGGGACTTGATCCCTGGTCTCTAGGATCACGCCCTGGGCTGAAGGCAGACGCTCAACTGCTGAGCCACCCAGGCTGCCCTTTCCTTCCCTTTTATTTATTTATTTATTTATTTATTTATTTATTTATTTATTTATTATTTTTTTTAAAATTTTATTTATTTATGATAGTCACATAGAGAGAGAGAGAGATTGGCAGAGACACAGGCAGAGGGAGAAGCAGGCTCCATGCACCGGGAGCCCGATGTGGGATTCGATCCCGGGTCTCCAGGATCGCGCCCTGGGCCAAAGGCAGGCGCCAAACCGCTGCGCCACCCAGGGATCCCCTTTCCTTCCCTTTTAAAGCTGAATAATAATCTGCTGTATGGACATAGCACATTTTGTTTATCCATTCATAGGTTGATGGACACCTGGGTTGCTCCTACCTTTTGGCTATTGTGAATAGTGCTGCTGTAAATATGAGTGTACAAATTCTTGATTTGTTGTTCAGACAGCAGTTTTGACTTCACCTCTGGAGTGGACAGCTCTGTTTCTCTGGGGTGGCATGGTCCTGGGACCTGCCTGCAGTGTTTCTCCAGGAGGCGTGCTTGGAATATTGAAAATGCCTTTTTGGTGCCTAGACACAACAACTGGTCCCTGGCACGGCCGCGAGAATGTTTGCAGTATGTGGCCATCTCCTCACTTTGCACGGAAGGACTCTAAGGGACAGAACATGCAGAGGGTGACATTGGTCTGTCTGGGCACCATATACATTTGTGCAGATGAATTTCTGTCTGTTCCTGGATTAGCATATCTCCGACCTGACATGGCCAGCTGCACGAAGGGGCACCTCGATTTGCTGAAGAGAGTCCAAGGCTGGCGTCTTGGAGCTCAAGGTCAGGCCTCCGTACCCCGGTACTGTAAGTGCTGTATGTGTTTGGCTGATAATCCTGTGGTCTCAGTGTTGGCTCCCAGTTGTAGAAACAGAAGCTCATGACTTTGAAGCTGTGTTACAGGAGAAGAATGCCTGAGGAATGTGGCCATTACTCCAACTTCTGAGAAATGCAATCATAAGGATTCTCACTTAGGTCATCGAGCTCCAAAGACATGGCCCCCGAGCGAGGCCTGTAGTTTTAATACTGGCTGCCAGTGAATTTTAGAGTCCCTGTCAACATAGAAACCACTGCATGGCCTTGGAGTCCGTCACGTTGATCCTGCAGTCTGTGATATCAGATTCCAGGATGATGGGATTTTGACTGTCTCTAAGTTGCAGACAAAGTCAGACGAGGACAGCACAGGCAGGTGTTCTCATATGTCCTTGGTTTTGGGATCTGTCCCTTTTGGGTTTCAATCATTCAGTAAAAATTCAGATCCTTTTATGTATTGTGGTTTTAAACTTTCTGTTTTTACTGCTTGCCAGACTGTGTAAAAGGCCTAATAGGATGCACTAAGAAAAATGAGGAGGTTGAGTTGTGTTAGAAGAAAAAGGACTTATATTTAATTTTTTGGTTAACGGCAGCAATAAAAGTTTATGGAATAGAATAGCTCCGAATCCACTGGTTGAGGTCCAGTGCCTTCATTTGTTATGCTCACTGGGTTTCTAAAAAATGAACTAGTTCTCCCTCTCTCTCTCTCTTTTTAATTGAAAAAGAAATATATACACATTGCCTTAGCCTAGGAAACAGAGCTTGAAGAAAAGCTTATGTGCTATTGGTTAGATGGGAGGCACATTGACATGTGGCCAGAGTGAGGAAAGAGGTGGGGAAGATGGGAAGCACGTATAAGGTGGTGTGTTACTTCACATACACATAGGTGGTGGCTGCTGCTTCACAAATGAATCTAGACAGTTTCTCAGTCTCAAGTAGGGGGACGGGGGGCAGGGTGGCCCTCTGGACAAGATACAAAGAGGCACCATACCCTGGAGCATTCCATCAGGGGATGAATGAGGAAGATATTTATTTGTCGGCTCTCTTCTACTTCCTGTCTTTCCATAAGCTGAAGTTCATCCCAGGGGGTGTTACTGCCCCCTCCCCTCTCACCTGATCCCTAAGTAGCTGTGGAGGTCAGACCCTACCATGTGGTGTTTCATCTGAAGCAGTGGGAGGAGACAGAGACACTGGCCACTTGGCTTACCTGGTGGATTCAGCATGTCACAGTGGTAGCAGATGAGCAGAGCAAGCAGCAGGTCTAAGAGAGAGCTGAAACTACAGAATCAGGTCACCCCTAAGATATGTCTATATAGACATAGTAGACATTTAAGCAGTAAGAGTATCTAATAAATACATTTCCCTTCTAATTCATGAAAGTTTTTTATGAAATGATAAAACCACAGACCTTCAAATCATTGTCTATAGTTTGTCACAACATCCAAGTATACCAAATATTCACCTATATTGGCAAGATTGTATCAGGATAAGATTTTGCTGCTTGTAGTAGAAACCCCAAATACGTGGCTTCAAAAAGAGATTTATTGTTCTTTGTCATAAAGAGTTAGAGGAAGGCAGGAGGAAGGCAGACAAATAACAGCTTCCTAATTATCATTCTGCTCCATCAATCTAGCATGACTTCTTCCTCCAAGTTTGTTTTTTTTTTTTTTTTTCAGGATAGTTACTGGAGCTCCAGCCATCACATCCATGTACCAGGCCATAATTAAAAAGAAATATCAGAAGGGTGTACTCTTCTGGCTGAGTTAGCTTCATTGAAGCAGTTTTGTAGTGGCCTTCCCCAACAGTTAACACTTACACTCACGACCATCTTCAGAAGCAAAAGAAGCTGGGAAATAAGGGGTTTTGACAGGTGCTTTGCAGCCCAGAATAAAGTCAAGGTTTGTTTAGTAAGGATTAAAGAATGAATGACTGGGTAGACAACAAGCAGCTTCATTTCGTACAAATTCAGTACCTTGCTTTTTAAATTCAATGTTTATTGTGGTGTATATAGACTTCAGCAATTTGAATACCAGCATTGCCTTCTATCATGTGGAAATCTGAAAATCTACTTAGCATGTCCTGTGTGGGTAGATATTTAAATTATTTTCAATATTTTGGCTATTATAAACAGCACAGCAGTGAACATCCTTGTATATATGTACTCATTATTCAAATATATATCTCTAGGATAAATTTACAAATGAGGAATGGCTGGTCAAAAGGATAACTGTATTTTACCTCTTACTATATATTGTCAAATGGCTTTCCAAAGTATTGACATTAATTCACATCACTCAACAGTATATGAGAGTGCTTATTGTCTTCCAGTAAGCACTGTGAAGAGAACACAGATAACACTGTGTCATTAAACTTTACGACTTCCTCCAACTTGGTAGGTAAAAGTGATATCCTGTCAGTTTGAATTTCATTAGTTGCCTCGTGAACTTTTTAAGTGATTATTGAAAGCCATCAATTCTACTTGTTTCCTGGCCCTACACCAGTTTAGATCAATGAGTATTTATAATACTCTTCAAGATTCAGAAAGAAAGATTTAAATTCTCATATTGCAATTCATTCCGGTAGATTAAGAATTTAAAAATTAAAAAAAAATAACAGCTTTATTGGCATCTGATTCACAAACCATAAAATTCATCTTTTTAAAGTGTTCAATTTAGTGGTTTTGAGTATGTTCACAGAGTTGTGCAACCATCACTACTCTCTAATTTTAGAACATTTTCTTCAGCCTCCAAAGAAACCCTGTTAGCCATTAATAACACTCTTTATTCCCTCCCTTCCCACAGTTCTTGGCAATCACCTAGTCTACTCTCTGTTTCTGTGGATTTGCCCATTTGTCTATTTTGGACATTTCATATAAATGGAATCATACAACATGTGGGCTTTTGTGACTGGCTTCTTTCACTTGGCACAATGTTTTCAAAGTTCATCTATGATGTAGTAGGTGTCAATACTTTGTTCTTTATTTTTGGTAAGATATATATATATAACTTTTTATCATTTTAATAGTTTGTGAGCATATAATTCAGTAGCATTAAACATATTTATAATGGTGTCAACCCATCAACACTGTCTATACCCAAAGCTTTTTCATCTTCCCCAGTGTAAATTCTATGCACATTAGACAATAACTCTCCCTTTCTACTTCCCCCAGCCCCTGCTAACCTCTATTCTACTTTCCGTCTGAATTGCTTATTCTAGACACCCCATACAAATGGAATCATACAATATTTATCCTTCCGTGTCTAGCTGACTTCACAAAGCATAATGTTTTCAAGGTTCATCCCTTTTATACCACATATGAAAATTCCATTTCTTTTCATTTTATTTATTTATTTATTTATTTATTTATTTATTTATTTATTTTCCCATTTCTTTTCAATGGCTGAATAGTATTCCATTGCATGTATGGATCACATTTTGAATCAATTTTATATACATGAAGTTGAAGTGAAACTTTTAAAAAAAAATATTTATTTATTTATTCATGAGACACAGAAAGGGAGAGAGAGGCAGAGACACAGGCAGAGGGAGAAGCAGGCTCCATGTAGGGAGCCTGATGTGGAACTCGATCCCAGGACCCCAGGACCATGCCCTGGGCCGAAGGCCGGCACTAAACCACTGAGCCATCCAGGGATCCCCAAGGTGAAGCATTTTCAAAATCTGTTATAAAACAAGGAGTTTTTCATTATATTTAAACTCCATACATCCTCCCATAGTTTTAGTTCGTTTTCCTTCAGGAGAGATTTGTTCATTCATTCACTCATTCAGCAAGTATTTATTGAGTAACTTCTCTGGGCCCAATTTAAGTGTAGAATGGCAAGGGGGATAAGGAATAGTTTCTATTTCCAATGAGCCAACAGTGAAGAAGGAAAAAAGGCAAAGCAGCTAACAATTACTGGTTGCTATGGCGATAGGACGGGCATTTCATTCTGAGGAGGTCAGGGAAATGTTTCTCTGGAGAGAGAATGATTGACTTGAGCATTGGATGAGTGTGATGGGAGGGAGATGTCATTCCAGGTGGGGTGAAAACACAGGTAAAGAAAGCCAAAGACACATGAGAAAGCATGGTACATTTACAGATGTGCCTTGAGGTTGTTATCATGTGAAGTATCATATTGGGGATCTGTAGTACAGTTCTGGTAGCAAAAACCAAAGGTGAGCAGACCCTGTCCTTGGAGGCCTTTGCTGTAAGTTATGAAAGGTCCAACTAGAACAGAGACAGTGGAAGTGAAGTGGGAGGTAGGTTCAAGGAATTCAGTGACATTGAATAGATGGGGAGTTGGTGATAAATTATGTTTGACCAGTGAAAAGGAGGAAGTACCTAGGATTAAAGCTTCTGGGACCTCGGGGGGACAGTATGGGAATGATGAATTCAATTAAGGACCTACATATGGTTTGTAAACACCTACCACATTTTAAGTAAACTTGGGACAGCTCCAGAGCTTTCAAAAGGCTCCAGAGAAGGTAGTTTAAGTGCTTTATTCC
This sequence comes from Canis aureus, assembly GCF_053574225.1. Lineage (NCBI taxonomy): Eukaryota > Metazoa > Chordata > Mammalia > Carnivora > Canidae > Canis > Canis aureus. The sequence continues at coordinate 19,214,128 of NC_135638.1, read as the reverse complement.
CCCACCAAAGTCCAATATTTCCATTTGACCTAAAATATGGAGTTTCCTTTTAACTTTTTTTAAGGATTTAATTTTTTTTAATTAATGAGACACACAGAGAGAGGCAGATACATAGGCAGATGGAGAAGCAGGCTCCCTGTGGGGAGCCCAATGCAGGAGTTAATCCCAGGACTCCAGAATCATGACCTGAGCCGAAGGCAGATGCTCAACCACTGAGCCACCCAGGCACCCCCCAAATATGGAGTTTCTTTTTTAAAAAATATTTATTTATTTATGAAAGACACACACACAGAGAGAGGCAGAGACACAGGCAGAGGGAGAAGCAGGCTCCATGCAGGGAGCCCAATGCGGGACTTGATCCCAGGACCCCAGGATCATGACCTGAGCCAATGGCAGGTGCTAAACCGCTGAGCCACCCAGGGATCCCCTGGAGTTTCTTATACTGTTGCCGACACATCACTGTAGCAGGCTTGTATTCGTCTCTTCTCTCTCCTTCCTCCCTCCTCTCTCATTTCCCACCCTCCCCTTTCCCCAATATTCTTTTTATATTTGTGTTGAGCCAGCCTATTGCAGGTGAAAAGAGCGAGCTCAGGACTTTCTACTTAGCACTGCTTTCCCCCCACAGCCTCCCTGTGCTGTGGTTCCTCTCTGTGTTGGAGAACTCACCAGAGCCCAGTGATACAAAGGAATTCACTTTCTGGCTGGTTCCCTTGGTGAGAGCACTGCATGGAACTAGCAGATGCCTCACAAGGAGGAAAAGCTGTTGTTAGGATAGGAAATGCGGATAATTGGCATCCTTTCTTTCGTCTGCCAACGCTGCTCTGAAAACAAGTTGCCATAGACTGCAGCTTTTCCTCGGTGCAGCTGTGGATCCCAGCACACAGGATCTGTTCTTTAGGAATTAGAAACACATTGATCTGAGCCGTAAGAGCTGATGGCTGAAGACAGTCCAATTGCATATGTCATCTGAGAGGCTCTAACTAACGTATTGTTCGGTCAGTGGGGCTGTCAGGGTGGTGACAGAGCGAGCTTTTTGCCGCTGCTTCTGCTTTGCTGTGACCCAGTGCTTCCACAGCACAGTGCTGGGCACACGGACCTTACCTTCAGGCCCAGGAAACTCGAGGTGGTCGGAGAGCCACTCCTTTGCTGGAGTGTAAGCTTTTTGAGGACAGGGGAGTGGAATTTACTGCATTTCCCAAAGCACCTTGCCTCATGTTCTTCCAGAAAGAAGGTAGTTCAAGCCAATTTACCTAAGTGGCTTTGTTCTGGGAAGGCAGCAGCTTGGTTGCATCATTGCCTCTCCGTTTCCGCACCCATTTTCAGGTGAGCTGATGAGGCTTGGGGCAGGTGTTCAGGCCGCAGTTTCCCAGGATCTCTCTCAAGAGAGCACACACAGGATTTTCTTCTCCTTGGTGCCTGGGGATGGCTGCGGGACCAGCTGAAGAGGAGAGAGCTTGCCTCTCCTTGGGGCTTGGGGTGCACGCTGGCATTTCATGGTTGCTCAGGAGGCTGAAGCTGGAGAACATGACTTTCTTTTTTTTTTTTTTTTAATTAATTTATTTTTTATTGATGTTCATGACTTTCACTTGGTGATCCTGCTGACCTTGGAGGGAACGCCCCTCCCCAAGCTTCAGGAGAATGGTACTGATTTGCTGGCTTGCTTACCAAAGGCCCACCTTCAACCCCAGAGCCTCCATCCTCCTGACTCCCCAGCTTGCATGGCTGGGGACGGGCCATGGGACACAGATTCATGAACAGCCACTGGATCCAAAAGCCAAGTAGGATATCTGACCCAGATGATCCTCCAAAGCAAACTACTGCCACAAAAAACCAACAACACCTCAAATCATGAACATTCTTAAGGGAACGAAACTAGAGGTTTAAGAACGTTTTATGGAATGAAAGAATCATGTTTTTTTTTTTTTTTTTTTTTTTAAGAAATTCAATAGATGCATTTTGAGTGCTTATTCCTGTAAAAAACCCTTTGTGGAGCCTTTTGAAGAATATAATGATCACCGAGATTGCCCTTTTCTCAAGGAGTTTATAATCTGCTGAAGAAAAGAGACTAAAATGACTAGACGTGGAGAAAGGAGGATGACAGAAGAGCTTATGTGAAGTGGGAGGCAGAGGTTTTGCACGTAGAAGGGACATCATTCCAAGCGGCAGCAGGGAGCAGCTTCAAGGAGGCAGCACTGTTTCAGTGGAGGTGGGGGGCACGTGCATGGTGAATGCTGGGCTGGGGAAGGACCAGTGAGGCTGGAGGCACGTCATGGGAGGCGAGGTTGGAAAGTGGTGTGGAGCCAAAATAAAGGGGGTCTTGATTTCTTGATTGCTATGGAAGGAATTTGAGGACTGGCGATTGGTGAACAGTGTGAAATATCAGCCACCTGAGGGGCTCCCCAGGTGTAGAAGCAGCACCAGGGGCCAAGATGTTGGCATCAGGTGTCCCTAGGTGTAAAAGCCTGTCATATCCCTCACAGCTGTGTGACCTTGACCTCGGAGGCATCTTGCAGTTTGCTCTTCTGCTGATGTAAAAAGAGAAATGCTGGAAGAGCTGGGAACAATGTACGTGCAGGGTGTTGGGTAGGTCATGGCCTCTCGGTGTAGGGCTGCTGCCTGAATAAACGGCTTGGAGAGAGGCATGGGTATGTTACTTCATTTTACAGTTGGAATGTTTGAGGTTGAAAGAGTTTAAATAGCTATCTCAGCTGCCAGAACAAGTAAGAATTCTGGCCCCGACTCCAACCCAGAGCCCACCTTCTTCCCTTTGGAATATACTGCTTCATGGAGAGAAAGGCCATCGTGGGGAGGGATACTATGTCAGAGCATGTGCCACTGCCCTCAAGGGGTTGACCATCTGGCCCTTCTAACATGGGAAGTTGGATTGTGAACCAGGGTTGTGGTGCTGGTGGGGCTCAGAGTTGTAGCCCCTGCGAGAGGCCACGCGATGGGCCCCCCCACCCCCCCCCCCCCCGCCCCTGGATTTCACTGAACAGAGGCAATTCAAAGGGCGGTGGCTGCTGTGAGTGCTGCCCAAGATCCAAGGCTGGGCAACAGGCCTGGTCCTCTCATCCACCTTGGAATGACTCAGGGCGGGGGGTGCCTCAGCCTCACTCAGCCAAGGCCCTCCTTGGGGCTGCATCACAGCTCAGCTTCTCTCTCCTCCCTCTCCTGCTTCCCCCTAAACCTGCCACAGGTGCTGACCTGAGAGCCGCTCCCTTCCTGATGGACATTGGCAAGCTAATCTGTGTCTCATTCTGCTTCCTGGGGGATCCCCAGTTGTCATATCCAGGTTTAGATAATAGCCTTGTAGCTTTGGACTGCAGTTGCATCTACAAGGTTCCGACCTCTCCCTAGGTGCTCATGGTGAGAGGACAGAGAACCATATGGAACGTAGATGGATGCCCAAGAGCCCCCTAAGTACTCTCTTACAGGACCTGCAGCCTATTTGGGTCTACTCCCTTAAAATTCTTGTCTGGGACAGACATTCTCTTTGATGCCTGGTGGGATGAACAGACCATGTGTGTTTGCAGGGGGGAAGGGAGGTGGGCAGTGGGTGGCAGCAGGGGTCAGTAGCTCTAGGAGTCTGAGTGGAGGCATTCATCTTCCAAATGCCCCTGCGGTTACTCTGGAATGGGGAGAAGTGCAGAGCCTGGGGAGGGAAAGGTGGGAGGACCTGGCTGGCAGTGGGGTACCACAGAGAGCTGGAAGGAAAGTCAGATTCCAGGAAGGGCACTTTAATGCCTCAGTCTTTTTTTTTTTTCTGGTGTGCAACGATTCCTCAGTTGCATATGACACCCAGCACTCATCACACCACGTGCCTTCCTTAATGCCCATCCCCTAGTTACCCCATTCCCCCCCTTCCCCTTCAGTAACCCTCAGTTTCCTATAGTTAAGAGTCTCTCATGGTTTGTTTCCCTCTCTGATGACATCCCAGTTTCCCCTCCCTTCCCCTATGATCCTCTCTGCTGTTGCCTATATTCCACATCTGACTGAAACCATATGATTGTCTCTCTCTATTGACTTACTTCACTCAGCATAATATTCTCCAGTTCCATCCATGTCGACGTAAATGGTATTTGTCCTTTCTGATGTCTGAATACTATTCTATTGTATATATGTAATTAGCCTCAGTCTTTTTGAGATCCTTTCATAGTGAAAAGGATTGCTGATGTGCAGAATGGAGAACCCAACATCTGCAAACCTCCACCAGGAGAGTTCCACTCAAATGTACTTTCTATGGTTTTGGTGATGAAAGAAGCAAGCTATTCTTTATTCCATTTTATGTGTATAAAATTAGAATTTTAAAAACTGAGACCCCCGCCCCCCTTGGATACAATGTTGTTGTTTTTTTAAAGATTTTATTAATTTTATTCATAGAGACACACAGAGAGAGACACAGAGAGAGAAGCAGGCTCCATGCAGGGAACCTGACATGGGACTTGATCCCGGGTCTCCAGGATCACACCTCAGGCTGCAGGCGGCACTAAACCGCTGCACCACGGGGGCTGCTCCAGAAACAATGTTTAGTGCTAAGCATTGCAGCCTGAGGCTTTGTGAACCTGGAAAATCTGGCAGCCTAGGGCTGTGGGGTCCCTTTACTGCTGAGCAGCTCCTGGAACTCAGGGACCCCAGGAGCTGTCCTTGCACCCCAATGAGAGGAGGGTGCACACCTGGCTGGCCTGTGGTTGTACAAACTTAACACTCAAGTTTCCGGGGAATTTTCTGTTTAGCCTTCTGCCCCTCTCCTGGCTGAGTTCTCTGGCTAAGTGCTGGCCAATTGGAAAATCAAGACTTGGCAGGGGACTGGATCCCACTGGGGGATCCTCTGATCATCCTCCTTCAGACCTGAGGACCTTGTACTGGAAAGGGTCTGGCCTGGTGCCTGTTTCTTCTCATTTTTAGGGCAGAGAAGAAGTGAGCATACATTCTATAATAAGGAGGTCACAGGTTTGGAGCTATGTTCTAGAAATATTTGGCTTCGTCTCTCTGGCAAGTCCTAGTAGGAACAATAGGAAGGGCAGACTGGGGGCAGGGAGACCAGTTTGGACGCTCCCATGATCCACTGCCTGGTAGTTACTAGGAGCCAAATCAGAATGGTGGTGAGGAGACCACAAAAGGGGGGATCATTCAAGAGGCACTGGCGGCAGGAAGTGTGGGAGGTTAACAGTGGCGCCTACAAAGAGGAGTCAGTCAGCCCTGAGGGAACAGTGGCAGATAATGCCGGTCAAACAAACTGGAAATCAGTTCTCACAAACCCTATGACACAGACTTCATAAATAGACCTGGTTTCAAATTCGAGCTCGGTTACTACTAGCTGCGAGGGTGCCCCTGGATATACATTACCTCATGGAGCCTGATTTGTTGTTTTTAACTTGTAAATCTGGGATGCCAATGACTGCTGCGTAGTTATTTATTGTAAAGAATGAATTTAATGAGAAAAAGTTCATGAAGCATTTCTAACAGGCCAGTACACAGTCAGTGCTCAAATGGCAGGGACTGGGGAGAGCCTGACTGGTGCAGTTTATGAGCTTGGGGGTGTGTGTGGGTAGGATGGACCCGCAGAGGATAGCGAATGGTCTGGTTGAGGAGAGAAGAGTTCACGCAGCTGTCTCTTCAGGTTTCCAATGTTGTATGTATTTAAATTTTGTTAGTGAGCATACAGTGCAATACTGGTGTTTGGAGTAGAATTCAGTGATTCATCACTCACATATAACACCCAGTGCTCATCACCACCAGTGCCCTCCTTAGTACCCATCACCCGTGTAGCCCATCTCCCACCCACCTCCCTCCATCAACCCGCAGTTTGTTCTCTGTTGTTAAGAGTCACTAATGGCTTGTTTCCTTGTTTCCTTTTTTATTTTTTCCTTTCCCCCTTCCTGTACGTTCATCTGTTTTCTTTCTTAAATTCTACATATGAGTGAGATCGTATGGTATTTGTCTTTCTCTGACTTATTTCACTTAGTATAATATACTCTAGGTCCATCCACGTTGTTGCAAATGACAAGATTTCATTCCTTTTGAAGGCTGGGTAATATTCCATTGTATACGTATACCACGTCTTCTTTATCCTTGGGCTCTCTCTGTAGTTTGGCTGTTGTTGATAGAGCTGCTATAAACATCAGGGTGCATGTACCGCTTTGAGTTGTATTTTTGTATCCTTTGGGTAAATACCTAGGAATGCAATTGCTGGATCATAGGGTAGTTCTATTTTTAACTTTTTGAGGATCAGGTCTTCAATGTTTTAGAAGTCCAGTTCTCTCAAGTACAGAAATGAATCGACTTCTAAATGGTTTCTTCTTTTTAGGGTAGATGCAAACAATAAGCATGAACATTGTTGTCTTTTATATTAACACAATGTTAGAACCATTTCTCTCCTTTTATTACCTTTTAAAAGGGGGATTTTTTTTTTTTTAAAAAGGGGAGATTAAACCATAATGACATTTATTATTTAACAAGAAAATTACATCGTTATTAAGGATCCAAACTTTTTCCAATTTTCTGCTTTTCCCCATTCTTGTTTGGTTTTCTTTCTTATGCTCATTGCTTCACAGTTTCAAGATGGTTGCCACAGCACAAGACATCAAATTACATCAAGACAGAAAAAAAGAGGAAGGTGGAGCAACACTTTCTCTCTGCTATCTATCCCTTTTATCAGGAAAGCAAAACCTTTCCAGAAGATTTAGCAAAGTTTCATTGGCCAGAATTAGGTCACATAGGCACCAAGGATTAAAAGAATCTGAGAGAGCAAAAATCTAGCAAAGAGGAATGAGATTACCTGATAATGATTTCCTACCCTAGAGGTAGATTTTTAGGTAGCTGAGATCTTAGAAAAGATTTTGGCAAATTTAGAGCTCTGATTTATCTAGCGACTTATTTAACTGTAGATCAGTGGAAATTTTCATGGATTAGTAGGTAATCTCTCTGTTTTCTAAGAGGTAAGAGAATTGAAAGACCATTTTAATAGACAAGATCTATTTGCCCTTTTGGTTTCCCAGGACCTACAGAAGCTTTCTCTTTTCTTGACTCTTTTTCTCCTTCTCTCTCTCTCTCTTTTTAAATTTCAGTAAATAAATAGTGGGTCTTTCCATCCAGATAATAACTAAAAAATACTGGTTAACATCTAGATCAAACTTTGTTGTTTCTTCTTAAATTTATCTATGAGTTCAGTGGGAGGCTCAATTGCACAGGAAACCGAAAACAGGAAGGAGGACGAAGAAGCCAATCCCACCTCATGCAGGAAGGGGCTTGAGCAGTAGTGATTAGCAGCTGCCCTCTTCTGCCCCCGGCTCCTCCTCGTGAAGGAAAACTTTCTTGACCCTCCGTGATTCAGCTGAAGATTGCTTAAGTATTCACAGATACATACAGTATTTAATCATCAAATTCTTTGTTATAAAATGAATTAGAAAAATTGTGCATTTGATGTGATGCCCAGTGACCTCAGACTCAGGAGAAAAGATTTATTGTAATTACTCCAAACACCTCTGTAATAATTGAGCCTGAATTAGTGAAATTAATGACAAAATAGTTACTTTTGGAAAGAGAGGCAATTGAAAAATATCAGTTACAAAGAATCTGAGGATGGATAGTGTGGTGGTTGCACAGCAGTGAGTGTGAATGCCACTGAGCTGTACACTTAAATCTGGTTAAAATGGTAATGATGTTATATATATTCCACCATGGTAAAAAAAAAAAAAGTCTTCTGAGTGTAGTCTTGTCGAGAGACCTGCTCTAATGAATAGATAGAAATATTTGTGAAGAGAAAAACGAGTTCTTGCACTTCAGTGTTGTTATCCCTTTGCCATATGCTGGGGACACAACTTGCAGAGTTCTCTGGAACACTGGGCCCATGTACTCAATGGCATCCTCTCCTCTGAGCCCATCTCACAAACCCCTCAGGTCCACCATGTCTCAAACTAAAACTTGTGCCTTCTGGCCTCCCATGCACACCTCCTATCTCCCCTATCTTAGGTAAGGACTCAAGCACTCAATGGCTCAAGCCTGAACCCTGGGTGTCATTCTGAATCCGACTTTTCCCTATTCTCTATACTAAATCACCACTTTGGGTTTATTCTGTTTCCTCAGTGTTGCTCTGATCTGTTCATTTTTCTTCCCCTTCCAGTTGCCACTCTGAGGCAAATAATGCATGAGGAACTCTCATCTTTGAATGAGCTCCTGGCATCCGTTTGCCATCCACCTAATCCTAAATATCTGAAAACATTTCAAGGTGTTAAATCATTAAAATTTTTTATGGTAAGAACAAAACATAAGATTTACCCTCTTAAAAGATTTTTTTTTTTAAGATGTATTTGAGAGAGCGAGAATAAGAGTATGTGAGTGGAGGGAGGGGTAGAGGGAAAGAGTCTTCAAGCAGACTCCCCACTGAGTGCAGAGCCTGATGTGGGACTCGATCTCACAACCCATAAGCTCATGCCTGAGCCAAAACCAAGAGTCAGATGTTTAATCAACTGAGCCACCCAGGGGCCCCTCTTAAAAGATTTTTAAAGGGTGCAATGCAGTACTGTTATCTACAGGCACAATATTGTACAGCAGATCTCTAGAACTTACTCATCTTGCTTAACTGAAGCTTTTCTCGTTTATTAGAAATCCTTTTCATAATCAAGATAGATGATCTGGTGGCTGCCTTGGATATATTATCAAATTGCTTAGCAAACTGCTTTTTACAGAGGCTCTCCATTGTGATTTTTGCCAAGTAGAAATGAGTGACATCTGAACAGGATTTTTACATATGCTTGAAGTTGCTTACTCTTCCATAAATATTCACCCTCCCCCCACACACATTTAGCATAGTAATATTATTATGATAAGACCAAAGAATTGGGGGTCATGTCCTCAGAGCATGTTGCAAAAAGATAGCTTCCTTTCAATAGTGAGCCAGCCGTCCAAGTAGGCAAGGTTATTTTGGTTGTATTAACTCACTCATCAATCTTATTGGACATATGTACGTGCCAGACACTGGTGGGTAGAGACATAGGACAAAGTCCCCACTTGCAAAGAGTGCACAGCCTAGTAGTTGGAGACAGATTTGAAAAACAAATGGTTCATGCAGTAAAGTGCTAAAAATCAAGCAAAGTGGTTTGGAGTAACTGAGGAGGGACTTTTGTGGAGCTCAGGACAGTTTCCCAGAGTGAGGAAGTGAAAATGCTCTGGAGTGGAGATCTAGGGCTGACTCCAAATCAAGCTCCTTTACTATTTCAGCTGAGAATGTAGTCAATGTGGCAGGCACTGGATTTTGAAAGTCTTATTATTTTAATTTGCATTTCCCTGGCTACCCGTCAGATTGAGCATCTTTTCACATTTATTGACCATTGTGTTTTCCTCTTCTGTGCATTGTCTATTCTTGCCATTGTGGAAAATCTCAGTGTTGAAGATAGGCTCTCTGAGGCAGATCGGGAACTTGTCTGATGCTCCTTGAAGGATCAATTTCCTAAATCCCACACACGTCTCTTGACAAAAATAAGGACCAGGATGTTTTCCTAAAAGCCCCCTTGCTTCCTGGCAATCACTGCCTTCTCTCTTCTTTGATAATCAGGTTTCCTCTTGGAGGCTGGTGATTGCTGAGGAAGGTCAGCTGACATGATGGAATCTGCATGTGAGACACTGTTGTCATATTTAATGGCATAGAGTTTTTTTTTTTTCCTGTCAAAAATAAGGGAGATTGTCTACACAGATGAATAGTTACGTGTAGGCTTGTAAATGTGAGCATGCCGGATAAAACGGAAGTACCTGAGTGTGCAAATCTTAAAAGAATGAGGTCTGATTTCATAATGTGTTTTGAGAGAAATGGTTACAGAGAAACCACTACATGGGCTTGAGAAAGACTTTCATTTATGTGCTAAATGATGCATTGCCTTCAACTTAGATATCAAGGCTTTGTTTCAGTTAAACCGGAGGGCTCAGCCTTCATGTCTTGCCTGACAGTCCTCAGAACAACTTTGCAATGTGCGTGGTGTTCTAACCTTTCAGTGACCAGGGGATAGACTCAGAGCTGCTGAGATGTAGGAGAAAGAGCACCCAGACTCGTTGCCAGAGGCACTTGGGTGGGAGTGTTGGTTCTGTTCATTAGCTGTTTTTTTTTTTTTTAAAGATTTTATTTATTTATTCATGAGAGACATATATATATATAGAGAGAGGCAGAGACACAGGGAGAGGGAGAAGCAGGCTCCATGTAGGGAGCCCGATGTGGGACTTGACCCCAGGACCCTGGGATCATGACCTGAGCCAAAAGGCAGACGCTCAACCATTGAGTCACCCAGGTGTCCCATCAGCTGTGTTTGGTTGAAGAGCTCTCTACCCCACTCGGCCTGAGGTTTCTCACTGCAAAATGGGAAAGTTATCTCAGTTCTTTGATCTATTATAAGGATCAAATAGTATTGTGGTAACGGGTGTTAACATGTATGTATGTATTCTTTCCCACTCTTCTCTTTGCCACACCACACACACAGCCGGGCCGTGGGCCTAACTGTAGTTGGTGACTCCTACTTGTACACTGCGTGATTATATAACACGGTGGTTCTCAAAAGTGTGGTTCCCTGGGCAGCAGCATCAGCATCACTTGGGAACAGGTTAGAGATGCGAATTCCCAGAACTACTAAATCAGAAACTGGGTGGGACTCAGCAGTATTTTACCTCTAAGTGATTCTAATGCTCATTGAAGTTTGAAAACCACCGAAATAGTCTCCTTCCTGTTGTGGTTAATATAGAATGAGATTTGGTGGTGGTGGTGGGGGGAGGGTGTGTTTTAATGATATAAAAGCTATTTAGAGTCCCAGGAGGTGACTTTTCCTCGAATGCCAGGTTTTCTTAAAATAGTGAATGAAATATGTTTCGAGCAGGAGAATTGTTTCTTATTTTCTATTGAAGAAAAGCATTCAAGTTTAACTTAATGCAGGATTTGAGATAAGCTATCAGGAGATCTACACTGAACTGAGCAGGCAACTTCTTATCCTCTTTTCTGTTCTTTCTAAGTATTAATGACGAACTTACAAACTAAAGATGCTACACTAACTACTCAGCTCTGGAGGATCTGACATGAGGATGTTTTGCTATGCTATTATTTCTGATTAAATGTATTTTAATTTTCTTTAAAGCCAGAGCCATTTGCCTATGTTCATAACCATAGTGATTAAACATAATAGCTGGGCCCAGTAACACATTTCTGCAAATGAGTGAACATCTCGATGCTCTACCTGCCTCAGGAAGTTTTTTCCTACAACCAAGAGTATAATCATCATGGCAAGTCTTTGTTGGGCTCATTTCTCATACACCTTAATTGTATCTTTTTATCATGCAGTTTTTGTGAGTAATAGACATTAATGAATAGTTGTACCTAGTATGAGTGTTCCATATTAAGTATTCCTAAGCTTCTAATGAGAAGCGCATCAATGCTCACTAGTGTGTCTTCTGAGGATCAGTAAGGACTTTCATTTTTTTATTGTCTTCTGCCTCTGAACTCATTTAACTATTTAAAGTACAGCTGATTCTCTATGTAGAATACATCCCTTAGTGCAGGAGGACCTGATACTTAATGACCAAGGAATTTCATTTCAATGAATTTAAGGAAAAATCAGTTAACTACTACTGAAATATTCAAGAAAACAATTTAGGTGTTAAAAACAAACTTTAACACTTCATAAAGTAAACAGTCTCCTTTTGGAGAACTGCAAAATGGGGTAAAAGGCAGGAAGCTTTTATAGGTTAAAGAATAAAGAAAAAAGAAAAAATGTGATTGGTAGGGACCATAACACTCAACCTTGCTTAGGGTGAGTGATCCAGAGTTGGCCTGGGGTTTGGGGTTTGGGGATTCGCTGACTGGATATACTGTGTTTCTGGTCAAATAGAGAATTTATAGAAACCCAAAAGTTATCTAAGTTCTAGTTTGCTGACAAGGCACCCCAGGCAAGGGCCACTCTATCTTGGGCCTAGAAAGTCATTTCAATGATACATAATAAATGTTTGATGAAGGGATAAGTAAAATTGCCGATAAAGTTGAGACTGTCAAGTGTAATACTACCTACCGTATGTTGAGAGCTAACCATGTGTTAGGGAGTTGATTGAAGTTCTCTACTTTGATTTTTATAAAAACACTATGGAGGAGCTGGGGTAGCTCAGTTGCTTAAGCATCTGACTCTTGGTTTTGGCTCAGGTCATGATCTCAGGGTTGTGAGATTGAGCCCCGCGTTGGGGCTCTGGGCTCGGCGTGGAGTGTGCTTAAGATTCTGTCCCTCCCTCGTCCTCTGCCGCTCCCCCCACCTGAGTTCACATGCGTGCATGCGTGCTCTCTCTCAAAATCAATAAATCTTAAAAAAAAACAAAAAACTAAAAAACAATATGAGGCCGATATTATTGTTCCCATTCTATAGACACCAAAACTGTCCTTAGACTATACCAAAATGGACATGTAGTTTTGGCATTTGGCACAGCCAATGAATTGGGGGATAACTCAAAAGGAAGTGTGTGGTTGGTTCTATAAACTGGCATCTGAGAAAGTGACATGCCTTTTTATGCTTTTCTCTTTGAATTAATATCCTCAATTAAGCTGACATGTTTGTCACACTGCACCAGTAAATTGTGTGTCTTTAAGCATGCTGGTGAGCTGAGGAGCCATGATTCAGTGCAGTGGAGAGCTCGGTTTTTCAGGGCACTAAGGGGTCAGGGTGGGTAGTGAACGCACAGGCTACATTGAAATTCCTGAAAGCTCATCTTTTGAAAAAGGTGGGGGGCAGTGTCTGGCTGGCTTAGTCAGTAGAGCATGTGACTCTTGACCTTGGGGTTGTAAGTTGGAGCCCCACATTGGGTGTAGAGATTACTTAAAAATATCTTTAAAAAAGCAAAAACAAAACAAAACTCCAGGGAGTGCGCAAAGCAGGGTAGCACATCAGTTTGCAATGCTTCGTCTATAATTTACTCAGATAAGTCTGTAGAATGTCAACACAATACAGGTAAATTGTTGACAGCTGGAGTGAACCAACAGAAACCCCAAAATACAGCCTAGGGTCTTTTAGATTAGTAATATTCTTTCATGGAGGAAAAAAAATGGACCGGATTGTCAGAAAACATGGAAAGAGATTCCTATGCACAAAAATCCTAATGGGAGAAAACCAAATTGAAAAGTACGTAAATATTGGGAAATTAAAGTGGACACTGAGAAATGAAAAATTATGCTGAATCCCCCACATCACTTTGTATCACACCAAACAAATGAGATGTAGTAGATAGCGTCAAACTTTATTTTGGGCAAAGATGTAGGGCATTCTTTGGTGCTTTCTTGTGTTGAGATTACTTCCCAAATTCTTGCTTGGTTTCAGTGGACTGATGAATAACCATGGACTTAAGTGATAGCGGTCTATCCTTTTAAATATCATGTGGATTTGAATGTTTCTAATCTCTGCTAACTTTTATTTGGCCCAATTATCTGACGTAAAATTGCTTTTAAAATGCTAGGTCTAGTCCTCAGGTGACAGATTGCACCACCTGTTAGCTCTACAACAAGGGTATGTTTGAGCATCTTCTTGGCCTTTATTAACTTCAGGAACAGCTACCTGACTCTAGGTACTTGCTCCAGTGGTTGGAGGCTGTTGTTAGAACATGTCCAGAACATGAGAAAATTAGATGACCTTTGGCTTCTTCTCACCTTTGCTTCTGCATTTACTGTATGGGGGGCATGATATTTATCTATCAGTTTCTTTTCTTCCAAATATGTGCCATAAATGGCAGGAATGTGACATGTGACATACATTCCTGAAACCAAAGAACTCCATTGCTTTTCCTGAAGCAAATATCATAATTCCATTGAAAGCTTGATGTTGTTCTTGATATTTCACGAATGAGTTTGCTTGGGGCAAGGATGGAAAGACCTGTACTTCTGTACTGTTACCTTCCACTGAGTCCGTCTTTCCCACTTCATTTCTTCTCTCCAGAATTCTCTTCAAAGATTGATACACTCCTCATCTTTGATAAGTCACAGCTGCTTTGCCAATCACTAGCCAAACAAATCTTAGGCCCTCACTTTTGTGTTAATTTTAATAGTTTACCTAAATCACATCTGGGATCCAAGACAATACAAAGACACTGTATGGAACACTGAGATGATGTCACAAAAGAACATCATGATATTTGTCTAAATCTTTTAAGTCTTTTGGGCACAATGTGTAATTTCTGGGTTAATCCTTGAGATCAAGTTCAAACACACAGAGTTTATGTACAACATGCTTCTTACTCCAAAATATTTAAATGCTTTTGTTACTATTTAGTATTTTATGAGGTTCAAAAATATATCAAATACTTTACTAAAAGTCATGAAACAGGACTGTAAATACATTATTCAGAACTTTTAATAAACTCTACTATAGTCACATTAATCTTGTGGCATTAAGGAACTTATGGAAATGGACTAATTCAACCCATACTGTCACCTTGCATTTCATCATGTTTTCTACTTTTTTATGGTCGATGAGCATGACAGTATGGAAATAGTATAAACCAATATGTGAATGAGAAAGTACCTTCAGAGTCAGAGCTGGGACTTGGATACAAAGTTTTGTAACTTTTTGGCTACACGACCTTGGGCAAGTCATTTAATTGCAGGAATTCTTCCCTAGGAATCTTTTAAGAATCTTTTTTTTTTTTAAGATTTTTAAAAATTTATTTATTCATTAGAGACAGAGACACAGGCAGAGAGAGAAGCAGGCTCCTTGCAGGGGAGCCTGATGCAGGACTTGATCCCGGGACCCAGGGTTCACCCCTGAGCCAAAGGCAGATGCTCAACCTTCTGAGCCACCCAGGTGTTCTGGGATCTTTTAAGAATCTAATGAGTCACTGCCGCGAACGTTTTTCGTAAAGCAAATGTCTCACATCATATTAGACAGAAAACTGCCTCTTAGTGTAGAGCAGGAACTCTGTTTAGAGAGGCCTTTGATTTTCTCAGTGATCACCACTGAAGAGAGAACATCTGACCTGTGCCATAATTAACCTTTAAAGAGCAGCCTTTATAGTGGGATCTCACTATATTTTTTAATGTGTTTGAGGCACTTAGAGAAATTAAGATTGTTTTTCCTAGTTCCTCCAACTGGCAAAAGCTAACGCAACAGAAACTATGAGCCAGGCACTATATGAAGCACCTAACAACGTAAATGAGCTCATGTCACCTTTACAACCACGCTGTGAGGTCAGTGCTGTGGTTACACCCATTTTTATAGATGAGGAAACCAGGGCACAGACTAGAGAAAAATCCAGACTCAATCATGACCACAGCTGAGAATTTTATCCATATTCACTGCATTTAGGACTATTTGTTTTATTCTATATATTTTCTCCTACTCCCATAAATGAGACTCATGTAGGAAGAGTACAGAACACTATTTTTCAGTACTTTTGGGGTAAGAAGGAAATGATGGACATAGATAGTCCACAAGCCTGGGATCATCAGACAGCCTGATGAGCCGCTGGTTACGCCGTGCTCGCCGAATATGCCGTGTGCAAGGCCACATAGTAAGTTGGGAAGCCGAGGCTCTACAAGTTTCCAAAGTTTCCATGGGAGGAGAGCTGCAAATTGCAATGAGCGTATTCCTGAGGAGCCTGCTTACCATAGTTCCTGAAATGGTTATTGCATTAAAAGGGTATGTAGAAAAATTTCCAGATTTCCCAACCACGAAGTCTGCACCCCAGCTTTGGCTTTAGCCATTGAAACTTGTGGTTTGGGCATGAAGCTGGAATCAATAACCTAACACCCTGTGCTTTGCCTGCCTGCTCCAGAATAGTCTGTTCTATGTTCCATTCTTTTAGGATTTACTAGGGGATTAATCACTTAAGTTGAAAAATCTTTTACTACTTAGAGGTGATAACTTGATTATTTGTACAGGGGTCTCCATACCTTAGCCTCCAACAGGAGTGACTCATTTGGGAACGTAAAAGCCCCATGGCAGTTCCCTGGGCAGCTGTTTGGAGGTGGTCCTTTTATTATATACCTCATAGCTTGCTACGTGTCAAGGCAGCCTTGGCCAGTCCTGGATGGCTGCAAAGGGAGCCCAGTGGCTGGAAATTCTGGTGGCGGCAAGTTTATTCAACTGCACAGTGTCTCTAGCCTTCCAGAAATGTGTCTAAACAGGGGCCATAGCAACGTATTAGCTTATTTGGGGCACAATGATCCAAAAACTTTAATTAACTGAAAAGGACTCATGCAGGAGGGGGATTTACTCCAACTCTGAGATTTCCCTAAAAACAGGAGCAGACTTAAAATCCCTGGCTAAGGAGCTAATCCAATTAATGAAGGCAGTGAGCAGAAAAATGAAACATATTTTACAAAATTATTTGAAAAGCTCAGGATGAAAGAAACGTAGAAGAGAACAATGGTACAGTGTAACTACCTTTTCCCATGTGGCTTCATTGAGCATCTTGCACCCCGTTTCTATTGTCAAGTTTTCAGCAGATCTTTCAATACAACCACCAACCCAAAAATTCCACATAACTCAAGACAGTAATTTACTCACAAAGGAAACACACCTGCAACTTTATTAATAACCAACTTTTTTTTTATTAGAGCGGATACAGTTGTGAAAACTGTACATTATACATTTTGGTTTCAAGGATTATAAATAAAGGAACTCACAGGTAGGGAGTTCTTTTTCACAGCAAGAAACTTTAAATAAACAAGGTCATGTTTTATTAAGTACATTGGCAGACTTCATGTGCTGTCCAAAATGTAGAGTACAGTATAACAACCCATTAGAAAGAGCCTTTCATGTAAAATACAGCTGTGCACATTTTAGAAAAATACCAACAATTTGAGCTTTGTTTTTTAAAAAAGCTTATAAATCATACATATATTTATAAATGGAACCAACATGCTCACTTTATAAACATATCCTTTAGTTATCTGTTACCCATTATTTCCAAAGCATTACACGTTTTAAATAAACACTTAATAAGATTAAATATTTTATTTTTTTTAAAAAAATCTGCTTTCCCAGCATCAAGAGCTACAGGGTTAGGAAGGCGCAGTGAGAGTACTGAGACTGACACAGGAGCTTAAATGTTTCTTGGCTAAAAACGTACTTCCTAAATTTAAAAGTCAAAGCAAAATGTAAAAAATAAATAAATATACAAGTTGTAATTTTCATTTGCTCTCTTTCTGCTTTCTTCTTTATTCCATATTGGTCACACCCAGGATTCTCAACATATTGCACTTCTGCAAAAAACATCACTGGGTTACTACCCTGCAGATGACAAAGCATTCAAGTCCACACCTGTGCTAACATCTGAATTGTCTCTTCTGCATTAAAAAGGTAGCAAATAAGGTAAAAAGAATCTGATTAAACCATGCAGATCGTGAAAATATTTAGGAATAGCTAGCTCCTTCTCCACAATGTAATGTCTTCGAGAAATTTAAGATACCTTTCCTCCCCTGATTTCTTTTTAAATAATTATTTTTATAAAGACCACGTAGTGTCTCTAAATAAGCATGCTTCTGAGTAATAAAGATGAATTATAAAACAGCAAAAAAAATCAGATTATGTCAGAATAACAAAGGACTGCAAAAGACAAATATTTAAATAAAAATGTCTAAGCCTTTAAAATGTGAAATAAAATTACGAAAGGACTTTGAAAAACACGAAAGGCGTAAAATTGAGAAGCAGAGGTTTAACAAAGCTTTACGCTCTACCTGAATGTATTCAACAAAAATTTAAGTTGGAGAAAAAAAAGAAAAGAGCAGTTATTAATAGCATCTTGCTTAACTTTCATGGGAATTAACATAGTCAGTGACAAGATTTTATTTGGTTGTAAAGTACGTCAGCAATGAAACTGAATCCTTTAAACACCGATTACTGCAATCCATGCAACATTTTGACTACACTTCTTAGAGTTCTGTTGTCCTTCAGCTTTTAAAATTTAGCACCTCTTAAGTGCATAAATAATTCATCTCAGTAATGTTAAAAATATTTAAAATTATTTCTTAGGAAGGTACGATGCCTTCACATTGCTAAATTTTAAACAGCCTGTTACAGGTTTAGGAAGACTAAACGGCATGAAAAAAAAAAAAAAGATGTATTGCTATCGAAATGAACACATCTTCTCTAGAGTGTTGTTGTTTCTTTTCCTTGAGATGCAACAAGTGTGTCTCATCCAGCCAGGACCACACGTTGTAGAGGACTCTACATCCTATTTCAATAAACAGCAAAAATGAACATAGTCGTGCACAAGCAAACGAAACGTTCTCTCCTGGAACATTCCAGGAGATGTTTAGAGCAGCAGGTCATGGCATAAGACTGGTGAGTGATGCTGCTACCTATTTCTTCTAATGAGATAGGAGTGAATGCTGGAACCATGGCCACAGCAACACAGTCCTCCGACCGCATTCCTCGGGCAGTCGTTTGTTTCCCCAGCTCCCTACTAAAAACGTCAGATGGTAAAATAGTAAGGCAGCTGTTGACTTCCATCAAAAAAAAAAAAAAATGCAGCTCCATACATTTCCAGTTTAGTCACTCTCTGCTAGGACAGATGGAGTAGCCAATGCCAAGAACTTCGCCGGATGGGGCTGCTTCAGCAGATTTTAAAAAAGAATGATTATTAAGTTTTGCTCTCCGACACGGCTGCTTGCTTCAGCTCCCAGAGGACCCCAAAGCCACAAAGCATTCCCAGGGGAACTGAACAGGTCCTCTGGCTGAATTTTCCAAGTGTCATCTCTTTCGCGATCCCATCCTAATTCCAAGCCTCCTTCCCTGAGTCTGAGTCTGACTGGGGTGTGCCATTTAAAGGGCTGATGATGCCACGGCAGAGAACTGTGCGCTAACACCGCTAGTTGTCATGACTTCACTGAAGGGTCAAAACAGTTACATCATTAAGTAACTATGTTGAATCACATTCAGGCACAGCCAAAATTTAAAGTGAAGGACAGTATGCAGTTGTTAAAAAAATATATATAAATTCGAATACGGGAAAAGAATGTTATATGCGGTGATTTTATGTAGAAATTAAGGCTATTCTTACCTTTCCTAATTCCAATCAAGTTAGAAAGTGAACAAAAAGAATGGCCAACCCGATATTCAACAGCATGACGAGGACAATCATGACTGAATTGGGGCCCTGGAAATGAAACAGAACAAAAGGGCCATAATGTTTCCATGTTAATATCAACACGCAAACTAGCTCATAAAATCAATTACCAAAAATATAAAAAAACTCAACCCCGCTGCAGTAAATAAAGCAGGAACAAATGACAGCAGCTCCAAAAGGTATAAACTAAAAATAGCAATGCCATATTTAGATGGAGCCGTCTCCGCACTTTCACTACGAAATGAATCCAGTCTTGATTAAGTCTAAAAGAAAAAAAAAAAAAAAAAGACTTACAAATAATCTAGTTCATTCATCTCAAAACCTCTGACAACAGTCCAGGTGAGGGTTTGCCACAATGGGGTTCGGGACTAGTGGAAGGTGGACAGGCACTGTTTGTGAAGATGTAATTTAGGTGAGAAAGAGTGATCTCCTCAGGAAGGCAGTTAGAATAAGAGTAAGAATAAAGTCTTTAGGGTATGAGGCCTCTCAGGAAAAATGTAGGACTCTTGCTTTTCCTGGTCATAGTTTTGGACACCACCCCATCCTTAAAAATTGCCAGCGGGGAGTTGAACACTTGCAGAAATTATTTTATCGGCCTAATTCTTTGCTTTTTTGCTCACAGCTACAACATGCCAGAAATCAAGTTCTTTTTAAAGATTTTATTTATTTATTAGAGAAAGAGAGAGACAGCAGCAGCACGAGAGAGCATGAGGAGGGGAGGCGGAGGGAGAGGGAGAAGCAGGCTCCCCGCTGAGCAGGGAGCCCATTGTGGGGCTCGATCCCAGCACCCGGGGATCATGACCTGAGCTGAAGGCAGGTGCTTTACCGATTGAGCCACACAGGTGCCCCAGTCAAGGTCTATTTAATAAACTACAGAATCCTATTTTGATAAATGCGGCTGTGATAAATACCAGCAACCCAAGGTACCCAAACTTTGTTTAAACAAAAACCCACCTTATGACCTGTCTTTTCAGAGCTGCTCATGCTTGGCCGTCTTTATTAGAGACATGATCTTGGTATTTACTATTAAAATAGTGTATTAAGTAGTATTAAATGTGTTTTAAATTGGCCCTATGAGGTGGGTGGGGTAGTATTTTAACTGTTATTTTACAGATGAGGAAACAGTTTTACTATATTTGAGTATCTAATGAGGCTACATTGAAACAGGGTAACCAAGTCCTTGAATGTTGTATTGGTGTGATTTTTGTTGTGGGGGAGGTAAGGAGGACTGGAATTGTAATTGGTCTAGTGCTCACGTTGCAAGGTATAGAGCCTGGGTCATATCCTTATAGAGATTTCCTCCCCAGATGAGGTCACAACTTCCCTGGCAGAGGTCAGGACACCCCAGCCATTGTCTATCCTAACACTTCACACTTTGTGACTTCTTGTTAGTTTCCATCTTTGCCTTAGACTAAGTTCCGTAGTGGCGGGAGCTGTGCTTTGCTCACCACCGTGCACCTGCACACACGGGTTGCCCAGTCCATCCAGGTTTTCATTATGAACACCTACTATCTCATCTGGTACTTTTCCAGGTGCTGTGGATGTGGTTGTTGACCTTATTAATTCACCGCCTTAAATGAAGAACACAGTGATTAGTAAAAATCAGAGTGGGGAAGAAAAAGAAGTAAAAATGGGTATCCTTGAGATAGGGACTACGAGGAAGAAGTAAAGCCCTAGTCCCTAAACCCCAAGTAAATGAGGGGAAAAAGCACAATTAGAGGGTAGGTGTCTTGCCCAAGGTTACTCATCCAGTTTAAACAAATTACAGAACTAAAATTAAACTTTGTCTACTTCAGAGCTGCTGTTTTTTCCCCTACATCCTTGTTACAGCCACAGGACTTAGTTTAAATATGATAATTTCTAATCAAGTTCTTGAAAATGGCATTTTCATCTCTATCCCTCTGATTTCATTGTAGCAGAAAACCATCAAATCTTGATATGACCAATTGTTCTTTTATAATAGTTGCATTCTAAGTTATTAGGAGGGTCCTAATCTATGTAACTCTTCAATAATAATTAACTTAAAATGTATGGTATAGGAAATTCTTATAACTCAGAAAATAATTGAAATAATCTTTCAACGTCATAACTCAGCATAGAGATTAAAGAAATGCTCTTACTACCATAAATTTTGATTAGATTTTTCTCATGAATATGATCAGAAGTTTGGATTCACTTGACTCTTTTGGGTCAGTGGATTTAATTCATAATTCCTTTCACATATGAAAGATGAGGAAAAGTATATGGGGTCAGAACACCACAATGTAGAGTTTTAGTGTCTTGGTCCTTTGGACCAAGGAAAAGTAGAACAACAAAGAAAGTGCATTCAGTGAATCTAACTTCTAAAGTCTAAGGTATGTCTGGACCTTAAACTCTTATTTCATAAATCCTTATAAGGTTCCATGAATTTATCTAACTTTTTGAATTAGTTAGCATTTTTGGATGAATGACATATTTATATACGTAAATATATGTAAATAAGTATACATATATAACACAGACACATATATATTTATCCAACTAGTACAACTCCATTTATAAAGCTATTTTTAAAGATGACTCAGTGAAGATGAGGGTAAGGCAGCAAAAGAAAGTTCAAACAGCAACCAGGTGAAAAATAAATTCTGGGATGCTATGTTTAATAGGCAGATATGAAGACGTGACCTCTGTGTTCTTCAGATACCTAGGCTGGGCACAGGGTGGGGAAAGCTTTAAGGTGAAGTCTCATAAACATGACTGTGGTAGCCAGTTGTGGCTTAAAATAGCAAAATGAAAAAAAAATCAGTCTTGCTTTTCAAGACTGACTGAGACAGGTGTAATAAAAGAGGCTGCAGCAGGGCAAAGTGCAAGTCTTGATTGGAAGAACTTTGAGACAGAAAATAATAAAGTGTGGGAAGTCAAAATATGGAAAGAAGTTCTAACTCAAGAAATTTAGCTTTTTTTTCTTCAAAAGACTATTACTCATTTAAAACAATGAGGAATCTTCTGAAGGGTTACTATAGTTTGTTAAATCTAAAACTTCTCTAAAAACATGAACAAAATTCAGTATTAATAGCCAAATTTATATATATTCACTGTTTGTAGGGTGTTAGTATGTGTACATGGTTCAAAAGGGTGTGACACGGATGCTTGGGTGGCTCAGTCGGTTAAGTGTCTGCCTTTAGCTCAGGTCATGATCTCAGGGTCCTGGGATGGAGCCCTGCTTTGGGGCTCTCTGCTCAGTGGGGAGCCTGTTTCTCTCTCTGCTCCTTCCCCCTGCTCATGCTTTCTCTCAAATAAAATCTTAACACTCCCCCCCCCCCGCCCCCCCACATGACAGGGATGCCTTGTTTTACAATTCAAAAGAAAGGTAAGTTTCAAAATAGACTTGGAAGAGAGTAATGGCTAAGAAAAAGTGCAGGCAGTTCTCAGAAGAAGTCAAGATTCCTAATGAGAAGACCCCTTGCTAGTCTGCTTGATAAGGCTGTAATGTCTCTTCTGGCTCCTACCCAAGTTGCCATGTTGCAAAAAATGTTGGTACCACATGGAATGTGTTTCCATGCATGAAACATCAGTCTGTGTGCAACCATGGCTCATACGAGTCACATTCCTTGAGAAGCGTTGTAGAGTAATCTGTGGCATAGCCTCCTGTCTCTTACCACTCACACTTGAGTGTTAGCTTATGTCTCAGAAGATTTTCTGCATTTCTAGGAGATCAATACCCAGGGTGATCCTGAGGATGGGTCAAATCTATTGGAATATTTATGAACTAGTTTATGCTTCAACTACTACAGTACAATAGCCATTGCCTTTTGAGCACTTACTATGTGCCATGCACTGTGCTAAGAATTGGGTAAGTAGTAACTCATTTAATTTTCCGAACAACCCTACGATATAGGCAGAGATGAGGAAAACTACTCACGGAGCAGTTAGGAAACTTGCCTGAGGTCACATGACTGAGAAGCAACACAACTGGGATTTGAACCTAGGAAGTCTGGGACCAGAGTCCACACCCTTAGCCTCCAGCCTATCCTGTCTCAGTCAATAAGCTGGTGACTAAAATTCCAGGTCCCAGGGTACTCAACCACCCAAGAAATGACGAATCTGACTCATACTAGATCTCTTGCTCACAAGGAACACCGCTTCACTGTGGTTTTCCCTCAAGGGTGTGCTTTCCTGTGACTACTCCTACAAATTTTCAAGTTATTTATAAACTTCTAACTTATACAGTGTCTATCTTAAAACTGTATGCAGTACTCTTTTGTTTTAAGGGTGGTTCATTAACTACCTTTATGATGATTTTATCACTTCTAAACTGTCAAGTAAACAGTCATCAGGAGTGCGAAAGGCAGCTTTCTGTTATTATCAGGAAAAAAAGGTTAATTGTTAAAATCTTCACATGAAGGTGCCAAGCCAATCTTGACTTCTGGTTCCTGGCATGCAGAGTGCTAGGCTTTCTTTCTTTTGGGGTATAGAAGGATCCCTAGAGATCAACCTACCAGGCTGGAGGATGCTTGGCTACCTCCAAGAATCAGACGGTTCTGCACATAAATAAGACACTTCTTCTAAACAAGGAGGCTATGAATTTATCAAACATTAGTAATATTTCATATAAAGGGTCATTCACCACCTCTTATGGAGTTCTAGAAGTCAACTGAACCCCACTACTGGGTATGCCCAGGATAGAAACTATATGGCCTTGCATTGTTTGAATTTCACCCTTGTAAATCAGGCAAGCTAATAATAATCGACTTAGTCTGTCTTAAAAACCATTTATCCCCATGCAGGATGATTCTCAAGAAGTTAATCTGATTAATCGAATTATATTTAGATGATAAACCTAAGAAACACCAAATGTAAGTTAATAAAAAAGATGAACTTCAATTATTTAACATTGTTACTATTTAATTGTGAACAGTGTAACTCTTAAAATGGACAAAAGAAAAAAAACCTAGTTGTATTATATTCTTGTTCATCAGTTTATAATCCACACCTTTATGCAAATGACTCAGAAATTACTAGTAAATATTGGGTCATCTGTGGCTTTTCCTAAGCTACATTTAACATGCAACACCACTGTTGCAAAAACATGTGACTAGGTCAACAGATCAGTTGATCAATTTATTATTAATTACTTAGCTTCAAGAGTTTATAAATTCTATAGAATTTGATAAAGTATGAATTCCATATATCATTCAACAAATTTCTACATGCTCATCAAATGACACAATAACATACAGATTTCTGGTTGAATACTTAAAAATGTTAGATTCTCAAGACTAATTGATAATAAAACTAGCTTTTACCAGAAAACTAAAATTTTAGAAGCATTTATACTCTGAGAAGTTAGAAGACCAAAGTGATTTTAAATAGTTGGAAAGAAAGAAAATGTTCTAGTGGCAAAGCCTGACTAATTAAGTAAAATCCAAACTAAATATTTAGGGGAATAATTCACAACAACAGCTAGAAAAGATACTCTTTTGTCTAAAGATGCTGACTGGAGTATTTTTCCTTCTCCTTCACTTTTAGTCTATTTCTTTAGGTCTGAAGGGAGCCTCTTACAGGCACACAGACATAGGTCTTTTTTTTCTATCTACTCCTTTATTCTATGTCTGTTGTGAGGATCAAAAGCAGGACTAAGAACCTAGCAAATGGTGATGGAATCCTCTTCCCAGCTAGGGCTCTGAGAGGAGGTGTCCATTCTCAGGGCCCATGATTCCTTTCTAGCCAATCGGAGGATTGAGCTGTAGTTACGGACTATGTGTTCATGTTCCTCCAAGATTCGTATGTTGAAACCCTAATCCTCAATGTCATGGTATTTGGAAGGGGGCCTTTTGGGAGGTGGGCCCTGGGTCATGAGGGGTAGAGCCCTCATGATGGGATTAGTGCCCTTATAGGAGACCTGAGAGAGCTTGCTCTTCCTCTCTGCCATGTGAGGGAACAGCAAGAAGGTCTATGAGCCAGGAATCGGGTTCTTACCAGACATCAAGTCTGTGGTGCCTTGATCTTGGGACTCCCCAGCCTCCAGAATTTTAAGAAATAAATAAGAAATTTTGTTGTTTAAGCCACCCAGTTTATGGCATCTTTGTTATAGCAGTCTGAACTAAGCTACCACAAAACTTACCAAGAAGTGTGAGTCAAGGCTTGCTAACATATGATGCGAACAAGCTGGCTACCTGAATGATGTCTAAGGTGGGTGGCTGAGCAAACAGGGAGGAATTTCTGCCTGGGGAGCTCTTTGCTGTCCCAGGATACAAATGTGCTAACCTCTATTCTACATAGAGTTCATCATTAGGACTTCAGCTAGAGAAGCTGTCATCAAGATGTAAGTCACCCTGTGCTGCTACCTCAAAGAATCAAAAGGAAGAAAAAACACATCTTGCACAACTTACTGAATTGGCTTCTTTTTCCAAAGAAGGGCATGAATCGTTGCTTGCTGGATTCTTTGGTATAGCAAGTTCAGACTTCTTAGCTTTTGGCTCAGCTTTGCTTTCTTTGGCAACTGGTTTTGTCACAGATTTAGGGGGACTCCACTTGTTGGGTGATGGCTTGTGCACCAGCGCTGAGGAAGACTGGCTTGATCCTTCGTCTTCCTCCATGTCTTCTGGAGGGTGCTGGGGGGCGTTCAGTTTCACATAGTAGCCGTGGTACTGAGAATGCAGTTCCCCATTACTGGGGTTGGGGATGTGGTGGCGGCCAGAGTACTTGGACGTGGGCACCATGGCTCCCACCTCCTTCGTGGGAGCCTTTGACATCAAAGGCTTATTGACGATGGCTGTCACGTGCTCATCAGCCACACTCCGTTTGTCTTGGTTGAGTCTTGCCCCTGAGCTGGGGTTCTGCTTCTTCGTGGGTTTTGGGGAGGAGGGCTGGGGAGAGTGGCTTTGTTTGGGACTTGCTTCAGGAGACCTGGGGGGTGTCGTGCCTTTGCGATAAAAATGAGGAGATTCCTTTGGTGTAGGTGGCTTTTCTGGTACTTTTTCTTCTGGATTTTCTTTAGCATCTACACCTTCCTGAAATCTCTGTTTGATATAATCTGGGCCTGGGGAAAAATTGACAACAGAAGAGAAGCTAATAAAAATAAGGCATAAAGGCTGTTCCTTCTGGCTATCTATACGCATTTTTGCTACGTCAGATTAGCCATTCCTCTTTTTTTTCTTTAAAAATATTGACAAGGCTTGGATTAAACATGAGCACACTTCATTTCCCAGGGAAAAGATTATTTGTTGCAGAAAAACTTAATATTTACCAGTATTCCTACTATTTTGATAGCCATAAAGGTCAAACAGTTCTGACTTCCTAATAATTGCAACATTCCTACCTGCTTGCAGAACACTGAGGTGAAATTCACGTTGATGAAGCACTGGATAACACCATATTTAATCTGCATATTTAAATTATCCAGCATAACTAAAACACAAAGTATATACTCAAGCTGACTCTTATATGTTTAGTATATTGAAATATTTAAATTATTTAATAAATTAACATTTAACAGAACATCTGTGTAAGAACAGAATCTGCAGATGACATTTGTAATGCTATTTCATCAGAGGATCATTTACTTTTTATTTCTTTTAAATATTTCATTTATTTATTTGAGAGCCAGAGCATGAGGGGGGAGGGGCAGAGGGCAAGCAGACTTCCTACTGAGCAAGGAGCCTGACATGGGGCTCAATCCCAGGACCCCAGGATCATGATTGAAGCTCAAGACAGTTGCTTATTAATCCACTGAGCTAGCCAGGCACCCCATCAAAGGATCCTTTAAATTTCCTGGAGTCCTTTCACAGCATGGATCCATTTCACTATTTTCTGTAAGCAAAGACATGACAAGGCAGTTGTCCTAGACACTCTAGTCTTAGGATTTTTTTCTGAATATTTTAGGATTGTTTATAACAATCATGTTATTCTTTTAAATGGAAAAATTTGTACTTAAAGAAATGGACCCTGGGTGCCTGAGTGGTTCAGTCATTGAGCATCTGCCTTCAGCTCAGGCCATGATCCCAGGGTCCTGGGATTGAGCCCCACAATGAGGTCCCTGCTTTCTCTCTCTTCCTATGTCTGCTGCTACCCCTGCTTGTGCTCTCTCTTTGTCAAATAAATAAATAAAATCTTTAAAAAAAAAATAAAGGACCTTGGTATAAGTGTTGCTATCAAGTGTTTTGTTGTTGTTGTTGTTTTTTCATTAGCAGGGAGTATCTTTTCCTACCTCTTCATTTTCAGGCTATCTATCTCTTTAGTTCTTAAGTGAGTCTCTTATAGGCATATAGATACAGGTAGGTCTTGTTTTCTATCCATCCTTTCACTCTATGTCTTTTGAATGGAGCGTTTAGGCCATTTACATTTAAAGTAATTATTGACAGATATGTATTGTTACCCCAGTTTTTTTTATAAATACATTAGTTCAGACAAAATAGATGTTAAGACAAAGACTGTAACAAGACACGAAGAAGGGCAATACATAAGGATAAGAGGATATAACAATTGTAAAGATCTATGCATCCAACACTGGAATATGTGAATACATAAAGCAAATATTAACAGATATTTGTCTTCTGCCTGGCTGATCTATCCATTGATGTAAGTGGGTGTTAAAGTCTCCTACTGTTACATTATTATTATTTTCTCCCTTTAAAAGGGAGCAGTGTCTTTGAATGATACATTAGACTAGATGGACTTAACAGATGACATACAGAACATCCTATCCAAAACCAGAAGAATATACATTCTTTTCAAGTGCCCATGGTAGATTCTCTAGGCTAGATCACATGTTAGGCCACCAAACAAGTTTCAATAAATTTAAGAAGCCTGAGATCCTATTTTGCATCATTTCCGACCGCAATAGTGTGAAATGAGAAATCAATTATAAGAAAAAAACTCAAAAAAAAAAACATAAATGCAGAGACTCAACAATATGCTACTCAACAACCAAAAGTCAAAGAGGAAATAAAAAAATACATGGAGACAACAAAAATAAACTCAAAATGATTCAAATCTTTGGGATGGAGCAGAAGCACTTCTAAGAGGGTAATTTACAGTAATAAATCTCAAACAATCCAACTTTATACGTAAAGGAACTACAAAAAAAAGGAATAAAGCCCAATGTTTGACATTTAGCCAGACTCATTAAGAAAAATGACAAAATAAAATCAGAAATAAAATAGCCAGCACCACAGAAATATGAAAGAGACTACTGCAAAACTTATCTGCCAAAAAATTGGATAACCTAGAAGAAATGGATAAATTCCTAAAAACATACAGTCTTCTAAAACTCAATCAGGAAGAAACAGGAAATCTGAACATATCAATTACTAGTAATGAAATTGAATCGGCAATCAAAAAACTCCCAACAAAGTCTAGGACCAGATGGATTCACAGGTGAATTTTACTAAACATTTAAAGAAGATTTAAAACCTAGTCTTCTCAAATTATTCCAAAAAATAGAAGAGGAGGTAAAAGTTCCACAGTTATTCTATAAGGCCAGCATTACCCTCATATCACAACCAGACAGACATTACAAAAAAATAACAGGCCAATAGCTCTGATGCACATAGATGCAAATTCCCAAAAAAATATCAGCAAATCTCATTTAACAATACATGAAATGAATCATTAACCATGATCAACTGGGATTTATTCTGGGGATGCAAAGGATGGTTCAATGTTTGCAAATCAATCCATGTGATACACCACATTAACAAAATGAAGGATAAAAATCATATGATTATCTCAATAGATGCAAAAAAAAAAAGCATTTAATAAAATCCATCATTTACTCATGATAAAAATTCTCAACAAAGTGAGTTTAGAGGGAACATACCTCAACATAAGAAAGGCCACATATGACAAGTGCATAGCTAATATCATATTCAGTGGTGGAAAACTAAGAGCTTTTCCTCTAACATCAGAAATAAGAGTGTCCACTCTTGCTACTTGTATTTAACATTGTTCTGGAAGTTCTAGCTGCAGCAATCAGACAAGAGAAAGAAATAAAGGCATACAAATTGGTAAGAAAAAGAAAAAAAAAAGGCATATAAATACCTACCATTTGCAACAAGATACTAATATAGAAAACCCTAGGGGCACCTGGGTGGCTTAGTCAGTTAAGCGCCTGGCTCTTGGTTTTGGCTCAGGTTATGATCTCATGGGCTTTGCACTCACCAGGGAGTCTGCTTGTAGGGTCCCTCCCTCTGCCCCTCTCCTCACTCTCATGTGCTCTCTATAATTAATAAATTTTTTTTAAAAAGAGGAAAACCCTAAATACTCCACCAAAAAACTATTAGAACTAATAAATGAATTTGGAAGTTGCAGGATATAAAATTAACATATCGAAATCTGTTGTGTTTCTATACACTAATAATAAAGTGGCAGAAAGAAATTAAGAAAACAATCCCATTTATAACTGCACCAAAAACACTGATGAAAGAAACTGAAGATGACACAAATGGAAAGATATTCCATGCTCATGGATTGGAAGAATATTGTTAAAATGCCTATTCCATCCAAAGCAATCTACAGGGTCAATGCAATCCCTATTAAAATACCAAGAGCCTTTTTCACAAACCTAGAACAAATAATCCTAAAATTGGTATGGAACTACAAAAGACCCTGAGCAGCCTTAAGAAAAACAAAGTTGGAGGTACCACAATCCCCGATTTCAAGATACACTATAAAGCTATAGTAACCAAAATAGTATCATATTGGCACAAAAATAGATCAATGGAACAGAATAGAGAGCCCAGAAATAAATCTATGCTTATATGGTCAATAACTCTATGACAAAGGAGGCAAGAATATACAATAAGGAAAAGACAGTCCCTTGAGAAAACTAGACATCTACATGCAAAAGAATGAAAGTAGACCATTTTCTTAAACCATACACAAAAATAAAAATGGATTAAAGACCTAAATGTGAGACCTGAAACCATAAAGCTCCTAGAAGGAAACATGGGCAATAATCTGTTTGACACCAGCCGTGGCACCATCCTAGGGGATGAAAGTTATAAATTTTCTAGCTATGTCTTCTCAGACAAGGGAAACAAAAGCAAAAATAAACCATTGGGACCACATCAAAATAAAAAGCTTTTGCAAAGAGAAAAATCAACAAATCAAAAAGGCAACCTACTAAATGGGAGAAGATATGTCCAATAAGGGGTTAATGTCCAAAACCTTATGCAAGAACTAATGCAACTTAACACCAAAACCCCCACAATCTAATTGAAAAATAGGCAGAGGACCTGAAAAGACATTTCCCCAAAGACATACAGATGGCTCAAAGACACATGAAAAAATGCTAAGCATCACTAATCATCAGGGAAATGCAAATCAAATCCACAATGATATCACTTTACATCCTCAAAAAATTAACAACAGAAGTACCATATGATCCGGTATTCCACTATTGGGTATTTACCCAAAGAAAATGACAATACTAATTTGAACAGATCTTTGCAACCCTGTGTTTATTGCAGCATTATTCGCAATAACCAAGATATTAAAGCAACCGAGGTGTCCCTTGATGGATGCAAAACAAACTAAAAGCAGGAACAGATTCATAAATACAGAGAATGGATGGTTGCCAGAGGGGAAGGGAGATGGTGGGATGAGCAAAATGGGTGAAGGTGATTGGAAGATAAAAGCTTCCAGTTACAGAATAAGTGATGGGGATGAAAGGTATAACATAGGGAATATAGTCAATGATATTGTAATAGCATAGTATGGTGACAGATGGTCACTGTACTTGTGGTGAGCAAAGCCTAAATGTATAAACTTGTGGAATCACTATGCTATACACCTGAGACTAAAGTAACATCTGGTGGGGCAACTGGGTGGCTCAGCCAGTTAGGTGTCTGGCTCTTGAGTTTGGCTCAGGTCATGACTGATCTCAGGGTTGTGAGACTGAGCCCTGTGCTGGGCTCCATGCTCAAGCAAGGAGTCTGCTTAAGATTCTCTCTCCCTCGGCCCCTCCCGCCCCTGCTCCCACTCTCTTTCTCTTACAAAACAAATAAACAAGTTTAATAAAGTAACATTTGGTGTGTCAACCATATTTTAATTAAAAAATTGTACTGATATGTGGGAATTTTTGAAGGAGTGAAGAAAGAGTAAAGACCCAGACTATGCTGCACAAGATGGTACTGCCTTGAGAGTTTATGAAGGTCAGTGGTCCAGGCAGTGGAAACCCTGGGGCTGTCCAAGACAGCACTCCAAGGCAGCACCTTCCCTGTAGGCACTTCACCTCTCAGCAACTCCCCTATGAGCAGATCACATACTTCTTATGGCCACTGCTCAACCTATCAGCCACTTTCATCTCACGAGGTGAAGTCAAGGTCATACAGTACAGGTGGCCCTATTCTCTGCAAATGGGCAGGAGCCAACAATATCATCCTTAAGTATACAAGGAGAAACCACCCCACCAATTTGTTTACAGAAACTGGCATCTGTTCACTTTCCTCCCTGCCCCCTACTCCTACTCTTCAACCCAAACTCAGAAGATTTACAGAGAAGCTGAAGAACGATCATCCTTAATCGTTAAAATACACATGGCCTACTTATACTTTCGATTGCTCTTCTCTGGTGTTCTGAGTAGTTTTTATTGTTCTGAGACTGCTATTTAGATAAGGTATTTTCCAATTTAAAGCTTCACCAAAATCTTAGGAAGCAGGCATCATGTCAATTGACCAATGTGAAAACAGCTATAGTAGCTGAAAACCAAAAAGTCACACAGCTCCTGCGCATCCTTAAAATAAAATATGATGCAATGTATAATGTAATACTTTAAACAGAAAAATGAGAATTCCCAAAGACCCACAATTATACGTTATATTCAGGGCCCCAAACATAACAAACAGTATTATCCCATTTTTCATCCAAATAGGATAAGATCATGTGTCAACAATTGTGATTTCCTTTCTAAACTTGGTAAGCTCCCCCAAATTTGGCAATTTTCTTTGAAAGTATAAATTCTTGGCCTAGAGAAAGGTATCTCAGTGCACTGAAGAAAAAGGGGCATCTGAGAATCCTTCAAAAGGTGACTATTTTCCTGTTTCTAAATTCTCTCTTGATGCTGGGACCTGCACATACCACCAAGAGAAAGAAGTAGCAGCAGCACCAGAAAGTGGTGTTCTTTCATCAACAGATGTGCCCCTCCTTTAAAAAGCCCATTAAGGGGATCCCTGGGTGGCGCAGCGGTTTAGCGCCTGCCTTTGGCCCAGGGTGCGATCCTGGAGACCCGGGATCGAATCCCATGTCGGGCTTCCGGTGCATGGAGCCTGCTTCTGCCTCTGCCTATGTCTCTGCCCACCCCCCTCTCTGTGTGACTATCATAAATAATAAAAAAAAATTAAAAAGCCCATTAAGGTCATTTATACGGGTCTTTCATGGAAAAGAACCTCATGATTCCATGGCACATTTATTTATTTATTTATTTATTTATTACAAAATCTCTCCACCTCTCCTGTGATAAGGGCTAATACCTGATAGAGTCTGATGCAGTGTGTTCTTTATGTATTTCTTCTTTTAACCCTTCTAGCCAAAATTTCACCAGAGTTGGTTGATTTTATTTGTACTTTACTGCTATTCAATTTTACAGCATTATTGGAATACAGAAATTACAACATACTTTTAATGCCTTCAATCTAAGGGGTAGGAACAAAAGTTATTTTTGCTAATCTAAAGATAAAGGCACATTAAAAGCTAATATTTAACTTAATTACCAGGACAGAAAAGAGCAGGGGAAAATGGACTCTGACAAACATGATTGGTTATACATTCTTAAAGTTGTGAGGAAAAGACAGTCACTGAACCATGAGAAATAAAGCTGTCATAAAGCCCACATGCTTCATTTTGAAAATGTGAGACCATAACGGTGCAGCTTACAAATTTAGGATTTATCCAAATTTGTAAAGAAGTAGTAAACTGTCAATATTTGCAGATAACACGATACTATACCATATACACAGAAAACCCTAAATACTCCACCAAAAAACTATCAGAATGAGTAAATGAATTCAGTAAAGTTGCAGAATACAAAATTAATATACAGAAATCTGTTGTTTTTCTAAACACTAATAATGAGGTAGCAGAAAGAGAACTTAAGAAAACAACTGCACCAAATATAAAATACCCAGGAATTAACCAAGGAGATGACTTGTATTCTGAAGACTGTAAGACTGTAAGAAAGACACTGATGAAAGACACAAAGATGACACAAATGTAAAGATGTTCCATGCTCATGGATTGGAAGAATTAGTATTATTAAAGTGTCCCTACTACTCAAAGCAATCTATGGATCCCTATCAAAACACCAATAGTATTTTTCACAGAATCAGAATAGTCTTAAAATTTGTTGGAATTGCAAAAGCTTCAAATGGCTAATGCAATCTTGAAAAAGAACAAAAAAACTGGAGGTATCACAATCTAGATTTCAAGCCATACTACAAAGCTATAGTAAGCAAAATCAGTATGGTACTGGCACAAAAACAGACACATAGATCAGTGGGACAGAACAGAGAGCCCAGAATTAAACTCATGCTTATATGGTCAATCTATGGCAAAGGAGGCAAGAATATATAATAAGGAAAAGACAGTCCCTTTTTAATAAATGGCTGGGGAACTGGACCACTATCTTACACCATACATGAAAATAAACTCAAAATGGATCAAAGGCCTAATCATCAGGCCTGAAAACCTAAAACTACTAAAACTGGCAATAATCTCTTGGGCATTGGCCGTAGCAAAATTTTTCTAGATATGTCTCCTCAGGCAAGGAAAACAAAAGCAAAATTAAACAATTGAGACTACATCAAAATAAAAAGCTTTTGCACAGAGAAGGAAATGAAAAGGCAACCTACTAACTGGAAGAAGAGATTTGCAAATGATATGTCTGATGAGGGGTATCAAAAAATATATAAAGAACTTATACAACTCAACACCAAAACCTCAAATAATCTGATTAAAAAAATGTCAGAGGACCTAAACAAACATTTTTCCAAAGAATATATACAGATAGCCAAGAGATACCTGAGAAGATCCTCAGCATCACTCATGACCAAGGAAATACAAATTAAAACCACAATGAGGTATCGCCTTACACCGGTCAGAATAGGTTAGTTATGTTATCAAAAAGATCAGAAATAATAAATGTTGAAGGTGTGACGAAAAGGGAACCCAAGTGCACTATTTTGGTGGAAATGCAAATTGGCTCAGCTTCTGTGGAGAACACTACAGAGGTTCCTCAAAAAATTAAAAATGGAAATACCATACATTACAGTAATTCCACTGCCGAGTATTTACCACAAGAAAACAAACACTAATTCAAAGATATGTGCACCCTTATATTTATTGCAGCATTTATAATAGACAAGATGTGGAAGCAACCCAAGTGTCCATTTACATATGAATAAAGAATATGTGGTAAGCACATGCCACACACACACACACACACACACACATACTGGAGTATTACTCAGCCATAAAAAAATGAGACCTTGCCATTTGTGACAATGGACAGACCTAATGAGTATTATGCCAGGTGAAATAAGTCAGATTTGGAAAGACAAATACTGCATGATTTCACTTACATGTGGAATCTAAACAACAAAACAAACGAACAACTAAAAACCCCCCAGAAACAGATTCATAAATACAGAAAATTGGAGGTTGCCAGAGGGAAAAAGGGGGTTGGCAAAATAGGTGAAGGGGATGGTAACTGCACCTAAGGTGAGCATTGCATAATGCACAGAATTGTCAAATCACAATACTGTATACCGGAGACATTGGACATCAAGTACTCCTCAATAAAAAGAATTTACTAGAATCTTGGACATACATTCTTGGACTTCCTTCCACATTAAATTTCTCAGCTTTACTGTCCATTAATAAATGGCTAGATAAGAAAATAAATGTACTCTGAAGCAGTGGCTCCATTTTTGCTGTCCATCAAAGGCAGCTGGGGTGCAAGTCGCAGAGACCTGGAATAAGTGCCAAGTCTTAATGTCTAACACATGCTCCAGGTGATTCTAATGTACCCAATATAGCCATTTAAAAGCCTGCAAAAAATAAAAAATGTTGTCTAGAGGTGGGCCTAACTCCAGCGGGCAATGGTTCCAACATGGGGCAGTCACGTGGGGACTGGCCAGCTAAGGGAGGATATACAGTTAGATTTTCCAGAGTAAGATGAAATGCTTCTTGAATAAGACATATAATGCAGAGGACAGAAGTTTTTCCTGGACTATCTTCGTGGAAGGCACATGTCGTGCTTGCTCCTTGTTCTGTGTAGTAATGTGTGTCAGCAGTGCCATGCCAGCAGCATGAAACTGATGAGATGCAGCAGTTCATTAAAGAGACCAGTCAGGTGACTGCCGGGGAGCAACATGACCATGTATGTTGAGAGCCGTCACCGTAAGCATTTTTCCTCTATCTTTACAGGCCACATCTGTGAATCTTAAGCGACTTCTTCCCTTGGGGATTCATAGTAGGAAGAAGTCAGATGCAAGTCACCTGCTCACTGACATGCCCCACCACTGAGCACTGAAAGGTTCCTTGCTACAGTTGGCGGGAAGGCTCTGAACGGAGGGTACGGCAGATGGTAACAGCAGGGCATGCAAGTCGTTCCTCAGAGGTGAGCCTCGGTGGGCTGCCTATGGGCAGAAGGAGCACCGTGAAGATTCCCCGGAACAAATGTCTACAAGGGCAGGGCTGATCGCAAATGCTTTGTAGTAACATCAGAATTCATTAAATAGAAATGAGATATTTTCTATGGAGACTGCCAATCAGTACAAGAGGATCACACTGAGAGATTCTGAAAAGGTTGTATGTCCAGTAGCACGATTACTTTCATATTCTATGTGGAAAGAATGCCCCTTTCCTACAGGCCTTGAGGAGTCCCATCTATAAAAATACTGCCACTTCCATGAGCACAGCCACAGCGCTCTTGTCTGCACGCCGTGGGACATCCATTCTTGTGCCTTGCGCCAGGCTGGCACTCGGCACACATTTGTGGAGCTGAATATACAGAAATGAGGTAAGTGGTAGGAATAACCAGCAAGCTCATGAATTATTAATTTCATGTCAACTAGTGGATTATTCCATTTCCCTTTTTCCATGAAAAAACTGATTCTGAGTTTTGGGTTTTGGAGAGTGGGTTTAGAAGTCATCTGTTCCAGGATACTTCCCTTATTCCAAAATACTACATACTAATGATAAGCACGGACCATTATATAATGAAAATATGCTCTGATCTCTAAAGATTTCTAATTCATACCAGAAATGTGAGCTTAGTTAACACTGGCCCATAATAGCCTAAATATTTCACTTTAAGTAATGTACAGAGAATTATGTGTGTGCACGTACATGCTATTATGGACTAAATGTGTCTCCCCCAAATACATATGCTGAAGCTCTAAACACCTAGAGTGTTCATATTTAGAAGTGGGGGCTTCAGGAGGTAAGTAGGTTTAGATCAGGTTATGAAAGTGAGACCCTCATGACAGCGTTTGTGCCCTTACCTTTAGAAAGAGGAAGAGACACCAGAGTTCTCTCTCTCTCTCTCTCTCTCTCTCTCTCTCTGTCTCTAACCATACACATACACCCACGGAAGGTACGTGAGGACCCAGGGAGAAGGCCATCACCAAGCTGGGAAGATGGCTCTCTCCCAGAACCCAACAATACTGGCACTCTAATCTCCAGATTTTCAGCCTCCAGAACTCTGAGAAATAACTTTCGATTGCTTACGCCACCCTGTCTGTAGTACTTTCTTTCGTTATAGCAGCTGAGTTAACTAATACACACATTTAAACATAGGAAGAGAAGAGTGCTCACTTGCTGAGGATGTTGCCTCAGGAAGTGGGCTAGTTGTCTCCTAAGAGGGCCAAGGTAAATATGCTTATACCACATCCTGGGACAGTACTTTTCAGTCTTTTCTCACCCAGTCTCTCCCATAGCTGATAAATAGAAAAGTTTTGCACCCGTTTAATACCCCTTGAAATTAAAAACAAAGTCAGTCCCTTGATGGGAAGGAGACTGGAAGAGCACGACAAAGAGCCATACAGTTTCCCAATCAGCCTCTCCTCTGCTTCCTCAGTGATGGGCCAAAATCTCATCTCAGCTTTCCTGGCTTAGAAACCTGATTTCATCAGCACTTTGAAGCAGAGCCATCCCTTGGGGGCAGACTCACATCAGCAGAGCTCACAAGACTGATGTAAAACACCAGAAGGTCAATTTGTTAGTTGACAATGAGCTCTGTAAACATCGCCTAGGCCAGGGGACTCGCGCCAAAAGCACCAGTGCATGCTGTTCCTGTTGGTAGACCTCCGTGAGCAGCTCAATCCCACATCAGAAGGTTACGGTGAGCATGGAATCAGGACAAGAAGCATGAGATGAATCAAATATCGACAGGCATGAGGCTGAGCTAGCCTGATGCATCCATTTCCTCAGTTGGATGATCTTGCCAATAAAGCCATCCACGGTTGGCTGCAGTTCCCTGCATCCTTCCCCATAACACCAACGTCCTTGCCAATTCAAATGCAATACTCTGAGATTTTGGCCTCGGCTTCTCTCTCCTCTGGACGGTGTCTGGATGGGCGCTGCCAACTTTTGCCTCTGTGGCTTTTTTTTTTTTTTCCTATACTACTTTGGGTGACCAATTGTTTAGATGTTTTAATACACTCAATCAGGTTACAAGGAAATCTTGCTGTAATATACCTGTGCTATTTCTTATGATCACTATATATCTTTGTGCAGGATCCCGGGTCATTTGAAAATTTAACTCTCAAAGGGAAAGGTCAAATCTAAGTTCTTGGGGGATGACTTACTGTGCCATTTGTACACATGACAAGTAAGGTTTCTTTGTGTGTATATGTGTAATTATCTACATATACACTCATATACCTCCACTTGTATGCTTTTTATTATTTGTTAGAACTTAACCCTTTGGGTGACCATCCCCCATGGGTCTATTTTTTCCTTAGTTTTTAACTGAACTGTAGAATAATGCAGTTTTGAACTAAAAGCAAGATTAGATTTAACTAATGGCAAATATCTGAAAATATTGCCAACGTTGGGAAAAAGCGTTCAAAATGTAAGGTAGAGCAGACCTCCTTTATCCCAGGGCCAACAACTTCTATGCACGACAAATGCATTTCAAACAATGGAAATATTTATATCTAAGATACATAAATTAAATGAGAAGCCTGATTTTAAAAAAGTACTTGAAAGCCCTTTTAGAAATGTCTGATTTGATCGCCCTATAAATGCAGAGTGGAAAGCTTGAGTTATGCTCCCTTGAGAAGATCAATAATACTTAGTACAGAAAAGGCTTTCTGTCCAGTTGCTGAGGGAAGAGTTGGCTGTGGGTCAAAGGGGACTGCAGCCTTCCCCTCAGCCCTTGTCTTAAATAGACCCGTTGTCAACTCGCACTACTGTGATGTATTCATTACTGATGGACAACTTGCTTGTATGAAGCTGGTATGTTAGCGAAGAGGGTGGAATTACAGTTTCCCACAATATTTTCTTCCCTCAAATGCTTTTAGGCCATAAAAAGCTTTTAAAACCACTTAGTCTGGGAAACTGAGATGACCTTCGGTATCATTTACCTCTTGGTAACACCTAATAGAAATCTATAGGGACCCTATCCCCCAAGAGAATTAGCAACAGAACCTAGAAATTACCATCCGCAGACAACAATACTAAGTTTGTTTGCTTTCAGAGAGGCTCAAGCCTAGGACTACTTCATGGAGCAGCACCAATCTCCTGAGTACTGAGCTGCTTCCCAGCGGTAGTGCCATTGGGGAGGGAACAGGACAGTACCTCTTGGGTGGCTGCACTCTATCTGCAGCTGTCACACCAACAGGTAGTGACCAATAATATACTTAGGCATCAGAGAAGTGTGAGTTCATGTCACACCAGGAAATAGTTTATTCCTAGCAGAGGTCACTGCAAAGAATGGAGGGTTCCCCTTTCTTAATTATATACATATACATTAAATGATTGAAGTCTCATCCAGAGGCTTAAAAAAGAGGTACGTTAAAGAAAACACCCATTACCATGGTCGTCTCCCTGGAGTTGAACTATTACAGAAGTCCCTCTGACAGCTCTATCACTCAGCAACAAATAGAATGAGTCCTTTTTAGTCTCTCTCATGTAAAAATGGAGTCTTTTCCCCCTAGACTTTTACTGTCTTCACTCTTTGTAGGAGAAAAAAAAATCACCATGTCCTTTACCTTCTCATTCCTCCATCCTTTATTACAGCCAAGTTTCTAGCTTTTGTATGGATCTTGTTATACTGTTCACTTTGACCTGCCTAGTTCATCTGGTGGGTTCCAGGATTATATTACGTTTACTGGAACCAAACATGGATTGAACACCTTTGTTGTTGTACAGGGTGCTAATTTTCCAGCTTGAGTTCATAGAAACCAATGTGGAAAAATTCTTTACCAAGAAAATACAAATTTTGGCATGTAGAAACTCATAGAGCATTTATTTTGATCCCTTCATTTAGAAATCTGTTGATCCCTCAATCACTAGGGAGATGTTTCTAAAACAATGAAGAAACATAAATAAAAAAGCGGCTAGAGTATTATAGAGAGGGATGGAAACAATCTACTAAGAAACCACTAGGAAGTGAGTTAAATATTTAAACCTACTGCAAATATTTGTGTATTGTTACTTTATTACATTTGAGAGGTAGATGGTAGAGGTAGATCTGGACTGAGACTGATTTTTTTTTTTGAGGTTGTTATTTTAATTTCTTCTACCATGACTTGGATTTTCCTGTTAATATATGCATATTAGTCTGCCTTTAAGTGTGTATGTCCCTACCTAACCACAGTCCTTTGAAATTCAGTTTAGAAATATTAAAAAAAATAGTCACAATAGTTATTGGTTCATCTCT
This sequence comes from Canis aureus, assembly GCF_053574225.1. NCBI lineage: Eukaryota > Metazoa > Chordata > Mammalia > Carnivora > Canidae > Canis > Canis aureus. The sequence goes on along the minus strand of NC_135638.1, from coordinate 19,174,191 downwards.
TACTACCGCTAACGGTATTGTTATACCTGCCTCTGAATTTGGAATGTTTGTGACGACATCCACGACAGTCACTAACACACTAATGCCATTGCTTAGAATCAGGTACTCCTTTGGGATTCCCATCTCATTTGATGCTATCAGCTCAAAGTTTGTTGCTGGGAGTCAGGAGGCAGGAAGGGAGAGACACTGGGGAATAAACCAAATCTCCAGCACTAACACTCAGACTTCAAATACTTAGCACTTTTTATACCTACTTGTTCTGTAGTATTGCTGGTATTCACAGACCTTTAAGGAAAAGGAAAAAAAAAAGAAAGGAAACCGAAGGTCCAACTCCTAGTTCTCCCATCAGTGGGCAACGGTCTCACCTGGCTGGTAGAAGTCAGGCGACAGCTCCCTGGCCACAGCTCTTGCGATGTCACACTCCTGGCGGGCAGCCTGGGCAGCCTGGTCGGCGGCGTCAGCTTTGGCTCTTGCGTGTGCAGTCCTACACAGGGCAGAAAGGGGAGTCAGCAAGGGGGGCGCCTTGTTCATGACACGTGGACAAGCACACGGTCTGCGGCCTGGGGAAGAGCCACGCTCACTGTGGTCATGGCCCGGCGCCTCCCCTGCAAGTTTTATGGTCACATTGTTGTGAGCCATCGATGAAGACAACATGGGTGGAACCACCTGTATAATGCCTCAGTCCTCCTTTCAAGGGAAACGAAAAGGGTGAGCAAGTTCTGCGCAGCTTGATGCAAAGCCTGGTTTTCAAAACTTATGGGTTGAAGCTCCTGCTGCCTTTGGCTGGCAGCTCCCCCCGCCAACCATGGAGAGTAGAGGTAGAGCTTAGGAATACAGTGTTCACGAATTTATTTCCTGCGGCAGAATCTATATAAGAATTTGATCAAGGGGATCCCTGGGTGGCTCGTGGTTTAGCGCCGCCTTCAGCCCAGGGTGTGATCCTGGAGATCTGGGATCGAGTCCCAGGTCAGGCTCCCTGCAAGGAGCCTGCTTCTCCCTCTGCCTGTGTCTCTGCCTCTCTCTCCCTCTCTGTCTCTCATGAATAAATACATAAAATCTTAAAAAAAAAAAAAATTTGACCAAGAGGGTCTGCCCCATAGAATGCTGGAAAAAAGTAACTCTGGAAAAGAAAGTAGCATTGATTTCCATGGTTAAATACTCCCTCTATGACCAATTCAAGTGACCAGTGTGATGTCACTGGACGTGCAGTTGGGAAGAGACACACACAACAGGCTCTCACCAGCCTGTAGAAGCAGAGCACCAGGTCTGCACTTAAGAATATGCTCAGGAGGTTCTAAGGAGCCCATTTAATTGATCAATTAATTCTTGTGAAACAAAGAGGCCGAGGTTGGAAAGAGGAAACAGAAGTCTCTCAATCTTCCACCTGCCCTCTGGCCCATCCTCAGTCATGAAACCTCCTGTCTTTCCAGAGGACTAGGGTGAGGGAGAAGGCAGTAGGTTTAGAGAAGGGGGCTGTTTATGGCAACACAGGAGAACTGATGTCCACGTGCCCAAGAAGAGAGGATTCAGTGGGTAAGACAGAGAACTCTAGGTCATCCACTTCCAAAGAACACCTTGTCCGGTCAGTATTTAGATGATAATCATGGGCATCTATTTCTTCTAGTTTTGCTAACTTTCTATTCTAATTTTATTAGCACCAGGCAGGTATTTAAGTAACTATAATAAAAGCTTAATGAAAGTCTGAAAGGTGCCTGCACTTATTTTGGAAACAGCAGGAGATGGGGGCACCTGGGTGGCTCAGTCAGTTAAGTGTCTGCATTTGGCTCAGGTCATGAGCCCAGGGTCTTGGGATTCAGCCCTGCACTGGGTTCCATGCTTAGCAGAGAGCCTGCTTGTGCACACTCTGTGTGTCAAATAAATAAATAAATACATAAATAAATAAATAAATAAATAAAATCTTAAGAAAAAGGAAAGAGAGAAACAACAGGAGAGAAAAAGTTGAGAAGCAACATTGTGCCCCAGCAGTTCTTAGGAGAGAAAAGGCAGGTGGCAGGTGGAAGAGGTCAGCAGATGGAATTCCTGGGACTAGCTGCAGGAAGGAAGCAGGGAAGTTGGGGTCTGCCCTGAGACTGAGGTGGGGGCTAATGGGCAGGAGGTCCTGTTCCCAAATTCTCCAACTACCTCCTCTCATTCTGTGTCTTCATGGGATCCTTCACTCCCCCTTAGGACCTAGCCAAGACGGAAGGCTGGAAGTACTAAAATGTAAGCTTTATGAAGACTGGGATTTTGCATTGCTGGTCCTCTGCTATATTCCCAATGTGTATGACACAACCTGGCACATGGTATCGACTGAGGGTTCATTTTATGAATAAAGGAGTCAATGATGTGTCCTCAGGAACATCTGGGTAGTTACTTAAAAATGAATGGATTGACAGGGGTACCCGTGTGGCTGAGCAGTTGAGCATCCACCTTTGGCTCAGCGCGTGATCCTGGGGTCCTGGGATCAAGTCCTGCATTGGGCTGCCTGTGAGGAGTCTACTTCTCCCTTTGCCTATGTCTCTGCCTCTGTGTTTCTCATGAATAAATAAATAAAATCTTTAAAAAAATGAGTGGATTGACAAAACTATTGAGCCAGTAAAAAGATTGGTGGTTGCTAACGGTTCAGAGTAAAAGTAGGGGAGGGATGAACAGGTGGAGTGCAGGAGAAAGAGCAACACTACTCTTTTTGATACTGTACTGGGGGCTCCACAACACTATGCACGTGTCAAAACCCACTAAACAGCACTGCACAAAGAGTGAGCCCTCATGTCAACTGTGGTCTTTAGTTTACACTATAGTGTCAATACTGGCTCATCAGCTTTACCCACCAGTGCAAGATGCTAGTAATAGGGGGAACAGTGTGGGGGAGAGGAGGTATATATGAGAACGCTGTACACACACAAAACTACTCTAAAGTCCATTATTTAAAAATGAATGGATCTACTTTCAATCATCGAAACTGTTACTTCTGAATCACAGAGGATGTTTCAGATTATAAGGTACCATGAAACGGAAACAGAGTCAAGAGGGTAAGAGCATCCTAACACCCTCACAGGAGCCGTCACTGAGGATGGATAACACTGTAGCCCTTGTGCTCCTCCTGAGAATCCATGGATGCCCTCTTTTATGTTCTTTCACAGTTTCTCAGAATCTCAACTCTTTCCCCCAGAATTATTTTCCATCTTCTCTGCTATTTTTAGATAGAGCCTAATTATGTCTAGGCATCATAATTAATGAAGCCGTAAGAGAACAGTTATGCTGCCTTATAACAAAATCTGCTAGCCCTTCAGTGAAAAATTTGTAAAACTAAGTACAGTTTATTCTGATAATATCAAAACACACCACCACATACACAAATAAAATGATAACATTTATCTCCACCACTTCTTATGATATGCTAAACTGGAGAATAAACAAATATGGGCTTAACCTTTCTGCAAATATATCTTGGAGGCACAGTGTCAGTAAAGCCCTAACCCCTTTCCTTTTCTACTTGCTCTTTCCGGTAAGACCAAACAGGGATGGGGACCGTTCCATCTAGAGCCCCTCCCTGTGTCAATGCTGTTGCACAGTTGGTAAGATGAGTCAAAACCACATTCAAACCTGAAACGAAAGGTCTGCACGAGAGCTACTGGTAGCCCTAAATCCAATGACAGGAAGTAGAAGAGAACAGGAACCCATCTGAATCAGCTGTCTCTGCTAGCTTTGTGTGGCTAGGCCACTGACAAGTCTAGATTTGCCTGGGGAAAAAAATCTGGGCTCAATAATGGCTCATGTTAGTGAATTCATGTGTTCAAATCCCAGGCTCAGTTCCAGAGCTCAACACACGACCCCTTCATTCAGCCAAGTGGTAAGACATGCCATTGTTCATGGGCCTGGAGGCGGGGAGGGAGGCGGGTTCAGGCTGGGCAGCTGCAACGATGCAAAGTAGATGATGCCCTGCTGTGTAGCTGGTCACATAGAAAACACACACACACACACACACACACACACACACACACACACGGATCATGCTTGCCCAAAAAATCTCGCATGTATTCAACACACTGCCAATATCCATAAGGGGTCAGGCCCTCACAAATCTCCAAATACCATTATCACATACACTTTCTCCCATAAAATGCAGTAAAAAGTAAGTAAAAAGCAACTTTCCATTAGGGCCATATTTTTTTCCCCCCAAATAAACCCATTTTAGCTTGTAGAGAGTTACTATGTATAGGTGAAGGGGCAGGAAGACCTGAGGGGCTGGCTAAGCTCACACAAGCAGCTGGGTGAGTCCCCCCTGGACCTTGGTTCTCCTGGGAAGGTCATTTGTGAACAGCCAAAACAGTAAATGTAGAATTTCTGGATGTGAGGCATCCTCTGTACACAACAACTGAATTTCAAGCTATTTTTTCAATCAGTAATTTGATGATCACTATCCAATTTTTTTTTCTTTAACAACTGAAATAGTTTTTCATGAACTCTCAAGTCATCTTACCCAGAAGAAAATAGTCTGGCTTTCCAGATTTTTCTTAAACCTAGGAATGCTTTTATGAAAAAAGTCTATCAACAATATACCAAACATGCCTGGTATATATTCCTGCTAAGGTAACAAACTGGACTTTAAGCTGTCTGTCTCAACTTCTAACTTTAATCTTTTTTTTTTTTTTTTTTTTTTACAGATTTTATTTGAGAGTGAGTGAATGAAGGGGGTAGGGAGTAGAGGGAGAGGGACAAGCAGACTCCCTGCTGAGTGTGGAGCCCAAGGCAGGGCTCAATCTCAATCTCATGACCTGGAGAGCATGACCTGAGCTAAAATCAAGAGTCAGATGCTTAATCGACCGAGCCACCCCGGACCCTCTAACTTCAATCTTTTACTCATCTATTCACTGACGTAGCTGATGAAGATTTTAATTTAGAATGGACAAGAAATCTGCTAAAGACAAAACTGTATATAATATTAACAAATTTTGCTATTTCTGCTTTTTATGTGTTTTCTTCCCAACAATAAACTCCTTTAAAAAAAAATGTGGATTTTGATGTTTGATGTCTTTTTAAAATTTGTTATATTAAATCTAAGTTTACTGATATGATTTAAAATTTGACAGCAGAGCTGATGATCTATTTGGTTCAGGGGCTGTATTCATGATTTGCTTTGATGTCGAAATATTTAAAGGAGATTATTAGGAAAATTTAAAAATAATCTCAATTGTACCTAAGGATCCAAATCTCAGGGGATGGCAACCCCATCTTCCAGTTCCTCAAGTCTAAACTCTTTAGTCATCCTTGATGCCTCCCTTTCTGCCATACGCCACAGCCACGGTCAGCAAATCCAGTTGGCACTACCTCCAAACATATCCTCAAACCTGCCAGTTCTTGTTGTCGTTGCTGTGCCTGCCCTGGTCACACCGCCACCCTCTCTCACCAGGGTGACTGCAAAGGCAGATCTGAAGTCCCTGTTTCTATCTTCACTTCCGTTTCCCTTCTGGTTCTCCTGAAAACATATGACGATAGCTAACATTCTTCCCTGCGCTAAGGCACCATGATAAGGACATGAAAGAAATAGGACTTGTTAGCCTTCCTTTTGGACTGTGACCCTACCCGTTTATGTTGACACCCAGATCTGTGAAAGCCAATTCTCTTGTGCCTACAGTTGTAGTCCTTTTTAAGAAGAAATCAGTTAAAAAAAAAAACAAAAACAAAAAGAAAAACAAAAAGAAAAAAAAGAAGAAATCAGTCTGTTGTGTGAGGAATACTCTTGACAGGAACAAGAGAGGGGAGGCTGCACAGATCTTGGCTGAAAAAACAGAGGCATGATTTCTGAGTTACTGTACCCGGAAGAAACTGCTCTTTTGATCTTGATTTGGTTCTCTGATAAGACCCAGCCCAGCAAGGCTCAGCACATGCTCCTCCTGTGGAGGTACAGGCAGGGCTCTTATATGTTGGGCTTGACTTCTAACTTCCAATCTTCTGGTGCCTGACATAGCAGATGAAGATTTTAGTCTGGAAAATGGGTACATGTTACATTCTGTTAAATATCTATTTTCAGTAAACGTGGTTTGGGAAGACTACTTGTTATGGGTCCAGTCTTTACCATTTTATTAGTTCTTCAGTGTTCATTTTCTCCCTCAGTTACCTTCTTGTTTTTTTTTTTTTTAAAGACAAGACCTGGAACAGTAACTTCAAGACAGGATTCTTAGGTCCTGGTTAGAAACAAGTTACATCATCAACAAAGAGTTGTCTCTTTCACCGGGCAGGAGTTCATGTCTTTCTTTTCAAAAAGTGATATAGAGTTATAAAATATAAACTAAGGGGCGTTATATCCCCATTGAAGTTTGGTATTTGATCTTGCAAGGGCCCAAACTTTTACAGAGGTGTGATAATATGCTGGCTTTGAAAGCATTACTAGCCAAAGATGAGGCTGAGTCCAGTCTAGGCCACAGATGATTCTGGTCCATGAGATCAAAAGTCAAACCACATTACATTAGCTATCACCGAAATCCCTTTGTAGAATCATATCATACCCTTGGCTTTTTATCAAAGGCAGATGGGAGGAACCAAAATTCATATGAAGAATGTTTATATGTATTTTTGTAAAATGCCATCCACTATGTGTGACATTGTTAGGTTTATAAAGATCTTGGTGACACATTCCTCTTAAAGTTTGTGCCAGGAAAAAATAGCCTCCGATGATAAATCTGTGTGCCTCCTTGTATCATACAATGAGCACTACATAATGTATTCTCCCTTTTTGTTAAGGCTACTAGGAATCTGGAAGTAAAATTAACCTTAATCTATGTGTATGGTTATGTACTCTCACTACATGGCTTTAACATTCTCTAATGTCAGGAATGCTATTATGTATGTGAATCATAATGCCCTGCAAATCCTTTTTGGAAACTGGATATTGAAAAAAAAATCACCAGATCAATAAGCTCTTGTTACACTAAGTTTTCCAAACTGTAGCCCCTCGCAATATGCTAAAGCTTAGGAACATAGGTCATAACTTAGAGACAGCAGAACCTATTTATTATTCAACTTCCTTCACAGGATTTTTTTCTATATCCATTTTCAAGCTTGAAAAATAAGTCCTCATTCTTAGGTACTTTACAGATTTTATTCCATAATATTTGATCAAATTTAATAAGCTTAAAGGCTATATTCTCTGGAGAGCCAGGTCAAAAGCACATTTGTAATCCTCTGTTGGAAGAAAGGCCAAATAACTGGATATCTTCTACTTTATTCTGAGTTTTATAACATTTATTTAAAATTGACCTTCCCATGTAATTTATGCACTGAGAAAAATCTGACGTAAAAAAGAAACATTTAAGACATGTTTTACTCTTCAAATGATTTATAGAAAATGTCCTTTTAAATTGAGGGTCATTCTAAAGTTCAAAAACATTATCACTAAATTAGACTAAAACTTCTCTTTAAAATATAATCACCTGCAACTCACTGAATGGGAAATAATATTTGCTGATCATTTATCTGATAATGGGTCAGTATCTAGACTATGTGAGAACTCCTTCAACTCAATGACAAAAAAACAAAACAACAACAACAAGAACAAGAACAATAACAACAACAAAAAACAAAAAAACCCCACCTCAACTAAAAAAAGGGCAGGGGCTCCTGGGTGGTTCAGCTGGTTAAGCATCTGCCTTCTGCTCAGGTCATAATCCTGGAATCCTGGGATTGAGCCCCACACTGGACTCCCCACGCATGGGAGAGTCTGCTTCTCCTCCTTCCTCTGCCTTCCTCTCCCACTCTCCCTCCTCATGCTCTCTCACACACGCTCTCTCTCTCAAATAAAGTCTTAAAAAAAAAAAGATACAGCCATCAGAAAGGATGAATACCTACCATTTACATTGACATGGATGGAACTGGAGGGTATTATGCTGAGTGAAATAAGTCAATTGGAGAAAAACAATTATCATATGGTTTCACTGATAATGTGGAATATAAGAAATAGTGAAAGGGACCATAAGGGAAAGGAGGGAAACTGAGTGGGGAAAAATCAGAGAGGAAGGCAAACCATGAGAGACTCCTAACTCTAGGAAACAAACAAAGGGTTGCAGAAAGGGAGGAACAGTAGGGGGATGGGATAACTGGGTGATGGACATTAAGGAGGGCATTTGATGGGATGAGTACTGAGTATTATACTATATGTTGGCAAACTGAATTTAAATAATATATAAAAAGAAGGCAAAAAACTTGAATAGACATTTCTGCAAAGAAGATCTACAAAGTGTCAACAAGCTCATGAAAAGATGCTCAACATCACTAATTATAACAGAAATACACATGAAAATCACATTGAGATACTACCTCATACTCATTAGGATGACTACTATAAAAAAAAAAAAAGGAAACAAGTGTTGGTAAGGATGTGAAAAAATTTAAGCCTTGTGCATGGATGGAGTGTAAAATGGCATAGCTGCCGTGGAAAATAGTATGGTGGTTCCTCAAAAAATTAAAAATAGAATTACTATATGATCCACCAATTACCTGAGGGTATACAGTCACAAGAATTGAGAACAGGGTCTCAAAGATGTGTCTGTGCTCCCATGCTCACAGAAGCATTATTCACAACGGCCAAATGGGGAAACCCTTTGGTGTCCATCAACAGATGAATGGATAGGCCAAGTGTGGTGTACACATACAGAGAATATTAGTCAACTGTAAAAGAGAAGGAGATTCTGACACCTGCTATGAACCATGGATGGACCTTGAGGGCACCATGCTAAGTGAAGAGAGCCAGTCACAAAAGGACAAACATCCAATGATTTTGTTCATATGAAGTCCCTAGAAAAGTCAAGTTCATAAAGACAGAAAATAGAAGGGTAGCTGCCAAGGGTTCTAAAGCAAGGGGAATGAGGAGTTGTCCTTTAACAGGTACAGGTGTTAGTTTTGCAAACTAAGAAAGTTCTCAAGATTGGTTGCACAACAACGTGAATGTACTAAACACTACTGAACTGTATGCACACTTACAAATGGTTAGGACGGTAGATTGCACATATATTTTACGTGTATATTTTACAATTTATTGTATGTATTTGCATGTATATTTTACAAGTAAAAATAAAAAATACCTTCGACTTGATATCACTTGATGTGTAAGTATGGATCATCCTATGTATTCTGACGAAGTGAGGAGAAAAGACCAAAGGCTAGACTTTTTTTTTTTTTTTTTTTTTATGATAGTCACAGAGAGAGAGGCAGAGGGAGAAGCAGGCTCCATGCACCGGGAGCCCGACGTGGGATTCGATCCCGGGTCTCCAGGATCGCGCCCTGGGCCAAAGGCAGGCGCCAAACCGCTGCGCCACCCAGGGATCCCCAAAGGCTAGACTCTCAGATGAGCAGCTGCTGTGCTAGTCCAAGCCAGGGCACGTTAAGTATCTAACAAGGGCAAGAGTTGGAAGGAACAACACACAGACATTTTAAGGGAAGGATTATCAGAACTTTGAAACATTGAGGGCAGCCTCTGTGTCTGTCTTGCCAGCTTTTAACAAAAATCCTGGAACAGAGGATGTTTCAACAAATACTGGTAGAATGGGTAAATGGGTAAGAAGAGAAACATACAAGATAACCCCAAGGTATCCAACTTGGTGTCCATATGAATGGCTTACTACAGATCGAAACTGTGCAGGTAGTAAGGAGAGACAGTTGGAAGGTGATGACAAGTTCAGTTTTAGACAAACCGGATTTTTACATAACACAGGCATTTCTAGTTGGAAATACAGGGCTGCGATGCAAAGGAAAGGTCAAGGTTACAAACAGGAAGGTGATCAGAGAAGACATTCCAGAGTTCATGGAGATGGATGAACCCAAGTGAGTCACAAAAAAGCAAAGAACTGAGGGAAAAAAAAAAAAAAAAGAACTGAGGGCAGAGGCAAAATTGTTTTAGGGACCTGGAGAAAGAAATAAGTATTCCAAGTTCTTATTCTTAGATAAATTCTTAGATAACTCCTCTTATGAGTTAAGTGGGGCCAGATGTGAACGGGTCTCTTCTCTGGGGCAGAGGCACTGATTTATGTGCAATCCCAGAAACAAGCACAGTTGGAATCTGAGGAACGGATGATTGGTAAATCCTGCCCTGTGCTAGAGAGAGGTGAGGGCAGAGGAGAGGTTGCTGAATTCAATAAGAACTTTTGAGAGGGCAGTGTGAACAAGCAGCCCACTACAGAAGCCAGACTGAGGAGGGCTGGTGAGGAAACCGGCAGAGGAAGTGGAGGAAGCAGGTGTGGGCCACATGCTGGAGACTTTTGTCCAGAAAGGAAGGAGGAAATGTGGACAGTAACCAGAAGGATTAGCTGGGCCAAGGGAAAAGGCGTTTTACTCTTTATCTTAAGAAAACGAGAGCTGATCTTATCACTAGGTGGGAAGAAAGATGCTCAGACAATAGGGGAAAATGAAGAAGCCTTGAGAAGGTGACAATTGTTAGAGACAGGTCCTGGATGAAGGCAAAGAAAGGAAACAGGAAAAAACATGAGAACAGTGAGGGGGTTGATGCAATATTTTAAGGTTATTCGAAAGATCCTTTGATAGCTTGAAAGAGACCGAGAGTGCTGTGGGCTATGGGATGAGACAGACCTGGGTTCAAACTCCAGTTTATCATATACTGACTGTGTTCCTTTAGCCTCAATTTCCTTATCTATAAAATGGGGAGGACATTACCTTGTAGAGTTGTTCTGGATCAGAACTGGTTGATATGAAGCACTTAGTACTAACTCGGAGAGGGCAGGTAGTCAATAAATGGCCATCATTAGCCTTCTGCTACAATTCAGGGCTGATGGGAAGGACCTGGGGAGTGACAATGGTGAAGATTTGGAATTAGAACTGCACAAAGATTCTAGGAAATGGAAATAAGGAATACTAGAATTGCTGACGAGGACCCGGAGGACCTGATTTCAGGTCTCCAGGATGCTACATCTTCCTCTCGCAGGGCTCTCTCTCTTCTGGGAGAAGCACAGACAGTAGAAAGTAGCCCTGATGCAGGGTAGAGACGTGAACAGGGAAGATGTGGATGGAACCCTGTGTAGGGAGAAAGGGCACAGCCTACGGTGGACTGTGGACCAGGGGAAACAGCAAGGGTTAAGTTAGGATCAAGTGAAAAATGTAAAGGAGATTTGGTAACTGTGAAGTGCTATCAATGCAGACTATTTTTACAGTTTTAGGCATTTTTTAACTGATTGAAATAAGGCATCTGGCTTTCCTATGGTGGATGCATAGAAACTGCCTTACTCTGCCTAAAATTGGTGCGCTACTAAAGGGTAGATCTTTAGTTCAAATTATCAGCCAGGAGGCTCTTGGTAACAAAAGGTGGGGCAAATTATTTTAAAATGGATGCATGTTCCATAAAATGAAACTGGATGCAATCACGACTTTTTCTATTTAGTGCATTAACAGAAACACCTGGATGTGCATGGTTAAGAACTTTGCAACCCTCAGAACAGAGAAGATCTGAGTAATGACAAGAATTGGCAAGTCAATGCTGTTTTTATTTCTCATCTCATTAGTGTTATTATGGTTCTTATCCTTTACCAGGGATCCATTATGGGTACAATTAAAGTATGACTACGGACTAGAGCAACTGAAGACTAATGGTCAAAAGACATGCTAGCAGTCGATAGTACTGAGCTGAGTGACAGATGATAGAGTGATTGGCTCACAGGTGGACCTAATCTTCACTTACTGCTGCCGGTGCCCATTACATCTACACCCTGGTGCTCAAACTATTCCATTAAATAAATGTTTGTACATTTAAAAAATTAAGCAAACATCATTCACTCATTAAAATCACAAACTCTCTAGAATTCTTCCTTGAACTCATAGTTGAAACACATTTTCTTAGGTAATAAAATATCCATTTCCATCTCATATAACCTAAAATTGTTCTCTCTAAATATCCCAAATCTAACAGTTTCCATTTCACTTTGCTCTATTTAGATAAGTTTAGAAAGTGAACAATAAGGGATCTATGTCTCTGTTGAACATTTGATGCAGAATGAGCAAGAACTGGCTTGGGACTGACCATGCAAAACCATTCTGCATCTTGAGCTGTCATGTTAAACGTGCGTATTTTGAAATTACAGAGTTTAGGAGAGGCTTGCCTTGTGAGGAATGCTGAAATAGTAGGCATAAACAGTGGACTCTTGAACAACGCAGGGGTGAGGGGTGCCAAAAATCTGAGTATAACTTGACTCCCAAAACTTAACTACTAACCACCTACTGTTGATCAGAGGGCTTACTGATTACATAAACAGCCACTTAACACGTATCTTAATAATATTATATGTATTACATTCTTAAAATAAAGATAGAGAAAAGGTTAATAAGATAATAAAATATATTTATAGTATTTTACTGTATTTGTAAAAAAAAAAACCTGTTTATATGTTCAATGGTCAACTGTGTTGTTCAAGGGTCAACTATAATTATACTTTCAGCAAACTGGTTTTAGTTACTTTATGTTTCCTTGTAGGATTTATGATTCAGTTAGTCCATATATTTCATGCCCGGTTCCTGACAAGGAATCATTCAGTAGTTCAACTAAGAGTCCCTAACTGTTCTTACTTTCAATCTTCAGTCTTCTGCTGCAACAGATACTGGGGACAATGATATAAAAAGCATGAAGGGTTTTCTCTGATTTATGTTAACCTTCTGGTTTTGAGGAAGTGACTCTTGAGAGTTGTGCTTTACCTGACAGATGAAAAAACACAACTGTTCACTGGAAGGGACTCTGAGAACTAGAAGGTACTCATGTGGTAGCAGTCAGGCAGGACCCACCAAGTCTCCTAAGCTTTAGGGCAAAGCAGGTGACTATATTGTAAAATGGTTTCTGTATTACCATCTTCTATATTTTGCTTTAGCAAATATTCTATTTAATTATTTCATCTCCTAGTTATAAACTTTCTGTTTTTATTCATATCCATAGTTTATGATTCATGCTTTATTATTCATGCTTTCTCTTTGGGTCTGTTGCCCTCCTTATTCCTCTATCTGATCCTTTAACCTTAATAAATTTATGTCTCCCTCTAAAAATTGTGAATTTTGAGCTTTCTTCTTTAAATATTTCTTAAGATCAGTTTTGGCTGACTTTCAAATGAAAATAACACAGCTCAGAAAACATCTCGCTATAGACTATAGGAAAGATTTGGTTTTCATCAAGGGTATTCTTTAGCAGGAACATTTTTAGGTGGTGTTAAAAATACTACAGATTCATCCAACTCATAGTTGCCTTTCCCCAAATCACCGAATTAGTAATTAACGCCTCCGACTTTAAAAGGAGATATCAGAAGATCATCCAGTTCTTCCGGAATTCTTAAAAAGTTTTCTTCTTCATCCTCATGAGAATCTCAAAAAAAAAAAAAAAATCTGTGTTGTAATTTTACCTGTACTCAGCACTTGCTGTGTTAAACTGAGAACAGCAATTTTTCATCCCAGTATTCAATGGATAAAATAATGGCTTACCCAAGGACACAGAAAAATGGAGACAGAAACAGATATACAAACCAGGATAACCAGTTTTCTGTGTTGTACCCTTCAATAAAAGTAGCAGTATAACTTGGGAGGGGGGGCAGAGGCACTTTTGAAGGAATATATGAATATTGAGATAAAAATGTAAACTCCAGTAGAGATGGTGGTAGAAACACAAGCAGGATTCAAATAAAGTAAAAGAATCATCTTATATTCGGGCTCAAATAATAGGAATCTTTTCCTCCTGGTCCTGATAGATTATCAGTGATGTGCTTCAATACTACATCCTTGTGGGGCTAATAATACTTGGAATATTCCTGACCAGCAGCCTATTGTCTGCCTATGCCTACCCTAGACACATTTTGATGAACTTTTAACCTTTATTTTTCTTCTTGGAATTAATCGACTCTGGAGCCTGGGATGCCATGCCTGTCAGTGGGATGGATGGACTCCTGCTATAGCCACTGGGGGGTATAGGAGCTGTCTTCCGGAACTCCATTCCTTAAGAGACAGATGCATTACCCGAAATGGAACTACTGCTCATCAATCTGAGATTTAGATCAAGTCCAAAGAATCAGAAGAAGCATTCCAGGCATAGAAGGAATACCGCACATCCCAAGAACAGGGGAAACTTTAGGACGTGATTTGCATTAAAGTGAGGATATCCTTTGAGGCCCCAAATTCCAAATCTACTAATTGCTATCTTATAACTAGGGGAAAGTCAGATTGAACTCTGGAGGGACAGGAGGAGTTATCTGCTCTCCCCCTGGCAGAGAGCTGTCCAGTGTTAGCACAAAGGTTCAGTGTCTTCCCTGCTGCTGCTGCTGCTGCTGCTTCACTGCTTTTTGATGGTTGCTCTAGAGGCCTGCAGGTTTATCTCAGATCATTGGGCTACGCTTTCCAAGTTAGATTTCCTGATTGTGCTAAGTTTTAGCCACAGCAGGAGTTCTGGAAATAGTTCTTCCTTCCTTTTCAATACAATCACAGTATCTACTGAAATGACAACAGACTTGGGGACAATGGGATGTACTCTTGCCTTAGGGCCACTCTGCCCTATCTGACTGATGTAGGAATGTGAAAAATCTCCTTGCATCTAAGGCAGAGAACTCCATAGCCCTGAGAGCCTCTGTAAGATTCTGCTAGAAACTGATAAAACATAATTTTGGACCCAAAGAATGCCACAATGGACATGAAGTGTAATACTTCACAGTCTTCATTTTGTTCTGGAATGATATGGGGGGCACAGAAAGTCCCTTTATAGCTTAGTATACAGACCCTTTGGGCCCATCAGTTACCCTGAACACATGAAGGACATCAAAGGAAGGAGATGCCGACGAGAGTCCATCGTGATGCACATAACACGCTCATCCTGAAAAGACCTCCATTCTTTGAGGAGAATGTGTGGACTCCACCGCCCTGTTGACAGTGCTTCCTCCAGAGAAGAACTAGAATGCCCCGGGGAATGGCATTGGTTCCACAGATTAAGAACAAGAGTTAAGAAGCTCTTTCCACCCAAGATGAGGAGGAGATGCGCATGGAAGTCTGAGGCTGGTGAGCAGCTTGCAGCTAGCTGTTGGGAGCTCTTACTAATGTTAAGAACGTCCCACTGTTCCTCATCTCCCTATGGACACTTCTCCAGGTTTCAGATCACTTTTGGATTTGGCTCCCTAAGATAATCACCCCTGGCTGTCTCTCCTGACATCTTCCCATTGCCATCTGAATCCTCATTTCATGATCAACTCCTAATGTTTTCTACCTCAAATAAAACCTCAACATACTTAATCATTACAAATGTCTAGAAATGCTTTTGAGTCATTTGCTACTCCAGGCACACATAGTTCTACATAATTTTAAACATCACGCTCACTTTTCTTTCTCGGCTTACTATATCTGTATCGCATACCTCACCATCCTGCTCTGACCCCTCTGCAATTCTGGCAATGCAGGTGGTGAAATTAAAGCTTATTTTCCCTTAAATTTCTCTCTGGCAGATGATCACTGCTGGCAACAGTCAACTGTAAATACGAAATTTCTCTGCAATGTTTTCCTGAGACATCACAGCAACAGTAGCTCAAACAAGTGATCTTGGGTGGCAAAGTGAAATGAAAAAGGTTGATGTTGGTCTGAGAAAGAGGCTTCCCCTCATACCCTGAGCTCTGAGACACTATATAAAATGTTTCCACAAGCGACACATTTTAATACGATAAATAACTTCATGCATTTTATGTTAAAATACCTTCTCCATGGTGCTGGCATAGTTCCAGAAAACAGCTTATCTACCTTAGATACCTGTAAGTCTGAAATTAATTTTTGAGGCAAATCTTTTTCATTCTAGACATAATGGAAAGAACTAGGATTTTTTTTTTAAATCTACTTTGTAATCTTAGAAGTAGCCATCAACTATCAATTTAAATGCCTGTTAAGACCATTAATCTCTGGTATCACTAAAAATTTCTAAAGTAGTGCTAAAGGTATGCTTGGTAGGTTTAACTGGACAGTGAGTTTTAGGAGAAGAATACACAAATACATGTCAATATACAATATAGCACACATTTTAATATGTGGCTGCTATGTTTGATTGAGATACATCTGTGTACCTACAAATGTGAACCACTATTATAAGTGTCTAAAAAGGGTTTTTTTGTTTGTTTGTTTGTTTCTTCTCATTGGGGGTAAATATCTAACTGTACTTTTAGTCCTCTACTAAAATGTTTCTTTGGTTTTACCGAGCCCAGGGAACACAACGGGGTTGGAATGAAGAAAAACTAAAAAACCAAACAAGAAATTTTAGGGATAATTTAACCAAAACACTAGCTAAAACCCTTATACTGACTATAACACTGCCCTAGCAACTCGTTAAGTTAGGGTTGCTTATATTTTTAAATTATAATCTCATTATGTACAGCACCAGGCTGCTTTGACAAAATAAGGCTTTATTACAGGGCCATGATGTAATTTAATTCATGAGTTAAAAAGGTTTCCTATGACTGGAAAACCTAATTGCAATGGTATTGCCCTTAACTTTGCATGAGAAATCATGAAACTGGAACTCAGTAACCAGATTTTAATTTAAAGATAATAATACAGCACATTTTAATCAGTTTTTGAGATAGCCTTATAAGCTTCTGAGTATTTTCACCAGTCTTCTTTTTTATGCTCTGGGAATTTACATTGACCTGAAATTTAAGTTATGAAGTAGGATCCTGGGGTGTCCTATTTGCTGTTGTTACCGGAGCCTGGACGATCCATCCCAAAAGCCCATTTTTCCCGTCCCTCAGCCATCTCTTGGCAAAGAGCCCCACTGCCTGCCATTTGCCACTTGTTCTGGGCTATTTTAATTCTGGACAAGTTGTGGTCGTAGGCTATATTTAAGTTGGCCTGCTCTGTGAAGAAACACGGCAAATGCACGTGGCACCTTTTCCCTTTTTGACATAATCCAATTGTGCTTTGGCTTTGAGTCAAGCTGTGTAAGGTTCTGTGTCATTCAGGCCGGCTTAGCGCCCACTCCCCACCCATTAGGTGGGGTGGGGGCCATTCACTGGGAAGGCATGAGGCATGGCAGGGACCCATGGAGCAGCCACCAAAAACTTTAAGAGCAAACTGAGAAACAGGAACGAGGACGAAAGGAAAAATGAAGACACCTCCAGCTCTTGGCTGAGTGTTACTGGCATATTTGCAGAATAATTTCTCAAAGATGAACTTCCAGATATGAATTTTGTAAAATATTATGCCTCTATTGAGAGAGCCTTAAGAGAAACTACATGCACCTTTTTAGAGAAATTACATGCACCTTTTAAAAAGCCAGCTTTCTCATTTCTGAGCTTTTAGAAGTGGACATTGGAAGAAACTCTCAGTTCTCACCTGCCCCTCCTAACGGACCCCCACCTTCTCCACTGCATCGGTTTGTACACTTTCTATCTAGTACAGAAGTGTTGAGTTTTCACTTGGAGTTACACTGTTCCTTCAGAGAAGAAAAATAGGTCGGAAATGCACACTAATCATTAAAGTTAAATACAATGAAAAAAACACCTTTCCAGAGAACTACGCTGAGGTCTTGTAAACTTCGGAAGTTCAAAGCTAACCTAAAGGCAGGCTCTGGGATGAAGAACCAGAAGACACTTAACTTTTAAGGAAATATTTTACAAGTCCAGGAACTTTGCCTCGAGACCTTAATGTACAAATGCTGGTACTGATACTCATTTTGCTGGCAGTGGGATTCAAATCTGTACTAGTTACATGATCCTATTCATCTAGCCATCTAGGGAGGCGAGGTATAAAAACCAAATTTCTGCCTGTTTACTTGAGAGGTTTTAACTCTGACTGCTTGGTCTATTAGAAATGACCAATTTACTGACCTGTTGTGAGCCAACACTCTACTTGTTTTTTTTTTTTTTTTTGCTGAGTCAGCTTTACTACCCAAGCAGGGAGTAAGTAAGACTAGGCCTTTTTATTCTGGAATGGTCAGGAAAACCATTTCAGAAATACTATGTTAAGACAGCATTCACTCACACAGACTCTTGTCAATTAATATGAAACCACTTTTAAATGTCCCTAACAAAGGAAGGGCCATTAGTAGACTATTTGGTTACATGCAGTCAGGGCTACGGGCTTTCAGATTCATCTACACAGTAGCAAAACAGAGATGAAGAAAATGGATCAACACAGAGATGCCTGCTTTTTACTAGAAGGCACACCAACGTTATGGAGTATCATTATGTTCTGAGTATCATGAAAACACAACCCAAAATAAATTACCCTTTAGTTCTCTAAGCTTCTCTCCAGAGCTTATTCCAAATTTCTTTTTTTTTTTGATTCCAAATTTCAATAAATAAAATGCCATCCTGTTTCCCAAATGCATTGCGAGGCTCCCTGGTAGTCTTTTAGGAATGAAAATTACCTAAGGTTTTCCCTATCTTTCCTTTTCCTAAAATACTGTCCAAACTCATCCTTAAAGGCAGCATGACAATAAAAAAAAACTGAGCGACTCTTCCGCCACAACCATGCATAACCATTTAGGATAAATCATGTATTTACAAGTCTGGATCAGGAACCTGCCGTGGAAATGCTGCCAATGGGAGTATAATTGTGGCTACAGCACAACAGATAATAGAAACATAATGTCCCTAAAGGAACTTCAAATCCCTTAATATAACTGCATTAACATCACCAGGATTTTCCTTCTAGAACAAGGATAGGAGGTAGGCTTTTCTGCACTCCCTGCTCTGAAAAGGCCTTTATGAGAGTCATATTCTTAGGTCAGAGCAAGGCAGGGAAGAGACTAATTCTGGCTTTAAAACAAAACAAAACAAAACAACTTAAATGATTAGTAGCATTTGAAAAGACATTTTTAATGATGTCTTAATTACTAGTTCAACTTTTATTATATTGTGTGCTGCTGGTATTATCAACTAAAACACACACATATACAGATCACACATGTCCCAAGATTAAAATAAACAAAGGGCTTATGTGTCATTATTTCTAGGAAGGACAGGGTAAAGGAGAAGAGAAATTCTATCCTATTTTTTTTAAAGAGCCCGGGAGAGAAGTGAACATTAGACAGAAAAAACAAAAAACAAAAAAATAAAATAAAACCATAGGTGGTAGGAGCTGAAAACAAAAGGGGCACGGGCCAAATTTCTGGGTCTGCGGGATATAGAGAAGGGTGAATGGATAGGACAGGACCCAGAGGTTTACAGCAGCCATTGGCCATGCTTCGTGTGACCTGATCAACAGGCCACGGTGAGCTGTCCTGTGTGGTCTCTGTGGCATGGAGGTCGGCCCTGCCTCTGGTCATTGTGTGGTACTGACAGCATGAGACACAAAGCAGAGGGGCAGATTGTTTCTGGTCAGTTCAATGTCCTGTACTCTACGAAGTATCACCATTGGAAAAATATAAACGCCTGGGATATATCCATTGTATTAAGTTAATCAAGCAAGTAAGTGTTGATGATGATGGTGATGATAAATACCATCACTTACTGAGTGCTTTGTATATGTCAGGTTTAACTGGCATTATCTGTTCCAAGAACTTTTGGTGTAATATCTCCTGTAATCCACCCTGGATTGTGAGCTAGTGAGTGGTGGGAGCTAATCTGAATTGAAGGTAAGGATTGTGCATGCATTCCCCCATCTCACCCCCAAATCCTAGTCAAACCATAGACTTTCCCCACGGTGATCTTTCCTTTCATTCTGTGAATACTTGTTTTTCCTTATCATCTGAATTTACTAAAAGATAAGCATTTTTTTTCCCCAGATATGATCTAAATTAACATATATATTTTATCTTTTCTCATGAGTTGATTCTTTTATAGAATAATCTTTTAGGGACAGTTTTTAGTTTGTCTTTTCTTTTTATTAAAGATTTTGTTTATTTATTTGACAGTGCGAGCATATGCAGGGGGAGGAGGAGGAGAGTGGGGAGGAGCCTCTGCTGAGCCAGGGAGCCTACACAGGGCTCGGTCCCGGGACCCTGGCAGATGCTTAACTGACTGAGCCCACCCAGGCACCCTGACAATTTTTAGTTTAAATAAGAGTATACTCGATACTATCAAGTAACAAGTGAGTATTAGCTGCACCAGCTTTTCAAATGATTTTACTCTAAGATATGGGATTTTTTTAAAACCAGGTTGCAACATCTCCCTCAGACCTTTATAAGATGTTGAGGCTCTGCTGTCTTTCATTGAGGTTTCAGAGAGACGCCCCTAGAGTGGGCATTTCACCCCCATGGTAGTGGCATCTGAAGCCTTGCGCCTGCTTGGTCACCCTGAGGCCACCATGCCATCCATCCTGGTTCCTGCTGTCTCCTGCCATCTGGAGGCTCTGGCTGTTCCTTCCCCACACCTACTGCCCTCACCATGTCCTTGGGTGTCTCAGCATTGGTAATAGTTGGCATTGAAAGCCCAATACCTCAATCTACCACATGTTGTTACAACCACAGCACCAATGTAATCCTTGGATTAGATTAGCATAATGGAAATTTCACGGTCTCCCTGGGCTTGCTCTATAGATGTGGACACATTATTTAGGATTCACAGACTTCAAAAGTGCCAAACTAAAAATATCTCTTACATCATATTGGAACACACTCAAGATTGAATTTCTTGCTATTTGTCGAATTCCTGCCTATAGTGGCCATAAACCTGAATTCTAGAGTCAGGCCGCCTGGATACAAATTAGCTCTCAACACTCACTAGCCCATAACCCAGGGCAAGTTACTGACCCTTGCTATGACACTGTTTCTTCTGTAAATCGAGAATACTGGGAGAACCTGCTTTGCAAAGTTATTATGATGAAGATCCAGGTGATACATGTAAGGCTCTAAGAACAGATAGTGCAGATAAAGCTGGGCACAGAACACTCAACATCATTATAGATAATATTTATCTACTTAATTAACTGAATACCTTAAAAATATATTAAGTTGCTAAATACGTAATATATTCAAAGTGGTTCAATGGGAAAAGTCTCCCTCTTACTTTGTCCCTTATTCATACCCTTGTATTAACCCAGCTACAGCTAACCAGTGTTGCTTTTTTTTTAAAGACTTTTCCAGAGTTTCTTTAAGTATATACAAGAAAACTGGAATTTCATATTTCCTTTTCCAGACAAAAAGAAGCAATACATATATACTGTATTTCTGTACCTTTGTGACACACAACCACAAAACGGCCACCAAATTCCATTGGGCATCATACTGTGCCAAACTAATGCAATCCTTAACTTTCATGGGAAATGACAGCAAGTGTGACTAGCCAAGTGAAGCAGGGGCAGCAGAGAGGTGACAAGGGTTCTAGTCAGAGGACCTGTATGTGTGTCCTGGTCCCACCATTTGTAAGCTGTACAATCATGGACAGATTACTTAAAAGTCTTGGAGGCACAAATTGGTTTTCAACATGTTTGTTGTGGGGATATCATGAGATCTGCAAATCCGAAGACATGCACAGACACACCCACAGTGTTATTGCCAGTTAGAAGCTACCACATCCCACAGGGCTACTCTTTCTGCTCTGGAAACACTGGTATGTGGATATGGAGACAAATAGTCTCTATCTATGACCTGGGATGTGGCTGGCCTGATGCAGTTCCTTGCCTAAGGTCACAAAGGTCTACTTTTCCTTGAGCAACAAAGAGTTAGTATGGGCTATACTCTGTATCTTAAATCTATCTTGTTCAACTTTTCCAACATGGATCCAGTTTCTCTGACAGCTGATCTGAAATTGCATCAACAAAAATTCTTACTTTACACGAAGCTTAAGTGTTGAAAAATAAACCAGAGGGTAAATTGGGAAGGGGAGTATAAGACCATACTGAAGGCCCTAGTGTTCTTCACTTCCCCAGAAGCAGTGGAATGCATTCAGTCCTCTAAAGGCACGGCTGATGGGCTTCATCACTTTGTGTCCCTGATACTGGCTGCAGCTGGGTCTGTTGCTTCTTGTATGGGGAAGCAGGGGTCTGAGGGGTCTGAGCACTTGTATGGAGCGTAAGAGATTTGGCTTCTATTGCTGATTCCTTACTATTTATGACCAGAGGCCTCTCACCTTCCTCTGATATACTAGCATCCTCATCTATAAAATTAAGGAGTCAGAATGAGAATTCTAATTCGTTCTTTTTGAAAAAAAAAAACTTTATTTTTTATTTTTATTTTTTAAAGATTTTATTTATTTATTCATGAGAGACACCACAGATTGAGAGACAGAGAGAGGCAGAGACACAGGCAGAGGGAGAAGCAGGCTCCATGCAGGGAGCCTGATGTGGGACTCGATCCTGGGTCTCCAGGATCATGCCCTGAGCCAAAGGCAGCACTAAACTGCTGAGCCACCCGGGCTGCCCAAAAGATTTTATTTATTTGAGAAAGAGCATGTGCATGAATGGTAAGGGGGTAGGGGATGGGGAAGAGCAGAGGCAGAGGGAGAAGCAGGCTCTCTGTGGGGCAGGGAGCCAGATGTGGGGCTCTATCCCAGGACCCTGGGATCATGACCTGAGCTGAAGGCAGACACTTAACGGACTGAGGCCCTCTAATTCATTCCTATAACCAAACTTAACCTACTTTCCCCTACCCGTATAAAACTGGATAAAAGTGCTGACTTTTATAGCATGAGGGTGCCCATCTCCACCTTCTCCTGTCCATGGCCCCTCCATAAACCCCGAAAACTCTGAGGTGTGCAACTATGCTGGAAAAGGCATTCTAAAGTTCTCTTCAACCTAAATATACAGTAACTTGTGGCAGCTATGCTTATTTCTAGGGAAGTTTGCTTATTACATATGAGTAAAAACTAGACCTCCTTTTATTTTTTTAAAAAGTAGTAACAGTCTTCCTACTAAATCTGAGGAATTATTTTTGCTTTGGTAAATAAACTTGGGGACATCAGATTCAAGTAGGAGAGGCAGCTGTACCTTCTAACTAAAACTTTCTTACAACTCGAATGATAAAGAACTCTAAATAATGGCTCCCACACAGCAATCACATCATCTGTGGAAAGTAAAAATTCCAATTGTATATATTTTATAACATAGATAAAAAAATCTAGCAGTAGGTGTTTGTACACATGAGCATAAAGCCTAAGTGTCCTCAAGGATTCATGGCGGATTATTTTTATAAGTGGATCTCTAATGCTGGTCACAGCCTTTAAATGTCTTGTAATCTGCTAATTAAAACTGGAGTTATTAATCATTGCATCAATGTATCTTACAAAACCTGGAAATGGAGAAAGACCTCAGAAATCATTTAGTTCCAACTCATTTATGTGGACCAGGAAGCTGAGGCCTGGAGGGGATACAGTTATGTGGCTTACACACACACACACACACACACACACACACTGGGGAAGTCTGTGTCTGTATTATGTGCTCCACAGTTCCTGAACTGTGGTGCTGGCACGGTAGGAGGCTCTATAACAGACATACAGGATGCAAGGTAGTAATATTTCTTTTTTTAAAAATTTTATTTATTTATTTATGAGAGACAGACAGAGACACAGGCAGAGGGAGAAGCAGACTCCACGTAGGGAGCCCAATGTGGGACTCGATCCTAGGTCTCCAGGATCATGCCCTGGGCTGAAGGCGACGCTAAACCACTGAGCCACCCGGACTGCCCAAAGTAGTAATATTACTAACCAGTTCAGCAAAAGGTATCATTTCACCAGCCATAAGGTGGTGAAAGTCAGGAGACCTGCCATCCTCAAGGGACCATGAAAGGATGTGCCCTGTATACGTGGATGGCTATTTCAAGTCCGCCTGCCAAGAACTGGGCTACTCTTCAGCAGACAGATGTTTCCACTTATTTTTTTCAAATAATGATACTACTACCACATTCACCCTTAAAAAAAAAAAAAGATTTATTTATTTAAGAAACAGAGTGTGAGTACAGGAGCAGGGGAAAGGGCAGAGGGAGAAGGAGAGAGAAAATCTCAAGCAGACTCCCTGCTGAGCACAGAGCCTGACTCAAGGCTCAATCCCATGACCTGAGACGAAACCAAGAGTCGGATGCTTAACTGACTGAGCCACCTGGGCGCACCTCACCTTTCTTATTAGTGATGAAATGTGAGAGACAGAGGAGAGGCAGGGAAGGAGCAGCCCACACAAAAGGAAGGTGACAGGGGAAGGAAGTTGGGGAGGAAAGGAGAGCCAGCAGTGTGCTGACTGCTATGGGTTCACATAGAGCGTAACCACACAGTAAATATACTAGAGTTAGTCTGACATTCAAAAATGATCCTAAGTCCCTGAGAGAAATGTGGAAATTAAAGTTTTCCTATTTATATGACTACTGTAATGTGCATGTACAAACACACAGACTGATAATATGTGAATATATACTATCCTGCAGTTACTGAGCATATATAATCCAGGAACTTTGCTAAACACTTTATGAACAAAATTATTGTGCTGGACTCTTGCAACAGTCCTTCAAGGCTATTATTCTCTCTCTTATGTATGAGGAATCAAGCTCGGATACGTAGTGTTTTGTCCAAAGTACACAGCAGAATCAGGACTGAACCCAGGTACGCTTAATGAAAAAGCCCATGCTCTTTCTTCCACACTATGCTGCCCATCAGCTGGAAATAATTAAAATGTTATGGGGGCGGGAATCTGCCAACTTGTGATAATTGTTTGCTTGGTACACTGGTTTTTGTATTTAAGTCAAATAGAATCCCAATAAAATGAACTTTCACTAAGTTGATCATTCAGATAAAGGTTCTTATCAGTTGGTGAGCTACACGTAAACCTAATAATCAGCTGGAAATTCATGGCTAAACCAACTCTGCTTACCATTGTCCTCCCCAGATCAGAATGTTACCAGTGGTCACTTGGGCATTTAGGGATTGCCTTAATATAGTAGGAGCAAAAACCCTACTGATCCCTCAGTGAGCCCAACTGGTTAAGAGAGCTGAAAATACTAAGTGGACAGATGTGTTTACCCAATTATTTCAGGCAAACAGGCCCAGTCTCAGTATCTAACACACTGAAACAACGCCGTTCTTCTTTGGAAGCAAGTGTCTATGGACAAGTTTCTAACTGAAGCTTGATAAGCATACAGTGTTTTCATGAGAGGTTGTGAAGGATGCTCAATGTTCTTCTGATTGCCGGAATCCGAGTACCCAGCCCTGGCTCCCCACGAATGTGCCAGACCGGTTCTCATCTGTCCACTGTGCTTAGTGGGAGCTGCCCAACCCTGACCTAGCTCAGCCCACAATTATCTCCTCACATTCATACTTTGATGATAGTAGGTCATAGGATAAATCTTCTTAAACACAGTTGGATTTCCCCCTCCCACACCCTGTCCTTTTCTTATAACCGCTGGTGCCACCCACCGCCAGCCTCTGCCTTCCGAGGAGTGCCAACCGTCAGCCACCTTTGACATTACAACAGATAGAAGATGGGGAGAGGCTACAGAACAATGACCAAGCCGGCTCTTGGAAAAATGTTTGGAAAGTTGTCTAATCTAATCGGAGGTGAGGAGACTTTTCTAACGTTCCACAGTTACCCCTTATGAAAGGCTCATCATGTGTCAGGCATTACAAAAGATCCATCTCATATAGTAGCTTATTTAGTCCTTTTGATGTTCTTATGGGGAAGGCTCTATAATCCCTAATTTTATTGATGAAGAAACAAGGGCTAAGAGAGGTTAAATAACTTGCCCAAGGTAGAGTTAAGGCATTCCTGACTGGAAAGCGTGTTCTTCCCACACTCCATGCCGTAAATTACAGAGTGTGAATAAGATCCGTCCTCTGTACTAGACTAGAATGTTTCTCCAAGCTTTGCCTATCAAAGACTCAAACTATTATTGGGGAATATGTGTGAATATTTTACTCTAAAACATAACACCCAGAGGCTATCTGCCCAATCACACAATGCATTCATGCTCTATCAGAAAGTTTTATTTTTTTCTGTGCCATCAGGACAGAGATGTCAAGAATACTCATTCTGTGATGGGTTACCAACATTATTCCAAACTACAGAAAAACTTTTAAATTAAGAACTTCAGAATGTATAACATTTGAATTTAAAATAGATGCCCTAGGGTTTTCCTACAGGCACTTTAATGAGTTGAATCTTGGCTTTTATTTTCATTTATTTTTTAAAAAAATATTTATTCATGAGAGATACAGAGAGAGAGGCAGAGACATAGAGGGAGAAGGAGGCTCCCTGTGGGGAGCCTGATGCAGGACTTGATCCCAGGATCACGACCTGAGCCAAAGGCTGATGCTCAACCTCTGAGCCACCCAGGTACCCCTGTATCTTGGCTTTTAAAAGAGAGTTGAACATCATATTTATTATAGTGCTGTTTGTGATAGTGGGGTGGTAGAGGCAAACTAAGCATCCATCACTGAAGGAATGGTAAGTAAAATATGATGCATGTGTACTTTAGAATATTGTGAGGCAGTCACAACCAATGGCCCAGGTGTACATATAGCAGCATGGATACCAGGTGTACATCCTAAAATAGTCCTGGGTGGCAAAAAAAAAAAAAAATCAACAAAACTTTAACATTATTTAAAAAATGTAAAACAAAACTTTACCATTATTAATATTAAATGATTACAAAGAGAAGAAAATGAGCTGTGTGACATAGTGCCATTCATATAAACTAAAAATATCTAGAAGCAACACCATACTTTTCTATTTGTACAGAATCAAATGGCCTATCATCCACTTATTACTGAGTGGTTATGCACGGGAAGGAAATGGGCCAGGGGAAACCAATCAAGGGGAAAGAAGGAAAAGTAGAGAGAGACCTTCCATTAATAGTTGCAGACAGAAAGCCAGGACCTGAGGAATGTGATTGCTTTAACCTTCTCCACTAAAGGGTTAAGAAAACACAAGGAAGGAGGGAGGGAGAGAGGGAAGGAAGTGGGGAGAAGGCTGGGGGAGGGAAGACAGAGGAATAGACAGGCAGAAGATGGGCACCAGTTATGAATCCAGGTCAGAGGGGCGCCTGCGTGGCTCAGTGGTTGAGCATCTGCCTTTGGCTCAGATTGTGATCCTGGGGTCCTGGAATCGAGTCCTGCATCAGGCTTCCCGCAGGGAGCCTGCTTCTCCCTCTACGCCTCTGCCTCTCTCATGAATAAATGTAAAAAAAAATCTTAAAAAAAAAAAAAAACCGAATCCAGGTCAGAGCTTTGTCTCCATATTCACTTTTATCTCTTTGTTCTATCTTATAGTGGCACAGTACACACCACCAGCTTGGGGACACTCTTTGATGTGTCCGTGTGTACACAATCACCCCCATCCCCACCCCCAAGCACTGCACACCCAAGCCTGGATTAGAAGCCCAGTTTGTAGGCTTGAACACTAACATTAATTGAAAACCATACTCGTTGGCATTAGAATTGAACACTTGGGTTGATTCCTACAAAAAACGCTCTGTTTTCTTTTTATAAATACATAGACTGGCAGAGTACAAACAACCCAGAACGGAGACCAATGAAAAGCAAAAAGGCAAACTAATGACTGGATGTGATTAAAGGCTCCTTCCCCCCCTTTTCCTCCCCTTCCTCCCTTCCCTCCCCCCACAGCCTGCACCCAAGGAGTCCAAGGGGTGGTGGCTGTGGCTGCAAATCTTCCTTGGGACCCCAGCCTTGGAGAGGTGGGGCCGGCTGGGGAGGTGCTGTGGTGGCTGGGGAAAAAGCTTTCGGGAGCCAGGAGTGGTGAATGAACTCCTAAACAAACTCTCCACTGACACATCACTAAAAATAAGTATGCTTACATGCATAACACATTTTTGGAACAGTAAACTGAGCTCTCTCTTTCATCCTCTCTAGAGACTTTAAGTTTCACGTTCAGCTCTATAGAAAAGAAAATGCAGGTGGCAACAGCTTCAAGCATGGCAGGTAGGAACTTTGGGGGTAGATGATAAATGCACATCTGCCAAGACGTTAAGGAATTGCAGAGGGCGGACGAGCACGCTCATCAGCTGCTTGTCCGTAATTGCGGTCAAACGCTGATAAGGCTCACTTGGGCATTGCCTTATATAGTCAGACTTCTCTGCCCAAACACCGGTGCACGGTGACAACAGCGCATGCTATTACCAGTCTTTCTCCTTTCAGTCATTGGCGCTGACACACCAATTAAAAAGAGTGTCTCCGTTATTTAAACAGCCTCTTGCCTTGCCTAGTAGCAACTATTCTATAAAGAATTATCATATTACGAATAAACCTGCATGTGTTTATTTGGCAAAGAATCCTCACAAGGAATACTGAAAAGTAAATTCTAGTTCCCCAGGCTTTTTTTTTTTTTTTAACCCAATACTGAACAAATTTTAATGTTGTATGTTACTGCTCTGTTGGTTTGGCTCAACTGTGTGGGTTTTTTTTTTTTTTTTTTTTTTTTTTATAAACCAGTATCATTACTATTTCTATTACCTTTTTAAAAAAGGATTATAAAGAGTTTTAGAGAAAATGATGATTCTGCTCAACTGTACCAATCTATGAGTCTTCTATATCTATACACACATAAATGCTTATGAACACAAACTACTGTATGTATTTAAATCATTTTCTACCAGAAGTACGTATATGAACCAGTTCTAACTGCTTATAGAATGAGGAAGCTCTTTATGTACTGGTATGAATCGACTTCTAATATATATTGTTAATTAAAAAACAATAGGGTACGGAACAGTGTGTATTCTAGGCTACAATCCTTTATCTGTAATTCCTATCTAAAAAGCTTTAAAAATCAAAATTTTCATGTTTAATGCCAAAACTTATTTGACAGTAACACCTGAGTGCAACTGGCATGAGGTTATTTATGGTCCTTATTTATCCCTTTTGGGGTGAATATTCAGTTTCCCTGGAGAATTAATGTTTGATTACTCTGTGCTGTTCAGACCCTCCTGTAGATATTATGCAATTTATGCTATAAGCACCATTTTGCTTTTCTAGAATCCACTGAATTCTGAATTCTAAAACATATCGGACCCAAAATATCTTGAAAGCAATTATGGACTTGTGGTATATAACCATTTGTGTTAAAGGTGGTAAGGGTAAGATGTATATTTGGATGTGTAAGTATGAGAAAAATTTTATGAAGATGCTAATAATAACAACACTGACTGTCTTAAGGAAAAGGAACTGATCAGCTGGAATCAGGAATGGGAGGGAGATTTATCACTCAGTCTTCTATTTTGAAACTTTACAATTTTGAACCATGAACATGTATCATTTATCCAAAAAATAAAGAATATTAAAATTAAGAGAAATTACCACTTAAAAGCATATGGTAAAAGCATGATCCATTTAAAATACATTTTGTTAACAAGTTTTCAGTAGGGCAACGTTTACATCTACAGTCAGTGGGTCCCCTTGACTAGTCCTCTTGATTTGCCATGAACTTGGGCTGTTCTTGGATCTCATTGTAAGCATGCCCACATCTTCACTATGTTGCCACTTCTGCCTTCAAAATGCCATTTATAACTCATTTCTTAAATGAAGCTTTTACCTGCCTATCTGTGGTTACTTCAGGTATATGTGTCACTCTATAAAACTCATGGTATTGGCTAGCTATATGCTCTCTTATTTGTCCTATCTTTTCTATTACACTGGAAATTCATGAAAGGGGTGATAAAAATAATCTGGCTTTAAACATTTTGCTTGGCAGTCTTTCTTATATTGATGGTTAATTATACTGTGTATTTGCTCTTCCTAATGAGCCTGCCAAGGGCCTGTCCAAATAATAAATGATAAATACTAGCTAAACTAAATTAAGTCTATAAAACAAAAATCATTTCCCAGGAAGGTTTTATAATGAAAATGGAATTTAAAAAAATAATCAAGGCAGACTTCTGAAGACTCAAATACCACCTGTAATGACAACTAAAAGTAGAGCCTGGCCTGCCAGGGAGCTATTCTAAATTTCCAAATTTCCAAATGTTGCTATGTGCATCGATGCTGGGGAAAACCCAGTTATGTTTTGGTGCTCTTGCACACATTAAGAAGTGATCTAGGAAGAATTATTGTAAATTAAAAATTGTATCTGTTCCCTGTACTGTTAAAGAAATAAGTTCTCTACTAATTGCAATAAGTCCTGAGAACCTATATTAAAACTCAAAAGCTTTGAAAATCATGGGCTACTAAATTTAGAAATAGCCCAAATCCTTATATTTCTTAGAATCCTTGGAATCACTTCAAGATGATTTTTGAAAAGGTCACTAAACTGTACGTATACATATTCAATTTAACAATTAGCTCAGTTTCTCTTTTTTAAGACAGCAGAGACTTTGGAAGAAGAGTCAAAGTCCATCTAATGACCAATGAAGTAAAATTTCTTCCTGACTATATATATACACACACATATATATGTATATATATATACACACACACATGTACATATACACACACACACACACATATACACACACACACTCTTCCTTCAGGGCCACTGTTTTGACATTGGTAACAAACTTTCAGATTCAGAACCATTAAAAAAACCCACCAAAAATAAAAACTACAATTTCTTTCCTTTTTATCCTTAGAAATTAATCCTACAAAAGAAATTTGCTTTTAAATCATGTCTGCATCATCACAAAATAAAGACAAAATGTCTATATGGTTTTCCATATAAATATGCTCTTGCTTTGGCTGATAATTGCAAATTCCTTTTTTTTTTTTTTAAAGTCAGAAAAACCCTGGAAAGAATTCTAAGTCTCCGTTCTCACTTTACAGAGGTAAAGACCCAGCCTGGGGAAATCACAGTTTATGGGATGTGTCCTACCCACTATCCACCATGAGGTGTACAATTACTAGTAAGAACTGGCTGGATGAAACAAGCACAGACATACAGTCTAGGAAGCCCCGGAACAGGGGTCTGCATGGAAAGCCAAGGAGCAGACAGGAAGATGGAGGGAGCTGGGGAAGGCAGCCCCATGAGGGGCTTTGCTGGGGCAGGTTTCATCTTCCCATCGTCCGTGGGTTGCTAAGCCTCTTGCCGCCCTCTCCAGCAGAATTTCAGCTGCACCAGCACTTCTGCCCTGTAATGGGCTGTTTACTTGTCTGTCTCACCTCATGACATGATGAGCACCCAAAGGGCAAGTGCTGCCTTTGAAAACCCATTTCTTGGACCTGCATCATGTCAGCAGGAAGGAGGCTCTCAATTAACATCCATTAAAATGAACTGGGTCTACAGGGTAAAAATGCGCCAGGCAGAGCTGCATATCCAGAGGGTAGTGGATGGTAAGTCTAGGAGTGAGGAAAGTTGGCAGGGAGAAGGGCAAATGTGGGTAGATGACAAGAACAAGCAAGAGGCAGAAGGAAAGAGAGTTAAGGAGCACATGAGCATTCAAAGAAATGCTTTAGGAGATGAAAATAGAGCTCACAGACAATTTCTCAAAAGAGATCAATGTGATTACCATCCTGAGTCAACACTAAATAGAGTCCATGAAACCACAGACTTACATAATTGTCATGACAAGCTTAGGTTATTTGAATAATCCTTTTTTTTTTTTTTTTTTTTTTTTTGCGATTTATTTACTTGAGAGGGGGAGAGAGGGAGGGAAGAGAGAGAGAGAGCACGCATGAGCAGGGAGGAGCAGAGGGAGAACTTACTTCCCACTGTGCAGGGAGCCTGACTCAGCTTTGGGGCTTGATCCCAGGACCCCAGGATCATCACCTGAGCCGAAGGCAGATGCTTAACTGACTGAGCCACCCAGGCGCCCCTTGAATAATCTTTTATTCACACGTTTCTGTTAAGACCTTAGTAAATATTTTCACTATGTAGAGCTACTTAGCCTTAAAAGTGACTTTCCAACTATGCATTTCTTTTGTGCATGGAGGGAGGATTTTACTTAAGAGTTTGCTGGCCTCACCCACACGTGAAGGGAGTGGTTGGACTGCTAGAAAGCAGGCTGCTATGCAAACTCTGAAAGATGCCAACAAACCAGGCCAGAAAACTACACCTGCACAAACCCCACCAAATCCATGAAACCAAGCAACCGTCAAAAAGGGGAAAATAACATTTTATATAGAAACCTTGCCTGAGAGAATGGAGCAAGAGTTCACTTAGATCCAATTTTCATTTCTTTACGGGGTTAAAATAACAAATGATTAGTGTGGTGGACATACCTGCATTTATGGCAATGAGTGTGTATATCACAATCATACCACCAGCTCCAATGTGGTCCTCTTCAGAGAGTGGTGATAACACAAATCTGCTCAGCAAGAACAGTAGGATGGCCTAACAGATTAATAATGGTAATGAAGGCTTTGATTTTTCAAAAAAGAAGATAACTCCAAAGGAATTTAACTGAAAAAGGCACAATAAATCACAAACCTTCAGTAGCATACCAGAGCTGGGTCCCTTACAGGATGTCCCCCCACCCCACTGCGACCTCCACTGCCATAGCCCTCAGAGCTGTTTTTTTTTGTGCTCTTTTCTCATGCTTTTGGCTTAGAACAGACTCTCTTCCATTTGTGCTTGCAGAAATCCTTCCCAAGGTCCAAGATCCAACTCTAGCCCCTACCCCCTGAGACCTCTCCTGATGCTTCCACGTGGAAAATATCCCTATGTTTTTTAAAACTTTACACAAGACAAATAAGATTCTGAAAAACACACTCTCTTGTGGCACTTGCTCTTCACCTTGCATTACGGTGACTTGTTACACTGTCCTACTGGAGGCTGCCTGAGGGCCGGATGATCTCAGACTCACTTCTAAACTCCAAGCGGTGTTTATCCCTGGAAACACTCTAAGTACTCAGTGCCCCAAAGGACAGTGGTCGGGTCTTCCATAATTTGTCACGATGGCCTATGGCAAATGGGTCTGTAGGTACTGACTCCTGGATCCCTACTTTTTACTCTACTCTTCTGATGTCATTTCACAGATTGCAAATTTGCCCAACAATATATTGGGGATGCAGTTGGGGGAAAGCTGGTTTCAATTATTTCCCTAAAGCTGAAACAGATATGCCTCAGAAGGGACATAATGAAGACGCTTTCATCATCTTACAATACACGTTTCACACTGCTTCGTTTTTAATCAAACATAAACATACGTGAGGAGGATTTTCTATCTAACTTTCAGGTTATTTTCTCATACTTTCAAGTCTGGCTATTTCTTGTGAAGCACTAGGAAGTAGGAATGCAGAAGTATGGGCCTGTAGGTGGGTAACCGTGTTGAAAAGAGAAGTCCAATCAAATCCTGTTTTGCAAGGCAAGACCCAGGACAAAGATACAGGTGTTCAGCTCAAAGCTGTTTAAATTCCACAGCATGCAGCACACAATGGTGAATGAATCTGGCTGGTCGGAGTCTCAAAAAGGAAACCTGCATCATGAAAACCTGTCTTTCTATCCACAGTTTGCGCACACCACGGAGCGGCCTGCAGGCACTTCAAACAGAGGTGTGGCTCTATATACCACAGGCTGGGATTTGTCTTTATGTTTGTATGTGATGTCTTAGGAACAAATCATTTGTGCTATTCCAGAATTTGGGGGAGAATCTCTACAGCTGTCCTTCTCAGAAACCTAGGAATGCCAAGAAGCTTCCACTAACCCAATAACTGAACATGCAAATTACTTGAACTTCATAAAAGCCTTGGATAGTACCTCAGAGGCATTATTTCTTCAGATATGCTCAATGAGGCATCAGGAGAACAAGTTCACCCCAAATTTCTCTATGGGCACCATAGTAAGTGTAAGAGTGCACACCTGCACCATGCTCACTGGGGCCAGGCACTGTCCCAAATACTTAACATACACCAACTCAAGGAGTACTCATTTTAACTCTGTGAGGAGGCACTATTAATTATCATGGCCCATTTCACAGATGATGACATTAAGACTTAGGTAAAGTTGTTTACTTGAGGCCACTCAGCTAAAAAATGTTACACTGCCAAGACCTGAAGTTGCTGTGGCCCTGACATCTGTGCTTATAACTACAATTACCATATTGCCGAAAGAATTCCCTAACCCAGTCTGGGCAAAAATCGGGCTGTCAGTTAAACATTTATTTGAATCGTTTCCCTCTTTTGTCCCTTCTGAAATTCTGCACTAGAGCGCACATTCACTTCTTCCTTGATTTTCAAAGGCAAAGATGCCCGAGTAAGAGTGGACTTGCAAGCCTCTTTTCCCAGGATCAGACTGGTCAAAGAGAAGAGATGGCACATTTTCAGAGCTCAAACTGTGGGACAGAGTCAGGCATAAACCACCATCTGTGAGTGGACTCTGCCAGAAACAGGATAGCTTGGACCCAATTGTTGAAAGACACGGGGTGGGTGGGGGGGCAGTAGACACCCACCTCCTCCTTCCTGTGAGCTGGTGGCTCCTGGGAGACATGGGGGCTCTTGTAGAGCCTGGCAGGTGCTCCTCCACTGCGGGGGAGGGCTGCTCACTTCTTTGCTTTCTCAGATCTGGCTTTGCATGCACAACGCAGGCCTCACGATGCACTGGGGCAGCAAAGAAGATGGCAACCTGCAAGTCTGGGGGGCACTCCTTTGAATGTGGGGAGTCGGTGTAGTGACTACCAGCAAAAGCACCAGAACAGGAGCAGCACGGGGGCTGGGGAGGCTATTCTGTGATTGGGCTCCAAAGCCTAGGGCCTGGGGACTTCCTGGTAACCTGACTTCTTCCCACTGAAGATCAAGTCTCTGGTGCCTGACTTGCCATCAGCTCCTGCTTTTCCTGCATCTCTTTTAGGCTGAGGATATAAACCTACCTTATTTACCCTCCCAGCTTCAGTTCTCAGGGAAGCATTTGAATGCCATCCAGGTAAATGGGCGAGGAGCCAAGACAAAGTCGGCCACGGGGAAGGAAATGGGCCCAACAGTGCACCTGGACGGATCCTGCCCTCAGTCACATGCAACAGAGCCAAAGCGAGCCAGGATGAGCGCTGGGTGAAGATTCTCTACCAACTTCATTTCTCCCAAGAATTCCTCCTTCCTTGGAACAGATTTCTTTTCTAGTGATGCTCCCACACATTGCTTCAGCCTCCACGTAGCTCTTCCTTAATTTCCAGCTGCACTGCAAACTGTTTACCTATCCATCTCTGCCACTAGGTTATAAATTTCCTAGAGGATAGGGCCCTAGTTCATTTTGGTTTCCCCCGCAAACACCTACTCTTCCCACTTTATGCAGAGCATGGGATTCGGGAACCGCTGGCTGCGATAATTACAAAACTTACACTAGCATGAAACATTCGGCATCTGCATTCCACTTCCAATTTCTTATCTCGTTTAACCCTCAGAATAATCCTGCTAATAGCTACTACTGTTCTTTCCCCACTGCGATGAAGGAATGTGAAGCCTGAGTCCCATCATGACCTGACCTCGCCAGGATCCGAACCCAGACAGTAGCCACAGTGTGTGTTCTTAACCAGCAATGGCCCACACGCACTGCCTCTCCATGCCCTGAAACTCCAGAAGTATCAGTAACAATAGCATTTTAGTACAGAAGGGACCTACGAGCTCTTAATCCCCCACGAGTTTGCCCTTGCAGT
Organism: Canis aureus; assembly: GCF_053574225.1. Classification (NCBI taxonomy): domain Eukaryota; kingdom Metazoa; phylum Chordata; class Mammalia; order Carnivora; family Canidae; genus Canis; species Canis aureus. The sequence continues at coordinate 19,138,805 of NC_135638.1, read as the reverse complement.
GCCCTCTGCTAGGAAAGCCCTTCTTCCCTCTTTTGTTCCTGGACATGCTACTTGTCTCCTCAAGACTGCCCAAGAATTGCCCCTGGACACCCCTCACCGCTCCCCCAGGTGGTGAGGGATCCTCTGCTGGTTTCTTAGATACACTGTCCTTTGCCGTGTCCCATCCTATAATATCTGCCGCTTTTCTCCTCAATCTCCTGCCGTGGAAATAGGAGCTCTCAGAAGGCAAGGTCTGTCTTGACACAGTACTCAGTGTGGAAGTAATCGACAGTTGCTGGCTCTATCAGCTTATTTAGTACCTGTTAGGTGCTACTTACTGTGTGAGGGGAACTCATATACTAATCAAATTTAATTCTCTCAACTTCTGTGAGTTGGGTGTCAAATCACCCCATTTTTTGGATGAGTAATCTAAGGCTTACAATGTCACATAGACAATATTTGAGTAAAATCTTCTCCCTAGCCCAGTAACCTGCCAGCGTCTCTCTGGCATCCTGACCCCTAAACATAAGGCAGGGCCAGCACCAGGAGGGATGTGGAATGTTCTTCAGGTCATCTGTGGATGGGTCTCTTGGGGTCTTGCTCCTGGGCCCTGACCTGAGCGGGAAAGGGATACAGTCTCCAGGCAAATTGGACCTCTCAAAATTCAACTCATCACCCAACTGTCTCTTATCACTCAGGTTTCATGTGTGTGTTGTAACTGAGCCCTAGGAAATCGGGGTCACTAACTATAAAGGACTTTCAGTAAGGAATGACCATTTTCATTAAATTTAACTTTTATGGGCAGCCTGGGTGGCTCAGTGGTTTAGTGCCGCTTTCAGCCCAGGGCCTGATCCTGGAGACCAGGGATGGAGTCCCACGTCAGGCTCCTTGCATGGAGCCTGCTTCTTCCTCTGCCTGTGTCTCTGACTCTCTCAATCTCTCTCTCTCTCTCATGAATAAAAAGAAAACTTAAAAAAATAAATTTAACTTTTATGCAATGATCTCAGCATAAGGATTAAAAGATATGTATGCTGTATCGAGCTTATATATGAACCATCAGAAACCCAATGAGATCTTACGTCTATAAGGATTCTAAGTCTCCAAGGAAGAAAGCCAACTCAAAAATGATGAATGAATCAAAACCAAGTAGTTAGATTGCCTATCAGGTCTTGATACCTGTGCTGAATCCCATGTAATGTAGAAGACTTATTTTTATTAGCTATACAGTATGCATTAATACACATAAAGTAGGCCACTGAAGTCTAAAAATGACCTCTTATTCATGATCATAATTTTCTTTCTGGGTATAGGAAATATTTTATTCTGGGTTTAACTCTTGTAGTTCTTACTTAAAATGATTCTAGCTAGCTTTAGATTTGTGCCTAACTCTTAGGAAAAACTTGTAACTCTATGGCTTTATAGTTCACTAGTTCAGTATTCAGATTTCTAAAACTTATTTAGAATTTAGGGGAGTAGCATTTGAAACTAATTTATAGAGCCACAATGGATGGAGGAAAAGGAAGAACAGAAAATTAAGAGGGAAAAAACCTTGAAAATGTCATGAGAAAAACCAGTTAGGTACAGCCTATTTTAAACTCCTAGAAGTCACTATACCTCCTTGGTAAAAGGACTGTAAGTATTTGCCTACAAGTTTTTTTTTTTTTTTTTTTTTTTCCTTACAAAGAAATCCCTTCCTAATCTCCATAGCTTGAACACTTAAAACTTTTACATCCCTGGCTAATTCAGAGTCTTCATCTAGACAAAAATTGTAAGGCATGACTCAATGTAATCCATGCTTTTGCAAGAGCTACAACCTTATATTTTGATTTAGTAAGTGTTTAACGTTCAGTAAAAATATTTTTTCTTTTCATATTTTCGTGTTTCGTGAGAATACGAAAAACTGTTGCCAGACTAGACCAGAACACACGTTACCAGTTTCTTCTTAATGGGAAAATCAGACTGCTCAACAGAGGCCCCTGTACCTCGTCAAGCACTCCTGCACCTGCCTGACTTCCAGCAGGAGGGGGGATTTCTCAGGTGGTTAGAGCCAGCTGGGGCGGGGGGGCTTTTTGAGCTGGGACTTGCCACTGCCAAGAATCTGCAGGAAGGCTGAACTGTGCTCTTGGACATGGCTGCTCTGGGAAGCGAGGTGGACTATTATAAGCTAGAGAGGGGTCAAACAAAATTGACTTGCAACGAGTTAGAACAGAGACCAGGGAGTGAAAAAAAGCAGATGGTACTGGGGAACAGAATGATGAGAAAACAGACCTCTGGTTCTCCCGTGATCTTGATCTTTCTTTTTTTTTTTTTTTTTTTTTTCGTGATCTTGATCTTAAGCTGAACCCCAGTGCTCTTTGTAAGACTAACTTACCCATTGTTTTTTGTCCTACCTACTCCATGTAGGTACAATTCCTACTAATGTCCTTCTTGGGGCAGGTCCTAGGTGATATGGTTTGGGGCCTGAAACTAGCCTCTGCAAGTTTTCACACTCTTTGTGTAATTAGTATCTTCATACAAGCCATGTGCTTATTCTCTTGATCTGTTTTGTACATAAAATAACTAAGCAAAAAGATGCCTTTCCAAGGCAAAGAAAATCACAGATGTCAATTTCACTCTTTTATATGGACTTAGTCAAAGACAACAGGCAGCAAAAAGAGTTAATGAAAGCTCTGATTACCATATAGCTGACCATCTAGATACTGCAATGGCCACTCTATCAATAGAGTAAATAAAAAAAAAGGATTTGCTAATTTGATTTCAGACAATGGAATTATCCAAATAGAGATGCAAACAGAGATAACCACAATCAAACACTGCTCAGCATCTTGCCTAAGCTTATCTTAGCATAAAATAATTCCCTCGTTTCCACAGCATCTCTGATGAGTCCTTATAAATTTCTCGACCCCAGGCTTCTCTACTCATTTTTTGACAATTCTATTAAAAGTGACTATGTAAACCTTTGATTTTGATGTCTTCATTTCCTTTGGAAACTCTTAAATGCACAAGCCTTCTGAGTACCATTCTTAGAGGAATCTCTTTTTGCTTTGTTCCTCCTTGAAAGTCCAGGACTCAAAGATTCATTATCCTTCTCCCCAAAGTGTCACCGCCATTATTTACGGTCCACGTGTGCTCTTAGTGCATTATCCTCAGATCCTTAGGGTTTTGACTCTCTTTGTATACAACCAGTGGTATACAAGATGAGTTCTCCTTTGCCACTTTCAAGAACCCAGTTCTTTATGCATTCATTTATTCACGTCTTCCATGGTCCAGTCCCAAACTTCTGCTGCTTCCAATCCACCTTGTACATGACAGCTAAAGCCATTCTCCTCAGATGTTGTTTTGCTCATGTTACTAACTTCCTCAGGACTCTGAAACAGTTTCCACTTGTGTCTTGCATAACACCTGATTAGTGCTTTTAAGATCCTTCAATAGTCAGCACCCTTATCTAATTGTCCTCTTCTCTGACCATGACTCAGCTGTACTTACTCTACACTACCCGCAGCAAAGCAAAACACTGTGCGTCTTACATTATACACACCAGCAGGGGGGTGCACAGCCCAGAAGGGTTTTGAGTGTGCTTTTGTACACACACTGTAAGACTTCTCAAAAAAAAGATGAAGCATCAGAGTGAAAATCTAACAGAAATGTTAGATCCAGGGTCTCTAGCCTCCTACCTTCCTATCATTTTTATTCTTTTCTACAAACCAAACAGCATTAGCTTTCAGAAATTTCAGACCAGCCCCACTACTGCTATCCCTCAATTTACTAACTTTCTGGACCTTTTATTATTTTTTTTTTCTGGGTAGTAGGATGAGGGTGAAAGGGAAGTGTCTACATACAAAAGACCCTTGTTTTCAGGTTCTGTTGGCCATCGGAGTCACTGGGGAATACCAACACAGAACACCAGAAGATTAATAAGGCTTTGAGGCCAAAAGCAATATCTACTCCAGGGAACCACGAAGACAGTACTGCCAATCGATAATGAACACTGGTGATCTTTACTGCCTTGAAGCATTTCTCATTCTCTTCAGGCTGTGAGTCATCAGACATGCCATTCTTCCCCACCTGGCAAAATCTCTGTTGCCTCTATGACAAATCATGCCTTAGCTTCCCTTCGAAATATTGCTCGAGGCTCAAATTCCCTATGAAATCATTCCAGACCAAGTGCACCTGGCACCAGACATGCCAATTATACCAGGAACCCCTTTATTCACGCTGTCTCTCTCATTTTCCTCCCCTTTCTCATTACTCAGCATTGCCTTAGGGCTAGCATCTTCTACACATGAATTTACATATTCACATGCATGCATGTTTACATAGACACTTTGCAGGGGTGGTGGGGTGGGGATGCTGGAGACTTTTTTATTGTCTTCCCTTTGTTGACTTACGCCTTCTTTTTCCTTTGAAATTTCCCTTATTGGGCACTGAATACAGTGGAGGCTCTGTAACTGTTAACAAATATAGCAACTGTAATTTAAAGAAAACTTTTGAAGAGTAAAGTTTAGCAACTGAACTTTAACACCACAAAATTAACATATTACTGAAGACTCCAAAGGCAAAAAAAAAAAAAAAAGAAAGAAAGAAAGAAAGAAAGAAAGAAAGAAAGAAAGAAAGAAAGAAAGAAAGAAGAAGCTCTTATATATGGCCTTCTTTCCTTTGTTTTCATTTATAGAATGAAACCTTAGGGGATCCCTGGGTGGCTCAGCGGTTTGGTGCCTGCCTTTGGCCTGGGCATGATCCTGGAATCCCGGGATCGAGTCCCACATCGGGCTCCCTGCATGGAGCCTGCTTCTCCCTCTGCCTGTGTCTCTGCCTCTCTCTATCATGAATAAATAAATAAAATCTTAAAAAAAAAAATGAAACCTTAGGGACTGCATGCTCTATAGATTTTAATCATTCCAACACTGGGTTGAAAGTTCTTCTGATTTAGTGAGTATGAAGAATAATAATAGTGAAAAATGCTTTTACTCTCAAGTTCGTATGGTAACATGAAAAAAATACCTCAAAATATTACTAGTGGCCAAGAAAAGTCTCTGGAGGTGCTTTATGGACAGGTCAATCTTTAATTCCTGTAAGGCTGACCATTTAGACATTTACATAAACTACTTCAAAACCTGTATGGCATGAGGTGGGCACTAATAAACAGTTGACCAAATGAATTGCTTTGTTATTATTTAACTGCTCCCTGTGGGTGTAAATTCTCTCCAACCCTAAGCCTAAGGAGGGGTCAGGCCCATGCTTCCTTTCTCACACTTCAGGTCTCGCGTGGTCCTAGGTATGTCAACATTTAACAATACCCCTGAGATGATCAAAAATCACTGGTGTGTGAGCTGTGCTCCTGGAATGCTTACAGGTACTTCAAAATTGGTTTTGATTTTGTCCCTAACTGTAATCTCATTCTTAACAGTTTACACAATGGCACATTTTCCCTTTCTGACAGAGGACAAATCTGGAGTTGGAAAAGTAAAACGTCAGTGGTGTTTTGCTGTATTTACTAACTGAATAATTTCTATAAAAAGTGTTATTGGTATGGCTGGGTGAAGACAAGTTCAAATACTGGCAAAGGAAGGGAATTCACACAGCGGTGGAGGCCCAGGCTTGGGTTTTCCACTTTCTCTTCCCCATTGATGAATTTCTCCCTCATCCCATCTATCGATGAGAGATCCAGATAGATGACTTTGCTTTAATATATTTGAAATAAATGACCCACATTCCAGGAATGATGAACCTTTTCACTAATCCAATTTAGGAGCATTAGGATATCACACACAAACATCTTAGATTTGTCTCTGTTTGTCACCACTTCTATCCATTAATTCCTCCTAATTTCATCTACTTCTCTACTACTCATGCCCTTGACTGGGTCTTTATCATCTTGCCACAGACCAGGGCTCTAGTTTCAGCCCCACTTAAATCCATCTCAGAAACAGAGTTCCCTGCTCCACTTCTTTCAAAGACTCCCTAAGATCAACACAAGTAGACAATCCAGCTCCTGAAGCTTTATGACATCATTTCCTATCACATCTTAACTTACACTTACCAACCTTCACTGTGCCTCAGAATAACCAGGAAAGTTTGTAGAACGCAGACTTCTAGGCCTCACCCAAAGATGTGCAAAGTCAGCACTGGGTGGGAGCCAGAAATTTTCAAGTGCCTTGTGATTCACTGCAGGGAGTGTGAATGGATCGCATCTGCAGATGCACTGCCCCTCTATCCAACTGCTGCTAGGAACTTACCCCATGCACTTTCAACCTACTCTGTCTTCTTCAAGGTATGCCCTGTCCAGAGCATCCTTGCCACCATTTGCTTTCCACTGAATCTTGAATTAAGCCTCCACAGCTACAGGCTCAGCCTTAGCCTCGCATGTGCTCAGTGTTCTTCCTTCTTTTGCATTTTAAGTTTTTCTTAGAATTCACCATACTAAACTGGTATTATCTATTGATGTTTGTCTCAGTCACAAGATTTGGGGCTACTGAATAATATTGGTTAAATGAAACTGACCAAATGAAGCATATGACCAAATAATACTGCTCCCAGATGGATCTTCCTTTATGAGCCAAAGGCAAGCGCATGGGTAAAAGCAAAACAACAACTATCTCAAGTCCCCAAATCTAGTGGACATTAAAGGCATGGACTCTGATGCTGTGCTGCCTGGGGTCTGCCCAACATAGGTCATCTACTTGCTTTATCACCTTTCTAGGTCTCACTTTCCTACTAACATGGATTAGGTGAGATAACAGATGCCAAGTTCATGGCACAAGTTCAGGCACCAGGTAACCACTTAACCATGTCAGCTCTGTTTATATGTGGCCAAAAGGCATCACCCAAATTGCTATCCTCAGATGGGTGCTTGCACTCGTGTGTAGTATGTGGGGGAAATGTTTAGATGTGTCTACACTGCTTCCATATGTGGAAACATGGCCAAAAAAATGAACTTACTGCAAGATAGCTAACTTTGACGTTGTTGTATCCAAATGATGCTGAGATTCTGCTACCATCAAAAATCATATCTTTAGGGAAAAAAAAAATCATATCTTATAGATTCTATGTAATTTTATTAAATTAAAATTTGGCTATTGAATTAAAGTTAAATTAATTTAAATTGAAATTATTTGGCTATTGAAAAGATTTGATTTTTTTTTTATTTTTTTTTAAGAAAGCACCAGTCATCTCCTTAGCACTATAAAATTCTAATCTCTGTATATTCAGTTGATAGCATTGCTACTGTCAGGGGTTAAAAGTCCATATACAAAGACACACTTTTTAGGTTTTCTTAATTCAGTCCCATAAGGACCTCGAGCATGATCACAAAAGATGGACAGAGGTTAGGCAAAGGAAAGGGGCCTGGATGTGAAGATGCTCCAGGCAGAGAGGGAAAGTGACAGGCTCCCTGAGGTGGGCTAGGTGCTTCCCGGTGGGTCCCTTCACCCCACAGCCCCACCTGGCTCACAGCATCGGCCCGCTGCACAGGGGTGCTGTGAACTCCCCAGCGCATTTTGCTCTTCATGACAAGTTTTGTTTCTTATTCATCTTTGTATTCCTAGGGCCTAGTGCCATGTTTGGACAGGGCTAGCACTAAATAAATGTTTGCCAAATGATGTTTCTTTAGCACAATAATTTGTGAGAGTGGTATTTTGTTTCAGTGTGCTGCCAAGAAAGAAACAGGCCAACAGATCTTGCTCACTGGGTAGGTCCTTTGAGCACAAATCTTAGAAAGCAGAATTTCACAAATTCAGGAATAGGCATTCTGATACCTGAATTGCATTGTCCACAAGCAAAGGTTCCTTCTGGTTACTGAATGTGAGAATTGCTTAATTTGTACATCTTAAGAAGAGCTGCATCTATTGGGCAGCCAGGGTGGCTCAGCGGTTTAGCGCCGCCTTCAGCCCAGGGCCTGATCCTGGAGACCTGGGATCAAGTCCCATGTCGAGCTCCCTGCATGGAGCCTGCTTCTCCTTCCGCCTGTGTCTCTGCCTCTCTCTGTGTGTCTCTCATAAATAAATAAAATCTTAAAAAAATCTTTAAGAGCTGCATCTAGTATCATGTCTGCGGAATTCCTCTTTTGTGATGTGCCTCATAAATGTCTTTGTTCCTCAGGGTTTGGGTCTGAGCTCTCTATGGATGGGACACATTTGAATTTTCCTTTTATCTTTGGGGCCAGCATATCAAAATTCAAAAAGTAAAAATCCACACTCATCCTCCTCTCTACACCCGTACCCTCTTCTCTGTCCCTGTCTGAATAAACAGTATCTGCATCCATCCAGTTGGCTGGCCCTGAAACTTGGTGGTCACTCTGCCTCTGCCTCTTCTAGGTTTGCCACATTTATTCAACCAACCAGACTCCTACGGAGTCTGCTTGGGAGGCTGTGCTTCTTTCCATCCCCACTGTCACTGCATAGCTTGGCCCAGAGGTTCTTACCTAGGTTATCAGTTAGCAGATCACTATCTAATCAGTCTCCAGTTTTATTGCCCCTTGTTCTTCCTAGTCCCTAGACTACCTGCATCCAAAGTGATCTTTCTAAATTTGATGTCATCCTTCTGTCTAAAACTACCAGTAGCTCTCTCTGGTCTTTATGATAACGTCTAATCCCCACCCCCCCATAGGTCAGTGAGCCCCTGCCTTCTTCTCCACCTCATCTCTCAACACCCACCCCCCACCACCTTGTGTTCTCTTTTCTAGCCATACCAAACATTTTACAATACCCCAAATACACGTGGGCCATTATCCTTTGCACTCTTCTCTACCTTTTTCTGGAAATACCTACACATCCTTCGGTTTTCAAGCTGGATACCACCTGCACAATCAATGCCTCCAGCCCCAGGCTAGGGTTAAGCTCTTCCTATGTGCTACCTTAGCTCCTAGCAAGGCGGCAATCATCTGAGACATAACTGCATTTTTATCTGTCCTAACACGCTACGGAAAGGACTGGATCCTAATCATAATTTTACATTTACACAGCATGCCATCCACTAATGTTATAAGAATGATTAAGATTAATATTTCATGGAGATAAAAACCAAGCCTTATGAGATGGGCTGGTAACCTAGTGTCTTTCCTGCAAATCCAGACCAGGGTATTAATTAGTATGTTAATTTGCAATCCTTCCACGGCATTTGCATCTCGCAAGGTATTCTAGTAGTCACAGTTCAATTGATTCTCAAATCACTGAGGTGAGTAGGAGGAGTGGGAATGAGTAACAAGGACCTGTGGAGCATGGGCATGGCTCCTCCATTCCCACTCCTGAACCTGAAAGTCCAACTCTTTTAGATTTTTCCTCAACACATTTTGACTAGTAGGTTCCTGACATAAATATCAAACCTTTCCCCTAATGGATGGAAGTGAGCATAGGAAATCCTGAAATACTAATTCAGAAAACTCCTGCACCAATGAAAAAAATGAAATAGATAGGGATCTCTGGACCAAGATAATTGAGATCAAAACTTGAGGGACTCGATACAGCAAAACTCAGCAAAAAATGTTAACCTTATTCAAAAGTTTTTAAAAACAAAAATATAGCAAAGTTATTTGTTAATCTCTGGCATAATCAATTATTTAAAAAATGCTAGGAAAGGAATTAATGTATTTTCCTTGGTTTGAATAAGTTTCTTTTGGCACTCAGGGAAATCCTAAGAAGATTTGACTTCAAAGAGCCGTACTCTTTTGGAGGTGATCTTGATTCCTTACATATTAATTAAATTCCTGATAAAGCAGCTTATTGTGAATTGAGGATATTATACAAATAAATGTGAAACACCAACTGAAACAGAAGGGCAAAATTATTAAAAGCTTATTTGGTTTTATTCTCAAGAGGCCGTTGTACTAAAGCTGAATGACTTACATAAATACCTTTGGCATTTGTTGGATCCTGTTCCCAAACACAATGTTCATATTTCATCTATAATAAGAAAAGCATCTCAAAGATTTGCAAGGCACTAGTCTTGCAAGCGTCCCGTTTGGTGTCTTGAGTAAAGTGAGGTTGGCAGAGTCAGCTTAATCCATAATGGAAAGTTGTGAGCGGGGTGCTTTGGCCGCCTGGCAGCTGCAGCTCAGGAGTCTCCCAGCTGTGTTAGCATGCACACAGAACTCCGCCACTTGCCTGAAAACAGAGTAGCTCCAGATCAAGGCTAAAATTTGTACGGAGCACGTGGGACAGAACACGAATGCTATCACACCTTTGGCTTTCTGGGAAACAGAGTAAGGGGTCTTTTGTTACAAATGAAGTTACACTAGGAAGTAACTGCTGCTTTAATTCTTCCACGTTTACAGAATCGGGAAAAATGTCATGCTTCAGAGATAAATGAGATCGAACCTGCTGCAATTTGTACTGTCTAAGCACACTCAGATTTTTACAGTTAAAACAAGGCCAACATGTGTCCCAAAAACCTAGCTTATCATCCCCCTGGAACATTGCTTTTTTCCCTCCAGTCTTTGCAGCCAGTTTTTGCCAAGTAGATTTCTGCAGAATTCAACATTACCTTGTATCTCGTTCACACCATATACAGACAGCATCTTCTCCTTATGCTCTCTGCTTAATCAAAGTGGAGAGCCTTGCCTACGTGATTCGGGGCTATAAAAATGCATGCTTTTAATGGCCCACACATCTGAATAACTGTGTGACCCTCCTGTTATTATGGTGCAAGACCAATTTTCATTAAATTTGTATTGCTTGAACCTACTTGGTTGTCATTAGAACACACACCACCCTCAAGGCCTCAGTTTCTGAATGGGCTTGGACTTGGGAAGGTTGGATAAAGAGTTTTTAAAGAGAGGTCTCCAGAAACAAGATACCCTAGGAAAGTTTTACAAGGTTCCCATAACACAGTATGTTCCCATGTTATGTGTAACGACCTGCTAAGCAGTGAGGTACCATAAAATCAGAGCTGAAAGAGAGAAGCTGGGCATGTTCCTCTTATGAAGTACCAGCTTATCCACACTTTGCCCCTTATTTGGGGGCAGGTCAGAGCAGACGCCTCAGTATCTTTCTGGTTTCAGCTGCTCCCTCTGTACACCCACACAGAAAATCCTCAGTGACTGCTACAGAGAAGTCCTGGGCCCCTCACCACAGAGAAGTCAGGCTTTCTTTAAACAGCCTGGGCAAGAACATGAGGAAATTAGAGCAGACTCTTTGCTCTCACCCATGGGAAATGGGCATTCTTCATTAAGGAGAAACATGTGTTTAAAATTTGTATGCACAATACATAAACTATAATAATCAAAGAATCGTGACTTACACTAGTATACCTACACAATATGAAGATAAAAATCTTTATTATCCTGCCTTCTCTTCAGAACATTACCCCAGCACAGCTTGATACAAATACATGTGCCATTTCCTTGCTCAATTTTTTTTTCAATCTTAAAATATATAACTACCTGTTGACAATAGATTGACTTCAGAAAGATCTGAGGCTGGGAATGGGGTGAGTCTTGGTACATACCCACATCTAAACACAGGAGGTCATGCTTGGTGGATTTAACGCCTTTCCTTTTGCTTATTCCTGTTTTTGCTTCCCAAGCCTGCCTTCCTTTCCTTTTTCCTTCCTCTCTCCATCTTTACCTCTATCTCAGTCTGGCTTCTTGGTCACCTGTCAACTCACACTTATGGGAATCATACTCATAGGATTTCAAAACATGAACTGGATATGGTGATTCACAGTTTACATACAAAGCCCTATGCCATCCACTCTCTCATTCAACTCTTAAGACAATCCTCCTGTAAAGACAGAGGAACTATCAATCCCCATTTACAGGAACTTTTCTGCACCTCAGCCTGAGTGTATTATCCAAGACTCTGGAATCTGTTTGTAGAAGGGCTGGTAATAACAGGTGGAAAAGCCAGACAGGCAGCAAAGGTTGATACAGATGAGCATGGAAGGCAAAATAAAAAAAAAATCATTAATGCACTCAACACTGAAATCCACATTTTAGGTGATTCCCCCCAAATTTCTGTAGTTATTTAATGGCTTCTTCAATTAAATGGCTTGCAAGACGTTACAAAAAATTCAACCTTCCTGCGAAAATCACTTAGGTTAAAAACTGAACGTTTACGATAGCCCCAGTAGAAGAAATAAAAAGAAAATCCATGGAAAAGATAATCTGCAATTATTTTTAAAGATATGAGAGGACTACAAACATTACAGGAAAGAAAAAAATCAGAATTTTGATTTACAAAAGAGAACTGGAATCCGCTTGCCCAACTGAATTTAAGAATTTCAAATTCCTGGCCCTTCACACGAACTTGGCAGAGGCTGAGCCTTTTTCCCCTACAATTGGTAGAAGTTTAATTTGGATCTGTAATGTGCACTGACTCATGGTTGACTCTAGGTTTTAATTACAAATAAGTGAAGTGTGAATCAAGTCAAGCAATCTTTTAAGGAACTGTTTCTATTGAACACTATTATTTGAGCTCATGAAAAATTTCAGCCAAAAAAAAAAGACAAGAAAAATCTTCAAAAGGGAATAAAGGCAGCTGAATATTTAGCAAACAGATTCTTAAAAAAAACAGTAAGCTCCTATTTTCTGACCGATCACATAACTTGGTGATGTCAAACAGGCAGGATGAGCTAATATTTTTTATAGTGAGTATAAGCTGACTTTCTGGAGTTTCCACATCTGTTTAAGGGAAGCACTCACATGTATCACTGGACCAGCTCATTCTTATGAAGAATGGAGATAACAGTCTAGCTTACCCTCAAGTTCTTATTCCCAGGCCCTGACTTAGTAATGACTCTTTAACGATGTTGACATAGCTAAGAAAAAGCATACCTGTAACATACTTTTGCATTTTCTGTACTTCCTTGATTATTGCCAGATTTATAGCATGATGATTTCCTTTCTTTGAGGCTGGTTTATAAATGCCCAGGAAAATAGAATTAGAAGTACTGGTAGTGTTTGTAGCCTAAGTAGTGAGAATTTAATTCACTTATTCATCAAATATTTACCAGAGCCCTTACGAGAGTGCCCTGATCTAAACCAGCTGCTGGATGTCTAAAAGCGAGCAAAGCTGCCTTCAGGATCTGGCTTTCCGATCTACTTGGAGAAAGAGATACCAAACAAATATACTGAAATTCGATGAGAACTTAAGACAAATGGGCGTCTGGGTAGAAGGGGGTGGCAGTGGGGTGGGAGGGTGTGGGCTTAGGGAAACCTTCCGTGAGGAGACTTGATGCCTTACCCAGAAGATGGAGTGGCCTAAGAGGCCAGCTGGGGCAAGGGCACCAGGCAGGGGGAAAGCAAAGACTTCCCTTGGAACTGAAGAAAAGCTGTTGTGGCTGAACCATTCAGGTGATGGAGGAAAGAAGGAGAATGGTAATGAGTTATATCTTCTTAGAAGAAAACTATAGGAAATATATTTTCATGGAGGATTTTTGGGGAAAAAAAAAGTGTCATTTTTTTATATTAAAGTCCAGAATCAGCAACATGGAATCCGATCTCTAATTCTGAAAACAGGTGCTGCAAGCTCACCTGTGCACCAGATACCTTGAGGGTGGGCCTCCACATTGTATCTCAGGCTTCCATCGCCCTGTTACTACACGTGTGCCAGGCCCAGCAGGGCTCCATCCCAACATTACCTATCTCAGGGCTGCTGTCACCACCTGAAGTCTGGGAGATGTTTGGAGCAGCAGTCACTGATATTTCACACTAGCCCTGGAAAGCCTGTCCAGCCACATACCCTCCCAGATTCAGTGAGGCGGGCCACAGAGTCAGAGAATGGTGGTCCAATCTACCCTCCCACTTTATTTTTTTTTTTCTTCTAATCTGTGTGATGCAACAAAGTCAGTACAAACAAATGCCTGTGGTTCTCAATTGGTCTCTCCCATCCCTGTCACCAGATATCTTCCATTCTTTAGCAGGATGATCATGTCCTCTGGGGCTCAGAGTCTACAAAGCTCTTCTTTGGTCTACATCCTTTTCTAGATTATCTGTCCTTTTCCACAAAGTGTGGTTCTCTCAGGGCCACTTATTTGCTATCTCAGCCAAACGCCTCACCCTAAAATTCTTCCTTAAGACATCTTTCTCAAGGAACAGTTTTTTGAACATCTCATAAGCAATGACCAGAGACAAAAGTTACATGGAGTAAGAGCAATCAAGTGAGAGCTGTAATTGAAACAACAGGAAGAATGGGGTGATCTTGGGCAGAGCTGTGGTCTCTGCCTGTGAATGTGAGGAACCTGAAATATTCAGAGTTGCTCTCCTACCTCTTGGACATTTCTTTAAAAACAAGATTGAGACATTTTCTCAATTCCACATGATTTTTAACCCACAGGACCACGATAGGAAGGGAAGACAACATTTTGTTACCTCTTATAGACACAGTACTTTTTAGATCAGAACAGAAACCTGAATAAAAGTTATAGGAGTCAGCAAATTATTAGTCTCCCTTGGTGTTTTCACTCTTTTATGTGCTAACTTTCTAGTAAACTATCAGTATCTGCGAATTCTCTATCTGCTGCATTATTTCCACTAACTGTTAGATGATCCTCACATTCCCTTACTGATAAGAATTAAACAGAGACCCCATAATACGCCTTCTGAAATGAGTCTCCCATGCGTTTCCTGCAGAGACACACCACTCCCTCCACGAAGAAGCAAAGAAAAGGTCCACAGACCTTCTTGAATCTCCGGGCCAAAGGTGGTTTCCCCGAAGGTGGATACCATTATTTTCTCTCAAGGCTAACTTAAGACTTTGCTTCAAGATGATATGGAGTGATGGCACAAAAATGGATCCATTTTCCTGAGACTTAAACAAAAAGGGGCTAAGAAATAACAGCAATAGAATAGTGATTAGCATTATCTGGATGGTGAACTGAGGTGCTCAGTAAGTGTTACCATCTCCCTCTGTTGCTAATGGCCAGCGAGCCATTTTGAGAGCTGCAGCTGCCAGGAGCCTCACTTTCTGGTTGTTACTTTGCCATTACTGGAGGAGGCCCAGGGGGAGAGTGTCACCTACGTTCTTAAACTTTTGATATTTTTTAAAACCAAAACATTAATAGTAACTACTGGAGGGGTCCAGAAAGGACTGAGCAGATAGTCAAGCATTATAAAGAGGTATGGTTTAGGGGATCCCTGGGTGGCTCAGCAGTTTAGCTCCTGCCTTTGGCCCAGGGTGCGATCCTGGAGTCCCGGGATCGAGTCCCACGTCGGGCTTCCTGCATGGAGCCTGCTTCTCCCTCTGCCTGTGTCTTTGCCATTCTCTATCATAAATAAATAAATACATCTTAAAAAAAAAAAAAAAAACTATGGTTTGTGACACATAGCAAGAAGGCCTTCCCGCAGCCAGCAAGTTCCAAAACCTTCAAACAAGCTTTTTCTTTTTTTTTTTTAAGTTTTACTCAATCATTTATTATTTTAGAGATTTATGAGAGAGAGAGAGAGAGAACACAAGTACGTGTGTGCACATGAGCACACAGGGTAAGAGGGAGAGAGAGAATCCCAAGCAGACTCCCTCTTGAGTATGGAGCCCCATGCGACAGGGGGCTCAATCGTATGACTTTGAGATCATGACGTGAGCTGAAATCAAGAGTCAGACAACCAACTGAGCCACCCAGGCACCCCAAAAAAGTTTTTAAAAGAATGTAGAATTTTAAACTCAGAGCTACTGACTGAAGGGGAATGTCAGTCCTTTAGCTACTTTCTACAAAAATCAGTGACAAAACTCTGTACCTGAAGCATTTATTAAAGCAAGGAATTGGGGCCCCTAGGTGGTTCAGTTGGTTGAGGATCCAACCCCACATCGGGCTCCCTGCTCAGTGGGGAGCGTGCTTCTCCATCTCCCGCCACCCTTCCTACTGTTTGTGCTCTCTCTCAAATAAATAAATAAATAAATAAATAAATAAATAAATAAAATCTTAAAAAAAAAAAAGAGCAAGGAATCTGGAAAGAGGAGTAATATATGTGGATGTAAGATGTAAAAGGTTAATGGAGTATTTTGTCTCTTGTGTCATCTGAATAGCATACATATATTTCCTTACTGTGGTTAGAACACTTAATAGGAGACTTACCCTCTTAACAAATTTATAACTTTATAGCTGTTGAACAACAGCTCCCCATTTCCCCCCTCCCTCCAGCCTCTGGCAACCACCATTTTATTCTCTGTTTCTAGGAGTTTGACCATTTTAGACACCTCACTTAAGTGGAATCACAATTGTCCTGTGACTGGCTTATTTCACTTAGTATAATGAATGGCATATTTTCAAAATAGCTAAGTGAAATTTTTATGAAATAGTTAACTGGCTAAATTGTTGATTATAAACTATGTAATATAGTATTCTCAAACTACATGACTACTATCCCCAAAAGATTTTCAACAGGGTTAATGTGGCTAGGACTTGGGTAAGAGTTTTATGATCCTCGTATAATCGGAGATCCTTGTGTTACAAGTATTTCCCTTTCATTATGTAGATTTCTCCAATTTAAACTAACGATAAAAGTCAATAATCAAAGCAAGTGTAAGAAAATCATGTTAGATCGTCCTGCACAGGTGTACTTTCCATCTGCCAAGATCGAACTGCCTCTACTAGATCACTAGGTTGTAAGGTGAAAACAAAGGGGAGCATCCAGGAGTCCATTTAAAATTATAGGCCAGGGCATAACCCAAGGTAGCTGAAGGCCAGGGGAACCAGTAAGATTAGATGTATCAAGTATCCCATCTATAAGCAAACTGAAAAGCAAGTAATGTAACTTCCTGAAAGTCTGTGCTGATCAACAAGCAACATTAACTTTAAAACAGGATGAGTTTGGGATAAAGATGGAAACCCTGCATATCTCAATATAATGCAAAAACAAGACCAAGTAGAGCTTCAGACACTAAGAAATAAATAGTAGCCATAAAATAGTTTTAAAAGCAACTTCAGAAGTCTGAAAGTATTCCACTGAACCACATGAAATTGCCATTTTTGCAATTTTGATCATTAAAAGGTCCAAATATCAGTAATTTCATATGGCTCAACCAAACCAAAAGAGGGTTCATTAATTCAATGCTAAGAATAAAAATCTGAAGACATGCTCATATCTTGTGGCTTCGAAAGGAAGCTTTACTTCTATGAAAAATATTACTGAAACAGGAAGATAAATGCCTCAAGTCATACAAAACTGTGGCCAGTCAGTGGCCATGTAAATAAGCCTAAAAATAATATTTTCCATTTATAACCATCCTTTTTTTGAATTGAATAGGACAATTCTATTCCCGCTAGAGTTCTCCATCCCTCTCGCTGGATCCGTGAACCCAGCTATTAATGGTAAAACTTCAAGCACATAGTCCTTCTATGCCCACATGCACCCCACTTCTCAATCTATAATTCACCGCTTTCTCCTACTCACTCCATCCCTTCTCTACTGCTCTACTTTCTTCCAACTTTGGCACGCTGACAGTCCCATCTGTCCATGTCAGGTTCCCCCCCCCTTTCCTTTTAATACACCAGTGATCTAATCATTCCTGCACAGAATGCGGTGACTTGCATGAGCTTTAGTCCCTCTGCCATTCCCATATAGATGGGCTCTATATTTTCTTTTTTTTTTTTTGCAGTGATATTTATTTTTTTATTATCTATTTTTTTTTTAACTTAAATTTTAGGTAGTTAACACACAGTGCAATATTGGTTTCTGGAGTAGAAGGCAGTGATTCATCACATATACCACACCCAGGGCTCACCATAACAAGCGCCCTTCTTAAGTTGGATGGGAGTTTTAAAGAATGCATGCAAGATGTGGTCTTATAACTGCATTTCTGCCATATAGACTTTGACGCCTTCTCAAATAAAAAACAAAAAATGATAAATAAAGCACCCCTGAAAGTGTGCACAGGGTCTGAGCGACCTGACGTTAAGTATCAGGGAAGCAATCTGTAACAGGAAGGGCATCTCCACGTGCCTTGGGCCTTTTGTGATAATCACGTTTCAGGACAGTGCAGGTAGGTTTCGGACTCATTCCGCTGGACTTAACCAGCTTCTAGCTGTGGTTCTGGCAGTTGTAGAGGCTACCTGGTGAGGTCGCCGACACAAAGACAAACCTAGTATGGGGCAGCCCACTCTTCTGAAGGACCAGCCGCGACCACCCAGCCTGCAAGCGACATACCTCGAATTTGCAATTTCCACTTTGGTTCTGGCCATGGCAGCTGCCCTTTGCGCGCCTTCGATCGCTCGGTCCACCTTCTCCCTAGTTTTTGTATTTCGTATTGGTATAAGCTGCTTCCTTATTCCCCGGACCAGAATATTATTTTTGTATTTCCCCTCTTCCTTGGAGCCGTCAGGAAACACGGTGCAGCCGTACCCGTGCCTCTTGTTATTCGCCCACTCGCCTTCGTACTTCATGCCGTTGGAGCGCTCGCTGATGCCGAAGCCGCTGCGCTTGTCGCTCTTCCACTCGCCCATGTAGGTCTCCGTGGTGGTGGCGTCCACGTGGTCCTCCACGGGGCAGAAATCGCAGTCGACGTCGCCGAAGCTGATGGTGGAGTTGGCGTCGCTGGAACTGATTCTGCTCATGGCCGCGTCGCTGCGGACCGAGCTGCGCTTGCTGGAGATGGAGGACTTGGATTCGGACTTGCGGAGCTTCATGCTCCCCAGGAGGGAGCCCCTTCGAAAGAGGCCGCCCTTCTTCTTGCCCGCGAGCTCGGCGTCGGCGTGGAAGTTGAGCACGAAGCCGCCGCGGGTGCCGGCGGGGCTGTCGGAGGCGGCCGCCGCGTCGTGCAACACGCTGCCGTTGCTCTGCTCGCTGCGCAGCGAGGCCATGGAGGTGCGCAGCGGCGAGCGGATCACCGTGGCCATGCCGTAGGGCACGCTCTGGCGCACGCCGTAGCCGTGCCGCATGCCGCCGGCCCACTGGCCCTGGTAGGTACCTTCGAGAGAAAGCACAGCGTGAGGCGCGCGCAGCTCACCTGCAAGCACCCGGGCGCGCGCACCGCAGGCGGCCCGCAGCTCACCTGCAAGCACCCGGGCGCGCGCACCGCAGGCGGCCCGCAGCTCACCTGCAAGCACCCGGGCGCGCGCACCGCAGGTGACCCGCAGCACACCTGCAAGCACCCGGGCGCGCGCACCGCAGGCGGCCCGCAGCTCACCTGCAAGCACCCGGGCGCGCGCACCGCGGGCGGCCCGCAGCTCACCTGCAAGCACCCGGGCGCGCGCACCGCGGGCGACCCGCAGCACACCTGCAAGGACCCGGGCGCGCGCACCGCAGGTGACCCGCAGCACACCTGCAAGGACCCGGGCGCGCGCACCGCAGGTGACCCGCAGCTCACCTGCAAGCACCCGGGCGCGCGCACCGCAGGTGACCCGCAGCTCACCTGCAAGGACCCGGGCGCGCGCACCGCAGGTGACCCGCAGCACACCTGCAAGGACCCGGGCGCGCGCACCGCAGGCAGCCCGCAGCTCACCTGCAAGCACCTGGGCTTCAGGCGGCCCGCGGCCAAACCCCGCACGCTTCCAACCCGGGCAGCTCCCAGCGCCACTGCTCACCCGTTTGTGAATTCCCGCCCTGTAGCTTCGCGTCTATGGTCTTTTAAATTTTTATTTTATTTTTTATTTTTCGGGTCTATGGTCTTAATGTCATAGCATTTTAATAGCTTTTTCAATAGCCTGGGAACTTCGCTTTTCCTTTCAAAATCTATACAAGTGTTTCATTGGAAACCACTACTTTCTCATTTCGAAGGGAATGATCCTCAGAAAGCGACTTTTCTCCCCGAAATTATTATTCTCCTCCTCCACCATGGGAAGGCAGTGTCACAGAAGATGAAAATGAGTTCTGTCTGTGAATTTGAATCTCATTTTATTCCTTTAGCCAAAAACCTTTAAAAACGCCAGGTCTGTCATTATAACAGTCCAATAAGCTCAAAGACGTAAGTTATTAGTGATCTGAATACTCGGGACAGTGGCCAAATTATTTTACATTTTCTTTCATGTTCACCATTTCTTTTTTTTTTAGGGTAGGGAAAATAGTTTAATATTTAGGCTTTTATTTAGATTTGGGAGAAATTTTTGGAGCTAAGAGTGATTTGACAAAGAGGATATGTGAACCATTATGAAAAAAAAATGGGCAATTTATTTTGTACTTCCTGGTGAACTGGTTTAAGATTTGTCCTCTACTACTTGCCAAAGTTCTGCTTTCTCCTGGCCATTTTCTTCATGGATTTCCCTAGTCCCTGCCACTACATATTGAAACACGTTGTAGACTAGAAGCACTCTGAGGGCAGGGGTTACCTCCTAAGCAAACATAAAATTTCCAGTCTCATGGCTCTATGTGTCCTGTGGTCTCTAAGTGTTTGATGACTTTATAGTAAACAGCTTTGGTGGCTCAAAAGAATATACTATTTACCTCTAGAAAAACTGAGATAAGGCCAGAATAAAACTTCCACTCTTAATAGTATAGAATTCACATCTCAGAGCAAACGTGTGTTTGACAATGTCCCTTAAAACTCTGTTGACACCAGATCGCTTTTTCAATGAATATTATGTCTTTCTAGGAATAGGATAATTTCTAATCTAAAGCATTTGTGCTTAGTATGTTTTTCTATTAAATAAATTAGCTAAATTTTCTATTAAACAAATTAGCTGGTGTGGCTTTTTAAATAATCGCATGGAAAAACTGAGTATTAAAATTAGGGAACTTAGGAAAAGAGTAAAATTAGGGAACTTAGAATTTTCTTTTCAAAGTCAAGGCAATTTCCTTTAATTAAAGGCACATTTTAAATTATAGTATCCTCCAGAAGAAGCTCTATGGAAATTTTAAGATATAATTATTTCTGTATTATTCAGAGTAACTCACAATATCATAAAAAAATAAATCATGGTTAGAGTCTGTCTTGACCTCTTTCAGTATCTGATTATATTGATATACCTTGTAGTCACTTTTCATTTTATATTGCCACATACAGATTTCCATTTACTTTTTAAATATTGAGCTATATATGCTAGTGGTTTCATATCATTGTGTTAATAGGGGCTGATTATTTCACTGCATTTAAAAGTGTAATAGCTCCAAAATCAAAAGTTTTGACAAATTTCAAGACTACATTCTCTGTTTAGTCTGATAGAGGTCCGATAAGCAGACAACAGCAAGACAACAATGAAATTCTAAGTAGGTCTGGTACTATGGATGTCCTATTCTGGGTAAACGTACAAGTCTTAATCTGACATTTATGAACTACTGAGGAGGTAGGTAGGCGATAGCATTCTCAAAAGGACTAAACCCCAAAGGATAAGATAGTCATATACAATATCCCAGGCTAAGAAGGTTCCTACTGAATATTAGTCATTTCCAAATAACCACCACCTTAACAGGGAAGGGAATTAAATTAGGAAATTTCAACTCTGATTTTCCCTTTGCCTAGATAAAATAGAAGTTCTAAGATAAAAGTTCTACAACCTGACTTAAAAAAACGTGTACTGAAAAAAAAAAACCCTTGTTTTTTGCAAGGACAGTTTCCAATGGTGCTATTTGATATGTTTTATACTTTGAAAATGCAACCATACCATCTTAGTAAATGATGAACAGTGAGGGAAAATTAACAAGTAGTTTCCTTAAACTGGTATCTCCAAAAATAAGACGAATATTTACAATTTCCAAATAAGTGGTGTTTGAAAATCCAAGCAGTCTAAGGCAACAGCAGTAATTAGAAAGCTTAGGTCTCTGCTTAACTGTCAAACAGGGAAGGGGGTAGGGACAACAGCATTGGCCACGTTCCTATGCTATTTTGTTAAATCACAGTATATGGAAGACCTCCTCCATTGGATTGCTAAAAACCAATTTACAGTCAAACTGTTAGTAGTTCATCTGAAATTTAAAATAGGTTTAGTCAATGAACTTAGAAAAAAAAAGGGCTTCTATTTTTTTTATGAAGCAGGTGGGTTCCAACCTTCTCCCTGCTGTCCAACTTAAGTTCTAATTAGTTCCTTTCCATTCCTCAAAGATGTATCTTTCACAAGTGTAAAAATTATTTTTACAGGTTTTGTCTTAAATTATGTTCTATGATTTTTTTTTCATCTGGGAGCTGGTTTTCTAGATATAGCCATCTTAACTACACAATCTTGTAGTGGAAGGCATCCAGTTCAGAATGAGTTCCAGTCAAATGTAGACTGTGCTATGCCAAACTTATATTTATGTGCTATGAATGGGTATATGCAAGTATGCACATAGTTAATAAAGCAATGTGTCTTCCTAGATATTTTCAATAGTTTTATGACTGGTGAAAAAAATGAGGTAGAGCAGATTAGACTTTATGCAAAAAATTCTGGGCACCTAGATTAGGATTTCATTAGCATGGTACTAATTTATTCTTAATATTCAGACAGTTTTGGCAACACTTCACACACAATCATTAATAAGTCAGGTGATACTCTTCACCTGGAATTAATACTTCCTTAGTCATCTAGTTTAATGTTGTCACAAAATACATGGAATCAGATTTTCCCTAAATTTGACAGAGAGTGCCCAGGGATGGACCTGTGGTAGCACAGAGACAAAAATAAACGAATTCTTAAGTAAGAATAGGGAAGGGGGTATTTCCTATTTTGGCTAAACCTTATATAAAATAAGTTATAGCAATATACTTCTACTTAGACCTCCCCACTTTAGGGACTTTTGACTTAAATGGAGTGGCATCTGAAAGAAAGCAGAAAATCAACTAGCACAGAGAAGACATTCAAGGTTGTTTTTTTTTTTTTTTTCCTTCCTAATTGGTAGCATATTTGATTTTTTTTTTTTTTTGGTAGTTGGTAGAAAAGGAAAACCACAGTTCCATGGTGATGCCAAAAATTTAAAAATTTTTTTAAATTTAGTTTTACATCAGAAGGCAGATTATCCATAAAGTCATCCTGGTCACTTATTTGAGCTTCTAGAACACATACATAGAGGATCTTTATTGTGCCATATATATATATATATATATATATATATATATATATATATATATATAATATGTATATTATATATAAACTATTTTGCTAAGTGCAAATATAATTTGTCAAGTGTAACGAATCCTCTAGAACCAAGAGATTTTGTTTAGTAAGTAGTAACTCTAAAAGAAGACTTTATTATTTATGACTTATTTTTAACTTTCCCAAACTGAAGAGAACGATCCTCAGTCTTAAGAAGTTGTAATATGCACATTTAAAAGAGAAATTTTGCATTCTACTTTTGCGCATGGAATTTAGTTATATTACAGACCTAGGGCCTCTAATAAAATCCAGTAACAAGCTAACATATTTATAGGGCTGTCAGCCAAGGCACTATATGCCCATTCAGAACATTTAAGGGCCCTAATTAACTACTGTGAGACTCAAGACTCCTGTAGCCCATATAAAAGGATTAGAGGAAGTTTTTTCCCCCCACCTTTTAATCCATGAGAATCATATCCTCTATTTATACCATAGAACGAAAAGATGTCCTTTTTATCAAATCCTACCATTTTGCATTTGAAATATAGCCCGAGTGTTCTGATTAAGTGAAGTGTATATAAATTGTATAAGCTTCTGTAGAAGTAGTGGCCTGAGGTTGCAGTGGGCTGGAGAAACTTTTATTGGATCTTTTTAATACCCTTCCACTCCGAGCTGTGTAATGACAAAAGTTGACACTGCCTTCCCTAACTCTTTTCAGCTATGATTATGTTTATAATCAGAAAAATGTATTTTGCCAAACCATAAGCCATTCATCCTTCATCTGCTTATTACGCAAGTACATTCATCAGGTTTTGACACCTGTTTCAATAATGGCTACTTTTCCTAATTAAAAACAACAAAAAAAGGAACCCTGCCCTATCACATACACAATTTATTTTGCAACATTGTTAAATATGAAGTGAAGTTTGTTTATAGCTAGCCAGGTCGAGGGCATAGACCGTAGTGCAACTGGGTGATTCCACGGTGGCTGCTGGCTTAGCAACTGTAGGAATGTCATCTTTCGAGAATATTTCTTAAAACGTAGACTTCGTTGTTCACTTCTAAGACATTTCCCCAGTAACTTGCCCAAAGATCTCCAGATCAACAGCGACTACCGTTCTTTGGATGGAAAAACCACTACTTTGAGGAACCGAATGGAAACCGGGAAGGGAAAAGCCCTCAGTCTGTGAGCCCCACCTGCATCAGGTGGCCGCTCCACCTCCATGGCTAGGAGGTTCCCAAATGCGCTCCAAATAAGGTACAATTCCCCTACATCCTAGTTATGGGGTTCTGGCTTCTATCTTTAGGCTACTAGAGGACCAGAAGCGAAATACGACTCCACGTGAAACCAATCCGGGGAGCGGTCAGCACCGGCCGCCAGCCTCCCGAGCCCCGGGCGTTCGCTCTAACTCCCCGGGAGAGGCGTTTTCAAACCCGGCCGGGAGAGGGAGGGATCAGGAACGTAATGTGACGGGCTCAAGTGACAGCGTCCTCCTGCCGCCCAGCCCACCCGGCGGCAGCGCAGCGCAGCGCGGGCGCGGGCCAGGTGCACTCACGCCTCGCTCCCCCGGGGGCGCACACGCGGCCCGTTCCAAGAACCGGGTCAGACCCCCCCTCCCCTCCCCTCCCCGCGCGCGCTCTGGCCGCCTCTGCACGCCGGCGCGGGGCGTCGGGGGGTGGGGGGCCGGGGGAGGCTCCCCCAGGTGTTTTGGCGGGTTTCCGGACACGTGCGCCTCCCGGCCTCCCCGCCTCCCCGCCTCCCCGCGGCCCGGGCAGAGCCCCCCGCACCAGCCCGCGGGCAGCCGAGCCGCCTGCGACGCCGCTCACCTCCGTCCCCGTAGGTCTCCACGCCGTACCCGTCCTGCAGCCCGTTACTCCAGGTACCCTCGTAGCGAGCGGGGGTGCACAGGCTCTGCCGGACCCCGTAGCGCCCCTTGAAACCGTGCGACCACTCCCCCCGGTACATCCACTTGCCCTTCGTCTCCACCCCCAGCCCGTGCCGCTTGCCCTGCGCCCAGTAGCCCTGGTAGGTGTTGCCGCTGGGCCAGGTGTAGCCTCCGGCCACCTCGAAGCCGTGCGACCAGGAGCCCGAGTACTCGCCCTGGCCCTTGGGCCCCGTGCAGATGCCATGCCCGTGCGCCTTGCCCTCCTCCCAGCCGCCGCAGTAGGTGCCGCCATCGTCGAAGTCGAACCTTCCGCCCGTCATTCGGGGGGCAGCCCCGGCGCGCTCCCCGCGGGGGCACGGACGCGGGCAGAGCTGGGCACGGCAGGGTGTAGCTCGGGGCTGGGGGCCCGGCGCGCGAGCTCACGACAGCGCCCCGGGCAGCAAGCGCCGCCGCTGCGCTCCAGTCCGACGCCGCCCCCGTCCTCCCCTCTGCTCTCGCCGCCGCCGCCGCCGCCGCCGCCACCGCCGCCGCCGCCGCCTTCCTCCGCCGCCTCCGCCTCCTCCGCCGCCGCCGCCTCCTCCGCCGCCGCCGCCGCCGCCTTCCCCGCCGCCGCCCCGGCCAGCGCCGCGCGCGAGAGGACAGCCCGGGCTCCCGAGCGGACCTTCAGCGGCGCCCGCCCGCCCACGTGAGCCCGGCGCCGCCCCGCGCCCGCCCCGCGTCCCCTCCCCGGGCGCCCAGGCCCGGCCCCGCCCCGCCCCCGCCCCGCCCCCGCCCCGGGGCCCGCGCTCCCCGCGCTCCCCGCGCTCCCCGGCGGCCGCGCGTGTGCTCGCCCGTGGGAGGCCGGTGGGAGGGCGAGCGTGCCCAGGACGCGCGAGGACCGCCGCCTGCACCCGAGGCGCGGCTGCTTGCGTGGGGGCGGCCCGCGGGCGGCCGGGCTCCTGGCCCCCTGTCTGGGGCTTATCGACGTGGTTAAGCTCCTGTAAGAGCGACCACGTGTGTGTTGAGGGAAAACTCCTGAATGCGGGCTGGTCTGCATGCGGTGTGTAGTTGCATTTGTCAGGCTCAGCTGTCACCGTGCATTCACATCTCCTGGATATATGGATGCATGTGATGTAAATCGCTGGCAGCCTAGATATAATTGTGCAGAATGTTCTTTTACACCTACCCATTTCTAAGCACATGTGTTTGCATTTATTTAATGAAGATCCGGGGGGAGAGCGATGGAAGTCGAAAAAGCACAAACTAACTCGGTCAGCTTTTGATTTGCCATAATGAAGAGGGGGTTTTCTGATCTGCCTTTGCAGGGGTATATGCCCTTTCCTTTCGCATCGGAGCCCCCAATGTTTGTTCTCCCGACAACCTTAGACATTCTGCAGCCAGGGAGGGCCTCTGTACCCAACAGGCGGAGGGCTCAGTCTGTGAATATCCTGTAAGTGTCGGGAATGCACACCTGGTACCTCTCCGCTGGTATCCACAGCTTAACGAAGTAAATAGAAGATGTCAAGGAGGAATACGGTAAGTTAAACACTGCTCTAAACTTACAAAAAGCCAGTGACCTAAAAAACTGGGGACAGGTGTCAGCTGAGCTGTTTTCCAAGCTACCACGCTGTGCTGTTGAATTCACTTTAGGCAACTCTTTTAAACTTGCAAACCTCTAGTTCACCATCTGCCAAATGGGAATGATAAGATTTGTTTTTCCCTTCCTACGTGCGATAGTAACTTGAGTATGTGCTGGTACAGCGCGGAGCCAAGAATTAGAGATTTGGCAATAGGCACTGGAATCAGTATTGCCTCTGGTGAAACCAAGCATTGGTCTCCCCAAAATACTCACGGGAGACACCTTTCTGTGGTCATAGCCTGGGGTCTGAGGTTGGCCTGTTGAGGACACTGCTTTGCGGAGGATTCGTGCACCATATTCCTCAGGCCGAGAGGCTTTTGGATGACTGGGGGAGCAGCGGAGGCTGCCAAAGTTTGTCTCAGTAGGTATTTGATAATCAGATAAAAATGATCTGATGTCAGGGTGTCAGGGTAGGGAGCAGGGGAAAAATAGACTAAAGTGTGCAGAAAAAAAGGAATGAAATGGACCTTCATTGGCTCTATCTCAGGACTGGAGCTGGCCTTTCCTGCTTATCTGGCTGAAATACTGAAAGAAAAAATCTCAGTTTACACAGAACCAAATCACCAAAGAGAATTAGAAACCCTCGTCCATGGCACTGCCTGCAGAGTTGCCAGGAATAGCGCTTACCCTAGTGGCCTGAAATAATTACGCATCTTGCTCAGCATCTTGTCCTGGACTAGGGATTGGTTTAGGCCACTGGGAAAACTAGGGCCCAGGTCTTTGCTGATGAACCATAATTCCATTTCTCTGTTATGGGATATACCAGGATCAGGAGCTAGCATAGATGGATATATTGCCATTTATTTTGGGGTTTTATTTGATGTGAAAAACAGTGTGGTTGCTCAAACCAGCATCTTTTTTTCCTCTTTTTTAACTTTTTTCATGAAATAACCTTTGTCCTTTTCCCTTTTTCTTCTTTCTTTCTTTCTTTTATTTACTTATTTTTAGATTTTATTTATTTATTCATGAGAGACACAGCGAGAGAGAGGCAGAGAGAGAGGCAGAGACATAGGCAGAGGGAGAAGCAGGCTCCATGTAGGGAGCCCGGATGTGGGACTCGATTCTGGGTCTCCAGGATCACACCCTGAGCTGAAGGCAGGCGCTTAACCACTGAGCCACCCAGGTGTCCCAATCATCATCATCATCATCATCATCATCATCATCTTCTTCTTTTTTTTTTTAATCTCCACCCCTACATGTTAGGATCCATATTTGAATATTTCAGGGCTAAGTTTTTGTTTGCAAGCACGGTGCAAACTTTTTTTTTTTTTTTTTGAACTTTCCCTAGTGAGCTCTCATGCAAATGATGGATTTTCTGAAATAAACTAGCACAGAGTAGGTTGGCTTCTGTGGTGGATGTCTAGTCCTGCCAGTGGTGGGTGGACAAAGGACAAAGGATCCACGCACATCATCATAGATAGAATATGGAGATTTGGGAAACATGAAAGATAGGGCCATTTATCTCTTAATCTGTCTCTTGCTATCCATAATAGATGTCTTCTTTGGAAGGCATCTTCATTAAAAGAAGAAGATACCTGATACACCAAATATCTGATAGTAAATTTTAAGAAATTGTAATCCTAACCTGAGTTTGCCATTGGCTCTCTTCATGGAGGAAATTAGTATTGAATTTTTGGTAGCTTCTAGAACTTTTGGCATAGTAACCGTACAAGCCCTGCCTCTACTTACCTGCTGCCATCACAATGGAATGTTGCATTCATGTAAGTTTTCACGTTCAGTGGTAATGGTTGGAGAAGACTGAGAAAGAGAAGTAAGAGGAGGAAGAGGTGCCGAGGATGATGGCATAGAAGATAGTAGGCAGTGGAATAATGTTGCAATTCACCAGTCAGGGTTAGTCATGTCCTTATTTTCCCTCTTACTCTGAACCTTTGCCCTGGATAAGGGGGAGTTGAATTTAGCTTTAAGAAGGGATTAGTAAGAAGAGAATGTGAATGTTGGTTTGACAGGTGGGGTGGGGGAGGCCATTGAAGCCCAGGGGCTGACAACCATTCCAGCACTTTCTTTTTCCCCATGCTCAAAACTCAGCTATTCTAGGCTTCCATTCTCCAAAATTTCATAACAAAACGTAAGCCTTGTTGAGAGTGAATGTCTAGTAGCAACCTTTCGATGAGGATGCTTTGCTTAGAATTTAGTATTTTCTAATGAAGGCATGTTTAAAAATGTCTCAGTGACTTCGGTTCATTTAAGTATTAGAATTATTGAAATTCTTGATAAAAATTTACAAATGACAAAAGCTAATCTGTGGGTGTTTATTGTCTTAAGTGTGTTGCATCAAGGTGTGTAAAAAAGCTCATACAATTAAAATTACTGGGTTAAGCCAATCAAAATTATTACTAGCACATTTGTAATAAAACATTCATAAAGATTTAAGAAATTTATCCACAATAAGTACAAAAGACATATGGTTATAAGCTTTGAGGACAACTTGATGTTGAAAGAGGAAGAATTAATTAAGACCGTTAATTCCAAAATTAATGGTTTTGACAACTTAGAAGGCAATTCCTGAGTTCCAGATTCAGTGTTCAGTGCTTTACATGCATTAATTCATTTAAACCTCATAAAAACCCATGGGATTAAATAGTGGTATTATAACCTTTTTACAAAGAAGAAAATAAGGTTTAAGACGTTTATGTGCCCACGATCATTCCAGGTAGACAATCCAGCTGGGATTCAAACCTAGTCTGACTGTAGAGGTGGTTCTCTTTAATACTGTCCTTTATTGAGCAAGGATGAGAGCTTTCAAATGGAGAGAGAGCAGGCTGTATGGAGAGCAGTGAAGGTGACTTTTATTTCTTATTTTTAAGAGTAGCTGGCCAGATGAATGGTAATGCTTCTGTCTAGTATTAAAGAAATTGAGGAAGAAGAGTAAATTACAGAAGTGGGAAGATAGGTTCGCTAAAGGAGGAGAAAAATCCAGAAATACATCCAAGAGAAGATGTTTAGTTTAGCAGCCAGTTGGGGCAGGTCAAAAGCTAGAAATAAATTAGTCAATAAGTAAATAATCCTTGATTTTCTGCTCTCTCTGGCAGCTGTTCAGTAGTGCCTCCTTTTTGAGACTTGCATGGTGCACTCATTCCACTGGTGGTCCACTCTTGTCTCCATCTAGGTCACTCCCCCATTCATCCAGGACTGGTGGCTCATGCCCTCTTTGCCCTGCATGCTGTTTCCTGTCATTGTCCTGAGGAGATTCATCCTGCCCGCCCATTGTCTTTCCCAGTGTCATGATGCAGCCTGGACCTTATAAGGACCAGGATGTAGGCCACCTCTGAAAACTGGAAGTTTACGGTACTACTCTTTGTTGACACTCTCTGGCCTTCCCAGTCACTGAACAGGCCATCAATTTGCCGTCTCTACTTCTTCCATATGCTACATGTCCTAGCCCTTCCCTGCCTGCCGGCCCTATCACACTGTGCTTTCTATAGTGAACTGGTGTCGGCCCCATCCCCAATTCCCATCCCCTGCTCATAGGAAGCCCCTTCTGGAGGCAGTCACATCAGCTACCAGTTTGCCATAGCAAACCCTGGGGGCCAGCCTTACGTTAATCCCTACACACACACACACACACACACACACACACACACACAGCAGATCTCTTCCCAGGCAACTTCCGGATGCCTATCACCTGAACTCTATGCAGCCCAGCTCTTTCCTACTGAGCAGAGGCTTTGTCTTCTCTCTAAAGAGGAGAAGAGCTAACTCAGGAGCATCATCCCTCTTTTTCCTCTCTCTGGAACTTATCATTGGTTCTTATGTTCTTCCTTTCCCCACCACTCCATCCCAGAGGAAAAGATAATGGATATCCTTTTTCCTCTCCTTGTTCCGGGGGTCAGTTCCTTCTCTCACTTGAATATGCTGTAATTTCTTGCATCCAACAACCATGCTTCTATGTCCTCCACATAAAAACAGCCCTAATTTCTTGGTGCCTGCTTTCACCTCAAGTCCTCTGTTTGTTCTTCTCAAGATCGCTGGCCTCCTCGAAAGCATATTACATTCGTGTAATATATATTTCAAGTATCGTATATATTCATGTATCATATATGCTCGTATATCTTAGCTCTTGTTCTCATGCCACTCAATTTGGGCTCTGTCCTCACTAATCTGGTGAAACTTATGTACCCAGTAGGGACCTCCTGGCTGACAGATATAATGGCATCTCTTCAGTGTCTGTCCTGCTGGTGACAGCTGTGAATTTGACCCTTGTGAGCACTTCTCTCCCTTAGGTTCTGAAAAACCCATGTCTGTCACCTCTGCTCACCCTCTTGCTCTCCTACCTCTTCAGCGGTCTCCTTCCCTGTGTGTTCTTCTTCTGATCCCTTTCTAGTCTCCTTAATTTTAGGCTGTCTTTTGTGTTCTAAGCATTAGCTTCTTGGGACCAGAATTTTGTATAATTGCTGGATACTTGTTGGCTTATCTTACGCAACTAGGCAATCCTGCCCTAAGGGGCTAAGAGTCTAATTTAGAAATAGTCTAATTCAGATATAAAAACACCAGCTGAGCCTTTTCTTTAAGTCTCAAGGGTAGTGCTTTGGTTTCTTCCCATGACCTGTCCCTGTGGCTCTCTGCCTACTTTTCCTAATGGGCAGGGCTCCACGTGCACTTAGCATATGTGTCCAATGATGAGGCTCATAGAGGGTTTCAGGAAAGTTCTCACAATGACAAAGATAAAAACAGCTTAAAGGGAGACTTCAAAGAGACAGTAAGCTTGAAGGCACTGAGTGGATTGCAGGTCTGTGCGGAAACTCCAGTAATTGAAGCAAAACATAAAGTGGATGTGTGCACCTATTTGCGTGTCCATGTGTGCCTGTGTGCGCATGCTTATATGATCACTGGGTTAGGTGTGGAGACACAGAGAAGTAGAAGGCTCAGAACTTGCTCCTAAGGGTATAAAGCATCTCTAAAGAGGCAGGAGGTAGAAAAAAGAAAAATAAGGGATGCCTGAGTGGCTCAGTGGTTTAAACATCTGCCTTTGGCTCAGGGCGTGATCCTGGGGTCTGGGATCCAGTCCTGTATCTGGCTTCTTGCAGGGAGCCTGCTTCTCCTTCTGCCTATGTCTCTGCCTCTCTCTCTCTCTCTCTCCCTCTCTCTCTCTCTCATGAATAAATAAATAAAATCTTTTTTTTTTTTTTTAAAAAAAAGGACAAATACTAAAGGGGCAAGGGAGGCAGCTCCAAGCAGCGAATAAGTGCCAAGTGTCCTAGGAGCTCAGAGGACAGAGGGGTTTTGTGGGCTGCGATAGTTTGTAGGAATCACGGGTATATTGTTAGCTTTGTGGATAAAGTAGAAGGGCTGTCCTTCCAGACATCAACACAGGATGACCTTCTTGCGTGAGGAGCCACCCTACAGAGGGAGGGAATGAAGGGAATCCACACCTGTGACTGTGAGAGACAGGAGACCTCCTGAGGCCTGTGACACAAGATGGTGGGTGCTTCTCTCTCGTGCTGCATCAGAAGAGTGATTTATTCTGAAAATAGGAAGATACTGAGGCAACTCAGTATTGGAAATAGCACCAGTTGGAGGTGGTGAAGGAATACAAGAGCGTATTTGGAAGTGTTGGGTTTTTTGTAAAGTTTTTCTTCAGGTTCCTGTTAGTTAACATGCCATGTAATATTAGTCCCAGGTGTCCAATACAATTATTCAGCGCTTCCACACATCACCCTGGGCTCATGGGAGCGTTGGTATTAAGATGTTAAAAGTTGTGAAAATTGATGAGTGAACCTTTTTGAAATGAGTTGCATAAAGAAGGGAGACACACAGTTTGCTGAAAGCATAACTAAGGGAGGGGTAAATAGCCTCTAAGTACCCGATAGCTGGAGGAGAGGGGGAAAAATCAATTATTAGCAATAAAAGAAAAGTAGGTTATGGCTGGGGACTGAATGGCTCCAAGAGCTCTGGAATGGGATCTGCAACTCTAGCCAGTAATCGGAAAGGTTATCCCTTGACTGAATGACATGGGGGTGTGTTCTATCCTTGCCAGATATTGGTGGCCCAATCCACAGTTCACTGCGACCTGCACACCTCGAAGCTTTGTTGGATTCTTCAGATGCTGATTGCATTGCAGATGAAGCTTCAGATCCTCGTCCTCTCCTTAAACATGCTCTAGCATTTTTGTCATCGCTTGCATTTTACCTTCACGTGGCAAACACTTTGTACAGCTTACTGAGAAGTAGGAACACCCCACGGGGCCGGCCACGCAGGGCACCCCTCTGGTCCCCCTCAGAGAGATCCTGTGAGGAGAGTACTCTGCAGGTGGCCTCTGGCTCCCACAACTTCAGATCTGTTCTGGTGTTCACATCAGGGCCGCATTCTGCCCAGAACGCCCTCTCCAAAGTAAAAAGCAACCAGCTGCGTCTTGTGGGATCTACTACAAAAAAGGTAGCCCTCTTGTGTCCCGGAAGTAACACAGATCATACTTAGAAAGTGCTGCAGCCTATGTGATAAGTGACATGGATGGAAGAAGCTACCAGCACTGAGAGGGCTCAGAGCAGGGAAGAGTTTTGCAGGAAGCCCCGGCTGTGCTGCAAACACTCTGCTTCTTGGACCATACAATCAAGCAGATCCTTTGTTGTGGGTGTTTGGTGTCAGAGGTGAGAAAAGGTACAATAGGGAGATGATGGCAAGCCCCAGCGGAAGAATCACAATGCAGGTCTATGGGGGATCTGAAGCAAGGCTGTATTCTATGCAAAAGGGAACTGTCTCTTTTTTGAGAATCAGTGCTTGGTAAGCTGCCTGACCTTGGTAGAAAAGGAATGCTTGACCATAGGACACCAAGTGACCAGCCATCTAGAATTTCCCATTATAAGCTCAGTCTTGTTGAACCTGCCAAGACAAATTCAAAAGGACCCAAAGCAGTGTACTGTAGGTTGGACACGGCATATCCAGAATCAAGCTGAGTGGGAACAGAGGGCATGAGTAAGCTACCAGAACTGGTTGCCCAGTCCCTCATGTTCCCTGGTGTTGCACTAAGCACCTCTTCCTTAGCTCTCACCTGGGGGAGGATTGAGGTTCTGCACAACCAGCTGAAAAAGGAAGAGAAGCCTGCATTTGCTTTATAGATGGAAAGGCACAGTATGTGGATGAAGCTGAAAATGAATGGAGGCTCTACTCAGGAGTGGTCTTGAAAGTCTCTAGATGGGGGAAAATCTTTCTAAGGGGCAGGGTTGTGAGTGGTAAGCCTGGTCATCTGTTTTGTGTGGAAAAAAATTGGCATAAGGTAGGAATGTATATAGATTTCCAGGTAATGGCCAACAGCCTGGACATCTAGTGAAAAGCCTGGAAGGAAGAGGACTGGAAGATTGGACACATGAAGTTCTAGGGTAGAGACATGGGAATGGGTGCTAAATGTATAGAGTTTTGTGTTGCATGTCATTGCTTTCCGGAGGGAAGCACTGAAAACCCAATCAGACAAAAGGACTCAGCCAGTTGATGTCAGCCATCCTTCCTTGCCACCCATCCTAGATCTGGAACAAGGGACCTGTGAACTTAGTGGCCTTGGCAGCAGAGATGGAGGTAATACATGGGCCCAACAGAAAGGACTCAAATTTATCAAGGCCAATTTAGTAACTGCTTTTGCTGAATGTCCAACCTGCCAGCAACAGAGACTAGTTCTTGAGAATACCGTTATGTACTTGGTGGCAGGTTGACTATACATTAGGCCTCTTCTAGCCCGGAAGAGCCAGTGGTTTATCCTCTCTAGGGGTAGACACCTATTCTGGGTATGGGTTTCCCTATCATGCCCACAGAACTCAGCCAGTATCACCACTACTCAGGAGCTTACAGGATACTTGATCCATAGCCATGGAATTTAATACAGCATCACGAATGACCAGGGGACCTACTTCAGAATGAACGAGTTCCTAAAGTGAGCCCTGACCTTGGGATCCATAGGGCTTATTACATGCTGCCTTACATACTACATACAGCATGCCTCTGTTATCCATGAGGAGCCAGCCTCATGGAATGGTCTGGTCTCCTGAAGGCACAGCTGAAGTTCCAGTCTGCTGGTAATAATCTGCAAAAATGGATTGGTGTCCTTCAGAATGCAGTATATTCACTAAATCAGCTTCTACATAGCACTATGTGCTCCGTAAAAAGAACCCATAGGCTCCAGGAACTAAGAGGTGGAAGCAAGAGGACCTCACACAACATCACATCCAATGATCTTTTTCTCTCTGTGTAACTCTGGGCCCCACGGAACTTCCAGTGGGGAAATACTTGTAAGAGGACAAAATGAAAATCCTGTTGAACTGCAAATTCTTAGCAGGAGAAGGCTTTTATAAAATGGGGACAGAAGGGAATATGTGTGGAACACAGATGCTCCATTGGGAGCTTCCTGGTACTTCACAGACCCCTTGTAGATGCACAGCTTCAGCATGAGAAGGGCATGAATTACCAAGGTTTGGACCTTCCAGGAATGAGGGTTTGGGCCACACGACCAGGTAAACCTCCAAAAGCTGCTGCTGTGGTAGCTCAGGGTAAGGGGGATTTAAGAAGGGTGAGAAGAAGAGGGAGAGGATAACCACTCACAGCCCCAAGACCTACTACAGTGATGGGGCTTCTATTTGTCCCAGTAACTTCCCATTTCTAAGCTTTCCCTTAAAAAGAGAGCTCCCCAAATGTGCGTGGAGAAGATGACCTTCCCAACGCAAGGAGAGATGGTAGTGGCCACGGCCACTGCTCAGATCTTCCTTCAAGAGGACTTGCTGCAAGGAGGGAGATCGGTCAGCAGCCTCAGTTTGCTGCACCTTTGGATCCTGGCCGTGTTCATGCTGAGACCATGCTTCACCTACCTTATAACGGAGGACAGTGGGATTGCTAGAGCTGGACATTCCTTCTCAACATCACCTATGACAGGCTGACATTTCCTGTGCTCCCTATTGATGGCTGAAACTCTCCAGGGCTGCACTGCAATCTGAGGCTCCTCTACCCAAGCCTCCTTCCTTCCCTCTTTCCTTTCATGGGTTTCAGACCTGTATTGTGACCTAGAGGCTTTCCCCACCTACTCCGATTTTCTCTGGCCTTTATCCTTCACGTGTATGTCTAATTCTGTTCTGGCATCTGCTTCTAAGAGGCTCTGCACTGACAGGTGAACTGATCACCCAGTGATCTTTTAAAAATAAACACACAAACATACACATGCACACATACATACACACACATACACACTTATTACACGTGGGCCATGGTCAAACAAAGATGAAGGTCTGACTCTGAACGTAATAAAATTGAATTCAGATATAAGGGGTACCTGCGTGGCTCAGGTGGTGGTCCCGGGGTCCTGGGATCGAGTCCCACATCAGGCTCACCACAAGGAACCTGCTTCTCTGCCTTTATGTCTCTGCCTCTCTGTGTCTCTCTGAATAAATAAAATCTTAAGAAATTCAGATTTCATGGTCTTTAAAAAAGAATGATGAAGTTCTCTATGAACTGATAACGAAAAATCCCCAAGACCTATTAATGGGAAAAAAGCAAGGTTCAGAATAGTATATGTAACCTGCTGTATTTTTCTTTATTTGTATGTATATAGAAACCGGTAAAGATACAGAGAAAATTAAAGGGAGGGGTGGCAATGCTCCCTGAAGAGCATTTTGATTTGCTTTATTTTGAATCTTGAAATTGTACTACCTATTGATAACTAAATTGTAATCAATCTTCACATCTTAGCATGTTGTTTAAAAAAAATCAATATTTTATGTGTGATTGAATAGAATCACATATTCCTGTTGGCATATGATGCAGTAACGCGTACAGTACTGAGTGGACTTCATGAATTTTACGACCCTCAAAAACAGTGTTCCAAATGGAAAAAGACTGTCTGGGTAATCCAGATGGCATGAGTGATTTCTGACTCACCAACTGATTGAATAATTCATAGACTGTCTGCCTGACTGTGGCAGAGTGGACATTTAGCAACCTCCAGCTGTATACTGGCGTGTCAGTCCTGCTGTGTGTGCTGCTTTGAAAAGTTTGCTCCTTCTAGAAGGAAGTATGCTCCATCATTTTCTTCTTCAGTGTTAGAGCCTAAGTTAAATTATGTCTTATTTCCACACCTCGGATCCATGTTAAATGTTACTTCAGGACTGATATTTCATCAAAGTGCAGGTACGAATCCCTTGGTAAACGTTTTCAAAAGATGCTTGTTTAGGCTCCACCCTTCTCTAGCAAAATCTTTGAGAGAAGCCCCATGACACACATGATTCTACTGTATTTCTCTGATGAAGAGTCATTTTTGTAGGGTAATTTCTAAAACTCCCCTCATGACAGTCACCAGGGGGAATATATACATGTCTAAGTCTCTCTCTTGGTGAATTCTGATTTAGTGGGTTTGAGTTGGAGCTCAGGAATCTGTATTTTTAATTACTACTCACATCATTCTTATTTTAGGGTAATCCCTTCATATCCCATTATAGTCCATAAATTGATAAAACAAATTCAATGTTGCCTGATACTAGAGTTCTCAATATTGGTTCATCTTTCTTGCATAAATTCTCTTTCAGAATGCTTTGATAATTAAGAATAATCTCATCATTTTAAAAGCAAAATCCAAAAGTACTACGTATGAGCATGTCTCCTGAGGATAAGTATGCAATAGATAGTGAATACTTACAAAATAAAGCAAGCCATTAACGGAGTGGCCTTGAAATCCAGACCCTAACAAAAATCTGATAACTCTAGGCCAAATCAGTTGGTGGATTTGTAAGGTCTCCATTCCTTCCCCAACAGTATCTCTGAAACTTTGACTCAGGGAGTTATGCTGTCTTTCAGAATCCCTGGCCTTGAGAGGCCTGTCTCCCTTCATCCATCTTGGAGAAGCAGCAGGGCATAGGGTCTGGGCTAAGCTGAGAAGGCCTGAGGGTTACCACATAGCAAAGTATCCCAAGCCCCAGTTCCTGAGGTTTCCATACAGTTAGAATTATAGCCTTATCCTGCTGGCCAGTTTCATGGGGTCCTAGACTAGCTGGGCACAGTGGCAGTGGGACACACTGGCCTGCCCCCTGCTCACTCCTAATTATTGGTATCTGGATTAACTGGTTTTTCTTCCTGTCCCTCCTGGGGGTTTGGAGCAGGGTTGAGATAGGAGGGGCTTAGGGTGAAACACACAGGAAGAAAATGTGTTCAAATGATCCTGAGACTACCTCTTTTAGATTTTTTTAAAAATCATTATGTCAGGTAAATGAAAAAAAATCTGCTGTTATAAGAAAATGGTTTGATGACTACTGAATCATACATATCTTAAGAGCCATTCTGTGTGAGCAATAACTGAATTTCACTGAAAAAAATCTGTAGCTTTTATAGTCACTTTCATACTGATTATAGTGTATATTTTATCTTTGATTAGAGTCTCAGGAGGCTGGCTGTATGCATGGGCTGTTTCAGCTCAAAGGCCAAAATTTATCATTTTCCTCAAAATTTAATCATTTTTTGGATTGTCCCATGTTATATAACCCATTAATTCAAAGAATTTAAAATGTTCATAGTTACTTAGTGATGTGAATGCAATCTTCAGGTTTTCCTTTTGTTCATGTACTCAATACATACATATAGTGAATGCCTTCTAAGTGGAATACCTTCTAATGGATATAAAGTCATTAGTGAGCTGCCCTCATGGAATGTACAGTCTACTAAGGTGGGAGGAGTGGATAGATCCTAAATCAATATGGCATTGAAAATTGCTGTATTATAGAAGAAAAATCAATACTCTAGAAAGGAATATCAAGTGACACTTTAATTTAGATGAAAGGTCAGGGAAGGCCTCCCCACCCAGCCACCCACCCACCCCCCTTCCACCCACCCATCCATCCGTCATTCCAACAGAGACTGCTCAGATGCTTCTTTAACAAAGTGACATTTAAGCTAAGCTCTGAAGGATGAGTAGGAAATAGCCTGGAAAATACGTAGGAGATCAGCTGGAGAAGAGGAAACAACTGTGAGGTAGAAAAGAACTTGGCACATAGATGGAACTGAAACGGGACAATATGCTGAGGCTCACTGAGAAAGGAGAGGATATTAGTGAGAGATGATGGTGGGGAGTGAGGCAGGGATAAGGGCCTGTTTGTGATCTTATTCTAAGAGGTCCAGTGAGAATATGTGACTGTTTTGCAACTTACCCCATAGCTGGGGGTAGGGCAGAGAAAAAAGAGAGGAAGAAGGGTGTTATTAGAAAGAAAATATGAAATTGGTGCTAAATGCCAGGCCCCCCTTGTTGATTCTCATACACACCCTGAGCGAGATGTGACCCCCTCTACTACAGAACAGCGTTTTTCAATCTTGAGAAATGCACAAATAGCTTTTGAAGGAAAACAAAAATTTATCCAGATCTCCCTCCCATGGTGGTTAAAATAATTTCATTTGAATGAGTGATCGTTGTGTATGTGTACTTAAATATATAAACTGTAAAACAAGGTAGACTTCTATATACTTATTGTATGTTTACAGCAAAACCAAGATAAATTGAAAACAATATTGAAATTGACAACCTGAATTTAATGTGACAGATGATGTTTTGATGAAATCACTGCTTGCATTAAAAAAAAAAAATTATAGCACTGCCCACAGAGGCATAGCTTCTCCTGATTCCACACATGCTGACGCCTTGGAGGGACTCTTCGATGGGATCTATTAGGAAGCCTTTCTTTGTACAGTGTACTGGCATACCATTTGACTACTGCTTGGTGGAGATGCCTGCATTCTACAAATTAATTGTAGAAAGACTCAGTGTCAAAGTTAGCCTACTAAAACCAGGTAACAGTCCATAGAGATGGAAAAATCTGGAATTACCAGACCCCTTAGAATACTTGGGTGAACTCCCATGGCTGTGTGGACTTCCCTTTGGAAGACTGTTCTAAATGAGAGTGGATTGTTCCCAGGGACTTCCTAGAGGAAACTATTCCTTCTCCTAGAGCCATAGAGACAAAATGAATTGTTTAACAGTCTCAAAAGGGATCATCGGAATCCAAAGTTTGGTGGTGTCAAAAGGATCATTAAGATTTGAGTATAAGGAGAGACCAACTGGGACATGGTCACAAGTCCCTGTGGTTCCTGTTTATGGCACTCAGGACAGACAAGATTAGAAAGAGGCAGCACAGAGATCTCTGCTTCCTGGGCCTTGTGGCTGAAAGAGACTTACAGCACTAGCCTTCCAAGTCAGGTACACAAACCCATCCACTGGAATGTGGGAAGAAAACATTAAGGGTCCTGAGAAAGCTTAGCCCTGCCCTCATGCACATAAAGAACAGTTGTTTCTTTTTTTAAGACTTTATTTACTCATGAGTGACAGAGAGAGAGAGAGAGAGAGAGAGAGAGAGAGAGAGGCAGAGACACAGGCAGAGGGAGAAGCAGGCCCCCTGTGGGGAGCCCGATGTGGGACTCGATCCCAGGACTCCAGGATCACATCCTGAGCTGAAGGCAGATGCTCAACTGCTGAGCCACCCAGGCATCCCTTAAGAACAGTTTTCAAGGTGGGATCCCTGGGTGGCTCAGCAGTTGAGCACCTGCCTTCAGCCCAGGGCGTGATCCTGGAGTCCCGGGATCGAATCCCACATCAGGCCCCCGGCATGGAGCCTGCTTCTCCCTCTGCCTGTGTCTCTGTCTCACTCTCTATCTGTGTCTCTCATGAGTAAATGAATACAATCTTTAAAAAAATTAAAAAGAAAAACACTTTTCAAAGAAATTCGAGTGGGGACTCTGTCAAACTGAGCACTCAACAGTTTGTATAATTTTCCAAATGCAAAGAACAGTCAGTAAAATTAATATGCATCTCCTGACAAGGCAAAAGTTGATGTAGTCTATAATTGTAAATTAATCAGATTAATATATATGGAATGTCAGCCAGAGTTTAGTGTTCAAAGTTGTCACAAGTCTTCCCATCCACGAGCAGTGGGATAGATGACACAAGGACAGGGCCTGGATAGAAGATGTTGAATTCCAGAGGATCAGTTAGAGCCAAGATTGAGTCAGCGTTGGGGAGGGGTAGATGGCCACACGCTGACTAGCCAGACCTTGCTAGAGGGACTGGCCACGAGTGACCTCAGACATAAACCCTTTAGAACATGCGGCAAGGCCAGAGCTCAAGTCCCAAAGA
This sequence comes from Canis aureus, assembly GCF_053574225.1. Classification (NCBI taxonomy): domain Eukaryota; kingdom Metazoa; phylum Chordata; class Mammalia; order Carnivora; family Canidae; genus Canis; species Canis aureus. The sequence continues at coordinate 19,098,358 of NC_135638.1, read as the reverse complement.
TCCAGCTGGACAAGACACCTCAGGGGAGGCCCGTGAGGACCAGAGGCTGGTTGGCAAACCAGATGTCCCTTTCGTTGAGGTCACGCGAACAGTAAGGCACCAGAAAATTCGACCTATTCCCCCGCCCCCACTTCTACTACCAGAGAGAAGGAGAATGGAGTCTTGAATATTTACCCCAAAGAGGTTTGTATTCTGCTGGGAGTTACCTGAATTCCCAGGAAAGGGACTAAATTAAGAGGACATGATGGAAATGGGTCTCTAGTTATTTTACCATCAGTGGAAATGAATGCAGAAATATGCAACTGAAAAGACGGAGGAAAGACAAAAACACAAATGAAGGCAATAAAGCTACGTGTGTGATCTATATATATCACTTTCTTAACATTAAGAATTGGGCCTAAAAAAAAAAAAAAAAGAATTGGGCCTTGTTTAGGTGCTTCTATTTAAATAGTTCTATAGGTGAACACTCTCCACGCTGCCCGCTGATAGTACGCTTTCAATACTACCCTGGATATTGAAAAGGTATTTCCCCTCTGGCAGCCAGAAACATCCGAATCTGGAGCTCAACTCCTGCATCCTGACATTCGAAGAGCAAGAGCGAGCAGCCCAGCCTGGAGGTGAACCACAACTCATTCGGAGGAAATGCGCTAGAGTGACGTGAAATTTCTCTGCTCTAACTTGGAAACAAGGCTTCTGTTCTCAGCCTGTGAATTTTTCTGCGTTTCCATACGGTCTTCTCATTTAATTCTCACAAAACCCCTGAGGGGGCTCCTCCTATCATCCTGATTTCGTGGAGGAAATGGAAGCTCGAAGTGGGCCCCCGGTGATGCCTTGATTGAGGGGGCACAGGCTCCAAGCCCGGGCAGCTGGCACCGGAGCCCACGCGTGCCGCTCCTGCAACCCACTGCCTCCCCTACGCTTTCTGCTTCTGTGTCCCTTACAAATGTGATTTGTGTCAGAGCCTATGAAACCCGAAGAGTCATGTTAGCAGAGCGAGAGACCTGAGGATTGCCAAGCGCAGATGACCAGCCAGGTGAGCGCCAACGTGGAGGGATTATGAGCCTTGGTGAAGACCTAACCGGTGGGGAATGACTTGGGGCTAGTGGTAAAGTCAGAGGCACTCCCCTTTGGTGCACCATGTAATGCATGTGGTAATTAGTTATTTATGTGCCTACGTTCTTCATTTAGAAAATCTGTATATAGTTACTTTCCAGGAGCTGTCACCTGTGCCCTGTATCATTGTATCCTTAATAGGAATTTCTGTGGCTTGTCATGTAGTCACTTTCGCGTCACAGAAGGGGAGTGTCTTAGTACAAAGAGTGAAGGGATGGAGGCAAGTGAGAATCTTCAAGTGTTCTGGTAACATTTGGGCATTCCCAACACACAGCAGTGGAAAACTCAACATTTGCCAAATTTCCAAGCTGTGTTTATCAGTCAAAGCTCCCCCTTCCCCCCCACCACTTTGCAAAGCTTTCCTAAGGAAAGTCACCACCAATAGCAGTTTATGATAATAGTGGGATGGGAACAGTACACGTATAAAACTTAGGACGACAGAATTTAAATCTTTTAAGGCCATAGCATTAAAGCAAATGGGCTGAGACCTCTTAAGAAGTTCTCATTATAACTCTCCTCCTGATAGAGTCTATTTGTATCCCTGGTTTTAGCCTTGCAGACTTGGAGGGAGTGGTGAAAGATGAACGGGCAGTGCTCAGCCACAAGGGGAGAAAAAACGTCATCCGGGCCCCAGAATAGCAACAGCAATAAATATGGTCATGTCGCCCTTCTGCTGAGGCCCAAACGACAGACAGGATCACATTTGCAGCACCAAACAGGCCTACTGGCGACCAGGGGCTGGCTCCAGAGCTGGGAGGAAACGTGTACAAAAACTGATGCTGACCCAGAGCCTTCATTTGGGAGCTGTGACTTAGCTGAAGAAAGAGGAGGGTGCAGAACCCATTGCAGAGCTAGAGGGGGCTCTGCACCCTTCTGGCCACAGGGGAGTAAGTTCTAAATCAGCTTTTAGGACAGCTGGCTTAGGACTCTTGAGAGCTGAGCCGTGAACTTCCTTGCACGTCTGCCTGAGAACTTGCTGTTATCTGCAGCTGCCACAGCCATCAAGGCACATGTGTAATGAGGAAGGTGAAAAAGAGGGCTCTTGTTGGTCATCGGTTATTTAAAGAGGGCCCATCGGATTTCAGCTACTTCATTGTATGGAATCAGCACCTTTGCTCCCTGGAGGTCTTGGAGGAAGGGGCATCTCCCTCCCTTTAAAACTATTCAAGTATCCCTTTCCAGACCAAGCTTCTGGGCTGTAGCTATTTCTGGGAGGCCCCGGTGTTTCATCTTCATCTGTCCCATTTCATGTATATTCCAATTTCATATATTCTATGGCCATGTCTCTTGGGTGGTACCATCTTCACATTCTTTTGCCACTCGGAATGGGAAAAACTGGGCATTTACATTTGCAGAACTTGCATATAGCAATGTGCAAGGCTGAAAAGCTTTTAAGTTGATATATGTATCTGGTTTTTTGGAAACCAAAGGATCACCTGAATTTGACCAGTTTTCCTTTTTCTATTGAACTGCTCTGCTCTAAAAGGATATAATTGCTTGTAAAGCCAGGCTCCTTTTCTCTGTGATCTTTGTGGTTCACTGGTCTCCCCAACCAGTCCCCAGTGTCACTCAGGGAGTCTTTGGCAAAGGTTCATTGTGGTCACATGTCATCCATCTCTCTCATGTAGCATTAACCGGCATAGATTCAATTTCATAGTTTCATTTGTCTCAGTTGTATGCTTAGGATTTAAATTAATCTTTTCTTTATGAACCACAGTATTGCTTTTATTTGAAAAATATGGTTATGTGAAAAATTAAAGCACATGCTGCTTTAGACTGGTATCAGTGTAAAATTCAGCACTTTATTCTATTATCACTATTATCTTATGCTTCTTTAGGATCTTATTAAGACCAACAAGATAAATGAAGTAGTTTTTGAAGCACTGGCTCTCATGTTTGTTCTCTCAACATCCCTGGTGACATTGGTGGTTAAGAAAAAAATATCATCCTAGTGTGTTCAAGTTAGTGCCAAAGGAACATAGACGACTATTTGGTGCTGAGGATATGCTGCTGCCAGTACCTTATCTTGTCCTATTTATACATTAACAAAGCAAAATCTTAGAGCAATCCTTGCAACACATTTTCTTTCTTTATTTTAAAAAATTTTTTTTTCATTTTCTTTCTTTAAATCTTATGTCTCTGAGTTTTTATGCCATTTTTCTCATGTGGCCAGAGACAATGCAGGCATAAATTAACTTCTCCACTTATTGTTTAGTGACTAAAAGAATACAAGAGCAAAAATATTGGAAAAATAAATTCCAGTGTATTATTGAATATTCTAATTTGAATTACAAAGATAAGTGACAAATGATCTTAAATCCCTGGAAAGATTCCTTTGCACATGAAAAGAGAATGTTAAAAGGTGTCTGGGAACACCACCTGAGTCACTTTTGGGGAAATGGAGAGAAAAGGCACCTTCCACGGAGAGAATGGTATTCTATGGTTGTGATTAAATGATAAACGGTATACAAGCATGCTGTAAATTAGTAAGAAAGCACTTCACTTTAGGAAACACAATGAATACAAAGCTGCAATTTCACACCCAAGCTTTACGTATCTTCTATGGACTATGCTTTTCCAAGATTGTGTCTAAAATATCCTGGAGGCTTTCAGAACTGAAAACTTTTATAAATAGACCTTTTAATTATTGTAACGTTAAGAAAAGAACATTAGTGATATTATTCAAATGCAAGTCAAGCATACTGATAAGTGACTCCTTTTTTTCTCCTTGACTTCTCTATGCCTAATATTAACATAATCAACAAAGTGTTCTTTTAGTGATCTGCTCCAGAGGGCAGAGCTTGAGGTCTAGAAATGAACCTGTGTAAATCTATGCATAGAATCTAAATATTTTATTGTTATTTCTTTCATTAGCTATTTTTAATTTCAAAAAGAAAAGAAATATTTAATTTCCACTTAATGCTGATGCTTTCATACGTATTTTTGAAGTACAAATGGGTAATGTTTACATGAACTCATTAGAGAGAATTGCCAAAAATGAAGTTCCAAGGATTAGCCAATCTAGCAGCCAAACTCCTCTGACTGGAGAACATACCACATTAATAGTTAACATTTACCCAGCATAATTACTTTTACCATCCTACCATCATTATGTTAAAATTTTTATATGCCCTATGCTAAACATTGTGTTAAATAACACTTTATAAATCGCGATCAATCCTAAGTCTATCTCAGTGAAAGTGGTTTGATTATTTTTCTTGGTTTATGAGCAAGGAAGCTAACATAGCTGGTGAATGCTGGAGCAAGGATTTGTCTCCATCTCTGACTTTGGAGGCTGAGCTCTTGATTGCTATGCTATGGTCTGCAGTGGAGGGTGACACTAAATTAAGGTGGACAAGTTACACAGTGAATGAAGTGTAACCTCAGGCACTGGGCTCCTACAATGAGAGGATCCCACAATCCTGGATCACCGTGTCCAAATCCTTCATTGTAAAGTCAAGAAAGGAGACTGAAATCAGATTGTGATGTCATAAATAATGGAGTGCTCGTGGGTTGGCCCATATCTAGGCTGAGGCAAGTGGTGAGCCTCTTTGAAGTTGTGGATTGTGGTAGGATGTGCACAGGTTTTGGAGCTGTAAGCCTTGCGTTTTAGTTCCTGCTCTACTGCTTATTAGTGGGGCGGTATACGTCACATCTCAGTGCCGATTCCTTCTCTCTAAAAGGGGGGTTTGTTGGGAAAATCAAATGAATACTGTTTTTAAAGCACTTTTTAAACTTTTAGAAAGGATATTAGATACTATTAGGGGAATGTTGGTTCAAATTTATTTATTAATTTATTAATTAATTTATTTATTTATGCATTTATTATTTTTTCTAATTGCATTGTTTTTTACTGAAGTTTTCAGGTTTTTAAATTTTTTTTTATTTTTATAAATTTATTTTTTATTGGTGTTCAATTTGCCAACATATAGAATAACACCCAGTGCTCATCCCGTCAAGTGCCCACCTCAGTGCCCGTCACCCAGTCATCCCCTCCCCACCCCCCACTCACCTCCCCTTCCACTGCCCCTAGTTCGTTTCCCAGAGTTAGGAGTCTTTCATGTTCTGGCTCCCTTTCTGATATTTCCCACTCATTTTTTCTCCTTTCCCCTTTATTACCTTTCACTATTTTTTATATTCCCCAAATGAATGAGACCATATAATGTTTGTCCTTCTCTGATTGACTTATTTCACTCAGCATAATACCCTCCAGTTCCATCCACATCGAAGCAAATGGTGGGTGTTTGTCATTTCTAATGGCTGAGTAATATTCCATTGTATACATAGACCACAGCTTCTTTATCCATTCATCTTTCGATGGACAGATGGCTCCTCAACATTCCGAGGCTCCTTCCACAGTTTGGCTATTGTGGACATTGCTGCTATAAACATAGGGGTGCAGGTGTCCCAGCATTTCATTGCATCTGTATCTTTGGGATAAATCCCCAACAGTGCAATTGCTGGGTCATAGGGCAGGTCTATTTTTAACTCTGAGGAACCTCCACACAGTTTTCCAGAGTGGCTGCACCAGTTCACATTCCCACCAACAGTGCAGGAGGGTTCCCCTTTCTCCACATCCTCTCCAACATTTGTGGTTTCCTGCTTTGTTAATTTTCCCCATTCTCCCTGGTGTGAGGTGGTATCTTATTGTGGTTTTGATTTGTATTTCCCTGATGGCAAGTGATGCAGAGCATTTCCTCATGTGCTTGTTGGCCATGTCTATGTCTTCCTCTGTGAGATTTCTGTTCATGTCTTTTGCCCATTTCATGATTGGATTGTTTGTTTCTTTGGTGTTGAGTTTAATAAGTTCTTTATAGATCTTGGAAACTAGCCCTTTATCTGATATGTCATTTGCAAATATCTTCTCCCATTCTGTAGGTTGTCTTTGAGTTTTGTTGACGGTATCTTTTGCTGTGCAGAAGCTTCTTATCTTGATGAAGTCCCAATGGTTCATTTTTGCTTTTGTTTCTATTGCCTTCATAATGAATCTTGCAAGAAGTTCCTGTGGCCAAGTTCAAAAAGGGTGTTGCCTGTGTTCTTCTCTAGGATTTTGATGGAATCTTGTCTCACATTTAGATCTTTCATCCATTTTGAGTTTATCTTTGTGTATGTTGCAAGAGAATGGTCTAGTTTCATTCTTCTGCATGTGGATGTCCAATTTTCCCAGCACCATTTATTGAAGAGACTGTCTTTCTTCCAATGGATAGTCTTTCCTCCTTTGTCGAATATTAGTTGACCATAAAGTTGAGGGTCCACTTCTGCATTCTCTATTCTGTTCCATTGATCTATGTGTCTGTTTTTGTGCCAGTACCACACTGTCTTGATGACCACAGCTTTGTAGTACAACCTGAAATCTGGCATTGTGATGCCCCCAGCTATGGTTTTCTTTTTTAAAATTCCCCTAGCTCTTCAGGGTCTTTTCTGATTCCACACAAATCTTAAAATAATTTGTTCCAGCTCTCTGGAGAAAGTCCATGGTATTTTGATAGGGATTGCATTGAATGTGTACATTGCCCTGGGTAACACTGACATTTTCACTATCTTAATTCTTCCAGTCCATGAGCATGGAATATTTTTCCATCTCTGTGTCTTCCTCAATTTCTTTCAGAAGTGTTCTATAGTTTTTAGGGTATAGATCCTTTACCTCCTTGGTTAGGTTTATTCCTAGGTATCTTATGCTTTTGGGTGCAATTGTAAATGGGATTGACTCCTTAATTTCTCTTTCTTCAGTCTCATTGTTAGTGTATAGAAATGCCACTGATTTCTGGGCATTGATTTTGTATCCTGCCACACTACCGAATTGCTGTATGAGTTCTAGCAATCTTGGGGTAGAGTCTTTTGGGTTTTCTATGTAGAGTATCATGTCATCGGCGAAGAGGGAGAGTTTGACTTCTTCTTTGCCAATTTGAATGCCTTTTATTTCTTTTTGTTGTCTGATTGCTGAGGCTAGGACTTCCAGTACTATGTTGAACAGCAGTGGTGAGAGTGGACATCCCTGTCTTGTTCCTGATCTTAGGGGAAAGGCTCCCAGTGCTTCCCCATTGAGAATGATATTTGCTGTGGGCTTTTCGTAGATGGCTTTTAAGATGTTGAGGAATGTTCCCTCTATCCCTACACTCTGAAGAGTTTTGATCAGGAATGGATGCTGTATTTTGTCAAATGCTTTCTCTGCATCTATTGAGAGGATCATATGCTTCTTGTTTTTTCTCTTGCTGATATGATGAATCGCATTGATTGTTTTACGAGTGTTGAACCAGCCTTGCATCCTGGGGATAAATCCTAGTTGGTCATAGTGAATAATCTTCTTAATGTACTGTTGTATCCTATTGGCTAGTATCTTGTTGAGAATTTTTGCATCCATGTTCATCAGGGATATTGGCTGTAATTCTCCTTTTTGGTGGGGTCTTTGTCTGGTTTTGGAATTAAGGTGATGCTGGCCTCATAGAATGAGTTTGGAAGTACTCCATCTCTTTCTATCGTTCTGAACAGCTTTAGTAGAATAGGTATGGTTTCTTCTTTAAACGTTTGATAGAATTCCCCAGGGAAGCCATCTGGCTCTGGACTTTTGTGTCTTGGGAGGTTTTTGATGACTGCTTCAATTTTTTCCCTGGTTATTGGCCTGTTCAGGTTTTCTATTTCTTCCTGATCCAGTTTTGGTAGTTTGTGGCTTTCCAGAAATGCATCCATTTCTTCTAGATTGCCTCATTTATTGGCATATAGCTGTTCATAATATGTTCTTAAAATCGTTTGTATCTCCTTGGTGTTGGTAGTGATCTCTCCTTTCTCATTCATGATTTTATTAATTTGAGTCTTCTCTCTCTTCTTTTTAATAAGGCTGGCTAATGGTTTATCTATCTTATTAATTCTTTCAAAGAACCAACTCCTGGTTTTGTTGATCTGTTCCACAGTTCTTCTCGTCTCTATTTCATTGAGTTCTGCTCGAATCTTTATTAACTCTCTTCTTCTGCTGGGTGTAGGATCTATTTGCTGTTTTTTCTCTAGCTCCTTTAGGTGTAAGGTTAGCTTTTGTATTTGAGTTCTTTCTAGTTTTTGGATGGCTGCTTGTACTGCGATGTATTTCCCCCTCAGGACTGCTTTTGCTGTATCCCAAAGATTTTGAATGGTTGTATCTTCATTTTCATTAGTTTCCATGAATCTTTTTAATTCTTCCTTAATTTACTGGTTGACCCTTTCATCTTTTAGCAGGATGGTCCTTAACCTCCATGTGTTTGAAATCCTTCCAAACTTCTTGTTGTGATTTAGTTCTAATTTCAAGGCATTATGGTCTGAGAATATGCAAGGGACGATCCCAATATTTTGGTATTGGTTAAGACCTGATTTGTGTTGGTTCAAATTTATAAGTGTTAGTTTAGTTTTAGGAGGATATTCTTTCCGTCCCGTTATTCCTCCTTTTTTCTATGAGCTCTAAACAGCCTTGGGCAAAAAATTCTTGAATTAAAACAATTAGGGACTGAAGATAATAAGCAATATTTGCATATAGACTAGTGAAATCAGACCTGATGACCTCATGGTTATCCCGCATATACTGAGCCTGCATCTTGCAGTGGTAAGAACATGACCTCTAGACCAGACTTCTGGGGTTGATAATGTGAATTTGAGAAATTTCCTGACATGTCAGTGCCTCAATATCCTCATCTATAAAATGGGGATGATACTTCTCCCTGTCTTAAGGGATTTTGCAAGTGTTAAATACAATCTACACATAAGTGCTCAAAATAGTTCCTGGCACACAGTAAACACTCCAAAAAAATATTAGCAACCATCTAGGGAAAATACATCTTAGCTTAAATTATATATTAATCCATATTCATGTGTTTATTCTGAAATGTACATCATTCATCACAGTTGAGATAAATGAGAGGGAGTGGACATATATGTCAAATTTTTTCTACTGGAAATATAGCTCAAAGTGAATACTCTAGTTAAAAATAAAGATTTTAGTACATTAACCTTAGTAGTAATTCTTTTAGAGACTAGAAAATTAATCAAATTATTTTAAGTCTACAGTAATCTCACAACTAGAGCCTTCTGAATTAATAAGTTGCACTTGGTATTAAATATGATTGCTCTGGGATGCAGGAAAGACCAGAAGTAACATTTTAGAGTTTCAAAAGTACATCGGGGCTATTCTAAGGTCATTGAGGGTTTTGCTTAGAAGCTTGCAGGGGGTAAGCTACATTTTTTGAGGGGAAAGTGGAGGTGTCTTGGCATCTTGAGCCTATAAACTATAACTGGTGATTTGGCACCATGGGGTTTTATCAGGCTATTTTGTGGAAGTGGTTTCAAAGCATCTGACCTTTTTTTTCTAGATACTGGAAGCAGTCAGATACTGTAAGTTGTGTTTTCATATGCAATTCTGCTCTATAAATTTTACAGATGGGGCAAATTCAAATGGAGAATTGGAATGGTTCATCAATTTTACACTGAATTGGTAGTTTCTCAAACCCCAAGTGCATCAGGAAAATCTGGAGGGCTTTTTAAAACACCAATTGCTCCAGAATTTCTGATTCAGTAGAATGTGCCTTTCTTTCTTTCTTTCTTTCTTTCTTTCTTTCTTTCTTTCTTTCTTTCTTTCTTTTCTTTTCTTTTCTTTTCTTTTCTTTCTTTCTTTCTTTCTTTCTTTCTTTCTTTCTTTCTTTCTTTCTTCTTTTTCTTTCTTTCTTTCTTCTTCTTCTTCTTCTTCTTCTTCTTCTTCTTCTTCTTCTTCTTCTTCTTTTTCATTTTATTTATCATGAGAGACACAGAGAGAAAGGCAGAGACATAGGGAGAGACATAGGCAGAGGGAGAAGCAGGCTCCCTGTGGGGAGCCTGATGCAGAACTCAATCCTAGGACCCGGGGATCACAACCTGAGCTAAAGGCAGATGCTCAACCACTGAGCCATCCAGGTGCCCCAGAATGTACATTTCTAATAAGTTGTCAGGTAATGTTGATCTGTTTGTCAGGGGACCACACTCTGAGAACCACTACAATAAATCAAATACAGGGGCCATATTCATTAGAGATTAGAGCTCTGGCTAGAGCTCATTGCAATTCTTTTTACTAAATCAATGTACCCCATGAGCCAACTTTTATCTCATTCAATTAGATAATACTTAGAGTTTTGTAGATGCTTGAGAATGTCAGACAACAGGAACTATTCACATTTGAGATAAAAAAAAATTCTCAAAAGTAATTTCTAAAGAAGGACCTGCATTTTTCTTATATGCGTACTAATTACAAATTCTGTGCAATTCACGTGTGTCAGATGACTAGCATGGGTCAAAGCAGAGCAGGCTAAGTAGCTTCTGGGTGCTTAGTGTTAATGCTGCTATATCAGGAAGAACTGGAGACAGTTCTCTTTTTCTACATTTGTGTAAAGGATTTTTTTCCCTCATTTTGGAAAATCTGATTTTGAATGAGATAGCTTAATTAGTTAAATATATTCTCTTGAGAATATCATCATTTCTGTTTTTTAATTTGTAAAGCAAAAAAAAAAAAAAGACAGAAAAGCAAATTATTCTTAAAAAAATAGAGACCTCTTGTGGTCATTCATAAAAGTACTTTAAAAAACAGAAACCTAGAGTATGAACAATTTGTCAAAAAGTTTCAAGATCTCTGGCTTAGGTGACATACATTTAAAAAAATATGAATTAATACCTGCCAATATAGATGAGTGATAGGACTTTGAATAATCGCTTTTATAAACATATACATCATTCCGCCATGATAGTTCTTTATGACAAATCAAGACTTGATTGAAGCAGAAGACACTAAAAGATACATATTATAACTATCTAGATCAAGGAATTTTTCCAAACTGGTTATGTATGTGTATCCAGAATATCTGGAGTATTTTTATCATAATTTTATAAGTAAAGTGACTCAGGCTAAGAAAGTTTACGTGATCTATTATTTCAAACATCAATCAAATTCACTTGCACTTTATTCCTTCAAATATTTAAATGAATTAAGAATATCAATGAATATTAACATAAAAGGCAGTTCATTTTCAGAGCCATGATCCATAGTCCAGATTTGTAAATACCAAATTCTGTCAATTGTAATTGTCTTTACACACAGAATTTCTAGGGCAGTAAACTAAACAGGCTATAATTTGTTATTACTTATTATTTTTTGTTTCTGTCTTTATTTGTCACTGTTGGTGCTGGTGATGACTACTTACTCTTTTTTTCTATGAATTAAAAAGCATTTTGGAGCATCCTTTATGCACCAAGCACTATTTTGGGTTCTTGGCGATACTGAAATTAACAACATTGGGTCCTTGGCCTTAAAAGACTCAGAATGTAACACATGAGAAAGAAATTTGTCCCAGGCTGTGTATAGCTTTAAAGTCCACAACTTTCTCTCTTTGGCTTCAAACTAGCATACTGTAGTAGAAAATAACACCTTGACAAGTAGTCTGAAAAGTCATGTTTGAGTTACAGCTCTTTCACTTACTCTAGGATTTCAGACTGTTCCCTCAATCACTAAACCTTATTTCCTCAACTCTAAATTAGGAATGGTAGCTGCCTCACAGGCTATTATGAGGATCAAATGAGACTGTAAGAAAGTGGTCCGTGATCTTTAATGCAAAAGTTCTGCATTTTGCCTTTTGTTTATAAGGTATTATTAGTGTTAAATACCAATGTAATAATGCACTCTGTTTACTATGACTCATGGTTTTGCTGCTGGGAAGATGTGCTAGAGAAAGTGCTCAGTTCGAAAGTTGGCTGATAAATGTGTGCATATCTACTTTTTCCCTAAACACAGTGAAGAGAATGAAAAGGAAATAGGGTGTGGTTGTCTGAGAAATGGAGGAGAAAGCAGAACCAATGCTGGTTGGGATAGGAAAAGGTACCATATACAGATTAATATGCAAACTTACACATTCTCAAATATACTTATGGTTCTCCTGATCGTTATCATCTTCAAAACAATTTATTCAACATTAAGTAAAATATGTGCATTTAGTGGTGTACCGGTAAATGTTTAACAACCAACTTTCCTGAGAAAACAATCACATGATAGATAGTACTTGCTGGTTTCTGTAGTGTAAATACCCCTACCATTCAAGTTATTAACATGGTATCACTGAACAAGGAGATAGAAGAGATGCACTGTAGCATACCCATATAAATAACTTCCATCATACAAATATAATAGATATAAATAAATTCAAGAATACAAATATATTAGACAAAAGAAATTCAAGAGTATAGAAAATAATAAATGTAATAAAACAGGAATTGGTGTGTTTTGAGTACTTGCTAGCTGTATTTTGTAAGTAATTCATTTAAAAGCAATTCAATTTTTTGTAATAACTGGGTTGAACATCCAGCTTATAAAATTCCTGAAAATTTAATAATCAGCTCTCATGGGCCTGTATGAGCAAGAGACGGCACAACACTGGATATATTGGTAATTGCACTAGTATGGTAGTAGTTACAGTAAAGATCATCACCTCTTCTGGGAAGACTATCTGTATTAGGTAGCTTTGTCTATATTCCTATTATAATCTCCTAGATATCAAAGCAATCTCCACACATGTTGAAATCTCATTTCTCTTTCTCCACACTTGAGTTCCCAGTGACTATGATGTTTAAGTCTGTATCTTCTGTGTCTAGCACTGTTCCTGGGACAGGTAAGGTCAACAATGCATATTGAAGAAATAAATTGACCTGGATCCAGGTCCTGTTCTCCAGAAACCCACAGCTTATGTTATGATGTACAAAAACACACAATTACAGAATACCCGTGCAATTTAGTCAACTCTATGAATGAACAAGTAAACAGATAATAGGGTTTTCATATTACCTACAAGTGGCTTTTAGTGAGATGGAAAATAACAGGAGTTATGGATCAATGAAAGTAGATGTAACAGTTTTTTTTCCTACTCCTATCATGATTTAAGACAAAACAAAAAACCCAGAACACCACTATGTTTCCTTATCTAATCTGCTGAATGATATTCTTTTAACACTCAAATCTTTAAGAGGTAAAAGCAGCATATATTCATTTATAGGAAAATTACTATATGTAGAGAATAAGCAAAAGCCATTTATATCTTCCAAGATTGATATATTAGTGTAGGTTAAGACGATAGCACCTGGAAGTCACAAAAAATAACAGTGGCTTGAACAATATGCCTTATTTTTTCTTCAAGTAAATGTTTGGCAGTTTGCGGACTGAGATTGGTGTGGTGGTTCTGCTCCCATGTCGTTAGGGGTTCACTTTCTCTCCTGCTCATGGCTTTGGCCATCTCTGGGATGTGGTCCCATTTCTTATGGTCCAAAATAAGCATCCAGGGGATTCCTTGGTGGCTCAGTGGTTTAGCGCCTGCCCTCAGCCCAGGGTGTGATCCTGGAGACCCGGGATCGAGTCCCACGTCGGGCTCCCTGCATGGAGCCCGCTTCTCCCTCTGCCTGTGTCTCTGCCTCTCTCTCTCTTTCTCTCTCTCATTAATAAATAAATAAAATCTTTTAAAAAAATCCCCAAAAACAAAATAAGCATTCACCCTCCCAGAAGCAAGATGAAATAAAGAGGAAGCACAGGACTAACAGTTTTCTTAGGGAAACTTCCCATAACTTTCCCTGGGGCATGTCCATTATCCCATTTATTTTATTTATTTATTTATTTATTTATTTATTTATTTATTTATTTATTATTATTTTTTTTATTGGTGTTCAATTTACTAACATACAGAATAACCCCCAGTGCCCGTCACCCATTCACTCCCACCCCCCGCCCTCCTCCCCTTCTACCACCCCTACCTAGTTCGTTTCCCAGAGTTAGCAGTCTTTACGTTCTCCCTTTCTGATATTTCCCACACATTTCTTCTCCCTTCCCTTATATTCCCTTTCACTATTATTTATATTCCCCACATGAATGAGAACATATAATGTTTGTCCTTCTCCGACTGACTTACTTCACTCAGCATAATACCCTCCAGTTCCATCCACGTTGAAGCAAATGGTGGGTATTTGTCATTTCTAATAGCTGAGTAATATTCCATTGTATACATAAACCACATCTTCTTTATCCATTCATCTTTCGTTGGACACCGAGGCTCCTTCCACAGTTTGGCTATCGTGGCCATTGCTGCTATAAACATCGGGGTGCAGGTGTCCCGGCGTTTCACTGCATCTGTATCTTTGGGGTAATATCCCATTTATTAGATGGAATCATAAAATCACATTTAGGTACAATGGAGTCAGGGAAATGCAGTCTTTATTCTCAGCACCTATGTGCTTAGCTAAAAATTTCTATTACCATCGGTGAAAGAGAAAATAGAATTTTAGGGTCAGCTGCTGGAGTTTGCTAAAATTTATTTCCTTAAATTGCAAATAGAAGAAGTGCTAGGTTAGAAGTTTTGCCTATTTTCAAGATTTTTGATGCATATGGATAAATTTCCCTTCAGAAATCATGTACACATTTTTACTCCCATGGACATCTATAAATGCTTAATATTAAAAACCAACACAATAATCAATTCATTTAATGTTTGCTGTAAGGCTTTGTGACTGGGAAGATGTGATAGAGAAAGTACTCAGTGTTTTATATGCATGGGATTTATTGTGAGAACCCTTTCAGTGGCAAGTGACAGATGACCTGCCAAGAGTGTTGAATCTATTTAGCTATTGAAGTGATTGAATTAATTAAGGAAAGTTAACTGTATAGTATGTTGGAATCTGAGGTTGAAGAATTTAAAATAAAGCTTTATTTTAAAGAATTAAAATAAAGAATGGCAATAAAGCTTTATTTTAAAGAATTAAAATAAAGAATGGCAATGGAGGATTATATAGTTGTAAAAATTTTGAGGCCTTAAGAGGCTATATTCCAGGCAATGTCTTAAGTGCTTTATATACATTCTCTTATTGAATTCCCACTGCGGGAATATATATTTATATATATATCCATATTTTACACATGAGGAAGTGAAGGCTCAAGAGAGATCAAGTTAGGGGTGGAACCATAATTTAAACCTCATTCTATTTTCAAAGTTTGCTTTTTCTCTTCTACTTTGAAGACCAAACTGATAAAAAAACAAATTTGATAAGGATCATTTTTGCTATAGCATTTGAATTAACTCACAGGTATGAAAGACATTTTAAAATCTTTAAAAATCATAAAAGAATTTATAGAATAACAAATGCAATATTGTAAAGGGGAGGAAGGGGCTCATGAGATTTTTGTCTCTTTTGACCTGAGTTACATCCTTGCCTCTCTTTTCTCATAGAGCCTTGTGTTCACTCTAAGATTGACAGTTCTCAACTCTATTGTTGTCTATTTATTTTGTTGTCTCTGCCACCAGACATATATTGAGTGTCAGATCTTTGTATTCCTAGAGCCTGGCACAATGTTTAGAATGTAATAGGCGCTCAATAAGTATTTACTGAATGAATTATACATTCATTTTACAGTCATATCAATACATATTTGCTGATGGAGAATTTTTATTAATTTACTATGCCAAATTTTAAGAGGTGTACAATAGTTAGACTAGTATAAAACTATGATTTTTCATCCAGCTATACGAGAGTTATTTATAAAACAACTGAATTTGTGAATACTATTGAGTGGCTACAACATGTGAAGCTATTTTGAGTGTTGGACATTGTATTTACTCATTTGTCAGGAAAACCTTATGAGGGAAATAGAACTATTACCTCCATTTCAAAAAGCAAGACGTGAACCCAAGTAGTTCTGCCCTAAAAATTCTTGGTTTAGCAACTAGGCTATTTTTAAAAAAAATGAGATCTGTTGTCATTTATTATTATTTTGCATGACTCCACAAGCGCATCTTCTAATGAAAACTCCAAGATCCTTATACTGTGTTGTCCATCCGAGCTTCCCTTCCGTGAAGGGCGCTAATCCTCCAAAAGGAAGTTGCTGCTTTTATTATACTTGAGCAACTTCTATTCCACCCCCCAAACCAATGAGTAATTTGCAATCAACATTATGCATTACTCATTTTAGTATTCAGGGACTCTTATTTTGGATCGCTTCGCCTGCACAAGTCCACTTGCACCTCCTATGTGACTTCCAAACGCCAGAGGCTTTCTGGCACGGAGACGCGCCCCCCACATCTTCGCAGACCCCGCCTGGCAGGCTTTTTGCCTGCAAAACTACACTTCCCAGTGGCCTGTTCGTCCGCGCGAAATCGTCTTTGCAGGCTCCCGGCGGCATCGCGGAAAACCTAATGACGCTGCGCGGGGCCGTGCGGGTGGGAAAAACACTGGGCTGACGGGCGAGGCCCCGCAGCGCTCCCGCACCCCAGGATGGCTCGGAGGCAGGAGGAGCAGACAGGGGGCGCGCCCTTGATGGCGGAAGGCAAGGCGGACGCGGAGGTTAGGCTCATTCTGTACCACTGGACACATTCTTTCAGCTCTCAAAAGGTAAAGGCCTCTGCCGGGGCGGGCGGCGCCGATCAGGTTTCAGCACCGGGACAGCTCCCCGGGGCCCTCCGGGCACTCGGCCTCCAGAACCGGGCCTCCCCGGGCGCAGCATCCCTTCGAGCGCACTTAGTCTGAGATGCAAAGGCTATGACTCAGGCTCTGCCGCGGATGAAGTGCGACAGAAAAGCATCTACTTTAGGTGTTTGGGCGGAAGGCCTTGTCCCCTGGGCCTTGGAGAGCGAGGCAGAGGAAAGCGCCTTCCTGCAACCGCATCATCTTCTTTTACCCTTTGTACGCATTTGCTCTCCTCCACAAGGCCTAGCACATCTAGATATCAGATTCTTTTTTTTAAATAATTTATTTTTTGTTGGTGTTCAATTTGCCAACATAGAGCATAACACTCAGTGCTCATCCCATCAAGTGCCCCCTCAGTGCCCGTCACCCAGTCACCCCCACCCACCTCCCTTTCTACCACCCCTTGTTCGTTTCCCGGAGTTAGGAGTCTCTCACGTTCTGTCTCCCTCTCTGATATTTCCCACTCATTTTTTCTCCTTTCCCCTTTATTCCCTTTCACTATTTTTTTGTCTGGGGAGGACACATAATTAGGTTTAGGACGCAAAGAAAGTACTGATGATGGGAGAGTCACTGTGGAATAAATCAATACAGCCAGAATTATTTTCGTTCCTCATTTTGTTGTCCTAATTTATATGATTAAGATGCTAGAATATATCTCACTTGTTAATTCCGAGGATAGGAATAGTTAAAGAGGTTGTTGATAATAATAACTTAGGGAAACACAGAAAGGCTACTTAATGGTATCCAGGGGTGTCAGTTAAAGCCTGCATGTGTTGTAGTAACCAGTGTGAACTCTTTCAGGTGCGCTTGGTAATTGCTGAAAAGGCATTGAAGTGCGAGGAACATGATGTAAGTCTGCCCCTGAGTGAACACAATGAGCCTTGGTTTATGCGTTTGAACTCAACTGGAGAAGTGCCTGTCCTTATCCACGGGGAAAACATTATTTGTGAGGCCACTCAGATCATTGATTATCTTGAACAGACTTTCCTGGATGGTAATGTTAAGGCTATTTGTGATTTCTTGGATTTACTTTCAACACAAATGTGTGTATTCCCTCCCTCCATCCCTCCATCCCTCCATCCCTCCTGTTCTCTCTCCCTCCCTTCCTTCTCCCCTTCCTTTTTCCCCTTGGTTTCATGCTAAAAACCTTTTCCATTTCCATAAGCACACAAATACAAATTAGATCAATACCATAAATTTTGTGTAAGCCAGAGTAACTCTATTTAAAAGATTTTGTGTAGCTACAAATTTTAATGTTGGAACTTTCCTTTTACATTCACTTGTAAAAACCTCTGCAGGTGTGTAGTTTGTGGTGGTGAATTTTTAGCCTTGAAAACTCATAA
Organism: Canis aureus; assembly: GCF_053574225.1. Lineage (NCBI taxonomy): Eukaryota > Metazoa > Chordata > Mammalia > Carnivora > Canidae > Canis > Canis aureus. The sequence continues at coordinate 19,080,431 of NC_135638.1, read as the reverse complement.
CCATTTGAAATGTACACTATGAGTTTTCTCTAGTCTACCAAATAGTTCCATCTTAAAAACAATAGAAGGGAAAAAGATGAATAAAACTTGGGCAAGGGAGAATAGAATGTTAGTATATTTGGAGATCTTTGCCCTGTGGCTTCTCTATAGTTTGAATTTTATATCTTTTGCAAGGAGTTATAGCACTTAAATTTGTATAGTGCTTTTAAGTAATTGACAGTGTGTTTTATGTTAAGCATTTTATAACTTCTCTTATATTTAATCTTCAAAAGAACTCATGTGAGACAGGCATGGTAGACTAGTTATTCCCATTGTTTGTGAGGAAAAAGAAACAGGGTTGCCTAAGGTAATACAGCTATTTTATGGCAGAGTAGGGCTGGACTGGAAGTCTTTCAAATCCTCATCTTTATATTATACTAGCTATCTCCCATAGTCATTGCCATTTGCATATTGTCTTGCTTGCTCCTAATGACAATCCTTTGAGGTGAACTACAGCTTCACTGGCATAATTGAGAGAAGAGAAGGCTCCTAGCTTTCAGCTGAGTACTCTTCTGAAAAAGAAGCCGCATGAGATCCAGTTACTTTTCATCTACCACTAGTTCTGTTGAGGTTAATTGGGCAGGATAAAATTAGAATATAACCCCAAATTACTGGAAGCTGAGAAAGGGAACTACTAGGTCAAAAAATGCTTGAGGTACTTAGAAAAAATTGTATGGGACCTAAACATGTGTGGAGGGAACCCCAGGGAATTAGTTTGGCAATGTGGCTGCCTCTATTTTTATTCCAAGTGTTTGCTTCCCTAGGATTCTGATTGGAGGTTTTAGAGGTGGCCATTGATCTAAATCAAAGAGTTTAATGAACTGTTTTCTCCTTTATTATTACTTGCTCTCCCTTATGTATGTATGCTGGGGACTGTACTGAAAATGGTGGCTAATTGATTTAAGACAATTTTTCTCAACCTTGAGCTTTTTGGAAATGGACAAGTCTGTTAAATAATTTGTATTTCTTGGGAAAAGTGGTTATGATATGAATAAAAACTGTATAATAATTCTGTTTTAAATTATCAAAAATCTTAAAAAGATATAGTAAATGAAAAATCATATTTAAATATTTTGTTGGCATCCCTTGAACTACTACTATTACTAGCATTCTCCTCCTCCTCTCCTTACATTGTTTCTCCTTTAAGATATTCAGTAATATAAAATGTTACTTTATAACATAGTAATGTTAATGATTATTAGGCTTTCTTAGGCGTTTTCTTTTGCTTTGATGATGTAAAAACAAAACTAAAATACATTCTGAGTCCTACTCAAAGAAGGGAAATATTAAGTTCTTCTTGTTGCTGCTTATGGAATCAGAGGAGAAGGCACTGGGACTAAATGTTAAATGAAAGTATGGGAACTAAGGACTTTAATTCTGGCTATACCAATAGAATCAGTAAACAATCAAGAATCCCAGGTCTTAATCTGCAGCTGTTGCTAACTTGTTGCATATCCTTGGTGATTTAGTTTCTCTGTCCTCTTGGATTAGGTGATATAGTTTGGTCAATTGCAGAGATAAAACAAGTCCAGTCAATTCTTATTTCACTCTTTTCTCTTTCCCAGGAGAGTAGTTACTCCATTAAAAAGGGTTAAATGAAGAGTAAGGGACCCCAAAACCCATGGTTTGAAGATATGAAGACAGCAAGAAAACAGTTATATAAAAGCTAGTCTGGTCTATGGATGAAATTAATCCCAATGTATTAAAATAAAAAATAAACATGCATGTGTTATCACAATTACCATTAAGATAATTTGTATTTGTTATTAAGAACCCCTGGAGATTAGGAAAAGAGCCGGACAAGACAGATGTTAGCCAATTGTCAAGGATGGGGAAAGCTGAATTCTACGAATCTTGCTACTTAAAATGTGTTCCATTGACCAGCAGCATTGGGATTACCTTGGAGCTTGTTAGAAATGCAGAATCCCAGACTCTACTGTAGACCTCTTGAATCAGAATCCTCGTTTTAACAAGATCCCCAAGTGATTCATATATACATTAAAATTTGAGAAGCACTACTACTGTGTGTTAAGTAACTGCTTAAATTTTAAGCAGCACTTATAAATTACTTATACACACATATGTGTGTGTATATATATATATATATATATATATATATATAACTTTTGAGTATCTCAGTTAAAAGGAACAAGCTTAAATTTTACATTACTGAAGAATGGCTTTAACACTTAAAAAAATAAATCTATTGTGTACTGGGCATGGTTCTAGACATAATGTATCTTAAGTAGAGCCTTTGAGATTACTTCATAAGATACCCTTGTGGAAAAAAGAAGCAAATATGGCTGGATAAAAGTAATGCACATTTTCAGATGAACAACCCACTGTATTGGAGAATATTCATTTATAAATGTGTTGCACAAGGTTGCCCATTTAGCTAAAGACTTATCCTGTATAATTTTATTATATTTATTTCAATTATTTATAAACAACTATAAACACGTAAGGTCAGAGACAGTGTCTGTCTCATTAATAGCTCTATTCCCAGTGCTTCATATGGTGAATGTTCTTTAAAAGGAGTTTATTTTTATTTTTTTAAAGATTTATTTATTTATTTATTTATTTATTTATTTATTTATTTATTTATTTATTTATTTATGAATGATAGACATAGAGAGAGGCAGAGACACGGGAGGAGGAAGAAGCAGGCTCCATGCTGGGAGCCTGACGTGGGACTCGATCCCAGGACTCCAGGATCACGCCCTGGGCCAAAGGCAGGCGCTAAACTGCTGAACCACCCAGAGATCCCCTTAACAGGAGTTTAATAAACTTTTTTGAATGATTAAAATGGATGAACTTTTGGCATCAGCCTGGACAGGGATATCTACTGGTGTTCTTACAGGTTTCTGTTCTTTGACTTGAGCCTAACAATTCTATAAATGACTTGAATAAGCACATTGTGGAAATACTTTTACATTTGTGGATGACAAAAGCTAAGATAGTTAAAATGATGACTAGTTTGTGAAGTGCTTGTCATTGGGCAATAAAATGGAAAAATAATGAAGCAAAGTTTAACAGGGCTAAATGTAGTATGTGAATTAAAAAATCAGGGGCATTAATGAAGGATGGGAGACCTAGCTTGCTAAAAAGTTTTTGATTAAAGCTAATAATAAAAAGCTGATATGATTACAAGTTATTTAAAAGTATAGGTTCTATCTAGAACATGGCAGATTGTGAACTGGTCAGAACATACAACATTTTGTCGAATTATGGATAGAACTTTGAGGAACATTTACAACTTAGAGTAGTAAGTGAATGGATATCATGAGACATAGTTGCCCATGCTTATAATAGGAGATTTTAAGTGTATTCAGTCATGTAAAGAATAGAATGCAGTTACCTGTTATCTCCCTTGCTGCCATTTGTCATCTCTTACTAGTTTACCAGCTGGGGATTATATTACAAATGATATTTTGCTGACCTGTAGACATTTCTCAACATTTGTATATAGTCAGTATTTATATTTATATGTTTTTGGGATGAGTCCATTAAATAACCAGTAGTTTGGGGGGAGAAATTTGGTAGCCAAGGCAATCCCTTTCAAGTCTTAGCCTAAAAAAAATTATCTAAATTGAATGATGGCTATGCTTGATTTTTTTAAAGTTTTATTTTTATTTAAGTAGTCGCTACACCCAATATGGGGTTTGAACTCATGACCCTGAGATCAAGAGTCATGTGCCACTCTGACTGAGCCAGCCAGATACCTCTTAATTTTTTTTTTTTGAAAGCAGTTATTGATGTAGATGTCAATGATATTCCTGAGGTCAAAATTTAGGTCAAAGGAAGAATTTAGAAGCACTCAATTATGGCTGCTCAACCAAGGGCTGGCAAAGAACAATCTCTTTATTCATTCTTTTAATAGGTATTTTTGGGGTACTAATTGGTGCAAGGACCTGAGATATTTCAAAGATCCCTAATCATTAGAAGCTTATTAATATTAAAGATAGCTTCATTCTGTAAACTTGATAATAATATCAAATTTAATACATGCATATGCTATTATTACTATCAGTTTTACTGAGTCCTTTCCATGTATGTGATACCTTTTTCTCTTCAGGCATGTAATGAAGAGTAGATATGCTGAAGCCTGCAATTGATTAAACTAGATGATGTGTGATACTAAGCAAACTAGGGAAACTCAGGAACAGTGGATGTAACAAGTGAATATATGCACAAATACAGATTTTAAAATCTTTTTTTTTTTTTTTAAGATTTTATTTATCCATGAGAGACACACACACACAGAGAGGCAGAGACACAGGCAGAGAGAGAAGCAGGCTCCTTGCAGGGAGCCCGATGTGGGACTCGATCTCGGGACTCCAGGATCACACCCTGAGCAGAAGGCAGACACTCAACTGCTGAACCACCCAGGCATCCCATTATCTAGATATTTCTTATATGATTCATAACCTCTTTCAGTGAATTTAATTTGGCCACTAGGTAATAAAAAAGGGGGTCTGAAATAACTACCAAACACTAGGACATTACTTTTCTTACTGCCAAATGACTAAGTGGTAACTGGAATCAAGGATGTTATATGGTGAATATGGAATTTTGGTAAATTAATATATAAGAGTTCTGGGAAGATCTTTTTCACATCTTTGGCTTATATATCTCATTGATTCTTAGGAAATAGAATTTGGTTTGGAAATTAAGTATCCTGATATGATATTAAAGTACTGTATATAAATCTAATTAGGAAATAAATTTTATAGATAAGATTAAATATCTATTGAACCTCATTTTAAAAACATTAATTCTGAAGTCATTCTTACATTAAAAATGCAGTTATTTAGGTAAGGATTTCCAATTATTCCAATTTTTATATATTAATGAAAGTCTCTCATATATAGTTGAATAACTTTATGCCTTTTAGCACATCTACTGAAATTGTAGTTAGCACAAAGATTCTAACCAAGTGTGGAGAAAATATGGTATATGGTAAGGAAAAAGAAAATGAGTCTTTAAAACCCATGATTGTGCCAATAAAAGTGGCTTTAAAATGGTGCATATTATCTTATACACCAATGCCACCACCAAGTGATCTAAGTAAAATAAAAAATCTGCAAGGGGATAAAGATAGAAATGAAGTCTGTTTTCATTGAACTAATAATAATAAGGAAGAGCTGAAAGTTATTCAAATAGACCTGAGTAGGGTGGGTGGGGAGGGAGTGTTTCTTGAAAACAAGGCATAATTATGCCTTCTTTATCTGCCATGACTGGGGAACATAGGAAATCAGAGCAATCAATGTAGTAAAATAATGGAAACTTATGCCTATGAGCTCCTAAATTCTTTTAATTTTTTACTCTTGGGGAAACTGAATGTGATCTCCACCTCCCCCCCCCCCCCATCCCCCGTGGCTCAAAGCCATTGTTATTCTACGGAGCAATATTGAGACTTGAGACTGTATGCAGCCGTTTGTCCCTGTTAAATAGCTGCAGAATTGCTTTTATTGTATCTTTTCTTTCTGGTTTTAAAAAACTTTTCTCTCATTATTACATCTTTCTGTTTTATTGCTATCTGTACCTGCTTAAATTTAGGTACAGTACAAGACCTGTCTTATCCCCTGCTCGTTCTTCTAGGAAGTCAGGTCATTTGCCTGACTGACATTCATTTACTCTTATTTTTTCTTCCAAATTAGTAACTTATCCTGGTTTTCAGTACAGCAACTCTATTGGCTAATGCTGGAAACTCTTCAATGCCTGCTTCTTAAAAGTCCTTTGATTCCCTACCCTGCCCCTGTAGGCCTTCTATTGCTTTTTCACTCCTGACAGAGGTAGAATAGAAAAACCAGCATTTTAAAAAAAAGTAATCTCTACACCCAATGTGGGGCTTGAACCCATGACCCCAAGATCAAGAGTTGCACACTCTACTGACTGAGCCAACCAGGTTGGCTTGCTTCCTTCCTTCCTTCCTTCCTTCCTTCCTTCCTTCCTTCCTTCCTCCCTCCCTCGCTCCCTCCCTCCCTCCCTCCCTCCCTCTCTCCCTTCCTTCCTTCCTTCTTTCCAACATGCTTTATGGAAGGACTGGGAAATAAAATAGAATGAGAGTGAGAGGGAAGATCTGTATAAAATTCAAATGAAATTCCCAGTTGCCTTTTGAAAAACTCTGGTTCCAGAGGCAGTGGATACTATCAAGGTCTGGTGTCGAGGAGGACAATAACAGCACATAGCAGGTGTTGCCATGGAGGTCCTGGAAGGGAGACAGTGAAGCTGGAGGAGAACTTTGGTTCAGTGGATATCTTATGCTCTGTCGGACAAAGCGTCTGACAAAGATAGTTACATGGTAATAGTGTCCTGAGTAGAAGGAAATTGTTTTCATGGATTTAAACATTTATCTTCCTTTGAAGAATTAGAGCTCAGCCAGATGGAGCTTCCCCAGAAAGCAATTACTAGACAGTATTTTCCCTGCTCTTACTTTCCCAGAAGGAAGTGGTATGCTCTTCTGAAGACAAGCCTCAGGCCTGGCACCAGAAAGTAGCCTGAGCCAGTGACCATAAATTTAATGACTTGGAAGCATTTTAAAATACTGTACCAGTTTTGGTTATTAACTTGAGGTTTTTGGACCCCCAGAGCAGTGGTTCTTAAACTTTTTGGTTTCTGGGCCCCTTTATCATAAAAATTATTAAGAACACTGGAGAGCTTTTGTTTATCTATATCTATCAATATTTGCCAAATCAGAAATTAAAACAGAAAAATTTAAAACACACGAATAGGGACGCCTGGGTGGATCAGCGGTTGAGTGTCTGCCTTTGGCTTAGGGCGTGATCCCAGAGTCCCAAGATCAAGTCCCACATCAGGCTCCCTGCATGGAGCCTGCTTCTCCCTCTGCCTGTGTCTCTGCCTCCTTCTGTGTGTCTCTCGTGAATAAATAAATAAAATATTGAAAAAAAATAAAACACATGAATACACAAGCCAGCATGTCATTAACTGTCAGAATGATAGAGCCATATGTCCTGTAGCCTCTGGAAAACTGTGCTTGCTGTACCCTTGAGGGACAATAAAAGTGAAAAATCAATTAAAATTGCAGTATTACTATAAAAGTAGCTTTGACTTTGTGGACTCCCTGAAAGTTTCTTGGGGAAGCCCAGGGATTCTTAGACCACATTTTGAGAACCGTTGCTCTAAGTGGTCTATGAATAGAATTCAGGAGATTTGAGATCTTAGAGGCGAAAAAGATTATCTTTATCTTCACTAATTTCCAACAGAACTTATGACTTCCTTTCGTTTCCAATGTAGGCATAAACCAAAGCAATATTAGGAGTTCCCGTGACTTTCTTACCAATAGAAATCACAGATATGTTCGTAGCATGTCAAGTTATTGCAAAGTTATCTTAAAAATAACTTTGAAACTATGGTAGTTATTAGACCTGCTGCTAGATCTTGTTAATGTATTAATAAAAGGTACTCATATTAAAATTTTATAATTTAAAATTAATTTGATAAATATATAATCAATTTCCTTTGCATTTTTATGTCTTGTATGTTTAAGAACATTATTTTGAGAAGAGATCAGTGGCACACAAAAGGTTAATAACTTTTTAGTATTTCAAGGACCTTAGAAGGACTCTAGACTTTTGTCCTCATGGAAATGTCTACCAGGCATTGGTTGGGATCCTAGTGATATACTGAGATCCTGAAAGGTCAGCAGGAAGTGTGCTCTAGTTGGGTAAATCCACTGTTGACAAGCAGTATGTGGCTGACACTTCATTCTTGGTTATTCCAGTGCAGACTTCAGAATTGGACTCCTCAGCAGGGAATTAGATATTTGCCTACTGTTTGAGGGAGTAATCCATCTTATTTTTTCTTAGAGAGTCAGAAATAGTCTGTTGGCTTAGAAAACTTGTTCTACTTGGATTATGGCATTATGAGGTCTTGTCTGAAATGCTCTGCAACCTACTCTGAATTGCCAACACTTATGAATGAGTGTGGGATAGCTCAAAAGGATTCTAAATTAAATAATCCAAACTAAGAAATAAATGAATAAATTGAGGCTTCTCACTTGTTGGAATAAGCTCATTGGCATTTTTCAGGGGCAATTTGAGTGTCAGAAATAGGAAGTGATTCTCTAGGGACATAGTCCTGATTTTTGGATCACATGGTTCATCTTTTTTTTTTTTTTTTCTAAGACTTTATTTATTTGAGAGAGAGAAAGACAGAGATAGCAACCGAGATAGCACAAGTGGGAGGAGAGGGAGAAGCAGGCTCCCCGCTTAGCAGAGAGCCCAATGTAGGGCTTGATTTCAGGACCCTGGGATCATGACCTGAGCTAAAGGCAGATGCTTAACTGACTGATCCACCCAGGCACCTTCATGTGGTTCATCTTTATTCTTCTTGGATAGTCTCTGAAATGTAAACCCTTTTGAAGATGTTACAATGATGTTGTCTGCCTTTCATTAGCCGAGAATGCCTTAGCCTTTATGTCCTGGTTAACTGCTACAGAGCTTCTCCAGCTCAAATATTCTATAACAACTAGAAATTTGGGAGTATATTCATTAATTGAAATTTACTGAGCACCTACTATGAGCCAAACATTATATTAGGTACTGGGAACTCAATAGAGAACAGTACATGGTCCCAGCCCTCAAGTACTCTAGAGTCTAGAGTTTAACAGCAAATGAGGATTTATGTAGAACCCACTTTCTAGACATAAAAATATTAGAAATTCATGGTGAATTCTGTGAACTTTGTCAGTTCACATTCATATAGCATCAACAGGGTCACTTGGTATTAATGGAACCTAGGAAAGAGGAATCTCTGATTATCTTTTCATAATGAGCTTTCATTCACCTAATGAACCTTTATTAATAGCCTAAAATGTGTGAGACATTATGATAGACAGTGGATCACAGCTCCCTGCCCTGAAGAAACTCATAGGATACAAACAACCAATTAAGGTGATAAGGCTATGATAGTATATGTACAAAGGTATTTTTCATGTACGGAGGAAGGCACACCTGACCCAATCAGATATTGGTAGTTTTAGGAGGTTAGGGAATATTCTATAGAGGAGTTGGCATCTTGAGGGTCGAGCAGCAGTTTGTAAGGTTGAAAAATGAGAGAATTTTAATGTAATCATGGTTTGGACTCTAGTCTGGTACATCAGTCCTTTTCAAATTTTGAATGTCTGGTTTGGGGAGATATGTTTGAAGTGCCTTGATTTAATATTGAAAATGTTCATGAGGGGGTTTGGGTTTTTTATTTTGCTTTGGATGTCACCTCTCATTTATAACTTTTTCTTTAATGTTTGTAGAAAAAACACCCAGGTTAATGCCTGATAAAGGAAGCATGTACTACCCACGGGTACAACATTATCGAGAACTGCTTGACTCATTGCCAATGGATGCCTATACTCATGGCTGCATTTTACATCCTGAGCTAACTGTGGACTCCATGATCCCTGCTTATGCAACCACAAGGATTCGCAGTATGTAACAATCTTAAAGACTTCGAATTCTGTCTCAGAGTTCTTTTAATTCATTTTTGAGATGGGGCTCATCTCATGAAGACTTGGGGACAGGGTTGTTAGGTTTGCTTCATGGATGTTACAGATCAATCCATGCACCAGTCAGATTAATCTGTGCTTCAGCTGTTCAGCTGGACATTTATTATCTATGGGAGCTGATTTTCCATCTCTTGGTCTTGAGGGCCAAGCTTGGGTGAAACTCAGAAGAGTAGCCTGTGGAAAAATAAGGAACATAACATGTTCTCATAGAAGATGGACTAAGAATCATGAAATCTGGAATCTGCTGGGGATTATGGGGGGGCAACTAAATGTACATTTCTGGTCCTTAATTTTTGTTTCATTATGTGAGGGAACTGGACTACAGGCTGTCTAACCATTACTCTGCCTCTAAATTCAGGTATTTGAGATGTACTAAGATTGAGTCGTGATATCCAGCTCCTTCTTTTTCTGAGGACACAGATGGTCAGTGCATGGGATGTGGAGGAGAAGGGGTGTTCTTTGGCATAGGTGATTGAGATAGGAAAGTAAGGGAAAGTGGCTGTGGTCAAACTCTGGGAGTGTATAATTAGGAATACTCAAACCCAGATCTTCTAATTCTAGAAACCACATTCTTTCCATTACATCATACCTCACCTTTATAATTCTCTTACTTATGTTATTTTTCTTTCCTTTTGATACTTCTTCTCTCCTCTTCCATCCCCTCCTTCCTTTTTTCCTCTTCTCGCTTTACTTCTTGTTCCTCCTCCTTCTCTTCATAAGTATTCATATGATTTGAAACAGGTGGCCTGAATATAATTCTATCACCTAGAGTTAATATATTTTTAAAAACAAAGCCTTTTCCTTCTCTTCATATAGAAGTCCATTAATAAAAACTTGAAAGATATTGAAAGGTAGAGCCACCACTCTGCACTGAGCACTTCTGACCTGCTAGGCCTTGCTCTAAGTGCTTTCCTGGGTGCCTCACATTTAATCCTTAGCCTATGTGGCAGACACTCTGATAGTTCCATTTTAAATTTGAGGAAACTGAGGCACAAAGAGGTCTAAGGCAGAGTCAGGGCATGAGCCCTAGAGCTCATGGAGTGTCCTAGCTTCTCCTTGTTTCTTGTTTAGAAGGGAGGAAATAATTTCCTATTTCAAAAATGATTTTATTATCAGGCCAAATTGGTAACACAGAATCTGAACTGAAAAAACTTGCTGAAGAAAACCCAGATTTACAAGAGGCATACATCGCAAAACAGAAGCGACTTAAAGTAAGTAAACCAGGCTGTCCTCAGTTGACATCCACTGTTTGCATTCCATGTTCTACATTTTGTAAAGTCTCACTATTTCTAGGACATCTTCTCTTAAATATTTGCAAATCACCAGTGCACGTTAGCTTTTGCTTACGCTCTGCTTTTAGAAAGAATTTTCCTTTGATTTAATAGTCAGACCTGATGACAGTTGCTTAAAAGGCAGATTTTGCTCATGCTGTTTACCAAGGAAAGTTGTAAAATGTAAAAGCAAGTTCATAATATACACTATCAATCTGTCATTTCGGGTACTCTGCCACTTTTTAAGGCCTAGCTAGAACTTCAGGACTTTTTTTTTTTAATACCAATAAGGTAATTGGCAAATTTGTTCTTATACTTTTCTCTCTTCTCTTATTTTTTTCCTTACCTTTCACCCATTTCTTCCACGTCTAACTCCCACCTCTGGCAACCACCAATCTATTGTCTATGAGCTTGGGTTTTGTTTTGTTGTTGTTATTGTTGTTTTTAGACTCCACATTTAAGAGAGATCCTACAGCATTTGTCTTTGACCCATTTCACTTAGCATAATTCCCTTGAGGTATAGTTACGGGAGTGCAAATGGTAAAACTTCATTATTCTTTGTGGTTGAATAATATTCCATTGTATGTATATCCCACATCTATTCATTCATCCATTGATGGGCACTAAGCTTGTTTCTTGGATATTGTAAATGAAGGTGCAATGAACATGGGAGTGGATATATCTTTTTGAGTTAGTGTTTTTGTTTTCTTTGGATAAATACCCAGAAGTGGAATTTCTGGATCACCTGGTGGTGGTTCTATTTGTAGTTTTTTAAGGAACTTCTGTATTGTTTTCCAGAGTGGCTGCACCAGTTTACATTCCCACCACTAATGCGCGATTGTTCCCTTTTCTCCACATCCTTGCCAGCACTCACTTCTGGCCTTTTTGATAACAGCCATTCTAACGGCTGTGAGGTGATAGCTCACTGTGGTCTGGATTTTCATTTTCCTGATGATGGGTGATGTTGCACACCTTTTTATGTACCCATTGGCCTTCGATGTGTCTTCTTTGGAAGAATGTCAATTCAGAACCTCTGTACATTTTTAAATCAGATTTTATTGTTGTTGTTGCTATTGTGTTGGAGTTCTTTATATATTTTGGATGTTAACCCCTTATCAGATACATAATTTGCAAGTATTTTCTCCCATTGAATAGGCTGCCATTTCATTTTGTTTTTGGTTTCCTCTGTCATGCGGAAACTTTTTAGTTTGATGCAGTCCCACTTGTGTGCTTTTGCTCTTGTTGCTTTTGTTTTTGTGTAAGATTCAAAAAATTATTGCCAAGACCTACATCATGAAGCTTACCACCTCTGTTTTCTTCTAGGAGCTTTATGGTCTTAGGTCTTATGTTCAAGTTTTTAATCCATTTTGAGTTAATCCATTCTGACTTGTCTGCCTCTTAAGGAGCAGGGCTTTGTTTCATCTGTTCCAGTCAGCCTTTCTCTTTCTGAGGTGATTCTTTCCTCAGGGCCCAAGAACACACACAAGCTTCCCCCATATTGAAAATGTAGCAAACGTCAACACTCATCACCTTCCTCAACTTTCCATCTTCCTTTATCTCAGCTAAGTGAGCTGCTCAAAAGAAATGCCTGCACACACAGCACTTCTTACTTTGCACTCAGTCTCTAAGTCACTGCATTCAGATTTCTCCCTCAGCCTGACCCTTCAGTTGTTCATTCCTTGAAAGCTGTTGAAATTCCATTTGTTAGTTGGGGGCTGAGAGGAGTCTCTTTGTGCTCCTTATATTCTTTGCCATCTCTGGTCATCTAGTGTATGGGAGTTACCTGTGGACCAGTGGGTCTGGTCAGTGGAGTATTCTCACAGCCAGAGCATTTTCCCTCAGGTTTTCTTTTGCTTTAACATTATTCTCTATCTTCTCATTGCCTCAGATAAACAGGCTCCAACTTTTTAAGAGTTTATATCTGCTTTGCTCTGTGTTGTTTTTTGCAAGCATCAATAACCTATTTAGTTATTTTTGCTAATTAGTCAAAGCTGCTTGACCATGACAATGTCAAATATTTGAAGAAAATTCTTGATGAACTGGAGAAAGTCTTGGATCAGGTTGAAACTGAGTTGCAAAGAAGAAATGAAGAAACCCCAGGTAGGTTCTTATTTGTGTGTGTGTGTGTGTGTGTGTGTGTGTGTGTGTGTGTTTCTCTTTTGCTGGATCCCAGGCATGTTATATTTATGGGAATATTATTAGATTTTACCAAAAACATTCTGTAATCTGTTTTTTTGTTATTCTTATTCATGGGCAGTTTAAATTATCATGGCAACAATAATACTGACCTCAGCAAAACCCAGATGTCTAATGGTAACCCAATCAGTGTCTATGTGAAATGTGACTGGTGGAGGATTTTTCTGCCCAATTTAAAGTTATGGTTGGGAGATTCCTACTTAGCCTGTTTGACACATTTGTAATTATAGTAGTTCATTTGGTTGAATAACCTGAGTAATTAGCTTGAAAGCTTCCTCTAGTTTTACCCCAGGCAGGGGGAATACTTCCAATCTGAAGTATGAAATGGAGGCTGGCCTATGTATATCTGTAGGCTGGCTGGTGAGCATCTGTGTATTGTACCTGTGAACCTAACCCCAGGATCCAGCCATTGCCCAGGTGCATGCACTTGGACCATTTGCAACTATTCTAATTGGCAACAAAGTTGAAGACCATGTTACATGAAACGTACTTCACAATAGGAACTTTCTTTTGCTTTATGTGAGTGACGAGGAGCAGCAATCACTGAGTGACATTCCAGGCCCAATTTTATGAATTTTTCTAAGGCTCACCTGCTGTTTTCCTAAGCCAGGAGGAAAGATCTGTGGACTCCTCTGGCTTGGAGGCTCTCAACTCCTCAGAATCCTTTTCAATATCAAAGATAGATTTGAACTCAAGTAGCTTCCGTTTCACCCAAGGATGTAGGTAGCTGGCAGGTATTAAGCAAATCTCCCTTTGCTTGGGTGACATTGGCATGGACTTTGTCTTAGGATTAATTTGTCAAGAAAATGTACCACGGCCTTCATCTTTTCACTGTTCTCACACTTGCCCTTATGACCACGATGAAAGATGCCAGTTAGAGTCTCTCTGTACAGCTCTTGCCCCTAATTCTCCATGTCCCTTTCTCTGATTAGAAGAGGGCCGCCAGCCTTGGCTCTGCGGAGAATCCTTCACCCTGGCAGACGTCTCTCTCGCTGTCACATTGCATCGACTGAAGTTCCTGGGGTTTGCGAGGAGAAACTGGGGAAATGGAAAGCGACCAAACTTGGAAACCTATTACGAACGTGTCTTGAAGAGAAAAACATTTAACAAGGTTTTAGGACATGTCAACAATATATTAATCTCTGCAGTGCTGCCAACAGCATTCCGGGTGGCCAAGAAAAGGGCCCCAAAAGTTCTTGGCACCACCCTTGTGGTTGGTTTGCTTGCAGGAATGGGATATTTTGCTTTTATGCTTTTCAGAAAGAGACTTGGCAGCATGATATTAGCACTTAGACCCAGACCAAATTATTTCTAGGCTTGTAGGGATCTGGTGGTGGCAACTCATCCAACCATTCAACTAGGCCCTTGTTCACTCTTCCAGGCCCAGTGAAGAATGACCCTGGGCAATTAGTAAAAAGCATAATTTACTTTACTCTTTGGGTAGTTTTGTGGGGAGAAGAGGTAATGAAAATGTTTTTGTGGGCTGGTAACTTTGAGATTACTTATTTGCAAACCTGAACTAATCCATCCTCAAAACATGTGCAAGGTCAAAATATGTAAATGCTGACAAAGAACTAGACCTTTAAGTCAGAATGCCAGTTCAAGTTCTGAATTACTTTTTGGGAGAAGGTTCTTACTATGAGCAGACAGTAATCATCTGTGATTGCCCATAGCTCTTCATCTGAGACAATCTGGATGTGCTGAGTGTTGAGTAGTTAGCAACATTTTCCACTGGAATTCAGAAATCATCTTTGTTTCACAACCTGGGTTCTGACAGCAGCAGGGTACAATAGTACTTCACATGATCACTCTTAGATTCAGGCAGAAATGAGAAACACAAAGGGAACAGGGAGAGGGTTAATGAAGTCTATCTAGTGAAGAACAGTAGAAGGCAACCTCCAGGCACTTCCAATGCCACTCATGGCTGCATGTCCCCTTAGTAAACATCAGACTACTTATGGCCACTGCCCGTGTATTCTCCTATATTTAAGACCTTGGGGAAATGACTAGGGAGTTACTAGGGGGAGTGGGCTGGAGAAAACTCTGGGCTTTACACTTATAGCACCTCATCTGACCTTAGTATTATTTTAAATGCACGTGATTCACACTTGTTTTAATAAGACTAACTGCTTATATACTTGGGTGTGGAATGCCCACTGGAACATGTCTGCCTAGCATTTACATAAAAGTCTTAAGTGGTTCTTTTCCTCACAGTTCCCCAACTGGATGGTACCTGTGAGATAGCACTCCTGTGGACCTTTGTGTCCAGTCAGTGGGGGGTCTTGGCTTCTACAGCTCTTTTTAGCACACAAGTGGAATATTATTAGGTGAATATTCACCTGAATATTATCAGGTGAATGTCCCAGCTAATTACTAACATGGCTTGTGGCTGGGTAGTGGATATTTTAATGATCTGGAAGTACTAAATATGCTCATTCTGTATTTGAAAAGTCTGGTGTGTTAAAAAAAAACCTGTTGCCTAGACCTTGCATCTGTTTATTGTCATTAACAAGGCCTTAAAAGGTTAAAGAGAAAGGTCTAGTCTTAGTCTGTGGAAATTAATTTAGGGGAAATGAAATAAGTTGATAGTGATGTTCACTTATATTCATTCATGTATGTCTAGGGATTTCAGGGGGGTACCTCAGTCCATCTAGAAGGGCAACCCCACTGTGCCCCATGAACAATTATACAACTACATCCTACACAGCACTCAGGAAAAGATTTTCCATGGTGACATGAAGATACAGTTTCCCTGAAGCTAGTCTGAAAGGAGTTGGGGGACAGTTTTAGGTCTCTGGCTGGAAGTATGTACAGAGAATGATGAGCTAAGTAAGGTTCCAGCAAACAATAAAAGCTTGTTTGGATTGCCTCAGATTGGCTATGCAAAACAGCCAAAGAATGTACTGAATTTTCATTAACAGGAAACAGTCATACATAGGAAATGATGACTTTTTGATGGTAAAATGAGTCTATAATTCCATTTCATGAATCAGTTGTTTTAGAAAATTCTGATGAAATGGATATTCCATTTTGCAAAATTTGCAAAATTAGTTTTCAAAAATTAGTAACATCTCCATGTAAACTCAATACAACAATAATTAACAGGCTGGCAGCTTTTCTGATGTCTTAATATTGCTCCTCAGTGCATTGTCATAGAGATTGGCTGGATTTGTTTGTTGCTGGCACACTCCAATTCGTATGTTCCTGAAAGAGCCACAAAACTGGTTATTTAGTAATTCATTGTGTTCCTGAGATCTTTATATCACCCTCTTAGAAGAATTCAGACAGGAAGAGGACACGATTGGGTTTTTATAAAAATCTACAAAGTGTATTTACCTATTGAGAGGCTGTTGATTAAGAATAAAGATTAGAAGCCTAGTGCTGGCTTTTCTTAAATTTATTTTATTACTGAGTCATAGAAAGTCTACTGGGAAGTATAATTTTCTGATATAGTTTCATTGGAAATATGCTTGTGTCAATATTAAAGATGATGCATCATAGTGATTTCACTTGTTTCACGGATACTCCTGGGTTTAGACTAATAAAATGTTTGGGGTCATAATGCCCACTAGATGTCGCTGCTCACACAGTAGTCTGAGCTGGGGCATTAGGTTCAGCAAGCCTTCTAAAATGGCCCAAGTGAAGATAAACATTAATGACCTTAGTTTCTGAAATGAAGGATCTTGATCAGATCATTCATCTGTAAAAAAGCTTGAGGCACATGTAGTATTGATTTCTAATGCTTTGGAAGGGATAAAAGTATCACACAATGTCAGGCTAAAGAGCTAAACAAATACTGTCAGCAAAATAAGCACTTCTATCTTTTTTTTTTTTTTCATGATCATTGGTGACTGGCCCATGTGCTCCTCAGTTTCCAAAGTTTGTATAAATATCAAAATTATAAAAATGCCTGAGGTACTAAATTTAAGTTGGCTATGTATGTCTAAATACATAAATACTATTTTATTGTTATTGCAATTACATGCCCTTTGAATCCATTTTTCTTTAATTGCAGATACTTGTAAATGTTTGCTTGATTTTTAGGAATTATTGATATCGACACCAGAGTTCTAGGTATTTTGGTGTTGTTGAGTGTAATAGATCAAGATACTATTCTGCCTGTAAAATCAATAAAAGTAACTGGATAATGAATATGAACTCTAAAAGTGTTAATTTTATAATCTTTTTAAAGAAAAGAGATTTCATTTAAATCAAAGCATACTGTGGTAACTGGAAAGAATAAAGTAAACAAAGGCTTTAGATATTAAAGCTATTTAGCTACAGGATGTCATATTTTCCTTATAACAATCACTGACTCATGATTTATTTAAATACACACAGTTTTATAATGAAAAGAATAACACATTGCTCTGGGGTACCTAAGTGGTGCAGACAGTTAAGTGTCCAACTCTTGATTTTTGGCTCAAGTCATGATCTCAGGGCCAGGAGATCAAGCCCCTTGTGGGGCTCCATACTCAGCACAGAGTCTGCTTGAGTTTTTCTCTTCCCTGCACCACCCCACTGTACTCTCTCTATCAATCAATCTTAAAAAAAAAAAAAAAGAATAACATATTGTTCTTGAACATTAAAGGCCTTCTTTTGCAGCTACCTAACAGGCATAAAATGACAAATATCAAGAGAATATTGTTTTTTCAAAATAATTTCGTTACATGTTTACTCAAAGATGACTTTTATGATATTTATGGATATTTTTGATATAGCTAATTCACTTATTGAATTATATATTATGAATATTCAACTTATTATCTATATTTCCAGCCTTGGCCATTATTCTAGTCATCAGATAGAAACTGAATATTATTTTTGTGTTACAATGAACAAAGTAAATGAGAACCTAATTGACTTTATTTTCCCTGAGTTTGTTAGCAAAACAAAAAAACCACAATATCGAATACCCATAGAAAGTCAAATGATATACAATTCCATTGTCTATTCAGAAAAGGGGAAAACACCATATTAAAGACACAAAAGTCAAATTAATGCACCAAATAGATAAGTATTTAGTCATAACTTTCATATTGTTTATGCCAAATATTTGGCTCCTTTATATTGTTATTCTTTACATATTCATCTCAGAATGCCTTTGTTTTCTAATTTTTCACAACACTTATGTTATACAAGGTAGGGTAGAAGTTTCCAAACCAAGTAAGGAAGTATAATTTCTAGAGTGAGGATAATAGTTTTAATTATGTTTTACACTGTGAAAATGGAGAGAGGGAGAGAAAAAGAGAATTCACTTCATATATTAGAAGGGCAGTACACTGATGAAAGCAGTATCTTGTATTACTTAATCTGAGTTGAGCCCTGGATTTGTGTCTTAGGAAGGAAGAAGGACTGATATATGGGTCACAAGGCAGCAGGGTGGAGCAGGCTCTGAGGTATAAACAAGGCCAGGTGGAGCTTGAGACAAAATATACGTATAACAGGCCCTGATATACTCTCATTCCAGCAGGTGGTGTATCTCATTATAAAGCTCTCTTTGGGAAAGCTAGACGTTTTTGTCTTCAGCCTTTCACTCTATTTGTTATTTATACATTGGCTTCTGGATTACAAGGTATTGTCTTTAAATTCCTTTACTAGAGAAAAACCAATAGTATGGATGAAAATATAAAGATGTTAATGAAATCTAATGTACATGGAAATCAGGTTTCCCTGCTAACAGAAATATTCACATCCATATACATAAAGTTAATTCCTAACCAGATAGGTAATTTTTCAGACATACGGCTACTATGTATACGTTTTGTACCATCAGATTAAGCTATCTTTTGAATTTAAGAATCTGATATTCAGCAGTCTCTTACAAACCTCAAAAGCACATCATAATAAAAATATAATGGTATACTTTTAGCAATTCCACACTTAAGCTCAATGAATAAAAAAGTAAAGATTTACATTGAAAAACTGATATGAACTAAAAATTGTTAGCATTAAAAGTAGAGGTGGCTATGTTTTAAAAATGGTCAAAAATTTGTCTCATTCTCTTGCAATGTGATGTTACAAATCCTCTTGTAATTTCAAATCCTCAGATCATGACTATTTTAGGCTTCCTAGAAAGGAACTTACCAGAGATATTAGACAGTAGCTAGTAATGAAAGTCACTAGACGTCCTCATTAATACCTTGTTAATCCTCCAGGCAAAAGTCAGGACTATGCCCTCACATAAGGCCTAAGTTAGAAGAGTTTTTCAGTCTTGGCACTATTGATATTGTAGGCCGGGTAATTCTTGTGTAGATCTGTTTTTGTGTGTTGTGGGGTGTTTAGTGGCATTCCTGGCCTCTACCTACTAAATGCCAGTAGCTCCCCATTTATTTCCTGTTTTGACAACCCGGAACATCTTCAGATTTTACTGAATGTCACTTGGGGAGAAAAGCATCTCCAGTTGAACGGCTCTATTCTACATTGACCCTAACAAAGCCTAAAACCAACCCTGACAAAATCTGCAGGGGAGATAGATATTGAATGTTGGATCCAGCCAAGTTAGAGTACTTGGGAAATGTCTTGGGCTCCCATATGTCCTCCATATCAAAGCATAAAATCAAACCTATGTAATTTAAAAGTTATTAGCCAGTAATTGAGCTGCCTCCCAGAACAAGAATCAATACCCATCAGAGGGAAGATAACAGGATCCAGAATCTCTATAACATACTGCTATCAATGTCCAGTACACAATTAAAAAATTACCAGACACTGAAAGATACAGGAAAATAGGATCCAAAATCAATCAAAAAGATGATAGTAAACAGCAGCAGAATGGGATGTGACCCAAATGTTGGATTTAGCAAAGACTTAAAACAGCTAAAGGACAATATATATTCATAGAATTAAAATAAAATGTAGTCCGATTGAGCCAACAGATTAGGCGTTGGAGAAATGAAAACCACAATAAAGAACCAAATAGGAGGGGATCCCTGGGTGGCTCAGCAGTTTGGCGCCTGCCTTTGGCCCAGGGCGCGATCCTGGAGCCCGGAATCGAGTCCCGCGTCGGGCTCCCGGCATGGAGCCGGCTTCTCCCTCCTCCTGTGTCTCTGCCTCTCTCTCTCTCTCTCTCTCTCTCCTCTGTCTGTCTATCATGAATAAATAAATAAATCTTTAAAAAAGAAAAAAAGAACCAAATAGGAAAGCACTGTAACTAAAGTGAAAAATTCATCAGATAGCTTCCACAGCAGATGGGAGACCACAAAGAAAAGATGAGGGAGCAGAACCTCAGGGACACATGAAAAATAACTCGTTTAATATATGTGTTATAGGAGCACTAGAAAGAAAGTAAGAATGGGGTGGAAACAAACATTAAATGCCAAATTTCCTAAATTTGATGAAAAATGTTGATTTACAAATTCAAGAAAATCACTGAATTCAACGAATGATAAATACCAAGAAAGCAAAACTTAAGCATTGTTGAAAATAGCCAGAAGGGAAAAAAAGTCACGTAACACTGAATTGAACAGTAAGAATACTTGCTGGGTTCTCATCAGAAACAGTGGATATCAGAAAACAATGGAAATGTCTGTAAAATGTTGATGGGGGAAAAAATCTTCAGAATTCTGTATCTGAAGAAAATATTTCTTAAAAATTAAGTGAAATAAAGACATTTTCCTGATAAATGCAAACACAGTAATAAATTAAATCCAGTAGACCTGCAAAACAAAGTGTTCCAGGCATTCTTCTGTTAGAGCAATGAGATCTGATGGAAAACCAAATCTACAGAAAGTAAAAACTAAAGAGTTCTGGGAATGGCAGATAAGTGGGTGGTATAAGAGATTATTTTTATTAGTTCATAATTTACTTAAAAGGACCTGATTGTTCAAAACACAACTAATAGCATTGTACACTGTATTTTATAATATGTGAAGAAACAAATATATCACAAAAAGAAACACAAAAGTAAAAAGTGATGGATAAATGAAATATTGTAAGGCTGTTAGATTTACATATGAAGTATGAAGAAGGATGTGTCAAGGGCAAAGTAACAAGTGTCTAGTTTGAAGTAGTACAATTTTGACTCCAAATAGACTCTGATAAGAAAGCAGTGTTGTCACTGGAAGATTACTAAAAATTAATTTTATAAAAAGCTGAGAAACCAACAGAAGGGATAGAAATAAAATATCAACGAAAAAAACAGAAGAGACAAATGGAAAACAACTAGCAAGGTGGTAGATTTAAGCACACTATTATAATTATATTAAATGTAAAAAATATAAATTACATTAAATGTAAAATCTTCCAACTGAAGGTCAGATTTTAGGTTAGATAATGCAAAACACAGAGATGCATTTTAAATTTCAATTTCAAAGTAAATTGAACATAAAAGGATAGAAAGTTCACATGAAAGGAAAGCACCAACAAAACAAAAAGTCAACTGGATGGGAGAAGATATTTGCAAATAGTATATTTGATAAAGGGGTAATACCCAAAATATATAAATAAGTTATATAACTCAAACCAAAAAAATCAAACAATTTTATTAAAAAATGGGCAGAGGATCTGAACAGTAATTTTTTTTTTTCTCCAAAAAAGACATACAGATGGCCAACAGACACATGAAAAGATGCTTAATATCACTAATCGGGGAAATGCAAATCAAAACCACTATGAGATAGTACCTCACACAAGTCAGAATGGTTAACTTCAAAAAGATAAGAAATAACAAATATTGGTAAAGATGCTGAGAAAAGGGATTTCTTGTGCACTGTTGGTGGAAATGTAAATTGGTGCAGCCACTGTGAAAAACAGTATGGAAGTTCCTAAAAAAATTAGAAATACAATATGGTCTAGTAATTCCATTACTGAGTAGTTACTCAAAGAAAATGAAAACATTAATTTGGAAAGGTATATATACCCCTATGTTTACTATAGCCAATATACAGAAGCAATCCACATGTCCACTGATAGATGAGTGGATAAAGAAGATATGGTATGTATATACAGAATGGAATATTAGTCATAAATAGAATAAAATCTTGCCATTTGAGGCAATATGGATGGACCTAGAATGTATTATGCTGAGTTTAAAATAAGAGAAAGACAACATATAATTTCACTCATATGTGGAATTTAAGAAATAAACAAAAAACTCAAGCAGATACATAAGTACAAAGAACAAACTGGTGGTGGGATTACATTAAATGTGTAGATTGCTTTGGGTATTATGGACATTTTAACAGTATTTGTTCTTCCAATTCATTAGCAGGGAATGTCCTTCCATTTCTTTGTATTTTCTTCAGTTTCTTTCATCAGTGTTTTATAGTTTTTAGAGTACAGGTCTCTTTGGTTAGTTTTATTCCTAGGTATCTTATTGTTTTTAGTTCAATTGTAAATGGGACTGTTTTCTTAATTTCTTCTTCTGCTGCTTCATTATTGGTGAATAGAAATATAAAAGGCTTCTGCACAGCCAACAAAACAATCAACAAAACTAAAAGGCCATCTATGGAGGGGAAGATGTTTGCAAATGACATATCTGATAAAGGGTTAGTATCCAAAATAAATAAAGAATGTATAAAACTCAACACTCAATAAACAAATAATCCAATTGAAAAATGAGCAGAAGACATGAATAGACATTTCTCCAAAGATGACATACAGATGGCCAATAAACACAAAAGATGCTCAACATCACTTGTTATCAGGGAAATGCAAATCAAAACTACAATGAGATATCACCCTGAAACCTGCAGAATGGCTAAAATTGACAACACAAGAAACAACAGGTGTCTGGTGAGGATGTAGAGAAAGGGGAACCCTCTTGCACTGTTGGTGGGAAGGCAAACTGATGCAGGCACTCTGGAAAACTGTGTGGAGGATCCTCAAAAAAGTCAAAAATAGAAGTACCCTATGATCCAGCAATTGCAATACTATGTATTTACCCAAAGAATACACAAATACTAATCTAAAAGGGTACATGCTCCATGATGTTTATAGCAGCATTATCTACAATAGCAAAATATGGAAACAGCCCAAGTGTCCCTTGATCTGATGAATGGATAATGAAAAGGTGATACACACACACACAATGGACTATTAACCATAACAAGAGAATAAAATCTTGCCATTTGTAACAACATGGATGGAGCTAAAGAGTATTATGCTGAGCAAAATAAGTAAGACAAATGCTGTATGATTTTACTCATATGTGGAATTTAAGAAACAAAACAAATGAGCAAAGGGACTAAAAAAGAGAGGCAAACCATGAAACAGTCTTAAATATAGAAAACAAACTGATGGTTACAGGAGGGGAGGCAGATGGGGGAATGGGTCAAAAAGGTGATGGGGATTATGGAATGCACTTGTGATGAGCATTGGTGATACAAGAATTGTTGAATCACTATATTAAGCACCAGAAACTAATATTACACTGTATGTTAACTAACTGGAATTTAAATAAAAGCTTAGAAAAACAACAAAAATTACCAGTATTGGAAATAAAAGGAGGAATACTATTACATTTCTTACCAATTTTAATAGGAGAATAAAGTATTAGGAAAAATATGTTAATAATTTGATAACTAGATGAAGTGGATAAATTTCTTGAAAAACACAACTTAACAAAAGTGACTCAAGAAAAAATAGAAAATTAAAATAGGCATATAACTATTAAAAAACTTGAAATCCTAGTAATGTCAAAAGAATATTCCACAAAGAAAACTCAAGACCAAGAGGTCTTTATTGGTAAATTCTATCATGCACAAAGAAAGAAATAATACCAATCATACATAAATTCTTTTTTCAGAAAATAGAGAATAGAATGTTATTTTATGTGATCAGTCTAACAGTTATACCAAAATCTGACCAAGATTTATAAAGTAAGAGAGTAGAGACAGTTATGGGCTGAATGCTTGAGTTCCTCCAAAGTTCATATAATACCTTGATCTTGGATCTCTAGCTTCCAGAACTTTGAGAAATAAATTTCTGTTGTTTACAGCCACTTACTCTATGGCATTTTGTTATAGCAGCCTGAATTGACTAAGACAGTAAGATAGTGACCAGTATCCCTCATGAACATAGATTAAAAAATCCTCAACAAAGTGTTGGCAGATTGAATCCATTAAGGTTTACAAAAGGATGCATCCTACAAGTACAATTTATCAAAGTGCAAGCTTATTTTAATGTTTGAAAGTCACACAATATAATTAACCACATTAACTGAACAAAGATGCAACATCATATGATCATCTCAACAAATGTAGAAAAATATTTTGGTAAAATTGAACAAGCATTCAAGATAAAAAACATTCAGCATAGTAGAAATAGAAGGAAATTTCCTTATTCAGATAAAGCTATCTATGAAAAATCCAAAGCTAACATAATTTAATGCTTAAAAAAACTAATCAGCAGTCTCTCTCATAGATCAGGAATAAGGCAACAATGTCCAAAGCCATCACTTCTACTCTCCTACTGGAATAATTGTACAATAAAGCAACTAAAAGAAATAAAAGGCATAAAATTGGAAAGGAAGAAGAAAAACCATTTTTATTTGCAGTTCATTTGATTCTATATGGAAAATCCTAAGGTGTTTTCTAAAAAACATTTAGTGAAGTTATCAAAATCATAGAATGCAGGATCAAAATGTAAAACTAATTGTTTTTATATATACTAACAATTTACATTTGAAAAGTGAAAAAAAATTTTTTACAATACACCAAAAAAGATAAAATACTTAGGTTTAATAGAAAGCGTGCAAGACAGCTACACTGAAAACTTCAAATGGTTGATAACAGAACCTTAAAAAGACCTAAATAGATTTACCATGGTTATTGATTGGAAGATTCAATATTGTTAAGAAGTTCATTCTACCTAGATTTATCTGTAAATTCAATGACATGCCAATTAACATCCCAGCAGCCCTCCTACACTTTTAAAAAGAAGTTGAGGGATCCCTGGGTGGCACAGCGGTTTAGCGCCTGCCTTTGGCCCAGGGCGCGATCCTGGAGACCCGGGATCGAATCCCACATCGGGCTCCCGGTGCATGGAGCCTGCTTCTCCCTCTGCCTGTGTCTCTGCCTCTCTCTCTCTCTCTGTGTGACTATCATAAATAAATAAAAATTAAAAAAAAAGAAGTTGAAAACTTTATTCTAATATTTATATGGAAATGCAAAGGATCTAGAGTAGCCAAAACAATGCTGAGGCAGAATGAAGTTGGAGGATTTGCATTATCTTGTTTTGGGACTTAAAAGGAAGCTATGGTGTTCAACTTAGAATGGTCTTGGCATAAAGGTAAACATATGTCAGTGGCACAGTATAGAGCATCTGGAATAGGCTTTCCATGTATGGTCAACTTTCCTTTTTCTTTTTAGATTTTTTTTTTTAATTTATTAATGAGAGACACGGAGAGAGACAGAGACATAGGCAGAAGGAGAAGCAGACTCCCCATGGGGAGCCTGATGCTGGACTCAATCCCATGATCCCAGGATTATACCCTGAGCCAAAGGCAGATGCTCAACCACTGAACCACCCAGGCATCCCAACTTTTCTTTTTAGCATGGGAACTACTAATTCTTTTTCAATGGAGGAGAGAGAGTCTTTTCAAAAAATGATGCTGGAACAAGTAGATATCCTTTAAAAAAATATAGTAATATACCTTGACAGTCATCTCGAAAAGTACACAAAAGTGTCTTTGAAATTTATGATATACAAGGTAACATCATGTAATTTCTATGAGAAAATATAAGAGCAAATGTTTGCTACTTTGTGATAGGCAAAGATTTATCAGAGAGGTCATAGAAGAGTACTCACCATAAAAAATGATAAATTAGACTTCATCAACATTATAACGGCCTACTTTCCAGAAGCCACCATTAAGGAAATGAAAAAACAAACCACAGAATGGAAGAAAACATTCACAATATATATATCTAATAAAGGGCTTAAACCAGAATATATAAAGTATTCTTGCAATGCAGTAATAACAGAACAAAAAGCTAAATGAAAAAAAGACTTAGATACTTTACAAGAGAAGATATGTGAATGGTTGGTCAATAGGCATATGAAAAGGTGCTCAATATCTTTATTCATCAAATCCAATAAGACCATTGGATTCAATTGGAAATCAAATATACAATTATTTTACAATCACACCACCTATTAATGTTATATAACTCAAGCCAAATCTACATTAAACCACAATGAGGTACTACTTCATATCCACTAAAAGTGCTAAAATTAAAAACAGTGATAATAGTAATTCTTTGCAAGGATATGGAGCAGCTGGAGCTCTTAGAAATTGTTGGTGGGGATGTAAAATTTCCATCTACTTTGGAACACAGTTTTGCAGTTTTATATAAATATTCACTTAACATATGATCTGACAATTCCACACAGAGATTTATCCCAGTGAAATGACAACCAATATCTACGTTTATGTGCAAGGCCTGTACATGTTTATAGCTGCTCTGGTAATAATAGCCAGTGATTGGAAACCATTGAAAGTTACGTCATAGATGAACAATAAACAAGCTATGTTATAGTCATACAATGGAATACTATTCATCCATAAAAAATAAACTATTAATTTATACACAAATATAGCTGAATCTCAAAAACATGTTATTTGAAAGAAGTAATGAGCTCACATGTGACTCAAACTGAAGGATGACCATGACTGGCCCAGAACACTGAACTTTTCTTATGTCTGAGTAAGAGTCACTTCGGATCCGTAAATCAACACTATTCTGGTGAACCAACTTTATATGATCTCGTGAAAGAAAAACTGGTCAGTGGAAGTGATTTGCCTACTAGGCCACCCTCCTGGAATTGGGACCTGTTCTTGGGATTCCAGGCAAGTCTCACAGGTGTGGAGTATAGAGTTCCTCAAGGCATCTGGTAAACTTATATGCAGGCTAGATGTTTGGAGAATGTCCAAAATAGGAGAAACAGAGATGAGGACCATGTAGATTCTGGTCTGAGCTCAAGGTTCTCTACCTGGACAGATTTGCTGGTCATGGCCAGTCCCAGGCATCTGAGGCAGACTTAGAAGATTTTGAAGAATGCCCTCTAAAGTACAGTAACTGTTAGGTTATACCAAGGAGGTACAGACTGCTTGATTTTAAGGGCAACAAGTGATGCTAGAATAATTGGATATCTACGTGCAGAAAATGAACTTTGATCCAAATGTCACATATATACAAAACCAACCCAAAATAGATCATAGATGTAAATATAAAACTTGAACACTCTTAGTAGAGAACATAGAAGAAAATCTTTGTGACATTGTATTTGGCAGAGATTTCTTAGTAACAATACCAAAAGCACAACCTATAAAAGAAAAAAAATAATAAATTGGACTTCAAATTAAAAACTTCCACTTTTGAGGGGGAGGAGCAAGATGGCGGAGGAGTAGGGTCTCCAAATCACCTGTCTCCACCAAACTACCTAGAAAACCTTCAAATTATCCTGAAAGTCTATGAATTCGGCCTGAGATTTAAAGAGAGACCAGCTGGAATGCTACAGTGAGAAGAGTTCGCGCATCTATCAAGGTAGGAAGACGGGGAAAAAGAAATAAAGGAACAAAGGCCTCCAAGGGGGAGGGGCCCCGCGAGGAGCCGGGCTGAGGCCGGGGCGAGTGTCCCCAGGACAGGAGAGCCCCGTCCCGGAGACGCAGGAGCTGCACCGACCTTCCCGGGCGGAAAGGGGCTCGTGGGGAGGTGGAGCAGGACCAGGAGGGCGAGGAGGCCCTCGGGCTCCCGGGGACAGTAACAGCAACTGCGCGCCCAGGAGAGTGCGCCGAGCTCCCTAAGGGCTGCAGCGCGCACGGCGGGACCCGGCGGGACCCGGAGCAGCTGAAGGGGCTCGGGCGGCGGCTCCGCGGAGGGGGCTGCGGGGCCCCGGGAGCAGCTCGGAGGGGCTCGGGCAGAAGAAGAGGCTCCGTGCGGAGGGGGCTGCGCGGTTCCAGGAGCAGCTCGGAGGGGCTCGGGCGGCAGCTCCGCGGAGGGGGTTGCGCGGCCCGGGAGCGCGAATCCACCAGCGCAGGCCCCGGAGCACAGGGCGCCGGGACACAGCCCAGGATCCCGCCTCCCCCGGGACAGGCAGAGGCCGGGAGGGCCCAGGACAGCAAGGACGCTCCTGCCCCAGCTGAGCACAACAGCGGCCCCGCCCCGGAGCCTCCAGGCCCTGCAGACGGAGTTCCTGCCGGAGCTGACTCCAGGTTTCCAGAGCTGCCCCGCCACTGGGGCTGTTCCTCCTGCGGCCTCACGGGGTAAACAACCCCCACCGAGCCCTGCACCATGCAGGGGCACAGCAGCTCCCCCAACTGCTAACACCTGAAAATCAGCACAACAGGCCCCTCCCCCAGAACACCAGCTAGACTGACAACTTCCAGGAGAAGCCAAGGGACTTAAAGAACACAGAATCAGAAGATACTCCCCGGTGGTTCTTTTTTTGTTTGTTTTTGTTTTTGTTTTTGTTTTGTTTTGCTTTTTGATTTGTTTCCTTCCCCCACCCCCTTTTTTTCTCCTTTCTTTTTCTTTCTCTTTTTCTTCTTTTTTTTTCTTTTTTTTTCTTTTTTTTTCTTTTTCTTCCCTTTTTTTTTCTCTTTCTCTTTTCTTTCCTTCTTTCTCTCCTCTCTTTTTCTCTTTTTCCCAATACAACTTGCTTTTGGCCACTCTGCACTGAGCAAAATGACTAGAAGGAAAACCTCACCTCAAAAGAAAGAATCAGAAACAGTCCTCTCTCCCACAGAGTTACAAAATCTGGATTACAATTCAATGTCAGAAAGCCAATTCAGAAGCACTATTATACAGCTACTGGTGGCTCTAGAAAAAAGTATAAAGGACTCAAGAGACTTCATGACTGCAGAATTTAGAGCTAATCAGGCAGAAATTAAAAACCAATTGAATGAGATGCAATCCAAACTAGAAGTCCTAACGACGAGGGTTAACGAGGTGGAAGAACGAGTGAGTGACCTAGAAGACAAGTTGACAGCAAAGAGGGAAACTGAGGAAAAAAGAGACAAACAATTAAAAGACCATGAAGATAGATTAAGGGAAATAAACGACAGCCTGAGGAAGAAAAACCTACGTTTAATTGGGGTTCCCGAGGGCGCCGAAAGGGACAGAGGGCCAGAATATGTATTTGAACAAATTCTAGCTGAAAACTTTCCTAATCTGGGAAGGGAAACAGGCATTCAGATCCAGGAAATAGAGAGATCCCCCCCTAAAATCAATAAAAACCGTTCAACACCTCGACATTTAATTGTGAAGCTTGCAAATTCCAAAGATAAGGAGAAGATCCTTAAAGCAGCAAGAGACAAGAAATCCCTGACTTTTATGGGGAGGAGTATTAGGGTAACAGCAGACCTCTCCACAGAGACCTGGCAGGCCAGAAAGGGCTGGCAGGATATATTCAGGGTCCTAAATGAAAAGAACATGCAACCAAGAATACTTTATCCAGCAAGGCTCTCATTCAAAATGGAAGGAGAGATAAAGAGCTTCCAAGACAGGCAGCAACTAAAAGAATATGTGACCTCCAAACCAGCTCTGCAAGAAATTTTAAGGGGGCCTCTTAAAATTCCCCTTTAAGAAGAAGTTCAGTGGAACAGTCCACAAAAACAAAGACTGAATAGATATCATGATGACACTAAACTCATATCTCTCAATAGTAACTCTGAATGTGAACGGGCTTAATGACCCCATCAAAAGGCGCAGGGTTTCAGACTGGATAAAAAAGCAGGACCCATCTATTTGCTGTCTACAAGAGACTCATTTTAGACAGAAGGACACCTACAGCCTGAAAATAAAAGGTTGGAGAACCATTTACCATTCGAATGGTCCTCAAAAGAAAGCAGGGGTAGCCATCCTTATATCAGATAAACTAAAATTTACCCCAAAGACTGTAGTGAGAGATGAAGAGGGACACTATATCATACTTAAAGGATCTATTCAACAAGAGGACTTAACAATCCTCAATATATATGCTCCGAATGTGGGAGCTGCCAAATATATAAATCAATTATTAACCAAAGTGAAGAAATACTTAGATAACAATACACTTATACTTGGTGACTTCAATCTAGCTCTTTCTATACTCGATAGGTCTTCTAAGCAAAACATCTCCAAAGAAACGAGAGCTTTAAATGATACACTGGACCAGATGGATTTCACAGATATCTACAGAACTTTACATCCAAACTCAACTGAATACACATTCTTCTCAAGCGCACATGGAACTTTCTCCAGAATAGACCACATATTGGGTCACAAATCGGGTCTGAACCGATACCAAAAGATTGGGATTGTCCCCTGCATATTCTCGGACCATAATGCCTTGAAATTAGAACTAAATCACAACAAGAAGTTTGGAAGGACCTCAAACACATGGAGGTTAAGGACCATCCTGCTAAAAGATAAAAGGGTCAACCAGGAAATTAAGGAAGAATTAAAAAGATTCATGGAAACTAATGAGAATGAAGATACAACCGTTCAAAATCTTTGGGATGCAGCAAAAGCAGTCCTAAGGGGGAAATACATCGCAATACAAGCATCCATTCAAAAACTGGAAAGAACTCAAATACAAAAGCTAACCTTACACATAAAGGAGCTAGAGAAAAAACAGCAAATAGATCCTACA
Source organism: Canis aureus (assembly GCF_053574225.1). NCBI lineage: Eukaryota > Metazoa > Chordata > Mammalia > Carnivora > Canidae > Canis > Canis aureus. The sequence goes on along the minus strand of NC_135638.1, from coordinate 19,049,825 downwards.
CCCAAGAGAAGAAGGGAGCTAATAAAGATTCGAGCAGAACTCAACGAAATCGAGACCAGAAGAACTGTGGAACAGATCAACAGAACCAGGAGTTGGTTCTTTGAAAGAATTAATAAGATAGATAAACCATTAGCCAGCCTTATTAAAAAGAAGAGAGAGAAGACTCAAATTAATAAAATCATGAATGAGAAAGGAGAGATCACTACCAACACCAAGGAAATACAAACGATTTTAAAAACATATTATGAACAGCTATACGCCAATAAATTAGGCAATCTAGAAGAAATGGACGCATTCCTGGAAAGCCACAAACTACCAAAACTGGAACAGGAAGAAATAGAAAACCTGAACAGGCCAATAACCAGGGAGGAAATTGAAGCAGTCATCAAAAACCTCCCAAGACACAAGAGTCCAGGGCCAGATGGCTTCCCAGGAGAATTTTATCAAACGTTTAAAGAAGAAATCATACCTATTCTCCTAAAGCTGTTTGGAAAGATAGAAAGAGATGGAGTACTTCCAAATTCGTTCTATGAAGCCAGCATCACCTTAATTCCAAAGCCAGACAAAGACCCCGCCAAAAAGGAGAATTACAGACCAATATCCCTGATGAACATGGATGCAAAAATTCTCAACAAGATACTGGCCAATAGGATCCAACAGTACATTAAGAAAATTATTCACCATGACCAAGTAGGATTTATCCCTGGGACACAAGGCTGGTTCAACACCCGTAAAACAATCAATGTGATTCATCATATCAGCAAGAGAAAAACCAAGAACCATATGATCCTCTCATTGGATGCAGAGAAAGCATTTGACAAAATACAGCATCCATTCCTGATCAAAACTCTTCAGAGTGTAGGGATAGAGGGAACATTCCTCGACATCTTAAAAGCCATCTATGAAAAGCCCACAGCAAATATCATTCTCAATGGGGAAGCACTGGGAGCCTTTCCCCTAAGATCAGGAACAAGACAGGGATGTCCACTCTCACCACTGCTATTCAACATAGTACTGGAAGTCCTAGCCTCAGCAATCAGACAACAAAAAGACATTAAAGGCATTCAAATTGGCAAAGAAGAAGTCAAACTCTCCCTCTTCGCCGATGACATGATACTCTACATAGAAAACCCAAAAGTCTCCACCCCAAGATTGCTAGAACTCATACAGCAATTCGGTAGCGTGGCAGGATACAAAATCAATGCCCAGAAGTCAGTGGCATTTCTATACACTAACAATGAGACTGAAGAAAGAGAAATTAAGGAGTCAATCCCATTTACAATTGCACCCAAAAGCATAAGATACCTAGGAATAAACCTAACCAAAGATGTAAAGGATCTATACCCTCAAAACTATAGAACACTTCTGAAAGAAATTGAGGAAGACACAAAGAGATGGAAAAATATTCCATGCTCATGGATTGGCAGAATTAATATTGTGAAAATGTCAATGTTACCCAGGGCAATATACACGTTTAATGCAATCCCTATCAAAATACCATGGACTTTCTTCAGAGAGTTAGAACAAATTATTTTAAGATTTGTGTGGAATCAGAAAAGACCCCGAATAGCCAGGGGAATTTTAAAAAAGAAAACCATATTTGGGGGCATCACAATGCCAGATTTCAGGTTGTACTACAAAGCTGTGGTCATCAAGACAGTGTGGTACTGGCACAAAAACAGACACATAGATCAGTGGAACAGAATAGAGAATCCAGAAGTGGACCCTGAACTTTATGGGCAACTAATATTCGATAAAGGAGGAAAGACTATCCATTGGAAGAAAGACAGTCTCTTCAATAAATGGTGCTGGGAAAATTGGACATCCACATGCAGAAGAATGAAACTAGACCACTCTCTTTCACCATACACAAAGATAAACTCAAAATGGATGAAAGATCTAAATGTGAGACAAGATTCCATCAAAATCCTAGAGAAGAACACAGGCAACACCCTTTTTGAACTCGGCCATAGTAACTTCTTGCAAGATACATCCACGAAGGCAAAAGAAACAAAAGCAAAAATGAACTATTGGGACTTCATCAAGATAAGAAGCTTTTGCACAGCAAAGGATACAGTCAACAAAACTCAAAGACAACCTACAGAATGGGAGAAGATATTTGCAAATGACATATCAGATAAAGGGCTAGTTTCCAAGATCTATAAAGAACTTATTAAACTCAACACCAAAGAAACAAACAATCCAATCATGAAATGGGCAAAAGACATGAACAGAAATCTCACAGAAGAAGACATAGACATGGCCAACATGCACATGAGAAAATGCTCTGCATCACTTGCCATCAGGGAAATACAAATCAAAACCACAATGAGATACCACCTCACACCAGTGAGAATGGGAAAAATTAACAAGGCAGGAAACAACAAATGTTGGAGAGGATGTGGAGAAAAGGGAACCCTCTTGCACTGTTGGTGGGAATGTGAACTGGTGCAGCCACTGTGGAAAACTGTGTGGAGGTTCCTCAAACAGTTAAAAATATACCTGCCCTACGACCCAGCAATTGCACTGTTGGGGATTTACCCCAAAGATACAAATGCAATGAAACGCTGGGACACCTGCACCCCGATGTTTCTAGCAGCAATGGCCACGATAGCCAAACTGTGGAAGGAGCCTCGGTGTCCAACGAAAGATGAATGGATCAAGAAGATGTGGTTTATGTATACAATGGAATATTACTCAGCTATTAGAAATGACAAATACCCACCATTTGCTTCAACGTGGATGGAACTGGAGGGTATTATGCTGAGTGAAGTAAGTCAGTCGGAGAAGGACAAACATTATATGTTCTCATTCATTTGGGGAATATAAATAATAGTGAAAGGGAAAATAAGGGAAGGGAGAAGAAATGTGTGGGAAATATCAGAAAGGGAGACAGAACGTAAAGACTGCTAACTCTGGGAAACGAACTAGGGGTGGTAGAAGGGGAGGAGGGCGGGGGGTGGGAGTGAATGGGTGACGGGCACTGGGTGTTATTCTGTATGTTAGTAAATTGAACACCAATAAAAAAAATAATAATAAAAAAAAAAAAAATAAAAAAAAAAAAAATAAAAACTTCCACTTTTTAAAAGTATTTTAAAAGTGTCTTTTCATTATCAGAATGCAAAGACAAGTCGCAAATTGGAAAAATATTTAAAATTCTTACATCTGGTAGAAGATTTCTATGTTAAATATACTAAAATTTTATTATTTATATTTTAAAATATTTTATTTATTTGATGGGATGAGCATTGGGTGTTACACTATATGTTGGCAAATTGAACTCCAATAAAAAATATACAAAAAAAGAGATTTTATTAATTTATTCATGAGAGTCAGAGAGAGAGAGAGAGAGGCAGAGACACAGGCAGAGGGAGAAGCAGGCTTCCTGCGAGGAGCCTGAAGTGGGACTCGATCCCCAATCCTAGGATTATGCCCTGAACCGAAGGCAGCCGCTCAACTGCTGAGCCACCCAGGCATCCCTATACCAAAATTTTAAATGAGAATTAAATAACCCAACAAAAATATAGGTAAAAGATATGAACTGACATTTTATCAAAGATACGTAGATGAAAAATAAGCACATGAAAAGATGCTTATCATTAGTCTTTATGGAAACATGAACAGTGAAATACTCTATACCTATTGTAATGTCTAAAACCAAAAAGACTGATCTTAACAAGTGGTAATGAGGATGTGGAACAACTAGAAATCGCTGGTGGGAATGTAGAACAAAAATAGTTCAGCAATTTCTTAAAATATGGCAAATATATATTTAACCTTTCAATTCTTAGGTATTTAAACAGAACAAATGAAAGTACATTTCATACAAAGACTTGCACACCAATGTTCATAGGAGCTTTATTTTTATTTAATTTTTATGTTTTTAAAGATTTTATTTATTTATTCATGAGACACACAGAGTAAGAGGCAGACACATAGGCAGAGGGAGAAGCAGGCTCCATGCAGGGAGCCTGATGCAGGACTTGATCACAGGACCCTGGGATCATGCCCTGAGCCAAAGGCAGATGCTCAACCACTGAGCGACCCAGGTGTCACTATTTTTATTTTTTCATATTAGCTTTACATATATTTTTTCATATCAGCAAACCAGAAGTGACCCAAGTGTTCAACAGGTAAAAAGAGGAACAAATGGGTGTATGGATACAATACTACTCAGCAAATAAAAAGGTATAAACAATTGCTACATGCAGCAGCATGGATGCACATAAACATATTTAAGCTGAGTGAAAGAAGCCTGATGAAAAGCCTACTGCTTTTATATTCCCATTATGTGAAATTCTAGAAAAAGCAAATTCATTTAGAGTGTGCCCAAGACTCCTTAATGTTTCCTTCAGCTTGACTAACTTTTTTTTTTTTTTTTTAATTTTGTTAGTTAACATACAGGGTACTATTGGTTTCTGGAGTAGAATTTAGCAATTCATCATGTATATACAACAACAGCCAATGCTCATCACCACAAGTGCCCTCTTTAATACCCATCACCCATCTAGCGCATCCTCCACCCACCTTTTTCCATCAACCCCATTTGTTCTCTGTCATTAAGAGTCACTTAAGGCTTGTTTCCTTCTCTCTCTTTTTTTTCTTTTCCCCCTTCCCACATGTTCACCTATTTTCTTAAATTCCATGTATGAGTGAGATCGTATGGCCTTTGTCTTTCTCTATTTCACTTAGCATAATACAATCTAGCTCCATATGTGCCATTGCAAATGATAAGATTTCATTAATTTTGATGGCTGAATAATGTTATATATATATATATATTTATACATATATACACACACATACATACCACATCTTATTTATTCATTCATCAGTGACTAAATTTTTTTTAAAGATTTATTTGAGAGACAGAGAGAGAGAAAGGGAGAGAGAGAGAGAGCAAGAGCGTGAGCCTGCACTCGAGTGGGGAGAGAGGCAGAGGGAGAGAATCCCAAAGGAGACTCCTTGCTGAGCACGGAGTCTGATCCCAAGACCCATGAGATCACAACCTGAGCTAAAATCACGCATTGGACACTTAACCAACTGAGTCACCAGGCGCTCCTAATTAGTGACTAAACTTTATGTGGGTCTGTTCTTGACATAGCCCCTGCCCTCCTGTTCCCTAGAGCATTTGCTCTAGCAAACTTAGAATTGTGAATTCTTTCTTTGCGATGTAATTCTCCCCCCAGCCTATTGAAACAGTCTTTACTTCCATTGTAATAGACTTGAATAAAGTTTATTCTAGTTAATCTAAATGTGGTGCAATTTTCTTGATGAGGGACAGACCAGTGACTGTCTAGGGATTGGGGAAGCTGTGAGAGAAAGATTACAAAGGTGTATGACAAAACATGGGCACTGTGGACATAGTATTTTGTGTTTGGGGAGTAGTGATGATTTTATGAGTATATTTATGTCAGATTGTTTCATCATCAATTATATCTCCATAAAGCTGTTAAAATTATGTATATGATCTGACCCAATAATTTGACTTTTAGAACTCTATTAAAATAATTGTGTGTGTGTGTGTGTATATATATATATATAGAGAGAGAGAGAGAGAGAGAGAGAGACTTGTGATAAGGATATATGAGGTAGAGTTTGAAAAAAAACTGGAAACAACCTTTTTATCAAGGAGAATTAATAAATTATGGTATATTCATAGTACTATGCAGCTATTAAAAGAATGAGTGGAAAGATCAAGAGCAAACTGAAAATATGTATGTATGTTATTTTATGACTTTACTTATATGAATAAATATCTAAGTACACAGGAAAAAAATTAACACTAAAGCTTAATTGTGGTTGACTCTGGAGAGGTAATTCGAATTGTGAAGGGATATATGAGGGAGGATATATAAACTTTTACTGTGTAAAAAGTTTATGTATTTTATATCAATAACTTGCTTATCTTTGAGAGCTTGATTATCTGCTTTCTCCTTCATGTCCTCTAATATTGGCCACTATTCTGGGGTGTACATTAACAACTAAAAGCTTGTTCTTTTTCTATTATTTTCCAGTTTTTTTAAAAAAAATTTATTCATGAGAGACAGAGAGAGAGAGAGAGAGAGAGAGAGAGAAAGAGAGGCAGAGACATAGGCAGAAGGAGAAGCAGGCTCCATGCAGGGAGCCTGATGTGGGGACTTGATCCCGGGACTCCAGGATCACACCCTGGGCCAAAGGTGGGCACTAGACCACTGAGCCACCCAGGGATACCCCTATTTTCCAGTTTTTAAAATAGTGATTGGTTTCCTAGTATCCTCCTCCTCCATCCTCCAAAGATGACCTATGAGGGTTTTTTTCCCCCAAGAGGGTGACATGAACTCAAGGATTTAAGCATATTTCATGTGTTTCAACCCATTGCCTGTACTATCTTATTCATACTCAAATTCTCCCATCTTTGGTCACTATTTGCTTATTCAGGTTGGTTCCTGAGTTCTACTCAGTATGTAATTTGATTACACGATTCCTGGTATATTAAAGTGCTTCAAGTGCATGTTTTACATTTCCTCTCCCAAACTTGGAATCAGCTATTTTCCCAACAAGCCCTGATTCGTGTTAATGGGAAATTGATGTGAGAGTTGGTTATTGCTATGGGGTTGATAATTGTTTTCTAGATCTTTTCAGTGGATAGAACTTGGTATGTTCTAAAATCATCTTCAAAAGCACAAAGATGTAGTAATACTTAATCTTCCAGCTAACACATTGTTAGATACTGCTGGGTATTTAAAAAAAGGATAATAGAAAAAACGGTCATTGATATTCAGTAAGTTCATACTACACTTGGAGTTTACTGATTTTGCCGAAGAATAAGAAATATTGAGTAGCATATTTTGAATCAATCCCTTGATGTGAATACCAATTATGAGTTCTTTTTATCAGTGCTGGGTTCAGATACTGTTAAGAAAAACTATTAATGAGGAGAAATGGAAGGCTGGAGTTTTTGTGTGTTCTATGATCTAGATATAATTGTAACAAATGTTCTCTGCTTAGAATTCTTTTTTTTTTTTTTTCTGAGTGAAAATCTGCTTAGGGAATTGAATTATTTAAGTGGAGAATTTTTGGATTATTAATTATGTCTACCTTTTATTTCAATTGCTCCCTATTTGGAATCTTTTCTTTCCAGCATCGTTAAGCTTTTTACTTCCAGTGGTTGCATTGAAATCTTAGAATTAATGGAATCTGAATTACATTTAAACTAAAAATACAAAACCAAAAAACAAGAACTTCTTCCTTACTTTACTTACAAATCATTCAGCTTACAAAATGGGAAACTTTCCGATGCTTTTTATAAACCTAGGTTAAGTCTGGGTCTTTTCAGGATTTAGCTTTCAAATTAAGCAAAGTTTCATGAAACGTGACATTTTGTTTCCCTGGGTGCTACACATAAACATATTTAAACAAATCCCGATCTGGAACAGCCATTCAACACTTTAGCTGGACTCTCCAAAATTAGGTTGAAGAAATTCTTAAAAATCAATTAAAATTACCTTGCTTTGTAAAATTTCACCTGTTTTCAGGTTTCTGATGGCTTTCATCCCAACTTTTAACCCCGTCCAAGTTTATTTGAAAACCAGTCTGTGTTGGCTTTAGAATTGACCTGCCCTTGTCCCAGATTCATCCCACTCAAATTGCAGCCCAGGTTAGTCCAAAACTCATCTCTAGAAATCTTTTTTTTTTCTCCTGTGAGAGAAGAATCTGGCTGTATTTTGGGGAGTAGGACTGATTTCAGAAATTATAGATTTAATAATCTTTGAATTTTTACAAATATTTCCATCCTTAACCTAAAAATGTGTTTTGCTAGCAAAATAGAATCCAACACTATATCTAAGTCATGACCCATTTTCTCATTTCTAGATCTCTCCATCTTCCCTTGGTCTGGGGCTTAATTACTGTTTTAACTACATCCTCTGACATTTGTGATCCATACTTCTCTATACTCTCCATGTAATTATAAGAGGTTATTTTTTTTTTCTCTTAGTTTGCCAGTTTACCAGTTATTTAGCTGTACCTCTTGCAGGTTCACTTCTTCCATGAAGCCTTCCAATAAAAATTTATGAAATGCCAAGAGGAAAAGTATAAGCTCACAAATGTAACAGTTTTCTTCTACCTTCTCAATCAACCCAGGTCTTGGTTATGGTTGGTGTCCCAGCAGTTAAGGTTGTAAGTCTCACATTATCACCAGCACACATGAATTCAACTCTTAACACCAAGTTACAGATTTCCTGCCTCTGTAATGATGAGAATAATGATTTCATTTATTTACCTCCCATGAACTTACTATTTGGAATATAATCAGCTGAATTCAGACAATGCACTGATAACTATTTGCTTTTTAAAACATTCTGTTATTTTAAAAACAGCTTTGTTTAATTTTGTCCATTAAATGTGCCTTACATTAACATTTTCTTGCCCAAAAAGATTGTGTGTGTTGACACCTCTTACAACTTCTGGGAATTCACTTCAATAGGGAGAATAACAACCAGCAGTAACATACTGTATTACACAATTTCTTTAAATTCCTCTCAGGCAACCTCTTTTCAACCACTATGTTTTGTTCCAGAACTCATGCATGAATAATTTTTATATTTTTCCAAAGTAAAAGTTGTTTTCTTCAGGTCGTTTCTTTCCACTAGGAAGTCATGTTTTCCCTATGAATGGAACTTAAACCTCAATTGTTCAATTCTAAATTCAAAACCCACAGAATTTGGTCTAAAGAAAGCAAAACACATTTATTCTTTCATTCCTAATTGCTTGAAATTCTATCCAGGTTTTCTAAAAGTTGATTGAGTCTTACCAACATTTTCTGTGAACCACACATGGATTTGGAGTTTATAGGCAAACCCCAAACCTCTAGAAATAAACCCCGCATCAAGAAAATTTCATTTGGTTTCAGGTTTCACTACAAAAATTCAATATAACTTTATGAAAAAAGCACTAAAGCAACACAGGATGGAGATGATCTTGCCACCAGTGAAATGCCATGTTTCTGTATTATTGCACACCAGTACTAATTTATAGCTTAAGTCTTGAGTGAAGTCCACTCCATATTTTGCAGCCAATCCAACTACGCACATTTTATTTGTAGCTAAATTTACATCTTGAAGTTACACAAAGAAGTATACTAAAGAACAGCCTTATATGGAGGTGGATCTGTTTTAAATCATAGCTGAATGATGTTAAGGCTAGCAAAACAAATGATCTGGATGCTAGCAAGTAAAATATTAATTTATTAACTTCAGAATTAAAAGCACAGAAGCAAATGAGACTTCAGGGATCTTTGTTCTCCTCCTGCTTTTTTACTATGGTACTTCTGCAGAAATTAGATATGAAATCCAGGCATATAGATGCCATAAAGAGACTTGGTACATACAAATTTTCCCTGATCCTTCCCATATACTTTCTTTACCATTGGAACAGAGATGTCAAGGCTCAGAGAGTGACAAAGCCAAAAGACAGAAGTAGCTGTATAGCATGCAGGAAATTTGCTACTGATTAGGAATATCCATATGGAACTTATATTAATTAGCAAGAAAAATCTATAGGATTCAGACATGGACATTTGGGAATTTGTTATAGATGCTAGCATTATTCTTACAAATACAGAATGTATTTTATACTCATTTTCTATGTGGTTTTTATTAATACCAAAATGTAATATCAATATTTTAATACCAAAGTATTAAAAAAACTTTAAATTTATAAGGAGAAAATAATATATTCAGCAGTGTCTTAGAATTGCATAATATGGGTAGTATTCTTAACAACTTGAGATTTATAGTACATAAACCATCTTTAGATCTACCAGTTAAGGGATGCCTGGATGGCTCAGTCAGTTAAGCATCTGCCTTCTACTCTGGTTGTGATCCCAAGCCCGGCATTGGGCTTCCTGCTCAGTTGGGAGCCTGCTTCTCCTTTTCCCTCTGCCTACCACTTCTCCTGCTTGGGTTCTCTGTGTCAAATAAATAAATAAAATCTTAAAAGAAAAAGATTTACTAGTTAAGCCTATGTACTTTAAATGATTTAAATAATTTTTCCTTTCTAGTAAAGAGATTAACAAAAACATAAAAGAGAAACTGAATAAATCTGGCATCAACAAAAAATGAGAAAAAACTATTTTTTAATATCATCTCCCCAGTTTCCCAATAATTGGCTTTGAAATCTTAGCACAGTATTTTTCTCTTCTTTGTTGAGTGAGCTCGGTAAGTTTGGGATAAGGAATGATGGGCATAAGACATGAATATAGGCCTCAGGGAATTTTAGATGAGAAACTTGGACCCAAATTTTTGTGTAATGTGTGTAAGTATCCTGAATCAAAATGTCCTAAAGAGCCTAGAAAGATTATAATGACTATTTAACATCTATTTGTTGGTAATAAGGAAAGAAAAAAATATGGGGCTAAAATTTAAAAAGAAATTTCTGTGGACTTTGACTACTATCTCAGTGTCTTCTGTTGATCTAAGACAATATATATATATATATAGTATATTTGATTATAAAACTGAAAAAACAGATGATTAAATATTTTTTGCAGATGATTAAATATTACCATAACTAATAGTTTAAAAAATTATTATAAACCTCAGTTAAACACTTAAGTTCAATTGAATGGGGGCAATGTCTTAACTCACACGTGTTTTTATGAATACCTTTCTGTGCTAAATAACTCTTAAGTTTCTGAGAAATATACTTGAAGAAAATAGAACCACCAAAGTATTCGTAATGCTGTTTGGATATTTTGTGAAACCTATTTTTCTTCTTATATATTTGCCTCCGACCCCTATTCTTTAGAAACTCTGTTCTTTCCATAGCAATGTTAAGTAAAATTCTCATGTACATGTTTGCCTTGAATGAAGAGAATTAATAAACCATTTGGATAGAACCTTCTAGTAGCTGTCCCTCCAGTATATCTTCTCACAGGTCCTCTTCTCTGCTTCAATGTTCAGGTTAAATGCATTTGTTGTCTTCCCTAGGCAGAGTTAATCATTCCCTCCTCTATTTCTAAAGCACTCGATTCATTCCTCCGCTGTACTACACTCACATATATGTACTTATATCGACCAGAGGGTTGAGTACAAAAGTGTGATGAGGTGATTATCCAGAGAGGACACTGAAAGGTAAGTGGAGTGAAGCTGAGGTGGGACTGAGGAGTGATATTACTGGTGAAGGGTCAAAAGGTAGAGATCTGGAAATTGGAATCCAAGGAACGTTCAGACCTAGAGGGAACTATCATGATAACAAGGTTGGGTCAAGAAATACAATGGTGAATATAAATAATAGTGAAAGGGAATATAAGGGAAGGAGGAAGAAATGTGTAGGAAATATCAGAAAGGGAGACAGAACATAAAGACTCCTAACTCTGGGAAACGAACTAGGGGTGGTGGAAGGGGAGGAGGGCGAGGGGTGGGGGTGAATGGGTGACGGGCACTGAGGGGGGCACTTGACAGGATGAGTACTGGGTGTTACTCTGTATGTTGGTAAATTGAACACCAATAAAAAATAAATTTATTAAAAAAAAAAAGAAAAAAGAAATACAATGGTGAAACCCCAAGTTGAGAGATAACCTGAAGTTGCATTAACGTCAAAGAAAATGTGTGCCTGGGGTCCATGTATTACTTTAGCTGGCTTTATCATCTCTCATCACTCCTGTGTGTGGACTCCCTTGGTCATACCTGTCTTGGCTAGCCTGTGACCCTCTCACAGGCATCCTCTGTATTCACCTGAGTTCACAGTGACTTGTCCAGTTCCTGGTGTCCAAACAATGAGTATTAAATGACTTGAAAAATTCTGGAAGCTACTGTTTACCTTATTTTACAGATGATAAACCTAGGGGCTCATCAAAGCTTTTAGCATGTTAGTCAATATGGACATAGCTACAATAATACTTTGGTTAGAATATGGTGCAAGTTAATTCTTAACAATCTTCTTTTCAGCCCAGAGAACAGATCGTGCCTTAAAACTATTGTATACAATTTATATGTAAAGGCTCTATTCCATGTTAGTGAAGAATCCAAAGTCAGAGGTGAATTAAACACACAGACAATAAGCATGAATTCATGCCTTCTCTTTTTGTGCAGAACACTGAGAAAACTGGACAAGAAGAACAAATTACTCTCTTTTGTAGAAAAGACCATTTCACCGTATAGCAGTCCTAAGGCCATGGTACTGAGAGTATGGATGGAATATTTTGAGATGAAACGCAGAGTCACAGTTCTGCTTTCAAAGAGATACCACTGGTACCAATGGCACATTGCCTTTTAGTAATGCCTTATTCCATGTTGTAAGTGTAAGACTGTGTAAGACTGGGACACTCTAGCACTGGCAATGGGTAAACTTCATCTTCAGTCAAACCCAAATAAAGAAAAATTTCATCATACCTGTACTCGTATCTCTAGTCATTTGGTCTTAGACTTAATGAAAGTTTGTTTACAGAGCCATACAAACACATTTATTTAGCATCTAGTATATGCACCACACTGCTTTTGATATCAGAGTGATAGAGACACAGGTTAAATAAAAGAACTGGAAGACATACTTAAGATGTAAGCAGTGTTGTCAAACTGGTGCTAATAACTTATTGATGGATGGTGAAATTAATTTAGTGGCTTGTGATTGGCATTGAAAAAAAGGACAAAGGGTAGAATGGAACACAATGCTTCCATTGTGCACCTCACGTATAGTAAGGAGTACTGTTCTGCAATTTTTTCCCCATGTGTATGCATGTGTATACTGGGTAATGATATAAAAGATATTCCTTACTGTGTATCATAATCAAAAGAGTTTGAGAACCACTACCATAAGGAGTTCTGTTACAGAAACAGTGGAATTTACATTATAATTTTTTTTTAAAAATATTTTATTGATTTACTTATTTGACAGAGAGAGACAGCACAAGCAGGCAGAGGGAGAGGGGGAAGCAGACTCCTCGCTGAGTAGGAAGCCAGATGTGGGGCTCAATCCTAGGACCCTGGGATCAGGACCTGAGCCGAAGGCAGATGCTTAACCAACTGAGCCACCCAAGCCCCTCTATATTATAATCTTTTGGAAACCCAAAGTTCTTCTCTCCATGTAGCTTTTTATTTTTGAAATTCCTAAAAGATATTTTTAAACATCAGAAAAATTGAAATAAAAGCCCATGCAATTATTGGTTTTCACAATTCCAATGTAATATTATCTCATAAAAATAAAAAAATAATTTTTGTGCTGAAAGCAAAAATACTTTTTCCTCAAGTATAAACAAATTACTTTTTGAATATGTGAAAAGCCTTGAAGTTAATCTTTAAAACTCCAATTTCATAGAGGCTAATGTTCCATAAAATTGCTATCAAAATATATCTGAACGGATATACTACCGATCCTCCTCATTCTTTTTTGTTGTTGTTTTTGTTAAGCTTGGTTTAGGTAAAGAAAATCTCAGTCTCAATGTATAACATTCTTCAAGTTAGTGAAAGCAAAATTAATGGATATGTAGAAATTTACATAAATAAAATACCTCTGCAATATAGCAGTGGACATTTTCGAAACAAGTATATACATGACCAAAATGGCCAAAGACTGTGTTAAAATATAATTTTATACCTTGAAATTATGGGAGAAAGAGTCACTACTGAGTTTGTTTGGCTTATTTTTTTTTGTTGTTGTTTGGCTTATTAAAAACATTTGAATATTTAAGTTTGGTTACATTCAGGTATTTTTTAATGGTATAGGTGCTTTGGCTGAATTGTTTAAGGTTTGTTAGTATTGGATTTCCCATCCTATCGGTTTTGTTATAGTACTGACTGAATGTTATTGTTTCACTTGAATAAAATTTTAAAAGGAAGAAATATAAGAAGGGAGATTACAAACAGATTTAAAAAGTCTAATTCTTAATTTTTTCCCATCTGGTCAGAGAAAAGCACAGGGCATGTTTACATGTTTTATTTGGGTGAGTATCCCCAACTACCCATTCTACATGGGAGAGGACTAGGATTGCAAATGAAGCCAGATGGTGGCATTTCTTTTCTAAACAAGTCCGCCAAATATTTATAAGTTTTACGTGCTTACTTTTTCAGCTTTTGCTGATGGAGCTTATCCACTGAATCACACCAGCAGTTCCAGTAAAAGTATATGGATTATGGTCAGTAGTATTTGGGTAAGACATTTAGGCAGATTTCTCATGTTGCACTGTCTCCATTGTGTGCGCTCCAGTGACTTTTAGACACCACTTGATAGAACAGCAAGGATGAAGTTCAATCATCTGAAAGATACTTCCTATGTTTAAACGTGAACCTTGATGGAGTTGCTTTTCTGTTTAGATTCAGTTAAGATTTAAAAACTTAATACTCTAATTTGGTGCTATGTATAAGGTTTTGAGGCTTATGATATCTGGAAAGTTTTGGAGTATTTTTAGTCTATTATACATTTATAATGATCAATATTTAAATGTGAACTATTTTAAAAGAGAAAGAAAATAGGATAGTGCTTTGAGTTTATAGTACACATTAACTCAATGCAAGAAATTTTGGTGACAAAGAGATTGTGAGACATTAATTTGTAATTAATAAACATAATGACAGTCATAATTTCTTGAGTACCAAATACACTAGAAAATACATTAAATAACATGTACATACTCTCATTTGATTGCTAGGTGAAAATTATTTACTTTGCGCATTAACTAAAAACAAAAATCCTAGCTTAGCTTACTTAGGCTTATTAATAGCATTATTCTAAATAAGGACAGTAGCTGTCATTTCCTAGATGGTTACTAGGTACAAAGCAGTTTATATGAATTAGCATGTTCAATAATGACAAAAACTATCTAAGGTATATATTTTTGACATCCTTATTTTTACAAGTGAACACACAGAGATGTAGAGAGCTTGAGTCCCTCACCCAAGGTCACACTGGTAGTGATGGAGTCCAGACTCCAGTGGCAAGTGTGTCTGACTTCAGAAATTATATTCTTAACCACCATACTGCTGCACTTTTTTTTTTTAAGATTTTATTTATTAATGAGAGACACAGAGGGAGAGGCAGAGACATAGGCAGAGGGAGAAGCAGGTTCCATGTGGGGAGCCCCATGCAGGGACTCGATCCCTGGGATCACAACCTGAGCACAAGGCGGATGCTCAACTACTGTGTCACCCAGGTGCCCCAATGCCATACTTCTTAAAGCTTCTTACTTTTGAAATCTATGCTTATTGGTATTATCAACTGATCTTTCAGGAAAACTTTTTCTTTCCTCAGTGACATTTGAACCTGTTAGAGTTATCTCTCCTCCCCATGCTCTTCCCTTGCCCTTTGAGAATATTCTTGGGACACTGAGGGTACACAGTATTTGTTGAACCAAACCAAATTAAAGTTTACCACTACCTTGGTCTTGGGGCCCTCCTTTATGCTTTGCTAGTATCTTTTTCATGTCTTTATACTTGCATTTATGTTTCTCTTGGATTTACAAATAATAGTCTCAAGCAAATAGCCACATTATTTTTCAAGATTGTTTGACCAGTCTTGATATAGCAGAGTTGAAGGAGTTTAGTAAATCTTGCCATTGAGCAAGGACAGAGGTTGGGGGACTAACACTTGAGTGAGCTTCTTGGGGGCAAAATTTGTCCTAAGGAGTAGAATTTCAGTATTTCAGCACTGGAGGCCAGTCATGAATATAACACTGAGAACATTAAGGGGGAGCGATTGGGGTTCAAAATGGTGTGATCTGGCGAAGAATAGAATGGTGTGATCTCCTCAGACATTCCAAATTGTGAAAGTTTCCATTTGGGACATTTTCCAAGGAGCCAAAAATATATTGGAATCAATAAATGTCAGTAGCTTGCATAGGCTTTTGAACCATTTTAATGTAGGAATATAAAGCCCTTGGTGTAAACAATAACTAACCAGTCAATCAGATGACATGCCTTGGATCATCCAAGATACTCACCTGACCTCATCTTAGTTTAAATCCTGTTTTTAATTGCTACTGAGCTGTAATTCTTAGCTGGTGAAAGGCAGAAGAGGTAAAAATATGTGTTGCACATGTCTTCAGCAACATGGCAATACATTGAGAATATTTGTGGCTTAAATTAAAATTTAGGACAGTCAGCACCATTTAATGAATTCTAGGTTAGCAATGATAAATAAACAGTGACTCAACAACACTGTTTATTTTTTATGCTTGAGACTTTACTTTGGAGTGGGCCCTATAAACACACATGCACTTCTAACAGGACTGGCATTAATATAATACTCCGTGATACCGAGAAAATCTGGTCTGAAACATCAGCTCTGCCTTAAATGAACAGCTCCCTTCGCTTGTTACAAGAAACTATGGAAAATTCTACTTAAAGCTGCAGACTCATTTCAAGAGCTTCTGTACTAGGTATACCTTTAAGGTCACTTAATAAATTCTGCAACTATTATTCTTACTTTGAAACCAACAGATGGGAGATAGAATGTGTTATCTGTTTCCTAATTGTTTTTCTGCCTGGTAAAGCTTAAAAATGGTAGAGATTTTACATAATAATTAAACACCACTTTGTCCTTTACTTCTACCATGGATTCTTTCAGCAAACTGTGGGTTTTGACTAATTGCTACCAGTGAAGTCTGAGAGTTTAACTCACCATGAGACAATTCATGTTTCAAAGCTAGAATGAGGCTTCTATAATGAAAGTATTACTAGCTGTGTGCATTTAACTCATAAAGATTTACTTAGAATAGTGGCTACTAAACAGGCCCACCAGGTATATATTAGCTGCTTATTCCTGGAGTCATAATTTTGTCTGTTGATGTAGTGTTTAATTGTAGTTGACATAATTGAAAAAAATGCTGTATCAATTCCTCTTGTGACATGAAATTTTAGGCTTTAGTAATAGAAAGTCCTAGAGAAAAGTGTATATGTTCCAAAATCAGAGAGAAATTGTAGCTCTTAGGGAGTAATATCTTTCTGGAACAATTTCCCAGTGATACCTGGACAAATACAGGCTTTACTCCTGGGAAAAATATGTGTCCTCATCCTGCTTTTTTATTCTGCTGGCAAACTGGCCTAGACAACCAGAAAAGTACTTATCCCTTTACCTCTTTTTAAAATCAGACCTGATTGCAAACCTACAATATTATCTTTCTCCTCTGGAATTAAGCCTTATCCACTTCCTCAGTTTTTCAGAATCAAATGGAATTCCCCAAACTAAAATACCTAGAGGCCAAATTATACCTCCATCCAGACACAGCCTGCCTAAGTCTTCTCAAATTTTACAATCCTTTTACACTTGTGAGCAACCAAAAATCTCTCATAAACTAGGACTGTAATGCTTCAAAATAAGAGAGGAAGGGAAGGGCAACCTGGGTGGCTCAGTGGTTTAGCGCCACCATCGGCCCAGGGCCTGATCCTGGAGAACTGGGATTGAGTCCCCCATCGGGCTCCCTGCATGGATCCTGCTTCTCCCTCTGCCTGTGTCTCTGACTCTCTCTGTGTGTCCCTCGTGAATAAATAAATGAAAAAAGTTTTTTAAAAAAGATTTTATTTATTCACGAGAGACAGACAGAGAGAGAGCAGAGACACAGGCAGAGGAAGAAGCAGGCTCCATGCAGGGAGCCCGATGGGGGACTCGATCCCAGGTCTCCAGGGCCACGACCTGGGCCAAAGGCGGCACTAAACCGCTGAGCCACCCGGGCTGCCCCAATCAATAAAATCTTACAAAAACAAAAACAAAAACAAAAACCAAAACCAAAAAACAGAGGAAGGGAAAAAGGGGGAATATGTTTGCTTCTTTCTCTTCTTGGAGGAGACTTAGGACATTTTTTCCTTATAGATGGGCAATGTTGTTTTGCATTCTCTGGTGGTTTGTAATACACTCTGCACCAGAGATTACTGAATTCTTCCAGGGTATGTCCCAGTGGAGGTGGGTGAAAGGGTAAAATGTAGCATCATTCTTCCAGTTCTCTGCCCTGTGCTGATTTCAGGACTCACTTGCTAATGGTATCTCTTATGAGTGGGCTAACCTGGGTTCCCAATTTTTGAGTCCTTCCAATGTAGCCATGAGTGTTCACACTAGGGTCATAGGGTTATAGAGCAGAGTCACTAAGCAAATGCATCCTTAATTGGTCGCTAATCTCATTGGATTCCCTTCCCAGGTGAACTGAGATGGATCCTTTATAATAAGTTAAAAAAGTGTCCCGCAGGCAATTCTGATATGGAATAAGACTTTTGAATCTTGTATGGGAGCCAAAATTAGAAGCAGATATGATTAGCTTTATTTAATGTTCCACCTCCCTTTGGTCTTTTCTTCTTTGTCTTCTAAAATTATGTACATTTACTCAATTGAAAATATTCCCTAGCTTTCTGTAACAGTAGCCACTTTATCATAGAGAACAGAAGAGACACAGTTGACAATAAAAGAATTTGACAGAAGATCCACCTGTCTCTTGAACTGATTATATGCAGCCACCAGTAGAACACTGATGTCAATTCTGATGCCAACTTATCCACTAAGACCTTAGTGTACAGCCAGGAAACTATGAAGCTGGATGGAAATAAAAGCTCCTATGGAGAGGAGAGAGAGAGGAGTAAGAAGAAATCTTGATTACTTATATTTGCCCAAATTTATAACCAGAAATGATTGGAATATCTTGAAAGGGCAATTTAGATTTTTTACCACCAGCAGAAATGGAGATTTGGGTACTAAGTTAGATTCAGTTAGAAACAAAGCTCAGGGTTTGTGATCATGAAATATTAGGCTAGATATTATTTAAAATAGATATCTATTGTTCTATATTAGTGTTTCTTTTGAAAATTCTTCCCAGAATTTCTTAGGGTATTTAAATAATTTTTTTGAACCTTGAGAAAACTCGGTAGAGAAATGAGGAAAATGGGGGAAGATATATCATAATTCACTGCAAGAATTAAAGCTTAACAGTCAACATAGCAGCATTACTAGTTCCAAAGAATCCACTGATGTCAAGTCAAAAACAAGGATAGGAAATACAGGCATAACAGAGCTGAAAGTTAAGTTGGACAATGGTGGGAACCTGGCCAAGGGCAGGTAGCTACAGAAGAAGCAGTTCAGTGGTCAGAGCTGAGTCAGGCTTGCTTCCAGCTGTTTGTCACATTTATAAGCATATGTTAGTGGTCCTATTGGTAATGACGAGCTGTCCTTGTAAATAAAGTAAATATCAATGTTTTAACACGTAGTATGTTTTATAACATTTCTTTGAGTGGGGTTCTAAGAAATTACAAATTTGGGAAGCAGAGTAACTCCCCAAAGTGCAAATTTTGACTATATATTGGTGATAAACTTGCTAGGAGATCAAAACATATTATGAGAATACTATCTAGTAGTGTTTGCTACAGTCAACAGTTCCTTGTAAATACTACTAAATTAGCATTTCTTATTTATTAAACAAAAATTTTTGTATCCATCACAGTATATAAAGAGTAAGAGAATCTTGGAGGTATTTTAAGAACATTTAGAATTTTGGGAATTCTAGTTTCTTATTCCCAAATCTCAACATGAATATCTGTCAGAAATTTGGAAACACTAAGAGATAATTTCTTTTTTTTAAAGCACTTAAGAAAATTGAGGTAAAATTCAGGGCATTTTCTTTATCATTCAAGATTACTAAAGGTAAAGCCCCATAGGAACATGAGTTCATAATCTACAATAATACAATAAAACAATTGGGTTCAGTCATGTATACCACCCAGATAGTCTCAATACCACATCACTGTTTCAAGGCTATACCCTTGGGGTAGCTTCTAGGAGTAGGAAATGCAAGTGGAATGCACGTTCCAAGAATGGGGGTGGGGTGAGGAGCCTCTGATTGCCTGAACTCTTGATGACCTCCACCAACACAAGGCTTATTCAATATTTGAAAATCACTCAGTGTAAACCACTATACTAACAGTGTGAAAAAGAAAAACCACATAATTAAATAAAACAAAGCATAAAAACATTTGACAAAATTCAATATCCATTCATGACAAAAACTAGCAGCATACTTAGAAAGGAATTTCTTCATCTTGATGGAGAGCATCTACAAACCAATCCTAGAGCTAATGTCATACTTCATGATGAAAAGTTGAATACTTTCCCTAAGGAACTAGGCAATAACTCCTATTTGACATCATACTAGAAGTCTAAAGTTGTGTGATAAGGAAAGAAAAAATTAAAAGTCATACAGATTGGATAGAAATAATCAAAACTGTCCTACTCAGATGGCATGATTGACTGTATATGCTGACATGATTTGACAAATCCCAAAAGGAGTAAAAAAATCTCCTAAAATTAAAAAAAAAAGGAGTTTATATCCAAGGTTATAGAATATAAGATAAACACACAAATAAATTTTCCCCATTCTCACTGGTGTGAGGTGGTAACTCATTGTGGTTTTGATTTGTATTTCCCTGATGGCAAGTGATGCGGAGCATTTCCTCATGTGCTTGTGACATTTCTGTTCATGTCTTTTGCCCATTTCATGATTGGATTGTTTGTTTCTTTGCTGCTGAGAGTTAAAAATAGAACTACCCTATGACCCAGCAATTGCACTGCTGGGGATTTATCCCAAAGATACAGATGCAATGAAATGCTGGGACACCTGCACCCCGATGTTTATAGCAGCAATGTCCACAATAGCCAAACTGTGGAAGGAGCCTCGGTGTCCATCGAAAGATGAATGGATAAAGAAGATGTGGTCTATGTATACAATGGAATATTACTCAGCCATTAGAAACGACAAATACCCACCATTTGCTTCAAAGTGGATGGAACTGGAGGGTATTATGCTGAGTGAAGTAAGTCAATCGGAGAAGGACAAACATATGTTCTCATTCATTTGGGGAATATAAAAAATAGTGAAAGGGAATAAAGGAGAAAGGAGAGAAAATGAGTGGGAAATATCAGAGAGGGAGACAGAACAGGAAAGACACCTAACTCTGGGAAACGAAAAAGGGGTGGTAGTGGAAAGGGAGGTGGGCAGAGGAATGCGGTGACTGGGTGATGGGCACTGAGGGGAGCACTTGACCCGATGAGCACTGGGCGTTATGCTATATGTTGACAAATCGAACTCCAATTTTAAATAAATAAATAAATAAATAAATAAATAAATAAATAAATAAATAAAATTTATATGGAATGGCAAAGGAATTAGAAGAGCAAAAAGAAATTATGAAGAGAAAATAAAGTTGGAGAGATTATATTTCAAGGCTTACTACAAAGCTAAAGTGTTCAAAATGGTATGGGATTGGCAAAGGAGTAAGAAAATTGCTCAATGGAATAGAAGAATCCAGAAATTGAACCACATAAATATAGCCAATTGATTTTCAACAAAGTTGCAAAGGCAAATCAATCAATATATATGATAGTATTTTCAAGAAATAGTGTAGGAACAATTAGAAATTCATATTTAAAAGAATCCTAAACTAAATATCATACCCTTTGAAATATAAATTCAAACTGGTTTACATATATTAATGAAAAAATATAAAATTACAATTTTTTTATATATTTATGATAGTCATACAGAGAGAGAGAGAGAGGCAGAGACATAGGCAGAGGGAGAAGCAGGCTCCATGCACCGGGAGCCCGACGTGGGATTCGATCCCGGGTCTCCAGGATCGCGCCCTGGGCCAAAGGCAGGCGCCAAACCGCTGCGCCACCCAGGGATTCCAAAATTACAATTTTTTGAAGAAAACAAGAAAAAATCTCTATGTCCTGAAATTAGAGAATTAAACATGACACAAAAAGCATGATGCTTAGAAGAAAATCTTGATAAATTGGACTTCAGCTAAAGTAAAAGCTTTTGCTCTATGAATGACACCAAGAGAAGGAAAAAACAAACTGTAAATTGGTAAATAAGATTTGCGGGCACATATTGAACAATGGACTTAAATCCAGAATATATAAAGAATTCTCAATACTCAACAGTAAAAAATAAATCAATTAAAAGATCAGAAATTGACTTGGACATTATATCAGAGGATATATGGATAGCAAATAAGAACATTACAGTTGTTTCATATCATTAATCATTAGAGAAATTGAAATAAAACCATGAGGAATGGTACTAAGGGACTGGGAACTGATTAGTCTGTCTTTGGGCACAGAAAAAAAGCCACAGTTTAAAACTGCAACTGGTGTATACAAGAGTCAGCCCTAGAACTTCACTAAATGGTAGAGGAGCAGTGGGAACTCTCTTTGGTTTAGAGGGATTGGAAAGCGACATGGTTTATGTTCCCTCTCTACCTTGAAAATGCAGAACAGGGTAGGGTCTAGATGCCATCGCTGGCTTGCTGCTTTATCAAGTCCTAGGTCTCTTAGCCCACTTCACCCCTGGACACACTGGGACACAGAAAAAAAGCCATGGTTTGAAAAAGCAACTAGCATATGAAAAGAGCCAGTCCCAGAACTCCACCAAAGATGAGGGGGCTGCTGGAAATCTCTCCAGTGGGAAGGGTGACAGACAGTCTAAGCTCTCCCTTCCATCTTGAAAGCACAGAGGAGTACACAGTCTGGGTGCCCTCACTGGCCTGCTAGCTCAGTGATCCATGGCCCCTAGTCCACACCAGCTCCAGCTACACCATCAAGGCAGCCTCAGGGCAGTGCATACCAGGACATCCCTGGTTAATTCTTAATACAGCTCCAGCCTTTGTGTGGTGACACAGGTACAAAGCGCCCTGGAACACTCTAGGTTCATGTCACTTAAGCTTCAGGATGGCTCAACCCCTGAGCTGAGATCAGTTTTGGATCCAGTTGCCCGTGTGGAATACTTCAGAACATTCCTGTCCATTCCAGTCTTGGCTCCAGTCACCCACATAGGGTACCACTTGTACTTAGCACCCAGGACACACTGGTTTGCACCCACTTTAGTTTTAGCTGCCCTGCCAGGGTGCACTTAGTGTCAGAAGCCCTAGGACAACCCAGCTTGCACCCACTTCAACTTTAGCTTTTTTGCCAGGGTGCCTACTTAATAGAAAGTCTCAGAATCCCCTGGCTTACACTTACTTCAGCTCCAGCCACCCTGGCAGGGTGTCCTCTGTAAGGAACTCCCTGGGATCCCCAGGCCTGCACCCTGCTTCAGCTCCAGGCAATCCCTAGGGAACCCACCAATGAGGAGCACCCGGAGATTTTTAAAAACAAGAGTAGGTTAAGAGACAACATCAAGGGAACAAACATTCCCTAGCACATTAATATTAATGAGTTCAAATCCCTAGGATTTCAAGAATAGGAGAAATATCTAGAAATATTTTCAAAATGAATCCATCCCAGGCTGATTCCAAGGTGAAACTCTTTAAGCTATTAATAAGCAGGGAAACATGCCCTCCTCATCTGACTCATATAACGACAAAGACTAGTCATAAGAGACTACTTTTGGGGTTGCCTTCTTGCTCCTAATTACTGTTCTCTAGAAACTCGCATTAATAGTCAGACGTAGGCCCTCAATGAATTTGTATGTAATATATCTGAATTTGTCCACATGACCAATTGAACTAAAAGTATATATTTGACCCACATTGGACCAATTAGAGTCTGTATCCTAGGAATTAAAAACTTGGAAAAGAGAACGGAGAGGCTGAAGGTATTTGGTACTGAGTTTTATAAATGGCAGAGGTCTGGGGAAAAGGCCAATAAATTTGATGCAGAGATTCTTGAAACTTTCCCTTGCTTAATTATTTTTTTCTTTGATTCCAAGAGATACTCAAGAGTTTTTCCAATAATTATCTTTCTCCTGGCCCCTACTCCCCTAAATCCAGCCAGAATCAGTTTCTGTTTTTTAACTAAAAGAACCTAGATGTTAAACAGTGATTAAATTAAAACTAAAAAATTTCACAAAAAGAGATTATCCAAATATCCTTCATAAAACAGCATAAGATGGATCTTCCTAGGCTGGGAATAATTGGTGTGACAGCAAAAGGAGAATTGGTTTTCTGTTAACAATCAGTCTTGAATACAGGTAGATATGGTTGGAAAGAAAGAATGATGGGACACTGACACAATAATGGTAACAAATATTGGGGTGAGCAATTGAACAATTGAATAGTAGAAGTAGTTATGGAACATCCAGTCATAAATTTATGTCTTTAGTTTCAAATTCTACTTTAAAATCCAAATTGTTATTCATGCTTTGGTTGCTGCAAATCCTTTATAGTGCTTTGAGATGAATTTTATAGCTGTAAAGGAATCTTAGATGATCTTATTCAACAATCTCTTTATACAGATAAGGGAAGTAAGGCCCAAAGGACTTAAATGCTTACTTTTTAAAGACCTAAAGCTCTTAAACACAGTAGAGCAAGGAGTCCAGTTGTGACTGTCTTTTGCATGGTAGTAAAAATTCCTGGAACACATCTGAATTTTAAATAATACAATTAAGGTAGATTGTATCAAAGCAGTAGGATACTGGGTCTCCAGGAAAATAAGCAGATTCATTAACTTTGAAATCAGAGAGTAAAAATCTTCAGTAGCATATAACCATTGTATTTGGTTGTTATGGTTTCTGGTGTAACCATTGAATTTGGTTGTTATTTTTACCTGTCTTAGTTGTGAATTATATGCTTTTCACGGTATCTAATTTGACTGTTTTTAATCAGTATTCACTTTGTGATTTGTTTGAATTCCTATTAATTTAGGAAGCACTTGGGCAGCTCAGTTGGTTAAGCATCTGATCTTGGTTTCAGCTCAGGTCATGATCTCAGGGTCGTGAGGCTCAGCAGGGAAGCCCTCCAGAAGAGTGAATAATTTTTCCTCATGTGTCCTATGTGTTCTTCAGGTTGCTGCTCTCACACTCTATCCGAGTTGCTCTTCCACCTGGAGGACCATGGTGCACTTTGGGCTCTATCTCATTCAGGCTGGCTGAGTTTTAAAACTCCAAACTTGGGGGATCCCTGGGTGGCTCAGCTGTTTGGCGCTTGCCTTTGGCCCAGGGTGTGATCCTAGAGTCCTAGGATCGAGTCCCGCGTTGGGCTCCGGGCATGAAGCCTGCTTCTCCCTCCTTCTGTGTCTCTGCCTCTCTCTCTCTCTCTTTCTGTGTCTATCATAAATAATAAATAAGTATACATCTTTAAAAAAAATAAAACTCCAAACTTTAGAAACCTGGTGTGGCAGGGACCTGTGCTGGTCTTCTGGGAGACAGTTTTGTCCTGCTGGGATTGATGTATGTTTGACCAAGAAGGGCAGTCACATCAAGCACAGGAGCATGGGGTTTGAAGCCAAGTACACCAAAGCGTGTAAGTCCAGGTCAGCCAAACTCAGCAGGTGTCTCTGTGTCTATGCTGAAGGTTAGGGGAGGGACATGGTGCCCTTAGGCTCTTTTGTTCCTAGAGACGCAATGACACCTCTCACAGATGGGCTCCAAGAAGAGGAACAGTCTTCCCCCATGTGTCTTGGGCAATCCTCAGATTTCACCATCTGGTCCAAGGTTGCTGGCTTTCTCTCTGGGAGCACTGGAGCGCCCTCTGGACTCTATACCAGCTACACCATGATCTCTAAAACTCCAGTCCTTGAGCCTTGCTGGTTATAAAAACTCAAAAAATCAGCACCTCTCAATTTTCCAGTCAATGGCTTTGCAGAAGTATCTTCCATGTGCAATTCCTTGTGTGATCCCCTAAGTGCTCCTCTCTTTCTCCCTGTGATCAGGGCTCCCTCCCCTCTCCAGCACTTGCAATCCATTTCTCTCCCAAACCACATCTCTGCACCTCCTACCTTCCATGACAGTGGCCTCTCCTCTCTCTCTAGTTGCGCAGTTTATTCTTGTCAGTCCTCAGATCAATTTCCTGGGTATTCAGAGTGGTTTGATACTTATCTAGCTGTGTTGGAGGGACTAGGGAAGCCTAGGGCCCTTCTATTGCTGTGCCATCTTAGCTCCTCCCTCCGTAATTCTTACTCATTTTCATTGTATTAAAAAACCACAGTGTATTTCTCTGTTGATGGACATTTAGGTTGTTTCAAATTTTTCACTATTAACACAGTGTTGCAATAAACATTCTTGTGCATGCTCACTTGTTTACACAGATGAGAATTTCTCTAGGGTATGTGGGAAAAGAAGGGCTGAGTAATGATTAAGAACACTTCTTCTGACTTATTTCACTTAGTATTATACCCTCTACCTCCATCTATGTTGTTGTAAATGGAAAGATTTCATTATTTTTTATGGCTGAGTAATATTCCATTATATACGTATACATATATAAATAAATATATTTATACAGATCTTCTTTGTCCAGCCATCTATATTGTATACCTAAAATTAATATAACACTCTATATTAACTATACTGGAATTAATTATACATTCATCAGCTCAAGTTTATTAATGTTTCATACTAATAGTAATCTCTATTAGTTTCTAAAAATCTGAGGTGTTCAATTGTCATAATGGATTATTTTTCTCTCCTGGCAAATTCTATAAATATTTACTTGTAAGTTAACAGGTCATGTTAGTAAGGAGCATATGTATTCATAATGTCTTCCTCATGGATTATTCTTCTTATCATTATATACCAAACATTTTTTCCTAATGATATTTTTTTTTTATCTAAAGTATATTTTATCTGATATTAATACAGCTTCATTTTTATTTTGTTTAGTATTTACATAGATACTATTTCTATCTTTTATTTTTCACTGTTTCCATGCTTTCATGCTTTAGGTTGTTTTAAATATCATATTGCTGTCTCTCTCTCATTTTACCAATAGTCACAATATAAAGTGGACCCAACTTATAGGCCAAAAGACAGAGGTTGTCAAGTTACATATAATTTGATTTCTTTCTTTAAATCTCTTCCTATTATTTATTCTACACTTTCTCTTTATCCCACCCTATTTCTTTATCCTCTTATGACTTTATTTGGATTGATTAATTTTTCTTTATTTCATTCCACCCTTCTGTTTTGGAAGTCACACATTGTGTTCATTTTCAGGTTGCCTTTAAAATTTTAAAAGACATAGTTCAATTAAAGCATACAGTTAATCAAGGTCTCTTCCGTCTCCCCAAATGAAACAAAGACTTGTGATATCCTAACATAGGTCATATTCCTTGTTTTACATTTGTTATTCTTGCCCTACATTTAGCCCATTTCATTTTTATATATTTTCTGTTAGTATTTTACTAATTTTATATACTTTCATTAATTTTAATATTGTGATTCTGCCATATTGACTTTTTTTAGGATTATTCACCTGCTTACCGATAATTTCTACCAATTTCTTTGCCCATCTTTTTATGTTGCATTATATTTTAAAATTATTTTTTATTATTATTTTTGCATAATTCTCTTTTTTGTGAGTTCAGTTTTCTTCTTTAATTAGATCATTTAATAAATAGCTATTACTTCTATATAGTGTTTGTTGGAAAATGTTTATATTGCCCTTACTTTTAAAGGTTTTCCAGCTGGTTATAAAATTCTAGAATGCCAATGATTTTCTTTCACTAATTGGAATTAAGATTCCTTTGTGTTCTGACTTCTATTGTTATGAAGAAATCTGTTTCCAACTTAACTGTTATGCTTTGACTCTGCTTCCTTAAAATTTTTTTGACTTTGGTGTTTGACATTGTTGATAGAATGCATCTACTATTTCTTCTAAAAAATTATTTTGCTTGTAACTTACTGTGCTTATTGTATCTGAGAATGTATCTTTAATTATGAAGAATTCTCACCCACTAAACTTCAAATTGTGCTTTTCCTTCGTTTTATTGTTGCCCTCTTTAAACTATAAATTTTGAATAATAATATTTACAAAATGTATGAAATCGATTTTGTTATTTAAAAAGCTTCTGCTGTTTTTTTTGTATTGTCTTCTCTTAGGTTTCCATTTCCTTTTTTTTTTTTTTTTTGGTATGAGTCTATTTTTATTAGATTTGTTTTTGAGTCTCTTTTCAGTAGTTTTGGTATTTCACATTATTAAGGAATACATTGTTATTTATTATACCTGGTGACTCTTCATCATGGATGTTTCTTTCCTTCTCTGTTTTAAATTTTTAAAATATTTGATTTCTGATTTCCAGAACTTTTTCAAATAAATCATAAAGGCCAATACTTTTCTCTCAATACTAAGTCATTTTTTTATCCTACCAAAAATAATGAAGGTCTTAAAAATCAGCAGTCTGGCACCTAAACCTTGCATTTACACTTCAACCTTTTAGACTGTTCAGCATGCTTGGAGTTCCTTATAGCAAAGCTTTTGTGAGCTAGCCTACAAGCCAGAAGGGGTGGATTCTATAAAAGTGTTCAGGAATTCAGCTTTTTTCTAATGTTCTATAAATTTTTTTTTTTTTTTTTACTTAAAAAGTCTTTCAGTTGCTTTCCCCAAATGTTTGTACCTATTGTTTCCTTGAAATAAATGTAAATGCCTTTTGTGAACCCAAAAGAGCTTCTTTATTTTTCTTCTTCATAGACTCTGTACTTCATTTTGCTGGACTCTTTCATGGTAAATGGTGGTGGGGGAAATGAACGCAGGAATTAGATTAACTTGGAATTTCTTCTTACATTCTGAATCTTGTTTTTAAAATATGTGCATATGTATTATTTTTTATTGAGATATAATTGACATAACATTATATTAGTTTCAGGTATCCAACATGACTTGTCTTTCAGCATTTTGTGTACTATTTCAGCATCTGATTTATATTTTATGTTTCCTTCCTTTTTTTCCCTAATCTCTAATAGATTATCTTTTGAAAAGGCTCAGGTTCTGTAATCTTTGGCACCCATTCTTTTGGTTTCTTTTTGTTTTTTCAGCAGCTGGGAAAGTCAGCATTTTCACATTGAATGTAATTTTCAACAAACAAGTATTTTTTACATATTGTTGATAAGCTCCTTAACACAGGCTATCATTCTGTTTTCCTCAGGATACTCTTTTTGTAAGTTGGGCAACTCTTCTTCAGAGAAAGATAAACACAGGGAGGAAGACTGGCCTAAATGCAGGATTGAAAGTGATGATACTAAGGGAGATAAAGTAATAGAGGTTCTTATCTTATACTATTCTGGAAGAGACAGTAGGAGCATCTTTCTTGATGATAATTGACTCAACTTGCTTTAAATTCAATTTATTCTGACACTTTCTCTAAATTTGCCATAGTTTCCGTGTGGTCAGCCTTTCATTCTTATGTTCATTAGCAGGGTAAATATCAGAAAAGTCCACAAAATCCTCATTGATTGTGCACATATGTTCATCCATCCCAGAAAAGTTGGTGTTAAAATTAGCCAATGTCTGCCTTGGCTAGGCCTCACCATTTTCTCCTCTTCTTTTTCCTCTTCCAAGGCCACCACTGTCATCCCAGGGCCTCTGAGCTGGAGTGGGGATGGAGGGGTGTCTTAGTGTTCTTCATGGGTGACCCACACTCCAGTATTGACATTTACTGCGGTTGCCAGCCTCAGTGCTTGGTGCCATCACCATGTTGGCCCAGGGTGGGGAATCTGGTGCCTGTCTCATTGGTTTTAAAATCTAGATTGTAAATCCTCTTTCTATGAAGTTTTCCTATGAGAATTATTCATACCCTGAACGAAAACATTTTTGAGTAGAGAAATTTTATATTTACTTTTACCAGGTACTGCACGGTTGGAATGAGTTTGGGGCCATTTTACATTAATGACTAAGACTTGAGGATTCCTTAGCCACACACAAATAGTGGAAATATAAACCAAAATTCATAATGGGACAGGTCTGCAATTATAAATTTTAATAAAAATCTTTTTTACCACTGGCACAAATAATGCTGAAACAGAGAAGCCATCCTTTTATCCCTGTGCCAGTGTGTATTTTTTTCTCTTGTTCGCATTTTCTCTGAAAGTATATCTTCCAGAGTTCCTGATTTATATGAAGGCATCAATCCCATTTCCTCATTTTCCAAATTCTTGTTTTTTGTGTTTGTATAAGTAAAACCCAAGTCCCTCATATTATTGAGATCAGTACACCCACAATCATCCTAGATGGTTATTATCAATAACCAATGCTAACCAATATCAACAGTTATTGATATTATTTCCCATTTCTGTTCCATATTTATCTCTTTAGAAGTGTCTTTAAAAAATTCTAATGATTGGGGTTTGCGTGTAAAAGTATGTTTATGTTTCTTGGCATTTTGTAGTGGGAGCTAATCATGTCTACCACATGATGACTGCAATAAAAGTCCATATTAAACTGTAGCATAGGAATTAGAGTTCAATAATATTATAACATAAAACAGCATAATTTTCTTTAGGAAATCATCTGTTTCTTAAAATATTTAAAGTGGTGACTTGTTTTTGCCAACTGGCACAGAAGCTCTATTTAGAAACATATATAGCAAACTGATGTCAGTAACAATTGTTGGTAGGTTAAGTCATTCAAAGCACAAATATTTCCCTTTTCATAAAATATTAGGTTTTGATATATTTTTTAAGAGGATGCTTCAAAACATCTGCAAATTTGTGTTGTTAATACCTACCCTTTAGAAACTCTAATTAGCCAATCTTTAAAGTAGTAATCTGAAAGTGTCCCAATAGTACTTCCTTAACTTCAGATTCACATTTTAGCAGAGTTCAAGTCAGTTTATATATTCTGAAAAGTCTGGGACTGGAATTCAGTGGGTACGGTACTTGATATATAAAAAAAGCCTCAGATTTATAATAAATTACAAATAATGAAATAATGAAATAATGAAAGACTTAGACCACTTGCCTTCAGGACATGCGCCTTTTGTTTCTTCTACTCTGCAATGAATGGCAGATTTATGAATATACATAAATATACAGCTTTATGGATTCATTCATCCAACATGAGTTTCACTTAAAAAGGATGTACCACAGATATCCAACTGTTGATAAAGAGCATATGGATTTAGCAGCTTATAAATAGGCTGACTCGGTTTTGGTTTCCTTTTTTCTAGCCTTTGAACTACTGGAACATAAAATAAAAAGTCTGAGTGGAGAGTGCTATTTGAACTTTTATGGCCATGTGCTCATGTACTGAAGTAACTTGAAAAGATTAATGAGATGCAGCTCATTATGCACAAAATTAGCATAAACTTTGTAGTGGCTCTTACTCTATTTCTCATTGAACAAGTAAATCATTACAATTTCTACAGTTTGTTATTCTAATTCCAAGTGGGAATGATCTTCAACATTACAGTTTTTAGGTATTTATAACAAATTTTAATATATGAAGTTAAAGTTATAACCTAAGAGAATATTTCTGTTGAATGATAATTTCCTATCTTCTTCCTAAACTATTTAAGAATGGCTAGGAGAATTTTACTCACCATAGAAAATAGCTCTAACAATCTTTTATTTGTGTTATCTGCATTCACAGACATTACTGCTATTTATACTTCCCCAACACACACTGTATCTTGATTTATCAGACCAAAATATGAAATGGTAGAGGTTTGCCTGGAGGTATGTAACTTCCTATTTACAATTTCTGAGTTCTTTCTTTTTGTTCAATTTTCTTCAAATCATATTTTGGACTTGCAGGCTACCATTCAAAACTTTTGTCACAGATTTTAAAGACTGAACAAACTAAGTTAAACACATATTTTTTATAATAATGTGTTACCTCTGGCTAGGATGGCTGCACTTCAAAAGAGAAGACATGATAATGCCTATAGTAATCCTAAAAGCTTATGTCTATGAATGGGGAATGTCAGATACTTTTGAAGGGATGTGGGTCATACTTTGACTTTTCAAAACCTTATTTCTTCCCATCGTACCCCATGTTCATCTCCAGGCTTCCCTCTGAGTCTTATTCTACGGTGCCTTTTCCTCTCTTTATATGTCCCCATAGCTCTGAGGAGTTCACTGACATGCAGAACTTCATATTTAGAGTTTTCTCTCAGTTTAATGCTAGTATGCAGTCTGATAAGGAACTTTGACATTTTTATTTTTATTATTTTTTATATTTGGGTTGTGACTCCATTCCTGAGGCCATGATTTGATCCAGGTCCCAAAAAAGAGATCAGATTCTACTAACTGATTTCTGAAATTAGGCATAATTTGATTTATAAGTCTCCAATATATCTTCATATAATCTCAGTATATGGAAATTCAGAATAAAAACACTTTCAGAATTATTGTTCATTTTGAGAAAAAAAAATTAAGGAGACTTTTTTTTGAAATAGTAAGCTTCTCTAGTGATTGTAATTGAAATTTCCAAGGTTGAGACATGAGCAGGCATCACTGCAAATGTCAAGACTGAATATAGAAAGAAGAGTCCAAAGCTACTGGAGAGGCAGTAGCAAAGGAAGGTTGTATGTAGACATGTAGAGTCAAAGTTTCAAAGTACATGCATATTCCAGATTGTCCACCCACAAGTGAGGCAAGCATTGCATGGAGTTCCAATTGGCAGGCAGCCATCAAAATTCTGAATTTTATTCATTCATTCATTTATTCTTAGCCCATTCAGTTGTTGAAACATTTGGACTGCACACTCTGCTATACTGAACTGAATGCCAATCCTTGCTCTAAAAGGGCTCAAAGGCTATTTAAAAAATATGAAAGAAGAAATTGATCCATTTACAGAGAAACTGGGTGATTCCTTATGTGGACTGAGGGACCAGGGAGGGGCTTAGTAGTATGTTAAGAAAGGAGTTGCTCACTGGAGTATTAGGCTATTAAGTAAAGAACAAACCCAGCACCATAAGCAGACTATTGAGAGCTGCTAGATCAGGAACTTTGTTTCCAAATGCTGTTTTTTGACCAAGGGCAGACTGTGATGAACTGTGTTAGTGTAGTACAAAATAAAAAAATTAAGGACAATGCAGTTAGAATTTTAAAAAGTGAATTTTGTCAAATTTAGGGAATTGTCATTTTTTCCCTTGAGAGTAGATTCTTTCTACTTTTTATTTATTTTTTTAAAAAGGTTTATTTATTTATTTATTTTAGAGAGAGTGCACAAGTGTGAGTCAGAGGAGAGTCAGAGGGAGAGAATCTTCAAGCAGACTCTTCACTGAGCCTGATCCAGGGCTCTACTCTACGACCTATGAGATCATGACCTGAGCCCAAACCAAGAGCTGGACACTTAACCAACTAAGTCACCCAGGCCCTCCTCTTTCTACTTTTTAAAAACATGATAGTACTAGGTAGTTTTAAAAAGAAGTCTTTGAAGAGCATCAACAAAACTATGGTGTAGGAGATTCCATCCTCTCTCCCTCCAACAAAGATAAAAAATTAGGCAGCAATCTATGCATCAAAACAGCTCTGGGAGAGCTCCAGAGTTCACTTAGGAAACTTTACCAAAAGAATAGAACAAAAAAGCCTGAGAATAACTGTAAAAGAAGGAAGGAAAGCAGCTTTAGTTTGTCTACATCACCCTATTGTCCAAGCCAGCATTGCTCAGTACCAAGAGCAGGCTTTCCAGCTAGAAAGAATTCCCCTCCCCAGGAAAGAAAGAATGGGGTAAGCACCTTTGGGGTGCTGCACAAAGATCCTCCTTTGGTTTCATCCCACCCAGACTGGCAAAGCTCAGACCTGTAGAGATAGCTAGGAACAAAGAAGTGAAGCAGGTCCTACCTATAGCAGCTACATAGCAGGAGCAATTATGGTTCATAGTGACTTGCTCTATAGACAAACCCAGCAGACTTGGCCACTGAAGAAACCAGCATAGCCACTGTAGACTCTCTTGAAGACAGGTTCGCTGATGCCAGCCACCTGAGGCTCTCACAACTCCACCCCATTCCACGCCCACCACCAACAGAGCCAGCTTAGGCTTCTGTGACTGTACAAATACAAGATGCCAGCTAGACTCCTGTGGTTGACACTCACTTCTGTGTGCATGCGTAGGACTATCCCCTCCAGCTCTGCATGGCATGGTGCTGGCCTGATGCCTGTCACTGGTCTCCACTGCATTACACATGCCTGAAGGGAGACTGCATAGCCATGGGAGAGCAAGCCAACAGCAGCTTGTGGGCTGGATTAGGCCCTGTTTTGTGTCACTGGATTATACTGCTGCACTACCTACAGCTAGCCAATTTGAACTGTGTACCTGCATGTTTCTAGCTTAACCATTGTTACCAGCCTCCACTGTGGTACACACATTCAAAGGGAGACTGTGCAGCCACAGGAGAGCATGTCAACAGCCAGGGTCCATGCAGCTGCCAGTGAGTCTATAGTTGGCTCTCATCCTTGCTATCTCTCTTGGCCTCTACCACTACATGTGTGTCTGAAACTGGCCTCTGCCAGTACACAGGTACCAGCACCTGGCCCCTATAGCCAAGTGTGTATATACCACTGGCTGCAGCTATTACTGTTTCTTGCCTTGGTCCCTAGCTGTTGGTCTTGGAGGTACCAAAGAGGACCCCAACAGCCCTTACAGGTTCTGTGGACTTTCACAGTGTTTTTTAAGGACCGTGTAGTTGTTGATGTTGTGGATCCTGTGGCCTGAGCCAAAAATACATCACATCCCCTAGATCCAGTATCACCACACACCTTCATACTTGGCACCCTACACTACTAGACCTGACATTACAGTCTGATTTTGTGCCCCCCACCTGCAGGTGAAATCTTCCCTCCTAAAGTCAGTCCATAAAGCTTGGATGAGGTCACTGCTTCTTCACAGATACCTATGCAAAGCTACAAGAATCACAAAGAATTAGGGAAACAGGACCTGCCAAAGGAATCTAGTAAACCTTCAGTGACAAGCCCCAAAGAAATGTAGATGTAGGAATCACCCAACAAAGAATGCAAAAGAAGTGTTTTAAAGATGCTCAGAGAGCTACAAGAGAAACACAGGTAAGCAATGTAATGATATCAGGAAAACAATACAAGAACAAATTGAGCAGTTCAACAAAAACTTGGGAGAAAAAAAGCACCAAAGAGAAATTTTGGAACTGAAGAATACAATCAATGACTGAAGGGTTCAATAGGAAATTTCAACATCGGACTAGAAACAGAAGAAAGGATCAGTGAGATAGAAAACATGTCAATTGAAACTATCCAATCAGGTGAGCAAAAAGGAAAAAGACTAAATGGAGTAAAGAAAGTCTGTAAGACTTATGGGACACCATCAAGAGAAACAATGTATGTATTATTAGAGTCCCAAAAGGAGAAGAGAGGGAGAAAACTGATTTAAAGAAGTAATGGTTAAGAACTTCCTCAAATTGGAAGAGACTTCAAGTTCATGAAGTTAGTAGGTCATCACAAAATGTCAATGAAAATTATCTTCTCTAAGACACATTATAGTAAAACTGTCTAAAAATCAAAGACAAATAGAGAATTTTGAAAGCAGCAGCAAGAGACAAATTTCTCATGTAAGAAAACCCCCAAAAAACTATCTGGAGAGTTCTCAGCAGAGACTTTGCAGGCTAGGAGAGAATGGGATGATATACTCAAAGTGCTGAAAGAAACTGCCAAACAAGAATACTTTATCCAGTAAAAAAATAAAAAAAAATAAAAATAAATTGTCTTTGACAGGTTAAAAAGTTACTAATTCCATCTGGATCATCTCTCTCTCTCTCTCTCTCTCTCTCTTTTGAAATTTAGTTGGCTTTTAAAATCCGAAGATTTAGGATTGATCATCCTAATCTAAGACCCAAGCACTCGGCACCCCAGCTATGGGACAGGTTGCTGTGATTGTACCTGCAGACTGAGACACATCCTTAGTCATTCTTTATTTTTATTTTTATTTTTATTTTTATTTTTATTTTTATTTTTATTTTTATTTTTATTTTTATTATTTAAGAGAGAGAAAAAGCAGGGTGGAGGAGGTGGGGAGAGGGCAGAAGGAGCAGGAGAGAGAGAGAATCTTAAGCAGGCTCCATACTCAGCTCAGAGCCCAATGTGGGACTTGATCTCATGACCCTGAGATCATGACCTGAGTCAAAATCAAGAGTCAGATGCTTAACTGACTGAACCACCCAGGTGCCCCCTCAGTCATTCTCTTCTTGGTATTCCGGACTCCCCTTCCTCACTGTTCCCTCACCCACATCTGTTCTCACAATCTTCCCCTCTATCTGCTCCTATCCACTTTTAAATATGGCAGATTTAGCCATTCATACAGTTTTTCTCCAGCTCTTGTGCTTTCTCAGCCTTGTTACATTCTCTTCTCCTTAGTTACAAAGTCCCCAAATCCACTTCAACCTTGTGCTGGCCTCCCACTGTTAAAACTATTGCCATCAAAGTCACCAATGGACATTGTTGTCATCTTACTTGGCCTTGGGACCCTTTGCCAGAGGTAACTACTCTTTGGTATTTAAACTGCTTTCCCTCCCTTGATTTCTACAGTTCTTATTCTTCCTTGGATCTTTCTCGCATCTCTCCTGTTCTTTTCAGATTTCTGAATAGATGTGAAATAAAGTCACATACTGCTGTTGCTTCTTCTTCCCTCTGCATATATCATGCCCTTCCTAAACTTAAAAATCAAATGCCTTTTTCAAAGAAAACTCTGGTCAGTCTAAGTAAGAAAATAATAAATACACCTTCCTTTTCTACTTTCCATTAAGTGCTTACATTTAGCATCTATTTACATTCAAGGTGAAAAACTGTCAATTTCAATGAAGGTTAAAAGTGACTCTAGATAACTTAAGTCTCTATGCAGTCATAGTGGCAGTTTCATGGAAGATGCCCTGTCCTCATCACCAGAGTGCTCTGAGGGTTACCTATGATCTTAGAATGCCTTGATCTAGAAGAACCCTTTAAGAGAGAGTCAAATCCTCTTCTGTTTCAAATGAAGAGACTAAAGTTCACATAATTTAGGAGTTAATTAAGGAATTGGACCAAGAATTGATCGAGATTAAGTTTCCTCTATCTGAGGGAGAGTGGCCTTAAAATAGAAATGAAATTTAATTACAGAAAAAAATTAAAAATTACATTTCTTGCTTTCTTGAGCTTATAGTCAGAGATTTTTACCTACCACACATACACACTTAGACATACCCTACCCCTCCATACCCTGCTGACCCAAAGCTAGTTTCATCTTTAAGTGAAAATACACAAAACATAGAGAGAACACGTGGCATTGAGCATGGTTCATAAAACTGCCAGAAAATTTCTTGAGATTAGAGATGAGGTCTCTGTGAATACTCTGGGTCATCAGTACTCAGTGAACTCCTCCTTTGAGTTCTAGGGTATTACAAGTTCAGAAGGAGTTATTAGGGAGCCAATACCAACAGCTGTGGTCAGTTAATGGGGTAAGAATTTAACAGAAGAATTAGAAAATGATGATTATGTAATTAAATAACTTCAGACTTGACTTTTGTTAACATTTATTTCAGTTAAAAATCTGTAAATTCTCCATTTCTACATAATGTGAGAAAAAGTGAGCAAAAATTGGTGGGAAAAGAAACAAGAAGCAAAACATATGGTGAGCTATGGGTTTGCACAAGATATTTGGAAATTAAGAGTTTGAAACACTCTCTTTTAGATGCATGGCATTTCTTCTTTAAGACCAAAAGGAGGAAAATACTTAAATCAGAATGCAAATTAGATTAGTGCTAAGGATTGGAAATCTTTAAAAACATCCTTAAGAGATACATGTATATTCCATTTCCTCTGGTGTTTAAAAAGGCTTTTATTGCTCATTCTTATCAGAAAGCATAATTTGGTATCTCTAGTAAAGGAATAATAAATTATTAGTTCGATTCTAGGGTTCCAGGATTTCTCAGAGAACTGAGACACTTTGGTAAATTTCTCTTTTATGTCAAAACAATTTTCCTCTGTGTATTTCTGGGGTGTCAAGTTTAATGTCTTAGTCAGTAAGCAAGTCTTTTGGGGCTCTACATTAAACTTCAATGAATCACAGAATCACAGAGTTGGAAGGGCTTCCAAAATTAATGTAATCCTATTCCTTGCTTTCAGGCAAGATACCAGAATCATGCTTCACTCTGGTTCTAAGGAAATAGAATAATCTAGAATATTTGAACTTTATAAAAACTGTAAAGTGAATTGTTGAAATGGTTTCATCTCTTATACTGTTTTCTGCTGAATCCAGATCAGTAAGTAAAAATAGGCAAGGTTGTTTGCTTTGTTTTTTTTGCAAATTGTAGAAGTCTATTCGAAACCAGCAGTTAGCTTGGGCATTTTTTAGCAGATCATTTCACAAAATCCTCTTGTTATGATAGTCAAAGGTGGTGCAAGGTGGTGCAAATTCCTCAGGATTAAGGAACTATGCTATCACTGTTGTGGCTGAATAGTCCACTTATTTACCTACAAATAGCTTTCATTTTGGTCATTTCCTGTTTCCTTCAGGTCCTGATCCTATACATATATGTTAATTTATACACCACTTTAAAAGACTAACAAAATTTTCTTATCACTCAGGCCAATAAAGAATTTGTCCCTTTATTTTTGCTTTCTCTAAATTAATTGAAAAAATGTAGCTAGGAAAATAAACCATTTGCTATAGCCCCTGGAAACTGAACAATAGACAATTAAATAAAAATATTGTATTGTCACTACAGATTATAGTTCGAGAGACATCAAGTCAGATAGTATTCTGAATCCACGAGTCTTGCACAAAGATTCTTCTTGCACAATGTTTCTTCTCAATGTGACATCTCAGTATGACTGCCATAGTCACTCATGTGAAGTGAAGCAGAGGTATCAGGAAAGATTTTTTTAAAGGAATTTCAACTATTTACCCTTTAAAGGAAAGATGCTGGTCTTAAAATTCAAGAAAATAAATCTGTTGAGCAAAATGGCAAACATCCCCCTGACTCAGATAACTGAAATAAGCCTCCTGCCCTTCTTACCCTGGGCAGCTCAATTACTATTGCAAGACTGTGATTCAAGCTGTGGGATTAAGAAAGATTGCAACACCAATGTCCTGGAGATTTTCAAGAAAGTAATTTCTTTTTCCTTTATACTTTAACATGTAAATAGCATGGAAAAAGCCCTCATCAGAATTTCCTTGGGTAACATGATCAGCAAAAAAATAATAGAGCAATGGAAAAAATCCATTTTTCTCTCTATTGTGATGCACTTTTTGGCTTCTCAAAATGTCCAGGGACCTGGAATTTGTAATGTAGAAATGCTAAACTGTCTGTGATGGGCGCTGGAGACCAGGCCAGAGAGCAAGAAATATCTATTTGTTCAGACCACAAAGCATCCTTTGAGATTAACTGGTAAGAGAAATCTACTCTTAGAAACAATTTAGCAATGTAGTAATATAAAACCTCCTGAAATTGACATTTAAAGCACCTGCTTTAAAGATCAAAGTGAAATCCTGTGGTTTTCAAGTCACAATTTTGAAAAAGCTTTACATTTTCTCTTTTGGTTAAAAAAAAATGAAGATAAAAGCTAGTGTTTATTGAGCAATTCCTATGTACCAGACTCACATAAATAAAATGTGGGATATTCATATAATAGAACATTATTTGGTCATAAAGTGGAAGGAAGTACTGATACATACTACAACATAAATGATCCTTGAAAGCATTATGCTAAATAAAAGAGGTCAGACACAAAAGACCACATATTATGTGATTCCATTCATATGAAATGTCAAAAATAGGTAAATCCATAGAGACAAGAAGTAGATTAGTGAGAGTAAGGGACTAGGGGGAAGGGGAAATAGGGACTATTAAGGAGCACTGGGATTTTGGGGGGGAATGATAGAAGTGTTATAGAATTACTGATAATGGTAGCACAAACTTGTGAACTGAAAACTACTGAATTGTACACTTAAAAAAGTGCAAACTTTTTTTTTTGACATGGACCTTCTTCACTTTCTCAAATAGAGATTAGCTAGGATGGGGAAAAAACGGAGCAGAGAGGAATTAAGACTTCAAGAATTTAATTATTCTTTTTGGTGCTTCAGATATAAATTAATAACTTGAATACAATGTAGAATGAGGTAATTATGATGGAGGTGAATATATACCAAAAATTTACAAAGCTCTTTTCGCCTGTGTCTTCCAAACCCAGCCTGTAATTCAATTAACAATTTTGTTTCAGGTTTCAGTATGTCTTTCTCATTAACAGAGCTAAGAGAGATTTCTTGAGATTGGCATAAAGTTCACGACTTTTGAAGCTGAGAAATGGATATGCAGTGCTCATCGTTTTATTGTTTCTACTTTTATGTTTTGGTGAAAATTTCTCTAGTAATAAGTGAAAGAAATGACCTGCTTGGGAAAAGCATTGTTTTTCACAAAGGTTGGAGGATATTTTTCTTTCTTGCTTTATTGTAATGAAAATACAATTTTTACCAGTGAAATGCACAGATCTTACATATATAGTTCAATGGGTTTTGATAAATGTAAATATTACCCTGAGATATGAAGCCATTCCCTCACTCTAGAAAGTTTCCAGTCATTACCTCTCACAAGCATAGTGACTGATTTCTGTCACTATGATTTGTTTTGCAAGTACAGGCAAATAACATATACTTATTGGCCATTTGAGTATCACACTGAATAGCCTTGACATTTTTGTAAAAAATCAAGTGCATGTATCTGTGGACTGTACTCTATTTCACTGATCTATTTGCCTATATTTATGACCCTAATACCTTGCCTTGATTACTATAGCTTTTTAGTAACTCTGAACTCAAACTTGAATCAACTTTGTTCATCATTATTTTGCTATTCTATGTGTTTTTATGTAATTCCAATTGTCTACTTATGTGAAAAAATTGGTTGGTATTGTGATGATGTGGTATTGAATCTATAGAACTATTTGGGAAGAACTGTCTTAACTATACAGTCTCTTTAAATTAATAAGCATGGTTTGTACCTTCATTTATTTAGGTCTTAGAGTTTGCTCAACAATGTTTTGTAGTTTTTAGTGTAGAGGATTTACATGTCTTTTGTTAAATTTATTCTATACATTTATTTTTTTAATGTTAATATAAATGGGATTATTTAAAAACTTTATTTTTAAATTTTTGCACACAGAAATACAAGTGATTTTTTTTATATTGCTGTTCTATCATGGTACTTTCCTAAATTCATTTATTTGACATCACTATCATTTTGTAGACTCCTTTGCATTTTCTGTGTGCAGGATATTGCCATCTGTGACAAAAGACAGCTTTTTTTTTTTTTTTTTTTTTTTTTGGTCCTACCAATTGATAGGACTTTGTCTTTCTTGCCTTACTATTCTTGTTAAAACATCAAATAAAATATTGAATGGAACTAGTGAGAATGGAAATCTTTGCCTAATTCTCAATTTCAGATCAAAAGTGTTCAATATCTCAGTTTCAAGTATGATGTTGGCTGTAGATTATTTTGAAATAACTGAGAAAATTCCTTAAATTCCTAGTTTGCTGGGAGTTTATTTTTAAATTATGAATAGGTGTTAAATATTATTTCTGTACCTATTAAGATGATTATATGATTTTCTGCTTTATTCTTTATTCTTTCAATACGATGAATTACAACAATTTTAGAACTTTTCACTTTTTGAATTCAGACATGAAAAATTATACATTTAAAAAAAATACTGCTTTAACTGCATCTCCCCAAAAAGACATGATATATCTCATCATTGTTCATTCAGTTTGAAGTATTTTTGATTCACTGGTTATTTATATGTGTGTTGTTCAATTTCCAAGTACTGTTTTTTAAATTGACGTATAAGTTGTTAATTCTGCCATCTGGGTCATCTTGGGGTTTCTTTCTACTAATTGCTTTTTCTTTTGACTATCATATGTTCTTATATCTTTATATATTTTATAATTTTTGATAACATACTGGGTATTACTGATGATATATTATAGAGTGTCTAGGTTTTGTTATCTTCCTTGGAAGAGTATTGCTTTTCTTCATAGCAAGAAGTTGAATTATTAGCTGATCATGTTGAATTGTGGAGGACTGGGCTTATACTTCCTTAGAAAATATCTGCTTTTGTTTTTAGTCTTATGGTAAATCTCTAAGTTGGGACACCAACTTTATTTATAAGATGTGACCTATCTGAAATTTTAGTGGAAATCTTGAGGGGTTTCTATCCCTTCTAACTTGATGGGACTCATTTAACTGTCTTCTTCGTTCTGAGCAGCAGCTGAAATATTTATTCAGCTTTACATCTTCTAGTTGCTGCTTTCTATCTTCCTTGTACATGTGTGGGATAGAAGCCAGGCAAGGGTTTGAGAGGGAGTTTATTTGTAGATCCTAGGGCTATTCCTCCCCCCCTCCACCCTTTTTAAGGTTTCCCTTAATCTCCAGTTGCTCAAGAAGTCTTAGGACTTCTTATCTCATACTTCAAGCCAATAAGACTACAACCTTCTGATTAAGTCCAACTGCTTTTCGTAGGTCAGGGTCTTTCACTGAGGGGAAAGTGGGATGAAATTGTGCCTCACCCTGCAGCAACTTTCTCCTGAAGGTCAACTCCTTTCCTGCTTTTGGTTATTCTACAGTGTCTTCAGATAATTGTTTTTTTAAAAATATTTTGTTCATAGTTTATAATTGCCATGTATGGTAGGATTAATCTCATACAACCTCCTTATCTGTTACTGGAACCAGTACTTTCAGTGGAGTTTTTTAAGGTGTATTTTAGGGTTAACAGAGATCATTTATAACCTGTAAAATGACTCAGACTTATCATATTAGTATTTTGATAAGTCAAGTAGAACAATGACTGAGAAAAACACTTGAAAATTAATTAGACTAAATACAAAGTTTCTGGGAAATTAGATCATGTAGAGAGCTGCTGTTGAAATGCCAACCCAATAAGGATTCTCTTCCACTTTATTCTTTTGAATAGTCCTTTATTTGTAACCTAACAATCCAGGATAAGAAGGTTCAGTGTCCACAGGATACTTTTTTCTAAAATGTTGAGTGGCTGTGCTATTAAGTGTCTAAATTGTTATTTCTGAAGGGAAAGTTGACAATGGAGTTAGTGTAAAATAGTGCTAATCTTGGAGAAAAAGTCAAAGATTTGAAAAACTTGATGGTGTACATGTGTGAATAAAAGCAGCTCAACTGGGTATTGGGAAATCTCAAAAAACAATAGCTGTTGTTTTATGAAAATTATCAAAGAAACGGGAACATTAATTATATCTTCCTGTGTGAATTGATGTGTACGTATAATACATATAGAATCTAGCATTCTGGAAGAACTCAATAAATATTAGCTATTCATTCAGTCCAAGCGCCAAAAATTTCTTAATTACTGATTATGTGCCAAGTGCTATACTAGTCACTACAGATGCAAAGACAACTTATTAAAGCCTAAAGCCTTTGTGTGAGAATTTTGTACATTTGTGTTGATTTTTCTATATGACTTAGAAGATTTGGTATTTGCTTTCCCTTAGTAAGCCAGGTTGAAGTCAAGAGACTCCAGTTATAAGTTTGCTACTTTCTTCCTCATCTCTCTTGGGAGAAGCCATTCCTTCTCTTTAGTTTTCAGTTCCCCAAGAGGTTATTTTTATTTTTATTTTTATTTTATTTTTTTAATAAAATAATTTTTTATTGGTGTTCAATTTACCAACATACAGAATAACACCCAGTGCTCATCCCGTCAAGTGTCCCCCTCAGTGCCCATCACCCACTCACCCCCACCCCCCGTCCTCCTCCCCTTCCACCACCCCTACTTCGTTTCCCATAGTTAGGAGTCTTTATGTTCTGTCTCCCTTTCTGATATTTCCCACACACTTCTTCTCCCTTCCCTTATATTCCCTTTCACTATTATTTATATTCCCCAAATGAATGAGAACATACACTGTTTGTCCTTGTCCTATTGACTTACTTCACTCAGCATAATACCCTCCAGTTCCATCCACGTCGAAGCAAATGGTGGGTATTTGTCATTTCTAATGGCTGAGGAATATTCCATTGTATACAGAGACCACATCTTCTTTATCCATTCATCTTTCGATGGACTCCGAGGCTCCTTCCACAGTTTGGCTACTGTGGACATTGCTGCTAGAAACATTGGGGTGCAGGTGTCCTGCCATTTCACTGCATCTGTATCTTTGGGGTAAATCCCCAGCAGTGCAATTGCTGGGTCATAGGGCAGGTCTATTTTTAACTCTTTGAGGAACCTCCACACAGTTTTCCAGAGTGGCTGCACCAGTTCACATTCTCACCAACAGTGTAAGAGGGTTCCCTTTTCTCCGCATCCTCTCCAACATTTGTGGTTTCCTGCCTTGTTAATTTTCCCCATTCTCACGGGTGTGAGGTGGTATCTCATTGTGGTTTTGATTTGTATTTCCCTGATGGCAAGTGATGCAGAGCATTTTCTCATATGCATGTTGGCCATGTCTATGTCTTCCTCTGTGAGATTTCTCTTCATGTCTTTTGCCCATTTCATGATTGGATTGTTTGTTTCTTTGGTGTTGAGTTTGATAAGTTCTTTATAGATCTTGGAAACTAGCCCTTTATCTGATATGTCATTTGCAAATATCTTCTCCCATTCTGTAGGTTGTCTTTGAGTTTTGTTGACTGTATCCTTTGCTGTGCAAAAGCTTCTTATCTTGATGAAGTCCCAATAGTTCATTTTTGCTTTTGTTTCTTTTGCCTTTGTGGATGTATCTTGCAAGAAGTTACTGTGGCCAAGTTCAAAAAGGGTATTGCCTGTGTTCTCCTCTAGGATTTTGATGGAA
Organism: Canis aureus; assembly: GCF_053574225.1. Taxonomy (NCBI): domain Eukaryota; kingdom Metazoa; phylum Chordata; class Mammalia; order Carnivora; family Canidae; genus Canis; species Canis aureus. The sequence goes on along the minus strand of NC_135638.1, from coordinate 19,005,417 downwards.
TCTTGTCTCACATTTAGATCTTTCATCCATTTTGAGTTTATCTTTGTGTATGGTGAAAGAGAATGGTCTAGTTTCATTCTTCTGCATGTGGATGTCCAATTTTCCCAGCACCATTTATTGAAGAGACTGTCTTTCTTCCAATGGATAGTCTTTCCTCCTTTATCAAATATTAGTTGATCATAAAGTTCAGGCTCCACTTCTGGGTTCTCTATTCTGTTCCATTGATCTATGTGTCTGTTTTTTTTTTTTTTTTTATGATAGTCACACACACACCCACACAGAGGCAGAGACATAGGCAGAGGGAGAAGCAGGCTCCATGCACCGGGAGCCCGACGTGGGATTCGATCCTGGGTCTCCAGGATCACGCCCTGGGGCAAAGGCAGGCGCTAAACCGCTGCGCCACCAAGGGATCCCTTTGTGTCTGTTTTTGTGCCAGTACCACACTGTCTTGATGACCACAACTTTGTAGTACAACCTGAAATCTGGCATTGTGATGCCCCCAGATATGGTCTTCTTTTTTAAAATTCCCCTGGCTATTCGGGGTCTTTTCTGATTCCACACAAATCTTAAAATAATTTGTTCTAACTCTCTGAAGAAAGTCCATGGTATTTTGATAGGGATTGCATTAACGTGTACATTGCCCTGGGTAATATTGACATTTTCACAATATTAATTCTTCCAATCCATGAGCATGGAATATTTTTCCATCTCTTTGTGTCTTCCTCAATTTCTTTCAGAAGTGTTCTATAGTTTTTAGGGTATGGATCCTTTACCTCTTTGGTGAGGTTTATTCCTAGGTATCTTATGCTTTTGGGTGCAATTGTAAATGGGATTGAGGTTTTTAGTTACAGGTTTGCTACCTTTTTCCTCATCTATTTTGGGAGAAGCCATTCCTTCTCTTTAATTTTCAGTTACCCATCTGAGTATTATATTAGATGTAAATCAGAGTATTATAATCAGAGTATTATAATAGGTGAATGGAGTTTGATTTTTTCCTAAAAGTGAAGGAAGTCCCAGGTCTAGCAACAATTTTCTCCCCCGCAATACTATCAAGATATTAATTGAGAAGTTTGATCAAAAGGATAGTGGTCATCCTATTGTGGACAGCCTTTATCTTAGTATCTATCCATCTGAAGGAAATGGATGCATAAGACAGTGCTCTAAAGACCTAAGGGGAAAATCCTTTCTACAGCCAAACCTGGAAATCAAGATATTTATTAAATACAATATGTGAGTGAGAATTACTGGTGCTAATCAACTAATTCTGTTTTGTCCTATCATTTACTTGGTATTTAGGCCTGTGGTTGGACTTTTTTTTTTTTAAAAAGAGCTTGACCAAAGAAAAGATTTACCAAAATATAAACTACATAAATCAATCTAAACACTTTCCAAATGTGTTCACTTGAGAGGAGTTTAGAAGAGTGGAAAAGGAAGTAATACTGGGGGCAAGTGGCTCAGCAATGAAAATGTGCTTTGTGGATTAGAAGTGTGCATAACTGGGGTTTAGGTTTCCACTAGCTGTGGTAGAGAGGGGCCAGGTTGAGAAGAAAGAGCCGAAATATGGAGATTTAAAGCCAGAGCAAGCTAATTTTAGATCACAGATATTAGATATAGGAAAAGATCCACAGAATAATATTACCAGACCCATTCCTCTGCCAGCTCAGGATACCTTTGAACAGAGAGATCTGATATGAAAGTGACCTCACCCAAAGATCAGTGCTTAGCCATTGCTCTGGGCCCTAAAATAAAGATGTGAATTAAGTTTAGTTCAAGTGGATACTATTCAGATTGAAAAGAATACTTCTGCCTCTTTAAAAGAAGCTGAGATAGAATTTTTTTTTTTTGAAATCAAAAGAAAAATATTCTGGAAATATCACCACAGTTTCTACGTAGTATGTTTGCCATGCATCACTCTGCATGTTTTTTTGTCTACAGGAAGAGGGGTATGAATGAGTGTTAGAGTATTTGTGCCGCAATGTCTCAGAAGAGTGATTCCAAAATGCCAGTCTATATACTGATACAATCTATATACTGATAGGGAAAGAGAAAAATAAGAATATGAGTTTTTCATAGAGCTAATAATTAAAGGATTTACCTTAATTCTGAGATTAACATCTTCCTACATTTTGGCTTTTACAATATCCTTTTTGAAAAAGAAAGGTATTGGTACCTGTATTCTTAGTTACCTTTCCTTGACAAAATGAAAATTAATAACCCTATATAAATCCCTCCATTAAAAAAATGAGTCTGTAGCATTCAAATTCAAGGCACAACTTCTTCAGAACAGCCTAAGAGCATTTTAGAAATGAAACAGAAATGTACGTCAGTAAAATTGAAGCCTCTATCAATTGTGAGATGATCCATTCTTTCAGGTAGAGCTACTTCCAGATAGAAAATCTATCACCAAATAATTAATTATCCATGCCATCAATAGTAAGATGCATCTTGATGTCAGGCTTGTTAATATGTGAAAAGATGTCATGCTAAGAATCTATGAAATAGAGTATAGGATTTACATAAAGAAAATTCACTCATTGAACATACAAGTATTCTTCCTATTATTCATTGACACAATGTGCCTGAGTCTAGGCATTGAAGAGTTTGAGAGATACATGAAATTATGAGCCAACCATATTTTTAATTTTTTTCCCAGTATAGCTTTTCTTAAAATTTTGAAGTTTTTCAAGTTATCATTTTTATCCATTTCTCATTTGATGACCATGTTTGACTATTCAAAGTGCTATGGTTATGCAAACCATTCTGTTGTTTCAAACATTCATAGCTCTGTGGATGAACAGCAGATGAAATAATCACTCTAATATATGGGATGTACTTCTTTAAGTTGGGGAGAGGGAACTGTTCTCTGCTCAATGCACTCATAAGAGTGCATGGTGTTCTTTCTGATAATCTGAAGGATAACAGGGGATATATTTAGGGATCCTAAATATTTAGGAAAAATAAATTCAACTTTCTGCTCACCCTAAATTCGCAACTATTTCTCAAAGAGAGTTGCTGAAATTATTGTCACATTCTTTAGAAAATAAGAGTTTCTGACCCAAGATCAGTTCTTCAACTTTTCTCATTAGTATTTCACTAGTGACTTTAGTATTCTCAGCACAGTGACAGACCTTTTGTAAGTCTTTATATTGATGTTCAAATTCCCCAAGTTAATATAACTAGTACAGCAGTTTTTGGCAAAATACAAAGAAACTAACTTGAAATGCATCATCATAATCCTATCATCGCGGGAAAGAGTAGGTGGGGCTGGCCCATAAAGATATAATTTCAGAGTTTTCTTTGTAAAGCAGTTTCTCTTGTGCCTGAAAAGTCCCACTTATAGTAAATTGTTATAGTGATTTCATTCAATTAGAAAAATTTCCCTACCAGGATCATAGAACTTTAAATCAATTTTTAGATTTTCTCACGGCTTAGTATCCATTGTATGTGCACAGAGAAGCAGTAAGGTTCAGAGTAAGTGAAGATCTGGATTGAGAAAACTAGGTCATAACCTCTTACTGAAAACTCACCTTGGCCTCTTCACTTCTAAATGTCTTCTTTTGATGGTGCTGACCCTTCATCAGAGATAGTAGAGAAACACTAATGATGCTTTGTTGGAAATGTTAATAGATATAAAAGAGAAACACAGCCTTAGCTATTTCTTGAAGACAGTTATAGTGAATAATATATTTGTTCTCAATTGTGAACACTGACATTGAAAAACAACGGATAGAAACAACATGAGGCAATTATAAAATGATCAGGATAGTGAAATAGTAGTCTTGTTTGTGCCACAGGGTCAGAGATAGGAAAGAATTTTAATATGCTTAGGATAGGGGTTTGACCTAACGTTCTGATGTGTGATGAAGTTGAAAATATGTAACTTGGGGTAAGAAAATGGTCTGTAAGGAGAAGGAAAGGAAATTTGTGGCTTTTTTCCATTTGAAAATAATTACGGTTTCTTTTAGCCAACTCCAGGAGATTTAATAACTTCTTGTATTGGAGAAGGGTGGCCTATGCCATATGGCTACCCCCTGCTTCTGTGTTCAATCTACAAATAGTACAATTTGGGAGCTCAGGACAATTTGTTCATTGTAAATCTATGCTGCAATTCTTCTTTATGTCTGAAAACTATATTCAAGACTCCTTTCGGGCTCTTGAGCTGACTTTAAAAAATCAACTGGCAAGGGTTTGAGAGAATAATTTCTAAGTGAGTGACAGAAAACTATGCCCTTTCCGCAAACCATTTCAAAATAACCTTTGATGAGCCCACAATCCATTTTAATTACCTGTGCAAATATCCCATTTCTAATATTGTGAGCAATGAATGGCCTTGTAACTCTGTGTAATTGCTTGGGATATTGCTGCTTGTATATTGAATGTTTTATGAGGGACACCTATTCAGCCACAAAATTAAAGGCCAGAGTATTTTGAATTTTGAACTAATATCCATGCAACCTTGGATAATTCCAGTTTTCCTTTTAAATTCTCTCCCCCTGTTTGTATAGAGAGAAGGAAAAACATGATTTCAGAATGTTATCTTGTTGTTTCAAGCAATTTATCACATCATACAATTCATTAAGGCAGAATAAACAGATTTCAATCGATGTGATAATCAAGGAAGCAGTTATAACATTCTGATAGAAACAGAAAAGCATATAAATACACGTTAAACAACTTTTTAAAAAAATGACGAACATTTAAATAATTTTATAAAGATTTCTATTTTTGTACCTTTTCCAAAGTCAACTCAGTGGAAATTTATGGCTACTTGGCAACTGACAAAAATGTTTAAAGAATGACCACAACTATTCAGTTTCAATTTGATTCTGAGTAGAGTTTTAGCTACAAGGCCCTATAACTCAGTGATCAGAAAAAAATATCTTATCAGTCGCTTAATATTTATTCTTTCAAACATATAATAATGATTACCATCAGATTTACCATCTGTAAAGTTCTTTGTAGTCTTCAGAAGTAGTGTACTACTTACTGGAATTATGGTAATTTCTTCTTCAAATGATAACATCCGTTTTGATTTTGAAAAGAATAACCATTCTCTGTTTTTAAATGAGCTGCTATTTCTAAAAACATAGAGTTGGGGATTACTGCAAAGATAAACATAATACTGACATTGTGTACTTCTATTTTTCTTAAATAGTTCTATTAACTCATTTTACATTATGTACCGAGATAGTAAATTCAAATAACAAACTATACTTTAGCAGTGTAGTCCACAATACAAATTTTTATAATACTGAGATACCAGTTTTAAGCTAAGAATAAATGAGCATGACCAAATCATTCCAAGACCATAGCATTCAGTCTAACTTTGCAAGGCCATTATGAATGACACATGCAAACTGAGGTTAGTGTTTATGGTGATTGGCTCCATGACACAGTTACATGGACATACTTTCTTAGAGTAGAATAAATTCCGTGGTTTGATCTGACTATGCTGGGATAAATGGAGCCAAAGTGAGGAGGAAGCATAAGGTCTGCCAATGACTCAAGGAGCTATTTTATATGGTGGAAGGAAAGGAAAAAAAGTTTGATGGATTCAATTTGATTTGAGTTTAATGGGATATTGGTGAAATAAGTCAATCAGAAAAGGGATATTAGAACATTTCAAAGATAGTTTTCAAATTGTTGGCTACTATTTGCACAGAGGGTTGAGTAGTGTCCCTCAATACTCCCATCTACCCAGAACCTATGAATAGGACTTTATTTGGAGATAGGGTCTTTGCTGATGTAAGCAGGTGTAAATGAAGTTTTACTGGACATAGGTGGCCCTAAATACAATATAACTGATGTCCTTATAAGACGAGGGGACTTTAGACACATAGACATAATAGCTATTTGTAGCCCTGCAAAGAAGATGTGTATGCTACAAATGAGAATTCTAACAAATTTCATTCATTATAATCTCCATTAAGAAGGAAAAACAACGTGCATTTATAATTCTGTGTCTTTTATTGATCAAGTACTTTTTTTTAAGGATTATATTTATTTATTCATGAGAGAGAGAGAGAGAGAGAGAGGGAGGCAGAGACACAAGCAGAGGGAGAAATAGGCTCTATGCAGGAAGCCTGACATAAGACTTGATCCTGGGTCTCCAGGATCACACCCTGGACTGAAGGCAGTGTTAAACCGCTGAGCCACCCGGGCTGCCCAATCAAGTACTTTTTAATAAGAGAGAACATTCATTTGACTAAGCATCAATGAAAATTGAATCCTCCATTTTTCACTTTCCACAGACTAGCTTCTGGTTCTGTACTTTTCAAATCTTGATTCTCCTCCAAATCAATGTATTTCAGATGTCAGGTGCTATACTGTGATACAACCTCTGGTCCTTCAATTTTATGTCATTTTGCAAATTTTATCACAACATATGTCTACATGAACATATTGATAGGGCTACTCCCGGGGCCATGAATATGAGGCTCATTTAATAGAGGGACCCTAAGCTTAAGCATCATTAGCTTACTAAAAATCTAACACCGAGTAACAGGAACAGAAGCTAGCCTGTAGAAAATAAAGAAGGAATATCTGGTGGATAGGCAGTGGAATGCTTATAGCAGCCTGAAAGTTTAGGAGAATTAGCCAGGAAAAAAAGGAAAGATGGAGTAGTAGTTAGAAAGAGGGGTAGGATCACATGGAAAGGTTCTATTTGTGGAGTTGTGGATTGCATTTTTAAGTTTGGGAGTATGAATATACAGAGAAGGGGGTAGAGAAGGAGAGAAAGGAGTAGCAGGTGGTAGAAGAAGAAGAAGAAGAAGGGAGAGAGAAAGCAGGTGGGGTGAGGGAGATGGGGAAGGGAAGGAGGGAGAGGAGAGGGAAGGACAAAGGAGGAAGGAAGAGAAGGAGGGGAGGCACCTGTGGCAATGACAGAGGGAGAGGAGGAAGGAAAGAAGAGAAAGGAAAAAGGAAGAGAATCAGGGTAGCAGTGTTGACATTTCCAGTCAGAGTCCCTAGTCTTTTCCCTCTTCCTTGGAGTTTGTCCAGGTTCTTAGTGGCTTTCCCAGTTGTCCTTATTGGGGGAGGGTATTCTCTTGGATTTCCTGCCAGCTCTTGGATGTCAGCTGTTTCCTCTCAGGCTACTGCCAAAGCTCTGTCCCATTGTGGCCTCTGGGCATTAGATCCTTCTTCATTTTTCTGCTCCCAGCCACAAAGTATTTTCCTGTCCCACATCTCTTCTGGAGAAACCTCTTAGATAGCAGAGGAAGGATCAGAGGTTGGGCACAATAATGTGATGAGGTAAAAAATGGGGTCCATAGGAAGCTTAAGACAGATGATCTCAATATAGGTATTTCCTCTGGAAAGCAGAACAGTAATTCTCTGTTCTATAAAATCATTTGAATGAGCATACAATTTCATCTAATGAGCTTGATTTTTGCCATTATAAGTGCTCAATATAAATTCTTTATCAAAATGAATCATGAAAGACTGCATTCTAAATAGGTTTTCTTTGGATATTGACTGGCAAGGACTTTTAAGATATTTTGGAACCTGCTGCCTGAAACTAACACCACAATCAAAAGTGCCACATTTGGCTGTGTTTATATGCTGCCAAAAAAATCGGAAGAAAAGTGAAAAATTCACTCATTCATCTAGAAGTTTCCAAATATCCAGATGTTTGGCATCATGCATACTGTTAGGTGACTAATTGGTTGGGCTGTTCATATTCCACATGTTTGGCATTGTGTACATAGATTTGGGTTATGTTTTCAGATAGGGAAGTACAATGTGTTTTATGTGTTCACTTGGGACCCCAAGGCTAATGGTGTCAAATGGATTTTTCCCATTTGACCCCCATGAACACAGTTCAGTTTTCTTCATGTTATTTAGTCCCACAAAAATGCAGGTGCAGATATTTTATTGCTTTTAAATCTCATAAAGTACTAAGAGATTTGAATAAGAAAAATAGTTCTGTTCCAGCAGAAATCATTTCATCCCAAGGAAAATTTTCCTCTCATTATTCCAGCAAATGAACAATAAAAAAATACATGAAATCATAGTATCACCAAGTCTGAGAAGAAACATCAAAACCTGTTTTCTTTCTTTTAAGGCAGAATTAGGAGAAAAGACACTAAAAAAAAAGGACTTCCAGTTAAATTGTACTGAAAACAATGATTTTATCACATGAAGATCTAGAAGAGTTAGGAAAATGATAATTTTCACTACATATATTGAACTCCTCAAGTTCTGTTTGCCTAGAGTTAATTTTTTGTCAAGAATTTCCCAGCTGGGCTATGCTATTCATTTTAAATTGATTGTGTGATCTATATGGAGCTATAACAGAAAACTGGGAAAAACAGATCAATTTAGGGACCAGAAAGCTACCACAGAAGAGATATTTATATTAATCTAAGAGATTTAAGCCTGTAAGCCTTTCCCTCAATGTCTAATGATTTAATTCAATGACTATTGACTGAGTTGTTCCCATTTGAAGAGTACTTGCTTTACTACCATGGCTCAAGCAGAGTTGAACAGAATAAGTCTTTCATTGCAGTTGACCCTAAGAGAATATTGAACTGAAGCAAGAAATTGATAAAAACATACAATAGAGAAGAAATGCTTATCAAGTAGAAATGATCAATTACCAGATCAACTATGAGTATTTAATATTCATTATTAACATTTTGAGACTCAGACTTAAAAGTTATTAACATATTCTTAAGGAAAAGGAGTAAAAATTAGGAGTCATTTAAGGAAGTTTAATTCTTTCTGCTTTTACTTGACATAGAAACCATTAAGGAAAAAATAGAGCAAAACAAAAGTAGGATTACAGGGCTTATTTAATACTTGCATGATTAAAAAATATATGCCAACATTAAAACAAGCCTTAAAAAATTCTAGTAAATTAGTAAGCAAGCATTTCAGTGATAAAAATGCTAATAGTATAGGCCCAAGTAACAGGACAAATGACAGAACCTGATGAATTGATTTGTTCCAAAGAGATGAAATTATTAAAAGATCAAGAGCAAAGGGAAAAATCCATAAATATTGATGTGTCCTGATACACTGAGAAAAAGCACAAAGACACATGATAGCTCTGAGGTGGATGACTAGTAATTGCATGGGGTACATAAAGCAATAAATTGTAGCAAATAAGTAGATAACATTTCTCAGATTGACCCTCAATTGTGGGCCGAAACAAATTGATGTGGTACAGGAGGCATGACTTTAAAAATATTTTAGGAGAGAACTACTACACAATGGACCATAACAGATCAAAGTGTTCTTGTTGTGGGAAATACATTCTGCTATGGAATAGTTTTAGTAAAGCAGGGGAAGTTTTTTTCCCCTCCCAAACTGTCCAATAGAAATAAGTATCTAAAAAATGTGGTTCCAGAAGAGAGATTAAGCAAATGTAGAAATGGGAACATCAACTTTAAAATGGTTATCACAATTACAAGAAACCACTTCTTCAGTAATTATAATAGTAATAAAACCCTTTCTGTGCTTTGTTTATTTAAATAGAATCAGACTTACGGAAAAAATCAAGACAAATGTCTAAATACAATTGGTAGTTTGATTCAGTAACTAAAGACTAAATTATTGAAAAATATAATAATGTAAAGGGAAAAAAATCCATAAATATGTATGTATTTTGCTACATTGCAGAAAACACCAATAAATAACTAAAGACAACTGAAAACAACATTCCGTTCTAGTGTGGATTTCCCCAAGAACAATCTCAAGAGAGAATAAATTAAAGTAATAACAGTTGGATTTGAAAGGATAAATATGTTTCCAGAGAGGAAGAGGATAAATGTAGTACAAAGAAATGCAGATTTTGATCCATAAAACAGGGTTAGATGAGGCATGCTGGAAGCCCATATGTGGGCTGATGAGTGAAAATTAGAAGAAACTGCACCAAAAGATAGCAGATAGTCCAAAATACAGCGACAACAGAGGACTGTCAAGACTTCAGTTTTATGGTTTGATTTGGTAAACTGTATCAGTACATTAGGAGGATCCAGTCTATGGTAAAATTTAAAGTCAGGGAGTGGCACTTTTACACTCTGGTGGTTTGCTTGGTTTGCCATAGGACCCCCAGCATTAGCTATTATAATTAGGATAATGTGCAACCCTGAGGGAGGAGAAATTGGATGGGGCTGGGAAGGCGTTAACAGCCAAGTGAAGCTAGTTTGTTTTCAAAGAACAGTTTGGAGACTGAAAAACATATGGTTGTCCTTGCTTTCATCTAAGCACCCTGAATACTGGTTTTATGACAGCAAAACTAAATTTTGTACACACTGACAGATGGAAACCCTAATGTGTTGCCTGCCTTGGCAGGATGCATTTGAGTTGAATGCATTTAGATGACATCGTTTTTGCTAAGGGTATTAGTGGCTACAGATAAAAAGAATTCAATAAAAGATGGACTAAAGGAGGGATGAACAATCAGGCTAGTCTCTATTTAGGGAAAGGACTATTGCTATATCATGGTCAAACCCAAACGCCCGCCAACTGGCCTCTGTAGATTGTTTTCTAGGTATCTAAGGTTTAAAACATCTAAACCTAAGCTTCTGTTTCCTCCCAGATGAGTTCCTATCTTCATTTTGAGTATAGGTACCTGGTTGTTCAAGTCAGAAATTTAAGAGCCCTCTTTGATGGTCCCACCTCCCTTACTACTTTCTTTCTTTTTTTTTTTTAATTTATGATAGTCACAGAGAGAGAGAGAGAGAGAGAGAGAGAGAGGCAGAGACACAGGCAGAGGGAGAAGCAGGCTCCATGCACCGGGAGCCCGATGTGGGATTCGATCCCGGGTCTCCAGGATCGCGCCCTGGGCCAAAGGCAGGCGCCAAACCGCTGCGCCACCCAGGGATCCCCCTTACTACTTTCATTCTATTCATCAGCAAGTCCCATCCATTTCATCTACAAAATATTCCCGGTCTCCATATACTTCTATCTCTACTGCCACTCTCTGATCCAAGTCATCATATTCTCTGGACTAAATGATTGTCCATCAGGCTCTCTACTTTTCTTTTCCTAACCCATTCCCCATGGATCAGATTGATCATTTACAAGTGTAAGATCTGTTTGCTAATCTGCTTAAAATAACTTCAAAGATCTAAAAATTAAATTTCTCAGTATGGTCTTTGATGTTCTGCATGAATGACCTCGTCTGCCCCTCCAAGGTGTTTTTGATCATTGTTCCCCATGCTCACCATGCTTTAAGCACATGGGTATTTTTCAGTTCTCTAACCACACCAAATCATTTCTCAACTTAGGTCATTGCAGCCTTCTGTATAATTTTTTCATCATGTTACTATGCCAAAAGGAAGGCCTAACGGTTTCATCTACTTAGTAGTTATGGCCAAAGAACTTGATAAGTATTTATGTCCTAACAACTTATTAGCTGTTTTAAAAATACACATAAATTGAAAGAAAAAGATTTGTTTCATTCTTAACCATAATACTATTGAATGGGACATGTGTATTACTTTTCACAGCATAAATTCTTAAACTTTGGATTCAGATTGAATACCACCACACTCATTTTAATTCCACATTCTTTTTTGTGTGGTACTTGCTTTTTGCAGCAGCAACTGCTGAAAATTTTATAAATCTGCTTTACAAAGATATCATGTCATGAAAAGAAATGTAATGTGTTTAACGTCAAAACTGCCAACTATCTAGAGTTAGTAACTGACCTTGTATTTCAAGGATATTAGGTATCTCTGTATTTTGCTCTTAAAAATTTGTCTTAGAGCATCCTGGTGAGTTCACTGTGATGCCCTAGGGTATCTTGGCACACTACTTGGGAACCAGAGCTCTGGAGAGTTCGAGTAAAACAGTGACCAGATCTAAGATTTTAATATAATCACTTTGGTTATTGTGAATACTGAGGGCGTAAAGGTAGAACATGAATGGTTAATAGCCGACTGCAATAACTGAGAGCTAATGGTGAGGTAAGAGTGTCAGTGATAAGAAGGAATCTTGTACTTAAGATTGTGCTTATAAGATAGGATTCCAGCTACAGAGGAAAAAAAGGAATTAAGGTAAGTCCAAGATTGGTTTAAGTAACTGGAAGAAAAGACCAGTAATCTTAATGAAGCTAGAAAATGAGGAACTGCATTTTCTATATGTTGAAATTGAGATGCCCATTGTATATCCAAGGAGAGAAGGTGAATAGGAAATTAGGGTTTGGGGTTTAGGGGAGAGTTTTTCTCTAGAGATAAACATTTGATGATGATGATGCTGTATTGTCAACAATAGGGAGCTAGATATTTCCAAAGGAATCAGTTATACAGAGAAGAGTTGCAGGAGATAGAAAAGCAAGTTAACATATAAATTATGTATCATTTTTTAGATAGGGAAACTGATGTTGGTGCTGGAAGGAAAGTATTGCTGACATAATAATCTATAGGAGAGGAGAGGTCATGGAATCTAATCTAGAGGTTTAGTTAGGAGCTGGCATTAGTTGATATCTGTAGTAATAGGGGAAAAGGTAGGGGATAAGAGGAATAGAAATGTCGTTGTAAGTTCTTTCTTAAAAACTATTTTGTCTTTTCTTTTTACAAAAGATTTTATTTATTTATTCATGAGAGACACAGAGAGAGAGAGAGGCAGAGACATAGGCAGAGGGAGGAGCAGTCTCCATGCAGGGAGCCTGATATGGGACTGGATCCCTGGACTCCGGGATCATGCCCTGAGCTGAAGGCAGGTGATCAACCACTGAGCCACCCAGGTGTCCCTTGCTTCGTCTTCTCAAAGAAATATAAACAAAGTCATCATCTGAGAGTAACAGAAGTGGAAGAGGTATTGGAATTCTGGGGAGAGAAGTTATGGAATATCTAAGTGAGTGGAAGAACAAATGGAATAGGTTAAGTCACATTGTTGGGAGCATTAATGGTTGACTGGAGAATAGTGATCATGAACCAAAATGAGAGCATTTACTATGGTTATATGGTTTCCCAAGGCAGATTCATCTTCCCTGGTACAATAAGTAGATAACTGTATTTAACGGATGTTGTGTTTTTTCAAAGTATGGTGAAGAATGAGAGAGTAGGGACATCTGGGTGGTTCAGTGGTTGAACATCCGCCTTCAGCTCAGGTTGTGATCCCAGGGTCCTAGGATCCAGTCCAGCATCTGGCTCCCCACAGGGAGCCTCACAGGGAGCCCCACAGGGAGCCTCTGCCTCTGTCTCTTTCTGTTTCTCTCATGAATAAATAAGGTCTTTAAAATAAAAAATAAAAAAAAAAAAAGAAAAGAAAGAGAGACTAAAGGAATTAAGGGTGTATTTAAGGCAGTAACTATAATGATCCATCCTAGATTTTATCCTTCTTTCTTTGATGAAGGAAGACGGTGAAGATATTGGGAAGGTAAGGGTCAATGAAAGAGTAGTAGAATCAATACTTTGTAAAACCTGGTGAATTCAAAGAATTATCAGAGTAAGGGTACTAGAGATATTGCTGGCCAACAATAGGTTCTTGAAATTCTGATTAAGGCAAGTTGTGATTGTAAATTACAAGGTAGAGGTATGTGCATGGAGCCACTGAGTTAATGTGTTAAACAAGATATTTGGTAAAGGTCAGGGGATTGTAACACCAGGGCATTAAAATGATAATTAATTAGTATTTGCTTTTATCTCTGGCTTCTGAGTTATTCTTAGAAAGGTCTTTTATATTCTAGTGTTATAAAATAATTCTGTATTTTTTTCTATTACTTCTAGAGTTTCATTTTCTACACTTAATTATTTTGTCTCTTAGGAATTCTTCTTAGAATATGATTTGAGGTACCAATAAAATATTATTTTTTTCAGATATGTACCTAGTTGCCCTAATACCTATCACTTTAGCACTGACTTGAGAAAACACCTTTGTCATAAATCAGAATTACACATGTATTTTGGTCTACTTTAGACTTATGATTCTATGTTTTGATTTATATACTAATATCATACTTTTAAAATTACTAAGATATTATAATAGGATTAATATCTGTTGAGGTTAAGCCACTCTTTCAGTGGTTTCTTGCCTATTCTTACATATATCCATTTCTGGATACTCTGGAATCTATTTAAATATTATTAGCATTTTAATTACAGTTATGCTATCAGTAAAGGAGAAGTGACATTTTGAGTCTTATTTACAACATGTCCAACCGTAACCCTTAGACATGCATTAGTTTTAATTTATAGTTCTAATAAATTTCTTAAATTTATATATTTCAAATATATTTTGTTGCTAATGTGAAGGTGATCTTATCTCCCATTATATCTTTTAATTGGTTGGCTTTTGAATGTATGATAGCCCCTGATTCCTGTGTACTAATTTTTTTACCCTATTTTACCAGTTCTCTTATTGTGATAATTTTTTTGATTGGATCCCACGTGTTTCAAGGTATACAATCCCGTCATTTTTAAAAAGTGAAAGTTTATCATCTCCTTTCCAAATTTTATACTTCTAAATTTTGTTCTTATGTTGCTTATGTTGTTAATTGCTTTGACTAATTTGAGTAAAATGTTTAAAATAATAAAGATACTAATCATTTTTTGTTTTGCTTATCTCTAAGAGTAATTCTTCAGTTAAGCATAATGCTGGCTTGAGGCAAAGACTATTTTCTCATTTATACTGATGCTATTAATGGTTAAAAATCAAGAATGGTTTTAAATTTTGTCTTTTCAGCATTTAAGGAGTGTTTTATTGTTTCTCCTCAGGTATATTAATTTGATGAATTATATTAGGTAAATTCTATTAAAAGATTTCCTAATTCTGAGCCATTCTTGCATTACTGGACTAGATCTCATCTGGTCTTAATGGATCATCCTTCCAATGTCCTTATTCACAAGAAAAATTAATCTGTAGTGTGTATGTCTTGTTACTGTTTTTTAGTGTCTTCCAGATTTTGGTATCAGTGCTATATATGCTTCGTTAAAAAAGCTGGAATTTTCTTTCTTTTGAATACTCTGGAACAGTTTATATGTCATTAAAATTATTTAGTCTTTAACAAATAATTAGAATTCTTCAATGAATCATCTGAGCTTTGCTTGGGGGGTTTAGGAGTTAGCCCTTATCTGTATTTCTTCTATAGATGTTACTCTGTTTAGGGTTTTTTTTTTTTTTTTTTTCAGTTTTGGTAAATTATGTTTTCCTAGAAAATTATTCATTTTATCCAAGTTTTTGATTTTGTTTGCCTGGTGTTAAGCAAAGTTTCTTATGATTCTTTTAATTTCCTGTTTTTAATAGTTCTATGTTTTTCCTCTTTGTAATTTCATCTAAAACTATTTTCAGTTCTTTTTTCCTGATTAACTTTGCTAGTGCTTTATTTCATTGATATTTAAAAGATTAATCAGTTAATCTTTTTTTAAGCCAGTTTTCTAACAGAGCAAATCCTTTCTTTAATTTCTTCCTTCTGCTCTCTGTTTAATATTCTTTTTCTAAATTTTTCAGATTTTTTTCACTGATACAAATTTTTAATGCCAAAGATTTCCTCTAAATGGTGCTTTAGCTACATTTTATAGACTTGATTTGCAATGTTTTCATTAGTATTGCTTTTTAAACATTGTATTTAAGAGTTTTAATATTTCTAGGTGGAAAAACTTTCTATTATTTTATTTTGTTTTTAAGTTATATTTTAATTCCATTTGAAAAAAGTTGTATTTTCTATTTTTAAGATGGAGAGGTCAATATATATTAATCAAGTCTATTTCATAATTATATTATTTGGATATTTTACTCGTTTTTTTTCTCCACTCAGCTTTCATGAACTGAGAAGGGGAAATTCAAATCTATTTTTAAGGGCTTATATTTACCTATGTATCCTTACCTATGTATCCTTTATAATTTCTTCTTTATGAATGTTGCTTCTATGTTAATTGGTATTCTTACCTGCAAATTTTAAAGTATTAAGTGAAATTTCTACCTGTTCTGCTGCATAACAAACTACCTCAAAAGCTAGTGGCTTAAAACAACCACTGTTTATTTAGTTATCCATTCTGTGGGTCAGTTAGTTGATTCTTCAAGACTGGGCCAGTTCAGCTGATCGTGCTAGATTCTTCCATATGTCTGCAGCCAGCTCATAGATTGAGTGGCAGCTGAAACACCCAGGATGGCCGGGTTGTGTATCCTTCCTTATGTTCAGGCTAACCTCTTGAGGCCTAGGCTTATCCTTCACACAATGTGTCACCTTTGCTGCTTTCTATTGGTCAGAGCTGTTAAGTAGACTATTCTAGATTCACTTGGCCATCCCATAGTAGAAAAATAGACCCAATCTCTTGATGGGAGGAGCTGCACAGTACTATGGCCATTTTTGCAACTGAACACATTAACAATGCAGTCACTGTACTTGGAATGAAGATTAGAGATTGTTTCTAGGAAGACTAGTCAGAAATTCAGGAAATGGATGCTAAAGGTCTGAACTAGAATAGGAGCAGTGTGGGCAGAGAAAAATGATCCGTTGGATGTGGAAAATAAGAGAGTAGGGAACTAAAGACTTTTTTATGACTTCTTGCTTTTATTTTCTTAAAAAGATTTTATTTATTTATTCATTAGAGAGAGAGAGACAGAGACACAGGCAGAGGGAGAAGCAGGCTCCATGCAGGGAGCCCGACATGGGACTCGGTCCTAGGTCCCCAGGATCAAGGCGGTGCTAAACCGCTGAGCCACCCAGGCTGCCCGACTTCTTGCTTTATGTGTCATTGTTAAACTCATTATTGGTCATAAGGAGTGTGTTGCTACACAATCATACTTCCCCTACTCTCTTCTTCTATTCTTAAGCATCAGAGTGTATTCACAGATTGATCAAATTAGAAATCACTTAATTGAGTCACATTTTTAGAGGTTGAGTCTTAGAAGTATAAAAAAATGATCCTGTACTAGGGAATTACAGGGTCTTGCTGGTGCCTGTGGTTTTTCTTCACATTGGAATACATTTGGGTACTGTGGTGGAAGTTGGTAGAATAGAACTTTTGCCCTACATTTGTGTTAAGCTATTCTAGCAACGGAATTCATCTTGGATCCAGTATAGCTTCCTGGCAATCTAAGACTGGGTACTTTGATTATAATGAAGCTTTCCCCGCTCCTGACTTTGTCTTGGTAAGAGACTGAGGCTTATGTGTTTTTCACCATTGTAAGTACTTTCTGTATTTTAAATAATTAAATCCTTTTAATAATCTATTTAGGGAGCTGATGGATTATCAACATTTTTCCTTTAACAGTTGAAGAAAAAGACACTGAAAGCTTCCCAAGCTGGTGAATTCTGGAGTCAGAATGCCTGGTTTCATTTTAGGCCTGCAGTAGGCAGACTAGCTGCTCTTCTTTTGCGACACCCAGTATGTTGGTGTAGTAGTGGAAATAGAGCAGGAGTAGGAAACGGTTCCTGTTCTCAGGACATTTCTCTTAGTCAAGGCTGTTCTAAACCATGTGAGCTCTACTTCCCCTCCAGCATGGTACTAGGAATAGCAGTAGTGCTGGCACTTCTAAAATGTTATTACTAGTATAGATCATTTGATATAAGCATTCCTGATATTCTAGTCCTAAAATCTATTCTTTGACTATGTCAGTCTTTCCTGGTGAAGATCATGTTTTTATTTTTTTTAAAGATTTTATTTATTTATTTGAGAGAGAGCAAACATACAAGAGGGGAGGGGCAGAAGGAGAGAGAGAGAGAATCTGAGCACAGTCCAAGGTGAGTGCAAAGCATGACATGGGGGCTCTCGAGCCCAGGACCCTGAGATCATAATCTCAGCCAAATCCAAGAGTTATATGCTTAACTGACTGAGTCATCCAGATATCTGAAGATCATGCTTTAATATTTTTCTTCTTTTAACTAAAACTATGATTGTTCACCTACATCAGCTTGGTCAGTTTCTGTCTTATCTCAGATCATTTTGTGTGTATGTGTTGATGCACTCTACATAAGCATTCATTTTGGGCAATAATACCTCTGTTTCTGATAAGTTGTTCACCCCTGTGGCTTTGTGTTTGTGTGACTGGATTTAGGCCATGGTTCAGATTTGCTCATTATTCTGGAAACGAAAACTAGGAATTGGCTCTTCAGTGTACTATTAAATAAGCTTTTCTTCTTTTAAATAATTTTCCTATTGATAATACAAAACATGAGTGCACAATAGGAGAAGAGGAAAAAGAAAGCTTGAGAACTGCTGGGAAAATACCCAACCTTTTGTTTGTTATGTTTGGTGATGGAAACTGATTACATAACTTGCCATCATTTGTTTCACACAGACTAGAAAAAGGAATAACACAATGACGATTTAAACACGGGGTGGGGGGTGTTCTTTATCAGAGGAATCTAGAAAAGGAATTTTGTGTAATGGAGATGACATTTTCAGTATTATAAGGTGAGAGGGGAATAAAGGAGCAGGACAGGAAAGGGGGAAGATTTTTTATTCCATTTCCCAGGTGTTTCTCAAACTAAACTTGGGTTTACTGGGAGCAATCTTTTCCTCAGGATCAAATTACTTAATACTGGTACTATTTATGTTACTTATATTTTTATGTGGTTCTCAGCATTCCCATCGAACTTGTAAAAATCCAAGATTGCTATAGGAAAAAGTGGCTGCACCCACCTAATAAGGAATAGTTTGATGTTTGGTCTTCAAGAATATATTAACAAATTATCTATAAGCAGGAATCCAACAGGCTTTCCAGACGCATTTCCTCCCTGTTTCCTCCTCTGTTCCTGCGAAGTCACTGGGGATTTGTTTCATTTGCTTAGTTTTCACATTGTGATCCAGATTCTGTGTGTGTGTGCGCGCAGGGCATCAACTACTTGCGTGAGAAAATGAATTATGTTGCATGGATGAAAAACGAAAAAAGATCATTTCATTGAATGAGTATTCCTTTAATACATACACATGCAAGAATACCACCTGGGCTGATTTTTCTATCCTTCTTTTGCTTCCTTTTGAAGTTGCCCATCTGGAGGCACTGATTCAAGATTTATTTCTCTGCAACACATGCATAAAATGGCCTCCCTTTTCACATCCTGAATGAGAGGTGCATTCATGGGACAGAATGAAGTGTTTGGTTCTGTGCCACTGGGCCAACTCCTAACAGAATTTTGATGTGAAATTATCTGATTTTCATCATGGCCACTGTCCTTCTTGCACCTTCTATTCTTACAGGGGAGATAAAATAAACACACAATAACAATAGGAAGTATATGGTAAGAGTAGACATTTGAATGATAGTTTTTCAGAAGAGGATTTTAGACAGAATCTAGACTTAGAGCTGAGTATTGAAGCATGGGTACATTTTAGATAGGATGGCATTCCTCTTTTCTCCTTACTAAAGCCTACTCTATAGAAAGAGCATTGTTGACAAGCTAATTCTTCCCTTTGAATCAGAGTGAATCAGAGCTGAATCAGAGTCAAGCTCTTACTAAAATGCAGTGAATTCTCTTGCTGCTAAGGAGTTGTTTGTCCTGGGGCCATATTAAAGGGTAGTAGGACTTCTTTGCTTCACAGTGGCTATAGACTTCAATAAGATGCAGTGATTTAAGAACTAATATTAGGAGGAACACATGACTCTGCTCATAAATGCTCAGGCATATCTATGTTGTCTCTTATTCATTGGAGGAAAGAGAAAATTGAGGTCAATATGGAATTGTTAAAAAAAAAAAATGTGTTCAGGGGACACCTGGGTAGCTCAGTTGGTTAAGTGTCTGCCTTTAGCTAAGATCATGCTCTCAGGCTCCTGGGTTTGAGCCTGGCATTGTGCTCTCTGCTCAGCGGGGTATCTGCTTTTCTCTTTCCTTCTCCCCCTCCACCCCACTCCCTCTTGATTTCTCTCTCTCTCTCTAATAAATAAATAAAAGCTCTAAAAATAAAAGCTCATAAAAATAATGTATTCAATATGCATCAGTATGTATTTTTAAATTACTAATTAAAATTAGCATTTGGTATGGAAAATTTCTACAGATATAGCTTACAAAAACTAGAAGATCCTAAAATGTGAAGTCAGGTGACCTAAAATTATACTGTAAGCTGAACATTCCAACTAAATTCAGGTTGAATTTTGTCTTTTTTTTTTTTTTAATTTTTATTTATTTATGATAGTCACAGAGAGAGAGAGAGAGAGAGAGGGGCAGAGACACAGGCAGAGGGAGAAGCAGGCTCCATGCACCGGGAGCCCGATGTGGGATTCGATCCCAGGTCTCCAGGATTGCGCCCTGGGCCAAAGGCAGGCGCCAAACCGCTGTGCCACCCAGGGATCCCCAGGTTGAATTTTGGATTCTATGTCTTACTGGGAGACATTGCCAGGATGTATTCACATCAGTCAGCTTGAACACATACATAAGTTGCTTTTAAAAGGACTGAGCATCCATTCACTCATTCATGGCCAAGCATTATAGTAGGCACTAAAAAAGGTAAAAAGCATCCCATTGCTTATGCATTCTTTAAGGACATTAGGAAAAAATGTCAACTAAATATCACAGAACACATTACAGATTCTGCAATGGTCTTAGGATACACAGTTATGCAAAAGGGAGATTTCTGCTTAACTTAAGTCAACAAAGTTAACAATGAAATGACTCTGAATCATGAAATGGGAATATGCTTTTCCCATCATAGAACTGCATTTATCAGTGGATAGTGTTAAGAGGGACCTAATACTAGGCCTATATTCTTGCTCCTAGTCTTTTGGGGGAACCAGATGTTATTCCTATACTTGTAGTCCTGCCCACAAATACTGGGGACTGGCAAAAATAAGCTTGCTAAGAAGACAACATATGGAGGAATGATAGTAGATATCTAGTTCTTATGCATTCTGTTCATTATTTCTGTGAGACAAACATTATTATTCTGAATATGTCCATTGATTTTCCTGAAAGTCCAGAAACCTATGAATTTTGATTCTTTTTCAACGTCATGAAGTAATTCTAAAACTTACTAAATCTACATCATCTCCAATTGCCACTGACCAAGTTCAATCTCTCATTTCTTACACTACTGTAGAAGTTGATCATATCTCCTTGAACTCATTTTTAAAAAGCTTTATGTATTTTAGAGAGGGGGGAGAGGCAGAGGGAGAAGGAAAGAGAGACCTCAAGCACCCTTCCTGCCAAGCACAGAATCCAATGAGAGGTTTGATCTCACAACCCTGAGATCACAACTTGAGCCAAATCAAGAGTTGGACAGACTTAATTGACTCAGCCACCCTGGCACCCCTCCTTGAATCCATTCTCAGATTTTCCAAGTTTGTCCTTTACCATTGTAAACACACCCATTCATACATAAGCTGACTAAATTACCACACTACTTAAAAGTCATCAATGGTACTCCATTATCCACTAAATAAAGTTGAACCGTAATATGCAATGTCCTTTGTTATTTCTTTCTTTTGGCTTCCACAGCTTGAAGTCGTACCCATCTCTTTCTTATTGTTTTACAGTGATAGAAAACTGAAAGCAATCTTTGTGATACAACTATGCAGCCAAAAAAAGAATTCCAAAGATTTCTAAATAAAATTTTCTTTGTGCTTGGCGGGGGGGGGGGGGGGGGGGGGAGGGCAAGGCAGCAATTTAATCAAGTAATTATTGACCACCTGAGTTCCACACTAGGGATTGTGACAGATACAAATAATATAGGGTGACAATTAGTCTTGATTTGCCAGGGATGCCCCTTGCTTATGTTTGAAATCCAAGAGTTATTAGTATCTTCTTTTTGCTTTCATTTTGGATGAGAAATTAGGTAAGACCCCATCATAGAAGGCACAGGTCTTCCTGTTATAGAGATGTCATTTGGACACATATGAGGAAATTATTGAAGAGAAATAAAAGATTTGGTGCAATCAAACATTTAATTTTCCGATGGATCCCAAAATGTTATGTTCGTGAGGGACAGTGAGAGAGTTGAAGTCATTAAGAAAGATTTTGAATGGGAAGGACCTGAAGGCTCTTTAGACCGAGGAGGGCTGACATTCCAAGTGAAGAGTCATAGGGGTGGGAATGTGCATGATAATTTTGTTCCCCACTAAGGAAAGTAACTTGAATGGAATAAGAAAGGCTTGTGGGTTGAGATATGCTATTTGATGGGGAAGCATAGAATCTGCTTGGACAATAAAATTGTGGCATCCAGTGAACAGGATTGAGAAAACATGGCAACAGTAATAATTTTGGAAAACTTGTCAAGAGTGGTCAGTGGGGGATGGTTACTGGTCCTGTGTGGGGAAGAAAAGTTGAGATACTAAACTCAGGGGCAGAAATTCTCCCTTTACATAGCCTCAGTTGAGGGAATTGTATTGAAGGGGAAATCCATGTTAGGAATGCCAGGTAGGCTTCTGTCATCCCATGGAAGACAGTTCTATAGCACAGACTAATCTTACTTTTGTTACAGGACTAATTGGACAGAAATAATCTCTTGAAGGAAACTGTTTTGTGTAAGATGATACATCTCTTCTAAGTCAATAGCCTATAGAGTTATTGTTATTCCTTTCTTTTTAATGAGAGGAAGAATAGAAATAAAAATACAGTGATGTGTTCCATGTGGCTTACTGCCACATTTTACAACGTCCTCATAGGCGATCAGTCTATTTTCTTATCCCTGCTGTATCTTGCACACTCAGTACACAAAAGGCAAATGTTTCTTTTAACTCTTCTATCCCTCCTCCTGCACTGCAAATTTTGCATACCCAGAATCTCATTTTAATTATATTTTATCTTCAGTGCTTCGCATAATGCACTGAATAGTAAATAGATGACACTGAATTTCTGCTTTTGATGATTCAATTTCTACCCCAAAGGGTTAAAAGATCCTCAAAGAACCAGAGAAAGGAATGCATTGCATTTTTAGAGCTAAACATGGTCAGGATGTATAAATGGCTTCACTACTTGGTTCAGGCTCTTACGATTTTTATCATGGACTTGACTATGCATAAAATTATTACCCAAATAGTGGAAAGGGAGGTGGGTGGAGGGTTGGGGTGACTGGGTGACAGGCACTGAGGGGGGCACTTGATGGGATGAGCACTGGGTGATATGCTGTATGTTGGCAAATTGAAGTCCAATAAAAAAAAAATTATTACCCAAAGGATAGCTTCTTAGCTAAGACATGATGTTCCCTGTTTCAATATTAATGTATTTTACTTTGTGGTACTGTTGGTTTCTAATATTACCTAAATAAACAGTCAGCATATATTAAAGTTTAGGTACAGAATTTGTCCTTTATTGCACTCCCTAATGCTTCTTATTGTTAATTGTATCCCTAATACCACAAATAGTCATATTAGGAACTCTGATAGGCTTTGGAATCAGATGCACATGGCTTAAATTATTCTATTTCACAAACTAGCTTTGTGAATATTCATAACTTCTTTCCTTTTTCTAAGCCTCCATTTCTGTTTTGTAAAATGGGGACATATAGAGCTGTTGTGATGATTAAATGAGATATATTTTTAAAAAGAATATGGTAGGGAGGTGATATAATCAAGATGGTGACATAGGTCATTTCTGACTTCAGTTCCCTTTACAAGAAGACAAACTAGAAATTAACCATAGACAAGACACCACTATGAAAATCCCAGAACTAGGGGAGGCTGAAGTGCCCCAGGAACACAAAGACCGAGAAGGATTTCATTAGAAGGGTAAGAGGAATGGTTTCACTTTGACCACATTGCCCCTCCTTCAGAATGACACAGCATAGCCCTGAGTGGGCCCCTCTAGGCCTATGGTTTTTCCGGTGGGAAAAGAGAGCCCAAAGTAGATATCCAGCTTCCCCAGGATTGTAGGACACTTCTCTGGAGTACCATTCAGGTTTCAGCTCACAGAGATCATAGGGCAACCCTGCAAGGGGGAGCCACTGGGAATCAGAAAGAGATGGAGGATGTGGGTAGAGCTTATGGTACCCATCATGCATATCTTAGTGGCCCACACTCCTGCTTGCAGTGGCACCCAAGCAGAGATCCCAGCCAGCAGCTCTGCCCAACTGCACAGTTGAGCTGGTGGCCCCATCTGGTCAGGGAGCTTGGTTGGCAGCTCTGCCTGATTTGGATCCCCAGTCAACTGGCTCTACCACCTGTGAAACCCATTCTACATGTTGGGCATGGAAATAAATTTTCAGCCCTGCTCGACTGTGAAATATAGCCTCCAATTCTGCCTCACCAGAAAGCCTGGCCAGAGACCTGGGGTGGCTGTGGAGCCCATCCTATAGCCCTGCTTGGGCAGGGAGCCAAGGCAGCGGCCCTTTCTGACCACTGAGCTTCTAGCCCTGAATAATCAAGGATCCTAAACAATGGCCCTAGGCAGCTCCAGAGCCCAGCTGGGGCTATAGCCCAGCCCTTGCTATAGCCCTGCTCAGCAAGGGAGATCAACCTATGGCCCTGTTCAATTGCTGAGGACTCATCCAGTTAGGAAGCCCAGGTAGTGACCCCTCCTAATCACGGAGCCTAGCTTGCATCCCTACCTGACCAGAGTCTGGATTGTGACCCTCCCCAACCGTGGAGCTTAGTCTCTAGCACCACGCAACTGTTGGAAAACCCAGCTGTGCAGAGAAGCTGGCGAGTGACTTTGCCCTACAACAGAGCTCAGCCAGCTCACCACAGGACAGCTGTAGCACTGCAGGACTTTGGATTACAGTCTGTGGCCCCACCTGATCACAGAGCATGGCCTGAGGCCCTGTGTGATCATAGCACCCTGTGTGAGGCCCTCACTGAACAGAGTCCAGCCAACAGCACCATGCAGATGGGTAGCAGAGCCTGAGGTCTCATCCAGCCAGGAGCAATTGTGGAGTCCAGCTCATAGCCCTGCCCGATTGCAGAGTCCAACCAGTAGCACTTCCCTGCCAGGGAAGCCTGCAACCTCGCCCAACCACATGTGTGTGGAGCCTAGCTAGTAAAGCAAAACCAGCAGCCTTGCCTGATCGGACAGCTCACCTAGTGGCTCCACTTGAGCACGGAGCCCAGCCAACAGCATCACTTCCCACCTGAGAATATAGGCAGTAGCCTCACTTAATTGGAAACCCCAGTATTAAGCCACACCTACCTGCAGATGCTGCCAGCCAACTAATTCAGTACCCCACGCTGAGCTGATTGGTGAAGGTCTTTTTCTGTCATAGCAAACCTGTAAAGTCAGGAAGAGGAGATTGCTTACTCAAGTACACAGACATCAATGCAAGGGTATGGGATCATGAAAAACCAGGTAAACATTATGCCACCAAAGGAAACTAATAAAATTCTGATAATTGACCTTAAAGAATTGGAGATCTATAAACTATCTGAATTCAGAATATCATCTTCAAGAAGTTCAGTAAACCACAAAAATATACAGACAACTAAATGAAATTAGGGAAATAGTGTATAAACAAGGAAGTTCAGCCAAGAAATAAAAAAATCAATAAAAAACTAAACAAATCTTAAAGCTGAAGAATACATTGAGTATACTTCAGAAATCAATAGAGAAATTAAACAGCAGATACAATGAAGCAGAAGAAAAATCACTGAACTTGTAGAACCCTGAAATTATCCAGTCAGAGGTACAAAAAGAAAAAAGAATGAAAAAAAATAAAAAAAGATTACTTATGAAAAAAGAGGCTTATGAAATACAATAAATAGAAACCATGTACACATTTTGGGAAACCAGACAAGAGAAAGGGACAGAAAGTCTATTTAAAGGAATAATGGCTAAAACCTGGAGACAGAAACAGACATTCAGATTCATCAGCTCAAATGATCCCAAACAGATTGAACTCAAAAAGGTCCACAAAGAGACACATTATAATTAAGTTATTAAAAGTCAAAAATAAAAAGAAAATTTTTAAGCAGTAAGAGAAAAATGACTCATTACATACACAGGACCTTCCATAAGACTATCAAAAGAAACTTTGCAGGCCAGGAGAGAGTGGAATGACATATTCAAAATATTAAAAGAAAAAGCTGTCACTCAAGGAGTACATCAAGGAAAGCCGTCCTTCAAAAATGAAGGACTTTCCCAAACAGCAAAAGCTGAGAGATTTTGTCACCACTAGAACCACTTTACAAGAAATATGAAAGAGTATTCTTCAAACTGAAGTAAAATAACACAGATTAATATTAAAAAACACTTGCATGCATAAAACTCATTAGTAAAGGTAAATTTGTAGTTAAAGCCAGATTCTCTAATATTATAATGGTGGTGCATAAATCACAAATTGAAAACTTAAAAAACAAATGTATTAAAGATAACTATACTATAATAATTTGTTATTAAATATACCATACTAAGAAATGGAGATTGTAACATGAATAACCTAAAATAAGAAATACAACTACAAAGTCTCTGTATGCTATTGAAATTGTTACAGCTTAAAATAAGACAGGAAGGAACAAAGGATCTGTGAAAAAGTAAAAAGCAAAACAAAACAGATAACACAGACTTTAAGCTAAAAATGGGCAATGACAAAGAAGGCATTTATAAAATAAAGGGGTCAATCCATCAGGAAGATGTAACAATATTTTTAAAGATTTTATTTATTATTCATGAGAGACAGAGGGGGGAAAGAGAGAGAGAGAGAGGGAGGGAGGGAGAGAGAGGCAGAGACACAGGCAGAGGGAGAAGAAGCAGGCTCCATGCAGGGAGCCCAATGTGGGACTCTATCCAGGGTCTCCAGGATCACGCCACGGGCTGAAGGTGGCGCTAAACCGCTGAGCAACCCATGCTGCCCTAGATGTAACAATTTTAATATTTATGCATCCAACATCAGAACAGAAATATGTAAAGCAAATAATAATAAACTGCATTTCAATAAGAGTTGAAGATTTTAATATATTACTACCAACGATGATAGATCATCCAGAGAGAGAACCAATGAATTTGAACAACATAGACCAATGGGTATGGCAGACATATATAGAACATTCTATCCAGCAAAAGACACCTACACATTCTTATCATAAGCACACATAACATATTCTAGGATAGATAATATGTTAGGCCACAAAAAACTCAATAAATTAAAAAGGTTATAAATTATATCAAGTGTTCTTTTCATCCACAATGATATGAAACTAGAAATCAATAAAAGGAGGAAAGCTGCAAATTCGCAAATACATAGAAATTAAATAATACTTCTGAACCAAGGATCAAGGAAGAAATCAAAAAGTAAATTAAAAAATTTCTTGAGATAAACAAAAATGGAAACAACATACTGAAACTTACAGGTTGCAGCAAAAGCAATTCGAAGAGGGAAGTTTATAGCTATAAACACATACATCAAAAAAGAAAATTAAAATCTCAAACAATCTTGTATCACACCTCAAGGAACTAGAAAAAGAAAAACAAATGAAGCCTGAAGTTGGCAGAAGGTAGGGAATAATATAAATTAGAGTAGAAATAAATGGAATAGAAGAGAGGAAAACAATAGAAAAGATGAACAAAACTAAGAGTTCTTTGAAAAGATGAATAAAGTTGACAAACCTTTATGCTAACCAAGAAAAAAAAAAGGACAAATAAAATTCTAAACCAAAGAGGAGATATCACAATGGATTCCACAGAAATACAGTCATAAAAGTATGAACAATTATATGCCAACAAATTGGACAACCTAGCAGAAATGGATTAATTCTGAGAAACACACAACCTACAAAGACTGAAAAAGAATAAACAGAAAATCTGGACAGATGAATGAGTAAGAAGATTGAATGAATAATCAAAAACCTCACAACAAAGAAAAACCCAGGACCAGATAGTTTCATTGGTGAATTCTACCAAAGATTTAAAGAGGAATTAACACAAATCTTTCCCATACTCTTCCAAAACATTGAAGGTCAGGAAACATTCCCAAATTCATTTTATGAGGACAACATCATTCTGATACCAAAGCCAGATAAGAACACTACAAGTGAATTATAAGCCAATATGTCTGATGAATATATATACAAAAATTCTCTATACTAGCAAATTGAATTCAATAGCATACTAAATGATCATATATCGTAGTCAAGTGGGACTCACCCCTGGGATGAAAGGATGTTTTAACATATGCAAATAAACTTATCACATTAATAAAAGATAAAAATTATGTGATCATCTCAATAGATGAAGAAAAAAACATTGGCAAAACTCAGTATTCTTTTATGATAAAAACTCTCAACAAATTGGACCTCAACATGATAAAGGTCATATATAACAAACCCACAACTATTATAATACTTAATGGTAGAAGATTGAAAACTTTTCCTCTAAGATCAAAAACAAGACAAGAGTGCCAACACTTAACTTGCCTAATTCAACATAGTACTTGAAGTCCTAGCCAGAGAAATCAGGCAAGAAAAAGAAATAAAAGGCATCCAAATGGAAAAGAAATAAAATGGTCTCCATAGATGACATGATCTTATGTATAGAAATTCCTGAAGATTCCACCAAAAAAAACAAAAAAACAAAAAACCCCCAAACCTGTTAGAATAAGTGAATTCAATCAAGTACACATTGCAAAATTGACATACAAAAGTTAGCTAAATCTTTACACACTAACAATGAATTATCTGAAAAATACATAAATAAATCCAGTTTAAGTACATCCAAAAAACCCCAAAATACTTAGGAATAATTTTGACCAAGGATGTGAGAGATCTCTACACTGAAAACAATAAAACATTGATGAAAGAATTTGAAAGAGACAAATAAATGGAAACATACCCTGTGTTTATGGATCGGAAGAATAAGTACTATAAAAATGTCCATACTACCTCAAAGTCAACTATAGATTTGATGCAATCTTTATCAAAATTCCAATGGCATTTTTTACACAAGTAGAGAAAACAATCCTCGAATTCATTTGGAATCATGAAAGACCCCAAACAGCTAAAGTAATCTTGAGAAACAAAAAAGAAAAAAGCTGGAGGTATCATGCTTCTTGTCTTCAAACTTTATTACAAAGCTAGAGTAATCAGAACAGTTTGGTATGGGCAAAACAAATACATACATACATACATACATACATACATACATAATGAAAACAAAACCAAAAAAACCCAAAACAGACATAAAGACCAACAGAACAGAATCAAGAGACTGAAAATAAACTCATACATATATATTCAACTAATGTTTCATAAGGGAACTCTGGGGAAAAGATACATGTTTTCAATTAATGATGCTGGAAAAACTGGATATTTGTATGGAAAAGAATAAAGCTGGACCCCTTTCACTTCACAATAATTAGCTGGAAATAGATTAAAGACTTAAGTGTAATTCCTGAAAACATCAATCCTTGAAGAAGGAAACAGGGAAAAAGCTCCTTAACACTGGCCATGGCAATAAAATTGTAGATATGACTCCAAAAGTACAAGTATAAAAAGCTTCTGCATTGCAAAGGAAACATCATCAAAGTGAAAGACAACCTACAGAATGGAGGAACATATTTGCACACCAAATATCTCAAGGAGTTAATATCCATTTAAGTAATTCATATGATTCTATGGTAAAAAAATCCACTTAAAATGGGGAAAAGATCTGAATATACATTTTTGCAAAGCATACTACAGCCAAGAAGTACATAAAAAGGTGCTCAACATCATTAATCATCAGGAAAATGCAAATAAAATCTACAATGAGATATCACCTCACATCTGTTTGAATGACTTTCATCAAAAAGACAAGATATAACAAGTGTTGGTTGGAAAAAGGGAATCCTTGTGCACCATAAGTGGGGGCATAAACTGGTACAGCCACTATGGAAACAGTATGGAGTTTCCTCAAAAAATTAAACATACGGGAATATGATCTAGCAATCTCACTTCTGAGTATGTGTTTAATGGAAATGAAATCACTATATTAAAGAAATATCTGCACCCCTCCCCCATATTTATTGCATCATTATTTACAATAGCCAAGACATAGATACAACCTAAGTGTCTATTGACAGGTGACTCCTGAATTAACATAATGTCACCTCCACACACATGAGTATTACTCAGCTTTCAAAAAGGAGATCTTGTCATTTGCAACAACATGCATGAGCCTTAAAGTTGTTATACAAAGGGAAATAAGACAGAGAAAGACTGCGTGATCTCATTTATGTGTGGAATTTGAAAAAACTGAATTCATAGAAACAAAGTACATTAGTGGTTGTCAAGAGAGAGGGTTGGGGGAGATGAGAGAAATGGGTGAAGGTGGTCAAATGGTACAAACTTCCCATTAATAGATGAATGAATCCTGGCGATATAATGGTGACTAAGGTCAATAATACTATATTGTATACTTAAAAGCTGGTAAAAGGATGGATCTTAAAATTTCTCAACACACACACACACACACACACACACATACACGATAACTATCAGAGGTGATGGATATATTAACTAACCTTGTGGTACTAATTATTTATAGTATATACATATATCAAACCATCCTGTTGTACATCTTAAACTTATACAATGTTATATGTCAATTACATCTCAATAAAACTTGAAAAAAAGGAATGTGGTAGGGTGCTTAGCAAATGGTAAGCCTTCAATTAATTAGCTATTGTTGATATTTTGTAGGAAAACCATCTCCTCTAAGAAAATGTCTCAGTTGTCCTAGAAGTAGCAGTTTTGATATGTGGCATTGGAAAGAAAGGAAACTTTTTAGGCAAAAATATACCTTAAGGAAGATGAATGTAAACTCAAGATTCAGGAGAGACAGGGAAATGAAGATATGTTCTTATTTTTCTAAAACATTCTTAGCTCTTTTTTCTTCCATCTTGGTTTCCAATATTTCATGGAGCCAGGATATACTGCCTCTTTAAAGAAAAATTAGGACTTCTCCATCTAGGTTGGCAAATGTGGGCAAGTCCTCTTTTACCTAATAACTAGACCTAGACAGTTGCCTGGCTTAATATAAAATTAGAAAAGGGGAAAATCTGAATATTCAATACTCATTGAAAATGACAGGTTTGGCAGACTAGATGTGAATGGCTGAAGCCAAATATGAGGTCCATGTGTTCCATTGGTCCTTCTGCTTTTCAAGCAGGACTAGGAAGTACTGTGGTTATGAACAATTTTCTAGGGAATTCAAGTGGTAAAGAGGTAAAGTAGGTCATTTAGGCCAAAGGATCTTTGTTAGATTTGTCTCTAACATAATTTTTGGACTTAAGAATCAAGACTAGACTGAGCTATGAGGTGCACTGAGAGGAAAGGCATCCAATTTTTAAGTGAAGGACATGGCTATAAACTGGGAGGCATTGTTGAAAGACATACTTGCCTAGGACGTTTCTACGAAGTTGCATTTTGATCCAAACATTGGGGTCCTGGATAAGAACGGAGATTTGTATGCCAAGCACTACATCCAAACTCAGTAAATTTGTAATTAGGCCATCCCACACTTAGGTCATTCTCTTCTTAACATTGGTACAGAGAGAGAATATGCCTCTGAAATGTAATGCTTTTGCTGCAGTTTTTCAACTTATACTCTATTTCTTATACTCTACACATTCTAGTGATTCTATTGGTAAAATAGGAAAGCATTAGAATCTAATTGTTATATTTAAAAATTACTTAATTCATTTATTCATTCATTCTTCTGCCTTTATCCATAAACATTTTGAACAGTTAATAGTACGAAGAGATTTTTCTCTTTTCTAAGAAGTTATTGGTAAAGAATATATGCTTTTAACTTTGAAGACATCTGTGAAAGATACATACATCATTGTTGGTGTCTGTCAAGGTCTAAAGAAATATAATTCCCATGATTTTTTTTAACCTGCATGGGAGTTTGGGAAGTGTCCTATACTCATCAATTTTTAGTATAATTCTTTAATCATACATGAGCATAAGGAGGACATTTCTTGGACTCTAAGAAAGTAACTATGGCTGTGATTTATAACGGATAGCGTGAGCTAGCTGCTATTGACACAACTATTTCCTTTACATATGCATTGAGACTTTTTTGGTTTAACATGTTCTTACAAACTAATTAGATGTTTGAAGAACTTGTTTTATTTTGATGCAATTATCCAATTGATTTGTATGCTCTCTATTTCCAGCTTCTTACATCCAGTATACCAATATACCTACTGGTGCCAAAGATAATGGAGGACTCAGCAGAGCTGGCTGCCTTAACAGTATATCAACAACAGAGTTGATCTGGCACCTGATGGTTGGGTTCATTTCAGCAAATCCATTATTAAAATTTTATTACCCAATGATGAATAAACAGGTTTGGAGCTTTCCTCCGCCTCTTGCTATCTTATTTTATATAATCAGCATTTTGTGGAAATTTTGTTTTTTGGGTCCACATTAGGGTTTTCAAAGTAAAGTGGTCAATAAATCTTCATAATTGACTCAAACTGTACTAGGACTACATAGGCCAAACATAGAGGGCTATTGATGTGTTTTACAAAGTTGAAAGGGAGCCAATGAGCTCAAGCATAAGAACTTGGTAACTGGGACTTACAAAATATATGATGAATTCAAAGTGAAGCAGTTTGGCTTTGGAGAAGTGGTAATGTTTGTGTAACTTGAGAAATATTATCCAGATAAGACTGCTTTTGAATAGAGACCTACATAAAATCAGGGATGTATTATCTGGCATATAAAAACACACGTAATCACAGAGGCTTTGGGTCTTTATAAGGCAATGCCATGCCAGGCATCTTGTCTGATAACAGAATGATGCTTTAGGTTGAGGTAATGGTTAAGGTCTCACACATCTTCCCATATCAGAAGCATTTCAAATGTCAATATTCTACTAATTTCAGAATATTAGAAAACAAGATATTAAAATGGTGAGAAAGACCACTTTTTCTGAATCAATTTGTTAAAACTATATAAGCTTCAAGAGGGATAGAATTGAGACAGAGACAGCAAAAAAAGATAGGTTATAATTCAAGATCTTCCCACATTCTCTGACAAAAGCAATGTTAGGGCTCTAAGCAAAATATCTTTTTTTTTTTTTTTTAAAGAATTTTTTGTTTGTTTGTGTATTCATCAGAGACACAGAGAGAGGCAGAGACACAGGCAGAGGGAGAAGCAGGCTCCATGCAGGGAGCCTGATGTGGGACTCAATCCCAGGACTCCAGGATCATGTCCTGAGTCAAAGGCAAACACTCAACCACTGAGCCACCCAGGTTTCCCTAAGCAAAATATCTTATTGGTTAATTTGGCAGTGGAGAAATATACTAACAACCATTATTTGTGTTACTTTTGTTCTTTTTATCTTATTTGATTATTGTAGACATTCCATATTATTAATACCTATTAATCATAGGTATTATTTTTAGCCTATTTTAAGGATTGAGAAATAAGGCTTAGAAAAGTTAAATGACTTACCCAAAGCCACCCGGCTACTACTAACCAGTAGTGCTGGGATTTGAACCTAAGTCTTTTAGCTGAACTAGAACGCTCTCTTCACTCTAAAGGTCTGCCTCTGTTTTAAACACTATTGTCTACCTTAGCTGACAGCTCCATAAACAGTTGTGGAAAGTTACACATGTTGACAGTCAAATGCTTTGAATCTGTCCTGCAAATTTTCTCCATATAGAAGCCTCACATCCATTTCGAACTCCTCTCGGATCTCCTAGAATATCAAAATGGTTCTGGAAGAGAAGATAGCTCCTTTTTTTTTTTAATTTTTTTTAAAATTTTTATTTATTTATGATAGTCACACAAAGAGAGAGAGAGAGAGACAGAGACACAGGCAGAGGGAGAAGCAGGCTCCATGCCCGGGAGCCCGATGTGGGATTCGATCCCGGGTCTCCAGGATCGCGCCCTGGGCCAAAGGCAGGCGCTAAACCACTGCGCCACCCAGGGATCCCGGAAGATAGCTCCTTATCCAAGTCTGTCTATTATTATTTCAATCATCATGCCATCTGGGTTCATAAGACCATTTTTTCAAAACTCTTCAAAGCATTTTGCTTCTGGTATAATACTTCCAACCAGAGCATTTTAGATAAATGAACTAGGACCTTGTTCATTTGGTCAGCTTTATAAAGTTTTTAAAATTCTTTCTACCTAGTATGAACTTTTTCATTAGCAACTCTAGCAAGGCCATCTGCTCTTATTTGAGAGGAACTCTCTAAGGGAAAACAATAATTTCCCTGAAAAAAGAATGCCCTAGTAACTTCTTACCAATTCAGGAAATCACATGTAAGTGGAAAGAAAAGGCAGATTTTATCAAACCAATTTTGCTTCTTAAAGATCGATTGTATCAAATAAAAACATGTTTTATTCTTCCTCTTCTCTCTCTTCCCTTTCTTTTACTCTTCCCTTCTCATTTGCTTACTTGTGCAATCTGTTTCAGTATAGGTTTTACGAGGCTTAACATGGCACATAAAATACAGCAAGGTGATATAATTAGAAATGGATGAGGAATAAAAAGATAATAGGAAGAAAGAAAAATACTCTATGAATTAAGTGCTTCAGAGGAGAAGGCCAGGACCAACTAAATTGCTTGATGAATAAATACTATAATTTAAGCATGATAATTTTTAAATGAATACAGAATATTAAAACTCAAAAGATCTCTCAGAAAATTTGACTTCCAAACACATATGCACAAGTATCATTATTCACATTGTGCTGTGTTTATTTCTACTTATCTCTACTAAACTGCAAACTGTAGGACTTTGACTTATGAGTGGAACTTCAGGGTTTTCTGAAGTTCAGAAAACTTCAAGACACACCAGCTGACCTTAATCTCTTAAGAATTTTTTTTAAACTGAGGAAAGCCAGTTTGCTCACGCAAAGGAAGTACTACCCTGTACTCCCCACCCCCCCTCCATGAAAAATAATGGGTTGGTGTATAAATACCTCAGTGGCTTCACCCCTCAGGCAATGGACCTTATCGTACATGTTTCCCAGTCTTGCCATGGAAATAAGTCCCAGTCACACCCACCGTGGTAGCTGGATTACTTTTATTTGCCATCTTCTTCTCTTGTTTCCCCACTGCTCAACCAAATAAACTGCTTGAATATAAACTCTGTTTCACCATCTGCTTTTGGGGGAACCCAAACTGAGACACTAATTGTATTCCCTGAGCCTCCTTTAGGATCTAACACAAATTTTTGGTTGAATGATATAATTTTTAAAAATTATTTTAAATTACAAAATCATAATTTTTGCTATCCCCTAAAAAGGTGTTTTTAATGCAAAGGATTAGGATATTGAATACTGAAGCTCATTTCAAAACTTAACTTCTTGGGTGAAGGAGGGCTGAGTGGTGTTTTATTTGAGGTCTCCAGTGATGATGTAGCCGCAGTTTAGCCTCTGAAGTAGAAAGCACACCATGTCCAGTCCTTCACTTGCTGTCTTTAATAAGGAGAAGAGGGGTTGGTGGGCAAGAAAGCCTTGGGTCTTAAAGGCCTTTTCCATTATTGAGTTAAGGGGACAGAAATAAAAACTATCTTTCCAGTGGTTCAGGTCTCTTTTTAGCATTTTAGTTAGCTTTTTTAAATTTAAATTTATTTTTTATTTAAGTTACATAATATGACAACCCTTCAATCAGCCACACACTTTGGGGCACTATTTAAGAGTTTCTGCCTTCTTGTACCCTTGAGAGCTATGGTAAATGGCTAGGTCAACAATATGGGAAACTGGTTTTCTCTCACTTCTCCCTATAGCTAGAGCTTAGAGCAAATCCTCAGCACCCACCTGCCTGTTTCCTTCCTCTGGTGCTACATCAGGCTGTATAGGTCCTCAATGGTTATATGTATTCAAAAAATTCAGATTTTTTGGCTTCTTTTGAAAATAATTGGAAGATTCAGTATTCTAAACCTATCATCTTATGTGTCTTATGTGACATAGTGGCTGGAACCACATAACTGTTGTTTAAATGGAGCTCTCATTCTTTAGTTTCCTAACCTGCCTGCTTTCCTCATTCATGTCACCTATTTGTCAGTTGAGCTTGTGATTTCTGCTGCCTCCTTAAAGCTCTTGTTCTGTTGTGCATCCTTAGTGCTGAAGCCTAGGGTGACTGGGGGAGGGATTGGCCAGCCCCCTCCCTGCTGTCTTTCCTTTCTAATCAAGATCATCCTCCATAGCTAATTATTATCTAAACTCATAGAAACCTATGTCAAGGTTTAGAATTTCTGTGTTAAAAGGTAGGAGCTATAGGAGTCAACTAACGGTTAGACTGGGTGACATGGTCAGGTGACATTCAAAAGATGGGGCACACTCTTTTAATTATAAAAAGACATTGTACTTTGAATGCCCCTCCCATGCCTGTGTAACACAGTAACATATTTCAGAACTGATAAAATCCTACCTTGCTTCATAAAAACTTCAGATTCGGGCCAGTTATATCTTTTCAGTAAAGGAAAAGCCAGCTGTCATCAAGTCCTCTCTGGGAATGGCTTGCTAGCCAAGTCACAGGCTCAGTTAATTCAAGTTGATTTCTAAATACTTCATCTTTTCTTTGTTTTTGTTTTTGTTTTTTTTTAATGAGACAAATTTATCACGTATAGTATAATTTTAAGATACTCTCAAATCTTCCTTGAGGTACTTCTTTGGCTTAGTGAAGAACTGTGTTCTATAATCTAGAAACCCATATTTTCATCAGTGTTATTAGTTCACTGGGTCAGGGAATGTAGCAGACTCAGAGTAGTTAGATTCTGTGACTCTGCTAGCATTTCTCATGACCCCTTTCAGGGGTCAGTATATTAGTGTCTATTGAATATATGATCTGTAGTAGTGCTAGTAAACTAGTTTTTAATAGTCATTTATTTAGCACTATCATATCTATTTTTTAACAACATGATTGTGGCATATTTTGCATTTTTTATCAGTAAGTTTTATAAGTTTTCAGAAGACATGAAATTGGGGATGCATCAGTCAGTGCCAGAATCAGGATCTTGACAGATATTCCAAGAAAAGAATGATGGGTAAAACTATTAGAATTAAATTTAAAGAGGATATCTGTATTCTTCCACACTCACGCAGCAGGAAACCCATGTACATCCAAAAATATCACTGGACAAATCTAGGATGGAGTTGCAGCTCCATAGTCACATATGTGGAAAAGGTTATAGTTAGCTGAAAACAATTAGAGTCACCAATATAATGTGGCTGCCCTAATGCAAAGGGAACAAGTTAATAAACACATTAATGGAGAGGATTTTTGTCTAGAAAAAAGGCAAATGATGTTCCTAAGCATGATTAAAGCCACACCTAGATCTGGTGTTCACTTCTGACACCATGGCTTAAGTGGGATACTGATAGACTAGAGTATGTTTGGAAAGCAGGGATTAGATGAGGAAGCCTTGGAAACTATAAGTAGCCTGTAGGTGGGAAGACTACAAGCAGACCTAATGGCTTTTAAACATCTCAAGTGCTACTACACAGAAGTTAGAACAGATGTATCGTTTATTGCACTTAGAGAATCACCCTGTGGTCAGCAAGAAGACATTACAAATGTTTATCTTTACATAAGGAAATACTATATTTGTACTGGATGATATGGATATATACTTTTAATTCCTAATATTAGACTTGTCCAAAACTGTGCTAAGCTGACTCAGGAGGTATTTTCATTATTATTTGTATGATATTTCAGAAAAGCAGAGAAATGCAGGTATATAACAGTAGCGGAGAGTTTTTACTAGCTGATCTCCAAGTGTCCTTTAAAGTTCTGAAGAATTTGAATCCTATAATCATCAGCAGTAAATGATCTCTACTTGGTTTGATTTCAAAGAAAGATCCAACTTCCAAACCATAATTTCCATTGAAGAATATGTAATCAAACAATTCATTTCTCTGCTTGGGGTCTTATTAGGTCATAGTGCTAATCATTCACCTCCAATCCTTTTTCTAGCAGAGAATGAAGCCTCAATTTGTGTTTCTTAGATGAATGCAACATTTTTAATTACAATAATCCTTTTGTGATTTTACTGTCACTACTAAACACTTTCATAAATTTGACAGGTGAAATTCCTTTGTATAGACACTTTAATGTTGTTTTTTTTTTTAATCTTTCTATTCCTCTGTTCTCTTCATACTGTGTTGATCAAAGTGTGGTCTGGATCCTGCTGGGGTCCCTGGTTGTAATTTATTTATCTTACATTTTGCAGGAAATTTGGTAGTTTTATAGCAAAGTCTGATTATATATTCATAATACTGCCCACATTTGATATGAGAATTGAAATTTCCCCCAAATCCTGTGATCATCTTAATCATTTCATTTTGAAAATGCTCATCTACTGTAAATACTATTAAATACTATACTGATTACTTTATCTTGCCTCCTATTTTCATGTGAAAGGATCACTTTTATTCATAATGCTTGCATATATATTGCTACTCTTGTTTTTTTTTTTTTTGATAGCTCTTATCCACAAAAGTGAATTGGTGTTCAAAAGCTGTTTATTAATGTGTAAAAGTAATACTAAAAGCAGTAAATTAAACCTCATAATTAATAACTTCTAAACATAAGTAGCAATATTGAGTACAAATATTTATGGATTGGAACAAGCAAATATTCAAGTATTATTGTTTTGCCCAAAAAACCTAAAAATATAAATAGAACGCATAATAAATAACTAGAAATGAGATGCTATTGCAGCAGTACTCCATTTGTTTCTTGTTCTTGAGTGGTGTTATAAACCTTTTCTGAAATAAAGGGATAAAGCCTTGGAAGATTTGCATAATTATGAACCAAAGGAGAATGAGTTCTCTGGTCCAATACAAACAGATGACTTAACAGTATGAAATATATAAATTTTGTTGCTAAAGATAGTGATGAGCCCCAAACTTCCAGGTAGCCATAGTTACATTTACCATGGCAAAAATCAGATACAAATGATAACCTTTTTGAGATAATTTTAAAATGCCACAAAATTAATGCCAACTTTTATGCTTGAAGAAAAAGCAGAAAAGCAGTGTGTAAAGTCTCTTTATCAAATGACACAGTTAGAGATGGTATAATATCAATGGCATGTAGTCTAGAAATCCATATATGCATCACTGGATATGGGTACATGGTACTGCTGAGATGCAAAGGATCCTCTCCTGCATATATGAGGGAGAAGGGCATGATGACTTCTAGCTATTTGTCACTAAAAACTTCTCTTACAGTTGAGATTTTCTAAGTTAATTCTTGTTTTGTGATCCATAGTAGAGCCTGGAAAGGATACAGGAAGATTAGCAGTCCTGGAAAACCTGCTGGATCAGGGAAAGGTCTAACAACCAAATTCTGGTGCAGGTCAAATGGTGACACAAGGAAGATCCTGAACTCATCTCCTTCTACGGATACACCAAATCAACTGTATACTGTGGAACAACTTCCTCAGAGAAGAATCTAAAAATTGAATGAGTGACCCTTTCACATCACATAAATGGAAGAGAAACCACGTTAAACCAGATAGGAAAGGCAATGACACAATAAACCCCACTCCACCCCAGTGCAGTGACCCACACTCAGGAAGAAAACCAAAACCTGGAGTTTGTCCCTGAGAAGCAAAGAATTTATCAGGCACCTCACATCTGGCACCTAAACTTAGACTTAAGACTGGCACCTGAAAGATAAGTCCCTAAAACATCTGGCTTTGAAGACTAATGAGGCACATGTCAACAAGACCTATTGTGCTGTAGTATACAGAGAAAGGGCTCCTAAAGGGTATCCATGCAGTCTTGCCCACCTCAGGGCCTGGTGCAGAAGAAGCCCTTTGAACAACACCCAGACTTGACGTGGAAAACTCATTTGCTAATTCTAAGGCTTTGATCTAAGGGGCAGGGTCCTTCTAGGTTGCTCTCAGGGGACAAAGGCTGGTGGGTACCATCTTTTCTTCTCTCTTTGCTTTGTTAAAGCCAGCAGAACCACCTCTTTTTACAATTCTTTTCTTTTTTTTTTGGTGGATGCTACTTTTGCCTACTCCCTGACTTTGCTCTAGCCAGTGAGCACCATCTTTATATGTTCCCTTTGCTACACTCCAAGGTGCCAGTATCTCCTGAAGGGGAGCTTCCATACATGTCTGGTGCCCTGGTTTTACACCTGGTGCAACCCAGGGGACATCCTTTGATTGCCTGGCTCTGAAGGCCAGTAGGCTTGTGTTCCCTGGTTCTGTGGGACTTAACAATTAAAGAGATGGTTCTTGGCAGACTACTACCCCAGGCATGATACAGATAGCAGGCTGAAACACACTTCCAATCTTTATGAGAGAGAGGCCTATTTGCTTGACTAAGAGCAGGCTTCTGGTTTGGCATATTTATAGAAGCCTACAGAAGTATTTTTAGGAAATGGAGGCTGGTGAACACAATTATTATGCCTTCCCTCTGCCTCACTTTAGCTCGCTGGTACTTAAAGGAGATTACACCCTTGTCTGTTGCCCTGATATTTGTAGCTGCTGCAGGGGACGCCTCTGCATCATTTGGCTCTGGAGGCCAATGGGGCTTATGCTCATGGATTCCTACAGGACTGCAACCAATGGAGAAAAAGTTCTCCACAGCCACGACCTCCAGGGCACAGCAAGAGGCAATAGATTCCAGAACTCAATCTTTCTATGAATGAGGTCTATTAGCTTATCAACATAGTTGCAGCTGGGGTGGCAGATTTCTCCATAAGAACACACCTAAGGGCTGACACTAAACCTTTCCTGAACCTTGGAGGGCAGGTGCTATTTTCACACTCTCCCTCTACTGCAATCTAGAGTGCCAGCATCTCTTGGAGAAGGTCTCTTATACATGTCTAGTGACCCCAGTTTTTATATTTGGTGCTCTGGTTTTTACCAGAGTAACTGCCCAAAGTATAACCCTTGATTACCTGGCTCTAGAGGCCAAGGGACTTGCATTCCAGGGTCACACAGGACTGTAAATAGAGAGAAAGTTCTTGGTGGCCTACTTCCTCCAGGACACAGACAGCAAACTGAAACACCCTCCCAGGCTTTCTGCAAAAGAGACCTGCTTGCTATTCCTGTAGCTTTGGCCTAAAGTTCAGGCTTCAGGTCTGGCAAATGTCTAGTGGCTAGAGAGGTAGTCTGAAGGTTTGTGCTCTCTCTCTGCATCACTACAGCTCATCAGTATCTCTAAGAAAAGAATGCATATACTAGTCTGCAGCCCCAGTTTTTGTGACTGCCACCTAAGTCACCTCCAGATCATCTGGCTAGATGGCCAGTGGGACTTATACTTGTGGTATATATTTGCATTCATTGAAAGCTGCTGCATGGGTGGATTCCAATCTACCTAACTCTAGGTGCTGAGATCATCCCTTTTGGGACACTAAATAGTCTAGGCACACCCTCAACTACTGGGAGGATTAAAAGATAATATAGATTGCATAGACAGCCACAAAGTTTTGAGAGGAACCAAGAGCTAGGGAAGGGTTAAACAATGCTTCATATGCTACACAAGGTCAACCCTTCAAGACTGGGAGAGGTGGCTCTTTTTTTTTTCAACAGAGAGTTAAGCAAAATGAAGAGACAGAGAAATATGTTTGAAATATAATAATGGGATAAGACCTCAGGAAAAAGAAATTCATCAAGCAGAGATAAGTAATTTATCTGATAAAGGGTACAAAGTCATGGTCAGAAAGATGCTTACTGAGCTCAGGAGAAAAATGGAGAAACACTGTGAGAACTCCAACAAAGAGAGGATATAAGAAAGTACCAAACAGAAGTCAGAGAACTGAAAAATACAATAACTGAACTAAAAAAAAAAAACAACAACACTAGAGTGGTTTAACAGCAGACTACGTGAAACAGAAGAAAAGGCTAGTGAACTCACATAAGGCAGAGAAACTCATCCAATTGGAGCAGGAAAACGTGAACTAGCCTAAGGAGTTTATGAGACAATATCAAGCATACTAATACTCACAGAAGAATCTGAGAAGGAGAAAAAAGTGGAGCAGAAAACTTATTTAAAGAAATAATCCTGAAAACTTCCCAAACTTGGGAAAGAAAGCAGACATCCAGATCCAGAAAGCCAGTTTGAAATAGCATGATCCCAAAGATACTGACACCAAGACATAATTAAAATGTCAAAAGTTAAAGGCAAGGAGATAATCTTAAAAGCATTAAGAGAAAAGCAACTTTTAACATACAAGGCAAAGCCTGTAGGGCTATGAGCAGTTTTCTCAGGAGAAACTTTGCAGGCAGGAAGAAAATGACACAATATACTCAAAGTACTGAAAGAAAAATCTTCTAACCAAGAATACTCTTCCTGGCAAAGTTATCATTCAGAATTGAAGGAAAGATAGAGTTTTTAAATAAGCAAGAGTTAAAGAATTTCATTATCACTGAATTGGCTTTACAAGAAATGTTAAGGAGACTTTTTAAACTAAAAAGAAACGTTGCTAGTTAGTAACAAGAAAACATGAAGTGTAAGTCTCACTGGAAAGGTAAATATACAGTAAGGGTAGTGGATTAACATTTACAAGTGGATTTAAGACATGAAGCTAGTATGAATGTTAAAATACAAAGTATAAATAACTGACACTACAAAAATTAGTTAAAGGATACACAAGATAAAAAGATATGAAATGTGACATCAAAAAATACAATATGGGGAAGAGAGAAAAAAAAGTAAAACTTTAGAGTGCAAACTTAAGTTATCATCAACTTATAATAGATATTTATAAATATAAATTGTTATATGTAAGCCTCATGGTAACTGCAAAGCAAAAACCTATCATAGATACACAATGGATAAAGAGAAAGGAATCTAAGCTTACCACTAAAGGTTACCTCAAAACCACAAGGGCAGAGAGCAAGAAAAGAAAGGAACAGAGGAACTACAAAACAGAAAAATTAATAAATGGTAATAAGAACCTACCTATCAATAATTACTCTAAATCTAAATGAACTAAATTAACCAAAAGACAGAGTGGCTAAATGAATAAAAAACAAAGCAACAACAACAACAAAAACAAGACACATATACAGACTGCCTACAAGAGGCTCCAGGAGTACAGATACACATAGGCTGAAAATGAAGGGATGGAAAAAGATATTTCATATGAGAGGAACCAAAAGAAAGCTGGAGTACCAATACTTATATTGGACAAAATAGACTTTATTTTATTTTTTAAAAGATTTTATTTATTTATTCATGAGACAGAGAGAGAGACAGAGAAACAGGCAGAGGGAGAAGCAGGCTCCATGCAGGGAGCCTAACGTGGGACTCCATCCCAGGACTCCAGGATCATGCTCTGGCCCGAAGGCAGGTGCTAAACTGCTGAGCCACCCAGGAATCCCCAAAATGGACTTGAAAACAAAGACTGTAATAAAAGACAAAGAAGGGTTTTATATAATGAAAAAGGGGCCAATACAACAAAAAGATATAACATTTTAAAATATTTATGCACACAACGTAGGATCTAAATATATAAAATAAATATTAATGGATCTAAAGGGAGAAATAATAATACAATGATGGTAGAGAATTTTAATAGCCCATTTTTGTCAATGAATAGATCATGTAGACAAAAAATCAGTAAGAAAACATTGGCCTTAAATGACAGATTAGACCAGATGGACTTCACAGATATATCAGAATATTCTCTCCAAAAGCAACATTATATACATTCTTTTCAAATACTCATGAAATATTCTCCAGTATAGATCAAATATTAGGTCACAAAACAATTCTTAACAAATTTTAAAAGTTGAAAACATATCAAGAATCTTTTTTGACCACAATGATATTGAAATAGAAATCAATTACTCAATTCCTCAATAAGTCAATCAAGAAGAAAACTGGAAGGCTCACAAATATGTGAAGATTAAACAACATGCTACTGAACAAACATGTCAATGAAGAAATCAAAAGTGAAATAAAAAGATATTTCAAGACAAATGAAAACGGAAATACAACATATTAAGCCTGTGGAATGCAGAAAAAGCAGTTCTAAGATGAAAGTTCATAGCAATAAGTGTCTACTTTAAGGAACAAGATAAATCTTAATTAGAAAACCTAACTTTATATCTTAAAGAATTAGAAAGAAAAAAAGCTCAAAGTTAGTACCAGGAAGCAAATAATAAAAATCAGAGTAGAAATAAATGAAAGGCTAAAGAAATAACATAAAAGATCAATGAAATCAAGAGCTGATCCTTTGAAAAGATAAAATTGACAAACTTTTAGCTTGAGTCACCAGGAAAAAAAAAAAGAAAGAGGACTCAAATAAAATAAAAGATAAAAGAGGAGACATTATAGGTGAGTAATACCACAGAAATACAAAAGATAAGAGATTACTAGGAACAATTATACATCAACCCAAAATTGGTAAATTTCTAGAATCATATAACCTTTTAAGACTAATCATAAAGAATGAAAATTACAAGGTTTTGGGGGCTGTGTGCTAAGTATTGTAGACCAAATATATATTTCTTATTCTAAAC
This sequence comes from Canis aureus, assembly GCF_053574225.1. NCBI lineage: Eukaryota > Metazoa > Chordata > Mammalia > Carnivora > Canidae > Canis > Canis aureus. Next base: position 18,961,234 of record NC_135638.1, on the reverse strand, counting down.
CACAATATCGCAAGAGCCCACCCCAATCCAATATGACCTCCTCTTAACTAATTACAGCTACAAAGACCTTCTTTTCCAAATTAGATCACATTCCAAAGTTCTGGGTTGACATGAATTTGGGGGAGACACTCTTTGACCTAAGATGTATTGTAAAATTCTACCCCCCCCACCCTCCCGCCTTTTCACTCTCTTATTGGTGCCTTTTAATGAATAAAAGTTCCAAATTCTAACTACAAAAAAAAAAAAAAAAGACTAATCATAAAGAAATAGAAAATTTGAATAGACCAATTACTAGTAAGAATATTGAGTAAGTAATCATAAACATCTCAACAGAAAAAGTCCATAACCAAATGGTTTCACTTGTAAAAACATTCAAATAATTAATACCAATCCTTCTCAAAATCTTCCAAGAAATAGATCAAATACTTCTAAATTTATTTTACAAGGCTAGCTGCATCCTAATATTAAAGCCAGATAAGGACACCAAAAAAAACCTTTCAGGCTATCTCTGAACATAGGTGCAGAAATCATCAACAAAATATTAGCAAACTAAATTCAAAAACATGTTCAAATGATCATATGCTATGATCATGTGGATTTTTCCAGTATGAAAGGTTGGTTCAACAACCATAAGCCAATCAATGTGATACATCACATTACCAAAATGAAGTATAAAAATTATATGATCATCTCAACAAATCCAGAAAAAGCACTTGCAGAATTTAATATCAGTTAATGATAAAAAATCTCAGAAAAATACGTACAGAGGGAACATACCTCTACATAATAAAGGCCACATGTGAAAAGCCTACAGCAAACATCATACTCAATGGTAAAAAGCTGAGAGCTTTTTCTCTAAGATCAGAAGTAAGAGAAGGATCTCCACTTTTGTCATTTTTATTCAACATAGTATTGGGAGTCCTAGCCAGAGCAATTAAGTAAGAAAAGAAATAAAGGCATCCAAATTGGAAAGGAAGAATTAAAACTGTCACTCTTTGCATATGACATGATATTATGTGTAGAAAATTCTAAAGACTCTACCAAAAACCATTAGAATCAATAAGTTCAGTAAAGTTAAAATTGCCAAGGTATGCAAACAACCCATCTATCCCACTGATGAATGGATAAAGAAAATGCAGTGTGTGTGTGTGTGTGCGCGCGCGCGCGCGTGCACGTGCCCTTGAGGACCATGGCACTTGCCATTTGTGACAACATGGATGGTCCTCAGGGGCATCATGCTAAACTAAGTCAGACAGAGAAAGACAGTGTATGATCTGTGTATACAGAATCACAAAAAAGCAAGACAAAACAAAAAAACATGCTCATAAGAAAAAATATTCCTTAACTATGTATGGTGATAGATGTTAACTAGACTTATTGTGGTGATTTCACAATATATACAAATACCGAATCATTATTTTGGACAACTGAAACAGTATGTTGCTTATCAATCATTCTTTGGGAAAAAAAAAAACCTAAAAGGAAGAAAGACAAGTTTTACTTCAATGTCTATCTACTTTATCTTGGCTAGTAGTCAGTAATATTCTCTCTTAATTCATTTTTGAAAGAAACAGTGAAATCAGAAAAATGATCAAATTATGACCGATGAGTATATAGCCGTTCAGTGTTCATTTCAAAGAAATGTATCATGGATTAAAAAAAAATGTATCGTGGATATGTCTCTGTTTTCACACACTGAAGTCTGGTGGTTTGGGGGATAAAGGTGCTCACATTTTTTTTAGTAGAGTTTATTTTTTAGAGCTGTTTTTGTTCACAGAAAAATTGAGTAAAGGTACAGAGATATCCTATAAACTATCAGACCCCACATATGCTTAGCCTCTCCCATTATCAACATCACTCACCCGTGGTACATCTGTTATAGCTGATGAAACTACTACACTGGCACATCATTATCACCCAAAGTCTATAGCTTACATTAGGGTTTGCTCTTGGTGTTGTATATTTTATGTGTTTGGATAAATTTATAATGACATGTATCTACTATTATAGTGTCATTCAGAATAGTTTCTTCTATTCTATTTAATCAATTTGTCTATGCTTTCATCTTGATTACTATAGCTTTATATGAAGTCTTAAAGTCAGGTAGCATTAGTCCTCCAAATTTGTTCTTTTCTTTCAATATTATGTTGGCTATTCTGGGTCTTTTGCTTCTCCATATAAATTTTAGAATCATTTTCTCAATATGGTGAAAAACAAAAAAACTTACTGAGATTTTGATCTGGATTGCATTGAATCTATAGACCAAGTTGGGAAGAACTGACATCTTGACAACATTGAGTGTATCCATAAACATGGACTATCTCTCCACTTATTAATTCTTTTATTTATCTTATCAGAGTTTTTCAGTGTTTCTTATATAGATCTTGTACATAGTTTTAGATCTATATCTATGTGCTTTATTTTTTGATAACATAACTGAGATTGTGTTTTTAATGTCAAATTTCACTTGCTCAGTGCTTATATATAGGAAAGTGATCAACTTTTGTATGTTAACCTTGTGTTTTTGCCACCTTGCTATAATTTTTATTTTCAGGAGGTTTTAAAAAATCCTTTTGGATTTTCTTCATGGATGATCATGTCATCTGTGAATAAACACACTATAATTGTTTTAATACATTGTTGGATTTGACTTACTAATATTTTGTTGAGGACTTTTGCATCTATGTTCATCAGAGCTATTGGTCTATAGTTTTTCTTCTCTTGTGACGTCTTTTATTTTGGTATTAGAGCCTTATAAAATGTATTAGTATTTCCTCTGCTTTTACTGCCTGAAAGATATTTTAAAGAATTGGTGTAATTTATTCCTTAAAAGTTTGGGAGAATTTACTGTTGAGCCCAGTGCTTTCTATTTTGGAAGACTATTAATTATTGATTCAATTTTTAAAAAGATTTTATTTATTCATTCATAAGAGACACACAGAGAGAGGCAGAGACACTGGCAGAGGGAGAAGCAGGCTCCACGCAGGGAGCCGGACGTGGGACTCCATCCCGGGTCTCCAAGATCAAGCCCTGGGCCCAAGGTGGCGCTAAACCGCTGAGCCACCCGGGCTGCCCTATTGATTTAGTTTTTGTAATGAGTATAGGCAGGTCTATTCACATTATCTATTTTTGTGTGTTTTGACAGATCATGTATTTCAAGAATTGGTCCATTTTATCTAAATTATCGTATTTGTAATCATAGAGTTGTTTATAGCACTCTTTTATTACCCTTTTAATGGCCATGGGATATGTAGTGATATTACCAATTTACTTTTTATTTATTTTTTATTTTTTTTTCAATTTTATTTATTATTTTTATTTTATTTATGATAGTCACAGAGAGAGAGAGAGAGAGAGAGGCAGAGACACAGGCAGAGGGAGAAGCAGGCTCCATGCACCGGGAGCCCGATGTGGGATTCGATCCCCGGTCTCCAGGATCGCGCCCCGGGCCAAAGGCAGGCGCCAAACCACTGCGCCACCCAGGGATCCCCAATTTACTTTTTAATATTAGTAGTTTGTGTCCTTTTTTTTCTGAGCCTGGATACAGACTTAATTTAATCTTTCCATAAAACCAGCTTTTGTTTTCAGTCATTTTTTTCTCTTGATTTCTTGATTTCAATTGCATTGATAAATTCTCTTATTATTTCCTTTCTTGTATTTACATTGGATTTACTTTTTTTTTTTTTTTTGGTACCTTGAGAAGAAAGTCTAGATGATTGATTTTAGATGTTGTTCTTTTGTAATATATCTCTCATTTAATGTTATAAACTTTCCTGTAAACACCATTTTTACTGCATTTTACAAATTTTGATAAGTTGTACTTTCACATAGCTTAAATACCTTTTCTCCTGGACTTGTGTTTCTTAGAAATGTGTTTTTAATCTCCAAATAATTTGGAATTTTGCAGCTTTCTGTTATTGATTTCTAGTTTAATTCCATTATGTTCTAAGAGCATACTTAATATGATTTTTATTATTTAAAACTTATTTGTTAAGGTGTGTTTTATGGCCCAGAATGTGATCTTGCTGAGCTTGAGAATGATGTGTATATTCAGCTGGACAGGAATTTCTATGATGAGAAGCTTTCTTTAGAAAATACAAATTTGGGGAGCTCCAGTTAGTGAACAGTCCTGAACAGAGAACATCAAATTTGAAACTCAGATTACAGGGTTACAGAGATGCAGTGATACAAATGGTTAGTTAAGCACTCTGGTCAAAAAAGAATAAAAAGCAGCTAATTAATTTAATTCTTGTGGTAAAAATACCTATTGTATATTGTCCCTCACAGTTGTTCTCCAGATTTTTAAGATTTGCCAACTCTTGTCTCTACTTATATTACTCTCCACTTCTCTCTGTACCCCATTTATGATAATCTGATGTGAGAATTTCCTTTCTTCACTTTTCTCAAGTCAAATGCTATCTTCATGAATTTCATCTCCTTTTTTTCCATCTTCACTTACAAGGTCATTTTGATTTTTCTCCCACAATGTTTCATAGATTAATGTCTTCCTTTTATTATTGCCATTATCCTATTTCATGGCTTTTTGCTGTAAGCCCCAATAGATCTAGGCTCATAAGTCTGAAAGATCTGAAGCACTGAAAAGATTGGAAGCTGTTTCCCATATGTATTTCAAAATAAAAACACTATAAGAGCATAAGATAAATGTACGATGTTCAACATAATGACAGCTTCAGACCTTTTTAAATAGAACATTTCCCAAGAGAGGCTCTGGGTGTGATGCCTGTACTCTTTTTAAGTTGTTTCTAAGCAATTGCCCATAGGGGCAAAAGGGCACAAAATACAATTATGAATTCTTAGGGTCTGCTACATAGTTGCCTCAAGTGATGGAGCAAGAGATGTTTACTTTTCACTATAAGTTTTATTATTATTATTCTTTAAAGACACACATTCCATGTATTCCATTAATCACAGGATTACTTTGAATCCAGACACATCTCTAAGTTTGATCCTGGTCCTTACATTTTCTTTCTCCCCCTGCTTCACAGTTTCTAATTATTTATCTTGTGTTCCTTGCTTTTTGCCAGTAACTCTTTTTTCCACCAGGAGCAATGGCAGATGACCATTGCTGTACTGCTTTCTGCTTAGCAAGGCAGGGTTTATAGGGCACATTGGTTGTATTTTTGTTTCGTGAAGAGGACACTTCTTTGAGGCTTCCAGCTTAAAGAAAGATATTTTGATCCAAAATATACAGCCCTGAGGCCCCATCTCCAATGTCCAGGTGGTCAGCGCCTCACATTTACATCTATGTTCTATACTTGATCTGGGTTCCAGTTACTTAAGTTTTTCCTTATAACTCTGGCCTTGAGCTGTATCTTCATTTCTGGCACATCTAGATTTCTCTTCTTTACTTTTTGAGAATTGCTCTGATTTTATAAAAAATGTTTTATACATCCTACCTAGGAATTCCATGTAATTCAAGGAAGAAGGCATTTTTGTTCATTAGCTTCTAAATATTGACTGAAAACCCAATTAAATTTTTCCTTATTTTAAAATTTTAAATCAAAGTCACAATAATAGCTTAAAAGTAAAATAACATACAAGGCTAATAAATTATAGAGATCAGTTAATAAAGGGAATTCTAAAGGCCACTGGGTCTGAAGACCAACCCAGTGACTATTTCCCCAGTCTTCAAATGTGTAATTGGGGTTGACATGCTTGGCAGTTGGCTGGATATCCATATTGTGTCTTATTCTAAGGGGTAAGATCTATCATAGTGGGGAAGACAAAGAGAAAGTCTCTAAAATGACCCCCTTCCCACCTCCACCAGAGTGGCAAAATCAGTAACCATATCACATCCTAGGGTGGAGAGATGGTAGAGAGATAGTAATATCTTAAGAATCTCAAAAAGGGATTGGAAAACTAGAGACTCCAGGCAAAATCTGACGCATGACCAGTTGTTGTACAGCATGCAAACTAATAATGGTTTTCACATTTTTAAAGGATTGTTAAAAAAATTTAAAATAGGCCACAGAGATCTATGTGGTCTACAGTGTAAAATATTTACAATCTGAGTCTTCACAGAAAAAGTTTGTTGCCTCTGTATCTAAAGGATACAGAGATACTAGTCCCATTACATTTATTTAATTCACCTGTTTGCCCCTTGAAGACAAGAAATGGATCCTACAGGTTGACTGCAAACTACAGCAAGATCAACTAAGTTATATCCCTGATCAAAGTCTTCATATCAGATATATCTGATGTCCTTGCTATAGCTAATTAATATGACATCAGATAAAAGTATATAGGTTTGATTTGGGCCAATGGAAATTATTCTACTTGCTAAATTACAATCAAAATAGTTTGCATTTATGTAGAATGAATAATAATATACATTTATACTTTGCCTCAAGGCTATTTTCTGCTCTCTATCATAATATTGTCCAAAAATATCTTGAACATCTTTCATCTTGGCATTTTGAAGATCATATCTATTCATATGAGTTGAAAATACATTTTACTTTTGCCAAATTATCCCTAAAGAAAGGTAAGCTCTTCATTCACTAATTTTATGACTTTTGATTAAAGTCAACTGTCAAAAATTCCCTCTCGAAAAAAAAAAAAGTCCCTCTCTAAACATAGGACTTTATGTTTATTAGTGATATGAGCAAAAGGCAGTAACATTGGAAACCTTGATAAGACACACTTAGGATACAGAAAGTGGGAGATAAACATTGTAAAGTTTTAGGAACCATCCATATTTGAAAAAGCATTTAAAGATTTCAGGTGAGGGATCATGCCAGGATATTTCCTCTGAAGAAAAAAAAGCAAACAAATTAGTGCATTTTTCTCCTATCATGAAGAAGGAAACACAAATTCTGTTGGGTGATAAGCAAACTGTGTCAGCAGTTAGCTCAGACGTCATCCATCATGGTTATACCAGTACACCTTACTCGGTTTGTATCTGTGACTGCATAGGGAGTCCTGTACGACAAGCTGACACAGAAATAAAAGGCTTGAGTTCAGTTTTACAGATGGGCTGCTTGGTATGTGGATTACAAACTGAAAATGGAAGGCAGCTGCACTAAGGCCTTAGGGGTCTTGAAAGACAGTGGTAAGGAAAAATCCCCCTGGGAAACCACTTTGTGGGTAAAAAAAAAAATGGCTGGAGATAAGGAGATATATAGGTCTCTAATTAAGGATTGGAAAAGGGGAAAAAGGAAAGATCAGGGCCAAGGAGATCTGGGTAAAGGCATGTAGATTAACTTGGGAGAGGGCACGAAGTGTGTAAATCTTTGTATATGTTATACCCCCTGGAGAACATCCTTTTGGGCAAAGCAGTGAGCAACCAAATAGACAAAATCACCAGGCTAGTTGATGTTTGCCAGCTTCTGCTATTGGCCACTCTAGTGCTGGTATGGTGGGCTCATTGGAGAAGTGGTTGAAATGGCAGATATGGAGGCTACACATAGGTGGGCCACCATTTATCACCAGTTACCAAGGCTGATCTATTTGTTGCCATTGCCAAATGTCCAACTTGCCAGAAACAGACTGTCCTCAATTCCCAACATGGCAGCATTCCTCTGGAGGCCAACTGACCATTGATGACGAATTGACCACAATAGAACCTTTCACCTTGGAAAGGTTAGTGATTTGTTTTCACAGGAATAGACATACATTAAGTGTGGATTTATATTTCCTGCACCTTTAACTGAAGACTTACAGAGCCCTGATCCACCAGCATGAGATCCCATATAACATTGCACTGGACCCAAAAGCTCACTTTATAAAAAAGCAGGTGCAGAAGTGGAATTATGACCATGAGATTCACTCATTATATCACATACCACACCACCTAGAAGTTGTCAGCATTTCGGAAGTTTGGAATAGTTTGCCCAAAACATAGCTGGAATGCCAGGTTGGAGGCGTACTATGTAGGGGATGGGGCAACATTCTCCAGGATGCCAACCTATACATTGCTATATGTATAAGAATTGAGAAAGATTTTATTTGAATGCATCATTCTAGTCAATATTCCTTTCCTTTTCTTGGTTTTGGGTAAAGTTTGAGATTGACTTAATAGTATACCTTATGGCAAGGCACAGAATTATGCCAAAAGCAACTGCAAGTGGAACACGGTCTATAAATCCATCCATTCATTGGGAATCTCTTCTCTATTTTGATTTGCTCTATAAAAAGAAAGATTGGAAAGGAAACTATCCCTGGACTACATAATTACTTAATCAACCCACTGCTCTTGCTAATTCAATGGTACCTCACAAGATTTTAATTGTGTCTATGGATTCCTGGTTTCCTTAAAGTCTCTGTTGCTTCCCTGGCCTTTGGAGGGTTTTCCGATGACATATTATTGACTCAGGCTTATGGTCTAAATCTGTCTACTGTGAAATTTACTAGCTGGATCAAAAACAATAAAGGTGTTTTGTGTTAAGACTTAAAGTTTTGTTTGGAAATAATACATCTTTTCTTTTGGAAATAACAAAACTTTTCTTTCACTACTTGCTCAGGCTGAGTTGAGAATACATTTTACTTTTGCCAAATCCTCCCTAAAGAAAGGGAAGCTCTTCATTCACTAATTTTATGACTTCTGATTAAAGTCAACTTTCTGTCAAAAATTTCCTCTCTGTAAAATGCATTTTGTATTCAGCTTTCACATTGGGAAAATCACTTATGCTATATAACCACTCTTTAAAATGCTTCTGTGTCACTTCAGGTTGAAATCTCCAGTTTTACCATGGGAAGAGACTTGCTTTCCAAAAGTCCAATTTCCCTTCAGGATTATACACTCTATGCTTTTTTGATATGTACAAAGTGTTCACATACATTAGCAACTGCCTATGTATAGAATTAATGAATTAGTGCAATTATCCAGAACATTTAGAGTAAATACTGGGGGAAAATGTGGACCTTTTTGGTTGAGTACTACAGTGATTTCTTAGACTGACCAAACCCAGAGGAAGGTTGTATAATTTTCCATAGTATAGAAGCAAAAATTCTAATATTAAAGATTGAGGTATATAAAGATAAGGCACAACTGAGGTTTTAATTCATAGAAGACTAGAAGGTACCCAGGGACTGGGTGCAGTCGCCTTCAGATCCTGAGCTAATATTCCTGACTTCATTTCTTTTCTGCAGGCCTTGAAGAATCACCCTGTGTTTTTTCCTCTGTGCTTGGCACAGCCCTGTATACTTCTTGGAATTCTGTTCCCTCAAATCTTGACTGATAGTTTCTGTATTTCCCTTCTCTTACTTTTGCCAAAGACACAATAAATCTTCCAATTTTCAGTGTGACACTGATAACTGGCCATGTGGTCTTAAAGGAGATGCTTAACCTTTTGGAAGCTCAAACCTTCATAGTCAATTAAATAAGGAAAATGACTACTTTATAATGTTATGAATGTTAAATGAGATGTCTTGCATAGTAGTTTGAGTAGGTATGTAAGTAAGCAGTTCTCTCCAACTTTCCTGTCTCACTTTGTTCCTATACATAATCTGAAACATGCAGGACTAAAAAGAGGTCAATAAGATTTTATATTGGTATGATAATTGATAATTTACGAAAACATTTCCATGTATCTCATCTTATTTGTTGTTCCCACACTGATTTGAGATAGGTAAGATAATTATTTATTATTACTACTTTCAGATAAGGAAGTTGAATGCCAGGGAAATTAAGAGAAGTATCCAGATTCATAATGCTTTTTTAACCGCAGAGTAGAAATGAGAGGGAGGTATACTTGTTTCCTGGGTTATGGTGTTTAGTAGGGACAGCTCCACCCTATTGTACTACTGGAAACCAAAGTGTAAATCCTAGAAACAATGTTTCTAAATATTAGTGGATTAAGGTCAGTGAAAACAATCCAAGATTGTACTCTAATGGCTTGACAAATTTAGGCAACCCAAGCAGGTGAAGAAACCATAGCTGGAAGAATTCCTCATGAAGAGCTTAGGTTTCATGTGGACACATGGCATATATTCAGAAATGAACAGATGATGTTGAGTGGAAAGGCCATTAAAATGTTTCCACTGGAACTAATTACTTTTTCTATCAAATTGGCTAAAGTGAGTTAGATGTATAGTTACTGCTTAAATTGTTTTCTGATTAACATCAAAATCAACTAAAAAGATGCTTCATGCATATGCATACATGGAAAACCATTTGGGACTTTTAAGAATGACACACCTATGAATGTATATGATTATCTTATTCTCTGTCATCTATTTGACAGATCATTATTGTGTACATGGAATATGTCAGTCACTCCACTTGGTACAGAGGCGATGACCAGCAAACATTGTCATGAAACTTAAACCAGTGGAAAAGATTTTTACAGCTGAATAATAGGAAAAAAATCATATATAAAATGTAGAAAATTCTTCCTAAATAAAAAATAGAAAGAAGAAACTATAAATATGGGTGCATTGGCAAGTTCTATTATTCCATTATCTCTTTATAATTAAAGTTTTACATTACTAAAATATGGTATGCTGATGCAATTATGTAAGATCTATGGATTTGCAATTTAAAATTATTATTAAAAGCTTGTACATGATTGCAGGGAATTCAATTGATGAATATTAAGTAACTATTATGTACCAGACACTTTTACACTTTGGAAATTTGAAAAAGGAAATATAAGACTACCTGGCTATTACTTTTTCCAGCAGAAAATCTGATCTAGACTATCTGTTCAATAGACTGCATATGTAATTCCTAAATTTTCTATATTTTGTCAAGTTGAACTAGATGGAAATAAAAAAATTATTATAAAAAAACCTAAGATTATCCATTCCAAAACCCTTGTTATTTAAAGTAATTAGTAAATAATTTCTATTTTAAAAGTTAAATTTTTTATTAATATTCTAGTTGCAACTAAAATTATTAAGTTAGAATAGTTGAGTTTTATTTTAATTAGGTTAAACATTTCCCTGACTATATCATAAATATTCTTAGCAGGTATTTTCTCAATATGAAGTAAACTCCAATTGGCCTCAGATCGAATTTTTGTAAGAATTACTTGATCTATGTGTATGTATTCCTATACAACAAATGAATTCTAAATTATTTTTTTCTTTAAGAATTAAAAACATATGTGTATGGAATCAATGAGATCAATTGCTAGTCACTTTACTTCACCCGGGATAGACAAAGACCCAGGTAGATTTAATCTATGTGTCTTATAGCCTATAATTTTCTTGGCCTTTGTTCTATTCCAAACAAACCTGGTTGAGTAGGGACAGCATAGAGGGGGTCAAGAAAATCGCATTCCTGGATGCATGTTTCATTATTGGAATCTTTGACCAAAATAGTGATTTTTATGTATGGATGAGCATATTATTTGAGTTACATTTTGACAGATGAAAAGGGAGGAATTTTAGAGCTTTACATAAGTAGAGCCAGATTTAATCAAATTCAAGAGTCTTGGTAAGAGTCTTTGGATAGGAAGTAATAGGAAATATGTATTCTAGGTTTATATCCTACAGTCTGCAATATTTAGAAATATAAGGGACTTTGGTGTACATTTTCTCTGACTCACTATATAAGAAAATAGAAGTCTAGAGGCTATAATGGTTGTTCAAGGTCACTTTGATGATTGGTAGTGGATGGAGGAGCCAACTCTATATGACCTGATACCCTCTCAAAATTTCTTTCCATTACTGGGCTTCTCGGGAGGGTAATTCAAATCATTAAGGACCTACAAATACATGTCTTTCTTTTCCTTTGAATACAGCAACTGCAAATTAATTACTGTTTGAATCAGTAATACAGAGTGTTATATAATACAGTTCCTTTTTTTTTTTTTTTTTTTTTTTTATAATACAGTTCTTAATAAGCCAGTTGGAGACAGTCATCTAGAGGAGATCAGCAGAAACAAAAGACCTGATTGCTGATGGATGGATGGCAAAGAAGATACAATAATGTGCATGAAATCATAGTTTATATACTATGTACATTATTGTCTATTAAGTAAGTTGGGAAGTATAATACATTTTATAATGGTGATTTTAACAAAAATTAAATATTGGCCCTTAAAATTGTAGACCATAGATTTTTGGAGGATACATTTATATTAAGTATTTAAATCCTCAGGAATGCTAGATAATTTAATTATTTAGATTGGAAATAAGTGGCAAAATATATTTAAAAGGAAAATACAATTACTTTAACTTCATATATACTCAACGGTTTAATATAAATTCAGGGCTTTTCTTGCAAGTTAAATGAGAAAAAACATTGGAAGGTGTTGGTAGGAAACAGTTAACATGAGTAAAATGGCAATGAGTTCCATCGTGTGTTTAATGTATGTCCAAATTTTGTTTTAGAATATAGGTTATCTTTAACTAGCTGTAGTTAGATTTTATTCAATACACTGCTACTTAGAAGAGAGATGGCAAATATTTTGGTTACCTCTGTCATTTTCAAGTGACTGCTAATGAGTAAATTATTCTACATGCTATTCATTATGGAAGATTTTGAGGCTGTATCTGGATTTGATGGGGGAAAATGTTGTGAATGATTAGCCATGTATGAAAAAAAGCATAGAAAAGGGAGAATATTTCTGCCATGTATTTGTGATCTCTGGCTTAGTTTAGCCATAAACTGTGCCCTTTCCCTAGAATTCCAGTTTTCATGCTACTACAATTAAACAGTTCTGTGTGATTGAACTCTAGTGAATTTATGTATTATTCTATACCATTGTGGGAAGAATTGGTAGATTGTATTGGAATCTCAGCTTCCCTAAGGAGTAAGGTTAGCATGAGCAAGTTACTTAGCTTCTACAAGTCTCAGTTTAATTATTTATAAAATAAGGAGAATACCAATCTTCTATGGATTTGTGAGAAGTAAATTGGAAATTATCAGTAAAACTGCAATACTTTTTATTTTTAAAAGATTTTATTTATTTATTCACGAGAGACACACAGAGAAAGAGAGAGAGAGGCAGAGACACAGGCAGAGGGAGAAGCAGGCTTCCTGCATGGAGCTCAACAGGGGACTCAATCCTGGGTCTCCAGGATCACGCCCTGAGCTGACGGCAGGCGCTAAACCACTGGGCCACCTGGGCTGCCCTGCAATACTTTATCTTAGTTACTTAGCTAATTTCCCCAGCCAGTGCTTTTGTGAGCTAAAGGAATATAATGACTTTTTGATATTGTTTTAAATGGAATTTTCTTAGGAAAATAAATCTGTTATACTTCATACATTCTAAATGAATACACAGGAGGTTTAAAAATTGGCACAACCCTTCACCTACAGTAATGTAGACAACTGAGAAATATCTACTTACTTAGTATATTTATGTGACTGCAAAATTGATGTGCAAAGATAATTTATTCACTTATATTAAGAAAATGTCTTGGGAGAAAAAATGATATACAGTTTAAATCAGTTAAAAGAAAATTAAGTATATAATATATAAGCTTATAAAATTATAGATTTGTTTTAGCAGTTCCATTTACTATGAATTAAAGCCAAGCCTATGCAGAACTATTATCCATGCATAGCTTTCTCTTTTGCTGACCACAAATATGAGTTTTATTTTCAGAACTGCAGCCTGTCCTAGCTTGCCCTCTACTGGTTTATGTTTTTGGTGCACCAACACTTAGGTCCTAAGAGGACACCTAACAAAGGAGAGCCACTCACTTTTAGAGTGAAAGCTGGTATAATCAGAAGGGAAGCAAACAAATGCACACAGATTATATTTCAGATGCTTGTCTTCTAGTATTTTATACACATGATTTATTCTGTCAATTTACGGTTCTAGCAGTCTGCACCACCTCTAAAGGCTTACAAGCAGGATATCTTCATTTTGTTTTTACATTTAACGCACACATGCAAGGAGTTCATGCCGTGTTTAGGTGCAGCTCAAGGAAATGAAGACAAAGTCTCTGCCTTTACAGAGAATTGGCTTATATTCTGCATATAAAGCCAAATAATGAACAAGTGAATTCAATTTCAGTGGAGATAATCATTCTGCAGAAAAGAACACTGTAGTGGACATAGCACCTGTGGGGGTTGATGGTATGTGTAGTTGTGATAGCGTCATCAATGAAGATCTCTCAAAAAAGATGAATGAGATAAAAGAGACTGAGATTAAGTAGAAATGGTAGGCAGGATCAGATTACTAGGGGGCCTGCAGCTCATTCTAAAGTTTTTTTTTTTTTTTCAAGTGCATTGGGAAGCCGTTTGAAGTTTCAAGAATTGCCACTCAGTTTATATTTTTAAAATGTGACTCTGGATCAACAAGGTATGGGGAAAGATGGCAGGGTAGGAGGATCCTGAGCTTACCTCCTCCCAGGAACACACTAAGGCAGCAACTACATGTAATGCAGCTCACTCTGAAACTGGCAAAATAGATCTTCCACAGCTAAAGACACAAAGAGAAGGCTACATGGAGAAGAGTGGGGGGTGGGGGGGGGCAGAGTTGTGGTCATGAACAAAATCTCCCGAGTGGTGACCTACGGCAAGAGGGATATCATAAATGCAGAAGAGCAAGTGGATCAAGCCCCACTGAATACCCTGGGCCCTGGGGACCAGCACCAGGAAGAGCTCCCTAACATCTGTTTTTGAGATTATCTCCAAGAGATCCAGAGAGCTATAGAAAACAGTCTCTGCTCTTAAATGGCTAGCACTCTATATCACTTTTCCTGAGACCCAACACAGATGCAGCCATTTGAAAAGCATCTGGGTTTTACATGAGGGAGAGTTGTTGAGTACTTTTAGGACATGTGATGGAGGGGCAGGGATCTGTAGGAGTTCCGCCAGGAATGGAAGTGCCAGTGGGTGCCATTTATCTTGCCCTCCGTCAGTCTAACTGCCCAGATAGTTGTGGGAGCCAGTTCTGACCCTCTTTTGTACCTTACAAGCACTGTTTTCCTTTCCCTAGCATTCTATCACATTGTGGATCCACCACACTCAAGTGCCCACTCCCTGCTACATCTGATAGGCAACTCCAAATAAGACTGGCCTCCTCTGCAACTCCTCCTGCTCCCAAGAAATGACTTCAGGTAGGAAGAGAGTTAGCCCCACCAACTGGCATGCCAGTTTATGCAGCTGGAACACTCAGCCAACTACACCAGGGGCCAGCCTTGCCCATCAGTGTACTCACAGTAGTTTTAGCCAATTATTGTTGATAGTGGATGGAGAGCTAGCCCTGTCCACCAGCATGCCCACAGTAGACATGATCTAGCCAAAACAGGATGGAACAAGCAGCCCACATAGGGGACACCCTGAAGCACCTGGTTTGGTGACTAGGGATATTGCACTAATGGGCCCCACAGGACACCTTCTACATAGAGCCACTACCTTCGAGACCAGACAACGTAGTTGACCTACCTAATATATGTATGACAAGCAGAGAGACAAAATGAGGAGACAGAAATATATGATCTGAATGAAAGAACAAGACCAAAGCTCAGAAAAAATAATCTACATGATAAACAGTTCAAAATAATTATCAAAAAGTTGACCATTGGATTTGAGAGATGCATGCATGAGCACAGTGAGAATTTTAGCAAAAAGACAGAAAAGATAAAAGAGAACCAGCCAGAGCTGAAGAATATAATAACTGAAATGAAAAATACCATACTAGAATCAACAGCAGAATATAGTATGAGGAAAAGCCTGTCAGTGATCTGGAAGACAGGGTAGTGGAAAGCAACCAAACTGAACAGCCAAAAAAAAAAAAAAAAAAAAAAAAAAAAGTTAAGATCTTTAGGACAACATCAAAGATACTAATATTTGCATTATAGGAGTCCCAGAAGGATAAAAGAAATAGATGAAATGGCCCAAAACTTACTAAAGAATAGCTGAAACCCCCTAGCCTGGAAAAGGAAACAGCCAGCCAGATCCAGAAAGTACAGAGAGCCCTAAACAAGATGAACTCAAGTAGGTTTACAGCAAGACATATAATAATGAAAATTTTAAATTTCAAAGATAGAAAGAAAAACTGACAACCAAGACTACTTTACAAAGCAAAGTTATCATTCAGAATTGAAGGGGAGATAAAAAGTTTCCCATACCCACAAAGATTAAAGGAGCTCATCATTATTAAACTGGCCTTACAAAAAGATGTTTAAGGGACTTCTTTGAGTGAAAAAGAAGAGATCATAAGCTTGGAAAAAAGCCATTAGAGGAAAATATTTCACTGGTAAAAGCAAATATGCAGTAAAGATAGTAGATCAGCCACTTATAAAGCTAATATGAAGGTTAGAAGATAAAAGCAGGAGGATCCTAGACTCACTGTGTCCTATGAATACAACTAGATAACTATCAAATCATCCTAAGTATCCCAGAAATTGATCTGAAAACTGGAAGATAAACACAACTAAAGGTAGAGAAGAGGCCACATCGAAGAAGGTAGGAAGTGCAGAGACTTGGCTTGGGAGAGAAATGGACTGTGGCTGCTGCAGTGGGGAGGGAGCTGCTGTCATGCAGAAGGGCCAGAGGCACACAGTGGAGTGCCTGGGGAAAATGAATCCCCATAACAATTGGCCTAGAAAGAGAGAGAGCCCAAATGTTTGAGTTCTTGCAAGCAGTGGGTCTTAAAGCCTAGAGTTTTAAAGGTCAGCATGCTTGGCTGAGAGAAATGTAAGAGAACATTGGGGCTGCTCTTGGAGAAAAGGCAGGGCAAACAGCCTATGGACATACAGTGTGGAAACAGTAGTCTAAACTTCCTGAGGCACAGAGTGGGGAGGTTAGTGTCTCAGGGAGAGACTCATTCTGGCCAGGGACCAAACACTACCCACAATAGTCAAAGAGAGCCTCTGCAGATGATTGGCCTAAAGGATAAAGCAGCCATGACACGACAGCAGAACACATGCAGCACATACTGGGGACAATTCTGGAAGCAGCAGGCACTGGGAACAGGGGACACTACACTACAGGTCCCTATGGAACCTCTTTTTCATAAATCCATTACCCTTAACAACAGAATTTATAGCTGACTTTCCTCACACAAAGAAATAGGCACATAGACTTAGACAAAATGAGAAGACAGAGGAATTTGTCTCAAATGAAAGAATAGGAAAACACCATAGATGGAGATCTAAGTGAAATATATATAACTAAAATGCCTTGCCTGATGGAGAGTTTAAAGCAATAATCATAAGGATACATACAAAGGACATATCTGATAAAGTATCAGTATCTAAAATATATTGAAGACTTACAAAACCCAACACCCAAAATAATAATCCAGTTTTAAAAATGGGCAATCATGAACATCTTTCCAAAGAAGACATACAGATGGCTAACAGACACATGTAAGGATGGTCAACATCACTCATCATCAGGGAAATACAAATGAATCTACAAATGAAATCAATGAGCTCTCACCTCACACCTGTGAGAATGACTAAAATCACCAACAGAAGAAACAACAGGAGTTTGTTGGCAAGGATATGGAGAAAAAGGAACCTTCTTCCACTGTTGGTGAGAATGCAAACTGTTGTAGCCACTGTGGAAAACAGTATGGAGGTTCTTCAAAAAGTTAAAAATAGGATTACCCTATGATTCAGCAATTGAATTACTGGTTATTTATCCAAAGAATACAAAATACTAATTCAGAGGAATGCATGCATTCCTATGCTTATGGCAGGATTATTTACAATAGCTAGATATGGAAGCAGCCCAAGTGTCCAGTGATTTAATGAATGGATAAAGAAGATGTTGTATATACATACAATGGAATAAAATCTTGTTATTTGCAGTGATGTGGATGAAGCTAGAGAATATTATGCTAAGTGAACTAAGTCAAAGACAAATACCATACGATTTTGCTCATGTGGAGTTTAAGGAATAAAACAAATGAGCAGGGATCCCTGGGTGGCGCAGCGTTTTGGCTCCTGCCTTTGGCCCAGGGCGCGATCCTGGAGACCCGGGATCGAATCCCACATCGGGCTCCCGGTGCATGGAGCCTGCTTCTCCCTCTACCTATGTCTCTGCCTCTCTCTCTCTCTCTCTCTCTGTGACTATCATAAAAAAAAAAAATGAGCAAAGAGGGGGAAGAAAGAGAGGGACAAACCAAGAAACAGACTCTTAACACTCTTAACACTATAGAACAAACTGATAGCTGCTGAAGGGAGGTAGAGGCATGGGGGATTGGGGGGATGGGGATTAAGGAGTTCACTTGTGTGATGAGCGTTGGGTGATTAAAATAAACACTTAGGATGATCAATTATATCTAACCTGCTAGGGGATTCATAAAATAAAAAAGTATAAAGTATGGCATAATATACATAAAATATAGAGTGGGGAGTAAAGATGTAATGCTTTTAGAATGTGTTCAAACCTAAGAGACCATCAACTTAGACTGCTGTGTACATAGAATGTTATATATGAACTTCATGGTAACCATAAACAAGCCTAAGATAGATACACAAAAAATAAAGAGAAAGGTATTCAAGCATAACACTAAAGACATCATAAAATCACAAGAAAGCAAGATAAAAAAATGGAACAGAGAAGAACTACAAAAACTCAGAAAATAATGAACAAAATGGCAATAAGTACATATCTATCAGTAATTATTATAAATGTACATGTCCAAAATGTATCAATCAAATGATACAGGGTGACTGAATAGATAAAACAAGACCCATCTATATACTGCCTGGAAAAGATTCACTTCAGAACTAAAGACACATACACTCTAAATGTAAAGGGATGAAAAAAATACTTCATGCAAATGGAAACAATAAAAAAGCTGGGGTACCAATACTTACATGAGACAAAATAGAGTTTAGAACAGACTCTAACATTGCGTAATGATAAAGGGATCAATCCAACAGGAGGATACAACAATAATAAATACCTATGTACTTATGATAGGAGAACTTAAGTACATAAAATAAATATGAACAGACACACAAGGAGAAAATTATAAAAATACAATAATAGTAGGTTATTTTAATATCCACTTACATCAATGGATACATCACTCAGAAAATCAATAAGGAATCCAGTGGTTTTGAATGAGATATTAGACCAGATCACTTAAGAGACATATATAGAGCATTTTTTCAAAGATTTTTTAAATTAATTAATTAATTAAATTATTTATTTGATAGAAAGAGAGTGCACATGCAAGCAAGCAAGCAAAAGGAAAGGGAGTGTCAGGTAGAAGGAGAGGGAGAAGCAGACTCCCTGCTGAACAGAGAGCCTGATGTGAGGCTCTATCCTCATATCTTGACACAAGCTGAAGGCAGACACTTAACCAACTGAGCAACCCAGATACCCCACATACAGAACATTTCATCCAAAACAGCAGAATACACATTCTTTTCAGGTGCACATGGGACATTTTCCAGGATAGATCACTTTTTAGGCCAAAAAACAAGTCTTTTTTTTTTTAAATTTTTATTTATTTATGATAGTCACACACACAGAGAGAGAGAGAGAGAGAGAGGCAGAGACATAGGCAGAAGAAAAGCAGGCTCCATACACCGGGAGCCTGATGTGGGATTCGATCCCGGGTCTCCAGGATCGCGCCCTGGGCCAAAGGCAGGCGCTAAACTGCTGCGCCACCCAGGGATCCCAAAAACAAGTCTTAATAAACATAGGAAGAATGAAATCATATCAAACATATATTTGGACCACAAGGGTAGGAAACCAGGAATCAATACAACAAAAAAAAATCCCAGAAAAAACCCCACAAACACATGGAGGCTAAACAATAAACCACTCAACAACCAATGGGTCAAGAAAGAAATCAGAGGGAAATAATAAAAAAAAATTCCTTGAGACAAATTAAAATGGAGACATTAAGGTTCAAAATCTTTGGGGTACAAAGTAGTTCTAAGAAGTAAATTTATAGAGAAGAACAAAAATAAAAGACATCCAAATTGGTAATTTAGAAGCAAAATGGTCACTATTTGAGATGACATGATACTATATATAGAAGACCCTAAAGACTACCAAAAGACTATTAGAATTGATATATGAATTCAGCAAAGTTGCAGAATATAAGATTAATATATAGAATTCTGTTGTGTTTCTATATGCTAATAACACAGTAGCAGGGAGAAGTTAAGAAGACAATCCCATTTACAATTGTACCAAAATCAATAAAATTCCTAGGAATAAATTTAATGAATTAGGTGAAGACTTGTACTCTGGAAACAATAAGGTATTGATGAAAGAAATTGAAGACACCAACAAATGGAAAGTTCTACTATACTCACGAATTGGAGAATTAATATTGTTAAAATGTCCATATACTCTGCAAAGTAATCTACAGATACGATGAAATTCTTATCAAAATACCAATGGTATTTTTCACAGAACTAGAACAAATAATACTAAAATTGTATGGAATCACAAAAGACTCCAAACAGCCAAAGCAATCTTGAAAAAGAACAAAGCTGGAGATACCACAATCCCAGATTTTAAGCTATGCTACAAAGCTATAGTATCAAGACAGCATGGTACTGGCACAATAGACACATCTATCAATGGAACAGATTAGGAAGCCCAGAAATAAACCCATGCTTTATGATTAATTTAGCTGTGACAAAGGAGAAAAGAATATATAATAGAGAAAAGACAAGCTCTTTAATAAATGGTGTTGGGAAAACTGCACAAGTACATACAAAGGAATGAAACTGGACTACTTTCTTACACCATATGGAAAAATAAATTTGAAAAGTATTTAAGACCTAAATGTAAGATCTGAAACCATGTAACTCCCAAAACAAAACATAGGCAGTATACTCTTAGACATTGGCCTTGGCAATATATGTTTTTCAGTATGTTCCCCCAGGCAAGGGCAACAAAGCTAAAATAAACAATTGAATTATGTCAAACCAAAACTTTTGCTCAGAAAAGGAAACCATTGATAAAATGACAAAGTGATCTACCAAATGGGAGAAGATATTTACAAATGATATATCTGATAAAAGGTAATATCCAAAATATATAAGGAACTCCTACAACTCAACACCAAGAAAATAAAGTTAATTTAAAAATGAGGAGATGACCTAAATAGAGATTTTTTCCCCAAAAAAACCATACAGATATCCAACAGACACATGAAAAGATGCTTCACATTACTAATCACCAGGGAAATGCAAATCAAAACCACAATGAGATATTACCTCACACCAGTCAGATGACTAGCACCTAAAAGACAAGAAATAACAAGTGTTGGTGAGGATGTAGAGAAAAGGGAACACTTATGCACTATTGACGGGAATGTAATAGTGCAAGTATTTTGGAAAACAGTATTGAGGTTTCTGCAAAAATTAAAAATAGAAATAGCATAGAACACATTAATACCATTTCTGTGTATTTACCCAAGGAAAACAAAAACACTAATCTGAAAAGATATCTGTACTCCTAGGTTTATTGCAGCCTTATTTACAATAGCCAAGATATGGCAGCAACCTAAATGCCTAACAATAGATGAATGGATAACAAAGAGGTGGTTTATATACACAATGGAATATTACTCAGCCACAAAAGAATAAAACCTTGCCATTTGTGACAACATGGATGGTCCTAGAGGATATTATACTAAGTGAATTAAGTCAGAGAAAAACAAATAGGATAGAATTTCACTTACATAGGGAATTTATTTTTATTTTTTAAAGATTTTATTTATTTATTCATGAGAGACACAGATTGAGAGAGAGAGAGGCAGAGACATAGGCAAGGAGAGGAGCAGGCTCCATGCAGGGAGCCTGATGTGGGACTTGATCCTGGGACTCCAGGACCGTGCTCTGAGCCAAAGACAGATGTTTAACCGCTGAGCCATCCAGAGATCCCCAAACATAGAGAATTTAAAAAACAAAACAAATGAACAAATGAAAAACCCCACCGAAACACACTCATGAATGCAGAGAATGAACTGGTGGTTGTCAGAGGCTTTTGCAGCCTAAGCAGATGGAGAAATTACCTAAGGGTAGGCTTCAAAATGGGAGAGATTAAGTTCTAAAAGGAACTAATTTGGTTCTGAATAAAATTCTAGTCCATATTAGAATAAGGACAATTTATATAGCTTCAGAAACAACTAAAGTGATTACGTGATCTTATGAAGAGACACGATATAATTCAAACCAAGAAAAAGAACTTCTAATAAAATCATACTTATAGGACACATGGATAATAGTAAACAGACTGGACTTAACATATTCAAGGAAATAAACAGAAATTTGGGAATTTCAGCAAAAGATTAAGAAGCATTTTAAAAAGAAAGGAAAACTCCAGAATGAAACATATTCAATAACTGAAATTAGTATCTCATAATATAAGCGAAATAGATTATTAGAGACAGTTGAAAAGAGAACTAGAATACCAGAAGACAGACCAGAAGAAAATATTTAGACTGAAGTGAAGTAGAAAAAAGGGCAGAAAATGCCAAAAAATCTCTATTAGATACTAATGGAATATTAAGAAAAATCTTACATATGTGACAGGTACAGAATTGAATGAGAGAAAAAATGAGGAGATGCAATATTTGAAGAGGTAATGAATGAAGATTTTCTAAAACTAATAAAAACAAAAAAACTCACAAACTTAAGAAGTTAGGAATCTGTATCCACAATAAACAAATTACATTAGGCACAGCATACGAAAATGTCCAAAAATATAAAATAAAACTTAAAGGCAAACATAGAAAATGACAGCCTTCAAAGGAGCAACAAGGGTAGACTTCCAACAGAAAAAACAACAACAACAACAACAACAACAACAAAAAAAAACAAAAGCCATAACACAACAGAGTATCTTCAAAATACTGAAAGAGGATAACCATAACCTAGAATTCTATACACAGCAAAAATATTATTCAAATAAGTGAAATCTTTATTTCCAGATAATCAAAACTAATACTTTTTTTTTTTAATCAAACACTTTAGAGTACTCTTCAGGCAGGGCCCCTAGGTGGCTCAGTTGGTTGAGTGTTTAACTATCGGTTTCAGCTCAGGTTGTAGTCTCAGAGTTATGAGATGCAGCCCTGCACCAGGCTCCATGTCTGGCATGGAGCCTGCTTGAGATTCTCCCTCTCCCTGCACCCCTTTCCCAACTCATACAAATGCTGTCTTAAAAAGAAAAATAATGTAATCTTCAGGCAGAAAGAAAATGGATGAAAACTTAGAATAATATGAAAATAGTGAAAATATATATAAAGTAATGGAAAAGGTAGATATACAGCTAAATCTGAATAAAAACTGGCTGTGTAAACTTTCTTCTGGTGCTCAAAACATACTGAATTAAAATGCACAACAGTAAATAATTTAGGAGGAAAGTAAATAGAATATGTAAATGTAAATAACATAAAATGATAAAACTACTAATTTATCTTGGTCAAAGAAGGCTATTATAACCTCTGCAGTGCTGTCATTAGAATTTTCTTTAAGTCTAAATAGCCACACATGACTGGTGGCTATTTATTTGACAGGAAAATTTTAGAGGAAATACACACACAAAAGTAAAGTAACTACTAAGCTAATAGAAAATACATTAAAAATGAAATATGAGAAGAAACAAAATTATGTGTAATATGTTTTTAAAATATGTTTAAATATACATTTTTTCAAAGACATTCGGATGGCCAACAGACATATTAAAGATGCTCAACATCATTAATCCTCAGGGAAATGCAAATCTAAACCACAATGAGATACTACCTTACACCTGTTCAAAAGTGAGAGAATGGGGCGCCAGGGTGGCTCAGTCAGTTAAGAGTCTGCCTTTGGCTCAGGTCATGATCTCAGGGTCCTGGGATGGAGCCCTGCATTGGGCTGTCTGCACAATGGGGAGTCTGCTTCTGCTTCTCCCTCTCCATGATCTCTCTGGCTCTCATTCGCTCTCAGGTAAATAAATAAAATAATTTAAAAAAAGTACAAAGATAGAAAAAAACATTGACTGTGCTTAAACTGAAAAAAAAAAAAAAAAAGGTGACAGAGCTAAATTAATACCAGATAAGTACACTTTAAGCCAAAGATATTACCAGAGATGATAAAAAGCTTTTCATAATGATAAAATGTTTAGTCCACTAGAAGATAGTGACTCTAAATTTGTATGCATCTAATAACATAACTTCAAAATATACATAGCAAATGGTGACAGAGTAGATATTCACAATCATAGCAGCTGATTTTAATGTTTCTCTCATTAGCTGATAGAACAGAACAATGGCAAGATTGGGAACATTTAAACAAAATGATCATGTAATCACTTCTGGTGATGGAACTTAGTAGTCTTTCCTCTCTTCCATTTTCCCACATGGTAAATTTTAAGAGGCATTTATCATTTGTGACTGTGAGATGGACGTGACATGCTTATCAGCTCTGAGAGTTGATAGTGTGGTGCTGTAGCTAAATTTTTAGAATTGTTTTTTTTTTTTTTTCCAGAGTGCTTTTTACAAAATTCTCATGATAAGTGATAGTCCTTTTTACAAAACTCCTTTATCAGTGATTCTTTTTGTAGATTAGAACATGGTGGTTTCAACAAACTAAATTACTACTGGTTCCACAAATGGGTTTTTAACATTACCGCAAAGACTCCAAGTTTTCTGTTCTTTCTAAGAAGATACTATAAAAAAGGTGGCTTGAACACATTTAATTAGGAGCCCTCCATGATGAATAAGCGTCTGTTGCTTTTCATTGAGCACCTGCTCCAAAGCCTTCTTTTGGAGGGCCGCTGTAGAACAGAATGAGATGGATGTGCAGTGTGAAGACCAGGGTCTGAGAATTACCTGGTTGGTATGGGGGAGACACATAAATTTCTCTGATTCTCTTTCCTCATCTTTAAAGTTGGGGTGATATTACTGACTCATAAACATTAAGAGTCTTAAGAATAGCATAGAAATCAATGTTTCTCTGGCTCCATCGTGATGTGCTCTGTGAGAATCCTGGCATCTTTGATTCTGGATGCCACCAGTGACGTCTGAGACTATTTAGTCCCTTTGAAAAATAGTAAGTACGAGAGGAAAAAAAAGTAACCTGGTAGGGATACTAAATAACATAAATAAACATTTAAAAATTTACTGTAGGGCAGCCTGGGTGGCTCAGTAGTTTGACGCCGCCTTTGGCCCAGGGTGTGATCCTAGAGACCTGGGATCGAGTCCCACGTTGGGCTCCCTGCATGGAGCCTGCTTCTCCCTCTGCCTGTGTCTCTGCCTCTCTCTCTCTCTTTCTGTCTCTCATGAATAAATAAATAAAATCTTAAAAAATAAAAAATAAAAAGTTACTATATGTAAATAATATCTGGAACCCACAAGAGTATTACTATTTTCCATTTTCCTAAGGCCCTAAGTAGGATATTAAATGGGAACAAAATTTTGAGGCAGTAATATCTGAAGGAGTGATAACCTATAGTTCAGCATGTACACTAAACTTAGTTTTATGCTTCAAACAGAGGGCGACATTAGGTTAATGCTTCTCAAATATTAATGTACATATGAACCATCTGGGAATCTTGTTAAAAATGCATTGATGGAGATGCTGACAAACCATGTTCGAGAAAATAAGCAGAATAGAAGATGATCAAGATCATCTCAGAACAGTCTACTTAGGACTGTACTACTGGCACCAGCTCTGCTACTCCTTCCCCACAGGCAGCATTGGGTTCTTGGCTGCCATAAATATGGCAAGTCATCTTTGGCCTTGAAACTTTGCCCTCTAAACAGGTTCAAAGCCATAGGGCTTGAGACACTGATTCACTACTTTATGACAGAGTCCTTCCTCTGTTAGAAATGCCCTCCCTCAAGGTATGGTCCTGCCTTCCACCTGTCTTGGAAATGTCAAATGTCATTACACCCTTAAATCTTATAGAGATAGAAGCAACAAGAGACTATGTGATCTGAATGTACCCTTTTGATAAAAATGTGATGTCCAGAGATACTATAAAACTTAAAGTTTTCATATAAAATTAGGAGAAGGGGAGAGATAAGACTATAATTTTTCAATTATTTCCAATTTCTACCTTGTCCCATCTCTTGAATCCCTTGAGGAACTTTTCTTCATTGACTTAATTCGTATGTCTTATAAATGTTTAAGAGAAAAGATGAACAGATGGTAGATTTCAAAAACCAATGCCATTTTAAGGTTTGTGTTGTGGAAACTATTGGGTAAACAGAGTTTGTGTTACTCAAAAGATTGATAAGCTGTGACAATAGAGTAGTGAAACTAGATTTATTTAGCTACACAGAAATTAGGAATCTATTTTATAAGGAGGCTGGAAGAGAGATAAGTAAAGGAAAAGCTGTAGTATATTGAATAGTAAAGAATTTTTAAAATGAATACACCTTTAACAGAGTAGAGATGAAATTCTGAGTTAAAAACTCTTAAATCACAGAGAAAATATGTTATGGTGTCTCTTTAAGAATTATCAAATGGATTTCTTTTTAAAGGTGCATAAACACACACTCACACACAACTATTTCCTTCATGGCTGAGCCTTAGAGATTCCAAGTTATTTTTGGTGCCAGATTTTAACCCAGAGGAAGTTTTATGGCTGAGTTAAAACCCCCTGAAAGCAAAGGTTACAATGGAAATGCTGACAGAGTCCGTGTCATGGCAACATTTGTGAGTGTCGTTTTATTAAAACAATAAACAACTTTTGTTCAAGTGCAAGTGAATGTAAAAACAACAGAAAAAGGGCCCCTTCCTGAGTCTAATGCTTAATCTCTTTCTGTTATTTCCTTGCTGGGGCTCTGATCTGAGTTTCCTGGGCTGTACATGCAATTATTGGTTTGAAATCACCTCCTGCACCCCAGATCCTTATAAAAAGGCCAATAAAGCACCAGGAGAGGGAGCTCACTTCTGCCCTTGTTAAAGTGGATATGGAGTGTATACTCAATTGGAGCATTGGGTATATTTATAACTGGCACTAGAACTGTTTGTTTTTTTTAATTTCTTAATTGACTTTGTATGTATTTCTGTACCAGATTATCTAAGAAATTATATGTGTTTCCTCCTTTATTGCCAAGTAACACATCAAGATCTAAATGATGCCTTATGTGGTAGACATTCTGTTTGCTCTGGAACAGATGGAAGAAAACAGGGAGGGCCAGAAGGCTCACCTCCTCACACAATGCAGTTCCCTGACCGGGCCGAGCTGGTTAATGCCTTTTCACATTTGAAGTTTACAAAGAGAGTCTCAGTGACCCTAGGAAGTATGGAGCTGTGGGGAGAATAAGAGTGCTCTAGTCACCTTGCCCTCCTTCTCAACAAAGTATTATTATACATAGTGTTTGCAAATGACATAAATCTAGCAGGAGAATAAGGACCATCCAAGAAATACTTTCCAAAGAATGAGCACACGAGTAAATATCAGTGAAGCCAAATTAAAATGTGAGGGAAATCAGATCAAATATATGAATTTCCCCCCAAAAGACATTAACGATAACTTCTGTGTTTATAGAGAATTAAAGAATATAACAAAAGGAACTGAGAGGTTTGTAAAGTAACGGTAGGCTAGAGGCAAAAGGGCAGGGGATTGGTGAGAAATTTTCCACTGCTTAGAGAACTGCCTGAACTTACCAGAACAAAGGAGCCCAAATTTGCTCTTATTAAATTATATTGGGAGGCTCTGTGCTCACATCTTTCAACTACCGAGTCCTATCCATTTAGAACATTCTCAAGCCATACTGAAGATTAGAATCACCTGGAGGTGCTTAAAAAACACAATGGTCATGCACAGTTGAATGAGATTTTGAGGCTGGGGTGAAATGTACATCAGTATTTTTTTTTAAAGCTCCCAGGTGATTCCAGGTTACAGCAAAAACTGTAGACTATGCCAGAGAGACCCCACAACTCTAGAAATACTGACCTTTTGATGGAAAACAAAACCCCAAACAAAAAACTACAGATGTTCATGGCAGGATGTTTCCTCTAGGCAATTCATTGGGCCCCTCTGTTAGCAGCGTTCACAATTTGGTTCTCTGGCTCCAAGCCCAATTGGTAGAATGTCTATAGCAGATGTTTGAATGACATTCACAAATGGAAGCTTCCAAACTTTTTCTTGTTTAACGAGTAACAGCAGGACCTTATTTAAATAAAGATCAGTAGTGATCATTTAATCCCCTTAAAATTGCCTTTTCTTCCTCTCTTCTATAAGCTACGGGACCTTTGGATGCACAAAGCAACATTGTAGACCGCTGCAAGTGGCTTTCTGGAGTAACTGAGTAGTCAATTGAATGATTGAATTGCTATGCACTCCATCCTATTTAGCTATTAAGCCTAAAATTATGGAGGTGGTTGATTATTCCAGCCATTTGAAGGACTGTTCTGAATTCAATCAATTCTTTTTTTCATCAGCTGTTCTCAGGGCCAAACTGCTGAACAGAGTGGATAACACTTGGAATGTGGAAAGGCCAAAGCAAGCCCAACTGGGACTCAGCGAAGCTGGTGGAAACAGTCTTTTCCTCATGTGCTTTTAATGTTTTATGTTTTATCCACGTTTTCATGATTATAAACTGTTACTTTGGGCAAAGAGTTGCTTCTAAGTAGCCAGTGAATTGTATATATGCACACAGGCTCTTTGGATTCACTTACAGGAAACACCTTTGAGCCCTCTTGCCTCCTACTGCTCCTGCTGCTTCTATTAGTCCTCATGTAGCAGAAGCATGTGTGGTGACCACTCTGAGCCAGTGGTTCACAGCTCTGGCTGTGCCCTCTGTGTTTAGGGTGCTTTGGAGGTACCTTGGAAAAATCTGAATCTAAACCAAGAGTTTTTGAGGACTGTTGGTTACTGTCCACTCTGGACTGGACCAGAGTACATTGATCAGCAAATGCTAGCATCTAGCAAGGAAGCTTCTCTGCCCTCTAGACACAGGGCTAATGAAGCAGGATGCATAACACTTTTAGTTTTCATTTTTCTTGGAGATATCTCATCAAAATAATTGCTTTCCTTCTCTGCCTCCAATTCCTTTGGGAGCAATCCATTTAGCAGTCAGTGGTTCTTTGGGAGAATTTTTTTGAAAAGTGAAAATCATAGCTTCTCTTTTGAACTACCTTAACTTTTGAAGCATAATTTAACTGAAGTAATGGATGTGACAAGTCCATTTTTATCATCATTTATTGTTCACAAAGAATTTTTATATAGTTGACCCTTGAACGAGAGCGTTAGGGGTACCCACTCCCACGTGGTCAAAAGTTTGTGTATGACTTTTGACTCCTCCCAAAATTTAACTATTAATAGCCTACTGTTGACTGGAAGCTTTACCAATAGCAAACAAGTTGATTAACTTTTCTGTTATATATATTTTATATTGTATTTCTCACAACTTCCTTTGTGAAGTTTTTGGAATAGATATTGCTAGCCCTTCTAGACAGATAGGGAAACTGAGACTTATTAAGAGACTTGCCTCAGCAGTCGAATGCACTTTTAAGTGCATTTTACCAATTTTATGGGATTTAAAATTTTTTTTATTTAGTTGACAATGTTTTGTTAGTTTCAGGTGTGCAACATAGGGACTCAACATTTCTATACATCACTAAGCACTCATCGTAAGTGTAGTTACCATTTATTACCACACGGTTATTACAATAATATTACAATATTATTCCCTATGCTTACACTGTTAATCCGCATGAATTTGGAAGTTTATACCTCTTAATCTCCTTCATCCATTTCATTCATTCCTCCTGTACCCTCCTCTGCCCCACCCAGCAACCACAGGTTTGTTCTCTGTATTTATAAATCTGCTTTTTGTTTTTAAATTCCACATGTAGGGGAAACCATATAGTATTTGTCTCAGACTTATTTCTCTTAGCATGATACCCTCTAGGTCCATCCATGTTATCACAAATGGTAAACTCCCATTATTTTTCATGACTGAGTAGAATTTTATTTTGTTTTTAACAATGGGGAGTGGGTAGCCTGTGGAAAGATCACAACACACTATTTTGAGCAAAAGAAACCCAGGTAAAATGTGACTTCATGACATTTGAATTCCTTAGAAAGTAATTCTGAAGTTGGGGTGAGATGGCACATTCTGAAGCCTAACTATAGCCCCTTCACTCGTGGTATGGCCTGTTTGTGTCATGCTAGTCTCACCCCAGTCTTAGTCTCCAAAGGTGGTCTAGTTATAGACTTTCAGCTTCTCTACAACAAACCACCTATTACTTCAGGTAAATTTTAACCCTACAGCCCAATTCATAGAGGGGTCCTAAATGGCTTTACTCTCTTAGGCAAAGAGAAAGTCAAAGTGGCAACAAGAAAGAGTGTTATACTGACCTGTGTGGGTAGTGACCGAGGGCTAGTGGGTTTCCCCAAAAGCATGTGGCCAATTAGATCATTATGAAGGCAGCAAGGCAGCAAGGAAGCAGTGTTCACAGTGGTGGAGAGGATGAGTTCATGCAAGTTTCTGAGAGGGTTTTCTTGCTTGACTCCAACCTCTCAGTATTTACCCATGCTTATCCAGGGACCAAGTGTCATGTGTTCATCATAAGAAAGAAAAAAAATGTGTGTCTTGGAGGAAGAGTGATAATTGCAAAAGAATTCTTAAAAAAAAAAGTGGGGTGTGAACAGCAATGGGTGCCAGCTGTTCCAGGTCACATGGAAATAAGTGGGTAATCTCCAAGATCAAGACTACCTGGGCTTCTTTAGGCTCTGTTTGTAGCTGTGTAACTTATTTTGAATGTATCTATTTCAAAACATTTCCTTTAATTAAATTTATTCTTGGAGTTCCAGAAAAGCAGTAAGATACATTTTCATATTATCTGGGAAATGTGTTGTTAGAAGTGATATGATAGGGATCCACAAATAGGTTTTTGATAGTTATGGTAAAAAGAGGATGAAGAATGATAAGCACACTCTATGAGAAATTGTATTTTTGGTTATAATCTTTGTTATAATGATATTTAAAAGATTTTTTGAGTTTGATTTCCTATATCTTTTATTTGTTATTATATTTAAAACTTTTAATTCTTTCATATAACCTTCCCATTTAAATGAAAGATGACTGAATATTAGAACCAGGAGGGGCATAGTTTATTTAGCCAAAACACCTATTTATCAGAGAGCAAACTGAGGATCAGAGAAGTTACATGATTTGCCCCAAATCACAGACATACTTAGAGGAAGACCTAGGACTAAAACCAAGGAAAATATACAGTTGATTCTTATTCTTGTTTTTGTCTTGAGTCTTTCCAAATAAGCAAGTTGAGTGAAAACTGTTCATGAAGCAGGTAAATAAAGACAAAAAAGGATGTGTAAAGTATAGGGTTATGTCAGAATGCCACAGTCAAAATCAGCAATGACCACCTCTGACTGACAGTCTTTTCCAAATTTTTCTCTGGACATCTTTATAATTCTGACTACCATCTCTCTGATATTTTTGTGCATCCTAATTGTCAATTTGTAGAATACCAATAATTTAATCACTCATTATTTTCTTTGAAAATTAAGAAATACAGGAATTTAATAATTCAATTTACTTGTGTCCCCACTGTTCTATAAATCTTCATGAAGACAGGGAGTGAATTATGTTCTCTTGTATTCCTGGTGCTTAGCCTGCAACAAGTATTCAATAAATATTGGTGCACTTTGCAAACCTGCAACTACCTGCCTTGAAAGTTAGTAAACACTTGGATATGCATTTAAAATATCTGACCACATAAAATCTCTTTCAGGTCTAGGATCAACATATTTTTTTAAAATTATTTTTTATTTTTTAAAATTTGTTTTAATTTATTTTTTATTTATCTTATTAATTTTTAAATTATTTTTTAGGATCAACATACTTTTAAGAATCTTCCTAAAGAGGCTAGCCAAAACATTTTCCTTTCTATATTTGTGTTAACATTTTAAGAGCAACCTTTCTAGCAGTGAGAAAAATGTTCGCTTATAGGCATGGTTTACCCTAGGACAGAGTTGTGTTTTTGCAATCACTGAGTTAACGCTCCTTGCTTATGATCTGCAAAGTGATTTTGCATGCAACTGCTTATGATTTTTATAAAAGTCCTATGAGATACATGAGACTAGTAGTATTTTATCATCGTATTTAGGTGATGTACAAAAATCCTCCAAAGTCATTGGGAATATGGACACAAGACCGTTTGACTCTAAATACCATATACTTCTCCAAACTCCATCCTTCCTTCCAGATAGAAACTATGGCTTTGGTAAATTACTCATAATAGTTTTTAATTTCTATAATTAGTTTATCATAATAAAAAATTTGATGATTTAAGAATCATGCAGGACCCACAGCTGTCTTTCAGAAGAAAGGGTGTCATTCAGAAGAATGTGTCATGACAGCATTGTCACCTTCCACACAGAGAGCATCCCACTATAGGATAAGCCATGATATACTCAGGGCGCTATTGGTCTTCCTATTTTGTAGATGATGAAATTAAGTTTCAGAGAGCTGCCATGATTTGCACAAGGTCACAATGATAGAAAATAGCAAAACCAGTGCAATGGCTCAGTTTTCTGCTTGAAGTACAGTAGTGCAGTTCTCTCCTCATTGCCAACACATTCTCTAAGTAGAAGATTGTCCTCCATTAGCATGAACTTCACATGAGTTCTGAGGATTATTTTATTACACTATGGGAGTGATGGTAGGCTATTTCCTCTACCCCAAATCTTCTATCTCCTGAAATTAAGGTAGGGTAATATTTATCCATCTGTTCAATTAATAAATATTTTCTGAGTATTTATAAAGTGACAAGTATCATAGGCAGGCCTTCAGTTATAAATATAGACAAGAGTTAGACCCTTCTCTCAAGAAGACTTGTTCTGGCCCAACACCTGCTTAGGGGAGTTTTTGGACACAGAGAGGGTTTTCCTTCCATTGAGCTAGAAAAGAAATACTCTGTTATATACTTTAACTTGAGGATTGTGGTGGTTTACAGACAAAAACTATCAGAGCACACGGACTGCACAGATGTGGACTTGCATCTTGCCAGACTTTCAGAGGAGTGTAGGTAAAAGACAAAAAAAAGTAAAGATTTCTAGAATGGTCTGATTAGCTTTTCTGAAAATGAAACAAAACTCCTAAATGGCTAGCTACATATATATTGTATCAAAGATACATATGGAATGCCTTCCACTTTATTATCTTGAGAACACTTCTCTCACATTTCAATTTGCAATTTGGGAGGCTTTCCCATTTTTGGTAGCTCAGTAATGACATGGAGTAACGATTCTATAATGATTACAGGACCAAATTATAGGCAGGCTCTTGAGAATGCTAAAAACTTATTATAGATTAACTGAAATACTATCACTAAGTGGTTTAAAAGTGAATGCTCTAAAAAAGACATGAATACATTCTTAATGTCTATTTGTTTTGTAATTATATTTAAAAGTTGCCAAAAATGTGCTGATTGGGGCCACCTGTGCTGTGATAGCTAAAACTGGAAAAGGCCATTCACTTTGACTAACGTAATGATTGGCGGGAGAAATTACTGTTTAAAGCTGACAGAAATTGTTTGCTTCATAGTGAGGGGGCCTACACACTGAAATATGTTCATTTTCCTATTTGTTGCTGGTTTATTATGTCAGTAATCAGGACGGACTCTTTTGCTCAAGAGCTATTAAAATGTCTTTACATGAACCAGCCTGATTAAATGATCCTGTTCCAATTCAATGCATTTTCTATTTGGCAGAACTGGCTTTGGACTGCTAATAAAATGCCAAAACATGGAGTCCTAGAGGTTTTTTTTTTTAATATCAAATATATCATTCACTTACAGAGAAGTGGGAATGTAAGTCATCTTGTTTTCTTTACTGCTTTACCTTTTAGCTTATTTCCAGAAGTCTTTATTTTTGAATGAATAGTAAAAAGCATAAAGAAGATGATGTAAATATTTTCCAGATACAACAACCTAATTATCAAAATGAACCTTTATGGGGATGAAGGAGTCTACCATTGCATATCCTAAAGGATAATCTTAAACAGTATGTTGACTTCTTGTTTCAGAAATAATCCATAGATCCAAAGTTACATAAATCATTAAGTACTTTTTATTGTCAAATCTCTAAAAGCAGGTAGCAATGACTGAGTCATGGTTTATCACTCATGCTCACAACTTCCTTTATGGTGACAACTGATTTTTGTTGTAATTGGCTTAACTCAGACCTTAAACTAGTAAGTTTCATGGATATGATTATTTTAGTGCATGACTATGCACTGTTGGAGGAAAAAATATTAGATATATCCCCAAAAAAGTGTCATCTGTTATTTAGAACCTCCAGCTCCTGAGATTAGATTTTATATTATAGAATCTTGTTGTTGACTATAAGATAATTTGTATTTTAAATATTCAGAAAAAATAAGAAGGGGTACTTTTCTTCTTTTGCAAAAAAAATATTTTGGAAGTTATTACTATTGGACTCTCTTATGGAGAAATTAGGTCATTTTTGGCCCATTTGGGTGTATTAAGAGAATAACCTGTTCTAGTTCTTTTCGTCAAAGGACTAGATTTTCTCCAGAGTCTATACACTGCATACATGAAGCATACACTCTATCTGTAACGTTAGCTTCTAATATACAGAAAGAGGCCAGAGTTTTTACAAAATCTTTAAAGTTGTAGTTAAATTGCCAACTTTTAAAAAGGTTTTGTGTTTTCTAGAATACTTTTTGAAATCTATTCCCCCCCAACCCACTAAAATAGCATAAACTGATTATTTGACCAATAATGAAGAATAAACAAAGAACTTATTTTCAGAGGTAAGGAAATATCTTGGGCTTCAATTGAGGTAAGAGATTAAATAAATATCTGCACTTTCCCTGTTATATTAGTCATGTTCCTGACAGCGATTTGTAAATTTAAAAAAATGAGATCATTGTGGATAATAGCACTGGTTAGAAGATAACAGTGTGATTGATCTATCTACTAACCAATTAATAATTACAGATTGAATAGAGATATGAAATCAGGATGCTGGGTGATATCAGACTATTATAAGATCTTGTAGGATCTTATCATCTCCATCTTCTGAACTGGAATAGGAGGTCAAAGAAACAAAACAGGTCATCACAGAAATATGCAAATTAATTTTATGTAAATGAATGTTTATATATTGTTGAATTTATGTATGATAGGGTGAGTAGGAAGGAGGAATGAAAAGTTATTACCCCTGAATCAAGACTTGGGGAGGGAACGGCTTCTTGATACTACCTGGAACTATTTAACCATAACTTAACAATAACTTAATAACTTAATATTAATAACAATATTCATATTATATATGAATATAACTATTTTTGTACCTATCCATTACTAATACAATGCCTGACTCCTATGTGCTCAATAAATATTTGTTGAATTATATTTTTAAAAAAGGATGAGATAAGGAAGAAAGGAAGGAAAACTTTTAAAACACACATTCTGGGGCACCTGGGTGGCTCAGTTGAGCATCTGCCTTTAGCTCAGGTTATGATCCTGGGGTCCTTGAATCCAGTCCCATCATCAGGCTCCCCATAGGGAGCCTGCTTCTCCCTCTACCTATATCTCTGCCCTTCCCCTCTCTGTGTCTCTCATGAAAACATAAATAAAAAATCTT
This sequence comes from Canis aureus, assembly GCF_053574225.1. NCBI lineage: Eukaryota > Metazoa > Chordata > Mammalia > Carnivora > Canidae > Canis > Canis aureus. Next base: position 18,925,800 of record NC_135638.1, on the reverse strand, counting down.
AAAAAAATGAAACACACATTCTGAAGAGACTGAAAAACCCTGGGTTCTCCAAGTGTTTGCTTTTTTGTGATCTAATTTCTCTGAATCTCAGTTTCCTCAGCTGACTAATAAGGGTGATAAGGTAATCTACTTCATAGGACAGTTGTCTGGAATAATGAGATAATATGCAGAAAAGCTCTCTGGAAAACAAAGTGCTATTCAGACAGATGTAATTGGTGTTATCAGAGTAATAGCAGTTGGAAAAATCTTAGTAGATGCTTCCTTTCACAATGTGTATGAAAAATAGCTGGCTTGAGAGATAGAGAATGGCTGAAATAGATAAACGGGATTAAAAGTATACTTATCTCCATGAGCACTGAGAAATGTATAGAATTGTTGAATCATGTTATATAGCTAAAATTAATATAACACTATATGTTAATTATATTTCAATAAAAAATAAAACAGTAATCTAGTAAAAAAAAAAAAGCACCACTTAATGTAAGTATTATGCCAGACCTTAACAACTGTAAGTCTAGTTCTCTTAGGAAAAGATGTACTCTATATATGATTTCATCCGCTTAGGCAAAATTAGATAGATAAATAAGCTTCTGCAGCATATTGGAGACTATGTACTCTATTTGCTGCCTACATGGTTTAAACTAACTGTATTATTTAACTTCATTTTGATCTGTGCCAACCTCAAAGGTTCTGGTTTTTCTTTCCTACTCCCAAATCTAGTTTATTTAGGTAATAGGTTATTAACTTGAGATAAGCACTCACACTTTTATCTGTAGCAATGGGTCAAGAAGTCCCAAAGAGGACAAATACCAGACCATTTGAACTGGTGAAAGTTGGTAACTAAATTAACTCACTCCCTTATTATATGGATGAGATAGCTATTGTGAAGATGTCAAGTTACTTACACACATCCGTTACTTGATAGAGCTTGGAATAGAATCTGGATGTATGGACTCCTAATCCATCTTTTCATTAAATCAATTACATTCTCCAAAGGATAGAAATTTTGAAATCTTGCATTGGAAAAAAATTAGATGCTTGCTAGTTATTTGGAAGAATATACTACTATCACATTTATCCTTTCTTTTTTCCAAGATGAGTGATGAAGTCCACAAAAAAACAAAAAGCAAAAAACAAATAAACAAAACCCCCAAACTCTTAACTGTGCTTCCCTGGAAAGAGATTATACACTAGCACCTTGATTTTAGTTTGTGTTATGAATTTTACTTCTCTTCCTATTTCCAATTGTAGAACTAAATCTAAACATAAAAGGTCATCCCTGACACTTGAGAGGGTAAGCAGTAATGTAATTGGGTATTTGGCTGATGCTGACACACAATATACTCTCAGATTGCACTTTATTCTGTATCTTTCAACAAGAAGACCAAATGCTTAACTTTGGAGTTTGAGGTCACCCATTGTCCCTAATGTTAAAATATAGCTCTGTCTCCAGTTCACAGATAAACCAGGCAGCAGTATATTAGAAATATATCGACAAGCAGGGTGGATACTGGAAATAGAAAAAAGTTGGCATTTGCTGGAAAGTGTATGCAAAGATGTTGCATCATGGCGCTGGCACCCACTGCTTGGCTAGACAGCTTGTCTTAGCATGGGTTCTGTTATGAGCAAACCAGTATCAGGGCCCTCTTCTTTTTCTGAAAAGCTACTCCAGTCTGGAAAACATTAAAGGAGCAAGATAATTCTAAGAAAAAGAGGAAAGAGCAGAATAACTTCAAGTCAGCACTGTGTCTGAGACCTGATCTTTATAAGAACATTATAAAACATCAAAGCCAAAACTGAATAAATGGAAAAATGTGGTACTTATTGGTTATAGAAATATTCTACAATATAAACTCTTTGCACACATAATGATATTCAAATACTGTTCCCTTTTTGTGCCAATGGATAAGTTAGAGTGAAATAAAGATCTATAGGAATAGGTAAAGTTAAGAAATAGACCCTGATTGCTTTACAGGAAAAACATCATTTACACAAGGTTTTAATTAATGTGAGGAGTCATGTTACTTGACATTTTAAGATGCTTGGTCTGAACTAAGCAGAAGAAACCAATTTTTTCCCTGGAATATAAGTTTAATGAGGGCAGAATGGTTTCAATTTCCCAACTAGAAGATTTAAGACCAATTTTTGATATTTAGTTATAAAAGCTAGCAATTTATCATGTCTTTTCAAAAGTAATACATGGTACTTCACATACACGATCTTACCTAATTGTCTCATAAGGATAAAGTCAGGCAGATATTATCACCATTATCATTTTTACGTGAGGAAACAGTTTCGTAAAATGATACAACTGACAATTGGCAGAATCAAGATTCAAATCCAGGATTCCACACTCTAAATTCTAATTCTCCATTGTACTGATTTAATACCTCCCTTCTTATGTGGAAAGTCATTATTCCTGTGATCTTCCGGAAAACGTAGGGTCATCTAATCACACCAGACAAGGTTGTCAAAACCAACCTCCCACCTAATATAGGACTTCCTTCCTTACTTGAGATAAAGACCTCACAATCTTGGTCAAGTTGTTTATGTGAGAGTCCATTCTATTAAACAGCTGTACTTTCTAGAAAGTTTGTCCTTAAATGGAGTGAAAGGTACCTCTTGGTAATGCCTGACTGCTCTCTAAACCTAATTGGGGTGAAGCTTGCTTACTTTTCCATATTACTACCCTTGAAATCCTCTAAGACAGGAGAAGTCCCTTCTCCAACTCTTTAAAAATATGATATAACTCTTTATACCCTTCATCTTTCTTGGTATTCTCCTTAAGCTGCTCAAGTGTACCAATTTCCCTGTAAAATCGAATATCTAAAATTTAGTCAACTATTCAAATGTGTCCTGACTAGTAAAGAATATGATGGAATTTTTTTTTTGCCAAGATTCTGAAATTTAACTTTTATTAATGTGGCCCAGGTTTACACATTGGCTTTATTGAACTTGGGGTTCAATGAAAACCTCAGTTATGTTTTTTCAGATGAAATATTACCAAAAAAGTTTCTAAACACTTATCATTTACAAATACCTCTTGGGCTTTTGTTATTTTAGTTGCTTGAGAAAATTTTGAATTCTGATTTTGCCAATCCTCCCTTAAACTGCCCAACTAAGGAACTCCACATTTACTATGTATTTGATAAGCTGTCTTCAATGTCCTTATCCTGGGCATTGATAATAAAACCAAACAGAACTGAAAGTCAGGACATTCTGATACCATAAGAAGAGAGTTGAGTAATATGGAGCCCTTCTTCATTCTGTTATTCTTGATCTCTGAGATTTCCTTGTGCATAGAGTAAGAACGATGGAAATTACTTAATGCTTATTCCTCTCAGCTTTCTTTGCCTCCTTTAGCAATTATCATAAACACCACCTTAAGTGTCAGTTTCCCTCCTAGACTATAAATACCTAGCTAAGGATTGATGGTGTAGGCAATAAAAAGTATTTGCAGCGTTGTGCACTTATTTACCCTTTGTCTCCCACTGAAATAAGAGATGGATGGTATATTAAAGAAAAAAGCCTCTCTGTAATCTACTGAGATGATCTTTATATTTTAAAGAAAAAATTTCAAAACTAAGCGCATAATTTTCTTTTTGATTCCTTTCTTCTTGGTCATGCTAGTTCATGGACTCACATTCTCTTTGACAGTTTCTAACACCATTATTTTTGGACTCATATTTTTCATATCCAACCAGTAACTGCATTCCTTGTTTTATTTCTAAACATCTCCCATGCTGAATCCTTGGGTTTCTTATTTTTAATGTCTTTGCTTTGCTCAGTTCATTTCTTTCCTTCTGGATCATGGCAAAATTATTTGCACCTGATATCTCTTCAACTTTATCCTCCACTGCTTCTGCCCAAAGCACTAGTCTAATCACTTCGTTATACTCACAGTGCATAGTAATTGCCCACTGATGTATTCCCTCGTCTGATACCCACACTCCATGACTTGAGTAGAGTTTTTCCAATCTCCTTTCCCATTATCCTCTCCTGCCCTTTGCTCTGGTTACTATTTACTCTCTCCAGTACGGTCTCAGCTCTGTATTTATTTGGCTTTAGTCTTTTTTTCCCTCTTCCTTGATTAACTTTTCACTTTTATAAAGAGTTCATGTAGGACATGATACTAGGTTTTAAACACAGATTTTTATAAGCAAATATTCATTTCTTTAAATAAATTTGTATTTATTATAGCTTAAGGAAGTATGGTATGGAGCCTAAGAGCAGAGCCTTCAGAGTCAGACCCAAAACTGGCTTACCATCATCTAGCCCTGTAATCTTGGACAAGTTGTTTAAACCTTTCAAAGGTTTAAACAGTTTGCTCATTTGAAAGTAGATATGGTTATACCTACCCTCATAGTGGTTTTAGGCTTTAGATGAGGCACATGTTCCAGCACCTGGACCATGTCCATAGGTCAAAAAATGATAGAAATATTTTCTTTTATTGAGCTCTTACTATGTGGTAATGTGGCAATCTGTGAGGAATTGGGGGGAACAAATGAACAAATGGGGAAAAAAGATTTCTCCCTAAAGAATTTAAGACAAGGTAGCTTTGTTAAATATAATCTTCAGCCCTTTAAGATGGTGTAATCAGGAAATTAACCAGAGTTCCTGGGAATCAGTATAACCCACTCCATTTGATTGGACACCACAGCCAGTGGCCCTGCATCTAAAAAGCCAAGAAGGTGGGCTTTGTCTGGTCAGGGAGCATAGGGTGCAGTTCTTCCCGATTCAGTCCCCAAAGAGCTTTGCCAGCATCAGGCAAAATGTAGATGAGAAGCCTCCGTAGCCTAAACTGGGCAGGAAAGATAATTTATAGCCCCTCTCAAAGCAAAATACAACGTCCAGCTGGCCTGTCCTGGAAACCAAACCGGAGCTCCTGGGGATCATAGACCAGCTGAATGGAGACCTCAGCTGGTGACCCTGCCCATCTGCAAAACCAGGACAGTGACCCATCAGGCCAAGGAACTTGGTGCAGAGTTCTGCCTAATTGAATCCCTAAACAGGAGCCTTGCTGGCTTTGGAGCCTGTATAGTGGGCCCCTCTGGCCAGGAAATGAATTTATAGCCTTGCCCACTGTTGAATATAGCCCTCAACATCTCCAACCTGGGAACAACCAGAACCATAGAAAGTTGTGTAGCCCATCTCACAGACTAACATATGGTGGTGCTTAAGCAGAGAGCAAAGCCAGTAGCTCTCCCTATCTGCAGAGCAATACCAGTGGCTCCAATGAGCCAAGAAATCCAGTGTACATTCTACCTAATTCAGGTCCACATACTGTCCTTGGGACCCATTCTGCTGTCCCACTGACCCATATAAAGCTAATATATAGCCCTGCCTACTGCTGAGTAGAGTTCTTAGTCCTGACTGTCAAAGAAGACTGACCAGGAAAACTGAACAAGTGTGGAGCCCATTCTACAGCCTCCATTAGACAGAGAACCAAGCCAGCGGCACCAGTCAACCATTTTTAGCCGATGCTGCCCCACCTGTGCCCTGGATCAGCAGAGGTGTTGCCCCAAAAGACTTTGATATCAAGCTTCAGTTGTCCAAGGATGCTATCAGCTGACATGTCCAGAACTTTAAGCTGAGATGACTGATGAAGGACTGCCAAACTAAACCTATCAAGTCTATGAGAGGATTCTGCTGCCTCCAAATGTGTGGATACAATGTAAGGAATCAAGAACCACAAAAAAGACAGGTAAACATGACACAACCAAAAGAAAGTAATAGAGCCCCAATAAGGGACACTATAGAAATAGAGATCTATAAGCTTGCAAAGAATTCAGAATACTCACATTAAAGAAGTTCAGTGAATCACAAGAACACCCAGACAACTAGATGAAATTGGGAAAACAGTGCATGGACAAAACAAATAGATCAACAAAGAAATAGAAACCATAAACAAACTAAATAGAAATCCTAGAGCTGAATGACTGAAAATTCAATAGATAGTTTCAATAGCAAACTTGACCATGCAGAAGAACCAATGACCTAGAACACCTGATTGAAATTCTCCAGACAGAGGAACAAAAGGAAAAGAGAATGAAAAGAAATGAAGAAAGCTTTGAGGACTTACGGGATACCAGCAATATATATACATACATTATGGAATTACCAGTGGTGAATATAAAGAGAAAAGGACAGAATGTTTATTTAAAGCAATAATGACCAAAATGTTTCTGAACCTGGGAAATGAAATGGACATCCAGATCCATGAGGTCCAAAGAATAGCAAATAGGTTGAATCTAAAAAGGGTTACACTGAAACATATTATAATTAATGTTGAAAGTCAAAGACAAAGTATTTTGAAAGCAACAAGGGGAAAGTAATAGGACACATATGAGAGAGCCCTCATAAGACTATAGGAGAATATTTCAACAGAAAATTTTCAGGCCAGGGATCCCTGGGTAGCTGGGCAGTTTAGTGCCTGCCTTCGGCCCAGGGCATGATCCTGGAGTCCCAATCGAGTCCCACATCAGGTTCCCTGCATTGAGCCTGCTTCTCCCTCTGTCTCTGTCTCTCTCTGCCTCTCTCATGAATAAATAAATAAAATCTATAAAAAAATTTTTTTCAGGCCAGGAGAAAATTGTATGATATATTAAAAATATTGGGAAAAAAGTGTTGACTGAGAATATTATAACCAGAAAAGCCGTTCTTTAGAATAAATATTTATGTTATAAATAAATAAATAAATATTTCTGTTGAAATATTCACCTATAGTCTTATGAGGGCTCCCTTGTCCTTTAGAAGAAGAGAAGACTTTCATAAAAATAAAAAAGTAAAAAAAGAAGCTAAGAGAGTTCTAAGAGAGTTCAAAACCACTAGATCTCTCTCTTACAGGAAATGCAAACAAGAGCTCTTCAACCAGAAGTAAATGGATTTTAATTACTATAATAAAAATATATGAAGCTACTCTAAAATTCATTGGTAAATGTAAGTTTAGTCAAAGTTAGATTCTCTAATATAGTAATGGTAGTGTGTAATTCACTTACAACTCTGAAAGGTAAAAAAGATATTAAAATAACCATAAGTATAATTGGTTATTGAATATACAATATAAAAATATGTAAATTCTAATATCAATAACCTAAAATGTGGAAGGAGGAGGTAGTAAAAATTAAAGTTAACATGTTATCAGCCTAAAACAGAGTGTTTTAAATATAAGGTATTTTAAGTAAGCATCATAGTAACCACAAAGGAAAAAAATCTGTAGAAGTTACGCAAAAGATTATGATAAAGGGATCAAGTATACCACCACAAAATGTCTTCACATCACAAAGGAAGCCAAAGTTAGAGGAAGCATCTAAAAAATAGTCAGAAAACAATTAACCAAATGGCAATAGTAACTTCACATCTATAAATAATTACTTTAAACATAAATGGACTAAATTCTTCACTCAGAAATACAGAATGGCAAATGGATAAAAAAAAAAGACCCAATAATATGTTGCCTATGACACGAACTATAGCTTTAAGGAAACACAGACTAACAGCAAGGGGATGGAAAAGGATATTTCAAACAAATGGTAATCAAAAGAGAGCAAGGGTGTTTATACCAAATGTAATTATCTTTAAATTAAAAATAGTCACAAGAGACAAAGGTCATTGTATAGTGATAAAGAGGTTAATGCATCAAGAAGATATAAATAAATGTGCATACAACCAACATCAAAGCACCCAAATATGTAAAGCAAAAACTAATAGGACTAAAAGGAGAAATAAACATGAATACTGTAATAGTCCGGAACTTTATTACTGTATTCTCAACAATGGATAGATAATTTAGGTAGAGAATCGATAAGGAAACAGTAGATTTGAACAGCACTACCAAATGAACCTAACAGATATATACAGAACATTTTACTTAGCTACAGCAGAATATGCATTCCTCTCCAGGATACACATAACATTTTCTAGGATAGACCATATGTTAGGCCACAAAATAAGCTTTAGCAAGTTTAAGATGATTGAAATCATACAAAGTATATATTGGACGCAATAGTATGAAATTGGAAAACAACAACAGGAAAAAACCGTACATTCATAAGTATATGAAAATTAAACAACACTCAGTTGAGTGACCAATGGATCAAAAAAGGAAAGAAGAAATTAGAAAGTATTTCAGGATGAAGAAAAATAGAAACAAACATACTAAAACTAATGGATACAGCAAAGCTGGTTTAAGAGGAAAGTTTACAGCTCTGAATACATGTAATCAAGAAAATATAAAGAATAAACCTATCTTTACACCTTTAGTAACTACAAAAAGAACAAATTAAGCCCAAAGTTAGCAGAAGAAAGAAATAATAAAGACTAAGCAGAAATAAATGAAATAGAGAACAGAAAAACAATAGAAAATATTAACAAAAGTAACAGTTGGTTTTTTGGAAAGATAAATTAACAAAACTTTAGCTAGACTAACCAAGAAAAAAGAAGACCCAAATCAATAAAATGATACATGAAAGAGGAAGCATTACAACTGATACCACAGAAATACCAAGAATCATAAGAAGCTATTATGAACAACTATAAACCAACAAACTCGAAGAAATGGATATTTTTAACCTACTAAGAATGAATCAGGAAAAAATAGAAAATCTAAAAAAAAATCAATTACTTGCATGGAGATTGAAGCATGAATCGAAAATTTCCCAACAAAGAAAAGGCCAGTATCAGATGGCTTCACTGGTGAGATTCACCAACATTTAAAGATTAATGCCAATCTTCCTTATACTCTCAAAGTTCAAAGAGGAGGGAACATACCAAACTCATTTTATAAGGATAGCATTAGCATGATACCACAGCCAGATAAAAACACTGCAAAAAACAAAAACTACAGGCCAATATACCTGATGAATATAAATGCAAAAACTCTAAAAAAATTACTAGCAAATCAAATTCAGCAGCACATTAAAAGAATCACACACCATGGCCAAGTGAGATTCATCCCTGGGTTGTAAGGATGGTTTAACATACACAAATCAATAAATGTATTATATTGGTCACATTAAGAATGAAAGATAAAAATCATATGATCACAATAATAGATGCAGAAAAAAAGCATTGGACAAAATTCAACATATGTTCATAACTTTCCATACATTAAGTATAGAAGGAACATACATATCTCAGCATGATAAAGTCCATATATTACAAGCCCACAGCTAACATTATACCTGATGGTGAAAGGTTAAAATATTTCCTCTAAGATCAGAAACACAACAAAGGTGCCCACTCTCACACTACCTATTCAACATAGTACTGGAAGTCCTAGTCAGACCAATCAGGTAAGAAAAAGAAATAAAAAGTAACCAAATTGGAAAGAAAGAAGTAAAAAGGTCTTTATTTGCAGATGATGTAAGGTTATATATAGAAAACCTTAAAGATTTCACTATAAATCTGCTAGATCTCATTAACAAATTCAGCAAAGTTGTAGGAAACAAAATCAACATACAAAAACCAGCAGTATTTTTATACACTAACAACGAATTATCTGAGAAAGAAAGAACTCAGTCTCATTTACAATAATAGTAAAAACAATTACATACTTAGGAAAAAATTTAACCAAGGAGGTGAAAGATTGTGATGCTATAAATGACAAGATATTGGTAAAACAGATTGAAGGCAACAGAAATAAATAGAAAGATATATCATGTTTTTGGATTGGGAGAATATTGTTATAGTGTCCATACTATCCAAATTCATCTATAGAAATTTCAAATTACTAATAATATTCTGAGGGGGTTTTCTGGAGAAGTAGAAAAAAAACAATCGTAAAATTTGTATGAAACCACAAAAGACCCTGAATAGCCAAAGGAATCCTGAGAAAGAAGAATAAAGCATATTTCATGATTTCAAACTATATTATAATGCTATAGTTATCAAAACAGTATGGTATTGGAAAAAAAGTCAGATAGACCAATAGAACAAAATTGAGAGCCCAGACTTAACCTATGCATATATATAGCAACTAATATTTGATAAGGGAGTCAAGAATACTCAGTGGAGAAAAGACAGTCTCCTTAATTGGATATTCACATATAAAAGATTAAAACTAGATCCCCATGTTACACCACTCACAAAAATGAACTCAAAACAGATTAAAGACTTAAATAAAAGACCTGAAACCACAAAAAGTCGTAGCAGAAAACAAAAGGGACAAACTTCTTGATGTGAGTCTTGGTAGTGATGTTTTGGATATGACACCAAAGCACAAACAAGATGAATAAAGTGAGACTACAGCAAACCAAGAAGTTTCTGCACAGAAAAGCAATCAACGAAACAAAAAAGCAACCTATTGAATGACAGAAGATATTTGCAAACCCATACATCTGATAAGGGGTTAATATCCCAAATCCATAAGGAATACCTACCACTCAATAGCACTCAAATAATAAACAGCACAACAGCATCTAAATAATCCAATTAAAATGAGCAAAGGACCTGAACAGACATTCCCAAAGAAGGCTCTGGAATGGTCAAAGAGTATATGAAAAGGTGCTCAACATCATGAAACACCAGGGAAATAGAAATGAAAACCATAATGAAATATACTTTACACTTGTTAGAATGGTTATCAGAAAGACAAGAAATAACAAGTTTTGGCAAAACTGTGAAGAAAAGGTAACCTTGTGCAGTGGGGGTGGAAATGTAAATTGGTGTGGTCACTGTGGAAAACAGAGACGTTCCTCAAAAATTAAAACTAGGAAGTACCATATGATTCGGCAATTACACTTCTGGATACATATCTAAAGGAAAAGAAATGAGTATGTCATTTTTATTATAGCATTATTTATAATAGCCAAGACATAGAAACAGCCTGAATGTTCATCAACAGATGAATGGGTAAAGACTAAATACACATACAATGAAATAGCCATGTAGCCATGAAAAAGAATGATATCCTGTCAATTGTGACAAGATGGATGGACCTTGAGAGAATTATGCCAAGGGAAATAAGTCAGACAGAAAAACAAATACTGTGCAATTAGACTGACATATGAGATCCAAAAACCAAACCAAAAAGTAAGCTTAAAGAAAAAGATTTTTGGTTACCAGAGGCAGGAGGTAGGAAATGGGAAAAATGGGTGAATGTGGTCAAAAGATACAAACTTCTAATTACAAGTAACTGTTGGTGATATTATGATGTCACAACCATATGACTCTATGGTATATTTGAAAGTTGCTATGAGTAAATCCTAGAAGTGCTAAAAAATTTTTCACAAAAAACCTTTTTTTTGTAACTGTGAAATGATGGATATTAGCTAAACTTGTTTGGTTGGCAATCATTCCACAAATGCTTATGTCAAGTTATGCTGTACACTTTAACCTTATACGTTATTGTATGCCAATTCTATCTCAAAAAAAAAAAAAGAAAAAAATTAAGTATGGGCATAGTAAACATTCAAGATACTTTTTTTAATGAAAAAAAGAAGTTAAACAGAAGTTTCTCCAAATATTTTTTATATTCACGTAGTGATATAAAAATATGTGAGGTTGATTCATACAATGCATACTATTCGCAACTTTTGAAGTTTAGGAAGAGGAAATAGCTGGTGCAAAGTCTCCAAGACAGGAGTAAGTTCACAATGTTCACAACAGAAAACATGAAGATCAGGGACGATAGTTGATTTGTGGCACAAAGATCAAGGGCTACGCAATCAAACTACCTGGCTTCAAAGTCTTGTTGTACTTGTTAATGCCTTCAAGTCTCGTCTTGATCCCTTCAGGCTGTGATGACAAAATATCACATACTGGGTTGCTTCTAAACAACATTTATTTTTCACTGTTATGGGGACCTGAAGTCTGAGATTAGGATGTCAGGATGGTGAAGACTCTTTTCTGGGGGTGCAGATTTCTTGCTAAATCCTCACAAGGCAAGAAGGACTAGAGAGCTCACTAGGGTCTCTTTCCTGCTGCACTTATGAGCACTAATCCCATTGGTGGGGGTTCCCCTCTCATGATCTAGTCACTTCCTAAAGGCTCTTCCTCCGAACACCATCACTATGGGGGTTTATTTCAACATATGAATTTTGGGGACACAAATATTTAGACCACAGCAAGTCCTGTGTAGCTAAGTTACTTTACCTCTCTGAGTTTTAGCTTTTTAATCTGGAAGATTGAGAATAGAGGTTTTCAAGTTCTGAGTGAGCATGGAGTAGGGATCTTTCTTTCCCAGTTATCATGTAGGAGAAATAGACTGATATTGTTATAGCACCTAGGAATGGACCTTGAAGCCAGTTTGGGGGTAAAGGGATCTTCGTGTTCCAGTGGAAAGTAGCATAGGCCAACAATTATTGCAGTTTGAGCATATAGGAGTGGTTTATTTATTTATTTATTTATTTATTTATTGTAAATTTTTATTTATTTATGATAGTCACACACACACAGAGAGAGAGAGAGAGGCAGAGACATAGGCAGAGGGAGAAGCAGGCTCCATGCACCGGGAGCCCGATGTGGGATTCGATCCCGGGTCTCCAGGATCGCGCCCTGGGCCAAAGGCAGGCGCTAAACCGCTGCGCCACCCAGGGATCCCTAGGAGTGGTTTAATAAGGAGTAACTGAGAAGTTGACAATATGGCATTTATAGTCTATATTATTTGATAATTTATATGGTTACGTAGTTTATTTAATCAATACTCAAAAATTTAATCTCTCTTTTTTCTTAAAGATTTTATTTATTTTTGAGAGAAACAGAGATAATGAGAAACAGCATGAGCAAGGGCAAGAGGGAGAAGCAGGCTCCCTGCTTAGCAGGGAGCTCGCTGTGACCAGATCTCAGGATGCTGGGATCAAGACCTGAGCCACCCAGGCCCCCCAACCTCTCTTTCCTTTTCCTCTCCATCTTGAAAAAGCTTTCTGCAGAAATTCTCATCTGTCCTTTTGCAGACGGTTCACACCATTGCTTCCCTTGTTTTTAAATCCAAAAAGTTGTCTTTGCAGTAGTTTAGTTGATTAAAACAAAAAGATCACACTCATAGCTGCCCTTTTAATTCCATTATTCTGTGAACTGCTTCAGGGAAAACTGAACCTTCATTTTCCATTTTAACTCTTCATAGTTTTTGGTACAGTGAATTCTTAAATAGCTGTTGCCTTATTGAAACTAAATGGAGATCAAAAGAAAAACGGGGAATTTGGTTTCTTTCTACTTATGTGCATTGTTTTTATGCTAATGTGCTTTTTGTGAGCACTTGGGTACTAGGTATTAGGCAACAGGAATGTGAATCTCTCTTCTCTCGACTTGCAAAGTGTCAGAGATCAGAGACATCATTTTACCACGTGCATGATCCTGCTGTTAGAAAACATAGGTTTAGGTTCTACCTTGTTTGGGTGCATAGAGATGTGTTTGCTTCACTTTTTATGAGGTTTAGTAAGGGCTCCAGAGTCTTTGCGCTCTCTTTATACATTGAAAAGCTGCATCATCTATGTTTAAGCCTGCTGATATTCTATTTATTGCTTTTCTGTGTGATTTTTATTGGAATAATTGACATTTCACCAAAAACTCATTAGTTTTAATGTCTCCTAACCCAGTGGGTAGCATAAAAATTCCTTATCAGGTGAAAATTCTTTCAGAAGATTATTCAGAGAACAATGAAAAAATTCATAGGCCAGGGTAAAAAGGGCAGAAACTATGATGGAAGGGAGAGCATAATCTGACATGGTTTCTCTCTTTTGGGCTAAATCAACATCCTCTTCACTTCACATATTTCCTTAAGGCGGTTTTCTCAGGTTGATTTAAGAAAGAGATAGAGATGCTACATTATCAATGGTCCCCAGAAATTTCTGGCTTCAGGTTAGGGTTTCATTCATTCATTCTCCAAGTGGCGTTTCAACTTCAGGAGAGGAAAAAGCACAGGACACTGAAAGAGGGCTTTTTGCCCTTTCTACCTCAGAAGTCTCATTGTTTGCATCCTTTTGAGTACAAAGGAAAATTAGTCCCTTTTGAACACAACAAACATAAATTCTAAGCATCTCCATCCAATTCCCAGGGCATTCTACTTTAATTGATCTAAATTGCAGAATGATGAATATAAACTTGCTATGACTTATCTGTCAATAGGTCCTAGGCTATTCCTTGGGGTGATGAACCAGAAAGTTACTCTGGAGTTCTTCTTTCCAAGCTGTTTTCACTTAATTTAAAGGGAGAAAAAAGCATTTAAAGAAGTAATTTAGGTTCATGGGTTTCAGAGCATAAGACACTAAGTAGCTGTTTTTTCATCACTGCATGCACTTTGGAAATGACAACTCTGCACAACTCTATGGAAAATTACAATACATTAATTAAACAAAGTCAATAATTAGTAGACACCTTTTGTCTGCGATAAACAGCAGAGCCATTTGCTCACCCTTCTCTGTCCATTTGATGCATTATTCTTGCTAATTGTTGTTGCATCTAGAAATCTATTAGACTGGTTCATGAGATGCAAATAAAGAGTACCAGCAGATTCCAAGTAATTTTTCAAGTGTTATTTAAAACATATAGTCAACGAAGTGAAGAGTAAAAAAGAAGGGTTTTTGGCTTAGACTCAATACTGATAAACTTGTGAATACATGTCATTATTTCATTGCATCTTGTCCCGACCACCCAACCTCTTCTCCTTGTTCATATGAGTGATTGCTTTGAAGATGAAATATCTTTTTTCCTTCCTTTCCTACATTTCACTAGTTCAAAGGATGTAGATAGTTTTATTTTCAGGGTAAAGAAGAAGCAAGGAACTGAAGGATTTACCACTGTCAGGAAATCATCACAGTTATTTTCACTTGCATTTTACATCTAGCTCTTCAGAAGCTATTGTTCATTCACAGTCAGTGAATACATATTTATTAGTTTTCTCAGGCTTCTGTAACAAAATATCAGTCAGGGAAGTTTAAACAGCAGACACTTATTTCTAACAATTCTGGAGGTGGGGAAATCCAGGTACCAGCTCATCTGATTATTGGCGAGGACCCTCCTCTTAGCTTACAAATAGCTGTCTTCTTCTGTCTCTTCATATGATACACAGAGAGGCAGCAGGGTTTAGTGGGGGGGGGGGGGCATGTGCTCTGGTGTTTCTTTTTCTTTTAATGGCACCAATTCTATCATAAGAAACTCACCCTTGTGAACTCCTCTAAACCTAAATTACCTCCCAATGGCCCCATGTTGGATGTCAGGGCTTTACCATAAGGATTTAGGGAGCAGGTGAGGGTGGGGGGGGGGTGGACACCAATGTTTAGTCCACAATAAGATATTGACTGAGCACTCACTAGATGCTGGGTACTGGGCTAGGTAGAGCTGAGTGGTAAGTGATGAACAAGAATCCCTGCTTAAGAGTTTAGTGGGAAATTTAAGAAATAACCCAAAGTGTAGGATACACAAAGTATAGGGAGTTATGGAAACATAGGAAGGAGAGAGTACTCAACCTACTTTGTGGAGTGTCTATTACAAACCTATTTTAGTCATAAAAATATGATAGTCCCCAAATATTTTTCTCTATTTGTGTCTTTGGACTTTTATTTCCTGATCTCATCTGAGCAGGTGACTTCTGACACAAGGTATCATATCCATACCTTGTGCCCTGAGTATTCTTAAAATTTGGATTTTAAGATTCCCAAGATATAGACATACATGATTTTCTTTCCGTGTGGAAATATAACCTAGCATTTCCTTAACAGAACTGTCTTTAGTCTTTTTCTTTAGTATTTTCAATTTTGGGATAATATGATAATACTTCTTCTAGGACTTCTGGGATTTCACAAAGATCAAATTTTGCATTCCCATCCAAAAGAAGCACCCAGCCCTGCTTGCCTCCCTGGAAAAAAAAAAAAAAAAATCATGTGATGGATCTCAGAGAATGAGGTGAGACAGTGAAGACTGCTTGGGATCTTTCTTCATCACTACTGGGAGACAGCTTTTGTTAATGAATTCCAATTCCAAGAGGGACTCTAAGAAGTCCCAAGGGCAAGCAATATCCTTTCACTGTCTTGAGGAGATACTTGGGGGATGATCCTATCAGCATGCTTGAGACACATATACTGCCCCAACCATTTCCCCAGGCTCAAAATTACCCTGATGAGTAATATAGAAATATTTTGAACCCAAAGGATTCAAAATATTTTACTATAGAGATTATTTTTAGATATTAGATTATTTTCAATATTATTTTTTAGATATGTAGGTAAAGTGAAAGTTATCTATGTTTATCATAGTAAAAAAATAAGCAATTATGAATGAGTGCTGGATTAAATGTGGTATAAGCATGGACAGAGCCTGTAATTTTTTGCTAAAAATGAAACCATTGCTATTGGTTTTTCCTCTCCATTTCAGGACCTGGGGTATTGACTGATTGGACTCTAGATGCAATCTGGATTCTCCACTGTCGATGTCTATTTCTGAATACAATGGATCATCTTTGACCTAAGGGAAGAAAAACCTATGCCATCTTGAATCATGATTGTTAGCAAAAGGAATAATGGGGAAATTGATGTAATGAACAGAGGTGTGGCTTGGTTAAGTGGGTGGACTTGGGACTCAGTCTCTCTTAATTTAAACCCCAATTCTACATTTGCCAGGTATATGACTTAACCCTGCTCTCAATTTGCTCATCTGTAAGATGGAGAAATGAAAGCACCTACCCTGGGATCCCTGGGTGGCGCAGCGGTTTGGCGCCTGCCTTTGGCCCAGGGTGCGATCCTGGAGACCTGGGATCGAATCCCACATCAGGCTCCCGGTGCATGGAGCCTGCTTCTCCCTCTGCCTGTGTCTCTGCCCCTCCCTCTCTCTCTCTCTCTCTCTGTGACTATCATAAATAAATAAAAATTAAAAAAAAAAAAAAAAAAGAAAGCACCTACCCATTAGAGTTGTTATTTTACCTTAAGAAGTTTGTGTGAGGATTAAATGTAATGCATATAAAACATGTAGAAAAGTGATAATTACATGGTAAGTATTTAAGAAATATTAGTTATTGTGCATAGGAGTTCTAGAATCTCTACATTTATCAGGGAATTCATCTAAGTCTGGTTTATTAAGGAGCCCTTGTCATCCTTTTTTTTTTTATTAATTGGAGAACATTGCAGGCTTTCTCATACTACATTAACTAACCTAAATATTTATCTAGGGCTCTCTCTAAACTAACAGGCTCTGCCCTAAGCCAGTGTATTAAGCAGGGAATACATCCAGAACTTCTTTAAGTTACTTTCCAAAAATAACAAATCTCTGAACATGCAGTACCCTTTAAAGCAGCGTTTAATCTGTGGGAGAATGTGGACTGTCAGTTTGGAGCTACAAAAGCCATCAAGGTTTATGTTTTGTATATAAGTGCCTGTAAGGGACTCTGTTAACAAACTTGGTACATCAGATGACAGGTGAATTTGGGAGAGATCACATTCATGCACTCATTCAAAGCATAGGGAGGCTCCCTATTCTGATAGCAGCAATACTTAACAATGGTGAACCTGGGCAGTGAGGAAGAATATTTATAATAGACTATATTGTTCAAAAAAATAAGTTTATAATACAAATCATAAAAAAGATGCTATTTGTCATTAAAGCAGATTTCATTTTCCTAGGATGAGGTCTTTACATTTTCAGACATTTATCATCACTTCTAAGCACTGTCTCAGGTGACTGGCAAGTAGGGGTAGGGAATCTGTAGTGCCCTCAGCTTTCCCTGGAATTATCCATATAGAGTACATGTCAGTGAGAGACAGAGTCGTCTTATCTCTGAGACTGAAATCCTGGATGTTCTCAGGAGGACAATAATTGTGAAAAACAAGCTAGCAGCAAGTACATATCTAGCTCCCTGGGGTAATTCCTCAAAGCCTACTGATGAGGCAAGTTTACAGGATCCACTCTCCCAGAGCCAGCATCTGACACCAACACCTCTGGCAAAAGGACGCATGGCTGTAACTTACAAGTGTGGGCCAAAAGGGCGGGTTAGGAAAGGCTTGATGTGGTTTATCTCATAAGGGAAACAGAAGAGAGTTATGACCTCACCCTTAGCTTGGAGGCTTTACAGTGCCTTGGCAGATACACACTGGCCTTGGGGTTAAGCTTGTAGAAAGCCCATGTCAACAGAGGGAAACACTGTGACCACCTGTGTACTTTGGCTGCAATAGTGTGTACACAACAAGTGCATACAAAGGCCTGGGAAAAACACAGGAAAGCAAAAGTTGAGGTAGGTGCAGCTGAGTAAGATGGCTCTTCTCGGGATACCCATGAGCATCGCTTAGCCACCCAGTTCATTTAGTTTGGTCGACTTGCTCAGACTTACCATAAAGTCCACTGTGAACCTGGAAGGAGGGCAGTTGCCAAATGGTACACACTGTGGAGGCATCCTGAGGTCACAGTGGAGCTGGACAAGTCGTCTGAAGGGGAAAGAATCTGAAGTACAATTGAAGATGACTTCACAGGAGAGTTGAAAATCAAGTTAAAGGTGACACTGAAGAGTAGTGAGCTTGAATCAGAGTAGTTCCAAATGGGCCAGGGGTTTCTGACTGATGGGTACTGTGAATCAGGAAGGAGCTCCTGACTCTGGTCCCTTCCATTGACAGAAGTGTTTATGTGGCAAGCAGGCAGCTATTTCTTATGGGGGCAGGACTAGATGTTTGATGAGGGTGTGCAGGCAACATCAACTCAGAAACCAAGCTTTCTTATCTGCACTCTGAAGGGTATTATTACAACTGGCTTCAGGTAATATTACGACTTAAAATTAAAGCATGTGAGTAATTGCATGAAATTGCAAAAAAAAACAAAAGCATGAAAAGTAATTACTCTCTTACCATCCAATTCAGCTATACTTTGAGGAAGCGGAAAGGAAATCTGACTTTAGGAACATTTTCCATTGACACGCAAAAACAAACTTGCATAGCCATGACCATTTCGGTCTTATGTGATTGGTTTTGTAGTCTTGGCTTTTGACAGGTACACAGATTATATTGCCTTTGGAGTAACAAAAAATAATGTCATTCACTTGTACTTACTTCACAGAGGATTCAAGTGTTCTCACTTTCATGCCCTTATTTTCTCCTAGGAAGTCTGTGAACTATTATCTAATTTAATAGAGGATGCATATTTTACAAATAAGATAGCAGAGCTAACAAATGATAGATACAGGACTAGAATCTAGTACCTCCTTTCAATTACAACAAAGAAATAATATTGTTTTCTAAATCTTAAGTTACAGCAAAGTTCATCACTATATTTTGGCCCTGACATGCCTTTTAGTTGCTTTCTGCACCCCACTGCCTTTTCACTATACTTGGAAAAAGATGTTTGTGTAGATATATGGAAAAAGAAGTTAAATGTCATAATTTCATGCTTAGGGCAGATGGTTTATCAACATCCTCAGTCTACAGTTACTCAGGCCCACTTCCCTATGGAATTGTAAACTTTTTAGATTCCAGTGGTTGTTTAGAATCTATTACCTTTGAAAGCAATTGGTCAACATTTAATTTGCCAGGCAAAGTATTGTCATATACCAAGTAGTCATATGAGGCTTTGAAAGAATTGATGTGCCTCACACAGGTTTACTTCTATAGTTTGCCGATTTTTAGTCCCTGCACTTTTAATACTATTTTTCACTAATAGTGGTTTCAACTTGATTACATGCTTGAGGCACAGCACTCACTTAAGATGTGTTTCCAGAGCTCAAGGGCCCTAAGCCATCAAGAGGCCCCCATTACTGGGACAATGTGCATTCTATTCTATTGGTAAAACAGGTAAGCACAGGGCGGGGGGGGGAGGGTGTGCATTGGTCAAGGGCCAGAAGAAAAGGCAATTACCTCACTGCATTTATCACAGCGGCGGCATACCTGAGTGCTGAGAGAATAATTTGAACCATATCTCAAGTAATTTAATTTGTAAAAAGTAGATATATGCTTCTAGGCTTCATACCAGACTAAGAGAAGAGAGGGTAGAGATGTTCCTGGAACTATGAGTGGAAAAAGTTATTTCAAACTTTTATTATCAGGTGGCAATAGAGATGAACTTTAGGTTTACCTCAGCTTAGCTTTCTTCATGGCAGTGGCAACAAGATTAAGAAGTTGAGTTTATTTTTCTATTATTTTTAGTTTTCTTATGGTTTTATTGTTTTACTTATATCTTTTCAAGTTTTTATTGAAATTCCAGTTAGTATGTAGTATAATGTTGGTTTCAGAAAAAGATTTTAGTGATCTAGTGCTCATCACAAATGCTCTCACCCATTTAACCTATCTTTGCTGTCCCCTCTCCCACCCTCCTGACAACTTGTCCTCTTCAGCAACCATCAGTTTGTTCTCTATAGCTAGGAGTCTCTCATAGTTTGCTTCCCTCTTTTTTCCCCTTCCCCGTTCATTTGTTTTATTTTGTTTCTTTAAATTTACATATGAGTGAAATCATGTGCTATTTGTCTTTCTCTGACTTATTTCACTTAGCGTAATACTCTCTAGTTCTGTCCACATTATTGCATATGGCAGAATTTCATTATTTTTTAAGGCTCAGTAATATCCAGTTTATATCTGTATTCTTATGTGGACATTTTACAGAGAAATGGCTATTGGAAGCTGGGTATATATGAAGTACAAATCCAAGCTCTGGAGTGCTCAGTCTTGCTGGACTATTGGATAAGGCAAGGCACAGATAAATCACTGAAGTTTGATTTGAGGAATACATACCAAAATTCATCCCCCCCTAATGTATCTCTGCTTTATTAAGGCTTTGCATCATTTTTCTTCAGAATTTTTATAGAGAGGCTGGAATTCTTTATTTGCATAATGCACAGCTAATCTGGAGAACAATAGTTATTTTTGAAGAAATTCACTTATCTGACAGTCTTTTCTAGGTATCTGCAAAACGATCTGAAGGATGAAGACATGTCCTGGCAAAATTACTTTGTGGAAGCTTCAAAGTCAGCTATCATTTGCGGTAAGAGAAAAATAGGTTCTGAGAAAAAAAAAAGTAGGAAGCATGAAAATAGGAAATCCAGAAGTTCAAGAGGATGGAGGCTGGGAAACAGTGACAGATGGGCATAATGTTTGAGATTTATGACAAGGACTTTCATCTTGGGTATCTTAGATGTGTTCTGTTTGGGGGAGGGAGGGAACATCAAATTATATTGGTCTTGTTGCTGGTTGGAAACATGCAACCTGCATTCTGGAGAAAGGGGCAGACTAGTTGGATGTCACAGGCACAGAGGTGTCAGCTAAAGTCAGGAAAGAAGTGGAAGCCAGCTAGGGAAATTCTGTACAGTAAGAAGGCTGAGGACCAATCATGAGTAACAGCAGCATTTGCAGGGCGGGTTGGGGAAGAGGTCACAAAGACAAAGCATTTCCACAGGCAGGAAGACAGAATTTGAGAAAGGAGAAAGTGGTAAACAATGTCAAATGCTGTGGGGAGCTTAAACAAGATGATGGCTGAGGAATATTATTTAGACTTGAGAATTAGCAAGACCCTGTATTTCTGCCAGAGACGGTTCAGTAGAGTTTTGAGGGCAGAATCCACAATCTAGTGGTAGAGGTGTAAATAATACCTAGGGAAGTAGGGCAGCCTGGGTGGCTCACTGGTTTAGCACCTGCCTTCAGCCCAGGGCGTGATCCTGGAGACCCGGGATCGAGTCCCACATCAGGCTCCCTGCATGGAGCCTGCTTCTCCCTCTGCTTGTGTCTCTGCCTCTCTCTCTCGGTGTCTCTCATGAATAAATAAATAAAATCGTAAAAAAAACTAACTAGGGAAGCAGAGGAATGGCATAGAATGCTTTATTGTATAAATTCAAAAACAGAGTGCTGAGGTTTGAATTCCTGCTTTGCCATTTAGTAGCTATGCCCGTGGGCAAGTTATGAACATTTTTGTACTTCAAGTTTTACATCTAGAAAATGACAGTAATAAAGGCTGTGAGGATTAAATATTTTATTTTATATGTAAAACACTTAGAATTGTACCTGGCCTATAGTATGTGCTATATATAAATGTATTAGTATTTTTTATTATGCCTTAAAGAAGCACATATGAGAAATAAAGTTGAGAAATGTATTAGTTTTCTATGGCGGCATAACAACTTCCTATAAACTTTGAGGCTTAGAACAATAGTGACTTATTAGCTCACTGTAGGTCAGGATGCCAGGCAGAGCTTGATGGAGTTCTCTCCTCTGTTCCTCACAGTTGTGCAATCAGGGTGTTGGCTGGTCTGCATTTATTTCTGGATACTCTGAGAAAGAACCTACATTTCATTCAGGTTGTCATCAGGATTCAATTACTTGTGGTTGTAGGACTGAGATCCTTCTTTCCTTGCTATCAGACAGAGTCACTCTCCACTCCTAAAGGTCACTCACACTCCTTGCCATGTGCCACCTCCATCTTCAAAGCCCAACAATGGAGAATTCATGCATTTGATTTCTCTCACTCGCTTGGTATATGCTGTATGGCCAGTTTGTGGAAACATGCCCTGAATATCCCTATTAATATTATCTTGAGAATGTAGAGATTCCGTATTCTCTATATATTGCTGTCACACAGAATGTGAGGAACATGTTCAGCATTCAAGGTCAGAGTCTCTGGGGGTGACCACCCAGAGCATCTCCATTGTAACGAGGAGTGTCCAGATGGCAGGCCTTAGATCTTCTTAGAACACTGGCCAGGCAAGGAAGGAGAGGCTACAGATAATTGCTATATTAAGTGGCTACACTATAAAAGCAAGCTAAATGTTTGGTGCACATAAATCCTAGCAGCAGATACTTTATCCAGTCTGTGGCTCCTGGACTCCCTGCACGTAAGTTCCCCCAATAAGTCTATGTCTCAACCACTATCTCTAGGTCTTTCTTCAGCCTCATCAGATTATCACCCATCCTTGGCTTAAAGTCTGCTAAGGTGTGGTGACTCACTCACTTAACTTTCTTTTTCCCCCTACAAGAAAGAGCACCATCCCTTCTTAGAGCTCATCTTTTTAGGTAAGTCCCATAAAAAATAATCTCCCATTATTCAAGTCGGGTATGCCATATAACATAAGCAAATTATAGGAATGATATTCTGTTATATTCACAGGTCTCTCCCATACTCATACGATAGATTATACGAAAGCATGGTCATCAGGGTTCATCTTAGAGTTCTGCCTATCATAATGCAGAAAATTAAGTTTTTGTGGATTAGATTGGTATGTTTACAGTTAGAGGGCAAATAACCAGCAGAGAGGGAAATGTTAAAGAAAATAGGAGAAAAAAAAGGTGATATTTTTTCTAGAGTTATATTGTGAAAAGGAGTAGTTATATACGGTATTGAGGACAGAGCTAAATGGGTAACACTGGGAAGGAGCAGAGATATCTCTGAGACTGCAGGAAAGATGATTATAACATGTCACTGTATTCCTTGATGGTTAGTAAACAATCTCAAAACTATGGCATATAAAAATTACCAATTATTTTTCATGCATCTACAGGGTCCAGCTGATTTTGGCTGAGCTCTCTCATGCATCTTTGGTTCAACTGGTCCAATTCCATGTCTAAATGTTGGCTCTGCTCCATGGTTAACTCATTCTCTTTCTGGTACAAACAGGAAAATCCAGGCAACTCCTTCTCATGGTGATAATAGGTGCACAAGATTTCTCGGGGCCTAGGCACTGGTATACCACCACGTCTGCCTTATTTTAGTTGCCAGCTAGTCGTGTGTCTAGTCCTGTATGAGATTATAAGTACACCACAGAGATATGGGGGCATGGAAGAATTTACATCAATACAATCTACTAGAATGATAAGTTTGGAAACAGAACTATAAGTGGTGATGACATTTACACTTAATGGCATCTAAGTTTTTGGTAATGGGAGAAGACTATGAAATTTAATTTTTATTTGGACACAAGGAAAGTCACGCAGACACACAGAAAAGATCTCTCTTTGAATGTTTACAGGGGACAATGGCTTACCTTGATTAAAGGAAATCTAAAAGGGATCTGTGGTAAATTCAAACCACTATGTAAGGCTAAATTAGAAAGCCATTTAATATTAAGGTAATGTGCTGGTTATCCTTCCATTGTAGATCCATTTTCCACCTTCTCATCTCTATACTGCAGGCAACTGTCCTGCCTGGATTGTTCTCCATTGGTCACCAGGTTCTATTTGGATTCAGCCAATAATGAAGCACTAGGAGTAAGGTCTGGGGTTTATTCTCCAGGTCTCTTCCCTGAAGATTGAGTCTTGCTACACTAGGCCATAGCACCTGTAAGGCAGCCCTCTGCATATGTTGCCACTTTAGGTTCTGGTAGTTTCTTCTTCCTCTTGCCTTTTCAGGATTAGGGATAGTAAGGCTTTCCATTTCCACTAGCCTTAATGCCTTAATGTCCTATATTCCATTTAATTGGTTTCCTAACACACTGCCCACACTTGGTATAATTTTTCTTTATTTTTTTTAATTTTTATTTATTTATTATAGTCACAGAGAGAGAGAGAGAGAGAGAGAGAGAGGCAGAGACATAGGCAGAGGGAGAAGCAGGCTCCATGCACCGGAAGCCCGATGTGGGATTCGATGCCAGGTCTCCAGGATCGTGCCCTGGGCCAAAGGCAGGCGCCAAACCGCTGCGCCACCCAGGGATCCCGGTATAATTTTTCTAAACGTTCCTCAGTAGTCTAATTTCAGTGTGTCACCTGCTTCCTGTTAGGACTCTGATTAATCTAGTTAAGGATTTGGGACCTCATTTAGTAAGCAACGAGAAACAAAGCATTAGGAGAGGTCTATAAATGGAACTGTGTTGTGGGAAGGTTAATATGAAAGCCACAAAGAGAGAGCATTATAGGAGGCAGCAAAGCACACAGGAGACTCACAACTGTCCAGATGATAGGGCATGAGGGCCAACACCAGAGGTAGTGCTGTGGGCATGGAAAGGGAGAATGGGTGCAAAAGCAACTGTGGGAACAGAATGGATCAGTATCACAGCATTTGGTAGCAGTTAGATGGTCAGGATGAAAGAGCATATTTCCAAAATTTTCAGCCTTGAGAGCTAGGAGATGAGTAATACCATTAAGAACAACCAGGGATCAAACCAGGGATCACAAAAGGATACAATGTTCTGTTTTTGACATTTGGAATTTTCCATGTGATGTTCAGTGTCCTATATATAATTGGAAATGTTGAACTTGGGAGATAGATCAGGCCTGGGAATAATTTGGAGGTTGTCCACAGAGATTCAACAGTAATCAGTTTGAGGTGCAGGGAAAGAAGCAGATACAAAGAAGGGAGAAACAAAATACATGGTCTAAGCTTGGTTTGGAAATACAGTTTCTGAGACTAGGAGGAGGAAGGGAGGAGAGTAGCAGATAAACAAACTGAAACAAAAGAGTCTGTGTATTTCAACCCTTTAGTAAACTTTTTTTGAGAAACTAAATTTTTGTGGATTAGGAAGTTTGTTACTTTGTTTTTGTTTTATTTTGAGGGCCAAGCCTCCTAGCGTGGGTTTTGGTTTCTCTCATGAAGATCTTGGGCCTGGGGTGCCACTTATTTTTAAAAAGTACAAACATTTCTTATTTTGCTTTTAGACCTTTATCATTTGATCCCTTACAAATGTAAGATCTTTTGATTAAGTGTTTTATTTTGTTTTTAAAATACTTTCACACTCAAGGACAAATAAGCTGCAGGAACAAAAATTGTATTAGCAATCCATGTCCATGCAATTCATAATACCTTCTGAGTATCATTGCTATTAATCTCGTTTCCTTGCCTATATCCTTTATGGACTTTATGTTAATCAATGATTATATTCCCATATAAAAGAAATCTAGGTCAATGGAACTTTATGTTTATGTCTATCAGAGGAATAGTCGTTTGAACATCAGTTTTTTTTTAAATTTTTATTTATTTACGATAGTCACACACACACACACACACACACAGAGAGAGAGAGAGAGAGAGAGAGAGAGGCAGAGACATAGGCAGAGGGAGAAGCAGGCTCCATGCACCAGGAGCCCGACGTGGGATTCGATCCCGCGTCTCCAGGATCACGCCCTGAGCCAAAGGCAGGCGCTAAACCACTGCACCACCCAGGGATCCCTGAACATCAGTTCTTTAGAGAATTCATTTGCATAGTGAATTAAGCCTTCTAATTCATTCATTTTGAATACTTCCCTATCTATAGACATTTTTTAGAATTGGATTTTCTTAAATTAAGGCACACACTTTTTATTGGACTTTTAACTCATCTGAGACAGCGTAGAGGCAGCAGTTTGAAAAGCACCTGTAGCTTATGTGAGGGAGATTGTTGACTAATATTATGACAGGTGCTATAGGCTGGGATTTTCCTGGGAACACAAGAGATGGCAGGAACCCTTTCTTTTCTTTCTTTCTGCCAGACTAGAGAACTAGAAATTTGAAGTTTACAAGAGCCAGTGTTAATGTTATCTATCTTACTAGCATCACAGCACTGTCCCTATTCCCCTGTGAACCATCCCTATGGAACCTGCCCACCTTGGCAGGCATCTATCCAAAGCAGCTTTTGCCAAGACACACCAGGCAAGCAGCTCCCAGCCAGACTGATGCCATTCTAAGTGACTCCTGTCCAGGCAATGGGGGAGACATAGCCACACATCAGCACCCCTACAGTTCCTACAGCCAAACCTCTTAGCTGGCTGTGTAGGGAGCTGGTCTTGCCCTTCAGTGCGCCTGAGAGACAGTTATGCTGACTGCTGCCTCTCTACCTAATGAGCCTATGGATGCTTCAGACAGGCCTCTCAATAGGGCAAGGAGCAAACTCTGCCCAAGGTGCCCATAGTAGGTAAAGCAGGTGACTGTAACCAACTAAGCTGAAGGCAACTGCAGCTCAGTCACATAGGAGGACACACCTGAAGCACCTGGTTCTGATGACCAGGGGGTATTGTGCTATAGGGCCCCAAAGGACTTCTTGTGTATGAGGCCCATTTTCAAGACCAAAAGATATAGGTGACCTACCTAGTACATAGAAACAACACAGAGAGACCAATTGAGGAGACAGAGAATAATTCCCAAATGAAAGAACAAGACAAAATAAAAAAGAACTAAGTGAAATGGAGATAGGCAAGTTGCCTGATAAAGAATTTGAAGTAATGGCCATAGAAATACTTACTAGGAAAGAAAAAAAAATACTTACTAAGTTTGAAAAAAGCATGGGTGAACTCAAGTGAGAACTTCAACAAAAAGAAAATATAAAAAAGAACTGGGGATCTCTGGGTGGCTGAGCAGTTTAGTGCCTGCCTTTGGCCCAGGGCATGATCCTAGAGTCTCGGGATCAAGTCCCATGTCGGGCTCCCTGTGTGGAGCCTGCTTCTCCCTCTGCCAGTGTCTCTGCCTCTCTCTCTGTGTCTCTCATGAATAAATACATAACATCTTAAAAAAAAAAAGAACTAGTCAGGGCTGAAAAATTCAGTTACAAAAACATACTAGAGGAAATCAACACAAGACTAGAAAACTAAAAATCAACAATAGACTGGAACAGATCAGTGATCTGGAAAGCAGGGTAATGGAAAGTGACCAAACTGAACAGAAAAAAAACATAGGATAGCTTATGGGAATTCTGCAGCATCATCAAGCATAATAACATTTGCATTATAGGGATCCCAGCAGTAGAAGAGAGAAACGGGGGCAGAAAACTTATGTGAAGAATAGCTGAGGAGTTCCTCAATCTGGAAAGGAAACAGCCAGATCCAGGAAGCATGGAGAGCCCCTAACAAGATGAACCCAAGGAGCACCACATCAAGACACATAACAATTAAAATAGCAAAAAAAGTAATGGTAAAAGAGAGAATCTTAAAAGGAGAAAAAGAAAATAATGATGTGCAAGAGAAACCCCATAAAGCACTCTACTGACATTTCAGCAGAAACTGCACAGGCCAAAAGAGAGTAGTGTGAAATATTCCAAATACTAAAAGGAAAAGAACCTGCAACCAAGAATACTATACCCAGAAACAGTATCATTCAGAATAGCAGGAGAGATAAAGGGTTTTCCAAACAAAATTTAAATGAGTACATTACCAGTGAACTAGCCTTCAAAGAAACATTAAAGGGAATTATTTAAGTGGAAAAAAAAGGCCATAACTAGAATTGAGAAAATTAAGAAAGGGAAAATTTTCATAGGTAAAAAGCAAACATGGTAAAATCAGTAGATTAATCACTTACAAAGCCAGTATATAGATTAAAATATAAAAGTAGTAAAATATATTTATAAAAATTAGCCAAGGGGTACATAAAATAAAATGACATAAAATATGATATACATAAGATGTGGAGGGGAGAGTAAAAATGTAGTGCTTTTAGATGTATTTGGACTTAAGTGGCCATTAACTTAATATAGACTGCTATACACATAAGATGTTATATATGAAACTAATGGTAGCCACAAATTAAAAATATATGATGCACACATACAAAAAAAATGGAGAAAGGAATCCAAGCATAGACCATAAAACTACAAGGGAAAAGAACAAGAAGAAAGTAACAGAAGAACTTCAAAAACAACTAGAAAACAACAAAATAGCAGTACATACCTATCAAAAGTCACTTTAAATGTAAGTGAACTAAATGCTACAATCCAAAGAAATAGGGAGACTGAATAGATTAAAAAAAAGACCCATCTAAATATTGCTGGAAGAGACTCATTTCAGACCTAAAGACACAACATACAAAAAGGAAAGAGATAGAAAAACGTATCATGCAAACAAAAGCAACAAACAAACAAACAAAACAATCCAGGGTAGCAACATTTATATCAGACAAAATGGAGGGTATTATGCTGAGTGAAATAAGTCAATCAGAGAAGGACAAACATTACATGGTCTCATTCATTTGGGGAATATAAAAATTAATGAAAGGGAATAAAGGGAAAGGGAGAGAAAATGATGAAAATATCAGTGAGGGTGACAAAACATGAGAGACACCTAACTCTGGGAAATGAACAAGGGGTAGTGGAAAGGGATGTGGGTGGGGGGTTGGGGTGACTGGGTGATGGGCACTGAGGGAGGCACTTGGTGGGATGACCACTGGGTGATATGCTATATGTTGAACTCCAATAAAAAAATGTTAAAAAATAGGCTTTAAAACAAAGAGTAGCAGGAGACAAAGAAGGACAATACATAATGATAAAAGGAACAATCCAATAAGAGGTTATAACAACCGTAAATATCTATGAACCAAACATAGGAGCACCTAAACATAAAGCAAATATTAACAGACATAAAGGAGAAATTGACATTAATATAATAATAGTAGGGGACATTACTATCCCACTTACATCAATGGAAAGATAATCTAGACAGAAAATCAACAAGAAAATAGTGGCTTTTAATGACACATTAGGCCAGATGGACTTAACAGGTATATATTGAATATTCCATCCCAAACCAGAATACATATTTTTTTTAAGTGCATACAAAGCATTCTCCAATGTGCCAAAGAAATCCAAGATGAAATAAAAAAATACATTGACAAAAAAAAAATTTCAAATCTAATGATTTAAAATCTTTGGGATGCAGCAAAAGCAGTTCTAAGAGGAAAGTTTATAGTAATATAAGCCTACCTGAAGAAGAAAAATCTCAAACAACCTAACCTTATACCTAAAGGAACGGGAAGAAGAATAAGCAAGCCCAAACCCAGCAGGAGGAAGAAATAAGAAATATTAGAGTGGAAATATGAAATGGAGACTTAAAAAACAATAGAAAAGACCAGTGAAACCAAGAGCTGGTTCTTTGAAAAAAACGCAACTGATAAACCTTTAGCCAGGTTTAGCTACTCATCAAGAAATAGAAGACTTGAAGTCAGAAATGGAGAAATCAATGGAGAAATATAAAAAATTATATTATGAAAAATTATATATCAACAAACTGAATATCATAGAAGAAATGGATATGCTTCTTAGAAGCAGATAATCATCTAAAATTGAGTCAAGGAAGGAATAGAAAATTTGAACAGATTACTGGTAATGAAAAAACCTCCAATAAACAAAAGTTCAGAACCAGATGGATTCACAAGTGAATTCTACCAAATATTTAAAGAGTTAATACCTATTCTCCTCAAACTATTCCAGAGAATACATGAGGAAGGAAAACTTCCAAATTTATTCTACAAGGACAGCCTTACCATGATATTGAAAACAGGCTAACACACTAAAAAAACAAAAAAACAAAACAAAACAACCCCCCCCCAACACAGGTAAACATCTCTGATGCACACAGATGCAAAAATTTTCAACAAATATTAACAAACTAAATCCAACAATACATTAAAAAAATCATTCACAATAAATCAAATAGGATTTATTCCAGGGATGCAAAGGTGGTGCAATATTTGCAAATCAATGTGATATATCATATTAACAACAGGAAGAGTAAAAATGATATGATCATCTCAATAGATGCAGAAAAAGCATTTGACAAAATGTGACATCTGTTGACAACAAAAACTCTCAGCAAAATGGGGTTAGAACATAATAAGACCAAATATGAAAAACCTAGAGCTCACATCATACTCAGTGGTGAAACACTGAGAGCTTTTCCTCTAAATCATGAATAAGGCAAGGATGTCCACTCTCACCACTTTTATTCAACATAGTATTTGAAGACCTAGCTACAGCAGTCAGGCAAGAAAACATAAAAGTCATCCACATTGGTAAGTTGAACTGTCACTATTTGCAGATGACAGGATATACATAGAAAACCCCAAAGACTCCATCAACCATCCCTTTGTCCCCCAACTATTAGAACTGATAAAGTCAGTAAAGTTTCAGGATAAAAATAAACATACAGAAATCTGTTGCATTTCTGTACACTAATAATAAAATAGCATAAAGGGAAATTAAGTATTTCCATTAAGTTACACCAAAAAAGATATGATACCTAGGAATAAATTTGACCAAGGAGGTAAAAGGCCTATTCTCTCAAAACTATAAGACACTGATGAAACTGAAAATGATATCAGCAAATGGAAAGATGATATATGGTACTCATATATTGAAAGAATTAATATCATTAAAATTTCCATATTACTGAAAGTAATCTACAGATTCAATGCAATTCCTACCAAATACCAATGGCACTTTTTCAAAGAATCTAGCATTTTCAAATTTTAGACTTGTATGGAACCACCAAAGACTTTAAATAGCCTAAGCAAATTTGTGAAAGAACAACAAACCTGGAGGTATCATAATTCCAGATTTTAAGATACATTACAAATCTATAGTAATAAAAGCTGGCACAAAAATAGACATGTAGTTTGATGGAATGGAAGAGTGAGCCCAGAAATAAAATGATACCTAGTTGGCAATTGAACTATGACAAAGGAGGCAAGAATATACAATGGGGAAAAGACCATGTACTCAATAAATGGCATTGGGAAAAGTGGACAGCTACATACAAAAAAAAAAAAAAATGAAACTGAGCTACTTTCTTACATCATGCACAAAAGTCAAAATGTAATAAAGACCTAAATATGAGACCTGAAATCATAAAACTTCTAAAAGAAAATGTAGGCAGTAATCTCTTAGACACTTGTCTCTGCAATGTATTTATGGTATGTCTCCTGAGACAAGGGAAACAAAAGCAAACATAACTATTGTAACTACACAAAGATAAAAACTTTTGCACAGCAAAATAATCCATTAACAAAATGAATGGCAACCTAGTGAATCAAAGAAGATCTTTGCATTGGTGGATATTGATATACCCGATAAGGGATTAATATTAAAAATGTATCATGAACTCATACAACTCAAAAAAAAAAAAAAACCCAAGCAATCCAATTAAAAAATGTACAGAGACCTGAATAGATATTTTTTTTTTCTGAAGACAACCTACAGATGGCCAACAGAAAAAAATGTTCAGCATCACTAATCATCAGGGAAATGCAAGTCAAAACCACAATGAGATATCACAACAGTCAGAATGACTATTATTAAAAAGACAAGACATAGCAAGTGTTGTTGAGGACATGGCATGAAAGGAACCCTCTGCACTGTTGATGAGAATGTAAATGGGTGCAGCCACTGTGGAAGTTAAAAATAGAAATGATCCAGTAATTTCACTACTGGTTATCTACCCAAAGAAAAGAAAACACTTGTTTTCTAGTTCGAAAAGATAGATGCTTATCTTTAAGCATAAGGGTATAAAGATACCCTTATGCTTATTGAAGCATTATTTACAATAGCCAAAGTATGGAAGCAATCCAAGTATACACTGATAGATGAATGGATAATGCAGAGATTGTATATGCATATACATATATATATACACACATACATTATATCCACTTATATATGTGTGTGTGTGTGTATATATATATATATAATGTCCATATGAAAGACTGAGATCTTGCCATTTACTTAGAATATAAGTGAAATAAGTCAAATGGAGAAAGACAAATACCATATGATTTCACTTACATGTAGAATCTAATGAAACAAATGAACAAAACCCAGATCCTTAAGTGGTTGCTAGAAGGCAGGTTGGTGAAGATAGGTGAGACAAGGGATTAAGAAATGTAAATTTCTAGTTATAAAGTAAATAAGTCACAGTTAAAAGATATAAATGAAAAAATAGCATAGAGTATATAGTCAACAGTATTATAATAACATATATATGGTGACAGATGGTGACTATACATTGTGATGAGGATTGAGCGATGTATAGAATTGTCAAATCAATCTGTTGTACTCCTAAAACTAACATAAAATTGTACATAAATTGTATTTTAACAAAGATTATTGAGATAATATATTTTAAAATTAAAAATAATTTTTCACTTTGAATTTTGGATAACTAAATAGTTTTGATGGCTTGGGGATATTAGGTGGGAACTTTCATTTATTACATATCTATAGTAAGTAAATAACTTGAATCAACAAATTCAAGATGTACCTTTTAATTTCAGTTCAGAATGCTGGGGCAAACTAACACCAGGTTCCAAGAAGAGAAGAGTCACAAAGAACTGTTGCTAATGATCCTCTCATTTGTGCACCTAGCACAATTGGTAAAGGTTTGACTAAAGCACAGTTTTACTTCCACATCTATAATAAAATAGCATTTGTTTGTGGAGATATTTCTTTTCTCCAGCATCACTTGCTAACACCAATTCCTATTACTGAAGACAAGGTTTTTGGTTTGGTCAAGGTTGAAACTCTGGATTCTGGAACATGAGCCACTTTTTTGTTTTCTATGTGTCTGTTAAATCTGGTCTCCATATTAAGAAGACTTCCCTCTTATACCACATGTGGAATTCAACTTAGGGTGGAAACAAGAAAGCATTAAATCATCTGTTGAAAATCCTAAACAATTCAAAAGTCAAAACATACTACATTAGGCATTTTCATTTGGATCCCACTTGTGAGATATGTGTGATACTATGTTGAGATTAATTCAGGCTCATATGACTAGCTGGATCTGGCAAGGCTTACTTTAAATGTATAGTTAAAAAATGTATTTCCAGATCCAAATATATGTAGCAGATAATATAAAGCTAGCTGTGCCAAAACAATTTGAATTTTTGAAATACACTTAAAAAATGTATTTAGCTCTCCAGTGAGGGGTAGTTTAGAACAAGAAGCAGCAATTTGTTGTGTGAGAGCAGTGCAGTAAGACTTGTGAAATCTGTTCCATATTAGCTCTGAGAACTTGGACAGCAGATGATACTTTGAGCCTTCATTTCTTTAACTGTCAACAAGATGAATGATATTTTCTCTAGGTACCTGTGATACAGAAAGATCAAAAATGTGATGATGTGCTTGATAAACTATGAAGTTTTATACCTTGTTTACCAGTAACATTTACAGAACATTTATTAAGCACTGTGCTAGGATTATTAGGCTTGGAATAAACAAAGATGAATAATACATCTGCCTTCTAAGAATTTGTGGTCCTACACAGTGTATGGGAAACAGACATGTAAAGAAAAAAATACAACCTATTACAAATAGTGTAAAAAGGATACAGTAGAAGTTTTAAGCAGTCAATTTAGTTGGAGGAGTCAGGAAAGGATTTCCACAAAAAGTGATCTGAGTAGGTGTTACTAGATCGATGGAAATAGGAGGGTGGTGTTAGTAGATATTCTTTCAGGAAGAGGCCAATATAAACAAAGGTGATAAGGATGAAATAGCATGGCTTGTTAGAAGAACTATAAAACTACATATGTAGACTGTTTTGCTCTTGACTTATTTGTATCAGATACTTAATAGAGTGATGATCTTAAGTCAAATATCAATAAAACCAAGGGATATGAATTCTTTATGAAAGCACATAGAATATATGGACTTTTATTCCTACCTTTTCTGAATATATTCTAAATGGCAACCAGTAGTGCAAAACATAAGATTTGGACTGGATTTCATGATGCAATAAAGAGTTTGGGCAAGGTCTCAAGGATGCTAGGTGTATAAAAGGCATCATTTGTCATATTTGATAGTAGAGGTGGATTTGGAAAAAAATTAAAGTGATTTTTCAAGACATTCACTTATTCACAACTATGCATGTAAGGAAAACATGAATTATGAATTTAAAAAATACTCAAGTTATCAAAAATAAATTTAAACTACCATAATGAATATTTTCTCCTCCTTGCTCAGCTGCTCATAGTGGCTCCCACAAAACAGTCCAAATAAAAGGTCTTTACTTGACGTGTGAAAAATGACCTATGGAATCTTGTTCAATTGCATCATATATTTAACATGCGGCAGACATTTTTATTTAAAATCTCTTCCTGTGTGGATTATTGCATTTCCCACTCTGATCATTTTTTCCAAGTCTCAGGGGATTCTATATATTATACCACAGTCCATTTCTCAAAGAAATAGGGCCATATTGTCTACCATCTGTGTTTCTGATCTCCTTTTCCAGAAAAATATTCATTTTTAATTTGTCCCCTGAGTTTTGAAAATTCTCCAAGAATTCTCCATTCCCCTCTTCATGACCATGTATCCACTACTTATTCTTCCATTCTATTACTGGTTGTTCTCTAAGTCATTCTTTTTGGTTCTTTCTTATGTTCTTTTTGTTGTTGTTGTTTGGTTTTGTTTTTTTTACACTTGATTGGGGCACTTTGTCATGTGCCCAGTTTTCATCTAACTGGGACTTTGGTTACTTATGACTAAATTACTTCCTTTCCTTAAACATCACATTGAAAACAAAATTATCATTGGAGAGATTGAAGAAAGTGTGTCATTTTCTCAATTGGTAAGATCAAGTTCTCCCTTAGGATTTAAAGTCCTTTAAATTTTATTTCCTCTTCTTTTGTTGTTAACCTTTTGGAGATAAAGGTGGACAGAGGTACATTTCAAAAATGAGAACTTTGTTAAGTGATAATTACAGTTTCTCTAATATTTTTTATAAAGAACAATTTCTACTGTTATTTTCAAATTAATTTTAGAATATTTTTCCATATTATATGATTATATATTATGTATTTGCCATATTATATATATTTGTCACATTGAACTTTATTTGTAAATCAAAGAAATCATTTAGATTAACAAAATTTTTTAAAATTAATTTATTTTATTATTTTTAAAAAATTTCTTAATTGAGGGGTAAGGCAGAGATATATCAAGAGAGCTGGCTCAAACTCAAGAAAGATCATTTCAATCTCACAACGGATTGGAATTAGGAACTAGAGGGTGTCAAAAATCAAAATTACTTTCTCTGTGTGACATGATTATTTTTCATTGCTTCTCTCTGCTTCTGTGCCTTAATTTTCTCTCCTCCTTTAGATTGGATTTAATTATCTGTGTACATAATAGAAAATGACTGCTTCAGCCCCTCAAAACCTCCCATGCCTGAATAAAACAGAAGCTGTGTTATTCTGTGAACCAACTCCCATAGTGAAATATTGAAGATAATTTAGAATTTAGATATGAAAAAGAAAACTTCAAAAGTAGGGACAGGATTGAAAGTAGGTTTGGATAACTTAATATAGGAATAAATTATGGAATAATTACAAATATGGAATAAATTATAAATTAATAAAAAGCCAAAATTTGATGGTTTTAAAATGCTAATAAATTTAGGTTTGGTGATAGTAGGGTTCACTTGAAGGAGTATTACTATGATTACTTATAGTCCTGCTTATAGTGGCATGTGAGCAAGAGCCTAGCCAGTGGCTCTACCTGTCTTCCAAGCAAAGCAGGTGACCTCAGCTGGTCAGGGGACTCATGTGTGATTCTGTCTGATTTGGGTTCAGCCCATTCTGCTATCCTGCCTGGTCAGTTAAGCTAACTCATAGCCCCACTTACCACTGAGTATATCTAGTAGTCTCACCTCAGTGAGAAACCTGGCCAGGGAATACAGCCATGCTCAGGAATCAAGCGAGCAGTCCTATCTACTATTTCCAGCCAGCAGTAACTCACCATCCCCCACCTCAGGGCTTGGGCAGTGGCCTTGCCCTAAAATAGATCCTGATAGCAAGTGCATCCATCCATCCAAGGATACAACCAGTTGACTCATTAAGAACCCCAAGCTGAGCTGCCTGGTGAAGATGGTACGTCTCTGCTAAAGTGAACCTGAAAGCCCAAGAGAGGATACCACTTACTCAAATATACAGATACCAACATGAGAAACCATGGACCACAAAAGATCAGTTAAACATGACATTACCAAATATAATTTATAAAGTTCCAATAACTGACTGTAAAGTTATAGAGATCTATGTACTATCAAAGAATTCAGAAAAATACTCTTAAAGTAATTAGTGTAAGAATACAGCAACTAAGCAAAATAATGCATGAACCAAATGAAACTAAAGAGGTCATTATATAATGATAAAAGGGTCAATCCATCTAGAAGCTATATTTATAAATATGTATACACTAAACATTAGAGCAACTTAACATATAAAATGTCAACAGAAACAAAAGAACACATAAACAGCAATACAATAATAGTTGGGAACTTTAATATTCCCCTCTTAGCAATGGACATATTATCCAGATAGAGTCATTAAGAATACAGATTTTAATGGCATTATAGGCCAAAAAGACCTAACAGACTTGTACAAAACATTTCATATAACAATAGCAGAATACATATGCTCCTCATAACGGCATGAAACATTTTCTAGCATAGATTATACGTTAGGCTACAAAACAAGTCCTAGCAAATTTAAGAAGATTGAAGTCATACCAAGTATATTTCTTGACCATATGGTATGAAATTAAAAATCAATAGAAGGAAAGCTAGAAAATTCACAAATTTGGAAATTAACACTCCCCCGAAAAACCAATGGATCAAAGAAGAAACTAAAATGAAAAAGTATCTTGAGGCAAAAGAAAATATAAATAAAACATCAAACTCTATGGGAGAAGCAGTTCTAAGAGGGAAGTTTATAGCTCTAAATAAGTACGTTAATTTTTTTAATAATAAATTTATTTTGTATTGGTGTTCAATTTGCCAACATACAGAATAACACCCAGTGCTTAAGTACATTAATTTTAGATTAAGAAAGATCTCAGTCTCATTTTACACCCAAAGAACTAGGAAAATAAGAACAAACTAAGCCCAAAGTTAGCAGAGGAAGGAAATAATAAGTATCAGAACAGAATTGAAATAAAGAACCAGAAAACAATAAAAAAGATTAATAAAACTAAGAGTTGGTTCTTTGAAGAAAAAATTGATAAATCTTTAGTTGGACTAACAAAGAAAAAAGGGAAAGGACCCAAATCAATTAAGTTATAATTGAAAGGGGAGACACTACAACTCGTACCACACAAAGAATCATGAGATTATCATAAATAATTATATGCCAACAAACTAGACACAACCTAAAAGAGATGGATAAATTCCTAAAAACATACAGCCTGCCAAGACTGAATTAGGAAAAAATAGAAAATCTGCACAGACTGATGTTAAAGAGATCAAATCAACCAAAAATCTCAACAACAAAAAAGCTAAGGACTAGATAATTTCACTGGTGAATTCTAGCAAACATTTACAGAGGAACTGATGCCATTCCTGCTCAAATTTTTTAAAAATTGAAGAGATGGGAGGGGATGCTTCCAAACTTATTTTGCAAAGATAGCATTACCCTGATACCAAAGCCAAACAAGGACACAACAAGAAAAGAAAACTATAGGCCAATATTCCATATGAATATAGATGTATAAATTTTTAAAGTACTAGAAAACCAAATTCAGTAGCACATTAAAAAAAATTATATACCAATATTAAGTGGTTTCATTCTGGGATGCAAGGTTGGTTCAATATATAGTAAATGTGATAAACCACAGTAATAGAAGAAAGATGAAAATCATATGATAATCTCAGTGGATGCAGAAAAGATACTTGACAAAATTCAACATCCATTCATCATAACAAATTGGGTATAGAAGGAATGTACTTCCATATAATAAAAGCCATATATGACAACTCCATAGCTAACATCACTCTCAATGGTTAAAGGTTGAAAGCCTTTTCTCCAAGATCACAAACAAGACAAGGGTGCCCATTCTCACCACTGCTATGCAACATACTCAAAGTCCTGCCAGAGTAACTAGGCAAGAAATATAAAAGACATTTGAATTGGAAAAGATAAAGGAAATTTTTTTTTCTAATCACAGATGACAGGATTTGTCAAGATAATCAATAATACTCAATGAAGAGAAGACAATCTCTTCAATAAGTGGTGCTGGGATAACTGAATATGCACATATAAAAGAATAACTGGACTCTCATATTACATTACTCACAAAAAGTAACTCAAAATGGATTAAGACTTAAATGTAAGACTTGAAACTACAAAACTCCTCTAAGAAAACACTTCCTGGCATGGGTCTTGGCGATGATTTTTTGGCTATGATACTTAAAGCACAACAAAAAAATCAAAATTACATAAGTGATATCATATCAAATTAAAAAGTGTTTGCATAGCAAAAGAAATTACCAACAAAGTGAAAAGGCAATTTATGTGATGGGAGAAAATATTAGCAAACCACATTCTGATATGGGTTCTTTATGTATTTAATCCTTAAAACTCATTAGCAAAAATAATCTAGTTTAAAAACAGGCCGAGGACCTGAGTGGACACTTTTCCAAAGACATACAAATGGTCAACAGGTACAGTACAAGGTGCTCAACGTCTCTAATTAGGGAAATGCTAGTCAAAACTACAATGAGATAATACACCTGTTAGAATAACTCTGCTAAAAAAACCAAGTAGTAACAAATGCTGATGAGGATGTGAACAGAAAACCTTTGTACACTGTTTGTGGGAATGGAAACTGATGCAGGCACTATGCAAAATAGTATGGAAGTTCCTAAAAAATGTAGAGATAGACCTACTGGAAAAAATTAAAAAATAAGGCCACTGAATTTCAAGGGCAGTGAAACTCAAAAGAGGGAGAGAAATATAACAAACACATCAAAACTGTAAATAAAATTATTTTAGCAGATAAATTCAAACCAAAAATTTGGGTTCCCAAATATATACTAAATTGTTGAAATGTCAACAAATTTTTTTTGTCATTTCCAAATATGTGGGATTTTTTCAGAAAGATATTTAAAACATTATAAATCTCTTCTGAGATGCTCCCGCTTTAAGTCCTAACTGCACTGGGAACATGACTTTGGAACTGAATCCTATCCTGACAAGGCAGTATCGTGGGGCTCAATAGCAACCTGTAGAAGTTCAAAATGTTTTAATAATTGGCCAAACCAATATTCCTTTTGGATGAAAGTATTTGTTTCTTTGTAAGCTTTGTTTCCTATTCTGAACAAAGCATTAATGCTTGTTATGGTGGAAAATTATTTTTCATTTTAAATAGTGGCATCAATCTAACTCCATGTTATCACAGGGTTCAAAATGAGGAAGTAAAAATTGATTTGACTATGGTAAGATTTTGACTTTGACCTCAGCAAACAATACAAATTGGAAAAAATAATTTGATCATAGGAAGGACAGAATAAAAGGAGAAGCAGGAGAATAGGTTAACTTTTATACCCATAGTAACCTATTCCTGAAATTTTTTTTTCTACTTAAGTTGACTGTCTAAAATTTGGTTGAATTTGATTTGAAATTTTCAGTAAAATTATAGACCCCCTCCACCAAGGTTATTAGGCATCTTAATTGTTGAAATTTTCAGGAAATACATAATTTATGTAATTATTTAGGTATCGTTGCTTTATAAATAATACAAGAAAATAGAAAATACCCATTCTTTAAGAGTTCTTCAGTATATTTTGTATGTTTTGACTTTGTGTCTCAGTTTTTACATAATCTTTGTTGCAAAGTTTGATATTTATTAAATTATTCAAGTAGGTTTTAGCGTTTTTCTAGTCAGACAGGATAACACAGTTTTAGTTTTATCAATTAGCAAGATTCCTAATGTATTATCATAATTCATTTGGTTTAAATCATAGACCTATTAATTCATCCTATGTAGTTAATATCAAACTTTTACTTTATATTTGAAGTTTAAAATTAACATCAGTGTATATTCTTACATGTTTATGTAGGTGAAATTTTTCGTGTGTAATATGTCTAATTAATGACTACATGTGTTGCATCTACTATGAACAAAATACTTTAATATGTATTTTAAGAACTATAAAGAAAAAATTAGACATGGATCCTACCCTCAAAGTGTACACAATATCCTAGGGAAAACAAGATCTACATAAATAAAATTAATGCAAAGTAGATATTGAAATGTGCTTCAAAATATAAGGTGATATTAGAACAGAGAGGATTTCAATTCACCTGGAAGCATAAAACCATGCCCTTAGGAGATATCTCTTAGGAGCACATTTTTGAAGAATAGTTAGGATTATGATTGGTGATGAGGTAAGAACTTTCCAATTAAATAGAATGAGCAAAGGGGTAGGATTCCATGGGGAAAAAAATGAATGACTAGTTCTTCAAGCAAACATGGGAAGAAGATAAGGTTGGAAGTTTGATTAGACCAATATGATGGTGTGCTAAAGTCAGCTGGTATTGCCTTGTGAGAGCTAACTTAACTTTTCAAGAATTTTGTTAGACAGCTGATATCATTTTGGTAGCATAAAACTATCCATGATAATAGGAATATTTACACATGCAAACTATTAATGCTAGGAATCAGGGTTGGGACTTTTTTTTTTTTTTTGGAAAGTGTGTTAAACATTTACGGGCATACCACTAGACCCATCTAGGCTTGAGCGCCTGATCCTCAATATAATTCATTTTATAATGCTGAGTTTTGATATATGTTCTACTACTTTGAAGACAATACTTTTGGAAAAGAAAATGGTTAATTGGGTATAAACAAGAGGTAAATATAAGAAAGTTGCTTGAAAATAGGAACATTTTATTACATGAGATAAAAGCCATAAAATAGTCTATCACATTAAATAGTTCCAAGGTAGAAGAAAGAATATTTGGTGAAGTAGGACTCATTGACATGATTGAAGAATCTAACATAGATAATATGACAAGTTTTAACAAAAAGCAAAGAGCAATAGTTATTGCAGTAAGTGAAAAGCTCATCATAAAAGCCCACTGGTTTGACAACACATAGTTCACATCACTGCTAGTCTGGGAGGAGAATGAGATACTGTTAGTGGTTTTATCTAATAATGACTAAAGGAGCTGCCTGAATGGTGTACTTACTCCCTAATGACTAGAGAGGGTGGAGAGCAAGCTTCTGTATGACATATTGCTCTCTCTCCTCACTGATTAGAACTCCATGTACAACAAAGCTCCTCACATCACTAGAGCTTAAAGAAATCCCTAGAAGCAAAATGCTATGTTCTGTGGATCATTTTCTGTTTGTCTTGTCTGACAGGGAGGAATACTTTATTAACTCTTTATCAGGAATGAGCTTATTTATCAGAGAGAGAGGCATTCTATGAATAGCTTAGTTTGAGTGACATTCTAATAACCATAAAATAAGCATGAAAAAGTTCCTGAAAAAAAAAAAAGGGAAAAGAAAAACTTCCTGAAGTTTTAACAATTGTCTTCAGGCATTCAGGCCTTTAGGAAACACAACAACCCAGTAATTGCTATCCATCTTGGAATCCAGGGTGGAGAATTTTGAACAGTGTCACAGCTGGGGTTCAGGGCATGTGTGAAACCCCCAGAAACATATGCCAAAGTTTGTTGTGTGTGTTCATGTATTTTTCTTGAAAGAGGTCCCATAGTTTCTTTTCTTCAGATTCTCAACTGAAACTCTTGCCCATCCAATGTGCCATTCTGTTACCACAGAAAAGTCAAGAATCATGGGTTTTAAATGAAAAATGAAAACACAGCAGTCCAAAACCTTTGGGATACAGCAATAGTGGTCCTAAGAGGGAAGTATATTAGCAATACAGGCCTACTTCAAGAAGTAAGAAAAATCTCAAACTAACTTTATACCTAAAAGAGC
Organism: Canis aureus; assembly: GCF_053574225.1. NCBI lineage: Eukaryota > Metazoa > Chordata > Mammalia > Carnivora > Canidae > Canis > Canis aureus. Next base: position 18,883,529 of record NC_135638.1, on the reverse strand, counting down.
TAGAAGAAGAACAAACAAAACGCAAAACCAAAAGAAGGAAGGAAATGAGATTAGAGCAGAAGTAAATGATCTAGAAACTAAAAAATAAAACAGATCAATGAAACTAGGAGTTGGTTCTTTGAAAAATTTAATAAAATTGATAAACCTCTAGCCAAACTTCTCAAAAAGAAAAAAAGAACCCACAGAAATAAAATCACAAATGAGAAAGAAGAGATTGCAACCAATACCACAGAAATAGAAACAATTATAAGAGATTATGAAAAACTATATGCCAACAAATTGGACAACTAGGAAAAAATGAATAAATTCCTAGAAACATATAAACTACCCAAACTGAAGAAATAGAAAACTTAAACAGAGAAATTACTAGTAGTGAAATTGAATCAGTAATCAAGAATTTATCAACAAAGTCCAGGACCAGATGGCTTCTCAGGGGAATTCTACTAAATATTTAGAAATGGAAGGAAAAGTTCTAAATTCATTCTATGAGGCCAGTCTTGCCCTGATACCAAAACCAGGAAAGACTTTATTAAAAAAGAGCTACAGGCAATATCCCTGATGAACATGGATACAAAAATTCTCAAAATACTAGCAAATTGAATTCAACAATACATTAAAAAAAATAATTTACCACAATCAAGTGGGATTTATTCCTGCCTTGCAAGGGTGGTTCAATATCTACAAATCAATGTCATATAGTACATTAATAAAATAAAGGGTAAGATTCATGTGATCATTTCAATAAGATGGAAAAAAGCATTTGACAAGGTAAGACATTCATTCATGATAAAAACCCTCAAAAAAGTAGGTTTATAGGGAATATACCTCAACAAAGTCCATCTATGAAAAACCCACAGCTAATATCATCCTAAATTGGGAACAACTGAGAGCTTTTCCTCTACAGTCAGGAATAAGACAGGGATAGCCACTCTCACTACCATTATTTAACATAGTACTGGAAGTCCTAGCCTCAGCAATCAGACAAGAAGAAGAAATAAAAGGCATCCAAATTGGCAAAGAAAAAGTCAAACTTTCCTTATTTGCATATGGCATTATATATATATTTTTTAATTTTAAAAATTTATTGTTCTTTCTTTTTCTTTCTTTCTTTCTTTCTTTTCTTTCTTTTTCTTTCTCTTTCTTTCTTTTTCTTTCTCTCTCTCTTTCTTTCTCTCTTTCTCTCTCTTTCTTTCTCTCTTTCTTTCTCTCTCTCTCTCTCTCTTTCTTTCTCTTTCTTTCTTTCTTTCTTTCTTTCTTTCTTTCTTTCTTTCTTTCTTTCTTTCTTTCTTTCTTTTTTTTCTTTCTTGTTGCTGTTAATTTGTTCTTGCGATGGCTACAACACCAGACAGAACAGTGCCCTCATAGCTAACACCTGTGCAGGGCTGCAACTCCTTTAAAACATTAGGATCTGTTTTCGGCTACCCTCTCCCGCCTCACCCCTCAATTAAGTCAAATAATTTCCACATATTTTAAGTAAAATACATTTAGCCCTGTAAACACTTTCCCCCATATGCCCACCCTCTTTTTTGTCCTCTCTCATGTCTGGGGGTGACAAATTAACTAAAAAAAACCCACAAAAATCTTAAAAAAACTAAAACTTAGAATATACATTTGTATCATATATATATATAATATATATATATATATTATATATATATCCCAAAAGACTCCACCAATAAACTGCTAGAACTGATAAACTCAGTAAAGTTGTAGGATATTAAAATAAACATACAAAAATATGTTGTATTTCTATACACCTATAATTAAGCAGCAGAAAGAGAAATTAAAGAATCATTCCCATTTACAATTGCACCAAAAACAAGAAGACACCTAGGAATAAACCTAATCAAAGAAGTGACAGATCTGTACTCTGAATCTATGGAACACTGATGAAAGAAATTAAAAATGACACACGAAACAGAAAGATATTCCATGCTCATGGGCTGGAAGAACAAATATTGTTATAATGTCTATACTACTCAAAGCCATCTACACATTTAATGCAATCCCCATCAAAATAACTAACATTTTTCACAGAGCTAGAACAAACAATCCTAACCTGGAACTACAAAAGACAACAAATAGCCAAAGCAAACCTTGAAAAAGAACAGCAAAGCTGGAGGCATCACAATTCCAGACTGTTATATTACAAAACTGTAGTGATCGAACAGTATGATACCCGTACAAAAATAGACACATAGATCAATAGAACACAATACAAAACCCAGAAACGAACCCTCAGATATATGGTCAATTAATCTTCAATTAAGCACAAAGAATATCCAATAGAAAGAAGTTTCTTCAATAAAACAGTGTTGGGAAACCTGTAGAAGACAGCAACATGTAGAAGAATGAATCTGGACCAAATGAATTTAAAATGGATTAAAGGGGGATCCCTCGATGGCTCAGCGGTTTGGTGCCTGCCTTCGACCAGGGTGTGGTCCTAGAGACCGGGGATCTAGTCCCACATCAGGCTCCCTGCATGGAGCCTGCCTCTCTCTCTGTGCCTATCATGAATAAATAAATAAAATATTTAAAAAATAAAATAAAATGGATTAAAGACCTAAATGTGATGAGACCTGAAACCATAAGAATCCTGGAAAAGAACATAGGCAGTAACTTCTTTGACACTGACTTTGGCAACTTTTTTTCTAGGTAGATCTCCTTAGTCAAGGGAAGCAAAAATAAACCTTTGGGACTTCATCAAGGTAAAAAGTTCCTGCTCAGCAAAGGAAGCAATCAACAAAACTAAAAGGTAACCTACAGAATGGGAGAAGATATTTGCAAATGATATATCTTATAAAAGGTTAGTATCCAAAATACATAAAGACTTATAAAACCCAAACACCCAAAAAACAATTCAGTTAAAAAATGGGTAGAAAACATGGATATTTCTCCAAAGATGACATATAGGTGGCCAATGGACACATGAAAAGATGCTCATCAGCACTTATCAGGGAAATGCTGATCAAAACTACAACGGGATATCACCTTACACCTGTCAGAATGTCTAAAATCAACAAGGGAAGAAACAACAGGTGTTGGTGAGGATGTAGAGAAAAAGGAACCCTCTTACACTGTTAGTAGGAATGCCAACTGGTACAGCTACTCTGGAAAACAGTATGGAGATGCTGGAAAAAATTAAAAAATAGAACTATTCTATGATTCGGCAATTGCAGTACTAGGTATTTACCCACAAAATGCAAAATTCAAAGGGGTACATGCACCCTGATATTCATAGCAACATTATTTTCAATAGCCAAATTATAGAAACAGCCCAGGTATCCATCAATAGACGAACAGGTAAAGAAGATGTGGTGCGTGTATATGTGTATATAATACATGTATATGTACATATCATATATATACACACACACACATACACAATGGAATATCATTCGGCCATCAAAAAGAATGAAATCTTGCCATTTGCAATGATGTGGATGGAGCTAGAGGGTATGATGCTAAATGAAATAAGTCAGTTAGAGAAAGACAAATACCATATGATTTCACTTATATAGAATTTAAGAAACAATGAATTAGTGAGGGGGAAGAAAAACCAAGATATAGACTCTTAACTATAGAGAACAAGCTGATGGTTTCCAAAGGGGAAGTGAATGGAGGATGGGTTATATAGGTGATGGGGATTAAGGAGTGCACTTATTGGGATCCCTGGGTGGCGCAGCGGTTTGGCGCCTGCCTTTGGCCCAGGGCGCGATCCTGGAGACCCGGGATCGAATCCCACGTCGGGCTCTCGGTGCATGGAGCCTGCTTCTCCCTCTGCCTGTGTCTCTGCCTCTCTCTCTGTGACTATCATTAATAAATTAAAAAAAAAAGGAGTGCAGTTATTATATGGAAGTGTTGAATCACTATATTGTACACCTGAAACTAATATTACACTGTATGTTAAATACCTGGAATTTAAATAAAAACTTAAAAAGAACCACTGGTTTTCCTCATGATTGTTGGGTGCAGCCACTATGGAAAACAATATTAATTAAAATTAATAGAACTTAATTATAGAACTAATGTATGTTCCAATAGATTAAAAATAGAACTAATGTATGTTCCAATAATTCCAATATTGGGTATTTAGCCAAAGAAAATAAACACACTAATTCAAAAAGACATATGCACCCTTATGTTTATTGCAGCATTATTTACAATAGCTAAGTTATGGAAGCAATCCAAGTGTCTATTCATAGATGAACAAATAGAGAAGTGGTATGTATACATGTCCTGAATATTACTCAGTAATAAAAAAAGAATGAGACCTTGCCATTCGCAACAACATGTATGAACCTGGATGGCATTAAGTTGAGTGAAGTAAGTCAGAGAAAACAAATACCATCTGATTTGACTTATATATGGAATCTAAAAAGCAAAACAAATGCACAAAAAAAAAAAAAAAGAAAAAGAAAAAGCAGAAGCAGAACCATAAAGATAGGGAACTGGTGGTTTCCAGGGTGGAGAAGGTAAGGGAATGGACAAAATGGGAGAAGGAAAGTGGGAAGTAGGGGCACCTGGGTGATTCAGTGGTTGAATGTCTGCCTTCAGCTCAGGGTATGATCCTGCAGTCCCGGGATCAAGTCCCGCATTGGGCTTGCTGCATGGATCCTGCTTCTCCCTCTGCCTCTGTCTTTCTCTGTGTATCTCTCATGAATAAATAAATAAAATCTTAAAGAAAAAGGAAAGTGGGAAGTATAGGCTTCCAGTTATAGAATAAATCACATGGATGAAACGTTCAGAGAAGAGAACACAATCTCTCTTTATACAACATAGTATTGTAATGGCATTGTATGGTGACAGATGGTAGCTACAGCTGTGGTGAGCATAACATTTAAAATTGTTGAATTCTATGTTGTACACCTGAAACTAATGTAACTGTGTGTTAACTAAACTTCAATTAAAAAAAAAAAAGAATTGCTGGTTCATCCTTTCCTGGATATACTTGAACATTTTTAGATAATAAGAGAAAGATGAATGTCCCTTTATCAAAAAGAGAATTGACTTATTCCCAGAAGTTAGTTCATTTTTAAGCACTGCATGTGAAAAAGCCCTTCAAATGTTTTGAGGCATGATGTATTTTATCTTTCTCTTTTAATGCTTAAGAGACAAATGAAAAATGAATTATTATTCTTACTATCCTGAATTAAGGACTAGAGAAGTTAGGGCTCAAGGCTTCTTAACCTGGACTACTTACCACTTTGGAAGTTTTAAGAAAATATAATGGTCAGGCCCCGCTCCCAAAGATTCTGATTTGGTTGATCTGGTGTAGAGCCTGGTTATCTGCATGTTGTAAAAAAAAGTTCGTGGCAGGATACAAAATCAATGCCCAGAAATCAGTGGCATTTCTATACACTAACAATGAGAATGAAGAAAGAGAAATTAAGGAGTCAATCCCATTTACAATTGCACCCAAAAGCATAAGATACCTAGGAATAAACCTCACCAAAGATGTAAAGGATCTATACCCTCAAAACTATAGAACACTTCTGAAAGAAATTGAGGAAGACACAAAGAGATGGAAAAATATTCCATGCTCATGGATTGGCAGAATTAATATTGTGAAAATGTCAATGTTACCCAGGGCAATATACACGTTTAATGCAATCCCTATCAAAATACCATGGACTTTCTTCAGAGAGTTAGAACAAATTATTTTAAGATTTGTGTGGAATCAGAAAAGACCCCGAATAGCCAGGGGAATTTTAAAAAAGAAAACCATAGCTGGGGGCATCACAATGCCAGATTTCAGGTTGTACTACAAAGCTGTGGTCATCAAGACAGTGTGGTACTGGCACAAAAACAGACACATAGATCAGTGGAACAGAATAGAGAATCCAGAAGTGGACCCTGAACTTTATGGGCAACTAATATTCGATAAAGGAGGAAAGACTATCCATTGGAAGAAAGACAGTCTCTTCAATAAATGGTGCTGGGAAAATTGGACATCCACATGCAGAAGAATGAAACTAGACCACTCTCTTGCACCATACACAAAGATAAACTCAAAATGGATGAAAGATCTAAATGTGAGACAAGATTCCATCAAAATCCTAGAGAAGAACACAGGCAACACCCTTTTTGAACTCGGCCACAGTAACTTCTTGCAAGATACATCCACGAAGGCAAAAGAAACAAAAGCAAAAATGAACTATTGGGACTTCATCAAGATAAGAAGCTTTTGCACAGCAAAGGATACAGTCAACAAAACTCAAAGACAACCTACAGAATGGGAGAAGATATTTGCAAATGACATATCAGATAAAGGGCTAGTTTCCAAGATCTATAAAGAACTTATCAAACTCAACACCAAAGAAACAAACAATCCAATCATGAAATGGGCAAAAGACATGAAGAGAAATCTCACAGAGGAAGACATAGACATGGCCAACATGCACCTGAGAAAATGCTCTGCATCACTTGCCATCAGGGAAATACAAATCAAAACCACAATGAGATACCACCTCACACCAGTGAGAATGGGGAAAATTAACAAGGCAGGAAACAACAAATGTTGGAGAGGATGCGGAGAAAAGGGAACCCTCATACACTGTTGGTGGGAATGTGAACTGGTGCAGCCACTCTGGAAAACTGTGTGGAGGTTCCTCAAACAGTTAAAAATATACCTGCCCTACGACCCAGCAATTGCACTGTTGGGGATCTACCCCAAAGATACAAATGCAATGAAACGCCGGGACACCTGCACCCCGATGTTTCTAGCAGCAATGGCCACGATAGCCAAACTGTGGAAGGAGCCTCGGTGTCCAACGAAAGATGAATGGATAAAGAAGATGTGGTTTATGTATACAATGGAATATTACTCAGCTATTAGAAATGACAAATACCCACCATTTGCTTCAACGTGGATGGAACTGGAGGGTATTATGCTGAGTGAAGTAAGCCAGTCGGAGAAGGACAAACATTATATGTTCTCATTCATTTGGGGAATATAAATAATAGTGAAAAGGAATATAAGGGAAGGGGGAAGAAATGTGTGGGAAATATCAGAAAGGGAGACAGAACGTAAAGACTCCTAACTCTGGGAAACGAACTAGGGGTGGTAGAAGGGGAGGAGGGCGGGGGGTGGGAGTGAATGGGTGACGGGCACTGGGGGTTATTCTGTATGTTAGTAAATTGAACACCAATAAAAAATAAATTAAAAAAAAAAAAGTTCGCCAGGTGATTCTAGTGATTCAGCATAGTTTGGAAACCACTGTGTTAATTGCTCCAATAATGGAATTTGTGTCTGACATATGGGATTTGAATCCTTCCCCTAAGCATGGGACTATTACAACTTCCTCTATCCATTCTATCAGACAATTAAGTAATGATAAATTACCATATGAAGTTGGTAGTACAGACAGTATTACTGACAGGGAAAATTTTTCTAAAAACTTCATCCTCCTTCAGAAGTAATGGGATATTCTAAGACGACATTTTGGACAAAAGTACTAGAGCAAATTAGACATTATTAAGGAAGAATGAGATTTGCTGATAAAAACTGCCACTAATTCCAGGAAAAGTTAAGACTACATTTTTAAAAAGTCAGAATGAAGTAAAATTCTATACGAATAGTAATTGTCAAGTAGAGCAACTGTGTTCCAATTTTTTAAATAGATGATTTTTCTTTGATTTGAAAATTTGAAATTGGCTTTACATTGGCTATGGCAAATATCTTACTATTAAATCTGTTCGAAATAGCAAACTGGCCTGTTGAAGAAGGAATAAAGAAACAAAACAAAATAATTGTCTTATTGGACATAGATGTCAGAATTATCAGGCAAGGACATTCTGGTTTGGTTTCAATTGATTTTTCTCCATTATGGATATTTTCTTCCTTGGATGTCTATAATTTTTAATTTGATTCATACTGTAAATTTTATCCTTTCAAGTGCTGGATATTTTTTGTAGTCATATACATTTTGAGCTTTGTTTTAGGAGATAAAGTACGCAGAAGGAGCTTGGTCTTTTGGGTCTTCCTTTTAAGATTGGTTAGCAACAGCCAGAGCAGCACTTAGTTTCGGCCCAATTGTTTTCTTTGAGGGAGGCAGGAAACTTTTGAGCACTCAACCAAGATCCCAAGAATTATGACTTTTTCCCCCTGTTTGAAGAGAACAAGTGCTATTCCTGGCCCTAAATGAACATCTCCAGGATTCCCCTAAAAACTCAGCCAATTTGTTCTCTTCAATGTATTCCTAATTTATTTGTATTTATACAAGCTTCTCTGCAATAGTCTAAATATTTTAATCTTAAATTCATAGTCCTCTACAGTTTGGCTGAAATCATTTAAGCTTTATCAATTTTGTTATATTTCAAAGCATTACAGCTGGGATTTCCCATTTCTGGAAACTGTTCTTCTGTTCTCATTTCTGTGTCTTTGTTCTTGCTATTGTATGTAAAAGAGAGTGACCACAACACAATAAGTAGGCTGTGAGTGGTAGGCATTACCTTTTCTCCTAAAGAGTGTCCTACTGCCTCATCTGTACATGTTGAAATCATCCTGCATCTTGAGATCCAGTTCTTCAGGAAATTTCTTTAGTCCTTTCAGGTGAAATAAATTTCATCTTTTTTACCCATGAGTCTTCTGACATAATACCAAAATTTTTGGTTAACTGGTTAATGTTTTGACAAATATTTAATTTCTACTCTGTGTTTTTTTCTATTAGGTTATAGTATATTTTAGGATAGGAACTGAGTTTTACTAATTTTTGGACCCTTTGGGATAAAGCAAAATACCCAGGAACTCAAACTTCTTTTTTTTAAATATATATTTATTTATTATTTATGATAGAAAGAGAGAGAGAGGCAGAGACACAGGAGGAGGGAGAAGCAGGCTCCATGCCAGGAGCCTGACGCAGGACTCGATCCCGGGACTCCAGGATCGCGCCCTGGGCCAAAGGCAGGCACTAAACCACTGAGCCACCCAGGGATCCCCGGAACTCAAACTTCTAATAAATATTTGATTTGATGGTTACCTGGCATTATCTGGCTATACTCACTCTTACCAGATTCTTACAGGCTTCTCTTACATTACTCAGGAGCATTATTAATCACGTTAAATGAATAAATCACTGCATCTTAACACTAGAAAGCATACTTCATTCACTATGTGAAAAGGAGATTAATCACAAATAAATGATTGTATATTTTGAACTTCTGCTCTAGTAACTTATCATCAGTGGTCACATTTGAAATGGCTGTTTAATTATTTTCTTTTTGTTCCTATGTCTTAATACATCCCGCTGCTCCTAATCATCAGTCACACAGACCCCTTGTTGCATTCTAATTTTGTTATTGCCCTACAGGACAGCTTTTTTTTTTTTTTTTTTTTTTTTTTTTTGCACTTCTTTAGGGTTCTTATCTCCTTTTCCCTCCAAAGTTACATAGTCTATATTTTAGGATATCATGTCTTAAATGCCATTTTTACATAATGGGATAATAAATAAAATTTGGGGGTAAAAAATGAAATCTTCATATTAATTAGCTATGATAGGACACAGACACAGAAAAGTCTGTCCAGGCAGGAACCTTGTAATCTGATACAAGAACTTCACAAACATGGACAAAGTACAGACCCCAGAGGAAGATGGGAGTCAACCTAGAGCTAAGCAGGGGAATATATAACATCACTGTCTCTGATTTGATTCCTTAGGGCATTTCACAACGCATTATTAAGAAGTTTCCCATTCATTATGGTCTTATGACATTTTGGAAAAAACTAGAAATAGGATTGTGAGTTCTCTATTTAAAAATTACCCTCTAATTTTATGAGTTATGAGTTCCCTCATGAATTTTATAAGGATACCTAAAGTAGGGTTAGTTGACAAGAAAGGACTTGGAAATACGTCACTTTGAAATTATCTGTGTTTTGGGGAGCCATGCTGAGGAAAATAGCTGCAATATGACTATAAGGACATTTTAGCGCTTTGTAGGTAATTAAGTAATTTGTACTGACAGAGAGTTCCAACAAAGAAAAAATTATTTTAATAGTCAACTCAGACTTGAATGAATCACAAGCTGGACTCATACAAAGAAATAAAGAGCATTAGAAATGGTAACAATGGGATAAATATAAAACTATTATTATTTATATCCTTTTAAAAGATAATCAACTGTTTAAATTGTACCAATATATTGTGAGATTTTTAACATACAGAAGTAAAATGTGTGGCAACATAAGCACAGAAGCCTGGAGAGGAAAGGAATAGAATGTAATTATCAGGTTCTCCTGTGATATGTGAAGTAGTATACCACTTGAAGCAGCTGATAGTGAGTTAAAAGTTTTATACCATAAATCTTAAAGTGACCGTTAAAATTTCAAAAACAAAGAATGTAGGTAGAAAGAACAAAAAGAAAATGAAATGAAAAACCCTCAATCCTAAAGGTGGTAGAAAAATAGGGCAAAGTGGACAAAGAACAAATAGGACAATTAGAAAATGAATAATGAAATAAAAATGAATAGTGAATCATATCAGTAATCATTGTAAATGTAAAGATTTAAGGCTCTCCAATTAAAAGGCAAAATATTGACAGATTATATAAAAAAGCAAGATCCAATTATATATATACTCTATAAGAAACCTGGTTTAAATATCATGATCCAAATAGGTTAAAAGTGAAAAAAATGGAGCAAGTTTTACCTGGCAGATCCTAATGAAACAGAGCTGGTGAAAGAGAGCTGGAGAGGCTCTATTAATATTAGACTATTTAAAAGTCTAAAAATACTATCAGGGGTAAGATGCCTATTTCACTGTAATAAAGGGAATGACTTCTCCAGGGCAACTTAATTCTAAACATTTATTCACCTAATAACAGAGCTTCAAAATATATAAGACCCAAAATGACAGAATAGCAAGGTAATACAAACAAATCTATAATCTTACTTAGGGATTCAACTCCTCTTTCTCAATATTTCATAGGATAAAGAGACTAAAAAGTAGAAGAATATTGAAGTGTTAATAACACTAACCAGTTAATCTGACTTTCATACAGTACTTCATGCAAGAAAAAAAATTCCCAGCAAACTAGGACTAGGAAGAAACATCATCAGTCTACTATGGACATCTATAAAAAGCCTACTGGGGCAGCCCGGGTGGCTCAGCAGTTTAGCACCGCCTTCACCCCAGGGTGTGATCCTGGAGTCCCGGGATTGAGTCCCATATCAGGCTCCCTGCATAAAGCCTGCTTCTCCCTCTGCCTATGTTTCTGCCTCTCTCTCTCTCTCTCTCTCCCTCTCTGTGTGTCTCTCATGAATAAATAAAATCTTAAAAAAAAAAAAAAAGCCTACTGACTGGTACAGGATACCTAATGGTGAAAGACTGAATTATTTCCCCATAAGATCAAGAAAAAGCTGAAGATGTTCACTCTCATCATTTGTATTCAACATCGTGGTCAGAGTCTTAGTGCACTACAACAAGAAAAGGAATAGCTGTTGAGAATGGAAAGGAAGTAGCAGACCTGTATTTGCAGAGAAAAATCATCATCTACAAAGAAAATTCTACACAAGATAGTAGAATTAATAAATGAGTATAAAAAGGTTGCAGGATACAAGTTTAATATACAAAATTCAAGTGCATTTTTGTATGCTCACAAATAACTGTTAAATTGAAATTAAAATTCAATACCGCCTACAGTAACATCCCCAAATATGAAGTACTTTGAGAATAATTTTCAAAAAAGATGTAAGAATTATACAGTAAAAACTATAAAATATTGCTAAAAGAAATTTTAGGAAACCTAAAAATGTGGAGAGACAGCATGTTCATAATTTGGAAGACAACATTGCTCAGATGTCAAGTCTCTCCACATTGGTCTATATATTCAATGTGATCACTATCGAAATTTCATCAGGTCTTTAATAAAAATTGACACGCTCTAAAATTCATATGGAAATACAAAATATCTGGAATAACCACGATGACTTTTAGCTTATTTTCATGCCTGTTAAAACTTGCATCAAAATATAATTCATCAAACTTAGGGTTTTCAAATCAGTAAAATTAAAAACTATATATTCAGGGGATCCCTGGGTGGCGCAGCGGTTTAGCGCCTGCCTTTGGCCCAGGGCGCGATCCTGGAGACCCGGGATCGAATCCCACGTCGGGCTCCCGGTGCATGGAGCCTGCTTCTCCCTCTGCCTGTGTCTCTGCCTCTCTCTCTCTCTCTCTGTGACTATCATAAATAAATAAAAATTAAAAAAAAACTATATATTCATATTCTCATAATGGGTTAACATTCTTACAACATTGGCTTAGGTGAAGTTAGGTGAAGATATAACACTAAAAGCATGATCCATTAAGAAATCCTTGATAGGGGCACCTGGGTGGCTCAGTGGTTGAGCATCTGCCGTTGGCTCAGGTCATGATCTTGGGTCCTGAGATCAAGTCCCACACTAGGCTCCCCACAGGGAGCCTGCTTCTCCCTCTGCTTATGTCTCTCTCTGTGTCTCTCATGAATAAATAAGTAAAAATCTTAAAAAGAGAAATCATTTATAAATTGAACTTAAACACAATGAAAAGTGGCAGCTTTTATAAAGACACTAGAGAATGAAAAGACAAGCCATACTGAGATAAAGTATTTGCAAATCACACAACTTATGAAAGAATCTTATCTAGACAATATAAAACAACTTTCAAAACTCAAAAAAGAAGAAAAAACAATTAAACTGGGTAAAATATCTTAACGTACACTTCAAAGAAGATATACTGATGGCAAATCTATTAAAATACCAAATATCGATATTCACTAGGAAAATGCAAAGTACAGTGAGATACCACTACACACCTATTATAAATGTCTACTATTAAGACTGAGAAACTGGAAACTGAGAAACTGAAACTTTCATACACTGCTGGTGGAAATGTAAAATAGCACAACTACTTTGAAAACAGAACTTACCAGTTTTTTTTTTTTAAATTAAGCTTAAGTCTACCATATAGTAGTATATCCATTCTACTCTTTATTATTTACTCATGAGAAGACTATGGCCATGAAAAGGATTGCATATGGATGTTCAAAGCAACTTTACTTTTAACAGCCAAAAGCTGTAAACAAACAAATGTCCATTAACTGGTGAGTTGCTAAACATATGTTGTTTATCTATACAATGGAATGTTCTTCAGAAATAAAAATAAATGCATTATTTATTCATGCATGCAAAGGCATGGATCAATCTGAAAATAATCATGTTGAGTGAAAGAAGCAACCAAAAAAAGAATATATGCTATATGATTCCATTTATATAAAACTCTAGAAAATGCAAACCAACATATAGTGATGAAAATCAGATTAGTGGTTGCCTGAGAAGGCAGTGGCAATGGAAAAAGAGCTTGCAGGAAGGAGAGATTACATAAGGGCACTAGGAAACTTTTGGGGTGATTGATATTTTCATTACCTTAATTTTGAGCTCATGTATGTATATGTATGTGTGTGTGTATCATGTATGTGGATACATAATTATATACTTTAAACTTACAGTTTATTGCTTGACAATATACCTTAATAAAGAGATTTCTAAAAAAGAATCCTTCCAGGTAATTCTGATGCCTCCTAAAATTTGAGTGCACATGGTCACCAGATTTGGGTTTCTCAAATCACTAAAATTCAGAATTATATATTTATATCCTCATAATGGTATCTTGATTCAGTAATCAGAAATTAAGACTAAAATTAGGAAATGGCTGATGGGACTTTAACTATTTTGAAGTGCTAGTAGGGGAAATATTTGAGGTGTCTATTTCATCACTTGTCATATTGCATTGTAGTGCCTGTAGCTCAGTGACTTCTATCCAAGCTCATTCCGAGATAAGAGAGCAAGGGTTTTAATGGAGAGTCAGTGCACCTCAGCCGGGTCTGAGAGAATAGCTATAGTTGGTAGAGGAGTGTGAAAGCTGTACCCTGGATGCTTTCCGCGTGGACACAGGCCATGTTCACTACCAGGTAGTTTGTATAGATAATCTGGAAAAACCAACCATGGTATATATTTCATGTAAGCATTAATTATGCTCTTACTAGTCATAGAGTTTCTAACTGTCCTTCCCTTTATGAAGCTTGGAGAATGGACCATTTGCCTAAATAACCTATTTACTAGTTCTACCTAAGTCTTAAAAGTCTTTTTATAATGTTAAAATTCATTTCTTTTAATGTGTTATTTTTTTCCTCTTGCAATGGAATAAAAGCAGGAAAATAATCTAAGATGTATCTATTAAAAATAAAATGTTCCTTTCCAGTTCCTATGAGATCCCAGGGTCCAAAGACACAGGTGCAGACTTTGGAGAAAGTGGAGCCAAGAGAAAGATTCAGAGCTAGGGCAGAAGGTTGGAAAGATCTGGGAATGCAGCTGCGCTGTGTGGGAAGGCAAATCTCAAAATGGACAAACAGCTGTTTGAATAATACAGTGGAACCTAGAAAAAAGGAAGCAAAGGGAGATCATTGTTGATGAAAAAGGCTATGATCAGTTTCATGGGTAAAGGTTTAGTTCAGAGGGCTATAAAGCTTAGACTCAAATCTCTGGTTTGAGATTTGGAAGACTGGAGACTGGGAACTACAAATTTACAATTGTGTTTCTTCCAGTTCTCAAAATATGCTGAAACATCTCTATAGTGACTGACACTACACAAATACCACACGATATTGAAAAGAACCATTAGCTTCACTTACAGAGAACAAACTGATGCTACCAGAGGGGGGATGGATGAAATAGATGAGGATTAAAGAGTACACTTACGACGAACACTGAATAATGTATAAAATTATTGAATCATTATAACTGTTTTGCACACCTGAAACTAATATGACTGTATCTTAACTATGCCTGAATTAAATTTTTAAAACTTAATAAAAAAAAGAGATAGCTTATCAGACTTGACAGCAGGGATTTGATTTTTAAGCCAGTAACAGATTTATTGATCTGGTTTTGAAGTTTTTTATTTTATTTTTATTTATTTTTGTCTGTCAAATCCAGTCAGAAAGTTAGGGGCTGAGTTAGGTGTGCAACACTGTGACCTGGTTATTCATTGGATTTTAGATATTTATATGAATTTAGTTGATGGAGATAATAGTTTTAGATAATTATTCCTCTGAATCTTTATCAGGGACTTTTCCCCTCTTACTTGAGAAATCCCAATAATTTCACATCTTTCTCAGAATAAAACAGGGGATTTAAATAGTTGTAGAGATGATTAAAACGTGCTTCTACTGAATTACCTAACATGCAAAATTATTTGTATTGCTTTCTTTCCTTTGGCTTTGAAACTGGCATGTAACAACTTATAAAAACTATGTATTTTATATTGAATCCTTTTTCTCTGATCCAGCTACTGGTTTCTGTGCTGTACTAACAATTACACTCTCAGATAATCTTTGTTGGCCTTTTATAGCTATCATTTTCTAATTACTGTGCTAATTTTGTCTTTTTTCTCTGCATCCACGATTATTTTATCTTATACTTGTTCTCCAAGGTAATAATTTGAATTTTTACTGGCTGTCTTGTTCCTTGCTTTTCTAATTGACTTTTTTGGGTCTACAATAATGCTTTTAATGCTTCATTTATCAGCTCATCTTTTTAAAAATAATATTTTTGAGTTCTAGTTTTATTGACTCCATATTCTCATTGAATGTATGTGTAGCTTGAACTTCTCAAGGGTAATTTTTTTTTTCAGATTGCATTCTATTATATTTTCTTTATGTTATGATTCCCTTTTTTTTCTTTTCTTTTGGCTTTGTACAGTGCTCTGAAAAATGAAACCTGGGCATTAGTACCCTTCCTCTCCCCCTGGTAGAATTCCAGAGTGGTTTATAGACCTTTCCATTCTCATGATATTTTTCAGTATTTCTCCTCCACATTTCTGCTGCTTACTCAAACTATTAACCCTCATCCTTTCAAATTGAGGGTGTTAGTAAAAACTCTCATGAGTGCATCTACTTTTTTCCCCCTCAATATTTCTTTAAAGTGATAGGGACTGGGTGAGGGACTGACACTCTTTCATTCCTCTTCAAAGGCTAGGGCCTTCCTCTTATTTAGAAACTGCTCATGAGTTTGCACAGTTGGTGTTTTGGTTTTTTGTTTTTTTTTCCATTAGCTACTGGGAGAAGGGGGTCTCTAAAACCTGATTCACTACCATTTTTACTCAGTCTGTCTCAAGTTTTTAGATGAATCTATAGGTATCCAGACTTTCCTTCCAGGTTCAAAAAGATAGGGCACCACTGTGTAACTGTTCTCAATCCTTCCTCTATGGCTTTTCCCTTCTATTTCAGCAATATTTATTGAGGGCCTGCCCAATATGATTACCAAATCTTAATTTCCTTAGTGTAGAACTTGTATCTTTTTCTTTTTTTTTGTATTCCCAGGACGTACATGAGGCTAGAACTTAATATATACTTAAATGCTTGCTGAATAGAAAGAGAAGTTGAGGTGAATCATAATCTTCCATTGTTCTCTTTTACCGGTGTTTCACGAATACATTTATCTCTCTGGGCTCTCTCTAACCTTGTTTCTATATTTTTCTATTTTTCTCTTTAGTCTTAATTATTTAAACTTTAATCATTGTACTATTACAATTTTTTTTGTAGTCATAAGCTATTATGCTGGCATAATAAAAGTTCAGATAATAGGGCAAGCTCCTGTCTTCCCACCTTGTACAGTAATATCATTACAAGTGGCCATTTATAGTCACGTTCATATGAAGATGAGGTGTTGGAATGAAGTCTGTTATATGTGCTTCCATAGCATCTCTCCCAGGTCTTTCACACAGAAGATGTTTTTTTTTCGTACAGAATCAATGGCATAACATGGTTCCCAGAGACACTTCCTGTTCCTTTTTATTTCTTGTGCTTATGCTTCTCTAAATGTGGAACCTAAAAGATCTACTTACCTACCATAGATATAGATACATGTGCATATGTGGAAAATTAAAAAAAAATTTAGAGATTTAGAGTCAACTACAAGACAATTGTATATAATGAATGGTGACAATTATCATCTGACTTTATTGTTACTTTAGATACATAGTGAGCTGGAGGGAAGAAAACTTTCAGGTAAAGCCTGGAGGTATTTGGGATGCCTGGGTGGCTCAGCAGTTAAAAGTCTGCCTTTGGTTCAGAGCGTGATCCTAGAGTCTGGGGATCGAGTCCCACATCCAGCTCCCCACATATAGAGCCTGCTTCTCCCGCTGCCTATATCTCTGCTCTTCTCTCTCTCTCTCTGTCTCTCATGAATAAATAAATCAAATCTTTAAAAAAAAGCCTGGAGGTATTCAAACCCATGTTTAAAACTGTGAGGCATCGTGTAATGCTGGCAATTCCCAATTTCTGGAATCTTGTTTGGTATATTGCATACCTCCCTTCTCTCTCCTTGTCGTTGCTCTCATTTCATTTGGTCATTTTGCTGCTCCTTACTTAGCAGCTGGATTTTAATTACTGATGGCAAACCAGGCTGCTGCATCCTTGAAAAATTTTCTGATCTGTCTGTACTCAAAAAGTAAAAGTCACAGAAATGTAAATAAAACCTAATTCCACAGACCCTCAATAGAAAATTATGTGGATTTCTCAATGACACAGGTATAGAAAAGACATTTTCATCTTTTTTTTTTAACAGATTATGATATTTACTATGAGACTAAATCTTAGGAAGGTATTCTGAAGAGATTAAAAATTCCTTCATAGCTCAAAGCATTCAAGTGAGAACCATTTTCAGTCTTACTTCTCCTTAGGTGTAGTGTCCATTTCCCTATTCCCTTATTTTTCTTTTGTCAGTTGCTGTGGTTTCCCCACCCCTCCTGAGAACAGCTGCTTTCTAACTGTGGGCTTCTTCACTGTCAGCACTGGCCAAGTAAATAGGTCAGAGAACAGTGGGAAGGTGGCCAAGGGTGTGGTTAAATCTCCATGTGGAGCCAGTTAATGACACATGGAGCTCTATCCACCATCCAAACTCAAACTCTGAACTCCAACTATTACCTTTCTGCTAATTATACCCATATTTGTAGCTCTAGCACCAACTTTGCCCTTAGAGCAGGTCATCTTTGTGTACAAGTTTCTGTCATAGAATCAAAGATTATTACAGCCAGAAGAAGCCAAGTCCACTGTGCCTCACCCATATTTCAGATGAGAAAAACTGAGAGCTGAAAGGATAGGTCCTAAAGTCACATAGTCAGTGACTGACTGGGTCAGGCATAGTCTCCAGGGCTCTTTCCTCCTAGCCCCACACTTTTAAAAGTCACATCATGCTGCATCCAGTCTTTAAAATCTTCAGTTCAGAATATAACATATTTTTCTAATAACTAGCTGCTCATTTCAGCTTTCCCATGTTATTGACATCTTCATTATCATGTTCTCATATTTTGATTCTTCCATATTTTATATATATTATCTATTATGTCTGTTAGATTATATTCTTATACCACATCTCAGTGTCCTCTCTTTAAGAATCACTGCCTCTGTGCTGAGTACTTTATGCCCATATAGCCATAGAATCATCCTGTTTCCTGTCCCTATTTATAGTTTTTGTATTTCATTCACATAAAAATATAATCCAACATTTACCATGTACCAGGCACAGTGGATATATGGCCAGCCCTCCTGTACTAAGGTAGGAAATGTATAATAAAGAATACAGATAAAGACTTGGTTTCTCTGCTTTCTCCTCTCCCACCGTATCATCAACCTATTGCACTCAATTTTGACCACACTATTACCACCCAAACTGCTCTTGACCTGGTCACTAGTTAAGTGACCTCCACATTGTTAAATTCAATGTCCAAGTCTTAGTCCTCATCCTATCAACCAGTTATTGTTTAACAAATGTTGCTGAGTATATGTCACATGCCAGCTCTTTTACTTTTATAGCCGCAGGACCTGAAACAGAAAAAAAACCAAAAATCCCCGCCTTTATGGAGTTTACATTCCAAAGGCCTCATTTTACAAAGTTGATTATCCAGTCTTATGAAATGCTTCCTTTCTTCCTTAGCCCCTGGGATACAATTTGTTTTTTTAAAGAATTTATTTATTTATTCCTGAGAGGCACACAGAGAGCGAGCGAGTGGCAGAGACACAGGCAGAGGGAGAAGCAGGCTCCATGCAGGAAGCCTGATGTGGGCTTGATCCCTGGTCTCCAGGATCAGGCCCTGGGCTGAAGGCGGCACTAAACCGCTGAACCACCTGGACTGCCGCAATTTTATTTTATTTTTTTAATTTTCCTACCTTTATGTTTCTGATCTTATTTGTTGCTCAAAACTCATTTCTCAAGCTCTAAGCAGTGTAGTGCCATACTTTTAAGAACTTGGGGGCTTTTCTCTCTTCCTCTGTCTCTTCCCCAGGTGATATCACACAGTCCCATAGCTTTAAGTACATCTAGAAGCTTCCCTCAGGACTTTCTTAACTGTTTATCAGTAAGTATTCCCTGACCACTTGATCCAAAATCATATCTGTCCATCAACCTCTGTCCTCTTGCCCTATTTTTTCATAGCATTTAACACTATCTGTTCTGACACATTGGTTTGCCTATTTATTGCTTTTCCCCCTCCTCAGAATAAAATCTTCATGAAGACAGGGACTTTGTTTTGTTTGCTGTTATATCCCAAGTGTCCAGAATTGTACCTGGCCCATAGAGGGCATTGTGTAAGTATCTGACAAATGAATATTAATAAGGGTCATAAGGGAAGGGCTTATGATACAGTAAGAGTATATTCGATTTGGAAAGGTCGGTGAAATTTCCCTGAGAGGATGACAATTAAACTGATGTAGACAATTATTAGACAAATCTGGGACATTACATACAAAGGGAAGATGTGCAAAGGCCCTGTGGCAACAAGAAAAATGATCAATATGAATAACAGAAGGGCTCATGTTGCTGGAACACACAGAGTGTGAAGGAGAAAATTGTAAGATAAAGTTGAACAGATAGTCAGGAACATAAACTACTCAGGGCTTTGTAGGTTATGTGCAAATTTGTGTTTTTTTAGAATTCAGAATTTTAGAATATATTCTAGGGGAAATGTGAAGCCATCTAAATATTTTAAGCAGCTGACTGCCATGATTGGATTGGATTTCATCAACATTCTTGCTGAAGTACATAGAACAGACTAGAGATGATAGAAGTGAACAGAAGACAATTGCTTAAGTGGCTAATGAGGTAGCCTAGAAGAGGAATTATGCTCATAGAAACTGCAATGTGTCATGGAGAAAAGAAATGGATAGACTTGAGAGTTATTTAAGAGATCAATTTGATAATAAAGAGTTAGATCTATGGAATGATGGAGAGAAATATCAAAGTTTCTGGCTTGCTTTTTATTGAGATAAGAAATTACACAAAAAGTTTGGAAAGTGATGAGGGTACTCATCCATGAATTCAATTAAGACATTCTTTCCTTTTGGGGGATATGTAATAAAATCTTTCCCAGTCTTTCTTCTCCACCCAAAATCCCTCCAAAACTTTCCAAAGACTTGACATATCCTCAGACTTTGCCCTATCCCTATTTTTTCCCTTTCCCAAATTTTTGGAAGGACAGGTCCATTTTTGAGATTTCCACTCTAATACACACCTAAGCTTGGCTTCATGCAGTCCAGCTTTCCCATTGTCCAATCTATTGCCTCCTATCTTGAATCTAGAGACGTTGCTACAATTGTTTTGGCTTCTGACTTCTGACATTAGTTTCTCTCAGGTTCTATAGGTCTATTTTTTCCCTGATCCAAATGTGTTTCAGGTTGTGAAATACTTAAGCCTCTCCTTTGCATATCTGCCATCACCTAATACAGCAGAATATTTTTTTTTCCGGAGCTACAGATGTGAATTTCTATCTATTAAATAGCTCCACTGGGCATTAATACCTTTAGTCTCAGAAAGAGCTATCCTCTTATTCCCCAAACCAGATTTTCTTTGTTGTATTGTTTCACTAACCTCTCAGCCATTTTAAGCTAAAGATCTATCATGCTTTCTTCTTTATGCCTCCATCTTATCTAATTTATTGCTATATTCTAGGATTCTCTCACTTCAAATATCTTACATTCACTATTATTTGTATAGTGTTGCTACTGCTCTAATTTAGCCTTTTATTATGACACATTAGGATTTTTCCAGAACACATCCTAACTTATATTTTTGCTTTTAGTTTATCATATTGTCCACCCTACATATTTGTCTGATCGACTTTTCTTTAAAAACATGGTTTTACTGTTGTTATTTTCTTATGTCAAAACGCCAATGGATATTCTTTGCCTACAGAATGGGGTTCAAATTCCTTAGTAATTTATGGTTATTTCAGAGCTCATTCCAGTATAGCGGTATCCTACTTTTCCAGCCTCATGTCTTAATTTTGCCCTTGCAAAGCCTTATCTCCTGGTCCAAGAGAACCAAGACTACAGACACTCTTTTCAATCTGTTCACATGTTTTAGAGTTTATTCCTTTAGCAATAGCTTTCCTCTACATTTCTGCCTGTCAGAATCTTCCTCATCTTTGAAGACTTTTAAAACACCACATCCTTCATGAAGGTAGGTATCTACATAAGGCTTGTCTTGTCTCTCCAGGACTGTGGTTCACCTACTCTAAACATATCAAGTAGTCAAAGACTTGGGGTGATTAGGGATTTATTCAATATCACAAATATGTGAAAAGAAATGAACTGGATCTGTGACTCATTTCTCCTGGGTCTCAGAATAGAATCCTTATATTAGAACTTTATCTCAATTGAACTGCTTGGTAATATGTATGAACATGTATGAGGCCAGTGAAAGAAAACTTGGTTAAGATTGCTTGAGTTACCAGAATTAGTTAGCAACATTTTTAATCATGAAATTAGAAAGGTAATTCCTTTTGCCCATCTCAAAAGTACTGGAGCCAAACATTGCTTGCTCTGGTTATACTCCCCATTATGTTTGGCATTCCAGCTGTAGTATCTTTCCAAAAACTATTTACAGCATTACCAAAAAGAGCCAACTTGTGACTAATTGGCAAAGTTTTGAAGAGAATTAATATATATTTGAACTTTGGAAAAGATGGAAATCATGGACATTTGGTCCAACAGATTTTCCATTTTGTTCTGGGAACAATTAGCCACAAACATGTTGTATAGTTTCTAGGGCACCACCCAATGGCCAACTGATTCTCTTCAAATTGAAAGCATATCATTCTCTTCAACATCATTGTTGCCACAGCCAAATTCTGGGCTTATGTCACTTTGCCCAAAGTTCCAAGGGGGATTGATTTCACTTTAAGCATGTTCTTGATCTTTTTTCTGGGTAGCTCGTGTTGTATGATTAGATTGACTCACTGTAAATAAACTGGAGGATTTTTGTGTAACCCAAGTCTTTTATTGAAATGAAGCATTTGCTACTAATCAGGTTCCTGCACTATTAATTATACAACTGGCTCTTCACTTATTTTTTAAACTCCAAATCCCTAATTATTTTCTACCTGACCTTTTGCAAGAGTGAGGAATTTTCTGGAGTTTGTATATTTGACATGTATTGAACAAACACTATTTACACATTCACAAGAATGCTTGTAAATGCATCTGGTTGACCTGTTGATATCTATATTTTTAGATTAATATTTATAAGTCATTTTCTCTTAGTGCTTCCTTTGTAGGCATCATGGCATTTTTGCATTTGGGTTGCGTTTGCATTATATATTCCTGACACTTAAATATTTGAGTCTTGTTCTTTCTGATTACAGCTGCCTGTGGGATTCTATACATTTTCTCATTCAGTCTCTAAAATAATTCAACCAAAAATGTAAAAGAAAAAGGAAAGAGGATTCTTTTTTTTTTGGAACTTACACTTTCAAGGAGGTATGGAGTGAGATCAAGGAAACTTGGGCAGGCATAGATGAACACAGCCAAAGACGAATACATGTATTTTCAAACTATGTGGGTCCAGGAGTAAAAATAATGTTTTTGTTTTGTTTTTGTTTTTTGTTTTTTTTTTTTGGATCTTGCCATCTGCCATTATGGGACCTAAACTCCTTTTTGGAAGTACACAAAAATGATAGAGTATTTCACAAAAACTGGGAGAAATTTGAAGGCATCTGTATAGTATTTAGTAACATATAATTATAAAAACTAAAATATAAAATTTTAAGGAATACAGGCTATTGGATTGTAATAAAATGTCAACAACTTTGGAGAAAATTGTTTATATTTTAGATGGCTTACACATAACTCCTGTTTTGGTAATTAAAACTTGAGGGCAATGATTTAAAGATTTTAAACAACTAAAATAATATTTTACATTTTACTGAAACTTTTTTGTTCACTGATGAGTGTAATTTTAAAGATTCTTATATAATACTTTTTTTGGATTGGCCAAAATACTTTTTTTGGATTGGCCAAATTGATTTTGGATCCAATTGGCCTTTTTCATCAAGTATTTCAAATTAATGATGGATCTATAATAATCATGCATACATTATAGAAGCAGTCATACCATCGAAGTCTTGGATGCTTTTAAATGGTAAGTTAGGCAAAATGCAAAGATAAATATTTCGTTCCACTACCAGTGACCGTGATTATAGGAGGTAAAGAGTCTCACTTTCTCTCCCTAGTCCCCAGACCAGCACTCCTTGGACTACATGCTTATTCTTTGGACACCAGCAACAGGAACTTTTCTAAGTAGCTTCATGGGCCCTTCCCCACAGTGGCAGCTCTGGGCAGCTGGCTGCTGAAATGGGTGCCTGGGTGGAACAGCACCCCCTTGGTTCACTCAGAACCAAGCAAGTGCTGGATTTCACTCCATTTTCTGCCAACAGGAATCACTAGACACTCCTCTAGGGATTCACTTATAGGATATTCAGAAAAGGCTGTTGGCAGCAATAAGATTTTCCCCCTATTTCTTTTTTTTTTTTAATTTATTTATTACAGTCACACAGAGAGAGAGAGAAAGGCAGAGACACAGGCAGAAGGAGAAGCAGGCTCCATGCACCGGGAGCCCGACGTGGGATTTGATCCCGGGTCTCCAGGATCACGCCCTGGGCCAAAGGCAGGCGCTAAACCACTGCGCCACCCAGGGATCCCTCCCCCTATTTCTTAATCTCAGGTCCTGACTTGGCCACTAAGAGTAGAGTGGGTTACATCTCAGCAGCAGCTTCTAACTCATTCATTGCACACTAGTGTGCCAAAGTACAGAGACTAGGCCATTCTCTACCAGGAATATCATCTCTGTGGATGGAAATAAGAGGGTTCCCAGGCAAAGTCATGACAGTTCCTTGGAGAGTGTAAAGAATGTTCTTAGGATATAGAATAGAAAATGGGAGTGAGATCTGTTACAAAAGTCCAGGATATAAATTTGAACCTCAGAGATTTAAGCAACAAGGTGTTTTACCTTTTATATATTACTGATACTATCATTGCTAGCAGTGATAGAAAAGGACTTATTACCATTTGAATGCATCTCTTTCCATATTTTTGGAGTCATTCAGTATTTTTAGGTCTTGTTCATAAAGCCAAGGTCACTCTCATTTCACACATGGACACCCTACTCTGCATACTGCCCTGTACCCCAACAAATTTTCTTTTTTTTCCCCAACAAATTTTCTACACTGCAGCCAGACTGATTTTTTACAAATGCCTACTGGTTTTTAACACAGTCTGCTTAAAAACCTTTAACATCTTACATTTTTCTTAGGAAAAAGAACAAAAATCTTTAATATGGCTTTAAGGCCTTTGTTTCAACTTCTACTTAACTCTCCAGCCTTTGAATATTCCAATCTCCTTCTTAATCTTTACTCTGGAGCCATCATGATTCTATTTTGCCTTTCATTCCACTCAGTCTCCTTGATGTGCATTCACCTTCTGGAGCTTAAAACAAATGCCATCTTAGAAAAATTCCCAGCCTAGTCAGATTCCTGTTCTACATTTGCAAGAAATCATATGCTTTTCCTTTAGGAAATGTTACAGTTGATAAGTATTCATTCATTGGCATGATTATTTGTAAATATCTATCTCCCACTATGTAATGTAAGCTGCATGAAAACAAGGAAATTTCTTATTTTGCTCATCATTCGATCTCTAGAACTGTCATTTAACTAACACCTGACCAATAGCCGATCATGTTGTTAAATAACTGAAAAGAGGGGTTCATAAAAAGTCCAAACTAAATTATTATGAATAATATGGATATTATGGGAGCTTTCAGAAAAGAATATCAGTGGAAAAGAGTATCTAATACCTATTTGAAAACTAACATTTTTCTTTTTTTTTATTAATTTATTTTTTATTGGTGTTCAATTTGCCAACATATAGAATAACACCCAGGGATCATCCCATCAAGTGTCCCCCTCAGTGCCGTCACCTGTACCCCGATGTTTATAGCAGCAATGTCCACAATAGCCAAACTGTGGAAGGAGCCTCGGTGTCCATCGAAAGATGAATTTTTCTTTTTTTCATCTCAATTTTTATAAAAGGGGAACTGAAGTTATTACCTGGGTAATTCATATCATAAATTAAAAAAAATTCCACTTTTATTTTGTTCTGATTTCTGAAAAAAAAATGGTTGAATAGGAGGATGAGGCTCACTTCATCTGATTTCTGAAAAAATGGTTGAGTAGGAGGACAAGGCTCACCTCATCCCATAAATGTGGTAACAGCCACATCAGTGCGACTAACTCAGGAAAGGATCCAAAGATTTGCAGAACAGGCTTTCAGGTAATCAGAGAAGAGGCCACACTGAAAAAGATAGGAGGGGCAGAGATGCAGTTGAGAACCAAACCCCTGGCAAGACAAATCACAAATGGGAGGTACACCACAAGCAAGAGAAGTGAGAGGATCAGACCCCACACTGGGCACCCCAACCACTGGGAAGACAAGTCCCCATTACATTTGTCTCTGAAAACCAGATGGGCTTAACTTCATGAGTTTTTACCATCAGTGAGGCATAACTCCAAGTACTTTAAAAGTCAGCGGGCTTAGCTCCAGGAGGGCTGGAGGGCAATAGGAAACTGAGTCCTCGCTCTTAAAAGCCAGCATAACAAAAACCTCACTGAGATACATCATAGAAGCAATAGTCTGAAAAGTGCCTAGGGTGTATGGGAAGGAGATTTATTTACTAATCTCAGAATATGTTCTGGAGGGGCAGGAATTTTTTTGAGACTTCTCCAAGAACAAAAGAGCTGGAAAGTGTCATTTCCCTTTCCACCCCCACACAGCCTAGATAGCCAGACATTTGCAGGAACCAGTGCATTCTCCACCTATCTTGCTAACACTGCAGCCCAAATCTGCATTCTCCTGTGGATCTGCTCCATCCTACCCATCCCATTTGGCAGGCAACTTTCCAAAGTGGCTCCTGCTACAACACACCTTATAAGCAGCCCCAGCAGGTACAGACAACATTCCAAAGTGACTCTTACTCTGGGGAAAGGAGAAGATAACCACACACACCAGTATGCCTACAGTCCCAGCAGCCAAACCTTATAGCTTGTGATGTATAGTGCTTTGCCAATGTAGTTTGAATATATCCCCAGCAGATGATCTAGAGACAAACATCTGCTCTGACTACCACCCTGGTCACCAACAAAAACCCCTCAGGGCCTGGCACAGTGAGAATGCCCTGCAGTTTAGTGTGACTGCAGCCCTGGCAAATGGATGGGAGGGGTAGGCATCGGGTCTGAGTTTTCGCCCATTAATGAAAGCCTCTTAGAGGACAATGTAGGGTAAGTAGCCTGCAGATCTTATTGCAGACACTGCCCTAATACAAGTTCAGGACAGCCCCAAGCTGGCCCCTTAACAACACAGGTACCAAACACTCCCCATAAAAGACAAAATAAGCCAGTATAGCTGACTGGACTAAAGGCAAAAATGGTTAAGTTGCAGAAGTAGAGTACATGCAACACTCATGGGATACACTCCTGAAGCACCTGGTTCTGGTGAACATGGGACATTGCCCTCAGGACCTCTTCTTCATAAGGTCACTATTCTCAAGGTCAGGAACTATAACTGACTTTCCTAATATATAGAAACAAATAGAGATGATTAAGACAGGAATAAGTCTCAAATGAAACAATAGGACAAAACCACAGCAAAGAGCTAAATGAAATGGAGATAAGCAATATGCCTGATAAAAAATTCGAAGTAGTGGTCATAAAGATACTCACTGGACTTAAGAGGGGAGGGTCTCAGAGACCTTCAGCAAAGAGATAGAAAATATTAGAGTGCAAATCAGCAATGGAGAACTCAGTAGCTGAAATTAAAAGTAATCTAGAGGGAATCAGTAGATAAATTAGATTAATAGAGGAAACAAAAACAGATCAGCAACCAGGATAATAGGAAACACCCAAATTGAACTGCAAAAAGAAAAAATTAGAATAGGTTAAAGGAACTCAGCAACATTATCAAGCATAAAACACTCACATTGTAGGATTCCCAGAAGGAGAAAAGAGAAAAGGGGGCAGAGAATTTATTCAAAGCTAAAGACTTCATAATATGGGAAACAGACGTCTAGATCCAGGAAGAAGAGACCCTCAGCAAAATTAACCCAAGGAGGTCCACACCAAGACATATATTAATTAAAATGGCAAAAACTACCAATAAAGAGAGAATTTTAAAATCATCAAGAGAAAAGAAAATCATCCCATACAGAGGAAACTCAAAGGGCTATCAGATTTTTCAGCAGAGACTTTGCAGGCCAGAAGAAAGTGGCTTGATACATTCAAAGAGCTGAAAAGAAAAGATCTACAGCCTAGAATACTCTACCAAGTCTATCATTCAGAAAAAGAGAGAATGTTTCCCAGATAAACAAAAGTTGAGGGAATTTATCACCACTAAACCAGCTTTATAAGAAATGTTGAAGGGAATTCTCTGAGTGGAAAGAAAAGGCCATAATCAGGAGTAAGAAAATTATGAAAGGAACAAATTTCACAGGTAAGTGCAAGCATAAAAATAGGTCAATCATTTATAAAACTAATATTGAGGTTAAAATGTAAAAGCAGTAAAATCAATTATATCTACAAAAATCAGCCAAAGGATTAAAAGGATGTGATATAATATATATGTATATATACATATTTTATATACATTTTATATACATATATATAAAATATGTGTGGGCAGGTGGGGAGGAATATTTAGTGCTTTTAGAATGAGTCCAAACTTACATGACCATCAACTTAAATATAGACTGCTATACACATAAGATGTTACATATAAACCTAATGCTAACTGCAAACTAAAAACCTAAAATAGATACACAAAAAATAAAGAGAATGGAATCCAAGCAGATCACTAAAGAAAGCCATCAAACCACAAAGGAAGAAAGGAGGAACAGAACTACAAAAACAACCATAAAACAACAAAATGTTAATAAATACATACCTATCAATTAATTAAACATAAATGGGTTAAATGTTCTATTCAAAAGAACTTGAATGGATAAAAAAGCAAGATGGGTGACTGAAGGGATAAAAAAGCAAGATCCAACTATATGGATCCAACCTACAAAAGACTAGACCTAAAGACACAATGCAGATCAAAAGTGAAGATATGGAAAAACATTTATCATGCAAATAGAAGGAAAAAGAAGCTGAGATAGCAATATTTATACTGGATAAAATAGGTTTTAAAACAGAGACTGTAACAAGAGACAAAGAAGGACACTATATAATAATAAAGGGATCAATCCAACAAGAAGATAAAAAATTGTAAATATTTATGCACCTAATATGGGAGTACCTGAATACATTAAAAAAAAACTTGACATAAGGAAAACATTTACAATAATACAGTTATATTAAGGGGGGCTTTAGCACCCAGTTAGATCAATGGATAGATCGTACAGGCAGAAAATCAACAAGGAAACAGTGTCTTTGAAGGATGTGTTGAATCCAGTCAACCTAACAAATATTTAGCACATTTCATCCCAAAACAGAGTACACATTCTTTTCAAGTCCACATGTTACATTCTCCAGAAGAGATCATATTTTAGGTCACTAAACAAGTTTCAACAAATTAAAAAAAATTAAAATTATATCATGCATCTCTTCTGACTATATCTGTATCAAACTAAAAAATCAATCACAAGAAGAAAAATCTGGGAAGAATACAAACACATAAAAGTTAAATAACTTGCTACTGAACAATGAATGAGTCAGCCAAGAAATTAAAAAGGAAATTAAAAAATACATGAGCTAAATGAAAATGAAAAGAGAATAGTCCAAAATCTTTGGGATGCAGCAAGAGCTGTTCTAAGAGAGAAAAGTATAGCAATATGGCCTACCTCAAGTAAGGAAAATCATGAGCAACCTAATCTTACAACTACAGGAACTAGGAAAGCAACAAAGCCCAAAGCAGCAGAGGGAAAGAAAGAATATGTTAAAGTGGAAATAAATGAAATAAAAACTAAAAAACAATAGAAGAGATCAATGTAATCAGAACTCGTTCTTTAAAAGATCAACAAAATTGATAGGCCTTTAGACTTATCAAGAAAAAAACCTCAGAAATAAAAGAGAAATAACACCATAGGAGCTCAAAGGATTGTAATAGTATGAAAAATTATATGCCAACAAATTAGACAACCTAGAAAAGATAAATTCCTAGAAACTTCTACTCTTCCAAAACTGAATTAGGAAGACAGAAATTTTAAGCAGACTGATTACTAGCAATGAAACTGAATCAGTAATGATTAAAAAAAAAACAAAAAAACAAAAAAACAAAAGACTTCCCAACAACAACAAAAATCCAGGACCAGATAGCTTCACAGGTGAATT
This sequence comes from Canis aureus, assembly GCF_053574225.1. NCBI lineage: Eukaryota > Metazoa > Chordata > Mammalia > Carnivora > Canidae > Canis > Canis aureus. The sequence goes on along the minus strand of NC_135638.1, from coordinate 18,853,842 downwards.
CTACCGAACATTAAAAGACAAATACCTATGCATTACTATTCCAAAATAAACAAAACAAAGGAAAATTTCCAAATTTATTCTATAAGGCCAGCATTACCCTGATACCAAACCAGATAAAGACACTACAAAAACAAAGAAACAGGACTACAGGCCAATATCTCTGATGAATATAGATTTAAAAATGCTCAACAAAGTATTAACTAACCAAATCCACCAATACGTTAAAAAAAAAAAAAAAGTCATTTGCCACAGTCACATGGAATTTAGTCCAGGGATGCAAGAGTGGTTCAATATTCACAAATCGACATAATACATCATATTAAGAAGGGAAATAAAAAGCATAGCATCATCTTGACAGATGCAGAAAACACATGAAGTATAATATCTATCTATTTGTGATAAAAACTCTCAACAAGGTAGGATTAGAGGGAACATACCTCAACATACTGAAGGCCATATATAGAGTACCCATAACTAACATACTTAATGGCAAAAAACAATTTTTCCCTTAAGATCAGGAACAAGGCAAGAATGTCCATTCTTACTATTTCTATTCAACATAAAACTGGAAGTCCTAGCCACAACAATCAGACAAGAAATGAAAGGCATCCAAATTGGTATGGAAGAAGTCAAACTTTCATTATTTTCAGATAACATGATACTATATATATAGAAAATCCTAAATACTACCAAACAACTTCTAGAACAGATAAATGAACTATGTGGCAGGATACTAAATACAGAACTATTTTGTGTTTTTATACAATAATAAAGTAGCAGAAAAAAGATTAACAACCTCATTCACAACTGCACAAGAATAAAATACCTAGTAATAAACTTTTTTTTTTTTTTATTAAAGATTTTATTTATTCATGAGAGACACAGAGAGAGAGGCAGAGACCTAGGCAGAGGGAGAAGCAGGCTCCCTGCAAGAAACATGGTAAGGGACTAGATCCCTGGATTCTGGGATCTTGTCCTAAGCCAAAGGCAGATCCTCAACCACTGAACCACCCAGGTGTCCCACCTAACTTAACACTTAACACAGAGTCACATAGTTTTAGGTATACAGTATACAGTATGATTTAGCAATTCTTAAATATTACAGTACACCTAAAACTAATATAACACCTTGTTAAGTATACTTAACAAGTATAATTAATTTTTTAAAAAGTAAATTTGTTCTGTATTACCTGAATAATTGGGCCCATTATCTATTTAACGTGGCAGGTATCTATGTGACTATGATTGTGTGTCTGTTTTACATATGCAAGTACATTGGAAATCTTCCATGGCATCTGACTGTAATTAAAATATGACCTAAGCATTTTTAAAGTTAGAACACTTACTATTAAATCTCCACTTTTTTTAGTGATGTTTACACGTTAGCATGATTATAATCAGAGATGTGGAAGATCAGAAAAGCCTTTAAATTCAAATCTATTCAGCTTAAGAGCCATGTAACTTTGCTAAGAGGTTGGGTTGATTGCTGGCTCATGTCTCAATATTGTGATAAAGATTGTTCCCTCCCTTTCCATTAGTGCTGGGATTTATACGGCTCTTGGTGAAAGTGGGAGTGATGCCTTCTGATTGCCTTGCTCTGTTTATTATCATTGTTGACAGTCAAGAGGAAGAGAGAGTAACTCATGTTTCAATTAAGGACCAGTCAAAAATTAGAACAAATATCCATTACAAAAGATTTGCCCTTGGGGCATTGGAGAGAGATGAGGGAAGCATAAAACCAAAGGAAATAATGCTTCCAGAGAACTCCAACTCTTCTGACAAAGGCCTTTGTATGAAAGCTGTAACTAAGTTATTTGTTTAAGGACTTGGATGGTCCAAAGCAATAAAATATTAACTACCTGGAAAAATGAGGAAGAGAAAATATGAAAATCTTTAACCAAGATTAAAATATAAAGGTATGTTCATGTGACTCAGATGAAAGTTAGAATTGAAAAATATTTTATCAGAAGCTAGTAGCTGTGGAAGGTTGAAATGGTAGTGGGTCCCTCTTATCAACCTAGCTGTGAACTGCTTGTGTCAGTGCAGGTGGAATTTAGGGAAAAACCTATGTTAAATGGCTTCTTCTTTGGTGGATATCTTAATGGGGAAGGTATTTGGTATTAGCAAACCAGAAAATGGGGCATTTGGTGAGAGACTTTCATTCTTCTGGATCTTCACAATTCACCCTCCAAAATGCTTAAAGTTCTTTTGAATCATGGGGGATGATTAAGGATTATTAACTGTAAGAAAATTAAAGTTTACTTTCTAGAAGTTCAGTGGTGGGATAAGGAAGGTAATTAAAAGCTGTATTCAGAGAAATAGGCACAATTCAATGGAAGGTGATGTTGCATGAGTCCGATGGGATCTTTGGTGATGGGTTTTCTTTGAAAATGATCTCAATTAAATATTAAGTAGATTACGGTGGTTCAGAAAGCAGAGAATTGGTGAGAAAGAAGGAAAAAAGTGGTACCTTGCTTGATGATCTAGTAAGGGGCTACATGATTTTCTGATAGTCTGGTAGGTATTTCATTTGAAAAAAATCTGAAGGTTTTTAGGGGAACCACCTAAAATCACTGATTTATTGGACTAACACTGATTAAGTCCCTCTTCCATTTTTGAGTTCACATTCATTTTCTCATTAAACTAATTTACTGCTCTAGCATGCTCTTTAATTTAAATGTCACATAAACCTTTTTAAAAAATTAAAGATTTTGGAAGTAACTTTTCTGATTACAGAGATGATGTCTTTAAGGCCAGGGTAAACTATAAGCACAGCTATTTAGCAGAAATTCACATGTCTTCATTTCTTGACTTAGCAAAATTTTATCGAATGATGTCATGAACCAGGAAGTATTTTTGACATTAAGAATTCTAAGGTGAACCAGATATTCCTACTATCAAAGATCATCCAAGTTAGTAGAGAAACCCATGATTAGACAATTGCAACATAGTGACATGATGGAAGAAAACACAGGTGGGCAAGAAGTACATCAGAGAGCCCTTGGCCTGGTGGGAAGGTTTTCAGTAAGATTTTCTACAGTAGGTGATATCTAGGGTCGGGGCAAGGAAAGTGGTCCAGGGGGATCAGAGAGTAAATGTGAAACAGCAAGAGGGCCTGTGTTGTCCTCCACTCTAGCGTTAGTCACAGGCTGTGGACCTCTACTGAGAACAAATGTCTTCTGTTAGCAGAGGGCAGTTTTTTGGAGAAAGTGAAGAGCTGTGAGCTTTCAATAGCCAACACTCACAGAAGCCCAAGATGGTACACTGGCCTGGTGAAGGGGTCTGGCCGGTGCACCAAAACAGCATCAGTCAGCCACCAGGGTGCTTGGGCTATGAGTAATAGCTATATCACATGTTGATCCCTCTCCCAAAAAGCTTGAATATGGATGTTTCTCAGGAAACATCCTTAGCCTTATTCTCACAATGAACAATTCTCCCCAGGCAATGTCTACTACTCTTGTCTGCAACTCATTACCACCTTCTGATGCCCTAGTGACACCCACACCCGCACATCCAGCCAGGCATTTCCCTCAATGAATGTTTGTTGAGTGAATGAATATACTAGGATTTCTCCAGCTGAAGAAGGAAAGCACATCATAGAAAAGAGCTGCTCAGCAGTATGGAGAAGTGAGGGGGATAAACTAGGACAAGGAATTTAAAGTGGCAGTTCAGATCTGATCAGAATGACATGCGGGTGAAATGTTCTGGTCACATCTGATAATGCTAAATGTATTAATTTGACTTAAATCGGGCTTTTTTTTCCCCCAGCTCAAAATAAACACTTTAAATAAGTTCCCAAGAACTCTCTCCTTTGTACCCATATCATAGTAAGGAGAAGATCTGACATGTTTAATCAACTTATGGGAAATCAAATCCCTCTTTTCCCTCCAGGTAGTAGGTTGTTCCTGGCTCTGGATGGTAGGGGTGAGGTAAGTCAGGCCTACAGTAAGTGTTTGGACAATCACAAAGGTCCATCTTCCTGTCCAGCCACAAGGAAGGGGAAAGAGTCAAGAGGAAATGGTTAAGAAGGAAACTCAGGCAAACCTTTCCCCTCAAGAGGAAGAAATCTTTTAGATAAAGGACAAAAGTGCAAAACAGATATCTCAGGGAAAAAAAAAAGGCACTTCAGTTTACAAGTCTTTTATGATAACGAATCTCTAGGGAGAGATAACTAGAGAAAACATGCAACTTAGCTTTCAGAAACAAGCCATCTGGAAATAGGAGGAGAAAATGTTGGATGTAAGTTCCTGGCAGTGAGCTCCAGAGGGCATATCCTAGCATCTGCATCTTCTTAGCAATCTGCTGCATTTTACACTACACTAACAACTGACAAAGAAAAAGAATGGAAAGTGTCAAGAAATTACCATTTGGTGGCTCCTACATGTCAGCCATTGCATGAACTGCTTCATATACACCACCTCATCTGATCCTCAGACTGACCATTCTAAGTTTTCTAACTTTCACCTATACTTAAAAAGAGTCAAGTGTATCCAAAGCAAAATATACTTTCCCATTTTCCCATGGGCCTAGGATTTCAGAAATAGAGTTTCCTGAATTGTGATTAGTTATGAGGAAGCAGCTTTCATATTAGGGTAATTTGAGGACAGTGCAATGGACATATAAGGTACACTGCTCACAGTCTACTCCAGTCAGGGCACTCTCAAAATAAACATGGATCTTTGGTGCCTGGTGAGCCAGTTTTCTCTGTTTGGTCATCTTTGAAGGAGGAAGAAAAATCTGCCCCTTTGTTTTCCAACAAATTCTGGGAGAACATTGCTAGTTATAGCAACAGTGGCCTTTGGTAGAAGAATGGATGGGAAAATGATGTTTGATAATATTTAAGGAGTCCCTTTTTTTTTCCCCCTGAAAGTTTCTTGAAAATTACTAGGATTTGTTTTTATTCTTTTGTCACAAATTAGGGAGGTATTTTCTTCTTTTGATCTTTAAATATCTAAAATTCTTATATTTTCTCTTACATAGAAGATTCAATATATCATAATCTAGTTGTCTAATAACATATTTGTCTAAGATACTTCAATAACTGTTGGTGTGAATTGATGGAAAGAATTTAGGCAGATAACTTCTCAAAACCCCTCCTTAATCTATGTAGGAGTATATTGAGCACACTCAACAAGAAAAATGTAAGATGAGAATCCCATGTATTAGGTGTTATGGCACCAGTATAAGCTGTTTTCCCACATGCTGTTCCATAGCAGTTAATACTTCTGGTTTAGACCCATCTTCCTCCATGAAGAATGGCTTCTCCTCGACCATGGCATAGCCACACAGGTTTTTCCCAAGACTAGGAGATCAAGAGGAGCATGTTTGATCTCAGGATGTCACCAGTAGAATGTGTTACAGTGACCACTAAACCCCAGGTTTGATATTGGGGTTTACACTCCTATAGTGTCCCCTGCAGTTACTTTTTTAGGGAAGGGCCTGCTATGCTTCTGTACCTCTCTCAAAGGCTGCTATGGAAGACTTCTCAATGGCTTGTATATTCTAAATGCTGAGGAGCCAGGGACTGTTGTTATCTTACTTAGGGATAGAAAACTTACTTAGGGAGAAAAAGTTATGATTCTGGAAATCCAAACATTTTAATCATCAGGTCTCAAAATTCTAATTTACTGCACATTTTAAAGCAAAACATACACATCTAAATAGACAGCCATCTGGTAGGACTTCAGTGTTATTCTTTTAGTAATATTCCATATAAAATTCTGAACTTTTAACTGTCATATACTTTCCTGTCATCATTGTGCTGAGTGAGATAATTATAAGGAGAACTGAAAGAAATCTTCATGACGCTCTCTTCTCTGAAGTCAAACTTATTAGGGGTTCTGAAGCTGTGAGCAATCATACCCTTGTCTACTCTATTTTCCTAATAGTCTCTGTTCTACAATACAGCCAATTACTCCTAAGCATTCTGCATCTAATGCCTGGATCTCACATTTTTCCCACTCTTCTGCTATGCAATCAGACCTTCACACTCAACCTGTTTTTTTTTTTTTTTTCTTTCTCAGCTTTATGTTCTTCCAACTGCCCACACCATACCCCTAATTTCACATTAGGCCCTTCTTATGTGTGTTATTCACTGGGACATCCTTGGCGGTATTATAGGCTTCTGACTTGTTAGGCACAAATAAAAAAATGGAAAGGTTTGACCCTAGGAATATATAAGCTAATTTTGCTATTTTTGTTGTTGCTACTGTTACTGTTATGGTTTAGTTCCATGTTTTACTAACAAAGTTTCTCCTTAGAATGATGCTTCAACTTAAGTTATAGAAGGATTAGTTTCTATATTGCCCTGTCACTTGCATGAATTGTACACTATTGCCATGGTGTTTCGTAGGTCCAGAGTATACTAATTCCATTGTATTTTCTTCTTAGGAATCTGTTTGCACGTGTAATTCCCACTGGGACTCAACCCACTAATGATACCAACTTAGTTCTAGGCTTTTGTTATTAATGATCCTGATAGGTCTATTGGTATGCAACAGAAAAATATACAAGATCATAAAAAAGTCATATTGAGATGTGTGAGTCTTTGGCTGCTTAATGGATGAGGGACATAATGGAGATATATGGTTTTGTAAGCTTATGGGTGTTCTGTTAAAAGCTGATTAATCTAGCCATTCATTAATTCATTCAATTCATTAAATATGCCAAACCTCTTTAAAGGGGGGAACCAAATTAGCAGCCAGTTCTTTTCTTTAATCATCTAAAAAATCTAATAGGGAAGGCAGACATGTAAATTATTTTAGTAAGGTGTGATAAGTTTGACTGACATTCTACTATGTAGTCTAGTACTTCTAGAAGACATCTTAGCTCTGCAAATTTAGGTTCCTAAAAAGGTAGGAAGGGAATGGTATTGAAGAATTGAGTAATCAGTAATACTTGGAATTCATGTTCCAGTAAGGAATATCAGTTTCAAGTGGAGAAGAGGATGAACAAGAACTAGCAATTTCAAGAATTTAAAAACTCAAATTTCTGGTATTATCAGTAAGGTATCCATTTAGACATAGAAACAAGGAATAAGTTTAGATACCACCACCTGTACACAAAGTCATAGTTGGACCACTGGCAAGAAACGTGTTGCTAATGTATAGTATTTGACAGCTTATAACCTATCTTCCTGTTTATATTCTGTCAAAAATAATCTGAGACTCTTGGGGTACCCTGGGTTGTTCAGTTGGTTAAGTGGCTGACTCTGGGTTTCAGTTCAGGTCATAATCACAGGCTCATGGGATCCAGCCCTAAGTCAAGCTCTGCGCTCAGTAGGAGTCAGCTTCGATATTCTCTCCTTGTGCCCCTTCCCCTACTCATATGCTCTTTCTCTGTCTTTCCTTCTAATTAAATAATCTGAAACTCTTAGAAAATAATCTGAGTACATTTTCATATTCAAAACCTTTTTCAAGTCCTATTATTTTCAAGTAGTGGTAACAATAATAATTACTATAATTAACATCATATTATCTATACTGCATTTATCTATTTTGTAAGACCACTTAGGGGAGTGGCATTGGCAAGATGGTTAAATAAGATATCCCCCTCCCATATTCCCACTGAATAGTTTGGAATCCACCCACAGATAAAAGTTCTTTCGTGGGAGCTTTGGGGTCCAGGTAAGAGATTCTGAAACTGTGTTCAAAATGAACATAGCTGGTAGGAGACGTCCATCTGTGCTTCCAGAACCAGATTTATAGACTTTAATCTTGGCTGTGGGGCCTGAAACTGCCTGAAACTTGGTTCTAATCCCTTTCAGCCATGGTTCAGTGCCATCCTTTCCCACCAAGGGACCCATCTGATGGCTCCTAGAGACCTGGTGGAACTACATATATTTGGTAATAGACTTGCTGACTGAGGACATATAGTAGTATGGACCCTGAAGAAGACATTTGTCTCACTACCTACCATACTTAACAAGGTATTTGGGGAAGTCCTAACCACCCAGAGACCAGGCAGAATATGCATACCTGACCAAACACCTGGTAACAAGCGTATCAATTGTGTACCCCACTGTAGATCCAGTGAGCTTCAAAATTGACTCAAATTCATCATGATTGCAATTCCAGAGCTAATACCGTTAATCTAAGGAACTGATGGAAGATCCTTATCTGACCAAACTAGTCTATAAATAACAGAAGAGGCACTTGCCAAAAAAAAAAAGAAAAGAAAAGAAAAGAAAAGAAGAGGCACTTGCTCCCTCCAATGCACAAACCAATGCATGGTTATGTGACTCATGAAGAATCAGGCAAATATAACACTACCAAAGGGAACTAATAGAGCTCCAGTGACTGACCCTAAAGAAATGGAAGTCTATGACTTGCCTTAAAAATAATTCAAAATAATCACCTTATATAAACTCAATGAAATGCAAGAGAACTAAAAATTAGGAAAACAATGCATGAACAAACTGAGACATTTAATAAAGTAAAAACCATAAAAAAGAACCAAAAAAAAATCCAGGGGCTGATGAAGACAATGATAGAACTGCAAGATTCAATAGAGAGCTTCAACAAGACTTGATCATGCAGATAATCAGCAAACTCAAAGATAGAACATTTGAAAATAGCCAGATAGAACAACAACAACAACAACAACAAAGAATAACGTTTATCTGAATGAGAAAGTATAGAGTGAATGAACATTCACATCATGAGAGCACCATAAAGAAGAAAGAGGCAGAAAAATTTAAAGAAATAGCTGAATATTTTCCAAGTTTTTGGGAGAGAGATGCACACTTAGGTACAGAAAGTTCAAAGGACCACAACAAGATCAACTCCCCAAACACCCCAAGATGTGTTATAATTGAAACGATATGTCAAAGACAAAAATTTTGAAAGCAGCAAAAGAAAAGCAATACAGAAACCTCCATAAGTCTATCAGTAAATTTTTCTGTATAAAACAAGTCTCTTCAACAAATGGTGCTGGGAAAACTGGTCAGCTCCATGCAAAAGAATGAAACTTTCGCAATGAAACCACTGTCTTATACCATATACAAAAATAAAGTTAAAATGTATTAAAGATTTGAATGTGAAGCCTGAAGCCAAAAAAAAATCTAGAAGAAAACAAAGGTAGTAAGCTCTTTGGTCTGTTTGCTTGTTTATTTATTTAAAATATTTTATTTATTTATATGAGAGAGAGAGAGAGAGATATTGAGAGGCAGAGACACAGGCAGTGGGAGAAGCAGGCTCCATGGAGGGAGCCTGATGTGGGGCTCGATCCCGGGACTCCACGACCATGCCCTGGGCCAAAGGCAGGTGCTAAACCGCTGAGCCACCCAGGTATCCCTCTTTGCTCAATTTTAGTAACATTTTTTTTAGACCAGCATAAAGACAAGGGTAACAGCTAAAATAAACAAATATAATTCCGTCAAACTAAAGAGTTTTTGCATAGTGAAGGAAAACATCAAGAAAACAAAAAAGCAACCTACAGAATGGAAGAAGATATTTTCAAATTATATTTCTGATAAAGGATTAATATCCAAAATATATAAAGAACTTACACAGCTTAATATCCAAAGCCAACCCAATTAAAAAATTGGCAGAGGACCTGAATAGAATTTTTTTTCTAAAGACATACAGATGGTCAAAAGGCACATAAAAAGATGATCAAAATTTTAATACAAATCTGACTACAACTGAGATATCACCTCACACATGTTAGATTGGCTATTATCATAGAAACAAAGGACAAATTTTGGTGAGGATGTGGTGAGAAAAGAACCCTCATATACTATTGGTGGGAATGTAAATTAGTGAAGCCACTATGGAAAGCTATGAATTGCAATACAATCTTGCAATTCCACTTCTGGGTTTCTATCTGAAGAATACGAAAACATCAATTCAAAGAAATACATGCACTCCTATGTTCATTGCTGTATTATTTACAGTAGCCAAGATATGGAAGCAACTCAAGTGTTTACTGACAGATAAATGGATAAAGACGATGTGGAGTATGCATACACAGTAATATTTTTACTTGGACACTTAAAAAAAAGAAATCTTGCTATTTGCAATAATGTTGAACTAGAAGGCATTATGCTAAGTAAAATAGGTCAAAGAAAAATAAGTTTATGATTTCAATTATGTGTAGAATCTAAAAAAACAAATGAGTAAATAAGACAGAAACAGACTCACAGATAAAGGAAACTGTTGGTTACCAGAGGGAAGGGTTTGGCAAAAGAGGTAAAGGGAGTTAAGAGGTACAGCCTTCAAGGTATAAGATAAATGAATCATAGGGATGTAATATGCAGCATAGGAAATGTAGTCAATAACACTGTAATCACTTTGGTGACATCATTACTATTCAATATATGATAATTAGAATTATCATGAGGATGATTTGTAATATACAAAAATATTGAATCCTATGATGTATACCTGAAATAAATAGGATATTGTATATCAATTATATTTTAATTTAAAACAAGTTATAAAGTAGGATATTAATAGCATAAAATGTGGGGAAAGGAGAAGTATAGATTTTGTATGTTTTTGAAGGTAAGGGTCTGTCATGTTAAAAGTATTTTATGTGACCTCATGGTAACCACAAGGGAAAAAAAAAAACCTGCAGTATAGACACAAAAGAAATTAAAGCATAGAAAAAATACATAACAAAGATTACAGGAAAGGAAGAAAGCAACAAGGAAATTTAAACACTAGTAGAACACAATTAATAAAATGGCAGGAGTAAGCAGTTACCTGTCAAAAATTAAATGCAAGTGGACTAAATTATCCCATCAAAAGACCAAGTTGCTAAATGTATTTAAAACAAAAAAACAAAAACAGAAAACATAACCAAGATTGAACAATATGCTGCCGAAATATGCTACTTTAGCTCATGTAGACAAAATGAAGGAATGGAAAAAGATATGCCATGCAATGAGATTAGGAATCACTATACTTAGATCAGAAAAAATACTGTTTCAGTTAAAAATTGGTCACAAGAGACTTAGAAGGTCACTATATGGTGATAAAAAAGTCCATTAATTGAGAGAACTATAAGTACCTATGTAACCAAAAGTGGAACACCTATATGTTTAAAGCAAATATTAACAGAACTAAGTGGAGAAATATATAGCAATACAATAATAGGTGATTTCAATACCCTACTTTCACACTGAATAGACCATCTAGACAGAAAAATGACAAGGAAACAGTGGATTTGGATAATGCTATAAGCCAAATGAGGCTAAAAGACATGCATAGAACATTTTTTCCAATAGCATAAAAGGACAGATTAATCTCAAGGGCACATGGATGGTTCTCCAGGATAGAGATATTGGGCCACAAAAGCCACCCTTAACAAATTTAAGAGGATTGAAATCATATCAAGCATCTTTTCCAACAGTAGCATGAAGCTAGAAATCAATAATAAAAAGTAAAAATTCACAAATGTGTGGAAAATATGTAATATACTTCTGAAAAACTAGCAAATCTAAGTAGAATTTATAAAGTTGAGACAAACAAAAATGAAAATGTAACAGACTAAAACTTATAGGATGAAGCAAGGGCAGTTTTAAGAGGCAAGTTTATAGTGATGAATGTCTGCATTAAAATAAAAGATATCAAATAAGGAACTTTATAACTCAAGAAATTAGAAAAGAACATGAAGTGTACAGTTAGCAAAAGAAAATAATGAAAATTAGAGAAGTAAAACAGATTAGAAGAATAGAAAAAAAATATCAGTGGGACAGAGGTGGATTTTTAATAAACAAAACTGACAAACTTTTGGCTATGAACCAAAAAAACAAAAGAAGACCCAAACAAAATTATGAGAGAAGACACTAAAATTGACACTACAGAAATTTAAAAGAGGATAATATGAACAATTATATGCCAGCAAAATGGATAACAAAGAAGAAATGGAAATTCCTAGAACATACAACTTACCAAGAATGAATCATGAAAGAAGTTTTTATTGATCTCTTCTGATTTTCAAAGGAGATTGAAACAGTAATCAAAAATCTTCCAAAATAGAAAAATCCCAGGACCAGATGATTTCACTGGTAATTCTACCAAGCATCTAAAAATGATCAATGCCAGCACTTCTTAAATTCTTCCAAAATTGAAAAGAGTAGAGAATGCTTCGAAACTCATTTTACAAGGCCAGTGCTACCCTGACACCAAAGCCACAGGACACTACAAGAAAACTACATGCCAATATTCCTGGTGAATATAGATACAAATATTCTCAAAAAGATACTAACTGAATTCAATAGCATTTTAAAATGATCACACACTAGGACATCTGAGATTTATCCCCAAGATGCAAGGATAAGAAAAATGATGTAATTTACCACATTAATAGAAAGATGAGGGGATCCCTGGGTGGCGCAGCGGTTTAGCGCCTGCCTTTGGCCCAGGGCGCGATCCTGGAGACCCGGGATCAAATCCCACGTCGGGCTCCCGGTGCATGGAGCCTGCTTCTCCCTCTGTCTATGTCTCTGCCTCTCTCTCTCTCTGACTATCATAAATAAATAAAAATTAAAAAAAAAAGAAAGATGAATAAAAAACAATCACCTCGAACTGTATGGAGAGAGCTTTCACAAAATTCAATTCCTTTTTTGATGAAAGCTTTTAACAAATTAAGTATAGAAGGAATATACCTCAACATAATAAAGACTATAAGTGACAAACCCACAGTTGACATCATACTCAATGGGGAAAAGTGAAAATCTTTTTCTCCAAAATCAAGGTGCCCACTCTCATCATTACTATTCAATATATGAGAAGTCCTAGTCACTAGGACATTAAAGGAAGAAGAAAAAAATAATATGCACCCAAATTGGAAAGAAAGAAGTAAAATTGTCTCTATTTGCAGATGACATGATTTTATGTATTGAAAACCCTAAAGACCTGCCCCCCAATGTTAGAATAAATGAATTCAGTAAAGTTGTAGGATATAAAATAACATGAAAAAAATCAGTAGCATTTCTATACACTAACAACGAACTATTTGAAAAAGAAAAAAATCCCAAATACAACAGCATCAAAAAACAATAAAATACTTAGGCATAAATTTAACTGAGAGGAAATATTTGTACACTGAAAACTACAAGATCTTTATGAAAGGCATTGAATACAGAAGCAGGAAGATATCCATGTCCATGAATTAGGAGAGTTAAAATGCCTACACTACCCAGAGCCAAGTATATATTCAATATAATCCCTATCAAAAATTCAATGCATTTTTACAGAAATATAAAAAGAATCTTAAAATATTTATGGAAAAGCAAAATACCTCAAACAGTCAAGGTAATCTTTGGAATGAAGAACAAAGCTGGAGGCATCATGGTGTTGGGGAAACTCAGTAATCACATGAATAAAACCAGATCCTAATTTTACAAAAACTCAACATGTATTACAAGTTTATTTTTTATTTTTTTTAATTTTTTAAAATTTACTTATGATAGTCACACACAGAGAGAGAGAGAGGCAGAGACATAGGCAGAGGGAGAAGCAGGCTCCATGCACTGGGAGCCTGACGTGGGATTCGATCCCGGGTCTCCAGTATCGCGCCCTGGGCCAAAGGCAGGCGCCAAACCGCTGTGCCACCCAGGGATCCCTGTATTACAAGAAAATATTTGTAAGTCACATATCGCTTAAGGGGTTAATATCTAGAGGATTATAAAGAGCTCATACAACTCAATAGCAAAATGCAAAACAAAAAAACTCAAAAGCAACCCCAATATGTCAATTTAAAAAATGACACAAGAACTAAATGTTTTTTCCAAAGAGGATATGCAAATAGCCAACAGGTGTCTGAAAAGATGCTCAACATCACTAATCACTAGGGAAATGCAAATCAAAACCACAATATTACCTCACACCTGTTAGTTCTTGTCCTTTTGATAATTGCCATTCTAATAATTGTTGGTGAAGCTATGGGGAAAGGGAGCCCTTGTACATTGTTATTGGGCACGTAAACGTGTAGTCAGTATGGAGAACAGCATAGAGTTCCCTCAAAAAATTAAAAATAGAACTACCATATGATTTGGCAATTCCACTTCTGGGTATTTATCAGAAGGAACAAAGTTCCTATCTTAAAAAGATATCTGCATTCCTATGTTCATTACAGAATCATTTAGTATAGCCAAGAAATGGAAACATAAGTGTCCATTGAATAGTAAATGGAAATAATACATGGATGTACACACACAATGAAATATTATTCAGCCATAAAAAGGGAAATCTTGCCACTTGCAACAACATAGATGCATCTTTAGGGTACTATGCTTGGTAAAATAATCAGAGAAAGACAAATACTGTATCATTTCACTTATATATGCAAACTAAAAATCCTAAACTCAAACACTAGGATAGTGGTTACTGTGGCTGATGGAAATGGGAAGATGTTGGCTAAAGGCTACAGATTTCCAGTTACAAAATGAAAAATTTCAGAGGACCTAATACACTCCATGGTCACTATAGTTAAAATACTATATTAGGTATTTGAAAGCATCTGAGAGTAAATTTTAACTGTTCTTCAGAGAAAATAGTTATGTGAAGTGAAGGATGTATTAGCTAACCTTATTTTGGTAATGATTTTATTAATATATATGCATATGAAGTCATCACATTGTACACCTTAAACATATACAATGTTATCTGTTAATTATATCTCAAAGTGGAGGGAAATAAGAACACTTGGTATCATCTGGAGACAATGGCTATGCCACAAGACTGAAAACGGCCAACAAAATCCCAGAGAGGCTTCATAACTTTATGCTAATCATGCGACTTATTGTTTTGACAAGATAATTGATTCATTCAAATATTTATTAAAGGCTAACTAAGTTTCAGGCATTGGCATTGGGCCAGGAATAGAATCTAGTTTTTTTTTCCCCCAAAGGAAGGAAATTATACTATGCATTAGCCCAGTGTCCCCTAAGAATTCTATGTAGTTACAAGTTGCCATGATAATGACATGGAATTTTAGAGGAAATAGGATAAAAATGTAAACTTCAGTATAAGGGACCACCACCAAAAGGTTATAATCATCTTATCTTTGGACTGAATACTTACAATCATTCTATACAATACAAATCACTATATCAGTTACAAACAAGAACACTAGGATGGATACTTTGCCACTATCAAGAAACTTTCAGCACAGTTGCATCCAACATGGACATAAGTAGAAGATAAAGTTTACAGAGTATGAGACTTGAAACAGTGCATTTCTAGCTTTTAGAGATCTTTGGAGGCTCAGTGGAAGTGTCATTTGCTCTGGGTTTTAAGCAAATGATAGAGGTTCTGGATCCAGAAATATACGAAGAAAGGGAATCCCAAGTGAAAAGAGCTTTAAGCAAAATTACGAAGGTAGTAAAGTATGCATACAGAACACAATTTGTTCTATTTTGAGTATAGCAGCAGGGTAGAAGCAAGATTGAAAATTCAAACTCAGGTCATATTATTAGAAGGACCTTCAATGCCAAGTTTGGGATATGACCTTTATTTAACAGGCAATGAAAGGGGTTACCCATCAGTGTTGACACAGAAATCTAGCTACATAACCCAGACACAAATTATCAGTCTGTGTCATCATAACCTTTGAAGTTAAACCTTTGGTCAGGAGTATATGCTAATGTCTAAAGCTTTAGGATCAACTTCCCAAGGGAAATTTATAGTAAAGCTTTAGATTTCTTTTGAGAATTTTCCTTTGAGGCAATATAAAAATCTGATGTGTTGTGTGTTGACTACCAATTTTAAGATAAATGTTGGAATGCTCTGAGTTTGCCAACTGCTGAAAAGTAAAATAATGACACATTAAGTAATGGAAATGTGGGAATTAAAACTTTCACAGAAAGAGAAAACAAACTCATCATTTCTTTCCTTATCTCTGTGTCAGCCCCCCTTGCTTGTTCATGTCTTGTCCTTTGAGATGTCCTCAGTTGCCTTTATTTCAGTGCTTTTGATATTCATGAGGGGTGAAACACCATTTTGGAATTTAGAAAGACTCTTGGCCTCAGTAACTGAAAATAATTGGAGTAATTTCATTTTACTTCTTCTAGAAGAAAAATCTGGAAAGTTCACAGGTTGACCTCTATTATCCTACCTTTCTGTAGTCCTTACCTTGTTCCAAGCCCTGCTAGAGTTACAGCTCTTGATGTGCTTTGGACTGTGTGGTGCCTCATAATCCACCAATCCTGCAAATTCCTGCCCTTGAATCTAGTATACTTTCACATATTTCTCCGAAGACCGTTAACTCAGACTGTCAGCTGGTAAAACTAAGTTCCATACATAAATTTATGCAGGAAGGAGAGGAAGAAAATATGCAGGAAAGAAAACAAATATTTGAACGCAGTGAAATAGTTATAATCCAAAAAATGTCAAGCTATAGTGATTTTTAAAAAGATCTTCAATTTGCAGATACTTTAACATTCTCTGCCAAAAACTCCAGGTATGCATCAGTGTCTTTCATCATTTTATAGCTTTGAGTGAGGTTTTGTGCTCCATAAATTTAATACGTTGTCCAGGTGATCTACTGTGTACCAAGGTAAATTCCCAAACCATATCTCTGCATTGATATGAGTGCATCAAATGTCCCTCCCAGATTTTCTATACCTAATCCATCCATCAAATAAGCCTGTATCAAGCATTTTTTAAAAGTGTTAACCATCCTGGATACTTTTTGAACTTTACCGTGATTAAAAGTAAACTGGGAATATGTTATACCATAGATTTTTTGGTATGAATTGGGGCCGAAGGTCTGCATCTTTAACAAGGTCACAAGTGTGCTGTTTGGGAGACCACACTTTGAATAAAGTCTGAGTTTCTCTCTACTAAAGAGACTCAATATAATGGGGACACTGGGCACATGGTAGGCAAATATAAAGCAATCTTAACATAATTGATACACACAATCACTGAGAATAGAAAGGAGAGAGGGATTCATTTTGTGAAGAGTAGGAGAAGTTCAGGAAGTTTTCATAGAAAAGGAGACTTGGATGGGGTCTAGGGAGACATGAAGGATAGTAGCAAGTATGGAAGATATTCTTGACAGGAGGAATAGGTATTAGAATTCAGAAGACTCCATAGAATCACGTGACTGAGAGTTACCCATTGAAAAGACTGGTTAGGATTGGAAAGAGAGAAAGTTTATTTCTTATAGTAAACCTATATGGACATAAATATTTTGTAAGTTAGGAGATGGACACACAAAGCTCATATATAAGCATATGTACACAAATGGTCCTGGTCAAAATGGCCACTTTACTTATTCAAAAATCAATTTTATTTTCAGAAGAAACACCTTTCTCACATAGCTCTGTCTCTCCCCCAGTGCTCTAACCACAAAACTGGAGTATTTATTCTTTATTCATTGAGCAATAAATGCATGGAATTCCTACTACTTTATGCCAGAATATGCACTTGACTCTGGGGATATAGTTTTGAACAATGTAGACCTGTAACCTGACTTGAAGGAATTTGTATTTGGGGATGACTGACATTTACAAGTAAGTGCAATAAATTGTGAAGAGTATTACCAAAAAAATGTTGTTACAGGAATTGTTACATTACACTGTAAATAGATGCTCCTGAGAAAGTGATGGTTCAGCTGAAACCTGAAGAAATAAAGGAAGTTAACCAGAATATGTGTAGTGGAAATGGGGGAGGGAACGAGGGAGGGATAGAGAGAACAGCATATACAAAGTGCAGCATCATAGACTAGTGAGAAAATATAGTCTTCAAATAACTATTGGAGATTCAGCATGCTTGATCTTAGAGTATGAAAGGGGGGAAATGGTAAGAAATGAGAGCTAAGCAGGGACCAATTGCAGGCTTTAAATGTTGTATTAATGAACATAAGTATGCTAAATGCAATGGAAAAGCCACTCAATGGAAAAACCACTCAAAGGTTTTAAACAGGGAATGACAAAAAAATTTAAATTTAATATCTTACTGGCTGTAGGAGGAATACTCAAAATGTATGAAACAAGAGACCAGCTCTTAAAACTGCTCAGGTGAAATATGATGGCACTTTAGATGAGAATAGGGGGCAGTAAAAACGGAGAGAAGTAAATAATTTCACATTTGTGTATTTCCTGAGGGTAATGGGTGATACAAGAAACAAAGAAGTCAGTGATGACACCAAGATTTCAGGCTTGGCCAGATGCTATTTATTTAGATGGGGAACACCAGAGAAGATGCACTGTCCCTGACAGAGAAAGAATTCCCATTTGGATGTGTGCTTGAAGGAATTTGAAATATCCAAATAAAGATACAGAGTAAGGAATAGATGTTTGGAATTCAATGGGGAGACCTGGTTTTCAAGTTATAAATCTGGAAGTCATCAGCATATAGATGGAAATGAAAGCCCTGGAAATTGAGGAGATTGCTTTGTGAGAGTATGGGGGGTGGGGTGGTGAGAAGACTGCAGAGCTAAGAACTGAGTTCTGAAGAACATCAACACTAGGACGTAAACAAAGGGGGAGAAAAGTAGTAGGAGAATGAGCCATCAATGATTAAGAGGAAAGTTTAAAGAGAAGTATTAAAAGACAAAAGGGAGTATTTCAAGAAGGGAAAGGCATTTCTATGTGTCAACAAATTTGAATGACCCTGAGACACATCAAAAAGGGTCTGTAATGGGTGACCCTGAACAGTGTTAAAAAGACTTTTTCTGGCCTTCCACCCTATGCTTCTATTCTGATCTTCCACAGAATTCCATCTGTTTTCTAAGACCCTACTAAAGAAGAATCTTCATAAAAGCCATCTTCCCATTGGAGATACATTCTCATTTTGATATACATCTGTAATTTTCTATACCTTATGTGTTCTTTGTAACAGGCTACTTTTCCTATCACTTGGGCATAGATCTCTAATATTCTGGAAAGTTACCTGAGGAGAGCTTGAATGAGGATGTTAGCTGAAATTAATCAGAGTTGCACAGCTGGTCACATACAGTTTTTATTAGTCTTTGCAGAATTTTACAACAGCCATCCTGATATAGTCCCTAGGGTTCTGAGAAGGCAGGAATTCTATTTCTGTGAATGGTTTTATCTTCAATATTTAGCTCATTGATATGTAAGAAACAGCCATTAAAAAGTTGTTACGTGTTTTCTTTCATTTTTTTTCCCTGTTGAAAAAATTTTAATTATGTTTCTATTGGAAGTCTCAATATTTTTGATGAATTCTAGGTTGTGTTGTGGCACAGTTATTCTTTTAGCATTCACACTTTAAATAAACAAATTTTCACCAGGGATTCCCTCCATGAAATTTTAGAGCTGATCCTGGCATTTATATCTGTTGTACTGGTCTGCAGGGGGGTGGCATTGGGAATTGTATACTGGTATTCCTTTCTTCCAGTAATACTTTCAATGGACACCACTGGATCAGGGTAGCATTTACATAGGTTTTCCTTGCAAGTCCCATCATGGTTTCTTTTCTTTTCTTTTTTTTTTTTTTTTTAAATTTATTTATTTACGATAGTCACACTCAGAGAGAGAGAGAGAGAGGCAGAGACACAGGCAGAGGGAGAAGCAGGCTCCATGCACCGGGAGCCTGACGTGGGATTCGATCCCGGGTCTCCAGGATCGCGCCCTGGGCCAAAGGCAGGCGCCAAACCGCTGCGCCACCCAGGGATCCCTCCCATCATGGTTTCTGATGTTGCAGATGGCATTTGTAAATGTCATTAGTTTATTTTTATTTGATCATTTATACACCATCTTATTCTTGCTTCTGTTAATCCATAGTTTGAAAACCAAAGATGTTTAAAGTGACTATTCTCTTTTGACCATGGACCTTCTCCAATGGGGACTGGGAGTAGGCATTGATTCTCTCTCTCCCTGTCACCATTTCTGACTTCTGAAGGACTTTAAGAAAAAACAAAGATTAATCAGTTTTCCAGAAGTTATAACCTACCCCCAACAAGCATGCACTTGCTCTTCAGGTTCTTGTAAGGACTTAGGTACAAATTAGGAAAAAATGCCAGCTAAGGACTCCTTCCTTTGTACTATGTCCAGGGAAAGAGATCTGACAATATCCCCGGCAAAGTGCTCTATAAACACCCTCCTTTTTTAACCTAGCGGTAAGGAGTTACATGCAGAAAAATAGCTGCTTGAAACCCTTTGCCCCCATGTTAAGATTGCTGCCAAAGCTTTTGCCTTAGTTTGCTTCAACAAGAATAAACTATGCAAAAGCTCTGGAGTTCTCAGGCAATGTGACTGCCTGCCCTGCTTGTTTAAGGTCATTAAAATCTTGGCCTTTGCCAAAAGACTTAGAGCAGAACCATCCTGTTCTTGGAGTGACTTGTAATTTTGCTTAGGTCACAGACTTTTTAGTGGCCAACAGCATTAAAATGGGTCATTTTAATTGGTGTTAAGTATAAACAAGATGCAAAGAGTATGTGTGATAATTTTAAAGTTCTGTTTATAATGAAGATAGTTTGCTTAATTGCTAATACATTTACATTCATGAATTATTAAAAATAAAAACATATTTCCTACTATCCCTGTCAGATAAAAGAAGGATGTTATACTCTAAATGCTATTTCTTCAGAGATTTTCTTTATTGAGTCCTACAAAGCTTTCACATTTATCCTGGATGCATTTGTGACTATATTCATATAGCCAAAAAGACAGGAGGAGTTGTGTAATTATCTCGTGAGTTCAAGGCTGTCAGAACAACCTGTTAGGGCAATAAAAGCAAAACCATTTTCAAGTCATCATTGGTTGATTAATTATTTTGAACTGAAATGTCCAGTAACTCTTGCATTTGTTTTGGTTAAAGATAAAAGATCATTTTTATCTTGTTATAATTAACTATTTTGTCTCTGATGAAGTACAGAAATTGCACTAGTATTTTTGCTTCTTGAACAGTCTATTATGACTGCTTAGAAAGCATAGAACAGGGATCCCTGGGTGGCTCAGCACTTTAGCGCCTGCCTTTGGCCCAGGGCGTCATGCTGGCATCCCTGGATCGAGTCCCACTTTGGGCTCCTTGCGTGGGGCCTGCTTCTGCCTGTGTCTCTGTCTCTCACTCTCTCATGAAAAAAATAAAATAAAATCTTAAAAAAAAAAAGCAAGCATAGAAGAGATTATGGCTCAATTTTATACTACAATTGCAAAAGTTGGGGAATGTTTCATGTTCTGCTCTATAAGCCAAGCCAATATAATACATTTGTTTGTAAATAATTCTGCATCAAGGTTTATGAACCTATTCATCTTCTTCCTTTTTGAAAAATAAGATATCTGTAGGTCCTATCCAACTACCTACAGTATATATTTTAGTCAAAATTACATTAATAATGTTTAGATGGTAAAAATATTTCTTGTGGTACTAAGTGGCCTACTATATTGCTTCAATTGACATTCCTAGGAGAAAATAAGGCCAAGGGCCTGGTGGGGATATGAGTAGGGCTGGGTGAGGTAGTGCAGAGGCAGGAAAGGTAATGAGGGATGGTAGTGGTATGGGTGACTGGTGTTGTAACATGTGCCAAGAACTTTTCAAATGTTATATTAATCCTCTTTTATAATGTGAGACCAATATTCTATCCATTTTAAATATAGAAACACTAAAGTTCACAAAATTTGCTTAAGATCTCAAATTAGTAAGTTACAGTTGAGGTTTTAACGCTTTTTCCTGACCCCAAAGTTCACATCTATTCTTTGTGGTTATGGCTGCTTTCAAGGATTGGGATAATTCAAGAAGATGGCATTGTGCCAAAGTCATTTTTTAAGTCTGAAGAAAATCAGGAAGATTCTGGGAAGTTTTATTTGTATATGTAGTTTAATCTACTGGGACATATACTGACTCTTAGGCATTTCATTAAACAAATATTTATTAAACACCAATTAAGTGTCAGGCATTTTTTCTAGGTGAAGACAAAGCACTGAATCAGATACATGCTTGCAATGATACTGAGGAAATTCTTATCTAGTTCTGATTTAAGAAGTTAAACTACCTAAATACTACTAAACAGTATTATTTAGGACAGAACACTATGAAGAAGTAGCTATCATGCCCTTTAAGCCCATCTGTGAATTCATCCCATTTAACCAGATGACAATAGGCTTACTACAACCTTATATCCTGTCTATATTCCACAGTGATTCTCTGGAACCCTATGATTAAGCATCCTGAGGTTTCTATCTATTCCAAGTAACTGGCTCTTATTACCAACTACTTCTGCGTCATTGCTTATCCAGTGTCAGTAACATTAGTACCCCAAATTCTAAGTATAATTTGGTTTTGCCTAAAACATTTTGCCTATAAACATTCAAAAGTTTTACAAGGTAACAGGCACAGCTTTGAAGGTATCTGGCCAGATTGCCATGGACCACAGCCACCCTTATTCTTCATCCCCATCCCTTCCCACAACTTGCTAAATTATATTTGCATGAATTCACTTACCTTCCAAGACATATCTACTTTTTTTCTGAGAGAATTCGAACCCTTTGTCAGATGCTCAGGTAGGAGGATCCACAGTGAAAATATCTAATAATCTGCTCACCTCCAACCTGGCTGCCTTCTAAGGGAAGACTTCTTATATTTTCAGTAATGATCCTTACTACCATCCTCGCCCTGGACAGTTGGTTGATTCAAAATTCTATAACTTCTACTCTAAGTATGGTAGCCAGTATGGTTTATCGGTACTATTCATTTGCATATAGTATTTTGAAACTCAGAATTTAAATTTCAAGAATAGAAATTATTTGAAAGAATGGTCAACTCTAGGGCAGGATTGAAATATAAGAGAACATATGAATGTTACTTGCCAGTGTTTACAGAAGTCCTGAGATATTTTGGAGCTCCCATGGTTTTATTTTTCAGCCTTCCCTCTAAAGTCTGTTGACAAAACGACTTCAGTCCCAAAAGGCGTCCTTCACCAGGTAGAGAAAGAAATTCCAAGATATTCTAAGTATCACTGTATATTTAATACAATCCCGATAAGTCTAATAAACTGAGATAATGAGATCTGGAAGATGAAAAATTAGAAAATAGAAGCATTTTAAAGCTTTACAGCTAAGTAAAAAAGCTGCCCTTATATGGACAATTCTCTTAAATTCCCATTTCTTCCGTTGTAGTACTAAGCAACTGATAATACAGTTTAGGGAAAATGGATTCAGTAATCTCTATCATTTTAAGTGGCTTCTTTTAGTCAACAAACAAATGAGGTTAAAAAGTCTCTCTTAAAAACAATATTTTTGAGAAAGGACTTTTCATTAGAATAGATTTTTTAATCCCAGATCTAAATAATATTACTATAATCCATAAGTAAGTCCTAATGAAGTACTAGAAATCAACAGTGGTCAATCTCAGGATCCTTCCAGCTATTGGGTTGATATGTTCATTGTTTAGTTTGCTTTTGATAAATTACAGGATAAAAAAGAAATCAGTATTACTTGTTAAGAAGTGAGAAGTGAAAATCCTTAGATACTGATTTAGGTTCTCTTGAGCCACTTTATGGAGCTTCAAGAATGATTTGGAAATTTTATAGAAAAGACATTTTATACATTTTTTTGTCATTTCCTTTGGTGTAGAATTGCATTTTTTTGAATGTCATATTTAAAAATATTTTTCAAAAATAGTGCTGAGATTTTAGTAGTGGGATTTAAGGATTAAATGGATTACAGATTTTTAAAAAAGGAAATTGGCGGGGTATAAACTCAAGATGTATTGATCTTAGTTTTTCCACTGTGAACACAGTTTATTATCACTAGACACTTTGATTATACAATAACTTAGTTTTATGCATTTGATTTTCAAAACAAAAAATTACACAAAAATGAGATGAAAAAGTGTGTAATCTTTTGTGTTTGACTTTTTTTTTTTTAACTTAGCCTAATGTTGAGGCTCTTTTCTGTTGTGTTTATTAGCAGTTTACTTTTATTGAGTCATAGTATTCCAATAGTGTAGATTTTTTTTTTTCATCTCTCTGATGTAAAAACTTAGGAGTGGAATTTCTGGGTTGTAGGATATAGGTAGAGTGTATATGGTAAGGTTTGGTAGGTAAGACACTGCCAGCCAAACTGTTTTCCAAGGTAGCTGTTTTCCAAGGGACCATTTCACATTCCATTGGCAATGCAGGAGTCTAGGAGTTCCAGATCAACAACACTTCATATTGTTAGTTGTTTGAATGTTATTCTGGGGGTATTAATATTACTACTATTGCTGCCACCACCACCACCCCTGGTAATTACTAATTTGCTAAAGTTTTAAATTATGGATTAGCACATGTCAAAAATATGCCTCTACTGAAAAGTCACAATAAAGGCAAATCTTATTCGAGCTCTCAGTCTGGTCAGCTACTAAAACAGACTTGGAATATATGAGCTGTAGTTTTATTGTATTAAAATATTTTCCTTTTCATAAGGTGAAATATTAAAGGGTAGTAGTTTCAGTTTGATAATTCAAATGCTGTCATTTTAATGTGTCTTACCATAAATCTATATTATAGGATTCTGTGTCATCCCTCATATCTTGGATAAAAATGCTTTGGTCTCCTTTCTAACTTGGAAATCATGTATGCATGTCTGTTTTTCTTCTGCTTCTTGGAGTGGGTTGGTAATAAAATTTTTACTCATTTTTTTACATTAGCATTCTTTCAATTCTATATTATACAAGGCAATCCAGCTGTTGGAAACTTTTTAATGATGTATAATATTCTCACAAAGCTTTCATTCTTTCACTTTTGTAGATGGAGTTTCACTAAATTAAGAAGTGAATGATCATATTTGACAGATAATGTTTAGAAGAAGTCTGTACAAAATTCTTCTGTTAGTAAAGGTACCTATCACTCACTATGATTATGATCTTGAAGTGATTATTTGTTTCAAAATAGTATGACCTGTAACAAGTATTTGACTTATTTATTATTTTAAAACTATGCAAGATGCTAGTTCCATAAGGAGTTTACAATTCAGTGAAAGAGAAAACCCCCAAATCCTAGTAATTTAAATTAGTATATAGTGTAGACAGGAATCCTTTCTTTCTCTTGTTTTCTTGCATATGAAAAGAGCTTAGTATATCTGCCTATGGGGTTTCTTGTTTCTCCTGTGCAAAGAGACAGAGTGAACATTCTGCTAGTGAGCATTTGTCGTTGATTCACATTTCTTAGTTAGATGGAGTGAAAATACCATAGAACTTGAGCATGTGGGGTATGGTTATTCTGCTCTTTTTGCACCAACAGGAAGCAGAGGCCTAAGTACAATCCAACTGTGGACTTAAACTTTCTCTAGTATGGGCTGTCCCAAGGTGTGAGTAAAGGAATGAAAGGTAGCAGCATGCCCATGTGGGCTTTCTTTCTGAGCTGTTTCTTCTATCTGCCTTTATTAGTTAAGTAATGGTGACATTTTGGTTTCAATTGCTGACTATTGCCTTTTTCTAAGTTGACTCAACACCCATATGGGGAACTACATGTCATTTATTAGAACCCCACAAAGACTCTAACTAATGGTACACATCAGGAGCTGTATTGACATAAAAGAGGACTGTTAAATGACAGCTTATTAGTCACTGAAATATTTACTCTTACAGACTATCTCTTGAACTAGATTGTCAGTATGGAAGCTGTCTTCTTGTTCAAAGTTATTTTGTGCCCCTACCTGTGAGAAGGCTCTACATTTTGCACTATTGAGTTTGGTTGTGGCCTTGTGATTTACTTTGCCAACAATCTGTGAGTGGAAGTGACAGGGTACATTTCTGGACAGAGCCAGCACATGGTTTCTTACTTTTCCTTACTTCTGCAATCATGGAAGCATGTATTTAACAGGAGCCTCTGTCTAAGCCATGAAGACCATGTGGAACAAAGCCCCTTGAAAATTTGCGTTGGACATGCAACATGAGAATACATTTATTGCTTTAAGCTGCTGAGGTTTGGGAATTTGTTAGCACAGCATATATACTATACTGACTCACAGTTTCCTACTCCTTCAAAAAGAAATTTACTGGTCAAATACATTGTGACTTTGGATGTTAATGGGAGATCTCACTGTTTTTAAGAACAGTTTTGTCTGCAGTAGGCAAGGATAGGAAGGAGCTCTACATTAAATGGAAGTTTTTATCATATAACATATACCTATTTCTGAGGAGTCAAATGAGCCATTCATGTTTGTTTATATCAGATTACCCAGTAGAGATCAGAATGTATGTGAACTGCCACAGGCAACTACGTGTTAATAGTGGAGTAAGCAAAAGGAACTAAAAGCTGGGGAGGGCATAGGTAATTAAGAGCATGACCACTGTCCAAAAATGATGACTTCTGAGTGAGTGGTGGTTTCAAAAGAGAGAGAGAGAAAGAGAGAGAGAGAGAGAGAGAGAGAGAAATCTGCAAATAATCTAGTTAGCAAGCCCTAACACATTCCGTTTGGTTAGAATTCATAATTGACTGTTTATATGTATCCTTACTTTATTCTCCTTTAGCTATACTTAACATTTTTATTTTTCCTTTTGTATTATGTTGATTTTCAAAAATACAAATACTAGCACATTAGAATTTGTAAGGCAACTAAGAAACATGTTCAATGTTTTATAAGTGTTCGGTTTATGATACCTTCTCTAGTTTTCTTAATTTTAGTCTCACATTACTGGCACACCAAATCACAATGCAAAAGGGCAGATGTTGAGTTTCTGATGTTTATCTTTAAGTGCTTTATCTCTATTTGATATGGCACACACATCAATGAGATGAAGGATAAACATCATGATCATCACCATAGATGCAGAAAAAACATTTGACAAAATTCAACATTTATTCATGATAAAAACTCTCAACAAAGTGGGCTTAAAGGGAACTGACCTCAACATAGTAAAGGCCATATATGGCAAATCCACAGCTAACATAATGGTAAAAAACTAAAAGCTTTTCCTCTAATATCCATAAAAACACAAGGATACCCACTCTTGCCACATATACAATATAGTATTGGGAAGTTCTAAGCAGAGAAATTAATTAGGTGAGAAAAATCAAACAAAAGGTATTCAGAAAGTAAAACTGTCACTATTTGTAGATTATATTATATACAGAACTTCCTAAAGATTCCACCAAAAGATTGTCAGATCTAATAAATTCATTAAAATTTCTGAACATAAAAAAAATCAATAAACAAAAATCCAAATTTCTCTACACTAATAGCAAACTATAAGAAAGAAATTCAGAAAGCTCAACTTAAAATTGCATCAAAAAGAATAAAATGCCCAGGAATAATTTTAACCAAGGGGTAAAAGATATGTACTCTGAAAACTATTAGAAAACAATGAATGAAAATAAGTCACAATTAAATGCAAAGAGATTCTTCCAACCCATTAGTGTGGAATATTGTTAAAGTGTCCATAATATCCAAAGCAATCTATAGATTCAATGAAATCTCTATTAAAATTCTAATGACATTTCTGGCAAAAATAAAACAATCCCATAATTTATATGGAATCATGAAAAACTCAGTAGTCAAAGAAATTTTAAGAAGAACAAAGCTGGAGGCATCACACTTCCTGATTTCAAGTTGTGTTATAAAGCTATAGCTCAAAATGTATTATTACAAAAAGATACAGAGCACCTGGGTGGCTCAGTCCTTAAGGGTCTGCCTTCAACTCAATCCATGGTCCTGGGATTGAGCCTTACATTGGCCTTCCTGCTTGGTGGGGAGCCTGCTTCTCTCTCCTTTTGCCACTTTCCCTGCTTGTGCTTGTGCTCTCTCTCTGTGAAATAAATAACTTTTTTTTTTGAGGGGGGGATAGATATAGATCAGTAGAACAGAAAAAAGAGCCCAGAAATAAATCCATGCAATATGGTAAATTAATTAATGAAAAAGGAACTAAAAATATAAAAGGGAAAGAATAGCCTCTTCAATAAATGGTGCTGGGAAAATTGGACAGTCACAGGTAAACTAATCAAACTGGACCACTTTCTTACACCATATTCCAAAACTCAAAATGGATAAAAGACTTGAACACAATATATTTGAAATCATAGAACTTCTATACAAAAACCTAGTAGTAAGCTCCTTGATATCAACCTTAGCCATGAATTTTTTGGATTTGACAACAAATGCAAAAGCAACAAGAGCTAAAATAAGTAGGACTATATTAAGTTTAAAAACTTTTTCACAACAAAGCAAACCAACAAAGTGGTTAAAAAGGCAACCTACTGAATGAGAGAAAATATTTGCAAATCATATCTGTTAAGGGGTTAATAACCAAGGTAAAGAGCAATTCAATAGCAAAAATTCAACAATGAATTAAAAATAGGCAGAGGATCTGAGTAGACATTTTTCCAAAGAGGGCATGCAGATGGCCAACAGGTATATGAGAAGGTTCTCAACACCACTAATCAGAGAAGTTTAAATCAAAATACAAGGGGATAGCACTTTACACCTGTTAGAATGTCTATTATCAAAAAGAATTAACAAGCGTTGGTGAGGAAATGGAGAAAGGGAGACCTTACACACTGCTGGTAGAAATGTAATTTGGTGCAGCCCCTATGGAAAACAGTATGGAGGTTTCTAAAAATTAGATATAGGACTACCACATGATCTAGCAATTTCATTTCTGGGTATTTATCTAAAGAAAATTAAAACACTAACTCAAAAGACATATGCACCCCATGTTCATTGCAGTGTTATTTATAATAGTCAAGACATGGATGCAACTTAAGTGTCCATCTATGGACAATTGATAAAAAAATCTGATATATATGTACAATGGAATATTTAATCATAAAAAGGAAATATTGCCATTTGCAGCAGCTTGGAGAGACACTGAGGACATCATGCTAGATGAAGTGCCAGACAAAGAGAGATACTATAGGATCTCACTTATATGTGCAATCTAAAACAAAAATAATAGCCTTTTAGATACAGAGAATAGATTGGTGGTTGCCAAAAATGGGGATAGATGGGCAATATTGATGAAGTGAATCAAAAGGCCAAATTTCCAGTTATAAGTCAGTCATTGGTGTTGTAAAAGAATCCAAGATAGTGATGTAGGAAGACTGTGAACTCACCTCTTCCATTAAAACACCGAATCTATACCTACATAAAAAGCAATTCCTCCTCAAGAACTGAGGCTGTCTGAATAGCTTCTGCACAGCAAAAGAGAGACACTACCTAGAGAACAAAAGGAGACATGGAGACACGGCAAGGATGAAAACCCTACCCCTGATGCTGCTGTGAACTGCAGTGGGAAAGGATAGCACTGAGGGACTGGGAACAGTCATCTGGTCTGGAGCATAGAAGGGAAAAAAGAAGTGCTGTGTTTACATGGGCAACTAAAATTAAAGGAACCAGCTCCTAGAGCAGCTGCCAAATGGTGGAAGAACTGCAGAAATGCTCTCTAGGATCAGAGGTGCTAGCTAGTGCTATTATTTTTGTTCCCCTTCCATCCCGATAGCTTAGACAGAAGCAGGGTCCAAACACTAAAGTTGGACTGCCACCTCAGTGAGCCCCAGGCCTCTAGCCCACACTGCCATATGAAAGCAGCCCCCATAGTCGATGCCCATGTAAGCTCTAGCCAGCTCACTAAGGTGGTCCTAGTGTGGCACACACTGGACCATTCTTGGACAGCTTCAGCTGTGGACACACTTGGAACATTCTTGGACAGCTTCAGCCATGTTTCCAAGGCAACATAAATGAAAAGCACCAGGACATTTTAGGCCTATACTCACAACTCCAAATCACTTACCAGGGCACCTCCCCACCCCACAAAGAGCGCCAAGCCCCCCCAGCCTGCCATCACTTTAGTCCAGCCATGTAGCCAGGGTACACATAGTATGGAGTGCCCTAAGACTCCCTAGCCCATGGTCACTTAAGCTCCAACCATCCTGCCATGCTTCCCCCCGGAGCAGACCACCCAAGGACCTCTCAAGCTTACACCTGCTTCAGTTTCAGCTGTCCCACCAGGGTAACTTCAGTACAGAATGCCCCAGAACCTTCAGTTCACACTTGGTACAGCTCCAGGCAGCCAGCCAAAGCTGCCAGATACACAGAGTCTACAAAGGGGGATGTTTCTATACAAGACCATTCCTTCTATACCAGAGGATGTAGATGTGCCACTTAATTCATAGACACAAACACAGAAAAGATAAAACAAAATGAGGATACAGAGGTATAAGTTTCAA
The DNA here is from genome assembly GCF_053574225.1 of Canis aureus. NCBI lineage: Eukaryota > Metazoa > Chordata > Mammalia > Carnivora > Canidae > Canis > Canis aureus. The sequence goes on along the minus strand of NC_135638.1, from coordinate 18,823,779 downwards.
ATGGAAGAACAAGACAAATTCAGAAATTAAGCAATCTACCTGATAAAGCATTCAAAGTAATGGTCATAAAGATGCTCACCAGACTTGAGAGAGGAGTGGATGATTTCAGTGAAAATAAAGAGATAAAGAAAGAGCCAATAAGAGTTGAAGAACATAACTGAAATCAATTACCCTAGAAAGAATCAACAGTGGATTATGGAATACAGAAAAATGGATCAACAATCTGGAACAGGGTAATGGAAAGCACCAAAGCTGAAGAACAAGAAGAAAAATTAGGATAGGTTAAGGGATCTCTGGGGCAACATCAAATGTACTAAAAATGATACTATAGGGATCCCAGATGGAGAAGGGAGAAAGAAGCAGATAACTTATTTGAAGAAATACCTGAAAACTTCCTTAACCTGAGGAAGGAAAAGGACACTTAGATCCAGGAAGCACAGAGAGTCCCTAACAAGATGAACCCAATGAGGTCAACACGAAGATTCATAATATTTTAAATGTCAAAGAGTGAAAATAGAGAATTTAAAAGTAGCCAGAGAAAAGCAAACAGCTACAGACAGTAGTCCCCATAAATCAGCTTATTTTTCTGCAGAAAGACTGAAAGTCAAAAGGGAGTGGCATGATACATTCAAAGTTCTGAAAGGAAAAAACCTATAACTAGGAATAGTTTTCCGAGCATGGTTAGCATTCCGAATTGAAAGGTAAAGTTTCCCAGAAAAATAAGAGTTAAAGGAGTTCATTACCACTAAGCCAGCCTTACAGGAAATGTTAAAGGGAATTCTTTAACTGGAAAATAAAAGGCCATAACTAGTAGAAAACTATAGAAGGAAAAAAATTTCCCTGGTAAAAGCAAACATACCACAAAGGCAGCAGTAGGTCAAACACTATAAAAGCTAGTATGAAGGTTAAAAGACAAAATTAGGAAAATAAATATCTAAATAGTTAAGGGACTAACAATGTAATAAAGAAGGCGTAAAATAGGACATGATATACATAATCATGGTAATAAGAGTAAAAATGTAGTGCTTTTAGAATGTGTTTGAACTTAAACACCCATCAACTTAATATAGACTGCTATGTATTTAAATGTAAATGTTATATATTTACTTCTATGTTTATTGTAGCATTATTTACCAAAGTCAAGATGTGGAAACAACCTAAGTGTCCATCAATAGATGAATGAATAAAGATATGGTATATATATGCAATGGAATATCACTCAGCCATATAATGGGTTCTTGGCATTTGCAACAACATAAATAGACTTATAGGGTAATATACTAAATGAAAGAAGTCAGAGAAAGACCAATATGTAATTTCACTTACATGTGGAATCTGAAAAACAAAAATAAGATTTTATATATATATAGTCATCGGAATAGATGCAGAAAAAGCATTTGACAAAAGTACAACATCTGTTCATAATAAAAGCTCTCACAAAGTGGGTTTAGAAGGAACATACTTCAACATAATAAAGCCCACATATGGAAAAATGCATCACTATTAGTATACCCACTTGTGAAAAACAGATTCTGAAACATAGATTCTCTTCTAAGATCAGAAACAAGACAAAAGATACCTGCTTTCACTTTATTCACTTTTTTTTTTTTTTGGCATAGCATTAGAATTCTAGCTACAGAAATCAGACTAGAAATGAAAGACATTGGTATTGGTAAAGAAGTATAAGGGTTACTAATTACAAATGACATAACACTATATAGAGAAAATGTTAGACTCCATCAAAAAACTACTAGAACTGATATATGAATTCAGTAAAGTGGCAGGATACAAAATATACAGATATCTGTTGTATTTTTATATACTAATAATGAAGTAGCAGAAGAAATTAAGAAAACAATTCCATGAATGGATAAAGCAACTTGTAAAAGAAAAGAGTTGATGGTATCACAATGATTTCAAGACATACTACAAAGCTGTAATAATCAAAATATCATGGTATGGCATGGTAGCGGCACAAGAATAGACACATAGATTAATAGAACAGAATGGAGAGCCCAGTAATAAATCCGTACTTATAAGTTAATGAATCTGGAACAGAAAACACAAGGATAAACAATGGGGAAAAGACCATCTCTTCAACAAATGATGCTGGGAGAACTGGACAACTACGTCAAAAGAATGAAATTGGACCATTTTCTTACATCATATATAAAAATAAACTCAAAATGTATTGAAGATCTAAATGTGAAACCTGAAAATATAGAACTTAGGAAACATAGGGAGTAATTTCTTTAACTTTGGCATAGAAAAACATTTTTTTCTAGAGATGTTCCTCAGGCAAGGGAAACAAAAGCAAAATTAAACTACCAGGACTACACCAAAATGAAAAGGTTTTGCACAGGGATGGAAACCATCAACAAAAAAGACCCTTCTGAATGGAAGAAGATATTTGCAAATGATATATCCATTAAGGGGTTAATATTCAAAATACTTAAGTGACTTGGGCAGAGGACCCAAATGGACATTTTTCCAAAGAATACCTACAGGTGTCCAACAGATATGTGAGAAGATGCCCAACATTGCTAATCATCAGGGAAATACAAATCAGAACCACAATGATACACCACCTCACAGCTGACAGAATGGTAGCATTAACAAAACAAGTGTTGGCCAAGCTGTGGAGCAAAAGGAACCCTCATGCACTATTGGTAGGAATATAAATGGGCACTGTCACTATGGAAAATAGTGTGGGGGTTTTTCAGAAAATTAAAAATAGCAATACCACATGATCCAGTAATTCCAGTATTGGGTATTTACCCAAAGAAAAGGAAAACAGTAATTTGAAAAGATATGTACATCCCTATGTTTACATTATTTGCAATAGGAAAGATATGGGAGTAGTCCAAATGTCCATCTACGAACTGGGAAAGCAGTGGTGTATATGTACAGCGGAATATTACTCAGCCATAAGAAATGAGATCTTGCTATTTGCAACAACATGGATGGACCTAGAGATACAACATTAAGTAAAAAATGTTAGAGAAAAAGAAATACCATAGGATCTCTCTTATATGTGGAATTTGAGAAACAGAGAAAGAAAAAAAAAAAAAGACAAAAACCCCTCTCTGAAACAGAAAACTGGTTGTTTCCAGAGGGGAGGGGAAGTATGTGTGTGTGTGTGGGGGGGGGATGATTGAACTGGATAAAGGGGACTAAGAGTACACTTGTCATGATGGGCCCATGAGGAGTAATGCATAGAATTACTGAATCATATTGTAGATTTGGAAGTATAAATTATACTCCAATTAAAAAAGGACCACCATCATGATAGTTGAGATATAAAATATATAAAGTTCACGATGTAATATACAGCCTGGTAACTGGAGTTAATACTGTATTACATGTTTAAAAGTTGCTAAGAGTAGATTTAAAAAATTCTCATCACACACACAAAAAATCTGTGTTAATGATGGAGGTTACATTAGATTTACTGTGGTTATTTCTCAATATACAAAAATTGAATCATTATTTTTTTTACCTGAAACTAATAATGTATTTGAATTATGCCTCAATAAAAAGGAAAAGCTCAATTAAAATGGATTATTGAGGATAGTTTTGTTGGAAGGAGTTATATTTGAGTTCTGATTGTCCTGGACTACTAAACAAAGCCATAGATAATATAGTCTTACACATGCAAATAGAGGTACCTCAGAACCAGTTTTTTGTAAACTGCAGTTGGCCCCTACCTCCACCAGGAGGCTAAGGGGTAGAGGGTACATTTCTATTGAGACCGTTATTTTGGGGGTATATAAAAATAAGGAGCATAGACAGACTTTTTCTTCATCTTAAGTCCAGTGATTTCAGAGAACTTTGGTGCCCATCAGCTTGGTGCTTTAAGGGGGCTAATATCAGACTCTGTTCTCATGAAAAATCTCTAGGGGAGATCATGATTGGCTGCTGCTTAGATTGTAGAGGAAAGAAAATGGGTTGCAATATTTACACCAGGACAAAGGATGCTTGAGTGTTTCCCACTGACCATTTGAGGGCTACGTGGTAGAGTTAAAATGAGGGATCATCTTTGATCCTGCTTAAGAGGATATTCTAGAGAGGCAATGTGACTCTACCAGAGAGGACTGCCTACTTCTGGGCTGGGAAGAAAGATAAGCAAATGATGGAGAGGCAGATTTACCGAAGTCAAGGAAACCATATTTGGAAGTTCTCTTTATAGGGAAGGGCCTATAAAGACTCCATTCATTCCATCAGGCCCAAAGATAATCAATTCTGAATATATGATAATCCTTGAGGACACCAAGGTCACCTGAAGACAATACCAATAAAGTAAAACCCTTCCTTCCTCTCTACCTAGAAACAGTAGCATAAGTAGGGGAGAGGGGCACATGGGCTTTGGTGCTTATGAAGTACCACAGGAATGTGACTGCAAATTCTGATACAACCACTATAGCATATAGAGACAGTCAATGCCAACTGCCCAGATGCCATTTCCCCTTTAATACTGTTAACCTCATCCTCCTTAGGGAAATGGATAGGGAAGAAGGGTTATAAGACTAAAAAGGAAAGAAGCCAACCATACCCTTTTCCACAATTGCAAGCTTCCTACTGCAGAAGCACCAGGCTTATGTGATGAGAAATTAACCTGTAAACAAAGTTTAGAATTTTACATGCTGCACTACATTGGGTCTCATGATTCCTCTGATAACTCTTCTGGGACTTTTCATTTGTCACAATTAAAACCAACATCCTTTTCAAACCAACATCCTTTTCACTGGCCTACAACCCTGACTCTTACAGAGTGGTCCATGGATAATTCCTTCTCCCTTGAATGCTCTTTCCCAAATGTTTATATCCCAAATGTTCTTCCTCTTTATTTTTATTTATTTTTTTAAATAAATTTATTTTTTATTGGTGTTCAATTTGCCAACATACAGAATAACACCCAGTGCTCATCCCGTCAAGTGCCCCCCTCAGTGCCCGTCACCCACTCACCCCCACCCCCCGCCCTCCTCCCCTTCCACCACCCCTAGTTCGTTTCCCAGAGTTAGGAGTCTTTATGTTCTGTCTCTCTTTCTGATATTTCCCACACATTTCTGGCCTGTATTTAAAATTGCATCTCTATATGCCATACTCCTAACTTCCTTTATTCTGATTTTTCCCCTTAATATTTAACACATTAACATATGGTAGAATTTACCTATTATGTTTCTTGTCTGTCTTCTGAGACTATAATCCCCAAAGGCAGGGATTTTTGTTTTGTCTACCACTGTTTCCTTTTAGAATAATGCTTGCCACATAATAGGTGCTTAATAAATGCGCTGAGGTGATGTGTTGGACAAACTGTTCAAGTTTTATTTTTAATTACCAATTTATCTAAGTGCTGCATATGATTAAGGGCAGGCAAAAATCTCTGTAAAGTATATTATTTTATTGGCATTTATGTTTTTGCCAGTAAGGCCTCTGAACAAAATATGCAGTTATTCTAACTGGAGAATGAGTTTTAACTCATTGTTGTTTTAGATCTTCCTTCATTGAAATTGTAGCAAACTATTTCATACTTACCCAAATGAACTTCTCTCCTGAGAGGCTAAGGAGATAAAGAAATTCCTCTAACAACTATATCAAACCTAGCGTCTGAAAGTTATGTGCACTGCCTTTTCCCCCGAGAAACTAACCTGATCTTTTACTTTGTTTTCATCCAAATTTGAATGTTTTCTTGTACAAACTCACTTGCTGTTGGCAAGTGGACCTTTTTCTAAGAAAGGCTAAATATGCTCATAAAAGAGATTCAAAGTACTTCTTGGACAACAAGTTTTATAAAACAGCATTTTGATGAGTTAAGTGTAAGTAAATCAGAAACAGATGGATTACATAGCTATTGAGACCCACACATTTAAAAAACAAGTGAAAAATTTGTGTTTTGTATTCTTAAATACAGAAATAACTTGTCTAGTTTGAAACTTTTCTAGTTTCTACTGTGTTTTGACTCAAAGTTCATGTTTTCCTGTGCTTTTTTGATATGAAATGTTTCCTATTTATAAACTTTCTTAATAACCTTTGCAGGGTAATCAAGTTGCTCTAGACTCCCAATTTTGAACCAAGGTAAACATTAATGCAATTAAGATACTCTAAAGTTATTCACATTTTCTTCTAATTTAATATAAGGGATGGCAAAGGATTTGTTTTTAGTGTTTTGTTTAGTGGGAGTATTTTTTTGGTTACAAGGAATAGAGACATACACAGACTACTTTAAGAAATAGGTAGTCTATAAAGATAGAGACATGAAATTCATGTGATTGGTCATAGCTACACACATGAACATCTCTAAGAGCATGATGGCAAATGGATGGCTAACAGCTGATCTTCCTCAAAGTTTTGCTAACGGCTTCTCTCTGCTCATCTGAACAATTTTTCCCCCTCATTTTGTTTATTATTGACCTCATAAAGTCAGCCTCAAATGACCCACAGTAACTCCTGAGTTTTCTTTATAATTTTTAATCTCAGCTGCCACAGCTGTCGGCCTTAGACTCTATAGTTTTGAATTTTTGGAAGAGAACTCTGATCTAGCTTGATTTTTAATCCAGGTTGCTGATTACTCAATCATATGGCTGGGCTATCTGGTACAATCAGCTGTGATTGAGATAGCCTGGTTCCCTGTGTAAGAGTGAAGTGTATGGACAGGTATCAAGATTAGTGGCTCAAGTTTAAGTGTACCAAATACAAACTCCAGGATTCACCAGCCAGAACTGCTAGTAAAGTATTTGTCAAATATGTTCTTTGGGAAATAAATTATGTGTTACTCTTTTCAAGAAAAGAGATGTTTTAGATTTGAAATTTAGAACTCAAAAATATGGATGGCTTTCCAAGTACAGAATTCTATCTAATCTGTCTGGACTTTAAGAAACAACATCAATTATGTGACTATTTAGGAGACTTGTGTCTGGAGATTGTTAATTATACTGTTTTAAATATAGTCTGTATTTTCCTAAGATCCTTGAATTTTTCCTTGAAAAAAATATTATTTGATCCATGCTAATTTCATAATGGGCTTTACATAAAAAAAAAATAAGACTTGAAAACCCATAGAAGATCCAACAAAAATCTGGTAACAATTGAAATATAGTTTCTATTTTGCCCAGAAAAGCAGAGGAGATAAATAATTTTAAATAGACAATTCTGATGCAGAAATTAGACAATAATCTGCTCCGTTATAAAGTTCAGGAAACCCATAAAAAATAATTTCCAGCATGGGAAAGCACACTGAATGAAACCAACAGGCAGATCGGAGTTCTGGCCTTGGCTTTGCCAGTTACTAGCTGGGCTATCTCATTTCTTTGGTAACAAGAATAAGCTTGGACTACATGCCAGCTTGAGTTCTTCCCGACACTAAAGAGAACTCTAAATAAGGGATATCCAGGGCTATTGGACATGGCTGTACAAGTGGTTTATTGCACATTTCTAAGAAGTGACATTCTAAGGATTCTTACTCTAGTGTTCCACCAAGTAAATACCTTTATTGGTAGTTTTATGAAGAATAAGATTCCTTGCCAAGAGCTCAAAGAAGATGGTAGAGTAGAAAGATCCCAATATCACTTCTCCCATGGACATACTGAGTAGCTACATTTACACAGCTAACTCTGTAAATAACCCGAAGACTGGTAAACCAGGCCTTCCACAGTTAATGATAGGCTGGAGGCCATCCTGATAATGGTGGGAGGGGAAGAGGGAAAGGGGTTGTCAACCAAACCCCTAGTGGACTAGCCACAAGTGAGAGGGACATGACAAGCACAGAGAAGTGATAGGATCAGACCTCACACCAGACATCTTAGGTATTGGGACTTGCAAGTCCCCATAACATCTGGCTTTGGAAACCAGTGGGGCTTAACTTCAGACGCCTTAAGAAAAACAGCAGAGCTTAGCATCAGAAACTAAAACTTAATGAGCTTAATACTAGGGTATCCAGAGTGTGATGGGAAACTGCGTCTCCATCCTTAAAAAAACAGCATAGTAACTTGGCCAGAGACTAGCAAAGAAGAAACAGTTTGAAAAGAGCCTCGGAGTATATGTTAGAAAGATTTATGGACTAATCTTAAATTATGTGCTGGAGGGGCAGGGATCTTTAGGAGATTTTGCCAGGAACAAAAATGCTAAGGGGTGCCACTTCTGTTTCCTTCCCCCAGCCTAGATAGCTGGAGGCTTGCAAGAGCCAGTTTTAATACTCTTCATCTACCTTGATAGCACTGAGTCCCTTCCCCTGTATTCTCCTGTGTACCTTCCCTATCTAACCTGCCCACCTCTGCAAGTTGTCCTTTCAAAGTGGTTCCTGCCTCACCATACCAGCTTGCAGCCAGCCTCTGCAAGGACCCATAACCACTCCAAGGGACTCTTGGAGGTAGTGGTGTGGGGGGGGGGTTAACCTCACACACCTGTGGGCCTGAAGTTCCAGCAGCCTGGACATGCAGTAGTACAGAGACTAAGCCTAGCCCTTTGGTGTACCCACAACTATGCAGAGATGCTAATTATAGACTGCTAGGTTGACTGCTGCTCCCAACCACCAACAAGCCTCTCAAGAGTGCTGGGACCAATCCCTGCCCTGCAGGCAAAGCAGATCATTATAGCTGACTGGACTGAAGGTAATACTGGCTCAGCCATAACAGGAGATCATATGCAGCCCACAAAGAAGATGCTCCTGGAGTGAATGGTTCTGGAAACAGGATGGGGGAGTTATGCTACATGGCACCACAGGGTCTTTTATGTGCCAGGCCACTACTTTTAAGACCTAGAGACACAACTGACCTACCTAGTACATAGAAATAAAGAAATAGACAAAGTGAGAAGATAGAAGAAATGTCCCAAACATAACATATAAAAATTATAGTAAAAAAGAGCTAAATGAAACATCTCAACAGTATATCTGATAAAGAATTCAAAATAATGATCAAAGATACTCAATGAACTTAAGAGTGAATCTCAGTGAGAACTTCAACAAGGAGATAGAAATTAAAAAAAAAAAGAAAAAAACAGCTGAAGACAAATAGAATATTTTTTAAAAAAATTCAGTTATTTATTTATTCATGAGAGACAGAGAGACAGAGAAAGAGGCACAGACACAGGCAGAGGGAGAAAGCAGGCTCCATGCAGTGCGCCTGACATGGGACTTGATCCTGGATCTCCAGGATCACACCCTAGGCCAAAGGCAGCGCTAAGCCCCTGAGCCAACCACCCCCCCGCCGGCCTGCCCATAATAACTGAATTTTTTTAAAAAAGAACACTACAGGGAATCTAGCAGATTAGAGAATGAAGAACAGGTCAGCAATTGTAAAGGCTAGGTAATGGAAAACACCCAAAATGAATAGAAAAAAAAAAAAAAGAGTAGGTTAAGAGAACTCAGCAACATCACCAATTGTAATAATTTGTGCATTATAGGGAACTAAAAGGACAAGAGTGAGAAAAAAGGGCAGAAGACCTATTTGAAGAAAGAGCTGGAAACTTTCCTAATCTGAGAAGGAAACATATCCAGATCCAGGAAGTACTGAGAGCCCCTAACAAGATAAGCCCAGGATATTAACAACAAGACATATAATAAGTAAAGTGGCAAAAATTAGTGATAAAAAACTTTAAAAGCAAGAGAAAAGAAAAAACGGTTACATACAAGGGAACCCTATAAGGCTATCAGCTGATTTTTCAGTAGAAACTTTTTGGGCCAGAAGAGAATGGCATAATACATCAATGTGCTGAAAACAAAACAAAACAAAAACAAAAACAAACCAATACCAAATCAAAACAAAACATCCTACAACTAAGAATACTCAACCCAGCAAGGGTATTATTCAAATAGAAAGAGCTAAAAGTTTTCCGGGTAAAAGTTAAGGAGTTCACCATCACTAAGCCAGTCTTACAAGCAATGTTAAAGGACTTCTTTAAATGGAGAATAAAAGCTATAAATAGAAAATTATGAGGGGATTTCACTCTTTGTTCACAAAATCAAACATATAGTGAAGGTAAATTAACCACTTACAAAGCCAGTATGGAGTTTAAAAACAAAGTGAATTCAATTATATCTACAAAAATTAGTCAAGAGATAGACAAAATGACAAAATATGATACACACAAAACATGGTGGGAGGTATAAAAATGTAATGCTTTAGGATGTATTTGAATTTAAGTGACCAGCAATATAAACTTCTGTGTGTATAAGATATATATACCCCCAATGATAACCACAAATTAAAAACCTAGGATATGCAAAAAATAAAGATAAGGAGTCTAAGAACAACACTAAAAAAAGCCATCAAATCACAAGGGAAGAGGGCAAGAGAAGAAAGAAACAGAGAACAGAAGAATTACATGAACAACTAGAAAACAACTAACGAAATGGCAATAAGTACATATAGATCAATAACTACTTTAAATATAAATGGAATAGATGCTACAATAAAAAGAAATAGGGAGATTGAATGGATTAAAAATGGATTAAAAAGACCCATTTATATACTGCCTACAACAGATTCATTTCAGACCTAAGAAACATACAAAGCAAAAGTGAAGGCATGGATAAACATTTCATCCAAATGAAAGTGAGGGAAAAAAAAACCCCTGGGATAGAGTGCTTATATCAGACAAAGCCTATAGGATGAGACAAAAAGGCACTACACAACAATAAAAGGAACAATGCAATAAGAGGATATGACAATTGTAAATATCAATGTACCCCAATATAGGAGCACTTAAATATAGAAGGCAAATACTAACAGAAATAAAAGGAGAAATTGATAATCCAATAGAGAATTTCAACATCTCACCTATATCAATGGATAGATCACCTAGACCTCCTCCACCCCCCCCCAAAAAAAAGTGAACAATGGCTTTGAATCACACACTGGACTAGATGGACCTAACAGATACAGTCCAAACATTCCATCCAAAAACAATACACATTCTTTTCACGTGTACATGGAACATTCTACAGGATAGATCACATGGTAGGCCACAAACCAAGTCTCGATAAATTTAAGAATATTGAAATCATATCAAGCATTTTTACCAATCACAATGGTATGAAACTAGATATCAATGACAAAAAAATTCTGGAAAAAATATATGGAGGCTAAAAAACGTGCTATTCAAGAATGAATAGGCCAACTAAGAAATAAAAGAGGAAATTAAAAATACTTAGGACAAATGAAAATGAGTCCAAAATCTTTGGGATGCAGCAAAAACATTAAGAGGAAAGTATATAGTAACACAAGTCTACTTCAAGAAACTAGAAAAATCTCATGACCAAACCTTACACTCAAAGGAACTAGAAGACCAAGTCCAAAGCTAGTAGAAGGAGAGAAATAAGAAAGATTAGAGCATAAGTAAATGAAAGCCTAAAAACACAATAGAAAAAAAAATCAACAAAACCAAAGGCTGATTCTTTGAACAGATTAAAAAAAAATTGATAAACCTTTGGTCAGAGTCATCAGGAAAAGGAGAGAAAAAAAAAAAAAAAGATGCACCAAAAAGAAAAATATCTAGGAATTTAACCAATGATGTGAAAGACCTATATTCTGAAATCCTATGTATGCAACTGAAGATGACACAAATGGAAAAATATTCTATGTTCATGGATTGGAAAAATTAGTATTGTTAAAAATGCCCATACTACCCAAAGAAATCTACAGATTCAATGCAATCCCTTTCAAAATACCAATAGCGTTTTTAATAGAACTAGAAAAAGTCTCAAGTTTTTATAGAACCACAGAAGACCTTTAATAGCATAAGTAATCTTTTTCTAAAAAATATTTTATTTATTTATGAGAGAGAGGCAGAGACACAGGCAGAGGGAGAAGCAGGCTCCCCGCAGGGAGTCCCAGTGGGACTCAATCCCTGGACCCAGGATCACAACCTGAGCCGAAGGCAGACGCTCAACCACTGAGCTACCCAGGTGTCCCTAATAGCATAAGTAATCTTAAGAACAAAGCTGGAGGTATCACAATCCCAGATATCAAAATACACTGCAAAGCTATAATCATAACACTATAGTACCAGCACAAAAAGACACGTAGATCAATGCATTATGATGATAGACAGCCAAGAAATATGTACAATACCTATATAATTAAACTATAACAAAGGAGGCAAAGAGTATACAATGGGGAGAAAAGTCTTTTCAGTAAATATTGTTGGGGAAAAAAGGACAGCTACATGCAAAAGAATGAAACTGAACCACTTTCTCACACCATACACAAAATAGACTCAAAGTAGTTTAAAGGCCTAAATGTGAGACCTGAAACCATAAATCTGCTGAAAGAAAACATAGGCAGTAATCTTTGGACACTGTCCTTAGCAACATATTTACAGTTATAATTCCTAAGGCAAAGGAAACAAAAGCAAAAGTGAATTATTAGCATTACACCAAAATAAGGCTTTGCTGAGCAAAGGATACCATTGACAAAACAAAAAGGCAACCTACTGAATAGGAAGAGATATTTGCAGATCATATATTTGATAAGGGGTTAATATCCAAAATATGTAAAGAACTTATACAACTGAACACCAAAAAAAAAAAACATTTAAAAATGGTTAGAGGAACTGAATAGACATTTATCCAAGATGACATATAGATGGCCAGACACATGAAAAGATGCTCTATATCCCAAGTGTTGGCAAGCATATGGAGAATATGGAACCCTCATGCATTACTGATAGGGATATTAATGGGTGCAGCCACAGTGGAAAAGTTTATGGGGGTTCCTCAAAAAATTGGAGAGAAATCTATGATCCATTAATTCTACTACTGGTAGTTATCTGAAGTAAACAAACACTAATTCCACAAGATATATGCACTCCAATGTTTATTGCATCATTATCTACAATATCAAGGATATGAAAGCAACCCAGGTATCCGTGGATAGAAGGATGGATAAATTGGTGTGTATACACACACACACACACACACGGACACACACACACTACTGTTTTACTCAGCTTTGGAAAAGATCAAGAGCGTGCCCTTTGCAACAACATGGATAGATCTAGAGGGTCTTAGGCTATGTGAAATAAATTAAAGACAAATACTACATGACTTCATTTATATATGCAATCTAACAAAAAGCAGACTTGTTAAATACAGAGAGCTGGTGGTTACCAGAGGGAAGATAGATGGGCAAAAGAGAAATGGAATTAAGAGGTACAAACTTCCAGTTATGAAACAAATGTCATTGTGATGAGAAGTACAGCATAGAGAATGTAATCAATACTGTAATATGGTATGGTAACATGATAATTATAGATATGCATAGAATTGTGGAATCACTATGCTGTACACCAAAAAGTATAAAATTGTACTTCAATAATGAAGAACAAGGATTTCTTCTACATCTTGTGTTATGTCCAACCAGAATTTAAAGTTCCGTTATTTATACAGTGGTTTTAATTTATACTTTAAAAAAATAGGAAAATTGGATTCTGATGGCAAAGTGAGCTTGCAATTGAGAAACAGAGGTATGTTTTCATACCTGCTTAAAAAAAAAAAAGAATTGGGGTGTGTGAGTGGCTTAGTAAGGTAAGTGCCTTTGGCACAGGTCATGATCCCAGGATCCTAGCCCCACATCCTTCCTGCTCTCTGCTCAGTGGGGAGCCTGATTCTCCCTCTCCCTCCCATTCCCTCTGTTTGTGCACGCTCTCTCTCAAATAAATAAAATCTTAAAGAACTAAAAGCATCCCTATGTTGAACAACAGCTATTATCATAATCCAAGAAGAGATGCAAACTCATTATATCCAATTAACTCTTAAAGAACACACCTAGGCTCAAGACTAATTGCAAGAAAAAAAAAAGAGCAAATTATTGCCAGTGACAAAAGTAAAGGTTTATCTTATCAATAAATAGATATAAACCCTAGAAAATGTAGATTGAAAACTTTCCCCTACTTTGGGGCACAATTACTCTAATCCATTCCAAGAAACACAAGATGTTCTCTCACAGCAAATCAAGCATTAGGAGACAATATCAGCTTTGAAACAGGAACTCCCTGAAAGCAGTCACTAACATTGGCATTTCTTTCTGGCTCTCAGAATTGAGATTATATTAGAACCTTTTTCAACTTCTTAGTAGTTGACTTGAGTAGTCATTTTCTCTCCCACAATAATGTCAACCACAAGCATCAGTTCACTTCTGAAATATATCCATTGGTTATTTGCCTATTTAGATATTCCAAGGACATTGTAAAATCCCAATCTCTGGAAGAAGTAGACCAACAGAACCAGCCTTCTCTGTAAGAGGCGGTTCTCAGCAAAGTGTAATTTGAGGGCCTAAGAAAGGGCAAAGTATTTTCCATGTCCCCAAATCATTGTCATTTAGGCAAAGACATTTCCTGTTGTTGTTGTTGTTGTTTTTTTATAACAAATGTTTACAGGATAGGAAACACCTTAATATCTTAGTAAGAATGAGAATACAGTGGTTTCCTTCATGATAGGAGGAGCTTAGAATTTTAGAAGAGATGCTGAAAATAAACTTCTCCCTAGAGAGATTTTTTGTGTTTATATCAGATATAAATTTTATGATTTTATATATTATTTGGTATACTGGAAAATAGATACTTGTTTCGGACGCATGGTAATCCCATATGCTTTTTTAAGTACTAGTCTCTAATGTGATAACCAAGATGATAAAGTAACACAAAACTTCATCCTATTTTGATCTCATTGAACTATAAAATAAGACCATCTAACTTTGACAATAAAGTACAGGTGTTCATGATCATTATTTATCATGATGATTTTTGGTAAAGTGGAAGTACCAATATGATAAATACCTGCTTAGAGAAAATTAAAATAAATAGAAGATGTATATGACAGCAACTTAATGTGCCCAGGAGAAAAGCTAGAGTAATGACACAGCTTAAGTAATGGTGACGTTTACTTGGGTTTACCCTGGCATAATAATCCTGACTAGTCCTTTGATGTACATGCCAAGGTTAAATGGGAGTCTGTAACTTGTTTGAGAACACCATGTTTTGAATGGTGTGCTGTAGCTTTACCTATCCAATTTTGTAAAACCTAGTGATGTGAAAAATAACATGGAATTCATAGTTTCTCTTAGGAAAATATTTGCTGAGCCAGAATGATAGTTTGGATGTGCTCGAGATAGCTTCTATACTAAGTGAAAGAGGAACCACTTCTAGGCCTAAGATTTTTCTGCCTATAACAAAGATTTGTGCAAAAGTAAATCCCACACTGCTTATTTACAAACAATAGGACTTTCTCCTTGCTTTTATGAAGTAAATCATCTCAGTTTTAGGGAAGTTGTAGAATCTCAGGGGGCAAAGAATAATTCAGTAAGCTTGATCTCAAATCATCTTTATTCATTGTTCTTTGGGAATTTGGAAAGTACATGAAAAACTTTAGTATTTACCTCTGAGTATTAGTATTGGAGATTTTGCAATTTTGCAAGTTTGGATGCCCTCACTGCAGTGCATCTGCATGAGCCAGAACTCAAAAAGCACAGTGCACTGGAAAGCTATGTTAATAGCGACTAAACCAAACATTGAACGTTTCAGGGAGTTCTGTAACACTAAAGTCAAAAATTATTTTCTTTTCCTTAGTCCACCATGAATATCTGAATAATTATATTGGTTATGGGAAAGAAAGTCCTCCAATACAAGGGATTGTGGTGATAGCTTAATGCAGAATTGGTTTAATGGTTAAAGTGTTTTACTCAGCATAGTAGTAAAAGGCTTCTGTTCCAATTACTGATTCAAATAGATACTTTAAATGATATGCAGGAAGCTTAATCCCTCTGTTCCTTAAGTGTGTCCTTTCCATCCTATATCTTATCAACTTTCCTTCCCTCCTCCTCCCCACAGCTTTCTGGATTTTGCATCTGTAATTTGATACAGATCCACTATGAGACTTCATTGAAGATTTCAGGTAGATTCCTAGTAATCAGAATCATGGTGACCCTTTCAAATATTTCTCATTTTTCTAAAAATCCTCATACCTAGTGGACTTCCTGGTCTTCTTTGAATTGCTTTACTTATATTGCAACATATTTTTGAACATTCAGGGACTCTGCTTTTTCCTGTTTATTCTTCCTACTGGGCTTTCAATCTTGATATAACTTATTACCAACTACTTTGTTTTCAATCTGCTTGCCTGGTCTAATTCGCTAATATTTACCCTCCTACATCCTTAAACATGAAAGTAACAGCAACCACAAAATTTGCATTGATAAATTTGGCCTGCAAATAGATGACACATTCTCTAAAATAAAAAAATTAAAAAAAATTACTTATTTATTCATGAGAGACAGAGAGAGAGGCAGAGACATAGGCAGAGGAAGGAAGAGGCTCCCTGTGGGGAGCCTGATGCTGGACTCAACCCCAGGACCCTAGGATCACAACCTGAGCCAAAGGCAGACACTCAACCACTGAACCACCCATGTGCCCCTAGATGACCTATTCTTTTCTTCCTTTTTTCAGTCGAAACTGGCTCTTTGTGTTCATTTCCAGGTTAGTCTTCAGCCCTTCACATATAAATCTCTTTCTTACATTTCTAAAGTTTTTTTTTGAAGGTCACAAATGGCACCTAATTATCAAAATCCATGTCCTTTCAATTTGTTATGTTATATAATACTGTTAACTATCATTTCCCTTGTTATTCACTTGTCTAATTTTTCTAACCATGTGCATCCTCATTTTTTCTATATCTTTTCAGTGTCCTTTTCTATTTACCTCTACATTTTATTTTGACCACATTTCTAGTGTTCTATGCTTACTTCTAAAGTGTTTCAGGCCATATTGCCATGGTGTACAGCTTACTATCACAGTTATCTCTAAATTCACTTAGTTGTCCCTCTACCTCTTCTACCATAACCCTATTAGAAGCCATCATCATTTTGCATGTGGGCTCTTGATCTAGCCTTCTGCCCAATAGCCTTAATTCTTCTTCTCTCCCCCATAATCCATTCCTTACATATCATCTAGAGAGGTCTTTTAGAATAGATAGAATGATATCACTTACTTAAAACTCTCCAATGGCTTCACACAGCATCTAAGATAAAAATAAGAGCTTTTTATATGGATTTCCAAGCCCTATGTCATGTAATTTCTGCTTACCTCCTTTGTTCTCTTTTTTTTTTAATTTTTTTTCTTTATTTATGATAGTCACACACACAGACAGAGAGAGAGAGAGGCAGAGACACAGGCAGAGGGAGAAGCAGGCTCCATGCACCGGGAGCCCGACGTGGGATTCGATCCCGAGTCTCCAGGATCGCGCCCTGGGCCAGAGGCAGGCGCCAAACCGCTGCGCCACCCAGGGATCCCCACCTCCTTTGTTCTCTATCTCTCCTTATCCACAAGCTTTAGCAACTTTGGAATCTAATATTTTATGCCTTCTCCTGGACTTTACACCATCTGTTCCCTTTGCTCAGAAGGCATGGATGCCTTCTTTTTACTCAGCAGATTAGTTTTCACTTCTTTAAAGAGCCCTTTCCAGATCATCCATCTGAAGTAAACAGCCTATTTTGCATCTGTGTTTTTAGGAAAGTATTTGTCCTGTTTTATCCCCCTGGTTATTGGTTTCATGTTTGTAGTATGTATTTCTTCTCAGATGTATTCTCCATGGGATCAGACTTTTTAAAAAACAAAACTGTTGTGTTCATAGGTCCTAGAACAGTATCTAGTACATGATAACCTTAAAGTATACAGATTGAATAAATATTGCAGAACTTTTGAGAGTACAGCCACTGTGATCAACATTAGAAAGTCTCCTCCAAAAATAACTATATGATCCAACAATCCCACTTCTGAGTATTTATCTAAAAGAGTTGGAATCAGGGTCTTGAAGAGATATTAACTTTTTCATGTTCACTGCAGTACCATTTATAACAGCAAAGATGTAGAAATAAGCAGTGTCCGTAAATGGATGAATGGATAAGGAAACCCAGTGTGTATATATAATGGAATATTATTTGGCCTTAAAGGGAGTTCTGCAATATGTTACAACATAGATGAGATTTGAGGACATTCTAAGTGAAACAAACCAATCACTGAAGGACAACTATTGCATTATTCCACTTATGCGATATCTAAAGTAGACAAATTCAGATATTTGTGGAAGAGTGAAACAGTAGTTGCCAAGAGTTGGGAAGAAGGGGAAATGGGAGGTTGCTATTAATGGGCAGAAAGTTTTAGTTAGGTAGGATGAATAAGCTCTAGAAATCTGTTGTACCTGTGGTTAATACTGTATTACACACTTAAAATTTGTTGACCGTAGAATTTACACTAAGTGTTCTTACCACAAAAAAAGAATTCATCCTTTGAGTAACTCTTAGTGTGTTGTGATTGCTTCATATTAATGCAACCCCCCCCCAAAGATGGTATTAGAATATCACTATAAAAATGGCACTAGTAGTCACAGAAGTGACTACTAGTCTAGATTTTTGTTCACACTAGATATAATCGACCATAAAAAAAATCTTTGTATTATCTTCCCTGGCTGTGTGTGCTGACTGGACTGAATTGGGCAGTTCTTCTGCTAGTCTCAGAGTTTCTCATGAGTTTGTAATCAGATGCTGGAGTCCTCTGGAGGCTCACCTGGAATCTGGGAAAGCTGGGCTACTCTTCTTGAGCTCCAGGTGATCTTGGGGGCCTTTCCTTTCCATGTGAATTCTAAAGCAGGGTGGCTAGACTTCCTTCATGACTTCTGAGGACCCCAAAAAACTCCTACATGGGGAAGGAATTGCTGGACATTCTTCATATCTGTGCTCAGAACTCCTATGATGTCACTGTCCCTGCTTGCTCTTGGTCAAAGAAGTCAGCAGTTCAGCCCACATTCAAGGGAAGAGTGACAAGAATATAGATGGAAGGGTGTATATGAGAGCATTTTGGAGGGTGGCTACCACAGGTAGATACAAGTGAAATAGCAGGGTTAAGCACAGGAAGGGATAGGAAGGTGGCAAGAGACAATAGAAAAAATGAACATGAGAATATATTTCTTCAAACTCAGCTGGTTCCTAAAATCTAGTTCTGCTTGTCTTACTCATTTACATTCCCTTTAAATAACATCATTTTAAAGAGTTTAATAGACTGAAATCCTATCATTTTAGAGTTTTATTTTAACTAGATATATTAAATTCCATTTTTAAGGATCTTCCATCTCATGCATGCTACTGTAGGAATCCACAAACATGGATGGAATCTTCCTCGTGGTCTGTTTTTGACATTGGTTTTTCTGAAGTACTCCTTTTAAAACTTGTAGAATAATACTGAAATTCCCAACAGATAATTTTCCCTCCTGTGCTTATTACTGAGCACCCAATCCATAGCTTAACCACTGCAGCACTCCATTAATTGTGGACACGGAATGCTCAGGAGAACCATCCCCCCATGATTGTGGTTTGAAACCCTCCAGAAAAGGCCTGTAATTGACAATCTGACCTCCAAAGGGGGAGTGATGGTAGCATTAAGGGTTCCACATAATGCTGAGTTTGGGTTATTTTGTGATTGGTAGGATACATTATTAGGGCAACAAATCCAGATGTTATCAGGCATCAAGACCAGTAAATCTGGAAAAGGATAAAAAGGAGATGTAGGTGTGAAAAAAGGAGACCACTAAAATGGGAAAAAATTTAAAAAACACCTCAGTGACACCCTTTGTAGGAATAGTTGCATGGTCTGAGATGGGGCTGCTGTGGTTGTAAATGAAGTCTTTATGACCAAGTGTAAAGGAAAGGAAAAGGCATTGCTGATGTAGAGTTGATTGTTGTAGAAGATGAGTACGTTGCTTTTGTCAAAATTTTTTCTTTGTGGTTTCTTCAAACATGATACTTATTTCTATTATACAAGAAATATACAAATGGGCCAATTTTTGAAATTTTAAAAAACATCTTCACATGCCAAGATGAAGACACAATTTTCTTTTAAATTGTGTCTACTAGAAGCCAGAAAAGGACACAGGATTATTTGCCATGAATTTAGAAAATCTAAGGACCTACCAGTAGCTGACCACTACTGTTCTTTGATTATAGAATGTGGGCCTGAACTAGAGCAGTTGTTCCTACATGTCACATGGTTGTAGGATATTCTCTGTGGCTTTTGACCTCAGCTCTGTCCCTCTATTCATAGTTTCTCAAGATTATTTTCACTTAGGTTCCTGTTTCTAAACATCAAAGTTGAAAACTCTCTGGGTGGGTGGGCTGAATATTGTGATGCTACTCAGATCCCCCTTCAGGAATGAAAAGGTTATTATGCCAGCTGCTGGCAGGGCTGCCACCAAAGTAGCTTTAGGTTGTCATCTACTTTAGGGATTGCCTTATATCTCAAGAGCCTCCTTGCGTGAAATCACATCCCTTCAGTAAGGCACCCCTTTTGGCAGTCAGCGACTAACTCAGGTGATGGACTTTTTAGGCCTGTACTTTCTCACAACTCAGAAGTGTTCTGGAGGCTTATTTCATCTTCACAATGACTCTGCTGATCCTAAGTTCTAGTTCAAACTCTCCTTCTGCCTAAGATTTTTCTTCTCTTCACTCTCACTGTTGTTTGGAAAACACTCATAACTTTGTACACACTAAGTCTGTCTTAGAATCTGCCTTCTGGACAAGCCAACCAGTAATACTCGTAAATTCACACCTCTGATCTTTTCTTAAGCTTCAGATCCATAAATCAAACTGTTTAATCATTTCTGCTTGCATTTGTGAAAGTCTTCAAGCTTAGCATGTTCAGAACTGAATTTCTGAAAGTTATTCCTCTTTCAAAATTGCCCTGCTCAGTGAACGTCATTGCCAGCCACCTAGTTCTTCTGCCCCAAACCTAACCATTATCATTGATTCTCTTCCTCAAAACCCACATCCTATTGATGAACATCTTGTCAGCCATGACTCCTCAAACCATCCCAAATTCAAATACATCTCACCATTTCTATTGCCCTAGCCATATCTGTGCTGCCATCAGTTCTCACTTGGCACAAGGGAGATGCCTATATTCTCTTAACTATGTCTGTCTGTATCCCCTCTGGATAGGTCTTCCAATAGAGCCATCTAATAAGTTATACCTTGTTATTCTCCTAATTTCAATGGTTTTCCATTATAAGAGGAAAACCCCACATGAGCCCCTAATGACATTATCTCACAATCTACTGATGGTTCACTACTTCCGAGCCATATTGGATTTCACTCTGTTGTATACATTCTTTTTTGGTCCCAAATCATTTGAATTTTCTGCTGCTTCAAAAGCTATGCTCCAAGATCTTTGCTGGCTATCCTTTCTACCTTCTCTTTCCTTGGATCTCGAATGTCACCTCTTCAGAGAGGTCATGCTAACCACTTAGCTAAAGCAACTCCCAGGCTCTTTTATCATTTTATTTTATCCTCTTCACAGCACTCAGTCCTGAAATTTGCTGTGGATTGGATTGGATTCCTATAAAATTCACATATTGAAGCCCTAAATCCCCAGTGTGATGGAGTCTGGAGATAGAGTCTTTAGGAGATAATTAAGGTTAAATGAGGTCATAACAGTAGGGTAATAATCCAAAAGCACTGTAGCCTTAAAAGATCTCTCTTTCTCCACTCCCTTCTCTCTGCCCCCCTCCCCCCTTGACAAGTTAGATGTGCACTGGTGTAAGAGTGACACACATGTCTAGGGACTTCAGGTGGTGGAGGAGAACATGCAGGGAAGGGAAATGGTAAGGAGGAGGAGGATCTTTAGAGGCCTGACAGTTTTAAAAGTTTATCATTTCCTTTTGTTGTCAGTTATTTATAGGATATATATAAGAAACTCCTATGCATTTTGTTTATGATTGAAGTAGACTGAATTTTTGCTATCACTTAAAGAACCCTGTCATTTCTGGTTGACCAAAACTGATTCTGTTATTTGAGGTGTTTTTATACAAGTTCTAAGTATAGCTTCTTCTGCTTTGTAGTTCTTACAAGTCTAATTCTGGTTTTAATAGATAGGTTTCTGTCCAGTGAAGTGGTAGATCTGAGTTCAGCAAAAACAACTACTTTAGGTACTTTCATTCTCATTTTAAAAACTGAAGAACCAAAAGTAGAATTTATGTTCTTTCTCATCTTGAGATACAAAAATGCTGTTAAGATCCAACTGGTCTTGAAACCCAAAGTTAGAACATGGAGCTGTTTGAAGAGGAATTTGCTGGTAACCGTGAGTAGACTGAAAATGAAAGAACTATTCAAGTAGTACACTTCGTGGTGGTTGAGGTTTACATAATCATGGTCTTTCATGATCAAAGATAACAAAGCTTTGGTACTACTCTGCACAATATCAACTCTTTGTATTTTCTGATCTGCTCACTAAGGTTGAATTTTATCATTTTTCCCCCCAAAGATTCAATCCCCATTAACAGAAACCCACTAAGAGGAGTGCATTTGTGGCTTTAGTGGCCTACCAAACCAAACATTTTCAGGTCAACTCAGGAGAAGAAAGAGGATCTATTTCAAGAGGTCTATTACTGCACAAACAAAAGAATAGCATGAAGCAGGATATCTTTTTATAGATGAGTTTTAAGTCAATAGCACTATCAGTCTTTATAATCCCTGCTAATTTTAAACACAAAATTGCATTGGCAATATATGCCTACATAGCTAAGATTACCACTTTATCCAGACACCAATATACAATATTATTTTTGTAGTTCCCTTTCTTATAGTGCTTGGCTTTCTGTGCATCACATTTTCCCCAAAGATGTTAGAAAATAGGAAGTATCACAGATGTTATCTAAGTGTTCTTATTGGGTTCTACAAATCCAGCATCCACCGAACTCTGTATGGTACATTCATATTTAAAAATCTGAAGCACAGAAATGCAGTAGGCTGTATAAGTTATTGGTTTGGTGAATCAGTATAATTTAGGATGATATAGCAGTGGATGGGAGCAATAGGATAACAGTGATGGTGATGAGCAGAACCCTTAGGCTATTTTAGGGGTGAAAGGTATTTAGGTAGTGGATTGCACTATTATTAGTAATTGTTAAAAGGGTTTCCAAGGACCTCTCCTGTTCACTGCTCCTGAGATATATAATTGGCCTGCAGTAAGGAAAAATGAAAACCCAGGTGCTATGTCCAGTGGAGGCCCAGAGAAGATACGAAGAGAACCATATCAGCAGTTTATAAATATTGTTTTAGAATTTTCAAATTCAAACATCATTTTAGTATCATAGAAGATCCTATTAGACACAATGCTTTATGGTTTTGGTATGGGTTGAATTTTGCTAATATCCTTATTAGTACCACTGTAAAGTATATTTGAAACCCTATCTTACAATACACAGACATACACAAATACACACACACACACCTCAACATGGATTAAAGATTTAAGTGATTAAGACAATGAAATTCTTATAAAACATAGGGGAAAAGCCCCCTGACAGAGGTCTTAGCAATTCTATTTTGGGTAGAATACCAGAAGTACAAACAACAGAATCATAAGCAAATAAGTAGAACTACATCAAACTAAAAGATTTGTGCACAGCAAAAGAAAGAATAAAACAAAAAAGACAACCTAAATGATGGAAAAAATATTCACAAACCATATATCAGAGAAAAGATTACTATCCACAATATATAAGAACTCGTATAACTCAATAGCAAAAAAAAAAAAGAGTGAATTAAAAAATGGACAAAGAACGTGGACATTTTTTTTTCAACGAAAGTGTACCGATGGCCAACGGATACATGAGAAAGCTGTTCAACATTACTAATCATAAGGGAAATGTAGATAAAGACCACAATGAGCTATCACCTCAGGCCTGTTGGAACAGCTGTCATCAAAAAGACAAAGAATAAGAAATACTGGTAAGAATGTGGAGAAAAGGGAATTCATGTACACTGTTGGTGGGAATATAGATTGGTACAGCCACTGTGCAGAAACAGTATGGTGATTCCGTAAGAAATTGAAAATGGAACTACCATATGACCTAGCAATTCTACTTCTGAGAATACATCCAAAGAAAGGAAATAAGAACTATGTTAAGGATATCTGTGCCCTCATGTTCATAGTCATTTTATAATGTCTAAGACATGGAAACAATCTAAGTTTTCACTAGCAGATAAATGGGTAAAGCAGCTGTGGTATATATGTTGGAATATTATTCAGCTACAAAGAAAGAAAATCCTGCCATTTGTGACAACATGGGTGGACCTGGAGGACATTATCCTAAGTATAAAAAAGTTCAAGAATGACAAATAGTATAATGAACTCACTTATATGTAGAATCATATGTATCAGTGTTAACTGATAAATCATATTTTTTTCAAATATATTTTTTAATTTATTCATGAGAGAGAGAGAGAGAGAGATTGGGAGAGAGAGAGAGGTTGAAAGAGAGACATTGGCAGAGACACAGGCAGAGGGAGAAGCAGGCTCCATGCAGGGAGCCCGACGTGGGACTCGATCCCAGGTCTCCAGGATCAGGCCCTCGGCTGAAGGCAACGTTGAACCGCTGAGCCACCCGGGCTGCCCACGTCATATTTTTAAGAGTTGTTAAAAGATCAAGAACTCTCATTTCTTACTAGTAAAGTTGTTGTATCTGAGATGGATGTGAATTTATTGTGATGTTTCATCACATGTATAAATCAAATTATGCTGTACACCTTAAATTTATGTAGTGCTATAGGTCAATTCTAGCTCCATAAAACTAAAAATAAATGTAATCATAAGACTAAGACATTAACAAAATACTGCCTTTTCCAGGAATATAAGTTAAATTCTTCAGTTTAATGGGATAAGTCCCATGCTCTGTTGGCCGACCTTGGGTGATATGCTCTTTGGTAAACTACCAATGAGAACAGAGATCATGCACACAGCTGCAAGATAGATGATGCCTTTTTCCAATCTACTGGTGACATTTCTCATCAACAATGAGGCAATTAGTAAAGGAAGAAGAGACAACAACAGAATTGTGGCTTTTATTGAGGAAGGCACCCCAGCTGTTTGGATCATTATGTATTATTAAGAAGAGAAGACTTTCTTAAAACATGAATGTAACAGATGTTTGCCAAGGCCTCCCAGCCTGAAGGGAAAATAGGGTCATGATAACCATGAGGAAACAGAATCTGTGGAATCTCATCACTTTCAAATCCCTCTCTCTGCTGGTTTAATGAATTCCTGGTAAGTCTTGAGAGTATAGAAAACAATAGCCTTTTTCTTCCTACATTTAGTAATCACCTGCTTAGCTGATAATAACACTGATAAGACAGATATGATTTGCTGCACTGATATTCTTTCCCACTCCCAATGCTGATGGTCATGGTGGGCTACTGATATTGGCTTCATAGGTCACTGGTCAATTCAGTAACCTTCTTTTATTATACTACAGGAGTAGATGCACTGTAGTAGAGGTAAGAATCCTTTTAGCTTGTGTCACAATTTCTAGGCTCAAAGCAGGGCATGTTTATATAAATTTCTTGTTTCTAGATCACTTCAAAATTTTTTTGTTCCTCAACTCCTGGTCTCGGGCAAAAAGTTTTATATACTATAGTTCATTCATATTTCTCCCTCCTATACAACTTTAATAGCTGTTCTTAGAATAAGTTTGTGAAAGCCCATCGCCTTTACTCAGGATGGCTTGTATTTCATCTAATCAATGTATGATAGATTAAGGGGTATTTGCTTTCCCAAATTTTTGTGTCTGTTTTGGCCTTGTCATCATAATCCACACATCCTATTTTTGCATGAAAACATGACAAGTAGACAAATATTTAAGATTGCAGATTTTATATTTGTTCAGTAATTTGATAAATTTATTGAAAAATTCTTGTATACCAGGTATCTTTCTAAACTGTGGAATTATAGTGTGAATATTTACCCTTGTGAGTCTTATGTTTTCATGTGGAAAGACAGAAAACAAATAGAAGATAGTATTGTTTCTCTGCAGGAAGTACTGTGCAGAGAACTAGGATAAAATGGTGATAAATAATCAACTAAATAAAAATGAAGTAGTGAGTAATTAATGCAGTGCTGGCGGTAGTTAGGAAAGGGCTTTTTGAAGAAAGGCAAAGTATCTGAAAGAAAATAAAGATCTAAAACTTCATGGAAAGCAGAACTTAATCATAGGCTCTGTTTTGAGCACAAATAGGAAAGTATATAAGGAAGATGGAAACCGTGTTGATGACCTTGAAATCACACCATCTAAGGCTCCTCCAACATGTATAGTCAGGGCTCAGTAATAAATGCTTAAGTGTTGTTGGTATCTACTTGATAAAAGATACATTATAAAATTTGAGATTTAATTGAGGTATATCCTCAACTAAGGAAGCTAGGTTTAACAGGCAGTGAGGGGGGAAAAAAAAACCTGCAGAAGAACAATTATTCAGACATAAAACTTAAAGTCAAAGTCAAACAGACAAAATTTTAAGAGTTGAACAACCTAATTGATAAACTTAAATCAGACATAATTTACTCATATAGAGAAAATATATTCAAGCATATAAGGAGCTTAAAAACAAAGGTCAGGAGAGAAATCAGGGAATGATGGTGGAATAAGGGCATTCTGAGCTTGCCTTCTCCCATAGACACACTCAGGCAACAACTACATGTAACATAATTCACTCTGAAAATGATCTGATATTATCAGAACACCTCTCCCACAGCCAGAGACGTAAATAAGCTACATTGATAAGGATAGAAAGGGTAAAGATGGCTCAGGAGCCAAAACCCCAGTGTGACAACCCACAAGTGGGAGGGATATCACAGATGAGGAGCAGCTAGGGGATAAAACACCATACTGGGCACTTCTTGTCCTGCGGTCCTGAACTAGGAAGATGAGCCCCCCCCCCCCCCACACCACCACCACTTCATTTGTCTGTATTTGAAAAAGTCTGTAAGGCTTAGCTGTAGAAGAGCCAGAGAGCTGTAGGAAACAGAGTCTGTGCTCTTGAAGAGCAAACATACTGCATCACGTGGCCTGAGATCCAACATAGAAGCCACTGTTTAAAAAGCACCTGTGATATATGTGAAGGATACTTGTTGATTAATTTTAGAACATGTACCAGAGGGGTAGGAATCTACAGAAACTTTTTTCAGGAACGGAAGGGCTGGTAGGTAACATTTTTTTCTTGCTCTTCTTCAGTTTAAGTGGCTGGGCATTTCTGGGAGCTAGTTTTGATACTATCTACCTTGCTAGTACCACTTGCCTGCCTCACCATTTTCCTGAAGACTTGCCCCACGCAAAGCACTTATCTGGGCAGGTACCCCTCCCAGAACAGCTCCTTCCATGCCACATCTGGCAAGCAGCCTCATTCAGGACCAGGATCTCCCTTTCCCCAGCTACTCCTGGGTGGCTGTGGGAGGGGAGATAACCCCACTCAACCAGCATGCTGGCAGTAGCTATAAGCTGGGCCTCTCACCCACCACACAAGCCCTGTCTACCAGTGCACATGTAACCATTGCAGCCAATCATTACAAATAGCTGGGCTGAGGGTTAGTCCTGCCCACCAGCATGCCCACAGCAGTTCTGGTCCAGCCCAAACAGGAAAGCACACAGGAGACAGCCCCGGAGCTCCTGGCTCTAGTGACTAGGGGAGATCACACTATTGGGCACCACAGAACATATTCTGCATAAGGCCACTACTTTTAATACCAGAACACATAGCTGATCTACCTAATACATTGTAACAGACAAAAAATAGAGAAGACAATATGATCCAAACAAAGAATAAAGACCAAATCACAGAAAAAGAGCTAAATAAAATGGAGACCGGATAAATTGTTCAAAGTAATGGTCATGAATATACTCACTGTATTTTAAAGAGTGGATGAACTCAGAACTTCAACAAAGATCACACATCAGACCTGAACAACTGAAATAAATACACTGGAGAAGTCAACATTAGAAGATGGAAAAAAAAAAAAAAAAAAAAGAAGAAATGTCCAGTGATCTGGAAGACATGGTAATAGAAAGCAACCTAACTGAATAGAAAGATAAAAATAATAACATTGAGCTCGGTAGCATTTGTATTATAGGGGTCCCAAAAGGAGAAAAAGAGGCAGAAGATTTCAAGAAATAGTTTAAAAACTTCCCTAACCCGGGGAAGGAAACACAGAGAGCCCTAAATAAAATGAACCAAAGGAGGTCTTGTCAAGTTATGAAATAATTAAAATGGCAAAAATAATGATAAAGAGATATTTCAAAAGCAGCAAGAGACAAGTAAATAGTTACATACAAAGGAAACTCTAAAAAGAGGTCAGCTTATTTTTCAGCAAAATTTTTCCAGGCCAGGAGAGTGCCATGATATTCAAAGTGCTAAAAGGAAAAAACCCAGAACCAAGAGTACCTTACCAAGGAAGGTTAGCATTCAGAATTGTAAAGTTAAAAGTTTCCTAAACAGAAGTTGAAGGCATTTATCATCACTAAATCAGCCTTACAAAAAAAATGTTAAAGGGAATTCTTTAGGTGGAGAAAAGGCCATAATTAAAAGTTCAAAAATTATGTAAGGAAAAAATTTCACTGGTAAAAAGCAAACATACAATAGGTGGTAGGCCACTTACAAGGCTAATATATAGGTCAAAAGACAAAAGTAGGAAAAATTATGTCTAAATTGTTAAGGTATTCACAAAATAGATATAAAATATAGCATGATATATACAAAATGTGGAAAGGGGAGTAAACAATATAGATTATTATACACACTGGATGTTATATAGGCATCATGGTAACCACAAACCTAAGACATATAATAGATACACCCAGTAAAGAGAAAGGAATTCAAACATAACATTAAAGAAAGTTCTCAATCATCACAAGAGAACAAAAAGAACAGCAGAACTACAGGCAAACAAGAAAACAATGAAGTGGCAAGTAGTATGTACCTACCAATAACTATTTATTTGTTTATTTATTTATATTTTATTTTACTTTAATTTTTTAATTTTATTTTTATTATGATCATTTTAATATATATATTTATTGAAGTTTGATTTGCCAACATATAGTATAACACCCAGTGCTCTAAGGGGGGCACTTGATGGGATCAATAACTATAAGCTGGGCCTCTCACCCACCATACTCTAAATGTATACAGACTAAATGCTTCAAATCAAAATATATCTAGTGATTGAATGAATTAAAAAGAGCCCCATTTATGTATTGCCTTCAATACACTCACTTCAGGCCTAAAAACATACAGACTCAAAGTGGAGGATATTCATTTCAAGGAAAGATATTCTATGTAAATAGAAATTAAAAGAAAAGAAAGGCTGGGGTAGCAATACTTCTAGAAAACAAAATAGACTTTAATTCAAAGACTGTAAAGGGACAAAGAAGGGTATTACATAATGATAAAGGAATCAATCCAACAAGAGGATATGACAAGTGTAGATATCTATGCACCCAACATTGGTACATTTAAATACATAAAGTGAATATTGATGGAGAAATTGACAGTAATAAAATAGTAGGTGACTTTAACCCCACATTCACATCAATGGCTAGATCATCTATAAAGACAATAAGGAGAAGAGTGGCTTGGAAACACACCTTAGACCGGATGGATTGACATATACAGAATATACCATCTAATAGAGGAAGACACATTCTTCAGGTATATATGGAACATTCTCCAGGATAGATCACCAATTAGGCTAAAAAACAATAAATTTAAGATTAAAACCTATTAAGCATTTTTTTTTCCTGAGCAAAACAATATTAAACTTGAAAAATACAAGGAAAAAAAATCTGGAACAAGCACATGGAGGCTAAACAACATGCCACTAAACAGCTAATGGATTAACAAGGAAATGTAGGAGGAAATACCTGGTAACAAATGCAAATGGAAATGTGACTGTTCAAAATCTTTGGGATACAGTAATAGTTCTAAGAAGGAAGTTAATAAACAACCTAACAATACACCTAAAGGAACTAAAAACAAAACAAAGCAAAAACAAACAAACAAAAAACAAACAAAAAAACAAACCCAAAGTTAGAAGAAATAAAGATCGGGGTAGAAATAAGGGACAGAGACTGAAAAAAGTAGAAGATAATAGTAAAGCTAAGAGCCATTTTTTAAAAAATAAAGTGTACATTAAACATTTAGTCAGATGCATCAATGAAAAAAGATGCATCTCAGTCAGAAATGGAAGAAGTTATAACTGACATTATGTCAGTTATACACAAACAATCATAAGGGACAACTATAAAAAATTATATGCCAACAAGTTGGATAACCTAGGAAAAAATGAGAAATTTCTACAAACATATCCAAGAATGAATTAAGAATACAAAATCTGAATGGAATGGACCAGTTACTAGTAAGGCTGTTGAACAGGTAACCAAAAAACTCCTACAGGAATCTAGGACCAAATGGCTTCAGAAGTGAATCCTACCAAACATTTAAAGAAGAGTTAATACATAGGATTTTCAAAGTATTTTTTTTAAAGGAGGAAGAGGAAGGAATGCTTAAATTCTATAAGGCCAGTATTAGGCTGATATAAAAACCAGACAAAGACACTACCAAAAAAATTACAGACCAATACCATGATGATCATAGTTACAAAAATCCTTAAAATATTAGCAAACTGAACTCAAAAATATGAAAATATATGGAAAATTGTTTGTATATACTAATACTATACTAATGTATATTAGTACATTATTAATTGTATATACAAACATTAATTATTTGTATATACTATATACTAATGAGTGAGCAGAAAGGGACATTCATTCCATTTACAATTGCACTGAAAAAAATATAGGTAAACCACAGGAGGTTAAAAATCTGTACTCTAAAAATAAGCTATCATTAAAGAAACTGAAGAGGACACAACAAATGGAAAGCTATACCATGCTCACAGGTTGGAAAAATATTGTGAGAATGCCTATACTACTCAAAGCAATCTACAGATTTACTGCAGTTCTTATTAAAATACCGGTACTATTTTTCACAAAACTAAGACATACTAAAATTTGTATGGAATCACAGAAGACCCAAAATAGCCAAAGCAATCTTAAGAAGGACAAAGCTGGTGGTATCACAACCTACATTTCAAACTTTACTACAAAGCTATGGTAATCAAACTGTATTGTTCTGGCACAAAATAGACTCATAGATCAATGGAACAGAAATGAAACCATGAAATTATAGTCAATTAATCTAGGACAAAAAAACCCAAGAATTTACAATGGAGAAAGACAATCATTAATAAAAAGTGTTGGAAAAATTGCTCAGCTACATGCAAAAGAATAAAACTAGACTACTTTTTCACCATACACAAAACTAAACTCAAAATGGATTAGGAAAACCATGAGAGACTTTTTTGAGAGAGAGAGAGAGACTCTTAACTATAGGAAACAAACAGGGTTTCTGGAAGGGAAATGGGTGGGGAGATGGCGTAATTGGGTGATAGGCAGTAAGGAGGGTACATGATGTGATGAGCACTGGGTGTTATCAGTAATTGATGAATTATTGAACACTACATCTGAAACTAATGATGTACTATATGTTGGCTAATTGAATTTAAATTTAAAAAATTGATTAGAGATCTAAATGTAAGACAGCATTAGCAATAAACTCTTGGACAAGCTATAAGCCTTAGCAATATTTTTCAGGTTTGGTCTCTTCAGGCAAGGGAAACAAGCAAAAATAAACTATTGAGACTGCATCAAACCAAAAAGCTTTTGCACAGTGAAGGAAAACATCAGTAAACAAAAAGTAGCCTAATGTCTGAAGATATATGCAAATGACCACTCTAATAAGGGGTTAATATCTAATGTATATAAAGTACTTTTACAACTCAAAAAATATTTTAAGTTTTTATTTAAATTCCCATTACTTGATATACAGCATATTAATTTCACGTGTACAATAGTGATTCAACACTTCCATACAATCCACCTGGTGCTCATCACAAGTACACTCTTTAATTCTCACGTAAGTGGCATTATCTGATAAAAAGTATCAAAAATACATGTAGAACTTATAAAATTCAATAGCCAAAAATGAGTAAAGATAGAAGACATGAATAGACATTTTTCCAAATAAGACATACAGATGGAGAACAGACACGTGAAAAGATGCTCAACATCATTGATGAGGAAATACGTATCAAAACTACAATGAGGTATCACCTCACAACCTACCAGAATGGCTAAAATTAACACTGGAAACAGAGGTTGGTGAGGATGCAGAGGAAGAATCACCCTCGTATACTGTTAGTGGGAGCAAAAACTGGAGCAGCCAACCTGGACAACAGTATGGAGGTTCCTCACAAAAGTTAAAAATAGAACTGCTGAAAAAAAATAGAACTGCTGTACAACCCAGCAATTGCACTAGCAGATATTTACCCAAAGAAACGATCTAATTTAAAAATGGACATAAAACTTGAATAGACAGGTTTTTAAAAAAAAAAAAAGAAAGAAAAAGACATGCAGATGGCCAAATAAAAGATACTTTGTATTACTAATTAACGATTTGCAAATTAAAATCACAATGAGCTATCATTCACACCAGTAAAAATGGCTAGTATCAAAAAAGACAAGAAGGAATAAGGGCTGGCAAAAGTGTGGAGAAAGGGACCCCTCATACACATCCCCTCATTACCTATGGGAATGTAAATTGATATGGTCACTATGGAAAACAGTATGGAGGCTCCTCAAAGAATTAAAAATAGAAATAACACATAACCCAATATTTTCACTTCTGGGTATTTGCTCCCCCATCTCAAAATAAATGAAAATATTGATTCAGAAAGTTAGATTTACCCCATGTTTATTTTATCAGTATTTACAATAGCCAAGATATGGAAGCAGTCTAAGTGTCCAATAGATGAATGGACAAAGAAGATGTATACACACATGCACACAGATAAATATTACTCAGCCATAAAAAAGAATGAAATCTTGCCATTTGTAACAGTTTAGATATACCTAGAGAGTATTATGCTAGGTAAAAATCAGAGAAAGAAATGCCATATAATTTCACTTATATGTGGAATCTAAGAAACAAACTAACCAAAAACAGAAACTGACTTAAATACACAGAACTGGTGGTTGCCAGAGTTGAGGGGAGGAGGGATAGATGGAATAAATGAAAGGGATAGGAAATACAAACTTCAAGTTATAAAATAAGACATACTGATGAGAAATACAGCAAGGGAATAAAGTCAGTAAGATTGTAATAAAGTTGTATGGTGAGATATAACTACACTTACGGTGAGCATTTTGTAATATCAAGTCACTAAGTTGTACACCTGAAACTATCATCTATAATCTATACTTCAATTAAAGATAAAAATAAGTTACAAGAATAAACGATTATAAGCTTCCTATCTTTCAACACTAAATACTGACTCTGTCAATACACAACAAAAAATACATATTGTTTGTATAGTCTCAAGCCTCCAAAACCTGATAGTAAGGCAAACAGCTGTCACACAGTCTACATCCTGTCCAACTAAGTTAAAAATTATCAAAAATTGGAAGTTAGGTTCTACTAGTAATTCATAGATCAAGAAAATAATAAAATACAATATGGACGATGGTATGGGGACACTAAGTTACCACAGATCACTATCTGAAGTATGTAGGAAAAGGATTATATTGGGAGCAACATAGAGTATAAATATTGCAATATTTGGAAAAAGGCTATCATTGAATTAGATATATAAATTAAGAAAAAATATAATAAACCCAAGGATAGAATGATGGCTATAGTAAAGACTGGAAAAATTAGCAAAGGCAAAAGCAACTTCTTATAAAAGACTAATGGAGCAAAACTGAAGTGAGAGGTTAAAAATAAAGTTAATTTTTTTAATTTAAAAAGTTCATTAACTGAAGTAAAAACTTAACGTAGATTTCCATAGGCAAGTTAGTAGAAAATGTTTGATAGCACTAACAAAACTAGATGAATTCCTAGAAAAACAATCCCAAAACAGAGTGAAAGGAAAATATAAAGCTTGAATTATTCTCTAATCAGTAACTAATTGAATCTATATTTTAAAATCTTCCTACAAAGAAAAAAAACTGTATTTAAATGTTTTTTTTAGGTCAGTTTACAATGTTACAAGGTAGAGAAAATAACTCCCACAATCTTCTCCAGAGACTAGAAGGAAAATCCCAAGTCATTTAATGAGATCAGTATAACCTTGATACCCAAACTAGAAAAGCACATAAGAAAAAAGCATATACTTCAGTCTCATAACAAGGAGTCTGACCAGGTGCACATAAAAAAGATAACCTAAACTGAAGTTAGGTTTATCCCAGGAAAAAATAAATGCTTTAAAAATAAATTTCTAGATTTCATTATAGAATGAAATATGTATCCAAGAACAAACCTAAATATTCATATTTCATGTTTTTGTGGAGACAGTTATAAAACTGAAAATATCTAAACCAAAAGAGATAAAACCATGCTTATGGATGGAAAGATAGAATGCCAACGAGGTGTCAATTTTCTGAAAATTTTTAGGTACAAAGATCTTTAGGCAGTTTCAGAATTGTTGAAATATTTTTTAAAAGCTTGACATATTCATTAGAAAATACAGATGGAAGAACAGGGTCAAAAGTTAGCCAAACTGCCTCTAATGAAATGTAATAAAATAGATTTGCTCACTAGAAAGCGACAATTTTTGAATATGAAGAGTCTGGTGTTAATACATGGATAGGAACATTGAGCAATGGAATAATATAGAGAAATCACAGATTCATAAATTTATGATAATTTGCTAATAGAGATGCCCTTATAAATCAGATCACTATATAAATGCAGGACTATTCTAATCAGGGCATCCCAGGTTGCTCAGTGGTTTAGCGCTGCTTTCAGCCCAGGGCATGATCCTGGAGACCTGGAATCGAGTCCCACGTCGGGCTCCCTGCATGGGGCCTGCTTCTCCCTCTGCCTGTGTCTCTGCCTCTCTCTCTCTCTGTTTCTCTCATGAATAAATAAGTAAAATCTTAAAAAAAAAAGGACTATTCTAATCAGAGGTATGGAGATATTTATCTTTTTAGGGGGACTGATGACATGATACACACAAAATCATTTAAGTTGATTAAAAATTTAAAATGCAAAAACCTAAAATGTTCAGAGATAAACTAAGGACAACTATTTTCAGTTCAGAATATGAAAGGTTTTTTAAGCTAAGACAAAAATCACTAAACATAAGATTGATAAATTTCACTCCTTTAAATTCTTTTTCAAAGGACATAATAGAGTGAAGACAAGTCAAAACTTGAATATATTTTCAAGAAATCACTGAAAACGAATTTGCATCAAGTATATAAAGTTATAGGTTACTAAAAATTAACAGAATTCCAATAATAATAAAAGACAGACAGATATTTCACAGGAAAATCCTAAAGAAAAACTTTAAATAAAAAAAAAACTTATTAAAAGATGCTTATCATTAGAAATTAGGAAAATGCAAATAAAATATACATGAGATACAACTTCACATCCATATTGCCAAAAAATTAAGCCAGGAGATGCCAGATGTTCCAAATTCTCACATACTGCTATATAAAAACATACTGGCACAACCACTTGGAACATGCTTTTTTGCACATAAATCAATCCAAATCTACTTCTAGATATATAAACCTGAGAAACTCATTTATGTTCACCAAGTGTATGATAATTTCTTATAGAAAAACCTCATAGGGGCACCTGGGTGGCTCAGTGGTTGAGCATCTACCTCTGGCTCAGTTTGTGATTTCAGGGTCCTGGGATCAATCTTGCATCAGGTTCCCTGCAGGAAGCCTGCTTCTCCTTTTCCCTCTGCCTATGTCTCTGCCTCTCTCTGTGTGGCTGTCATGAATAAATAAACAAAATCTTTAAAAAGAGAAAAACTTGTAATAATATAAAGGGAAACAATGCAACTATCCATGGACAGGACAGCAATTTTAATTAGTGGTGTATTCACAGCATATTATAAAGCAGTGAAAAAGAACTACGACCATACATAGGACATGACTCAATCATAAAAAAAGGAGTGTTAAAAGATGGTGTGCACTATGATATCACTTTTGTAAAGTTCAAAGCCAAGCGATATTAAGTATATGTTTAGATATACATATTAATAAAAGTATAAAAAATAATGCAAGATAAACATAAAATTCAGAATAGTGGTTACATGGAAGGGTTGGGAAGGAGTCCCTAGGTATTTTACTATTATGCTTCACAATATGAATAAATGTTATATATGTTCTTATGTATGTATCAAATGTTACAAAATAGAGTTATCTAAACTCATCTAAAATGTTATTTAGAATAACAAGTTTAAAAGAATTAAGTTAGAAAATATTTAATGATTTTGAGGATGACTGATTAAAATAAAAAATTTATATCCTATGGGGTTTTATGCAAATTGGATTCCTGGTAGGGTCTCCAGAGGTACCAGTGTCCTTGAGCTATGTAACAAGTTAGATCACACCATTATTGCATTAGTTGGCCATTGCTACAATAATGTATGAAAGCCTGCAAACTCAGTGGCTTACAACAAGCATTGGATTTTCTTACTCATTTGTCTGCTTTAGTTTGTGGATCTGGTCTTATCTCTATATGCCTCCATGTTCTTCTTGGATTGGAGAGTACTTTAGGATTATTCTTTTCATAGCAGATGGTAGGAGTGCAAGGAGCCAAACCAAACACGTTTATGGCCTTTAGTCATAGCCACTTATACTGCACTGGCTAAAACAAGTCATATAGCAAAGTCTAAAATTAATGAGATGTGCATGGGGGTGGGATAGAGGACATTCTCTTTTTATAATACACTGCAAGATCCCATGAGCAAGTGAAGAAATGAGAATAATCCAGTTCATTGAAACACTCATTGTAGGATACAAAAAATCAAAATAAGTTAAAAAGAGGCAAACCAAGAAAGACTCAACTATAGAGAACTGATAGTTACCAGAGGGGAGGTAGGAGGGGAGGCAGGGCTTGGAAATGGGTTAAATAAGTGATGAGGATTAAGGAGTGCACTTGCGATGTATGGAATTGTTAAATTCCTTTATTGTATACCTGAAACTAATATTTACCCCATAGGTTTAACTGGAATTTAAATAAAATATTGTTAGGTTAAAAATCTTAAAATAAGAAGAGTTAGATTTTTTTCCTGTGGAGATAAAACTTTCAACCTCACTTCACAATTTGAGTTACAAACCATTACTAAGATTATAGAAATCAATAGATACCCTAAAGTTTACATACACTTTAGAGGAAATGTGTGGTTAGATGAGAGTATGTCAGCAGATAATCTAGACTGACAGACAAAATATATTCTCCTGCCATTCGATAGTATATTGACTAAGATGCAGCAAAATGAATTTGGGGTCTTTTAATGAATGTTAGTGGGAATGTGGTGGGAAGAGCTCCAAATTGATGGAACTAGAGATTCTGAATTTTGGCACCTCGTGACTTCCAGGTTTGAGCTACGAATTGCTTAGATTCTCTGAAACTCATGTCCTCTCCTGTTAAAATGGGGATAATACCATCACTGAGATACTGTTGTGAGGATCTTCAAGCAGTTACGTAAAATGCTTAATATCTGATATGGCACTCAAGAAGTTGCACTTATAATTCTGGAGGCATTTATATATATACTCAGTATTTTAGACTTTATTGTGTGTTTTTTTAAAAAACAACTTCTTTAAGAGCCTAAGGTGCAATTTCACTTGAAAATAGGAGGATATCCTCCTCAAAATCTATGATTCAACGATTCCAAAAAGCACATTATTTATTCATGTTAGAAAACCATTTGCCACACTGCTGCATACTTTCAGATGTGCAAATAAAGGGATCCCAGCTGGTTGCTTTATTTTCAAACAACTACAAAGGAAACAGTAGAATCTTGGCGTCTTGGAATTTTCCTTTGAAAATTTTCACAACCATGTGTGGTTGGAATCTGGCATTTATCCTTTTGCTTCCACTCTGGAAATTTATACAGCTCTCTAGAATTTGGTTTGGGTCACATAATTTTTCAGTTCTTGGTCACAGTCTTCCCCTTGTATAATTTTCTTCCAGTGTGAAAAGCCCATATACCATGATGTGTGTACACAGCAAGACCTCAAGCATAGTAATTGCCCATGGATTAGAAGAGTTCATACAACTAGATCGCTCATGAATAAAGAAACCAAAAACTTACATAAAAGATTGTTTTATGTGAATGACCAAACCTCAATGTATAGGATATAATAAAAGTCAAATGAATTTGGTAACCATTCACTTTTAAGCATAAAATATATCACACAGCTCCTATACAGAAAAACATACCAATTTCCAAATGGCCACATGAAAACTTAGCAATTCTTAAATCTTCAAATGTTTTTTTTAAGGACCTTCAAACCCAGCTTTTTAAATCATCTAGGTGATATGAGTGGGCATTTATTTCCTTGCCCTGTCAGTCTTTTATTGCATTCAGGAAAACTTCCCCATCTATACTTTAGGAAGAATGATTCTAGGAGGAAGGTTGTAAAAAACCTAAATCTCAGAAGATTTTTTTGTTGGCTTAAAAACTTAAAAAAATGAATCTACCCTGTTTTTATTAGAACTTTTCCCTGTTTTTTTGCCTCTATTTTGGTGACAACTTTTTCAAAGCTGAATTTTAAGTTTTATCTCTTCATAGGGCCCTTTGTCGGCTTTTAATTCTAGAGTCTACTAGATTTAACTCTGATCCTTCCGGTCTTATTCCCCCTAACACCAACGACTTCCTCCCTACCAAGAAAAAGAGTACCTGCCTCTTATAATTTTGTTAGTTTAAATATTTTGTGAATCCAAAGTCCTACTTATTTTTGTCCTATCGATAGCATGACTTATAGGACTTTCTCGCTACAACACTATCTACCCTTCCTTTCTTCCAATCATATAGTGCCAGCTCTGTGCTAGACATTCTGCTGTGCCCCAGAAAACAACAAACAAAATCCCCCAGAGAATTAACAATTCCAACCTGTCACAACTTGGCTCTGCTACTTACCAGTTATGACACCCTTGCCATGTCCCTTAAACTCTGTCATTCAGTTTTCTTCATCTGCAAAATAGGAATAATGGTGCCCTATATCAGAATTGTTTTGATTAAATAACTCATACATGTATATTGCTTAGAGAACCTGTAGACTATTCTGTAAGTGATGCTAATACTGTGCCCTCAGGCTTGTCTGATCACCACTCCTGTCTTGGTCTTTGGCCTCTATCCGATTGACCACCCATCCTAATAAACAAAAAGGGCATTTTTATATTTTAAAAATATTGTATTTATTCATGAGAGACACAGAGAGAGAGAGAGAGAGAGAGGCAGAGACACAGGCAGAGGGAGAAGCAGCCTCCATGCAGGATCCAGTATCAGGCCCTGGGCCGAAGCAGCACTAAACCACTGAGCCACCCGGGCCGCCCTAAAAAGGGCAATTTATATGAAACAGTGATCACAGGCATTGCAAAACTTATTAAAAGGTAAATTCACAATAATCTGGTTCTTGTTTGCAGAATCTGATGGATTTTGAAGGTCAGAAACAAATTATTATATGGACTTTCAAGGGTCACTCATAATACATTTTCTATCGGAGCTAAAAATATTATAGGCTTATATGGCCTTAAATTTTTGCTTTACTAATAATAAGGATGCTTTTAGATGGCTGATTGTTGTTTATAGAGCTTAGAGGACACTTTGGGCTAAGAGCTGCATATTGGGTTTTCACATGAGTGGTCCTCACCATATTTATAATTCTTTGCCTTATGTTTATGCAATCTCAGAATATAAGGAGATAGTAGTTTATTAGTGATGACCTAGGTGTATTCAGCTATGTGTGCTTTAGCAAAATTAAAATGGTTCAAGTTAATTAAGATCTGTCCTCATTATCCAAATGGATCACCACCTTTGTCGTACTATATACACCAAATCATTTTATTTATTGATTACATTGACAAAGTTATTGCCACAGACTAGGCACTCAGGAAACAGTTATGGAAAATACAGATACACATGTAGAAAACCAACCATTTTAGGTCTTCAAGAAACTGATCTAATGGAAAAGACCAGAAATAAACCTTTACTGAACATTAAACCACTAGTAGAGATATACACAGGACATTAAAGAACTGAGGAGAGGTCAAGAGAATATGCAGTCTTTGCAGTTTTATGGTCACTGGATTTTCCTTTTTGGTTAATAGATGCTATATGAATATTGACAACATTCTACAGCACAGCTAAACACACAGATTTGGATCTTGTTTTTCAAAGTGAGGAGGCTAATAAGAATTGGTTCCTTACATTATCAAAAAGAAAGCATTTGAATAGAAAAATTTATGGTGAATGGGCTATTATCTCTACTTTGCAGATGAAAAAATTTTCTTAAATTAATGGAATTTTTTGCTTGCTCATTTTGTTCTTTTGATGCCATGTAGACACAACCACAGATATTT
The DNA here is from genome assembly GCF_053574225.1 of Canis aureus. Classification (NCBI taxonomy): domain Eukaryota; kingdom Metazoa; phylum Chordata; class Mammalia; order Carnivora; family Canidae; genus Canis; species Canis aureus. Next base: position 18,783,466 of record NC_135638.1, on the reverse strand, counting down.
GCAGTTCATAGTCTGAAGATGGTGGAGATGTACTCTTGGGATGTCTCATAGGAAGAGGGTTTGCGACAAGTAGGGGAAAAAAAAGATGACTAGAATGGGAAATCTTTATTTGCAATTTTATGAGAAATCAGTTCTTAAGTTATAAACAACCACCAAGTAATTAGAGAGGGAAAAATATGATTTTCATTATGCCATGAATTGTGTGATTCTCCTCTATTTTTCCCTTCTTGCCAGTTCAGTTTGGTATGATTGTGAAACTGTATTAATAATCATTGTAACCCCTTTCATTTCAGAAGGTCATTTTGGTTACCCAATAAATGTTTCATGTAGGACTAAGTGATATTATTTAAGAGTTTCTTTTTTTTTTTTTTGCCCAAAACTATTTGCTAAGTCTGAAAATCTATTACCAGAATGTAGGTCTATATAGGACTTTGTAATTTTTGGACATTTATTTCATATAGAAAACCAACTCTAATTGAACACTTCTGCATTAAAAATCCAAAATGGTATTCAGGGTGGGAAATTTAAGGAAGGAGGAATCAATTCTTCCATTTAGGTAGCTTTACCATCTAAGAAAGAATTGAATACAAACAATATTATTTTACAAAAGCTAAGATTTATTCATTTCTTAGACAAATGCTTATTACATGTCTTCCATGTTCTGAGAACTATGTGAGATTCTAGGGCTACAGCTGTGAAGAAGGCAGGCACATAATGCAGCCTCACAGTTTGGTGGGGCTGACAGATTTTTACTGAGAAATTATGAGCCTTTACTATGGCCAGATGCTCTAAAACAGAGATAGAAGATCCTGCCTCAAGGTGCTGACAGTTTAATGAAGAAGATGGACCATAAATTAAGCAATGACTAAGCATCACAAGAACAGTAATAGAGGTGTAAAAAGACAGAGGAGAGGCCAAAAGAAAGTGCAGCCATCAACCTATTTACTAATTGTAAGTTTCTTTTCTGTGTTTTATGATGTGCTGTATAAATATGGGTGACATTTTGTAGCACAGCTAATATACATTCTTGGTAAGTGACTTATTACGTGGTCAGTGTCATGGATGAAATGCAAATGTAGAAGAAATGAATTCTGTTTGGTATCATCAGGCATAACTTCATGAAAGAGAGGTCATTTGAGTGGAGTTCTTCAAGAAGGATTCCAAGTTCCAGGAGAGGAGGAGGCCAGATTGAAGAATTGGTTTGGGACAGAAATGTATAGACCTTTAGTACATGGTGAATAGTCCTCTGTGGCTGAATTTGAGGTTAGAGTGTTAAGTCAGGTACATAATTTACTAGTTGTTTTTTTCAGGTCTGGGAAGGCCTTCATGACTTGATAAAACATTAGGCTTTGCCTTGAAAGCAAACTTTGATTGGGAGATGATAAAGTGAAGAGACCTGATACCTCTGGGAAGAGAGACCCAGAAGGAAGTGATAAAGGTAATATGCTGGGAAACTACTGTAAAGTTTACTCCTACTCATTTCACAGATATGCTGAAACATATATGATATTTATTCATCGAATCCCTAAACTTTTGTTGAGAAATTAAATACTACCTACTCTGTTAAGTATTACTAGGTAAAGAGATATATAATGATGGTGCATGACTACAAGGAAAGCAAATACATGAACAATACATGATACTCCAAACAGTATAAATAGTGCTGAGATAGAGGACGAATGAGGTATGCAGAAGGAAGTAACTGATTCTGAAGAGAAGGATTTAGAAAGGATTCATGGATTAGCAGTCTGACTCCAGAGCCTGCAGTCCATGACTCAATTTTGGTAATACCATAGTTCCTTGCAGCTTATCTTAAAAGGAGCTCTGGAGAAACAGGTGTTGAAATGGTAAGTCACACACAAAAGACTTACAGGGTAATTCCTTAAAAAAAAAAAAAAGAGTGAGAGAGAGAGAGAAGAAAAATAAAAAGAAACTGACATGTGACGTGACCACATGGAGGACGTGACCAACGCTCTGAGAAGCACTGATGCCAGGAAAACTCTTCAGAGTGGGGCTAGATTGAGGTAGTTCATCTGATCCTTTATTATTTAGGCATTGGTCAATTATTGGCAGCTGGGAACCCCTGGAAGTGTACACCTGTGGGTGAGGCAGTGGCTTGTAGCAGGGGATTAGTCCCAGTGATGGCTTCAACTAGGTGTTGTCAGCAAAAGTTTAATTCTGAGATGGAAAGTGGAAATCTGATTCCATGCTGAGGAGTTTTAGTTTTTCCATTGTGGGTGTAGACAGCTCTAGAATGTTTTCGAGGAGATAAGGTGGCATACATTGACTTTAGTTTTAGGAAGTCATTTTTAGGAGGAATGCAATGGATAACTTGGCCAGGTGAAACTAATTTGAAGAGTATTGTAACAGTTAATACCCAGTTCAAAATAGTTAAGGCCTGATTTAAACTTGTGAGAAATTTCCCCATGCAGAACAATTTCTATCATTCTTCCACAACACTTTAGTTATATCTTTATCTCAGCCCCAAACACAATCTGACTTATATCATCTGTAGCTGACTCTGTGTATGTCTCTTTATGGACTGCAAATTCTTTGGGCTCAGTAGCTATCTACACTCATCTGTATCTCCCATGAGACCATCACTGAGTCATGACTAGAATGAGCATTTGACAAAAGTGTTTCAAACTGAATAATTCAAGGAAGAAATGATGAGTTTCTGAAATTGAGTCAGTCACAAGGATGAAGGGAATAGCATTAATGATGAAGACCATGAGGAGGTAGAAATGGGAGGAATAGCTTTTGGGACTATGGCCTAACCTTGTACATTGAATACACTGAAACACAACTACTCAAGTCCATTTGTATTTATGTGCTTATTTGTTACATTCTCCTGGATCATTTCTTAAAACATCCCCCCCTTTTTTTTAAAGATTTTTAAAAATTTATTTATTAATGAGAGATACAGAGACACAGGCAGAGGGAGACGCAGGCTCCAGGGGGGAGCCCAACATGGGACTCCATCCTGGGTCTCCAGGATCAGGCCCTGGACTGAAGGCGGCGCTACCCGCTGAGCCACCCGGGCTGCCCTAAACGTTTTCTCCTTTATGAAAGTTTCTTGGAGTTTGTTTTTCCAGTTACACATCAAATAAAAAGAAAAAAAAATAAGTTGCAAGTTGTTTGCTTTAAACAAATGCTATTTTGTTACATGCCTGCCTAAGGATTTAAAGTTCAGGTAGTATTTCCACCTTAGTGAAACTTTGCTTTTATAATATCTTTCTGTCTAATGCCTGTAACTTCTTTGCCAACTCATTCAGAGTCTTATCATCTGAGAAAAAAAGGTTAAGACTTTGAGAAAATTAAGAGTGAAAGTATTTTCCTGTTTTAGGATCTGGTTTGGTCAAAAGAAGGTAAAACATGTTAAAATTAAAATGTATCTTGGAAACATGAGAAAGACTTTATTTCTAAAGGGGTATTCTAAAGGGGTAAAGTATTCCAAAGCTGAGAGGGAGCAGATTTTACCTATGAAAAGGACATGATTATGTAGTGGCAGAAAGATAGTATAGATCATCAGGAAAAACAGATTGGCAAGCTGACCATGAGCAACTCCATGTCCCCGTGTTTTATTTTTCATGCTATAAAATTAAAACAGCACTTGTTGTAACCAGCTCACACAGAAGGATGATATAAGGACACAATTAAGTGGACATAGTTTCTGCATTGTAAGATACTATGTTTCGCTTATGTAATGCTTATCCTCCAAATATTTCTATTTTGAAACAACTCATCATCAGAAGAGTCCAAAATTAGAATACATCATGCTTGCTATTTGATTACTTCTAATAATGATAGCTAAAATTCATTAAGTTCCTACTCCCTTACCAGCCACTGTGCTGAGAATGATTTCATTTAATTCTTCTAATAACCCTATGATGAAGTAAAATCATTTTGCCCATCTTACAGATGAGGGAACTACAGTGATTAAAGAAATAAAATCATTTTCAGGGTGTCTGGGAGGCTCAGTCGGTTAAGTGTGTAACTTCAGCTCATGTCATGATCCAGGGGTTCTGAGATCCAGCCCCACGTTGTGTTCCCTTTTCAGCGGGGAACCTGCTTCTCCTTCTCACTCTGCCCCTCCCCTTGCTTGTGCTCTCTCTCTTTCAATAAATAAATAAAATATTTTAAAAGAAATAACTTTCGAAGATCAGTTAAGTGGCAAATAATATCCATATGTCCTTAGAGCTTAAACAACTAATGTTTAGCAATATATTGTATTATTATATATGTAGAGATGGTGATGGAGTGGTTAAATTGTGAGTGTATGTTGCATTGTGTATGTGTGTCTGTGCATGCGCACTATACATACAGGTATGCATAAATAAATATCTACAACAGGAGAATTTGATTATCAGAAAATTATTATCAGACATTGAGGTTGTATTTAACTAAAGGTAATGAACATCCAGTCTGAATTTCTTTCATTTGCAATACTCTATTTGGAAAACTTTAAGTGCAAACCACCATGCTTAATCCTCTAGAGCAGTAATGTCTGATAGAAATATAATGAGACATGTATATAATATTAAATTTTCTAATAGCCTCATTAAAAAGAGTAACAAGAAACAGGTGAAATTAATTTTTGTAACCCCACTAGATACAACAAATGATTTTAATCCCTACTTCCCTTACAGACATAAGGAAAAAAGAATTCTGAAAAATTAAATCACTGCCCTATCTTACAAAATCAAGGCTGAATTTTCAGTCTTAAAAGTTTCTGTTTTTGATATTGCTGAGCAGCTTTGGGCAATCTACACTTTCAGTTCACCAGCTTTGTGACAAGAGGTTCTCTTTTCTGAGATGGTTGTATTTTATGCATAATCCTTGATGAAATCTTGGGACACCTGGGTGGCTTCAGCTCAGGATGTAATCCTGGAATCTCAGAATCGAGTCCCACATCAGGCTTCCTGCATGGAGCCTGCTTCTCCCTCTGCCTATGTCTCGCCTTTCTCTCTGTGTCTTTCATGAATAAATAAATAAAATCTTTAAAAAAAAAGAAATCTTAATGAATTTTTCTTCAACTTTTTCCTGAACCATATTTGTATCCAATTCATTCTCTCTAGGGATGTGTTCTAGACCATTAAATTACAAAGCAAAGTGGTTATTAGTTGTTCAAATTCAGCAAATATGTATTGATTGTCTGTTATATGCGAACTGTAGATATAATTAAGAAATAGTTCTTTCACAGGTGGAGTTCACTGTCTAGACTAGAGGAAAGACAAATACCCAAACATATGTAACAAAATATATGACTGATTTGTGTCTCTGATGTTAGAAACAGATACAGTATATAGGTACTTTTCCCCTAAATATGTACTTACTGCAAAACTTACTATATAGGAGAACAAGACACAGATGCATCAAGGATAGGGGAAAAAGTAGCCATTACCTGAAAGGAATGAAGTTTAGTGTTTTGTCAAATGAGAAATTGACAAATATTTAGAATCTTCTGGTATGTTTTCGATTTTTAAAATATTTAAAACTTAAAATGATACATGCAGTTTGTAAGTACCAAATACAACTTCTTATCAATTATTAAATGTGTTGGTCAGTTGCTCAAGAGAAATAGTAAAGGTTGTAGGCAAAGGACTGGATTAGGAAAAGCATTTACATATAATCATGATTACTGTTACAATTTTTATTAAAATGTAGTAAACTATTATTTTTTGGCTATCTACCATTCAAACAACATTCGTATCTGGAGAGAATCTCTCATTGTGTGGGACTTGAAAATCAAAAAGAGTATTTCGAATCTTTCTTCACAGGCAGCCCAGACTCAGCCATGGTGAGTCCAGTGGCTTCATAAGAGATGTCTAGAGGCTGTGACACCATCTGTGACCTAACAGACTATTTCTGAATTCTGACCTTGGCTCTTTTCTAACCCGCCAGCTTTCTCTTGCCTCCTGTCATTTCCTGACCCTGACACTCTAGCATTCCTGTTGATTCTCTGAAGTACTAATGAACCACCAATTAGTTTGATATTGGAATCAATTAGCCAAAATCAGTTTCAGGCATTTACAATCAAGGATCTGACTTATACAGAAATTCCTACCAGGAAGTATGTCGTTGGCCTCAAAGCCTTAGGGCAATGGGAATCTTTGATTACACTGGGGTTGAAGGCAGTGAAAAAATCCAGTTAATACCCAGTCAGCGTCTGGTAATCTATGATATACAATGGCAAAAGAACCAATTACCACCTGTGGATACTATTAATGATGTGTCCATTAAAGGAAAATTACTGAAGTTATCATTTTAATGCAATAAAGAACAGTATTAAGATCATGCAATTTCAAGGATGTGGAAAGGGTGTTTACTTCTAATGGAAATAAGTAAAGACAGAGAAGGAATAAGTCAAAGTTCAAAATTCTTGACTCAAATTATGAACTAAAACTTAGTTCTTAAAACTGAGAACTTTCTATCATCATAAGGAATTTGTCTTCTTTTATAGCTACAGTGTTGAAAATCAAAACAAAATTTGAAGATGCATTCATTTGAGTTCACAATAATGTCAGATCTCCCTATGAAGTGAATTTAGATTGAGAAGGAATAAAACAATATGAGCAGAATATATTGGATGAGATGGGAGGTTCCAAAGGCCTTGATATACTCTGAGCCCTAACTATTACTGGCAGCTATAGTTATCTAGTAAGACTGTTTTATCCTTATTTGGAAGATAATGGAGTCTTTTTTTTTTTTTTTTTTGGAAAAAAATTTCCTTGCAAGTGAAGTCATTTCTTCTAAAGACTTCTCTACACCTTAACATCTGCAAACTTATGGCAATAAGTTGGGGAAGGTAATATAAATGGAGGCTGATTCAAAGTTAAACTAAGAGAAGATTTTTAGCCCCAAAGAAATTGGAAGACCTAGAAAATCTTCTTTAAACATTTTTTGGAAAAGATGTATGGAAAGATACTCTGAGATACCAAGAAAGGAAGACACTGGATTAGGTTGAATTTAACAATCAATTCATTTAAGGTGTTTTCTTGCTGAATGGCTAAACCTGGATTAAAAGGTGGCTTATGATCAATAAATTTGAGACGGACAAAATTCTCTGGCATCATGTATAAGAAAGGAGGCAAAAATTGTGAGTGATAGAATTCCTGAAATTAGGTTGTGATCTACTCAGCCATCCTAACCATTTTTGCTAAAAGTGTTCAGAAGATATTCTCTTCACCAAGGTCTTGATACATGTATTGGTGAAGGGGTGCCAAGCTCAATAGAAAGTACTGAAATATTTCAGATATTTCAGATATTCAGGGGGAATCTGCAATTGAAATGAGCTTCCTGATACCAATGGAGTAGAAAGATCTTTGGGTATCAGAAGCCATACCAGGGGTATTGAACAATCAGAGGCAAAGTAGATGTGGCTACAACAATAGGTAGTGAGAAGACCTTACCATCAGGTATTGGTTGTAGCCTGGAAGTACATAAGAATAAAGGTGACTTAACCTTGGGAGGCCTGGGAACCTGACAGGTCCTGAGAATGCAATTCCCAAATCTAAATTCACAAAGTTCCTAGAATAAATGTATGCTTGAAGAAGAATATATCAATATTATCACAGATACATACTGTGAATCTGCATTCTAGTCTTCCTCAAAGAAATCTGTGGTAATTTACCAAATAATTATGTATTAGGGAGCAGGAAATGCCCAGAGTTTTCAAAGCCTGTTGGACACTGGCTCTGAGCTAACGATAATTCCTTGGTAATCAGGGGACAACTGTTACTACACCGGTAAGAAGAGAGTGAAGGGCAATTTGCGATAAGAGGACTTGTCACCCAAATCCTTTCTAAGGTAGGATCATTGATAGCTTAGTTACATTCTACAGTTGTTTTCAAAGTTACTGATTACATGTCACTGGAAAAATAGAAAACCTGGAAGGGGTGTGCTCTAAAGTTATTCATTTTATTCATCAAAGGTGAAATAGATTTTCTGCTATCCTGTAGGGTCTGGGAGAAGTGTGTATGGTACCATGTCATCTTGAGGACTCCTTCTTGCACCTCTAATAAAAGGAGGACTAATATAGGAAGATTAATACAACATTATACATTCAAGATGGCCAGGGTTTCAGTTCCCTTAGGAATATGAATATGATTTTCCAATGGGATAATAAGCTCCAATAAGTGCTGCCTGCTTAAGACAATTGGAAATCCTGCACTTGGAATGACTCTATAATTTATCAGACTATGAGTTGCCTCCTTTTAGAGAGGAATAGATGTATATTGGGTTGTAAATGGGTATTTGAATTAATAGGGTGGTAACTCTTCTTGAGGGGAAATTAAGAATAGGAAGAAGGAAACACATGAGTAATGGGCAACCAAAGGAATAGGTATTTGGTTGTGTTTTTTTCCCACTTACTATATCAAACCCTTTTTGGTTTGCAGTAATCCCCCAGTGTAGGGGACCTAGTGAAAAGCAGGGTCCTTTTATCCACCAAGAAAGCCTTGTAGAGACAAATATTTTCTCTCTTTAGTTCTTGATAATGAGAGCATTGGCATACGACTAATGCTTGGTGCTCCCATAGGGACAATGCATCTTGAGGAAGTGACTCAGGGATGTGCAATAGTTTTATGGTTCTTACCTCATTAAAGTCCTCTGATGTACCAAGTATACATGGAGCCTTTCCAGGAACAATCTACAGAGAATAAAAACTCTGGTCTCCTGAGAATTGTGAGGAGGATGGATTTTGTCTGGCTATATGGGTAATATTTGTTTTGTTTTGTTTTATAAACTTCCATTCCTCTTGTTCTCAGCCTTGGGCCCAACCCTTTCTACTTCTAATAAATTAGGTGCCTACAAGCCTCCTGGAATTTCTACAGACTGAATCAGCTTAACGTCCTTAGACACTCCAAAGTGCAGGTAACTGTGCTTTCACTTATAGTGCTGTCCTCATCAGCTCTCAATCCCTCACTGTACTTTTCATCTAAAACTTGGTTGGAATGTTTCATCCACTGAAGTCTCCTATATGCTTTGTCCTTTTGACTTGATACACTTTTCATTTTTTTTAATGCAATTTTGGAATGGCTTCAGGATGAATAGAGGATTAATACATCTTGTCAATACCATATTTAACATTGTGATCCTCAGAAATCATTCTCTTTCAATAGGCTAGGATAAGCATAGCAAGATGATTAGGTTGTTAAAGTTAGTCAAGAGTTGACAGTGAATAATATCATTGGGCTCTAAAGTATAGGACCCCATCATTACTAAAACAAGTACACTGTCAATGATGGTATAGCAGCTTCATTCTGGTTACCTTTTATTTTTATTAAGTAGAAGATGTTGGGAACAATGGGGCCACTTTTGCATCAGAGCATGATTGACTACTGTTAAAGTCTGACCCAATTTTGATTTCTAATTTTGAGAACATTACAGGAAAATCTAGAATATGGACTTGCCAAAAGCTTCATAGGAAAAAATTTAATTGAATTTTTATGTTTGCTTTAACTTACTCAGTTAAAATACTTTTGCAGACTTTTTTTCATGGTAAAAGAAAATAAAAAAAACACCTTAATGTTCTTCCATATGGCTAAAGTTGAAAGTATATGTGTGTGTCTCTCTACTCTATCTAAAACACAGAGAAGTTCAAAAATTGTACTGGATCTGAAATTCAGATAATTTCATTCCAAGACTAGGATTTAAGCTAATTTCCAAATACTACTACCCTGGTTGAATTTATGGCCTTTTGATGCCCTGGACTTTTCCCTTTTGAGGGCTTAGACTGGGATTCTGATCTTTCTATAGTTGGCCTGTGAGATTTAAAAGAGAGAAGGCTCCAGTAAAGCAGAGAGTATGCCTGTAGTCAAGGGATACGACCTCAGTCAGAAAAACTGGGAAAAAAAAGATCATGTTAGTCTTTACTTCCAAGAAAAGCTAGTTGCTGTTTTGATAACAGTAATGTCCCTTTAGTTCAAAGTTACCAGCTATCAAAACAAGTTGCAGTTCACAGCAGACTAACCCTTTTCCATTATGGAGAAGTAAATGGTAGTGTGATTGAGTCCAAGTAAAAATGTATTTAGAGAAAACTAGGCCCTTGAGAAGCAAGCAGAAATCAGCAACAAGCTAAGCTCCATAAATGTTCAGGCAAAAAATTTCACCATATACAATTCATATCTGTAAGACTAAGATATCATTAGAAAAATTGTATTAGAAGGAAATATATTCTAAAAGATGGCTCACTAAAGAGATAGGGTAATAGAAAGTAATCATCTATCAACACAAAATACAGAATCACTCTTGCTCCATCACATGTATTAACTGTTCAGCAAAACGTCTGCTGTGTACTTGGTATGAGGTTTGAGCAGGAAGTATTATTGTCTGGCATCAGAGCCAGGGCAGGATCCAGCTTGAACCTCCAAGTTGTTGCATAAGGAAATATGAAATTGCAGAACAATGTGGGTGGGCAACAGATTTGACCCAACTCTCATTTATTAAACAAACACAGATTTGACTAGTTGTACTTCTGAGAGCTTTAGCAGTGGCATTGCCAAGGTGTAGCACTTAGGGGAGAGGGAGTTGGACCCCATAATAAATGGCATGAGCAACCTCCTCCACGTGGCCCCTAATAAACTTACAATCTAAGCAATCTAAGTGAAATCAAGTATGCTTGCTCTTCAATGCAGCTTCAAGACAAATCAATTAGCCTCCATTTCCAAAAACCTTTTCACCACCAAGTCCTTTCTATAAGGAATTTTTGGAGCTGCCACCCCACCAGATTTTAGTCCACCTCTTGAGATTATATACAATGCTAGGTCTTGCTGAAACCGGAACACTAAGGGGCCTCCTTGTTCTTCAGTCCTCCTGTATCATTATTACATTTGTTGGCAGCTACAGCAGGTAGAGGAAACCGTATTGTTTGTGTAGTATAAAAGATGACTTCTTAAAGATGTGCAGACAGCAAAACCCATGCTTAAGCAATTGTAAAAACAAGAAAAACCTGAAAACAATTAGTAATCTATTTATACATATAAAAACTGGAAAATGATTTCTTAACCGTATGGACTGGAGAGCTCTCTTAAATTTTTTTTCTTTACAAGCTTCTTGGCAGAGAGGAGCATATTCTAGTTTTAGACAGAAAGAAAATCATAGAGGGAGGTTTTGCAAATGCATGGAATGGACATTTTTGGGTGAGGCAAGCCCATTTTAAGTCAGGTGAACTTTTCCATCATGTTTGTATAGAAAATAATAAAATGAGTACTGCACAACTTTTCATCACATTGCACTTTACATTTTCTAATTATGATATTTGTCAATGTAACTAGTGAAGTTTTAATATTTGCAAAATTCCTATGCTCTAAGCCTACAAATTTTTAGTGTTTGAATAAGAGAACTTGTGAGTCAACATTCCTTTGGATTTTATTTATTTTTTTAAATTTTAATTCTAGTATAGTTAACATACAGTCTTAAATTAGTTTCACATATACAATATAGCGATTCAACTATTCCACACATCACCCAGTGCTCATCACAAGTGCCCTCCTTAATCCTCACCACTTATTTCACCCATCTCCTCACACACCTCCCCTCAGATAACCATCAGCTTGTTCTTTATAACTAAGAGTCTGTTTCTTGGTTTCTCTCTCTCTTTTCCTTTGCTCATTTGTTTTGTTTCTTAAATTTCACCTATGAATCTAATCATATGGTATTTGTCTTTCTCTGACCAACTTACTTCTCTTAACATAGTGCTGGAAGTCCTAGCCACGCAATCAGACAACAAAACAACAACAACAAAATAAAAGATATCCAAATCCATAAGAGAGAAGTAAAACTTTCACCATTTGCAGATGACATTATACTATATGTAGAAAACCTAAAAGATTCCACCATAAAAGAGTAAATCACAAGATACAAAATCAATGCACAGAAATCTGTTGCATTTCTATACATTAATAATGGAGGCAGCAGAAAGAGAAATTAGGAAAGCAATCCCATTTACAATTGCACCCAAAATAATAAGATACCTAGGATTGAACCTAACTACAGAGGTGAAAGATCTGTACTCTTAAAACTATAAAACATTGGTGAAAGAAATTGAAGAGGATGCAAGGAAATGGAAAGATATTCCATGCTCATGAATTGGAAGACGAAATGTTATTAAAATGTCTATGCAAAGCAATCTAAAGATAAAATAATGCAATCCCTTGAATTTAGATATGGGCTATCACCTAAAAGCACTTATCATCTGACCTAAATATGTGAAAGACACTTTGCTGGGTGTCATGTAAAACATGTTCAATGGAACCATGGTGTTTGAGATTGAAAACAACCTTAAAATCCATTGAGTCTAACTGCCACAGCTGCCCTGTTTAGATGTGAAGTCTTATTCAGAATATACCCGGGCTAATATAGAGATAGCCACTGTTATAAATACAACACCAGAAATAAAAATAAAATATGTACAAGCTGTTAGGATAGTATTTTTGGTGTGGTAGAGTCTGAAAGGTATCAAGAAAGCTACACATTTAGTAAATTTCAAAATTGATTTTCTTATTTAGCCATTCAAAATATTCTTTCTCTAGATAGAATACTACAACTGATTTCATAACTTTATGTCCTCTTAGCATGCAACTCTTTGGATTCTTTGGATTTTCTTTTCAAACCACAACTGCATCTACATTTCATAAGCTGTCATTTGACTGGACAAAACTGCTAGCCAAATGTAGCTGGAGTGTTTTTGTGTATGAGCCATTGTCTGCTTATTAAGCATTGTCTGTAATTTCAATATAAACTGTTGAACAGACATTACTGCTTACAGAAAATGGAAGTTGGCCTCAAAGACACCAGATGTACAATGGACAACAATTTTTGTGAGAATCAAGCAATTCTCTGTGATAATATAAAAGAAATTAGCTGAAGGTAAGAATGGATTAAGAGAGGCCTATGTAGCCTTGAAAAGAGTTAGATGTATGTGGGTGTTCATAATATTCTGAAGATGGACATCTTCATGATGCCAAAAGCTGAAGAGAATTTCCCCTGGAAGAAGGCAAAAATGAAAGAATTTTGTTTAGATTCCAGATGAAAATGGAAGCCCTCCACCCCAAAATCAAAAAAGATAAAAAATAGAAAGAGACCCAGGGAAGTTCTTCAATAGAGATATCTTGGCTTTCTCAATCCATGAACCATTTTGCTCCAGGGGACATATCCAAACATAAATTTTATGCAGAGACCCCGTGATTTGGCACTGTGAGTTGGCGTATAACTGAACCCGCTCACAGGATCTTAACCTTCTGTGCCAGGGAAGTCATCATCTGAATGGGAAAAACCATTGCAAAATTTTCCCTTCATCTAACAAGAATGACTAATTTTAGATGTATCACAAGGAAGTGTTTTGTTCCAAACATAGTTCCTAGAAATAGTGGGGCATTCCAGTCCAACAGATGAAAACCTTTCTCATAAGAACCAAACTAGCGTATTCTGCACCACTTGTCTGTAAATACAAATTGCCTGCTTTTAAGAAGATGAGAAGACAGCGGAGCTTCTAAAAGAATGGATAATTCCCAAATCTGTGTTGATTTTCTCTAGATTGTAGAATATTTACAGCAAAATTTCACTCCCAGGAGATCTCTTCCTCATCAGTCTTGGACACATCCTTCCTTGCTGCTCTCACTTGTTAAGTGAAAGCACATTTTATCATCAGGCTAAACAAAGCTTGGTTGAACATTTAAATCTGTTATATAATTTTGACAAATTAAAAAAATTTAAATGACTTTTGAATTAATTTACAGTTATGTATATATGACGTGTTAGTAAATTCTTAAAATTTTAAATAAAATCAATACTTAAATTTTTCATTTAAATTTTAAAAATGCATGGTATTTTGAGAAGCTTATTGAAGCTCTTCTCTCTTATTGAACTGAAGATAGAATACTGAGTCCAATTCTGACTTTCTCAATAATTAATTTAGATCAGTAACTTCATCTCTCTATTCATCTGTATAATAAGAGAATTGACTTAACTGATCTGTAAATTAGTTCCAGACCTAAAATTCTTTGATTCTAAATACAAGATGTTCCTTCTCCTTATGATAGAAATAACCAGAAATCCAATATGGTATTTGCTAAGTGCTGAATGACTATATTAAAGAAGGAGAGAGATGTCAGTTCTAGCCAACACGGCAGGATAGATTCATGGAGGATGTGTGATTTGAGCTAGACTTGGAATTTTGATAGATTAATTACAGAGCATTCAAAGCATGGGGATGCAGTATAAACTAATGTATGGAGGAAAAAATTCAAGCTATGTGGAAGTCATGAGGCAGACCAAATGGAAAGTTCATTTAGGAGAGATTAGTATGAAGTTTAGAGACTAAATACAGTAAGAGAATTTACCCTAAAAATAGGTAGCACATAAACATTTTGTTTGTTCATTTGTAGTTGAAGGGGATCATACATGCAAAAACGTGTTTGGAAAAGATGAAAGTATTACTCAGTTCCTACTACCTGTGAGTTTCTATTTTTATCCAGAAGCATGGATAGCTAAGAGTCAATTTTATTTTTTAAAGCATTCATTTGGTCATTTAGTTTGTATTCCATGTCAGAATGTAGCATGGGGCAAGATGCAGGAATTTTTACATTTGTACCTTAGCTCAAATTTCCTCATTTTATTATTCAATTCAATTAGTCTGATTATTTAGGGATAACGAGGAAATTTATTTCTGTATCCTACATTATTGCTATGGACTATGTCTGTGCTCCTTCAAACTTCATATGTTGAAATCCTAAACCTTAATATGATACTATTAAGGGGTAGTGGCTTTGGAAGGTGATTAGGTCATGAGGGTGGAGCCCTCATGAATGGGATTAGTGTTCCTATAAAAGAGACCCCAGAGAGCTCTCTCTCCTTTTCTGTCATGTGAGTGAGGACAAGGTGAAAATATGGTCATCTATGAACCAAGAAACAGGCTCTCACCAAACACTGAATCTGTTGGCACCTTGGTCATGGACTTCTCAGCCTTCAGAACTGTGAGAAATAAATTTCTAATATTTATAAACCACTCATTCTATGGTATTCTGTTATAGCAACCTGAATTGATTAAGACAATTATCTAGAAGTCACTTATTTCTTCCTCAAGTATTTCATCTGTGCTATGCTTAAGAGTCTGGGCTGAACTCTGAGAACAAGACAGATATATCCTTTGCTTTCTGGAATTTATAATTTCTTTCCATTTACTCCTTGGGCTAAGTGGTGGTTTTTCAGAACTTGTGTTTTCTGTATGCTATTGCATATTTTCTTGAGAAATGTAAAAAATAGAACAACTATGCAGTACATATCCATATAGTTGAATAGTTATCGGAAGTCCTTCTTTGGGAATAGTCTCTAGCTAACACTGTTCTATCTCACTTGTATTGCCAAATCCTCCAAGCTCATAATGAGAAATTCCAAGTATGTCAATATAAGTGAGGACTTGTTAATTTAAACTCTTTTACTTGTGTATTTCTCCCTAGAATATGCATATCTGAACATTAAAAAATTCTGTAGGAAAATGGATAAGGACATGAGCCAGCGTGATGGAAGAAATAGAGGAAACAACAAGTAGACATCAATGAACAAAGTGAGGATGGACACACCATCTTCTAACAAAACTTCAAGACTGATTATACTTTGAATAGGCAAAAACTTTTTTTAGACCTTTTATGACCTCATATCTGTTTCAAGCTTCTCTCTGGTTTTTATTGTAAATGTACTTCATTCATATAAAGTGCGAGGCAATGTGGAAATCATGCAATGTAATGTAGCATTGCTGCCACAGTTTTTCAGTATACTGTAAAAGAAAAATTTTGCTCTTCTTAAAGATGTTTTAACATTATGAAGCACTTAACACCATTATGAAATTTAGCATGATGTTTATATTAGGGTAGTGTGGGAGACATCTTTTGCATTGGGAGCCCCTCGGTTACCTAAGTCTTATAGTCCTTGGCCCAGAAATTATTACAAAGTTTTGACTAATGGATGCTTGTCTATGTTTTAAAGGATTCTTTGAAGTTTATCTTCTTTTTGGAACATATACAACAATCTTGAGAGATGATTCAATATATCTTTGTGATCAGTGCTTTCAATCAGATTTCCTTCACTTAAAAGATTTGCCAACTTTATCTATGAGCCATACTTCAAACTGTCAATAATATAAGATAAGTAGTTTGAGGTGGGATATATATTGGCCAGTGCTGGGCTACTTCTTCAGATGTGGGCAAACTGCCTAAATCTCTGATCTGAACTGCCCCATATCACGAAGCTGCTCAGAGCCTGCTTTATTATTTCAAAGCTATGCTTCTCCAGGGCTCAGTAACAATTCCTATTTTTGACATTTCCCTCCTTTCTCATCTTGACACAAATTTATCCTTCTGTATTGGTATTGTAAACTATAGATGTCCATTAGAAAACTGAAATGTAAAAATATATACTTTCCTCCTTTGGAAACTTTCCTTGGCCCATAGCTAGGGTAGACTTCTCCTGTTACATACTTGCATTGCTTTCTGTGTACTCGCATAATCATTATCCTAGGTATTAAGTATTTATGCAATTACTTATTTTTTTTTTTAAAGATTTTATTTATTTATTCATGATAGTCACAGAGAGAGAGAGAGAGAGGCAGAGACACAGGCAGAGGGAGAAGCAGGCTCCATGCACCGGGAGCCCGACGTGGGATTCGATCCTGGGTCTCCAGGATCGCGCCCTGGGCCAAAGGCAGGCGCCAAACCGCTGCGCCACCCAGGGATCCCTATGCAATTACTTATTTAGTGTACATTTCCCCTGCTATATTGGAAACCCTAAGAAGGAAGAAAAAAGGGGCTCTGCCTATATTTTCCCATCATATTCCCATTGTCTAACACAGAGATGATACATGTAAGATGACCTCAATCATTGTGTCAACTGAATCACTAAAATTGAAGCTAGATGTATAAGAGTGAGCAATTGATAAATATTAATTAAATTATGCCCCAGTATAGTAGATAAGGAAGAATTTTGAGGAATAATGATGGGGATTTCTGCCTCTGATAGCTCAGTGGGGAAAATAATAATGCCTTCTCAACATTTGTAGAAAGGTGTTCCTGGTTGCCAGTAACAACACATGGCCTTTCTCCCAAATGTGGTATTAGATCAATGAGTGCTTACAGGATTTACTTTATTCCAGACCACGTTAATTTACCCTCACATTTGTACATTGCTAACCAAGTCGAGTAATTGCTGGATGTTATAGGAAATTAAAAGGATTAAACTAAATCTCCTTTCGCTCCTTAAAATTCAGAACACCTCTGGTTAAATTAAAGTGGAAATTATAACTACAGATATAAGCCTGTTTAGGTATGGAGCAACCATGTGATGGAAATTGGCTGAACTTCTGCAGATGCCTTGTGAAACAGCCCTGAATACTACACCTCAATGTGATTGCAGCTGGGAGGACCAGTCCTGGGGCTTTCAGAGAGATCACCTCATGCCTCACCCTGTCCCATGTTGATGGGTCCCCTACTATGAGAGGCAGGAGAATGTGGCATTTAAAGTGCAGACTCTGAAAGTAAACTACGCGACTGCAAAGCCTACCTACACCTGTTGCTTGCTATTTGGGATATTTCTGGGCAGGTTACTTATATTCTCTGTGCCTCATTTTCCTTGTTTCTTAAAAAGGCATAGTGATGGTGCCCAGTGCATAAGGTTATTGTAAATATTAAAGTAGTTAATACAGGTAAAGTATGTACAAGAATTTGCTAGAGTAAATGTTCAGGAAACACTATTTTTATTATGACTATCATAAGACATGGAGCTTAGAAAGTGGAGGAAGTCAACACTAAGGAAATAAAACAAGCATGGTTTCCAAATGTTCATCATCCTGGCGAAAGAAATTGGACAATGCATGGGAATACAGATTAACCTGTATTTCTCATGTATTTATAAGAAATAATACTTGGAATCCATGATGTGGTTTACAATTGTTAAAACAATCTTATGGACCATATCATATTTAGTCATAACATCTGCCTCATAGGTAGGTGGGGAAGTATTGATATGCTTCTTCAGCAGATGAGGGAATTAGAGATAAGAGCGTGAGTAACAAGATCAAATGACCTGTAAGCAGTGGATCAAGAATTAGAATGTAGTTCTCCTAAAATCTAGTCCAGGACTTTCATATTCATTACTTGGCTACTGCTCTGAGGTTGGCCTCAGATTAAAAACTTCTAACTTCTTCTGCTTTTATTCTTTTATAAATCTGGTCATTCAAATGCACTTAAGAATATCTACTGAATGGATGGTACTATTGGTTGATATAATGTCCTGTATCACATTGATTTTTTGATGCATAAGTAGTTACTGAGTGTTAAGCACTAGGTGAAGAAGATCTAGTTCCTGACCTCAAAAAACTCATAATATATTGGGAAATGCAGATAGAAATAAAATATGGTATGATATGTTAATTATATAAGGAAACACATATTCAAATACAATATAGTATGGGGGAAATGATTCCATTTTGAGAAGAGAGAGGGCAGTGGTCATGGAGAGACATCTGAGCTGAGTTTACACTGAGTTTAGGAATTAGCCAGTATCAATGCTAAAGAGCTCACATGAATTGTCATTTATTATACACCAGGCACTGTTCTGAGTACTTTGCATGTGTTAATAAGAAACACAGCACTGTTGAAATGTCATTAAACTTTAACTGCAAGCATTTCGGAATATAGCTTGAATTTATTGCCTCTTTTCCACTAAGTACCATGATCATCTCTTCTGAACGACTTATGTATCCCAACTTGTCCTCCCTCTTCACTCTTTTCACAATCCAAGCCATTTTCTACACAGCAGCCAGAATTACCTTTTCAAGTGATAAAATTGATTACTTCTTCTATCTAAAACTCTCAATGATCTTTCATTTTATTTGGAAGCCCCAAATTACCTTCATGGCCTATAGGACCTTATATGATATGGCTCTTTCCTCCTTTTACTTTTCTTCTTTTAAATTCTTCTTTCTTCTTTCTTCCTTCCTTCCTTTCTTTCTTTCTTTCTTTCTTTCTTTCTTTCTTTCTTTCTTTCTTTTCTTTCTTTCTTTCTCTTTCTTTCTTTCTTTTTTTTATCTTTCTTTCTTTCTTTCTTTTTCTTTCTTTCTTTCTTTTTCTTTTTTCTTCCTTCCTCCCTCTATTCCTTCCTTCCTTCCTTCCTTCCTTCCTTCCTTCCTTCCTTCCTATTCTCTTCTATCATCTCCTTTCATAAGTCACTGTACATAGTTCAAAACTGCTGATGCTATGGCTTGTTAATTAGTGGTTCTTTTTTTAAAAATTAATTAATTATTTTTTATTGGAGTTCAATTTGCCAACATATAGCATATCACCCAGTGCTCATCCTGTCAAGTGTCCCCCACTCAGTGCCCATCATCCAGTCACTCCAACACCCCTCCCCCCCGCCACCCACCTCCCTTTCCACTACCCCTTGTTCATTTCCCAGAGTTAGGAGTTTCACTGCATCTGTATCTTTGGGGTAAATCCCCAGCAGTGCAATTGCTGGGTCATAGGGTGGATGTATTTTTAACTCTTTGAGAAACCTCCACACAGTTTTCTAGAGTGGCTGCACCGGTTCACATTCCCAACCAACAGTGCAAGAGGGTTCCCCTTTCTCCATATCCTCTACAACATTTGTTGTTTCCTGTCTTGTTAATTTTCCCCATTCTCACTATTAAGAGGTGGTATCTCATTGTGGTTTTGATTTGTATTTCCCTGATGGCAAGTGATGCGGAGCATTTTCTCATGTGCTTGTTGGCCATGTCTATGTCCTCCTCTGTGAGATTTCTGTTCATGTCTTTTGCCCATTTCATGATTGGATTGTTTGTCTCTTTGCTGTTGAGTTTAATAAGTTCTTTATACATCTTGGAAACTAGCCCTTTATCTGATACATCATTTGCAAATATCTTCTCCCATTCTGTAGGTTGTCTTTTAGTTTTGTTGACTGTTTCTTTTGCTGTGCAGAAGCTTTTGATCTTGATTAAGTCCTAACAATTCATTTTTGCTTTTGTTTTCCTTGCCTTCATAGATGTATCTTGTAAGAAGTTGTTGCGGCCAAGTTCAAAAAGGGTGTTGCCTGTGTTCTCCTCTAGGATTTTGATGGATTCTTATCTCACATTTAGATCTTTCATCCATTTTTAGTTTATCTTTGTGTGTGGTGTAAGAGAATGGTCTAGTTTCATTCTTCTGCATGTGGCTGTCCAATTTTCCCAGCACCATTTATTGAAGAGACTGTCTTTTTTCCAGTGGATAGTCTTTCCTGCTTTGTCGAGTATTAGTTGAACATAGAGTTGAGGGACCATTTCTGGATTCTCTGTTCTGTTCCATTGATCTATGTGTCGGTTTTTGTGCTAGTACCATACTGTCTTGATGACACAGCTTTGTAGTACAACCTGAAATCTGGCATTGTGATGCCCCCAGCTCTGGTTTTCTTTTTTAATATTCCCCTGGCTATTTGAATTAGTGGTTCTTTAAAAAGAGAAATGATTTAATTGTTATATAGTTTTCAAAATATCCAAAGGGTCAAGCAACAGTAGCTTATTTTGTTTGTATATGTCCATATGTTAGTATATGTTTGTGTATGCTAAATTATAAATCTTGCACTATTCTCTAACCTTATTAACCAAATGTTTTCAAGGTGATTCTTTATGCACATACTCTTAAAATATACTTTGGAAAATACTGCATTGTAAATAAAAGTTGGATTAAGGAGATCAACCTTAAATTGGGTTCAGAAGTTCAGCAAGCTTAACACCTTCTAAATATCATATTTTGGGATTAAAAATAGAAGGAAAACCATGAATCAGAAATTATATTTGCCAAATGTCAATAAAAGTTCATGAATTCTTATTGTAAAATATCCTTTACCCTCTTCATTCAATAACTAAGCTTCTATTTTGTTCTTAAATTAGGTTCTGAAGATTGAAATTGAGTCACTCTTTTGAGCTAATTAATTCCAACAAGGATTTTTTGAGGACCTATTAGGATGAGTCTATGATTGGAAAGTTTCCTTGGCAGGGAGCATAACCAGGGTGGGGGAACTGTAAAATTTTAGTTCTTGTTTTCCAATCAGAAAGAACAGTATTCTATTGATTGAACATGGGTGGTCTGTAGCACATTCTCATGAATCAGAAATTACATATGCCAAATGTTACATTGTTATAAAATTAGCAAAAGCAAATGTGTGTGATGAATATCTTTTTATGTGTTTTATCTGTTTAGAAAAGAGAAGAAAGGGGCATTTAGGTCGCTCAGTGGTTGAGTGTCTGCCTTTGGCTCAGGTTGTGATCCTGAGGTCCTAGGATCAGGTCTTGCATCCAGCTCCCAGCAGGGAGACTGCTTCTCCCTCTACCTATGTCTCTGCCTCTGTGTGTCTCTCATGAATAAATAAACAAAATCTTTAAAAAAAAAGAGAGAGAGAGAGAGAAGAAAGGAAATTATAAAATCATAGAGTGTTAAGTTCATAAGGTAAGTAAAATTTATATGGATCTATTCAATGAATTCAGCTTTATACTAGATGAATTAAAGAGAGAATTGCTTGAAGGCTACTATATTTAACGTTAGTGCGGTTTTCTGCTGTTTTTTGTTTTTCTCTCTTAAGCTTTCTGTATATTGCATATGCTGGGATCTTAGCATATGAAATGATGATTGTAGAATAATTTCTCAGCAATAAAAGCCTCTTTTTTGGAGGCATACTTTTTCCTTTTCTCCTACTTTTATTGTTAGCAAACCAGAGATGAAAGAAACAATAGATATAAATGGAAGAAAGGATATTTTTGAAAGAAAATATATCCAAAGATAAAGTGTTCTTAAGATACTTCTACTATTATTTGCAATAAAATTAATATGATCCTCACTGAGAAGCTTGGACAAATCTTGTGTACCTGAAAAATTTGAAAGCCGGCAGATAAAGTGTGCAGTTACTTAAAAGAGTGTCCTAGTACAAATTACAAGTACTCTTGACTTTGAGGGACCATAAAGTAACTAAAGATAGATTTATAGATTTATTTGGCAACAGAATCAGGTAATTTTGTTCAGTTCATACATGGAGGTGGGGAAAAACCATCTTTTGTCTAATTGCAATGGGATGTTCAAAAGTAGGCTAACATAAGAAAGAGGTAAACCTCTTATTCATCTTACAGTTGTGACCTTACCATGAATTCAAGGGTGCTTGTCCTGAAAAGGACCCATTCTTGGGTTCTTGGGTCAAGCTTGTCCTGAAAGATCCCATTCTATTTGAGACTTGTCCACATTTTGGACACTCAAATGGACATCTTGGTCATTTGGTTTTTCTCCCATGACAGACAAAAAGATTTTTTTTTTTTTTTAAAGAGAAAGGAAGACTCCTACTTTGTCTTTGCTTAATCTATTACTTTACAAATGGAGGGTGTAACTGGACCCAAGCAAGGGTCTCTCTTGCCAGGAACAAATAGAACCTCATAAAAGCAATTTGCAAAAAAGTAATGTGTTGGTCTTAGGAGACAGTCTGCACTTGGCCAGTGAAACTAGTGGATAGGGTTGTAAGAAAGTCACTTAAATTTTCTGGGACCCATTTGTGAAATGATGTCCTCTGCTTTTTCCTCTAAGACTTTGTGGGGACAAATTAGAAGTGCATGCAAAACCGGTTTGTCAATTGTAAATAGTTTTTAAATGCTGGTGTCTTAGGTACGTTCCCTTCAGAAATAGATCCCGAGAAAAGGAATTTAATGCAAATAATTTTTCTAGAAGATCCCAGAAAGCTTTGATAGGAGAATAAGAAGTGAGATCAATACAGGGTAAGTTAATAAGCAGATTACTGCTATGGAAAACTGGAACCCATTCCCTCTGAGGACCTCTAGGAGATAGTATGTAGCACACTTCAGACATGTACCTCCTAACCAGTGAGGAAGCTGTGTAGTCTCTTTTCCCACCTGACATGGACAGAAGCTACACCTTAAGATATCAATGTTTCAACAACTTTGACCTGCTTTCCACTGTTGGCCATGTACTCCAGAGAAATTCCTTAGATGGAGAGAAATGAGCACTTGCAAGAGGAAATTCTGAGAGTACTCCAGAATGGTAGGAACTGGGGGTATGTAGGAAGGGTATCACCAGTGTCTGCTATAATTGCTTGTCATCATGAAATAGAATTTGATTGAAAGCAAGCTTTAAATCCAACCCTGTGCTCTATCTACAGCTGAACTTTTAATGGAATCAGTGTGAAGAATTGACCCATTTTATATGTCATTTTAAATCATTGTTTTATGATGGGTAAATAATTATATTGTATGTGTGTGTGTATATATCCACCTTATCTTATAATGACTTACTTTGTGCTATCTCAATTGAGAGAAAATTAAAAGTAATCCTAAATTAGTTTACTTATATTTGAGGTTGGCTATTCTTAAATTAATACAAAAATGCACTACGTGCCACTGACATACATGATCATTCATACAGCTTGATATTGTAAAATGTCATAAATATATCATTCTAAAATGCCTAAATTTTCTTCTTATACTTTTGTGTTATAGACACATATAGGGTAAACATTTTTATTAAAAGTAGTGATATATGTTGTTGATACAATTTTTTGATCGCTCTATTTTAAATTATTTTGCGTACATTACTGTAAGAGGCTTTTGTCTATTGTTGGTGGGCAATGGAAACACTTAGCTCTTTAAGTAATTGATCAAGATTAGTGGCTCAATCTATTGTTATAAAATATACATAGAACTTTTATGCTCTTTAAAAACTATCTTTTAATATGATCATTTTATAATGTGTCAGTGTGAATCTAAAAAATCTATGATGACACGAATCTGAGGAACTGTATTAGTAACAATGCAGATTTAGTTTTGGTAAGGATGGCTCAAAATAATAGCTTACTTCAGATGGCATTAGCTTTTCTTTCATATTACAATCCCACTGTAAGCAGCTCAGGCTCATATAGCAGCTCCATCTGTTCATAAGGTCAGGCTCTTATACCTTGTTGCTCCTTGGTTTCTTGGCAGTTACATATCTGTAAAGCTCAAAATGGCTCACCACTTTGTAGTAAGACAAAGGGTCAAAGCAAAGGAAAGGGGAGGGCATATTTCTTCCTTTTAAAATAATATATCCGAAGTTACACATGTCGCTTCCATTTACAAACCAATGTGTAGAACTTAGTCACATGGTCATACCTAGGTGCGCAAAGGAAGCTGGGAAACCTAGTCTTTTTTTTTTTTTTTTTTTGCTGAGTGACAAGTGCTTGGCTAAAAATGAAATATTCTATTACTGTGAGAAATTGATAGCTAGCATGCTCTGCCAGGATCTTCCTTTCAGATAAATATCCATGTGCATCATTTTCTTGTACACATAGAGCATACCTATTCTCCAAGAAAGAGGAAACCTGTCCATTTTTAGTATTCATTTCAGGATCCTGGTGTTGGTCTGTCCTTTCCAGGGTGTTCAGGGTGACCTCAGGGGACAATAGCCTATAGATTAAAAGACAAATTATCTATATCCTCTTCAACACACACTAAGTACTCAATATTCCATTGTTAAGAAGAAGTGAATAATTATAAGAAAATGTAAACATGGAAAATGCATAGCAAGCATTGGTCTGCAGCAAGTATCCTGCTGGTCAGGAATTGAGAAGACTCCCTGCTCTAGCGATAGCCTTCATTCCTTGGCTTGCCTAGCTGGCAGCCCCTGGTTCTGCTGTCTCTGATATAATCTTTCAATTGTCCTTCTTGGTCCCTGACTTTATTCTCCCAGGAAGTTCTTTGTTGCTTGTTTCTGCTCCCTGACCACATCAGTAGTGGTCATGAGGAGGAAGATATTTTTAGGTATGTGCATCTCTCATAGCTCACATCTTGCTAGGGCAGGTTGAATTCTGGGTGCTGCTTTAGGTATTGCAATTCCCATCAAAACCAAACTAACTTTCATACTTTTGTTTCCGGTGCATATCATATGAAGGTAAACATAACAAATTAGAGTTTCTAGGTATCAGTTTCAATTCCCAAGTCACTGGTCTTTTATTTGTTTGCCTCTGAACTCAGGCTATCCCTCTTCTATTTCCACTTAAGAGGCTACTTTGAGGTCATCAGAAAATATAGGTTTGGGTTTGAAGGCAACCTCCTTAATCTCAGTTGGCTTTGGGCTGGTTCCCATTATGTGATAGAGAACTCTTAATAGGAGGTGCTTTAAAAACTTTACATCTCAACCATAACTCCTTCTTGGGCTGGCTTTTCGATGTCTCTTCTTTTTTAAAAAAAAACGATTTTTATTTATTTATTCATAAGAGACACACAGAGAGAGAGAGGCAGAGATATAGGCAGAGGAAGAAGCAGGCTCCATGCAAGGAGCCTGATGTTGGACTCAAACCTGAGAATCCGGGATCACGCCCTGAGCAAAAGGCAGGCGCTCAACTGCTGAGCCATTCAGGCATCCCAATCGA
Organism: Canis aureus; assembly: GCF_053574225.1. Taxonomy (NCBI): domain Eukaryota; kingdom Metazoa; phylum Chordata; class Mammalia; order Carnivora; family Canidae; genus Canis; species Canis aureus. The sequence continues at coordinate 18,758,047 of NC_135638.1, read as the reverse complement.
TGTCCCTTCTTATATCTCCTTACATTTATGTGTAGAAAAGTTATATTTTTTTTGTAACCTAGTGAGTTTTCAAATCACTGAGCTCTCAGTCACCTTAGATTGCTGATGTAGGCTGTAGCAGAATGAATCTACATTAGTAGATCTGTGTTCTCTGCAATATCTGTCTATAGACTGGATAGATGTAGCTCAAATGTATCTCTCTCACAAGACTTTGCTGAAGGTAGTACAGCCAATATACATCAAAGTTGAAATTTTCTTTTTTGAAACTTTCTCAGGCACCTGGTTGGGTTACTTGGTTAAGCATCTAATTCTTGGTTTCAGCTCAGATCAGGTGAGCAGCTCTGTGCTCAGCATGAAGTCTGCTTGAGATTCTCTCTCCCTCTCCCTCTGCTTCTCCCCTGCCCCCACTCTTTATGGCTCTTTCTTGCTCTAAATAAATAAATAAATAAATAAATAAATAAATAAATAAATATCTTTTAAAAATATATTTTATTTATTTATTCATAAGAGACACAGAGAGAGAGAGGCAGAGACACAGGCAGAGGGAGAAGCAGGCTCCATGCAGGGAGCCCGATGCGGGACTGGATCCTGGGTCTCCAGAATCACACCCCAGGCTGAAGGTGGCGCTAAACCACTGGGCCACCAGGGCTGCCCATCAGTGATGCTTTGATAAATTATCCAAATTGATAAAATTCATCAGCACATGAGCATTTTCATTTCCAATTTTGCCTGACAGGTAATAAGACATCATGGAAAGACCAGAGCTTTGGAATCAGACAGACTGCATCTGAGTCAGTGTTTAGTATTTCCACTACTTCTAGGTCTGTGCCTTTAGGAAAAACATTAATCTTGATTATTTTTTTTTTCCACCAGGAAAGTAACTACAAGTAATACCCCTCTTAGAAGGTACTCTACAGATTAAATGAGGTAGTGTATCTAAGGTCTGTGTTAGGAACAGTGTTCATACTCCAAGGAAAGATACGGTTTTACTATTATAATTTTAGTTAACAATCTTGAACATTTCTTTAGGTAAAAGAAATAGATAGAGGAGTCAAGAATTTGTACAATTGCCTCAGGATAATGTTAGATGAGTTTTTTTTGAAGTTCTTCATATAAGTCAAAGTTTTGGGGTAGGTCAGTTTAATTTCTGCATGTTTGGGAAGATGATCACCCTGAATTTGTCTCAGTAGAAATCTTATTTTTAAACAACAAATAAAAGAATGAGATGGTGTTCTTATTTTTGTATTTTTGCATTCAACGTCCAGTGGATTTTAAGACTCTCTACCACTTAAACTTTTAGGAATATTTTATTGTCTAGCAGATAAATTTCAATGTTTGTGTTCTTTACAGTCTATTCTCATTTATTGTTTAAATATGCCTTATGTGTTCATTTTTAATAAAAATGATAGGTTTGTGTTTCATTTTTTAAGTTATCTATCAACCTCAAATATGGTCTAATAAACTATTAAGACAACATTAGCTCTTTGCCATATTTGTGGAAAAGACGTAACTTAGCAATAGTATTAAGTTAAAGTCAGAAACAATTTTTTAGTGAATGTAGAATGTAATAGTTGCTTAATATCTTCCTTTTACTTGCAACATTTTTCTGGAGATAACAGGGACACCATCCAGAAGGCACTTAGACTAATTTAAAGTAATATCTGTGACTCTCTCAGTGGCTCATGTTATGGTGCTTACCTAGCCTGCTTTGCTAGGGAAATTCCATGTATAGAAATTTGAATTAAATGGGAGAACTTAAACACCCATTACATTTGCTTTTCAGAGAGAATTATAGTACCATAAGTTTATAACACAATATATTCTGTACTGATGTAACAGTGATACAAATGAACTCTTCTAAACATGTTTTGATTGTTATTTTGGTAAAATTTTCAAATATATCATGGAATTTAATTTCTAAGAAAATGTGAATTTCAAATTCCCCCAATTTTGATATTTCTGGTTCTAACAGTCCAATTTCTGGTTTTATTAGTTCTTTAAAGTCATTTCTTCTTTCATTAATTTTTAAATTTTGATTAAACAAACTGTCAAGACATTGACTTAAAAATGGAGAAAAAAAAATCCAGAAATGGATTCAGAAAATGGATTCAGAAAAAAATCCAGAAATAGATTCAGAATTCTAGTATCAGGTCTGCACCCCCCACACAATGCTTTTGTAGATTTCTATTTTCTCCTCCAACTTTAGTTGGCTTTTGTATTGTCCTGGCCACTCTTCTTGGCCTTCCTATCTCTGTTAGAAAGCATTAAACCTCATTATCTCCACATTAAGAAACATATCCCTTATTAAGGTAAGTGTATCTTCCTGTGATAAGAATACCCAGATAATCTTCAAAATTCCTTCTTGTGTAGACAACTTTTATCACAAGTCATATTAAATTGTTGGTGCTAGAATGAAACAACAGAAGACTATGGATTAGAGAAGTTTTCACAAACTCTGCAGATTGGGAAAAAATGTATGCATAAAAAAGGCAAAAGAAACTGAAAAACAAATGCAGCAGTCTATGAATTCTAACAGTGGTTTTCCTACCTGTGGTGATAGAGATGTGAAACCTCATCATCCTCTCATATTCATTACATATCCACATGACTTTGACCTTGTGTACCATCTGGTTCATGGTTCAAGTGTGAGGAAGGATAGAGTGCAAAATCACGAATGTAGTGTCTGGGAGTCCTGAGGGCTATTTCTTGGATTATTGCCACACATCATTTAGTCTTGGCTTCACCATTTATATGATGAGAGATCAACCCCAGACACTTTCCTCAGCATGTTGATTAGGAATAAATAATGGTGATAAGGAATGTATTTGACAGAGCTGGCCGTCTTTCCATAGCCCCACGTTGATTCAAGTGTTTTGCCTAGATAGTAAACATTGACATTCTGATATCCTTGTTTCCCTGGCCCGGTAGATACTAAACTCTCCTGCTCCTCTCAACTCCCTTAAACCTCTTAAATTTGCTACAGCCACCCAGGGCTCCTTCTTTTGAATCTGTTAATCTGGTAAGCCCTTTTCTTTCTTTCTTTTTTAAAGATTTTATTTATTTGAGTTAGAACAAGAGAGATCACAGGAGAGGGAGAAGCAGACCCCCTGCTGAGATGTGGGGCCCAATCTCAGGACCCTGAGTTCATCAGCTGATCTAAAGGCAGACTTAACCAACTGAGCCACCCAGACAAACCTAGTAAGCACTTTTCAAATTATGCTAAAGTTCGGCTGGTCATAAAAGGCCTTTAGCTGCAGTCTCCTGTAGCTCACCCTGGACAATGTGCATTTTAATTGCTTTTCTCTAGGTCATGTGCCTGCCATTGTATTCCAATTTATTCTGAATGCTCATTCAGGCCAGGGCAAGGTAAGTAGCACTTTCTCTTAGCGTGGGAGACTATTGGGCTGTTACAAGGGGAGGGGGGAAAAGCAGGTGGATTTACTAATTCTAGGTATAGGTTTAAGCTTGATAATTATAATCAATATCTAAAACCATGATTACTATTTGCTTTGAAAATTGAACTCTAATGAGGCACCTGGGTGGCTCAGTGGTTGAACATCTTCCTTCAGCCCAGGGCGTGATCCTGGAGTCCCAGGATCGAGTTCCACATCAGGGTCCCTACATGGAGCCTGCTTCTCTCTCTGCCTATGTCTTTGCCTCTCTCTGTGTCTCTCATGAAAAAATAAATAAAATCTTAAAAAAATAAAAAAATATAGTATTTCTAAATTTCTGTACAAATAAATACCAAGGAAGGTTAAGGTCTCCTCCAAAATACTTTTTCCTAAGATTCTTAAAATCTCAATTCCAAGGCATGTCTCCCTGCAAAAAGTGTCATTTCAGGGTTTCCATCTAACAGTTTTTATTTAAACATGGTGGGGAGTGGGAGAGTCACAGGAAGTAAATGAAGTGGAAACACCCCAGGGCATAACCAGTAACTTGCTAGAGGAAACAATGCAGAACTGGCTTAATTTACAAAAGCATCCCTGTATCATGATGGTTTAGAATTTGAACTTTAGAGTTTCTCTGTCTTCATTTATGGACCAGGAAAAATAGGCATTAGCATGGCTTGGGTGAGCTATACTGCATGTGGTGGGAACTTGTGGGTTTCACGTCGAATACATTTTATGTAAGTACAGAGTTTTACTGAGAAGCAGGGGTGAAAATCTGCCCTATGTTTACAGCACTAAGTGACATTATTCCTGGGCTGCCCAGTATATTTTAAGGATATTTGGCACAATTCACATTTTTATTAGTCTTTGGAAGAAACTGGCTTTCACTTTGTTATCTTTCCAATGCCAAGTTTGAATTGAAAATGAACATTACATCAGCTTGTTTCTTGGTCCTTGGGAAAAAATCCAGCCTCTATGGACAAATTCAACCAGGACGCCAAGGGAAGAGACAGATGATGTCTGTTAAAATGTGTGATATCAAATTTTACACATTTTTTTTTAGAGCACAGTGTTGCTCCACCCAAACCTGAACACACACATACACACACATATAAAATTTTAAGTTAAAATCTACTGAATGTACACAAGGATAAAGATTTGTGTAAGCATATTCTTATACTGAATGTTTGATAAGAAGTTAATTATTCTGTGACAATCAGCCAGTTAGTCATGATTATATTGATTGAGGAAGTCTCATGAGGAAAGCACTGAAGCAGTGTCTAAAAAATGAATTTGCATGGATCTTTAATTATACTTATTTCCAGGATTACACACTAACTAATTGCACTACATATTTGTTTCAGTAAAACATGAATAAATTATGGTTTAATAGGCCTAGATACCAAAAGACTATACAAAGTTACGTTCTTGATGGCCTAAGGTAGCCAAAGATACTAGATTCAGATTTTTTGTGACATAATTACCATTATTTTGTTTCACCACGATGTGAGCAATTTTGCAGTTTTGGTTTGGGAACAACTATCACAAGAAATGGGTTAATGTAGATTTTTTAATATAAAAAATATTTACTTAATCTTTTCTAGTTTAACAGTTAGTATTTATCTACTGATTTGGTTAACTACTGAAATCAAGATTTTAAAAACTTAACAATAGCCAACATACGAAAACCACCTAGCTGTCCATCAATAGATGAGTGGATACAAAAGACATGAGAAAGACATCTTTCTCATTTTTCAGCCATGATAATGAAGGAAATTCTCCCATTTGTAGCAACATGGATGGACCTTAAGGGCATTATACTAAGAGAAATAAGCCAGAGAGAGAAAAATAAATACCGCACTGTAACACTTATGTGCAGAATCTAGAAAAAAATCAAACTCATAGACATAAAGAGTAGAAAAATGGTTGCCAGGGGCTGGTGGGGTTGGGGGGAATAGGTGAAATTGGTAAAAAGGTACAACTTTCAGCTATAAGATGAATAAGATTTGAAGATCTAACGCAAAACATGGTGATTTTTGTAGATAACACTATATTATGTAATGGAAAATTTCTAAGAGAGTAGAACTTAAATGTTCTTACCTCCCACAAAAGAAATTGGGAGGTGGTGGGTGTGTTAATTAACTAGACGATAGGAAATCGTTCACAATGTACATATATCAAACTGCCATGACGTCCACTTTAAATATCTTACAATATTGTCAATCATACCTCAATAAAGCTGAAAAACTAAAACATCAAAAGAAAAAGAAGAATGGGAAAATTCTTTAAACAGAGAAAACACTAAAAACAAAACAATAAATCAGAAAGCTCTGGGGTGTGTTTGAGTTATTTTAATGTCATGATTCTTGGGTGTGGCGATGCTTGCTGGCTTCTCTCCATGGTTTTATCAGGGACTTGTTCTATATTTCTATGATGTTACATTTATGGCATTTTTTTTCTCTGCTGTACCAGGAGTTCAGAATGATTATATGAGAACATTCTTATAAGTCATTCATCTGTAAAGTGCCAACCAAATGGCTTTGATCCTTCTCCTATATTTGATATACCCACATACTCTTGATTACTGTGCTGGCCAGGGACTTAGGCAATAGAAATTTGTTTTGATACGCTTTCCTTGGAATGAACTTTATAGCAGAATTAGTAGAAGGAAAACAGTACATATGACACTTGCCCAAGGTAGTTATTTATTTGTGAGTGTCATAACAAGCCAAATATTTGCTCAAGTTTTGAAAGAAGTTGATAATGAATTGCTGCTGTCAGCTACTTTCTGTCCCTTGATGGTGCCTACCTTTACAAGACTCTAGGTTACTGGGTCTGGGTTGAGACAGGCTGATTTGGTCTGCTTTCCTTGGCTTGACCTACTTGGAGATAGCTTCAGGAATCCGAGATTGTCAAAAAGAGTTAGTTGTGGGTTTGTTTGTTTCTTTGTTTCTTTATTTCTTTGAAAGGAATTTCAGACCAGATGTCTAGTCATACATTTATTCACTCGTTCAGTAGTCGTTATTTAGAATCTATGTGGGCCAAGTCTATGCTAGATTACTGATGTACAGTGATGCATGATCTTTTATGTCTTGTAAAGATTTATGATGTAGTGGAGAATATAGACCAATAGACACACAACTACATTGCAGTTTGCTAAAGAGTAAGTGCAGGATACCAGGGAGTGTTTAATTGGGGTACTTGACCTATTTGGAGATATTGGAGAGGCTATGCAGAAGAAATGAGAACTACCTGATAAATAGTAACAACTAACATGTGAAAGATGTGAAATTAGAAAAAGAAAAAATGGAACATCTAAAGCAGAGCGTTTAGTTTTACAGAAACCTAGAAATGATAGTTAAGATTTAAAATCTGCTGTGCTGTCAAAGTTCCAAAAACAAACATATACTTTCTTTCAAGTTTTTCTTATTGCTTTGGTCAGAATTAACTTATAGCATGTCTACTCTTACTATATTGTGTTGCCTTTGGTTGTCATAAATAGTCACCAGGCTTTTCCCTGAAGGTAAATAGATTTCATTAGGAGCAGATGTAGCTCTAATCTGTAGAGTCTGTGAAACATTCAAGGGATTATTTGGATTAAAGACCTCTAACTATTAAAGAGAAAAATATTATCATTACTTGAATAATACTTTCCCAAGTTGCGAATGAATAACTGGCTCCAAAAATCACATCTCTGTAATTGTTCACACATTTCAGGCAGACATTTAACAACCCCACAAAGAAACTTTAACAGCTAAGCTTTCTTGATATGATTGCTAGAGAGACTCAAAGTTTTTGTTTTAACACCAAAAACTGAATCACTAAAAAGAAAAGTTAGACAGAAAGTCTGAACATGAACAAAAGTTCAATTCTTTTATAAAATATGCTATTATTCATCTCATTACATTTAAGATACTATTAATTGTAAAGTGCATCATTATTTTATGTAACATTAAAATTGAAATAAATAAAAACACTGCCATTCAAACTATAATATGCTATTAGTTGTAAGACACCTTCTAATTGCAGATGTTAAAATGTGACATAATGTGTATCTTAGGACTTATGAATTATGGTTAACAACAGTGATAAATATTTCTATGGTGAGTTTGATGGTTATTTTGTCTGTGATTTTTAAAAACTATCAAGAAGAAAAATAGAAAATTAGGTCAGACATTTAGATGCCTCGTGTTTTAGATCCTAAGTGTTGTAAGGAACATGATAGAAAATAACAAAATTAGATCTTGAAATGTACATTCAAACTTCTTGAGCATATAAAAGGACCATTATCTAAGGGAGATCTGCTATACACTTAATCTGTGAAGAACAATATGGATATGGAAACATGATACAGATAGATATTGCCCACTTCCCCTTTTTTCCACCAAGTAGGATGTACAGTCTCATTAAATTAAAGGAGATTTTTCTTGGGCTTTAGCACTCTTGACTTTTATGTTCCACAGTCATGAATGTATGAACATAAAGCTAATAATAGTCAAGAAAGAGTGACAAGAGGAAAAGAAATAATTACTGAGAAGTTTTGAGAAGATGATGTAAGAAGAAAGATCGGAAGTATGAGTAAGCTTTTAGTTTTCACTTATTGGCCTGTTAAGCAATAGATGACCATGAGTTAAGGAGTAATAGTATAATTCCACTATACACCCTTGTCTTTTAAAGGCTCTGATTAATTTCATTTTTTAAGGATTTCTTTATTTATTACTTTTAGAGAGAGAGAGAGAGAGCATGTGTGTGTGTGTGTGTGTGTGTGTGTGTATGAACAGGGGGATGGAGAAGCAGACTGATGACTAGGGAGCCCAACTCAGCTCAATCCCAGAATGCCGGAATCATGACCTGAGCTGAAGGCAGATACTTAATCAATCCATCCGCCTGAACCACCCAGGAGCCCCTGAATTTCATTTTAATACTATTGCAATAATCAAAGTGGTAAAAGACCCCCTGGAAGAAGATAAGTTTGTAGTTCTGTATAACATAAATCAGGGATATGATTTATTCCTAAACTACTTACTTTTCACATTTTCTTAATCATCTGATATAACTTTTAGAGGATCCAGACACAAGCCTTCCTGTCATTGCAGCAAAAAGATAGATTTCCTCTTTGCTATGATATAAAAATTTTAGTATTATGAATCAGGGTGCTCTTATGAAACAAATGAGACAAAAGTCAAATATTCCTAACACAGAGTTTCTATTGTTCACAAGAAAAGGCAAACCTGTACAAAAATGTACACAGTGAGCAGGCTATTTACTGTTGAAGAAATATGAATTTCTAATAGACATAAAAATATGCTTATTATCACTAGTGATCATCAAAGTATACTATATACCTATAGACAATAAGACTCCATTTTTAACTATAAGATTAGCAAAAATAAAATGTTTGACAATGTTCAATATCAGTCTTGATGTGGATAGGAGCAGATGTTTTTATAGGTTTTGTGGAGGACAATTTAATATTGTATTGGAATTTAAAACTTCATATTGGTCGGAAAATCTATTTTTGGAAATCTATATGCAGAAACATTCATATAAGTTCACATAGATATATGTATGAAGGTAATCCTCAAAGCAATTTTATAAAAGCTAAAAGTTAGGAGTTATGATACATATTTCTCAATTTAAATAAAGTTTTTATTGAAATATAACATAAAAAGGAGCACAAATATTAAGTGTACAGCTTGACAAATATTGCAAAATGAACATACCATTTAATTATTTACCAGATAGAAATAGAAGTATTAGGAACTCAAAAAACTCCCATTCACCCAATCTCTGTCATTATTCTACCCCTATTTTCAGAAGTAGCCATTATCCTGGCTTCTAACATTTAAGGTCTATTTTGTCTGTTTTTTTTTTTTTTAAATATATCATGAAAATGTATGGTATGTGCTCTTTTGTGCTTAGATTATTTTACTCTACATTCTGTTTGTGAGATTCATCCATTGTGTTGTATGTAGCAGTAACTTGTTGATTTTCACTACTGTCCAGTATTCCACTGAATCAATATATCGGTTTATTTATGTATGTTATTACAGGTTATCATTTAGGTTATATGGTAGTCCAAGAGAATGCACTTCACAGACCTCTGACTACAGGGAGCAAAATAGACCCAAAGTTCAATTGTTATGCTCTGAAGTTCATCACTGTATTTGCTTCTTTGGGCTACTCCCAGCTAATGACTAAGTGTGAAAGAGCTGTGGAGTCAGGCTTATTACTGGGAGACAAGGAACTCCACTGACATCCTACTTTGCTTAAGAATTCCCCAATGTCCTTGATGAACATTTCTTAAATAGCCTGACAACCCAGGACACTTCTACCCAAACTTGCTTGCCTCTCTCCTTCACTCAAAGTCACGACTGCATATGATTTCACTGTCAGAAAGAGGCATCAGCACCTCTGAGAATATTGGTAGTGGCCTCTTCTGCAGGCCATAGGTAACAGTAGGGGAGGCAGTCACATAGCTGGGCTTGTTAACATCCAGAGTGATGATGTGGCCTGCAAGTAAGGGAGGCCAGGTAGCAGTTCTCAACCACCAGAATCTAGAAGGTTAGAATTATTCTAATGACAATTATTCTAAAGTTGAAGGGACAGCCAAGAGGCCTTGATCCACAGGCAGTTGTATAGATGATAAACAGAGTATGGAACACTTTAGGGGCAAAGGGTGGTACTTGATATTTATGATTAAAAGGGGGGGAGATTAAAAAAAGGGGGAATGGAGGAGCAGGAGACTAAAAGTTGTCACCTCCAATGAAAAAAATACCTTATTAGGTTTCAAGATCTGAGCCAATGTTCAGATCTAGAACCCACTGACTGAAGAAGAAAGGACATTGTAGCATTGTGGCAAGAAACTGTAACTGTTCCCTCAGTCCTTCCCAAAAAACCCCACAACCCATTTACTCAAGTGATTGTACACTGGGAAAGGGGGGGAATGACCAGATATTTCCAGGCTACCAGAACACAGCATCTCAGTTGCCATTGTTACTCAGTGCAAACTGGAAATGGACAGCAGCTAAGTTACTGCAACATTCAGGAATGGATCTGGAAGACAATGAAGCTGTCTTAGGAGTGGAATGATGAGCAGTGCTCCTGGCTATCCACCTTGTGAGGAAGGAGAAATGGCCCATGATGAGACCTACACATATTTCTGGAGAGTGGCCAATGGCCTGTCTTAGGGGCCTAAGAAGAAAAATCCATAGAAGATTAGAAATGAGGAAGTCAGAGGTGTAGGTATGTGAATGGACAAGTTGGAGTAGGCACAAAGTGAAAATTTTTTATATTACTCATTAACTTTTACTGGAAAATATCTACCATGGATGAGACACTGAAGAATCAAGTAGGCAAGATGACTTGGCCAACTGACATTACCCGGCCTTTGCCATTGACACTCTAAAATTAGAATGATAAACACATAAATGGAGTGACCATCATGATAAAGATGGAGGCCATATATGAACTGAACAATATGGTTCTCACCAAATCTAATCTCACTGTCTCTCAACATCAGCAATAGTGACCAACATGAAGCCCACATATGGCACTATTTTTTGAGGAGACCAACCACATACTCAATGTAAGTTGAATACATTAGAGCTCTTTCATCATGGAAGAGTCAGCAGGTCATCCTCACAGGAATAGATACTTCATCTGGGTATGTATCTGCCTTTCTTGCTTATGAGGTCCCCACCAAACTTACTCTCTGGAAGAGCCCTCTCTATACTGAAGGAGGTGTGAATTGGACCCATGAGCATGGGATCCTCTCATCATACCAGGCATTGCATTATCTAGAGGCAGTCAGCCATGGACTGGCTGAATGCTTGAATAGACTTCTGGAGGTATGACTGAAATGCCAACTTGAAGGAAACATTCTGAAAGAATGGGATGCCATAATACAAGACAGTGTATTTGTAAGTTAGAGACCCCTATATGATATTCCCCCCACCCAAATGTCTAGAAACCTAGGGGCTGGGCAAGAGTTGACTTCACTTACAATCACAACTAATAACCTATAGAGGGTCCTTCTCCTTTTACTCACCTCTACTCTGGGTGTATTTATACATGTTCATACTTCATGTATACTTCATGTGTTCATACTTCAAAGACCGACATCAAATAGAATAGTCGACTCATAGAACTGCTACCTCCCAGAGCATGTGGACCATTACAGAATAACAATTACAGAAATAGAATCCTATCAGTCAGTCCATCTTTTGCTTGTTTGTTTGCATTCATTCATGTATTGCTTGAGATGTTATGTTCAGGGTTGCTAATTCTGAGTTCATTTTAGCTGAAAATAGTAGTTATAATTTTTTTTTAATAGCTGAGCTATATAACTTAAACAGAAAACAATGTCAAGGAAGTTAATATTTATTTAGTATTGTTGATAATAGAAGTACTGAACATACATAAAAATGTGTTTTATATCCATTCATTCACTTAATGATAGAGGTAGAAAACTATTCAAGGGGCGGAGATATACTGATTTACATTTCTGTCTTCACAGAACTTACTTTTTCTTATAGGGATACGGATTATAAACTTTTTTCGGATTATAAACTTATATACAAATAAGTAATATAATGCCAGGTAGAAGAGAGTTTTATGAATAAAACCAAAGCTGAAGAAAGAATGCATGGTAAAATGTAGGTTGGGAGGGAAATGCCATTTTGAACAGACTGTTAGGAAACTTCCTCTGAGAAGGTAAAGCCTATAGAGACCTGAATACAGTGAAGGAATGTGCCATGTTACTACTGGGGGAGGAGAGAGAAGGCTCAGAGAACATCAATTAAAAAGGTCTACAGGAGGGAATGAACTTGTCCCAATCAAGAAAGGCTAGAGATGCCCAGGCAAGGTTGGCAGAAATTGGGGTTGGGGAAATAGGTAGCGGCTGACCTGTAGGCTCTAGTCTGGAGTCTATGTTCATCCTAAAAATGTTGGGAAGCCAGTGGAAGACTTTGCACATTGGAAGAATGAAATCTGATTTACGGTTTGCAGAAACTACTCTGGTTGCTATTGTGGAGAATAGACCTCAGCAGGAGACCGATTAGGAGACTCTTGCTTGAATCCCTGCTGAGAGATAATGGTCAGTGATTTGCACCTTAGTGTTAGAGGTTTACATTAGGGAAAAAAGGTTCCTCTGGGTTTAAATGTGACTTTTGTAAACACTCATAAATAAGTAACTTTTAGGATCATCTTGATGATGCCTTAAGTCTGCTAAGATATCAACCTGCTAAAAACTTGATCTATGGAATGCAAAATTTTAAAAGTATATACATATAAGTATTTTCTGGCATTTCCATAATTCATACTTCTGTAACTTCACCAAAGTAGTATAAGAAACATGGTGAGGAGGTTGATGTATCCACTAGAAAATAGTGATATCTGAGATAACCCAAATCAAAGTCAATCTTTCTGATATCCAAGAACACATTTGCCTCAGGACATACTGCAGGGAGGATATCAAAACAAAGTCCTGTAGGTCATTTCAATCTCCTTCTCTTTCCTCTCGACTCTGGGTCAAGAAAGCTTACGAAACAGAGTATGATTTTGAAATTTCTCAAGTTGCAAAAGAGATAAAGGAAACCCGTGCTGGCCCGGTGACACCCACAGCTACAGCAGCATGTCTAAGGCCACGCAAGAGCAGCTCCCATTATAACGTGCCAGAAACACACAGCTGCACAGGAGCCCCTGCTGACCTGTGTGAGACCTCCACAGATGCCAGATGATTGATTTGCTGTGGTTTTAGAAGAGATCCAAGAGAGTGCAAAAGTTTAAAGCACAGTTGAAAACCACATCTATTCTCTCATTTTAATTTCTTCTTCTCAATGTATGTTATGTATGTGTTCAGTTCTCAAATAAATTATCTCAGAAAAAAATATTGCCACAGATATATTCATCAGTGGTCTTCATAGCAAAAATGAATATGGAATCATCTCTATCTTTATTCAAATCATAATTTTGCTCCGTATTGTAAAAATGTGGATCATTAAAAAAAAAAAATGTGGATCATTTAATTGGTGTCTCTCTCTCTCTCAGTTTACCCAAGTATGAAGTAGGTGCCACAATCAAAATACTACAGAGATGGTGGTGAGGAAAAAAAAAATTAAAAAAGAGATGGTGGTGAGGATGAAATAAAACTAATATTTAAAATCTGTAGCCCAGTTCTTGGTCACACACATAGAAGATACATGATAAATCTTTGTGTTTTCCTTTGTTCCTGGGTCTTTTCAGCGGATTGCCAGCAACCATTCTTATTGTTGGGTACAGACATGCACAAGACTGAGTCCTTTCCGTTGAGAAGTTACTGGTCTCATACCTGCAGGATTTATTGTCTCAGTGTTTTAAAAATGAAAAGTCATTTTGGAAAGTACCCAGTCACAATCCTTATTACCAAATGAGGAAAGAGCAGTCTATTGAGTGCAAGTGACTTGGCCAAATCATGCAGATACTAGAAGAAAGTACGCTTCTTTGGCTCTCATTGCATCACGTGCCCCTCTCCATTGGACACATTCTGCCTCATGGCCTACTGCTCATCTGTGGTTGTTCAAAAACAGTATGAGATTGCCTGAAAAATAATGGTAAAGTTTCACAAACAGAATATATTTTCTTAGCTTCATGAAATTGGATCTGTCTGATACCCAAAACCAAAAAAGTGTGGCCTATTTATTGTGCTGACCTTAAACATAATTTCATTGACTTATTAAAACTAAAAGTACCGGGTGATCTTTTCAAATTCTGGGAACTTAAAAATATTTGGCCTAGATTCAAAGGACTGATATTGTTCCCAAATTTTGCTTGTGAAATAAAAGAGGATATTGGTAGTTTAGCACATCCGTTGTGTTTAGAATGAAGTTTATAGCATCTTTCTTAGTACAACATGGAAATTTGCCACTATGGGCAGTAGGCTTGCCCCTTAGATACCAGGGTACATGTCATGTTTCAAACAAGTAACAAGCACATTCTAGCATAAAAGTTTAATGGTTTCTAATTTTAAATAATTGAAAGTATCATCCATTTTTACATCCTGAGACAGTATGAATAACTTATCAATAGTGGGGTGGAAATGGGGAACTCCAAGTTTACATCTAGATTCACAGGCCCACTAGCTGATTAAAGTCTCTTGATCTGTCACACATTTCTACTTTTAGAAACACAGTCCCTGAGTCCCTTGATTCCCAAAATACACTTTGGGTTTCTTTCTTTTTCCATTGCACTCTTACATTTATTTAAAACAGACCCAGTAGAATAGACTCCTCTACTCATTGAAGAAATATTCCTTCTTTCTGAATATATCTATGGATCTCTAAATGGTGGGTTCATATTTCTAAAAAGCACTATTGTATTATGATAGACTACCTAATAATTTTGAAAGAGCCATAAAAAGCCTATTTACATTACTAAAAAATTTTTTTGGTGGGGAGTGTGGAGTAGAGAAAAGAACAAAGACTTGCTGCAATTTGCTAAGAAAACAAGAAGTCAATGCATGTCTATTATATAAGGAAACTTCAGCTCCAAGAAAAATTAGTGCATTATTTAGGGAAGGCCATGGGAGTCATGGGATTTCCACATGAGTATTCAGGAACAGGACTGGGAAATATTATTAATAAGACAATTGCACAAGACTCCCATGGTTAGCATTTGTTCTAAGTCTGAATGTGTCCATATGACATCAGAATATGTAGATAGATAACAAAAAATTCCATGAGATTTCTGGATGTTTGGGATTGGAAACTACCTTGTTTCTTGCTCAAGAACTTCCCCATCCCCATAGGGGTCCCTTATTTTCAACACTTGAGAAGGCTCAGGCCTGACCATGGTGGAGGCTGTGCAGGGCCCTCTGGGACTATTTATGAGCCAGAGTAGGGGGCTTCTTGTCTATAAAGGCACTCCTATCTGTTACTCAAACCTCATCATACCTACTTGGAAACCTCTCTTTTTCACCTAATGCCCTTATCACTCACACTCTAAATTCTGATCTTTTGATCTTCTGGCCTGATTTCATGAGCCTACACCCCAACTGCTCAGATTTGAACTCATCTTCTTAAACCTGGTCTATATTCTTTTCTTAACTACCCTGAAATCTCCAGGTTTTTGCCATTGCTTTTAAATTCATAGTTTTTCTCCTTGTTCTCCTGGTTTTTCCTGTTTAGTTCTGCTCTATTTTTTCACATTCTAGTGAGATAGTTTATCTACATATTGCCAACCTGCTGAATATATAAAATATGTTGAGTACAGTGAATAAATGAGTTTATTTATTTATTTATTTATTTATTTATTTATTTAGCAGTTTGCCAGAATTTCACATTCAAGTTCTTCAATCATTCTCCTTTTTCCTGGATCTACTATATTTTCTTTTCTCTTCTTTCTACCAACTCTCCTCTTCAACAAGTATAGTTCTGCTCATCATCCTCAGTGGGCATGGTATCTTCACTGTCCTGGCTCTCATGGCCTCTCAATGCCTTTCTCCCATCTTCTCTCCGTCAATTTTATTCTTTCTTAATATCCTTTCAAGGTGTTACACAATCCCTCCCCCCCCTCTTTTTTTTAAATACAAAGAAAGTCTAAATTCCTGATGATCTGTTTCCCCAAACCCTGGTGGTACTTATTTCTGAATTACTTAGTTATTTTAGTAAGTACCACCCAGCACAGTGAGAGGTCAATATTAGAAATTATTTTAGTAGAAGAAACTATCTCACTATTTTTTGTGTGTTCATGTTATTTACTTATCATGTACTCATAAGAAAGTTGATATTCAATAAGCTCTGTTTAAGAAATAGTCACATTGGGTGGCTTAGTTGGTTAACTATCTGCCTTTGGCTCAGGTCACGATCCCAGGATTCTAGATTCCAACATCAGGCTCCCTGCTCACTGGGGAGTCTGCTTCTTCCTCTGTCCCTACCCCCGCCCCCACTCCCATGCTCTTTCTCTCTCCAATAAATAAATAAAATGTTTTTAAAAAGAGAAATAGTCACATTACTAATCGTTCTCTATTGCAGAAGTTATTTTTACAAAACTGGTGAATGTCCCCCAACCCACCAACTCCAAGGAGAAGTCTGCTTTAGGCTCATTGGAAAAGAGCTTTTGAGTGAAAGTAGAGTAGCTTTCTACAGTGGGCAGGCACTATTATTTTTCTCAAAAAAGTCTAAAACTACACAGAAAGTTGTGCTGAGGCTTGCATGTATTCAGTCTAACTGTGATCTAAGAGAATGTTGGCCATCAGGAGATAAAAATGAACTTGGAGGAAACAATATGAAAGAAAGCCAAGTGACCTAGTTTAAGGTTTCTTTTTTCCCCCCTGTATAGCAATGAATACAATAGGAGAGTATAGAGGTTAATGAATGTTCAAAATTCATCTGAAGAAGGGGATCAATAAGTAAAAATGGTGAACATTCTAAAGCCAGCTTTTAAAAAATTAGAGCAGTGTGTGCTTATTTTATTATTAGTAATAAGCAATTCATGATGTGTTGGATTTTTTGAGCAGGTATAAAGGAATCATGGGATGTTTCTTTATTTCTGTGTGGTTCTTGTGTCTAATATGATGGTGACATCCTTTTGTTGGCATGAGTTCCATAATTCAGATGATCTTTTTACTGGTTTGCAAGCCAAGTCGAGAAATCAAGAATAAGCTGCTCCTTTCAGCTTGCCAGTGATGTGGAGTTCTTGACATATGAATATTCCCCAGGGTTTGTCTAAGCCTCTTTAAACTCTGGATGCACTCCATTGACAGCTTCCGAGTTGTGATAAGTATCTACCTTTTATTCCTAATCTGAAGATTTTTTGAGTTATAAAATTACATTTTCTTTGGAGCTAACATTTAAGAGTGTATTGAGATGGCAGGCTCATGAATTCCCCAGAACTTTGACAGGAAATGGAGAATGCAAAGGTCATGTAAATATAGTCATAATAATGTCTTCACTGATTGGAAAAACTTAATATCAAACACATTTTAGTTTGAATAGATTGCAGACAGAGTATACTGCATAGAAGGAATATATATGTGGGTTTTTTTGAGGGATGTGGTTTAAAATAAAACTATATTTTTATATATTTGAAACTTTCTAAATCAGTATTTGGGATACATCATAAACACTAAAAGAAAAAATAAACTCTGTGTGTTTTGCTTATACACTCTTCCTCTAACTATAGTTAGTTATAGTTATCTTTATCAAATAAAAATGTCTGGGGAGAGGAATAAGATGACGGTTGGCAAATGGCTATATACTTTTCATTATTACATTACTTTAATAGTTAGATTTTTTTGACTGCAATGATGCATCCATCTATCATTTGTATAATTAAAAGATTTTTAAAACACAATCTGCAGCATTATCCATAATTGAAATTCTGGGAAATCACAAGGAAATTAAAATTGAACTAATCATGATTTTTGAACATATATTATCATTTCCTGAGATTATTATTTATATTTTTGTTCTTATTCATTAATTTCACTTAACAAATATTTAACACTTGCTATGTCCCATAACCTGTGTTAGGCACAAGAATACTGAAATAGGTGGAACCTGGATCCTACCCTTTGAGGAGCTTATAGTTTTATTATGAAAAGTGGATGTGAAGTATATAAATAAAATGAAGTTCTATAGCTGTTATGAAAGAGATATAAGTAAAATGCAGTTATTAAACCATCTCAACAGTTCATAAAGTATGTGACAGTAGAGGAATGAGATCTAATGGATTGGCAGATACCAGATGCAAAGTTGAATAGATGGCCAATTCCTCTTAGAAAACAATATCATTAAAAAAAAAAAAAAAAAAAAAAAAAAAAGAAAACAATATCATTGCTTTTAGCCAGTGGATCCTGATACCTGGTAGTTCTGTGTGATTGGCTTCTTTCTCAAATCTAAGGTTCAGTCATAACACTTACATATATTATTTCCATTTGAATGTAATTAATGAAAGATTTACTATCTATGAACTATTATAGAAGTTTATATTAACTATCTGCATTGTAGTCAGTTCTCATTATTCACAGTAATGTTTCAGAAAGTTGCTGTGAGCACTTAATTAGCCCATCCTGCACCACTGTTCCTAGTGGAAATAGGAACACGTTCCTGTGAGCCTCTGGTCGTATTTCTGCCAATTGGTCAATATATAACTTTTTTTAGGTGTCATTTAATATATATCTCTATTAAATAATAAAT
This sequence comes from Canis aureus, assembly GCF_053574225.1. NCBI lineage: Eukaryota > Metazoa > Chordata > Mammalia > Carnivora > Canidae > Canis > Canis aureus. The sequence continues at coordinate 18,739,482 of NC_135638.1, read as the reverse complement.
TTTATTACTTTGAATGATTCATATTCAGGGGCTTCGGAAGCCATTTGTGTTATATAGATTCCTTTGCCAACATCCTTATAAAATAAGTTGGTCTCATCAGCATTGGAAATCTACTCTCCCAGATAACTTCCCCTGTATAATATTTAGCAGATATTTTAAAAATTCTACTGCAACCCATTCATCTGAAGGACTTGCTTGCAATAATGTTTTTCATGCCTATTACCTTTTGAAATGCCCAAACTGGTCCTCACTAGGGAGAAGGACTTAACATTTTTCTAACCCTGAGAAGCATGGCTATAAGTTTCTTTGGCTTTCAGCTTCACAATAGTGTTTTCCACTACGTGTTTTGTATTGTTTTGTTTTTTCTTTATTTCTTTTTTTAATCTGTGATTATTTCCTAAATCCACAAATTGGGCTTATTTTCCATTTTAAAGCTTTTTCCCCCTATATCCTCCCCATAAACTATAGATGTTACCTTAGCACTTTCCAGAGCAGTCTCACATATGGATGAGCATATTTCCTCTTCTCTTTTCTGGATCTACTATATTGTTGGTCCATTAACCTTGAATTCATGGCCAACAGCACTAGAATTCATGCCTGAGTAATGCTTACCTAACACATACTTTCTCCGTGAGGCACATGGCAACCTTCTCACTTAGGAACACTAGACAGTGTTTGGCACTACATGTGGGGGCCATTTTAAACAACAAAATTACCAAGAGAAAGCACAAAAATGTGAAAAATGTGGCACTGAATAGACTACAAAAAGGATGTTTGTTTGTAGTCTGAGAGCTGAAACAAAAAGTCAGTGCCACCTTATCAACCTCAGCTGGGAGCTTATGTGACAGGCACCCAAATTTCTCTCTATTCTGTGTATATCTGTGGATGATCATGAAAGTGCTGTGAGATTAATTTTCAGCTTATAAATAGCTTTTAGACAGAATGAGAATTTGCTGACCTAGAGTTCACAAATGATGAGGAGGGTCACTGTATGATTTAGAAAGCCTGCCTTTTGTAGTCACTTTCTTCTTTTTGTTTTGTTTTTAAATATTGATTTATTTGTTTTAGAGGGAGAGAGAGTGCATGAGTGTGGGGGGTGAGCAGAGGGTTGGGGGGAGAGAGAATTCTCAAGCAGACTCCTCTCAGAGCACAGAGGACCCTGAGATCATGACCTGAGCTGAAACCAAGACTCAGATACTTAACCAACTGAGCCACCAGGGGCCCCTTTTCTAGTTACTTTCTGTCTCCCTGATTTCCAGGGCTCTAAACTGGTAACTCACTATAAGATCATAAAAGATCAGTTTAAGGGGAATTTCCTCAAGATTGTCTTGTGTGGTAACCTTTCATTTGTCAGGAATATACTCATACCTTTTCTATAAGGGGTCTTACCGTTTCAAATAGATCAGTGATAAGAATATAGATGTGTATGGCTAGTGGTGTTCTCCATAATGTCTTATATATGAGTAGCCAAAAAATTATACTTTCATATATAAAGATTGGTTTAAAAAGTAAGGAGAAGGTAAAATTTAAAAAAAAAGAGAAATCGGGTGTTATTTAAAAAATAAAAGGAAGAAGGGAATCAAAGAGAAAGAGGTCATAGAAACCTGATTCTAATGCACTGCACATGCATTTCAGAGAAGATATAGGCCCTAGTGACTTGAGGTGGGTTTTTTATAACCAGGAGACTGAAGAAATGGTTGCAAATACCAATTAAGGAGGGAATCTTAATCTGAGAGTTTTACATAAAAAATAAAATCTCTAGGGACTTTCAATACTCATAGCCTAGAAAAAAAATTCCAAACAATTAACCAGGGAAAGTACAAATAAACTTGCCATTTATCTTGGACTTGTGTTGGAAAAAACAAGCACTCTGAAAAATTAAAATGCTAGGTCTGAATCACTGCTGATGTAGGGTCTAAATTTGTACTACCTGGGTGGTGCAGATAACATGATATGGGAATTTAACCTTAAGACCCAGTCTCAAATCACTGACATCCCTTGAATCCCCAGCAATAGAAAGCCACGAGCCATCATTTCATAACCCAGGGCATTCTGGACTCTAGCAGGAATTTTAAAACCAAACTAAAAATAAGTACCCTCCAATAGATTGCAAACTTCACAAGAAAATCACCTTGAGGAAGAATCAGCAGATGTAGCAAACAGATAAATTAATGCCACAACACTCAAAACACTAAAACAATCTGAAAGGGATGATAAGGTAAATGTGTTTTAAATAAAGAAATTTTTTAAAAGAAAGCCATGTTAATATAAATAGCTCACATACACTGCCTTTTTAATCTATAATCTCAATTCATATTCAAGTGCTTGCAAAGAAATAAATCCAAAGCTGTTTTTTGTGTAGAAGCTAAAAGTGAAAGTTGAGAAAGTCAGATTTGTTTGGATATGTGATGAATCTTTTGGGTTTGGTTTTATGTCACAAGTGTCCATCCAAAAACTATAATGAAAATCTTATTGCACCAGGAAAGAAAAGCAATCCTGTCAGGAAATGAAAGAAAATTCATAAAAGTTCAAACAAGCAAAAGTGAAGTGAGAAAGAGAACTATAGGTTAGTATCTGTGTCTAGTAGAAAAGTTTTGGAAACACAGGAAGTGGAAAGAACTCTTTGTGAGAAGTTCAATAGTTTAATATCTCATTATGAAGAAACACTAACAATGATGGAAATGAAATATTGCTACTATTGGACAAACATTTTTATGATAAATAGTAAATTACCATTAATCATTCAATACAACTTCATTAAATTTCTACCATTTTTCTTTCTTTCTTCCTTTCTTTTTTTTTTTTTTTTTTTTTGCTCATTTATTTAGTTCAGTATCATATTGTTTTTGATTTGGAGAAACAGACTTTTGTGTATGAGGTCAGATCATGGTGTTTTTTCTCAGCAGAAAAATAATACATAATAAATAACAAATAAATAGTGCAAAATTACAGAGAACAAGGAAAACAAAACATATTCTAGGAATATTGTAGGGATGAAGAAATACATGTTTGAAATTTCTTTCAAGTTTATGAAAGAAAAACACAGTATGTGGGTAACTATGGTTATCCTGGCATTTTCTTTTTTCTTTTTTTTTATCCTGGCATTTTCTTATGTGGGAAAACTACTATCATTTTCTTGAAAGAGTCTTGCAGTAGATGTAGAATATGTAAGGTATATAGAGTATGTAGTCAGTATAGGAAAAAAATGGAAGTCATGACAAATAATAACCTT